>NC_135235.1:662291423-663543923 GCF_051348905.1 Ranitomeya variabilis | reverse complement strand
GACTGAACTTTCCTGCAGTCTGGTGACTCTGGAGCCTATGACCTGGCACTGACAGGGTGACCGTGAAAGTTCAGACTCCTGCAATAAATCTGTGAGCATCAGCAGAGCGGCTGCTAATACTATAGAGGCACACACACGGCCCTGGACTTATCGGGAGGTGATCAGCAGCGTCCATCTCCTCACCGCACAGAGAGCTGAATACTCACTGATGTGTGAGCCATCCACCAGCTCCTCTCCTGCAGGTAGATGCAGCCATGTTCCCTCTTCAGGAGGCCGCACACAGGGAGCAGGGGGCGGGTCTGCTCCACTGGGATGATGCAGCTGGCCGGACATAGAGAACAGCGCCGGCCACCAACAGCCCGAATCGCTGCTTAGTGACCGGCCCGGGGGGCACTGGAACACTGCTTAGTCAGGAACATGGGGAAGGGGCGTGGCCTAACACAAGGGGGCGTGTGACGGCTGCTTCTGTTGTCTGCGGGGAAGTCAAGTCCCGTGCGGGACAGCAGGGAAAACCATCAAAACCGGGACAGTCCTGCACAATGAGGGACGGTTGGGAGCTATGCTGTTATCTGCGGTGTGAGCTGTACATGTAATGGAGACATTCTGGAGACAGATTATCCCAGCAGTAGAACTTTTTCTCTTCAGTGAATGTAGCTGGATTTTAACTTTGTTGTTTTCTCTTTATAATTTAATTACCTCATTCTAGGACCCCATTGTTAGGCCCCGGCTGTCATGGCGATATATTGGGATGTGTCTATGGGGAACACAGGACTCCCCCTCTCTGTGCCCCAGATATAATGGAGGAGGCTCTCTGCCGCTGTCTCTCTGCCTCAGCTACAATAATGGATGTTGTCTCTCCGTTACCTCAGATATATAGAAGATGTCTTCTCTCTGTCCTCATCATGAATGGAGAATCTTCTTTCTCTCTTCCTAAAACTGTGTTTTTTATTTTTCTCTTTATGTTTTTTCCCCACACCCCTCATTAGTGCGATCATACAACATAGAAGCCTCTGATGGCTCCGGTGATGCCCTGTACTACTGTAGTGCGGGGTATTATTCCTGCCTGTCAGTGTGATACTAATGGCCCCATACACATGAGATAGCTGTTGGCCGGACAATCATTCTGCTGATGTCTATTTCTCCCAACTCCCCCACACACAACTGTTCTACTCGGCCGAGCTTTCCTGTGGTCTCTATAAAAATGCTTAACCCCTTCATGACCTTGGGATTTTCCGTTTTTCCGTGTTCGTTTTTCACTCCCCTCCTTCCCAGAGCCATAACTTTTTTATTTCTCCGTCCATATGGCCATGTGAGGGCTTACTTTTTGCGGGACGACATCATTGGTTTTACCATGTCGTGTACTTGAAAACGGGAAAAAAATTCCAAGTGCGGTGAAATTGCAAAAAAATGTGCAATCCCACACTTGTTTTTTGATTGGCTTTTTTACTAGGTTCACTAAATGCTAAAACTGATATTATGATTCTCCAGGTCATTACGAGTTCATAGACACCTAACATGACTAGGTTCTATTTTATCTAAGTGGTGAAAAAAAATTCCAAACTTTGCTAAAAAAAAAAAAATTGCGCAATTTTCCGATATCCATAGCGTTTCCATGATCTGGGGTCGGTTGAGGGCTTATTTTTTGCGTGCCGAGCTGGCATTTTTAATGATACCATTTCGGTGCAGAGACATTCTTTTGATCGCCCGTTATTGCATTTTAATGTCGCGGCGACCAAAAAAACGTAATTCTGGCGTTTCGAATTTTTTTCTCACTACGCTGTTTAGCGATCAGGTTAATGCTTTTTTTTATTGATAGATCGGGCGATTCTGAACGCAGCGATACCAAATATGTGTAGATTTGATTTTTTTTTATTGATTTATTTTGAATGGGGAGAAAGGGGGGGGGTGATTTAAACTTTTATATTTTTTTATTTTTTTCACATTTTTTTTAACTTTTTCTTTAAACTTTTGCCATGATTCACTAGCCTCCATAGGAGGCTAGAAGCTGGCACAACTTGATCGCCTCTGCTACATAGCAGCGATCTTATGTTCGCTGCTATGTAGCAGAAAATCAGGTGTGTTATGAGCGCCGACCACAGGGTGGCGCTCACAGCTATTGTGCATCAGTAACCATAGAGGTCTCAAGGACCTCTATGGTTACAGTGGAGAAGCATAGCCGACCTCCGATCATGTGACGGGGGTCGGTGATGCGCTCATTTCTGGCCGCCCGGCCGGAAGCGGTAGTTAAATGCCGCTGTCTGCGTTTGACAGCAGCATTTAACTAGTTAATAGGCGTGGGCAGATAGCGATTCTGCCTGCGACTATTACGGGCAGATGTCAGCTGTTCAAAACAGCTGACATGTCCCGGCTTTGATGCGGGCTCACCGCCGGAGCCCGCATCAAAGCGGGGCTTCTGACCTCGGACGGGATAGTACGTCCGAGGTCAGAAAGGGGTTAACATTTGACAGAAAAAGTACATCATGTGTCTCATACTTTTACGGTGTTTTACAAGTTGGTGCCAATTCTATTTTGTAACATGTTAACACCTATTTTTCATGAAAATTAGGGAAACCTAAGGAGACAATACCAGAAAAACATCATATCCAGAATAAAAAAAACAGAAACATAAAACTCTACATGTAGATTTTGGCATCAAATCCCTCCTGTCCGCTGTGTTCTTACAAAAAGATTTTAAAAATGCCTGAAACTTTTCTGTGTGTATTAGATATGAGATCTAACAAGATAAAAGATTACAGTGCGGGGAAGATGGGAAACATTCATACAGGCGGCCGGTGGTGATGTGGCCACATATGTTTCTAGAGCCGTAGTAGAAGATGAAGATGTCGTCCTCATCATGAAGTAGTTAGTTCTCCTGTCACATGTAATGAATATCTCCTGCAGTATTGCTAATGCCGATTCCAGTGTCGGTAAATGAGACGAGCATTAGCGTTATGGAAGATGAGTCTATGAGAAATGTATTCAGCTGCCGACTCCGAGGAGGAAACTGCTTGTTGTTTGTGGTGTAAAATATATAGGATTTATTAGTAGATGTGAAGGGAAGAAAAAACCTAAATACTGTAAAATTAATAAATCTCATGTTTCCTTATTATCTCCAGTAATTGGATTATTCCGAGGAAGAAACTGCTTGTTGTGTGTGGCCTAAAATATATAGGTTTTATTAGTAGGTGTGAAGGAAATAAAACTGAATACTTTAAAATAATAAGTCTCCAGTAATTGAATTATTACACAGGATTCTTTATGATGCTGTTTTGGTTCATCTTCTCTTTCAGGTCCCTACAATATCTAATCTTTTCAATGGAGATCTTCTAAATTTAGAGAATTTTTCTGATTTACTCATCAAGGATGCAGTTGGACAGAGATAAGATGGTGGAGAGGCTATTGCACCTCACCCTAGAGATCATCTACCGGCTTACAGGAGAGGTGAGAGATTCTGATGATGTCACATTACATCATTCTTATCTATGGGAATAACAGATGGACAGAACTGGGGAGGTGAGGACTCTGGAAATGTCTGTAGTGAGATTTATTAATGTGTCTCTCCATAACCAGGGTTACACAGTAGTGAAGAAGACCTCTAGTGAGCGCTGTCAGGACCCTGTGTCTGAGGAATCGGGAAGACCCATGAGCCCAATCACGGGTTCTCCACCTCACCCCCTGATACATGAGGACATCAATGACCAGAGGATCCTAGAACTCACCTACAAGATGATTGAGCTGCTGACTGGAGAGGTGACACTGCTGGGACATTATACAGTAATGCTATGAAGGGATCGGAGGGATGACAGTATCATTGTATGTGTCAGGTTCCTATAAGGTGTCAGGATGTCAGCGTTTATTTCTCTATGGAAGAGTGGGAATATTTAGAAGGACACAGAGATCTGTACAAGGACTTCATGATGGAGGTTCCCCAGCCCCTCACATCACCAGGTAACAGACGGAATTTAATACATATGGCCTTTAATTATCTGTATGTAAAGAACGAATTCAGTCCCTATATTTTTTTTTCCAGTTCTATCCAGTAAGAGGACAACACCAGAGAGATGTCTCCGTCCTCTTCTCCCACAGGACTGTAAACAAGAAAATCCCAGTGTTCCTCAGGATCATCAGGTAGATGGAGAGAAGGTGTCATGAGATCTCCCCTATGATGGCTGTTAAGGTCTTGTGCTCAGTCTTGTTTTATCCACCAACGTTATATGTTTTATACTTGTGTAATGAGAACGGTGGAGATGGCAGGATTAGAGCTGATCATAGATGTGACTTCTCCATCTGTCTGTGACTTTTACAATATTTCTTTCAGGGTAAAGATCTGACCCATATTAATACTACAGAGACAGATGTGAGGGGTGAAGAGCGGTGTGAGGAGGAGATTCCTACATATAACTACCCAGGTGAGTAGTAGTCAGTAAATACAGAGTCACAGTTTCTTCTTAGTCACCGGCTGTGGCTGCTTTATCAGTGGTGTAGTGCGGCCATATCAAATTCATATGATCACCATTTTGCCTCCAAACTACAACATTCTCGGTTTTGAGGCAAAACGAACTTTTCAAATTACTTTGATGATTAAAAGTCCTTTTTCTATAGAGCTTACAACCTGGAGGATCCACCTACCCCCTGGAATTAGAAGTTGCTCTTACCTGCCCTGATCTGTCAACTAATAAGCCAAATGCCAGCGTACGTAGAATGTGCTGACAAGATAGAAAATCACTTGAAGAAAAATATTATGGTGTTCCCCTAAGAAAAAGTGGAAGTTGATGATTCCGTTGTCTTAATAGAATCATGGCATCATATAGGATCTACCTTCTCTCCCTTCTGTGCTGCTGAATGTGCTCATGTGGTCCCTACAAGACCAGGTCAACAATAAATGTGCAGTGAGGGCCAAGTGTGAATTTCTGTACAATTACAACAGAGTTTCCCTTTTTCCTGACTTTTCATTTTGTTTTAAACTGACTAACTTCAAAGAGCATTTCGATTTAAACTGCACAAAAAACATTACACTTCTGCCATGAGATATCTCTAAGCTGTGCTTGGTTCATGGACTATAAAACGCAGCTGACCATAAGAAGCACCCCAAATTTTGGGAAGGAAAATAGGAAATGGAGGTGCATCTTATAGTCTGAATTTACGGTACCTTATGGGGGGGCAGTGGCGTTGCAGTGGGGTCACAGGAAGCTGATGGAGGCAGGAGTGGGGCAATGCTGCGACTCCCAGGCTGGGAGGAGGGGGTATCCTGGTGGGCCAAGTGTGAATTTCTGTACAATTGCAATAGTTTCCCTTCTTCCTGACTTTTCTTTTTCAACTGTCTAACTTCAAAGAAGATTTCGATAAACTACACAAAAAACATTACACCTCTGCCTATTTCTTTGTGTATGGTTGATGGCTCTAATGTACCATGTCTTGTGGACTATAAGACGCACCAGGACATAAGACACAACCCAAATTTGGGGAAGGAAAATAGGAAATGGTGATGCATCTTATAGTCCGAACTTACGTTAGCTTACGAGTGATGCAGCGACAATGGAGCGGGTTCACAGGAAGCAACGTTGCTGCTGCAGGAAGCTGACAGAGGCAGGATTGTGGTAATGCTATGGGCCCTGGGCTCTCAGAAAATATCGGCAGTGAGCGGAGTCCCTGTACTTCCTATTGACTTCCCAAATGGTGGGATACAGGAAAATGGCCGCTGGAGGCAGTGCGGGCGTAGATTGAGGTCTCGGGAGACATTCATTATGTTTTATTTTAGTGGAATCAACCTACCTCACTTATGTGAGTCTGCAACTCCTTGGTAGTCTTTAAAAAAATGTCTACATTGTTTCTTTCAAAAGCCAGATATCTAGATTTAAGACACTTCAGCTCTGCACTATTATAAAAAGTTAGTTTTAAATGTCTAATATTTCTTCACAAAAATATTGGTTGTAAGATAGTTTAGATTGCCAAGAGCCACCGAGCCACATACTCTAATTACTCCAGAGGTTTCACCACTAGTTACCGTATTTTTCGGACTACAAGACGCACTTTTTCCCCCCCAAAAAAGGGGGGAAAATGGGGGGTGCGTCTAATAGTCGCAATGCAGGCTTACCGTGGCGGCAGAGGTGCGGCAGCAGAGGTGCGGAGATGAGGAGGCGCAGTGAGCGGGGTCCCTTTTCCCGGTGACGTGATGCAGCAGCCCGGTAAGGCAGCAGAGCCGGGTGAATCCTGTTGTTATCGGTGGGCGCGGCCATCTTCCTGAGGCCGCGCGTGCGCAGATAGAGCGCTCTGCTGCCCGGGGCTTCAGGAAAATGGCCGCGGGATGCCGCGCGTGCGCAGATGGGGATCGCGGCGGCCATTTTCCTGAAGCCGAGATGCGAACTCGGCTTCAGGAAAATGGCCGCCGCGATCCCCATCTGCGCACGCGCTGCATCCCGCGGCCATTTTCCTGAAGCCCCGGGCAGCAGAGAGCTCCATCTGCGCGCGCGGCCTCAGGAAGATGGCCGCACCCACCGATATCAACAGGATTCACCCGGCTCTGCTGCATTACCGGGCTGCTGCATCACCTCACCGGGTCTTTGGACTCTGTATACTCCATCCTTTTGCTTCCCAGGATGGGTGCAGCAAGGTTCAGGAAGGATCTCGTGGGTACATGGACTGGAGATGATGGAGGTAGTGGTGTACATTGTGAAGCGAGTATTCCACAGGAGCTCAGATGTCTGAGTCCTTGCCGCTTCCCGGCGCTCCTCAGCACCGCATGGCATGGCCGGCTCTCCGCCTCCAGCAGGGCTCGCAGCAGTACAGAGGCGCTTTTCCCGCAGTATCCGGTCATGGCGGCTGTGTCTCGGTAGCGGAGCGCCTCACTTATTACCGGCTTCTGAAATAATTATTGCGCTGAGGAGCGCCAGGAAGCAGCAAGGACTCAGACATCTGAGCTCCTGTGGAATACTCGCTTCACAATGTACACCACTACCTCCATCATCTCCAGTCCATGTGCCCACGAGATCCTTCCATCACCTCACCGGGGAAAGGGACCCCTCTCACGCCATACCTCTCACTGTGCCTCCTCATCTCAGCACCTCTGTCGGTAACCACTGCTGCCACCCTCCCATGGACACCAGGCCGTGGCGTCGCCCACCTAAGCAGGAAGGGACCCTGCTCAGGTGCACGCCGTACCGCATCACCCCACCTCTGCCGCCACCATGCCTCCTGTGACCCTGCTCTGCCACCACCAGCCCTCAGGTAAGATACTGTAAATTCGGACAATAAGACGGACCCCCATCTTATAAAAAATCTTTTTTTCTGCAATTTTTACCCCAAATTTGGGGTGCGCCTTATGGTCCGGTGCGTCTTATAGTCCGAAAAATACGGTACTAATTTTTTCTCTGATGAAGACTGTAGAGTTTGATCATTTCAGTAGAAGTGTTATTGTCTATAGTCACAGCCTTTGACTACAGTAATTAGTGTATACACTGAGAAAAGCAAATATTCTCACATGGGTTGAAAATGTATTTTTATTAACAATTCAAAAAATAAACAATAATAGTCATATAAATAGTCCAATAAGTATAGCACACAAGGGGATACATAAAACCAGGGACAGAAAAAAGGTGGAATCACCTGGAAATAGCAAAGACGTATGTAAACAACAATCAAATATTAATATAAGTTGTCTGCTATGAAGGGAATATAACGTGCCTATATATCTCACAAGTCTCAATATAATTATAAATAAAGTGCATGTGCTGTAAATACAATAGACAACACAGTTGGTCTAGACACGGTACATATCCCCTTAGACAACAGAGACAAAAGTAAGAAAAGTGTCACGTAGTTCAGACCATAGGTCCTACAAATATGATCAAATATAAATAGTTTATGACAAATAGTCAAATAAAGAAAAGCATATTTACCTCTAAGTGTAGGTATCCAGGTGCCCACCACACCCGACGCACGTTTCGCTCTGAAAGCTTCGACCTATAGTCTGAACTACGTGAAACTTTGTCTTTTGTCTCTGCTGTCTAAGGGGATATTTACCGTGTCTAGACCAACTGTGTGGTCTATTGTATTTACAGCACATGCACTTTATTTATAATTATATTGACACTTGTGAGATATATAGGCACGTTATATTCCCTTAATAGCCGACAACTTATATTAATGTTTGTGTGCTATACTTATTGGACTATTTATATGACTATTATTGTTTATTTTTTGAATTGTTAATAAAAATACATTTTTAACCCATGTGGGAATGGTTGCTTTATATATATATATATATATCTATCTATCTATATATATATATATATATATATATATATATATATATATATATATATATATATATATATATATTATTTGGATAGAAGGTTTTGTTGGTGTTATACAGTAATTAGTGTCCAAAATACTCTGATTTAACCACTTCCCACAGCCAGTTTTGTGTTCTTAACCAGGCCCCATTTTTCAAATCTGACATATCACTTTATATGGTGAAAACTTTGCTTCTTCTGATTCTAGTGATTTCTGATTTTTTTTTTGTGACACATTGTACTTTACGTTTCTGTTAATTTTAGGTTATATTTTGAGTTTATTTTGGAAAATACCTGAAATTTTCCAAATGGTTTAGAAATGTTTGTAATTTTCAAACTTTAAAGCAAACTTGTCACCAGGTTTGGCTGATATAAGATACGGCCACTGCCTTTCAGTGTTATTTACAGCATTCTGTAATGCTGTAGATAAGCCCCCTATTCAGCCTGAAAGATAAGAAACATAAGTTTTATTATACTCACCTGGGGGGCAGTATGGTCAGATGGGTGTCGCAGGTCCTGGTTCGGCGCCTCCCATCTTCTTATGATCGCCGCCGTCCTTCTTGCTTCATGGTTCCCTGTCATTGTGCTCCTGCACAGGTGTACTTATTTGCCCTGTTGAGGGAAGAAGAAAGTACTGCAGTGCACAAGTGTATTTCTACTCTACATTTTTCCAACATCCCGTTTTATTTTTTCAGCATTCTCTTATATTTTTTCTGATGATAGAAGGCTTACAAGTTTAGCAATAATTTTATATATGTTCAATTCAATTTACAAAACTAGACTATTTTGACACCGGAGTGGAGGCATGTTTTTTACTGGGATGAGTAAAAGTTTATTAGTATCATTTTCGACTACATAACAATTTTTGGTGACTTTTTATATTTGGGAGGCAGAATGAACAAACAGTTGAACACCACGTTCTACTGGTTCATGTTCATACAGGTTACAGGTTCTATTAGACTGTCAACTGTCATTGTCCTAGTGAATAATTATATTTTGCTACATTACTTCCCATTTTGTTAAAAAATTTGAGTAGAAATGTTCAAAAATATACATTTCAAGAATATTGTATTCAAAAATAATAATTGGCTTTATTCTTGGCAGATGACGGTGACAGGACATCAGAGGGACAGCCGTCATCTTCAATTTTTAAATCAATTGACCTTGAGATCACAAAGAATACAACTGAAGTGAATGCTATTACTCCCTATATACCAACATCCCTTCACAGTAAAGATCAATCATCTTACAAGGTCCTATCTTCAAATTCATTACAGAGACCTGATAAAAATAAAAGTCAGAAAAGAGGCATTAAAAAACCAACTGCTCTTAAATCAAAGAAACCAGAACATGGAAATACTTTTCCCTTTCAAACATCTTTTGTTAAACATCCAAAAATTGACACAGAGGAGAAGAGATTTTCTTGTATCAAATGTGGGAGAGATTTTAACCAGAAATCCAAACTTGCTAGGCATGAGAGAATTCATACTGGGCAGAAGCCATATTCATGTTTAGAATGTGGGAAATCTTTTTACCTGAAAACTGATCTTGTTATTCACCAGAGAACTCATACAGGGGAGAAGCCATATTCATGTTCAAGCTGTGGGAAATGTTTTAATGTGAAATCAAATCTTGTTATTCACCAAAGATGTCACACAGGGGAGAAGCCATTTTCATGTTCAGAATGTGGAAAATGTTTTGGACATAAATCATCACTTGTTGCACATCAGAGAACTCACAAAGGAGAAAAGCCCTTTTCATGTTCAGAATGTAAAAAATGTTTTGGACAGAAAACATCCCTTATTGTACATCAGAGAACTCACACTTCGGAGAAGCCTTTTTCATGTTCAGAATGTGGAAAATGTTTTGTAGAGAAATCTCACCTTGTTAGACATCTGAGAACTCACACAGGGGAGAAGCCTTTTTCGTGTTCAGAATGTGGGAAATCTTATACACGGAAATCATTTCTTGTTGCACATCAAATATTTCACAAAGGGGAAAAGCCATAGTCATATTCAGAATTTGGGGAAAAAAATGTTGTATAGAGTCAATCTTGATATACACCGGAGAACTCACAGGGAAGAAACCATTTTCATGTTCAGAATGTGGAAGTTGTTTTGCAGCAAAATCTGCCCTTGTTTGTCACCAGAGAACTCACACAGGGGAGAAGCCTTTTCTCTGTTAAGAATGTGGGAGATATTTTAACCAGAAATGAAATCCTATTACACACCAGAGAACCCACACAAGTTACAAGCCTTTTTCATGTTCAGAATGAGGAAAATATTTTTGCCGAAACCTTCTTGAACATCAAAAATCCCACACAGCGAGAAGTCATTATCCTACCTATAATGTGAAACATTCATTAATGGGATCTACAGCTCTGGCAAAAATTAAGAGACCACTGCAAAATTTTCAGTTTCTCTGATTTTTCTCTTAATAGGTATATTTTTGAGTAAAATGTAAATTGTTCCTTTATTCTATAAACTACTGACAACTTGACTCTGAAGTTCCAAGCAATACATTTTATATTTATTTTCTGAAAATGAGAAATGGTCATAATAACAAAAATACATTGATTGCAGATATCATATAATGCAAAAAAACAAGTTCAAAATCATTTGCAAACAACAATCCTAATGTTTTAAGAGTTCAGAAATCAATAATTTGTGGAATAACCATGATTTTTGATCGCAGCTTTCATGTGTCTTGGCATGCTTTCCACCAGTCTTTCACACTGCTTTTGGGTGACCTTATGCCACTCCCGGTACAAAAATGTAAGCAGTTCTTCTTTGTTTGATGGCTTCTGACTATCCATCTTCCTCTTGATTACATTTCAGAGGTTTTCAATGGAGTTCAGGTCTGGAGATTGGGCTGGCCATGACAGGGATTTGATTTGGTGGTCCATCATCCACAACTGTTTTTCCAGGATAACCTTGTATGAAAATTGATTCATATGTCCTTCGCAAAGAAGAACCTGCCCAATTCCATCCTTGCTGAAGCATCCCCAGATCAACACCTGGTCGTCTAATAGTTGGACGGAGAACTGTACAGGTGTACAAGCCACAGTGTCTTGCACCCACTGTGAAATTTGGTTGAGGATCGTTGATGATCTGGGATGCTTCAGCAAAGCTGGAATTGTGCAGGTTGTTCTTTGCAAAGGACGTATGAATCAAGCCGCATACAAGGTTATTCTGGAAAAACAGTTGATTCCTTTTGCTCAGGTAATGTTCCCCAACTCTGAGGACTGTTTTCTCCAGCCGGACAATGCGCCATGCCACACAGCTAGGTCAATGAAGGTGTGGATGAAGGAGCACCACATCAAATCCCTGTCATGGCCAGCCCAATCTCCAGGCCTGAACCCCATTGAAAACCTCTGGAATGTAATCAAGAGGAAGATGGATAGTCACCAGCCATCAAACAAAGAACTGCTAAATTTTTGTACCAGGAGTGGCATAAGTGTTGTGAATTCTGCTCTTGGGCTCCCTCCGGTGGTTGTTAGTGGTAGTGCAGTTGTCTTGGGGTTGTAATCCAGGGCAGGTGTTTCTGCTGATTGCAGCTCTACTAGGTATTTAGGTGTGCAGGATCCATTACTCCTGGCCAGTTGTCCATTGTTCTTGGAGGGATTGCATCTCTCTCTGGTTCCTCATGCCCTGCTGCCAATTCAGCTAAGATAAGTGTCTGGTTTTTTGTCTCTGTGCACACATGCAGTGTGCTTTGCAATTCAGTGCAATTCATTGTGTTTTTGTCCAGCTTAGACTTTGTTTGGATTTTTCAGTCATGCTGGATTCTCAGGAGATGCAGATATACCGTATTTTCCGGCGTATAAGACAACTTTTTAACCCCTGAAAATCTTCTTAAAAGTCGGGGGTCGTCTTATACGCCGGGTATCGCCTTGCCGGGTGTATATGGTGGGTGGGGGGGGGAGTGGGCCTGATGACGACGAGGGGGCGTCTCACAGGAAAGTGAGTATCCCCCATTACCTCATTGTATCACTGCAGCGTGGGGTCTCTGCTGGGAGCGGCGGCGGCTGTGCTGTGGGGCGGCGGCTCCTCTTCTTCAGTGTGGGGCCTCTGTGCTGCTGGGCGGCGTGGGCGGCTTATCTTCAGGCAGTCGGGGCTCCTCCGGTATCTCCTTAAAGCCCGGAGGCCCTGCCGGCAACTCCATCGGTGCAATGCAGTGGCCTCCGGGAACATGGCCGCTGCTCAGATTCAGATCTCGTCCCTAGATCTCGGGAGACGAGATCTAAATCTGAGCAGCGGCCATTTTCCCGGAGACAGCTCCATTGCTGCTATGCGGTGACCTCCGGGAAAATGGCCGCTGCTCAGATTTAGATCTCGTCTCCCGAGATCTAGGGACGAGATCTGAATCTGAGCAGCGGCCATGTTCCCGGAGGCCACTGCATTGCACCGATGGAGTTGCCGGCAGGGCCTCCGGGCTTTAAGGAGATACCGGAGGAGCCCCGACTGCCTGAAGATAAGCCGCCCACGCCGCCGCCCAGCAGCACAGAGGCCCCACACTGAAGAAGAGGAGCCGCCGCCCCACAGCACAGCCGCCGCCGCCGCTCCCAGCAGAGACCCCACGCTGCAGTGATACAATGAGGTAATGGGGGATACTCACTTTCCTGTGAGACGCCCCCTCGTCGTCATCAGGCCCACTCCCCCCCCCAAAAGGCACAAAAGTCACCGGCCCTATAAGACGACACGGTTTATAAGAAGACCCCCGACTTTTAAGAAGATTTTACATTTTAACTGGAAAAGTTGGGGGGTCGTCTTATACGCCCAGACGTCTTATACGCCGGAAAATACGGCTTTCTATGTCTTTAGTTAGATGTAGAATATTTGTATTTTCTGCTGTGGATATTTTTAGGATTTTAATACTGACCGCTTAGAATTCTGTCCTATCCTTTTCTATTTAGCTAGAAGTGCCTCTTTTGCTAAATTCTGTTTTTCTGCCTGCGTGTGTCTTTCCTCTTATACTCACAGTCAATATTTGTGGGGGGCTGCCTATCCTTTGGGGTTCTGCTCTGAGGCAAGATATAATTCCCATTTCCATCTATAGGGGTATTTAGTCCTCCGGCTGTGTCGAGGTGTCTAGGACGTGTTAGATACACCCCACGGCTACTTCTAGTTGCGGTGTCAGTTTAGGGTTTGCGGTCAGTACAGGTACCACCTACTCCTGAGAAAGTCTCTCATGCGGCTCCAAGGTCACCGGATCATAACAGTACAACTGGCCTACAATGAGTTAAATGCATCTCAGAAGAAGGGAAGAAAGGTGTTGAGCCATTTTTTTTTCTGTAGCCTGTTTTTTCTTTCCTTCCCTCTTTTCCTCTGGGTGACTGAGGAGACTTGTGCTAGCATGGATATTCAGGGATTAGTTTCTCGTGTAGACCAGCTTGCTGCTAGGGTACAGGGTATTTCTGATTATATTGTTCAGACTCCGCTTTTAGAGCCTAGGATTCCTACTCCTGATTTGTTTTTTGGGGACAGGTCCAAATTTTTGAGTTTTAAAAACAACTGTAAACTGTTTTTTGCTCTGAAACCTCGTTCCTCTGGTGATCCCATTCAGCAGGTTAAAATTGTCATCTCCCTGTTGCGTGGCGACCCTCAGGATTGGGCATTTTCACTGGAATCTGGGAATCCGGCCTTGCTTAATGTAGACGCCTTTTTTCAGGCTCTAGGATTATTATATGATGAATCAAATTCTGTGGATCAAGCGGAGAAGACCTTGTTGGCCCTGTCTCAGGGTCAAGAAGCGGCAGAATTGAATTGTCAGAAATTTAGAAAATGGTCTGTGCTGACTAAATGGAATGAGGATGCTTTGGCGGCAATTTTCAGAAAGGGTCTTTCTGAATCTGTTAAAGATGTTATGGTGGGGTTTCCCACGCCTGTTGGTCTGAGTGATTCTATGTCTCTGGCCATTCAGATTGATCGGCGCTTGCGGGAGCGCAGAACTGTGCGCGCTGTGGCGTTGTCCTCAGAGCAGATGCCTGAGCCTATGCAGTGTGATAGGATTCTGTCTAGAACGGAACAACAAGGATTCAGATGTCAGAATAGGTTGTGTTTTTATTGTGGCGATGCTTCTCATGTCATTTCAGTCTGCCCTAAGCGTACAAAGAGAATCGCTAGTTCAGTTGCCATCAGTACTGTACAACCTAAATTTCTGTTATCTGTGACCTTGATCTGCTCATTGTCGTCATTTTCTGTCATGGCGTTTGTGGATTCAGGCGCCGCTTTGAACTTAATGGACTTTGAATTTGCCAGGCGTTGTGGTTTCCCCTTGCAGTCTTTGCAGAACCCTATTCCTTTAAGGGGCATTGATGCTACACCTTTGGCTAAAGATAAACCCCAGTTTTGGACACAGGTGGCCATGTGCATCGCGCCAGCCCATCAAGAAGATTGTCATTTTCTGGTGTTGCACAATTTGCATGATGCTATTGTGCTGGGTTTTCCATTGTTGCAGATACATAATCCTGTGTTGGATTGGAAGTCTATGTCTGTGACTAGTTGGGGTTGTCAGGGGGTTCATAATGACGTTCCTTTGATGTCAATCTCCTCTTCCACCTCTTCTGAAGTTCCAGAGTTTTTGTCTGATTTTCAGGATGTATTCGTTGAGCCCAAGTCCAGTTCCCTTCCACCGCATAGGGACTGTGATTGTGCTATTGACTTGATTCCAGGCTGTAAGTTTCCCAAGGGCCGACTTTTCAACCTGTCTGTGCCTGAACATACCGCCATGCGGAGTTATGTTAATGAGTCTTTGGAGAAAGGGCATATTCGGCCATCCTCTTCACCGTTGGGAGTGGGATTTTTTTTTGTTGCTAAGAAGGATGGCTCCTTGAGACCCTGTATTGATTATCGCCTCTTGAATAAGATCACGGTCAAGTTTCAATACCCTTTACCTTTGCTTTCCGATTTGTTTGCCAGGATTAAGGGGGCTAGTTGGTTTACTAAGATTGACCTTCGGGGGGCATATAATCTTGTTCGTATTAAGCAGGGTGATGAATGGAAAACTGCGTTTAATACGCCCGAAGGCCATTTTGAATACCTTGTGATGCCATTCAGACTCTCTAATGCTCCATCTGTTTTTCAGTCCTTCATGCATGATATCTTCCGGAATTATCTTGATAAATTCATGATTGTATATTTGGATGACATCTTGATTTTTTCCGATGATTGGGAGTCTCATGTGAAACAGGTCAGGATGGTATTTCAGATCCTTCGTGATAATGCTTTGTTTGTGAAGGGGTCTAAGTGTCTCTTTGGAGTGCAGAAGGTTTATTTTTTGGGCTTCATTTTTTCTCCCTCATCTATAGAGATGGATCCGGTTAAGGTTCAGGCCATTCATGATTGGATTCAGCCCACATCCGTGAAGAGCCTTCAGAAATTTTTGGGCTTTGCTAATTTTTATCGCCGTTTCATTGCTAACTTCTCCAGTGTGGTTAAACCCCTGACCGATTTGACGAAGAAAGGCGCTGATGTAACGAATTGGTCCTCTGTGGCTGTCTCTGCCTTTCAGGAGCTTAAACGCCTATTTACTTCTGCCCCGGTGTTGCGTCAGCCGGATGTTTCTCTTCCTTTTCAGGTTGAGGTTGACGCTTCTGAGATTGGGGCAGGGGCCGTTTTGTCTCAGAGGAATTCTGTTGGTTCCTTGATGAAACCGTGTGCTTTCTTTTCCCGTAAGTTTTCGCCTGCTGAACGCAATTATGATGTCGGCAATCGGGAGTTGTTGGCTATGAAGTGGGCATTTGAGGAATGGCGACATTGGCTTGAGGGAGCCAAGCACCGTATTGTGGTCTTGACCGATCATAAAAATCTGATTTACCTCGAGTCTGCCAAATGGCTGAATCCTAGAAAGGCTCGATGGTCCTTGTTTTTCTCCCGTTTTGATTTTGTGGTCTCGTATCTTCCGGGTTCTAAGAATATTAAGGCTGATGCCCTCTCTAGGAGTTTTTTGCCTGATTCTCCTGAGGTACTGGAACCGGTCGGCATTCTGAAGGAAGGGGTGGTCCTTTCTGCCATTTCCCCTGATTTGCGACGGGTTCTGCAGGAATTTCAGGCTGACAAACCTGACCGCTGTCCAGTGGGCAAACTGTTTGTTCCTGACAGATGGACTAGTAGAGTGATTTCTGAGGTTCATTGTTCTGTGTTGGCTGGCCATCCTGGTATTTTTGGTACCAGAGATTTGGTTGGTAGGTCCTTTTGGTGGCCTTCTTTGTCGCGTGATGTGCGTTCTTTTGTGCAGTCCTGTGGGACTTGTGCGCGGGCCAAGCCTTGTTGTTCCCGTGCTAGTGGGTTGCTTTTGCCTTTGCCGGTCCCTGAGAGGCCCTGGACGCATATTTCTATGGATTTTATTTCAGATCTTCCGGTTTCCCAGAGGATGTCGGTTATCTGGGTGGTTTCTGACCGGTTCTCTAAGATGGTTCATTTGGTGCCTTTGCCTAAATTGCCTTCCTCTTCTGATTTGGTTCCGTTGTTTTTTCAGCATGTGGTTCGTTTGCATGGTATTCCGGAGCATATTGTGTCCGACAGAGGTTCCCAGTTTGTTTCTAGATTTTGGCGGGCCTTTTGTGCTAGGCTGGGCATTGATTTGTCTTTTTCTTCTGCATTTCATCCTCAGACAAATGGCCAGATCGAGCGAACTAATCAGACTTTGGAAACTTATTTGAGATGCTTTGTGTCTGCTGATCAGGATGATTGGGTGGCTTTCTTGCCATTGGCCGAGTTTGCCCTTAATAATCGGGCTAGTTCGGCTACCTTGGTTTCGCCCTTCTTTTGTAATTTTGGTTTTCATCCTCGTTTTTCTTCGGGGCAGGTTGAGCCTTCTGATTGTCCTGGTGTGGATTCTGTGGTTGACAGGTTGCAGCAGATTTGGGCTCATGTGGTGGACAATTTGGTGTTGTCTCAGGAGGAGGCTCAGCGTTTTGCTAACCGTCGTCGGTGTGTTGGTTCCCGGCTTCGGGTTGGGGATTTGGTTTGGTTGTCTTCCCGTCATGTTCCTATGAAGGTTTCTTCCCCTAAGTTTAAGCCTCGGTTTATTGGTCCTTATAGGATTTCTGAGATTATCAATCCGGTGTCTTTTCGTTTTGTCCTTCCGGCCTCTTTTGCCATCCATAATGTTTTCCAGAGATCTTTATTGCGGAAATATGTGGTGCCCGTTGTTCCCTCTGTTGATCCTCCTGCTCCTGTGTTGGTTGATGGGGAGTTGGAGTATGTGGTTGAGAAGATTTTGGATTGTCGCTTTTCGAGGCGGAGGCTTCAGTACCTTGTCAAATGGAAGGAGGATAATTCTTGGGTTTTTGCCTCTGATGTCCATGCTGCTGATTTGGTCCCTGCCTTTCATCTGGCTCGTCCTGATCGGCCTGGGGGCTCTGGTGAGGGTTCGGTGAACCCTCTTCAAGGGGGGGTACTGTTGTGAATTCTGCTCTTGGGCTCCCTCCGGTGGTTGTTAGTGGTAGTGCAGTTGTCTTGGGGTTGTAATCCAGGGCAGGTGTTTCTGCTGATTGCAGCTCTACTAGGTATTTAGGTGTGCAGGATCCATTACTCCTGGCCAGTTGTCCATTGTTCTTGGAGGGATTGCATCTCTCTCTGGTTCCTCATGCCCTGCTGCCAATTCAGCTAAGATAAGTGTCTGGTTTTTTGTCTCTGTGCACACATGCAGTGTGCTTTGCAATTCAGTGCAATTCATTGTGTTTTTGTCCAGCTTAGACTTTGTTTGGATTTTTCAGTCATGCTGGATTCTCAGGAGATGCAGATATACTTTCTATGTCTTTAGTTAGATGTAGAATATTTGTATTATCTGCTGTGGATATTTTTAGGATTTTAATACTGACCGCTTAGAATTCTGTCCTATCCTTTTCTATTTAGCTAGAAGTGCCTCTTTTGCTAAATTCTGTTTTTCTGCCTGCATGTGTCTTTCCTCTTATGCTCAGTCAGTATTTGTGGGGGGCTGCCTATCCTTTGGGGTTCTGCTCTGAGGCAAGATAGAATTCCCATTTCCATCTATAGGGGTATTTAGTCCTCCGGCTGTGTCGAGGTGTCTAGGACGTGTTAGGTACACCCCACGGCTACTTCTAGTTGTGGTGTCAGTTTAGGGTTTAGGGTTTGCGGTCAGTACAGGTACCACCTACTCCTGAGAAAGTCTCTCATGCGGCTCCAAGGTCACCGGATCATAACACATAAGATCACCCTAAAGCAGTGTGAAAGACTGGTGGAAAGCATGCCGAGACGCATGAAAGCTGCGATTAAAAATCATGGTTATTCCACAAAATATTGATTTCTGAACTGTTCCTGAGTTAAAACATTAGTATTGTTGTTTCTAAATGATTATGAACTTATTTTTTTTGTGTTTATATGAGGTCTACAAGTTATTTTGACCATTTCTCATTTTCAGAAAAAAAATACAAAATGTATTGCTTGGAACTTAGAGACGTTGTCAGTAGTTTGTAGAATAAAAGAACAATTTACATTTTACTCAAAAATATACCTATAGGGGCGCATGCGCGGACCTCGATGGAGACGGACGCACGCCGCTGAGCTCTGCTCCCCTGCAGGCTAAAAATAGCTTTTACCAGCACCCGGGCAGCGGCAAATTGGATGTTGCGGCAGCCAGTACTCACCCCGGACCATGGGAGGGTAATGCCGACAAGGAAAATCTCCGTCGAGCCGGTGTCCCGCCCGATCACCGAGCCCTTCTCGGGAGGAAGAAAATCTAAGACGGCCACTGCACACAAAACGCCAGCAGCTTCTTCCGCCTCACAGCCCCAGGTAACGGAGATTACTGAGGGAGATGACTCAACCCTACCCAGGGACACTGCAGCTTCAGCCATGCAGACTATCACCACAAAACTGCAAAACATTGCACAAAGAACCTCTGTATTAGAGGAAAGGATGGATGCTGTAGCTGACACTCTGGAAGATGACCAGGGGGATATTAAAAACAACATGGATCGCGTAACTGAACTTGAGCTCAAATGTGAGGACATAGAAAATAGGTCCCGTAGGGGAACCTACGGATCCGTGGCCTCCCCGAGGAGTTTACAGCTCTTAAAGCTACAACTACTACATTATTTTCTGCTTTGCTTCCACAAACAGAACCTGCTTTATTGCATATTACCAGAATTCACAGAGCAGTAGGGAAACCACTCTCAGATAAATACCCCAGGGATGTTATCCTGAAACTCCTGCACGAAGAAGCACGTGACCTGATTCTTTCGGCAACAAGAAATATACATACACTACTTGATCTTCCGGATAAAGTGAAAATCTTTGCAGATTTGGCACCTGCCTCCCTGATAAGGAGAAAGAATTTCAAGCCGGTAACAGCGGCACTTCAGGCAGCCCAAGTTAAATATAGATGGGGATTCCCTTTTGCCCTATCCTTTTCAGTGCACAACAAAACTTATATATGCAAGACACTGAAAGAGGGGGAGTTGGCTCTGACTCAAGCAGGTATATCTGGAACGGAAGCCCCTCACCCACTACCACCTCGCCATAATAGACCGACAAGAGAGTGGAAAGAAGTCCACAGGTCAAACCGCCCACAGCCGAATTCCATCTGAAGACTCTAAATGTCATATGCTCAGCTCAGAGTGTGGTTTCTGTCTAACTCTAATTAGATAACCTATGCTGGATCGACCGAGATTGTTCAGCCTTGTTGGTCTTTTATTTCTCTGATTGCACTTCCCCTACTTCACAGGTGGAGACGACTGTTGGTGACGGTTCGGATACCGGATCCTGTCTTGGCTAATACTGGCTATTGCAAGAATATATTATAAGCACGGGCTACGCCTGCAGGGACATTACTTGCTGCCTCACTTTGGTGATTTTTGGCCTACCTCTGATAGAGGGAACCTGATTGCTACGAGTTCTGGACTTATAGTCCATTGGATGTTTTATGTTCATTGTTTAATAAGTGTGTGTGTCTCCCCTTCCTTCTGTTCTTCCCTTATGTTTCCATATAGGATTGCTCATCTTAATAACTGCGTTTGGTTGCGAATTCTTTATAAGGATCCCAAATCATATTCATCCAATCAAGAGTACTCGGTGAGATATTGGGAAAATATCTCTTTCAGCTCCACAACTCTAAAACATCATGTGTAGAGTACTTTCACGCAATGTTTTTTTAACTCCCCTTTAAAGCACAAAAAAGCATTCTTAGATTACCAAAAACATAACCCAGACATCATCTGTCTCCAAGAGACTCATTTCTCTGACTCTTCATGCCCTAAATACTTTGACTCTTCTTATTCCCCTTTTTTATTTCAACTTGGGATCATAAAACAAGGGGGGTTGCCATCTTCATCAAAAATAGTTTCCCCTTGCAGCCGATAAATAATTATGTAGATTCAAAGGGCAGATTTTGCATCCTCCAAGGTACTTTGCAAGGATAAAACATTTGTATTGTCAATAGTTACCGACCATCCCCAACCCAATTTAAGGTTTTCAAATTAATTTTAGCCAAACTCAATACACTTTCTTTTAATCATTTGATATGGTGTGGTGACTTTAACTTCACCATTAACCCCTCACTAGATAGCAGTGCTATAAAACGTTCTGACATATCAAAATTAGAGAGAAAGAAAATCCTTAATCTCATGAAGGAGACTCATCTGGTAGATCTTTGGAGAGAACATAATGGGACTTTAAGAGGTTACACTTATTACTCACCTGCCCATAAATCTTATTCGAGAATCGATAAGCATTTGACCACAGCAACCTCTCTCATAACAGCTCTTTACACACGCCATATACCTTCCTCATGGTAGGACCATGATGCTGTCTTGTCAGTATTTCGATTCCATATAACGACATCTAAATTGTATAAGTGGAGACTTAATGAATCTATTTTAGCTGACCCAGTTAATGTAACAACTATAAAAGAAGACCTGAAGTATTATTTTGAATCTAACAGTCTGAAAGAATTATCGTTAGGAACAATTTGGCTTGCACACAAAAAATACATCACAGGATCCTTGATTAAGTTGGCAACCAGTAGAAAAAGAGAAAGATCTGAATTACAAACTAGGCTAGAAACTAAATTGCAGAAATTAGAATCGGCCAATCAACTCTCGTCATCCATATATTTATATAAGCAGATTCAAGATACAAAACTACAGCTAAATGTCATTCTCGCTATTAAAACGGAAAGAGCTCTAACATGGACCAAAGCTAGCTTCTATAAACACTCCAATAAGCGTAATAGGATGCTAGCGCGAAAACTTAGAAAAAAAGAGCTGCTCAACGTAATATCCTCTATTAAAGACTCTATGGGTCAGATCTCGGCTCATCCTGATACCATTTACAACACCTTCAATGATTATTACCAAAAGATCTACTCACCCACGCAATCCCCTCCCCTTTCCCTATTGGACTTATTTCTCGGTAATCTACATTTGCCAAGACTAAGGGTACTGTCACACAGTACCATTTTGATCGCTACGACGGTACGATTCGTGACGTTCTAGCGATATCGTTACGATATCGCAGTGTCTGACATGCAGCAGCGATCAGGGATCCTGCTGAGAATCGTACGTCGTAGCAGATCGTATGGAACTTTCTTTCGTCGCTTGATCACCCGCTGACATCGCTGGATCGTTGTGTGTGACAGCGATCCAGCGATGTGTTCGCTTGTAACCAGGGTAAACATCGGGTAACTAAGCGCAGGGCCGCGCTTAGTAACCCGATGTTTACCGTGGTTACCAGCGTAAACGTAAAAAAAACAAACAGTACATACTCACATTCCGGTGTCTGTCCTCCGGCGTCTCAGCTTCTCTGCAGTGTGAGCGCCGGCCAGCCAGAAAGCGAGCACAGCGGTGACGTCTGACGTCACCGCTGTGCTTTCCGGCTATGGCGCTTACACAGTGGAGAGAAGCAGAACGCCGGGGACAGACACCGGAATGTAAGTATGTACTGTTTGTTTTTTTTTACGTTTACGCTGGTAACCAGGGTAAACATCGGGTTACTAAGCGCGGCCCTGCGCTTAGTTACCCGATGTTTACCCTGGTTACCGGGGACTTCGGCATCGCTCCAGCGCCGTGATTGCAATGTGTGACCGCAGTCTACGACGCTGGAGCGATAATCATACGATCGCTGCGACGTCACGGATCGTGCCGTCGTAGCGATTAAAATGGTACTGTGTGACGGTACCCTAACAGAATCTGCAGGACAACAAATCCATTTAGACATATCCGAAGAAGAAATAGCCGATATAATAAAAAAACTGAAGAAGGGGAAAGCTCCAGGACCAGATGGTCTCACAGCACTACAGTCATGGACAAAAATTTTGAGAATGAGACAAATATTAATTTTTCCAAAGTCTACTGCTTCATTTTTTCTAATGGCAATTTGCATATACTCCTGAATGTCAGAGTGATCAGCTTAACAGCAATTACTGTACTTGCAAAGTCAATATTTGCCCAGAAAATTAACTTTAACCCCCAAAACACATTTCAACATCATTGCAGTCCTGCCTTAAAAGGAGCAGCTAACATCGTTTTAGTGATTGATCCATTAACACAGGTGTGGGTGTTGATGAGGACAGGGCTGGCTATCAATCAGTCACGATTAAGTAAGAATGACATCACTGGACACTTTAAAAGGAGGCTGGTGCTTGGTATCATTGTTTCTCTTCAGTTAACCATGGTTATCTCTAAAGAAACACGTGCAGCCATCATTGCACTGCACAAAAATGGCCTAACGGAAGAGTATCGCAGCTACAAAGATTGCACCTCAGTCAACAATCTATCGCATCATCAAGAACTTCAAGGAGAGAGCTTCCATTGTTGTCAAAAAGGCTCCAGGGCACCCAAGAAAAACTTTCAGCTGCGGGATCAGACTACCAGCAGTGCCGAGCTTGCTCAGGAATGGCAGCAGGCTGGTGTGAGTGCTTCTGCACGCACTGTGAGGCGGAGACACTTTGAGCAAGGCTGGTTTCAAGGAGGGCAGCAAAGAAGCCACTTCTCTCCAGAAAAATCATCAGGGACCGACTGATATTCTGCAAAAGGTACAGGGAGTGGACTGCTGAGGACTGGGGCAAAGTCATTTTCTCTGATGAATCCCCTTTTCGATTGTTGGGGACATCTGGAAAACAGCTTATTCGGAGAAGAAGAGGTGAACGCTACCACCAGTCTTGTCTCATGCCAACTGTAAAGCATCCTGAAACCATTCATGTGTGGGGTTGCTTCTCAGCCAAGGGAATCGGCTCACTCACAGTCTTGCCTAAAAACACAGCCATGAATAAAGAATGGTACCAGAATGTCCTCCAAGAGCAACTTCTCCCAACCGTCCAAGAGCAGTTTGGCGCCCAACAATGCCTTTTCCAGCATGATGGAGCACCTTGCCATAAAGCAAAGGTGATAACTAAATGGCTCATGGAACAAAACATAGAGATTTTAGGTCCATGGCCTGGAAACTCCCCAGATCTTAATCCCATTGAGAACTTGTGGTCAATCATCAAGAGACGGGTGGACAAACAAAAACCAACAAATTCTGGAAAAATGCAAGCATTGATTATGCAAGAATGGACTGCTATCAGTCAGGATTTGGTCCAGAAGTTGATTGAGAGCATGCCAGGGAGAATTGCAGAGGTCTTGAAGAAGAAGGGTCAACACTGCAAATATTGTAAAGTAACTTGGCACACACGTGATCAGATGCTATTGTGGTTTAATAAAGAGAGTACATACAAACGTTTCGGTCATAGACCTTCTTCAATGTACCTCTCACAGAGAGAATGTCTAGTAGAAATTTTGGGGATGAATGGACACCGCTGAGGACAAGAGGTGGACACCGCGTCCGGGACAGGTACACCTTAGTGCCTGACTGACGCATAGCCGGTTATCACCACTTACAGATACTATAAGGGGTCCATTCATCCCCAAAATTTCTACTAGACATTCTCTCTGTGAGAGGTACATTGAAGAAGGTCTATGACCGAAACGTTTGTATGTACTCTCTTTATTAAACCACAATAGCATCTGATCACGTGTGTGCCAAGTTACTTTACAAGATTATATGGTTTGGGCACCTACTTGCGCACCACTCACAATAGTAGTGCCTACGGTTATTTCTCATAAACACTGCAAATATTGACTTGCTGCATTAACTCATTCTAACTGTCAATATAACCTATTGGTACTCATAATATGATTGCAATTATATTTCTGCATGTGATATAAACATCAGACAAACACTAATAAAAACCAGAGGGCAGCAGATCATGTGAAAATATAATTTTGGTGTCATTCTCAAAACTTTTGGCCATGACTGTATATTACAGAAAATTCAGCGATATACTGATCCCACATATTAAAAATCTCTGTAACTCACTATTGAATGGTTCGCAGCTACCTCCTGAATTTTATATAGCACACGTCACCGTAATCCCCAAACCTAAAAAGATCACCTCCTTACAAAAAACTATAGACCCATATCCCTCCTAAATATCGATCTAAAAATCTTCACATCCATTATGACTGCAAGGATCAATAAATTCCTTCCTCACCTCATCCATCAAGACCAAGTTGGATTCATACCGCCGCGACAAGCTCTTGATAACATCAGAAGAGCAACAGAACTAACTTGCAACGGAAACGGTTATTATTGCTTGCTCTTGACATTGAGAAAGCATTCGATTCGGTATCCTGGCCCTATGTTTTTGCAGTTCTTTCAAAATTTGGCTTCTCCTCTAAACTTATAAAATGTCTCCAATTATTATATGATAACCCAATAGCATATTTAAAGCTCCCATCTACATCCCCCACCTCTATTAAAATTCAAAGAGGCACCAGACAAGTGCACTACCCTCAAATCTACATTATTTGAAAATAAATGTTTGAATGATCCACTTGGTAGAGGAACGATTTCCTTGATTTATCATACTTTAAATTCTTCACAAGACAAGAAAAAATTGAATTACATGGTTCAATGGGAGGAAGTTATGGAATTTGAAATGCCATTAGAGGAATGGTTTCGTAGTTGTGACACTCTCTCAAAGGGTAGCCTTCAGACTTCCCTGGTGAAGACCTCCCTAAAATTATTACATAGAGCTTATTATGTACCGGAGAAAATCCACACCATATTCCCTAATATTTCAGGAGACTGTTTTAGAGGATGCGGAATGACTGGGGACATAAAACATATATGGTGGTCATGTACGGTGATAACCAGTGTATGGGAAGAGATAAAACTTTTAATCATGCAAATGCTTGGTAGGCCAGTTGATCTGAACCCTTCTGTTTTGTTGTTGGGATCTAGACTGCCCCAGACTTCAAAAAGCTTTCAGAAATTGATAAATTATTTATGTTTGGCCGCTAAAATCCATATTGCGGCGCAATGGAAATCATCTTCTCTGTCAATTCATAGGGTGAAGGACAGGATGAATATTATGTTGTATGAAAGAATAGAAGCAACAAGAAATGACGCTTGGGATTCCTTTTTTAAAGTTTGGCAGCCCTGGATAGATCATCATTCAGATAATCGTCTTGTTCAGGTGTTAAGAATCTCCCCTTTATCTACTGAGACCTGATAAAAACGTGAAAAGATTTGATAAAAGCATATAAAGGGATTTGGTAAAAACTTTATATGGATGATATTTGTAATTATCTTACCTATTGGAGACTGCTTACTGAAATTATTTAGTCAAACCCAAAAAAAGAAAAACCCTTCACATGAGGCCAAATTATTTAAAAATATGTATCTTTATTAAAGGAGCCGCCCCAAATTACAAACAAACACAAACGGTACATCTATATAATACAAGTGTGCACATCAATTGTGTAAGTATACAAAACATATATGTAAAATAATTTGTCGAAAAAGTACAGATCAGGGAAGCCACAGAGTAAAGAAGAGTAGGAATAGATCAAAATCTAGTGATGATGTAAAGATACATTGGTAAATACAGATATATCAAGTATACAGTGGTATCCGTATATGCACAAAGAGAAGGAAAATTATACAGTAAACAACATTCGGCTTAGGCTACTTTCACACATCAGGCTTTTTGTTTCAGGCACAATCTGGCAATTTTTGGAACAAACGGATCCGGGTTTTTTTTTTTACACCGGATCCGTTTTTTTCCCATAGAGTTGTATTAGCGCCGGATTGTGCCTGATGGCCAGACGTTTCATCCGTCCAAATAGTCGTTTCCGGCGGACGGAGAAAACATCCACTGCAACTTTTTTTGTCCGGCGGAAAAAAACGCACAGTGACGGAATCGGACGAAAACACATGAAACGGAGGTGTGAAACAGTGAATCCGGCACCAGGATCTTGTTTTCAAACTCTCTCTCTCCGATTTAACCATTTTTGGTCTTCTTGGGATTCCTTTTGGGCCATGTTAAATATATGACCTCTATGAGATGGATATTAATAGGTCATAACAATCCATGTAATACTCCCCTTTTCTTTTGTCTGAGTCTGTGGTTTTTTGTGAGCTTTTAACCCCTTCACCCCCAAGGGTGGTTTGCACGTTATGGACCGGGCCAATTTTTACAATTCTGACCACTGTCCCTTTATGAGGTTATAACTCTGGAACGCTTCAACGGATCCCGGTGATTCTGACACTGTTTTCTCGTGACATATTGTACTTCATGATAGTGGTAAAATTTCTTTGATATTACCTGCGTTTATTTGTGAAAAAAACGGAAATTTGGCGGAAATTTTGAAAATTTTGCAATTTTCCAACTTTGAATATTTATGCAATTAAATCACAGTGATATGTCACACAAAATACTTAATAAGTAACATTTCCCACATGTCTACTTTACATCAGCACAATTTTGGAACCAAAATTTTTTTTTGTTAGGGAGTTATAAGGGTTAAAATTTGACCAGCAATTTCTCATTTTCACAACACCATTTTTTTTTTAGGGACCACATCTCATTTAAAGTCATTTTGAGGGGTCTATATGATAGAAAATACCCAAGTGTGACACCATTCTAAAAACTGCACCCCTTAAGGTGCTCAAAACCACATTCAAAAAGTTTATTAACCCTTAAGGTGTTTCACATGAATTTTTGGAATGTTTAAATAAAAATGAGCATTTAACTTTTTTTTCACACAAAATTTACTTCAGCTCCAATTTGTTTTATTTTACCAAGGGTAACAGGAGAAAATGGACCCCAAAAGATGTTGTACAATTTGTCCTGAGTACGCTGATACCCCATATGTGGGGGTAAACCACTGTTTGGGCGCATGGGAGAGCTCGGAAGGGAATGAGCGCCGTTTGACTTTTCACTGCAAAATTGACAGGAACTGAGATGGGACGCCATGTTGCGTTTGGAGAGCCACTGATGTGCCTAAACATTGAAACCCCCCCACAAGTGACACCATTTTGGAAAGTAGACCCCCTAAAGAACTTATCTAGAGGTGTAGTGAGCACTTTGACCCACCAACTGCTTCACAGAAGTTTATAATGCAGAGCCGTAAAAATAAAACAAACATTTTTTTCCCACAAAAATTATTTTTTAGCCCCCAGTTTATTTTCCCGAGGGTAACAGGAGAAATTGGACCCCAAAAGTTGTTGTCTAATTTGTCCTGAGTACGCTGATACCCCATATGTGGGGGGGAACCACTGTTTGGGCGCATGGGAGGGCTCGGAAGGGATGGAGCGCCATTTTGAATGCAGACTTAGATGGAATGGTCTGCAGGCGTCGCATTGCGTTTGCAGAGCCCTAGTGTACCTAAACAGTAAAAAAAAAACACAAGTGACACCATTTTGGAAAGTAGACCCCCTAAGCGACTCATCTAGATGTGTTGTGAGAGTTTTGAACCCTCAAGTGTTTCACTACAGTTTATAACGCATAGCCGTGAAAATAAAAGAAAAAAAATTTCCCCAAAAAATTATTTTTTAGCCCCCAGTTTTGTATTTTCCCAAGTGTAACAGGAGAAATTGGACCCCAAAAGTTGTTGTCCAATTTGTCTTGAGTACGCTGATACCCCATATGTGGAGGGGAACCACCGTTTGGGCGCATGGGAGGGCTCGGAAGGGAAGGAGCGCCATTTGGAATGCAGACTTAGATGGAATGGTCTGCAAGCGTCACATTGCGTTTGCAGAGGCCCTAATGTACCTAAACAGTAGAAACCCCCCACAAGTGACACCATTTTGGTAAGTAGACCCCCTAAGGAACTCATCTAGATGTGTTGTGAGAGCTTTGAACCCCCAATTGTTTCACTACAGTTTATAACGCAGAGCCATGCAAATAAAAAAAAATTTTTTTTCCACAAAAATTATTTTTTAGCCCCCAGTTTTGTATTTTCCCAAGGATAACAGGAGAAATTGGACCCCAAAAGTTGTTCTCCAATGTGTTCCGAGCACGCTGATACCCCATATGTTGGGGTAAACCCCTGTTTGGGCGCACGGGAGAGCTCGGAAGGGAAGGAGCACTGTTTTACTTTTTCAACGCAGAATTGGCTGAAATTGAGATCGGACGCCATGTCGCGTTTTGAGAGCCCCTGTTGTGCCTAAACAGTGGAAACCCCCCAATTATTACTGAAACACTAATCCAAACACACCCCTAACCCTAATCCCAACGGTAACCCTAACCACACCTCTAACCCAGACACAACCCTAACCCTAATCCCAACCCTATTCCCAACCGTAGATGTAATCCAAACCCTAACTTTAGCCCCAACCCTAACCCTAACTTTAGCCCCAACCCTAACTGTAGCCTTAACCCTAGCCCCAACCCTAACCCTAGCCCCAACCTAACCCTAGCCCCAACCTAACCCTAGCCCCAACCCTAGCCCCAACCCTAACCCTAGCCCTAACCCTAGCCCTAACGGTAAAATGGAAATAAATACATTTTTTAAATTTTTTTATTTTTCCCTAACTAAGGGGGTGATGAAGGGGGGTTTGATTTACTTTTATAGCTGTTTTTTTAGCGGATTTTTATGATTGGCAGCTGTCACACACTGAAAGAAGCTTTTTATTGCAAAAAATATTTTTTGCGTTACCACATTTTGAGAGCTATAATTTTTCCATATTTGAGTCCACAGAGTCATGTGAGGTCTTGTTTTTTGCGGAACGAGTTGGCATTTTTATTGGTAACATGCTCGGGCACGGGAGATTTTTTGATCGCTTTTTTTTATTTTTGTGAGGCAGAATGACCAAAAACCAGCTATTCATGAATTTCTTTTGGGGGAGGCGTTTATACCGTTCCGCGTTTGGTAAAATTGATAAAGCAGTTTTATTCTTCGGGTCAGTACGATTACAGCGATACCTCATTTCTATCATTTTTTTTTATGTTTTGGCGCTTTTATATGCTAAAAACTATTTTATAGAAAAAATAATTATTTTGGCATCGCTTTATTCTGAGGACTATAACTTTTTTATTTTTTCGCTGATGATGCTATATGGTGGCTCGTTTTTTGCGGGACAAGATGACGTTTGCAGCGGTACCATGGTTATTTATATCTGTCTTTTTGATCGCGTGTTATTCTACTTTTTGTTTGGCGGTATGAGAATAAAGCGTTGTTTTTTGCCTCTTTTTTTTTTTTTTTTACGGTGTTCACTGAAGGGGTTAACTAGTGATATAGTTTTATAGGTGGGGTCGTTACGGACGCGGCGATACTAAATATGTGTACTTTTATTGTTTGATTTTTTAATTTAGATAAAGGAATGTATTTATGGGAATAATATTTTTTTTTTCTCTTTATTTAGGAATTTTTTTTTCTTTTTTTTTTTTTTACACATGGGGGATTTTTTTTTAAAACTTTTTTACTTTGTCCCAGGGGGGGACATTACAGATCGGTGATCTGACAGTGTGCACAGCACTCTGTCAGATCACCGATCTCACTTACAGCAGTGCAGGCTTACAAGCACCTGCACGGCACCCGGAAGTAATCCCTGCAGGACCCGGATGCAGCCCCGCAGCCATTTTGCATCCGGGGCCTGCAGGGATAGGAGGTAGGAGACCCTCGCAGCAACGCGATGACATCGCGTTGCTCCGGGGGTCTCAGGGAAGCCCGCAGGGAGCCCCCTCCCTGCGCGATGCTTCCCTGTACCGCCGGTTCACCGCGATCATGTTTGATCGCGGTGTGTCGGGGGTTAATGTTCCGAGGGCGGTCCATGACCGCTCCTGGCACATAGTGCCGGATGTCAGCTGCGATAGGCAGCTGACACCCGGCCGCGCTCCCCCCGTGAGCGCGGCCGATCGTGCTGGACGTACTATTCCGTCCTTGGGAATTAGGGCCCACCCCACATGGACGGAATAGTACGTCCAATGTCAGAAAGGGGTTAATCTTTATATACTTGAAAATGTTTAACTGAATGCTAAAGTATTACTATAGAATAAGATTGGTTGACAACCTATAAACGATAGTGAAAAATTTCAAATGTATCTTTTTTTCTCTTCCTATAAAAATGAAAAAAAAAACAACTAAAATTACAATTTAAATAAATTTACTGGAAAATCATATTTTGTTGATAATCGAAAATAACTCACATGGAGAGAAACTATAAATTTTTAAAAAAAATTGTACAAAAAACATAACAGAGAGTCGTATAATTAAATGAGACTGAAATTACTTTAGAAGTTACTGTATTTTTTTTACTATAAGACGCACTTTTAACGCAAAAAAGTCAAAGGAACAACATACGTAAGAAATTTTTAAATTGGATGACCTTGGGATCACAGAGGATACAATTAAAGAGAAAGCCATTACTCAAGATACACAGTCATGCTCATTGTTATTGGCACCCATGAAGTTTAAATACATACAGTGCCTTGCAAAAGTATTGGGCCCCTTGGAACCTTTCAACCTTTTCCCACATATCATGCTTCAACCATAAAGATCCCAGATGTAAATTTTTGGTGAAGAATCAACAACAAGTGGAACACAATTGTGAAGTACGAAATGTAATGGTTATTTTAAATTTTTGTGGAAATTCAAAAAACTGAAAAGTGGGGCGTGCAATATTATTCGTTTGTGAACAGCAGTTTTCAGCTCTTTCCACAGATTCTCGATTGAATTGAGGTCTGGACTTTGACTTGGCCATTCTAACACCTGGATATGTTTATTTGTGAACCATTCCATTGTAGATTTTGCTTTATGTTTGGAATCATTGTCTTGTTGGAAGACAAATCTCCGTCCCAGTCTCAGGTCTTTTGCAGACACCAACAGGTTTTCTTCAAGAATGGCCTGTATTTGGCTCCATCCATCTTCCCATCAATTTTAACCATTTTCCCTGTCCCTGCTGAAGAAAAGCAGGCCCAAACCATGATGCTGCCACCACCACGTTTGACAGTGGGGATGGTGTGTTCCGGGTGATGAGCTGTGTTGCCTTTACGCCAAACATATCGTTTGGCATTGTTGCCAAAAAGTTTGATTTTGGTTTCATCTGACCAGAGCACCTTCTTCCACATGTTTGGTGTGTCTCCCAAGTGGCTTGTTGCAAACTTTAAAAGACACTTTTTATGGATATCTTTGAGAAATGGCTTTCTTCTTGCCACTCTTCCATAAAGGCCAGAGTTGCGCAGTGTACGACTGATTGTTGTCCTATGGACAGACTGTCCCACTTCAGCTGTTGATCTCTGCTGTTCATCCAGAGTAATCATGGGCCTCTTGGCTGTATCTCTGATCAGTCTTCTTCTTGTTTGAGATTAAAGTTTAGAGGGACGGCCGGGTCTTGGTAGATTTGCAGTGGTATGATACTCCTTCCATTTCAATATGATCGCTTGCACAGTGCTCCTTGGGATGTTTAAAGTTTTGGAAATCATTTTGTATCCAAATCCGGCTTTATACTTCTCCACAACAGTATCACGGACCTGCCTGTTGTGTTCCTTGGTCTTCGTGATACTCTCTGTGCTTCAAACAGAACCCTGAGACTATCACAGAGCAGGTGCATTTATACGGAGACTTGATTACACACAGGTGGATTACATTTATCATCATTAGGCATTTAGGACAACATTGGATCATTCAACCATCCACAATGAACTTATGGAGTGAGTTTGCTACACTGATAGTAAAAGAGCCAAATAATATTGCACGCCCCACTTTTCAGTTTTTGAATTTCCACAAAAATTTAAAATAACCAATACATTTCGTTCAACTTCACAACTGTGTTCCACTTGTTGTTGATTCTTCATCAAAAATTTACATTTTGTATCTTTATGTTTGAAACATGATATGTGGGAAAAGGTTGAAAAGTTCCAGGGGGCCAAATACCTTCGCAAGGCACTGTACAATATATAACATACAGTACATACAACATATAACATACACCATACAGTGCATACAGAACATACAGTACATACAACATAACATACAAATACAGTATATACCAAACGTTTAGACACACCTTCTCATTTAAAGATTTTTCTGTATTTTCATGACTATGAAAATTGTAAATTCACACTGAAGGCATCAATCTATGAATTAACACATGTGGAATTATATACTTAACAAAAAAGTGTGAAACAACTGAAAATATGTCTTATATTCTAGGTTATTCAAAGTAGCCACCTTTTGCTTTGATTACTGCTTTGCACACTCTTGGCATTCTCTTGATGAGTTTCAAGAGGTAGTCACCGGAAATGGTCTTCCAACAATCTTGAAGGAGTTCCCAGAGATGCTTAACACTTGTTGGCCCTTTTGCCTTCACTCTGTGGTCCAGCTCACCCCAAACCATCTCGATTGGGTTCAGGCCTGGTGACTGTGGAGGCCAGGTCATCTGGCGTAGCACCCCATCACTCTCCTTCTTGGTCAAATAGCCCTTACACAGCCTGGAGGTGTGTTTGGGGTCATTGTTCTGTTGAAAAATAAATGATGGTCCAACTAAACGCAAACCGGATGGAGTAGCATGCTGCTGCAAGATGCTGTGGTAGCCATGCTGGTTCAGTTTGCCTTCAATTTTGAATAAATCCCCAACAGTGTCACCAGCAAAGCACCCCCAAATCATCACACCTCCACCTCCATGATTCACGGTGGGAACCAGACATGTAGAGTCCATCCGTTCACCTTTTCTGCGTCGCACAAAGACACGATGGTTAGAACCAAAGATCTCAAATTTGGACTCATCAGACCAAAGCACAGATTTCCACTGGTCTAATGTCCATTCCTTGTGTTCTTTAGCCCAAACAAATCTCTTCTGCTTGTTTCCTGTCCTTAGCAGTGGTTTCCTAGCAGCTATTTTACCATGAAGGCCTGCTGCACAAAAGTCTCCTCTTAACAGTTGTTGCAGAGATGTGTCTGCTGCTAGAACTCTGTGGCATTGACCTGGTCTCTAATCTGAGCTGCTGTTAACCTGCGATTTCTGAGGCAGGTGACTCGGATAAACTTATCCTCAGAAGCAGAGGTGACTCTTGGTCTTCCTTTCCTGGGGCGGTCCTCATGTGAGCCAGTTTCTTTGTAGCGCTTGATGGTTTTTGCCACTGCACTTGGGGACACTTTCAAAGTTTTCCCAATTTTTCGGACTGACTGACCTTCATTCCTTAAAGTAATGATGGCCACTCGTTTTTCTTTACTTAGCTGCTTTTGTCCTGCCATAATACAAATTCTAACAGTCTATTCAGTAGGACTATCAGCTGTGTATCCACCAGACTTCTGCTCAACACAACTGATGGTCCCAACCCCATTTATAAGGCAAGAAATCCCACTTATTAAACCTGACGGGGCACACCTGTGAAGTGAAAACCATTCCCGGTGACTACCTCTTGAAGCTCATCAAGAGTGAGCAAAGCAGTCATCAAAGCAAAAGGTGGCCACTTTGAAGAACCTAGAATATAAGACATAATTCCAGTTGTTTCACACTTTTTTGTTAAGTATATAATTCCACATGTGTTAATTCATAGTCTTGATATCTTCAGAGTGAATTTATCTATCTATCTATCTATCTATCTATCTATCTATCTATCGAAGGAATGAGATAGATAGATGATAGATATAATAAATAGAAGGAATGAGAGATAGATGACAGATCTATAGATAGATCTATGGATCTATGTATAGCTCTATCTCATTCCTTCTATCTATTCTATCATCTATCTGTGTGTAATGGAGTGTGGGTTGGACAAATGTAAAAGAGGAGGTTGGACAAGAAATGACATCACAATTTTCTTTTTTTGCTCAATAATACATCTTTATTTAGGTTTCAAAAAAGCATCAAAAACAAGAGATGTAGATTCAGTGCAGAAAAATCCACAGGCAAGTCTGCAACGTGTGCACATAGCCTAAACCCCTCCTGACCCCACACATAATCTTCCCCTTATCCAGCACCATGATCATGTGACCCCTGACTCCTCCCCTCCTGTGACCTAATCACAGGTCCTGTGTGCACAGAGCAGCCATATATGTGGAGTGCGGCTCTGCAGGTGGAGGTAGGTGCTGGAGATTCCCCATCACTGGGCCGGGGCAGTAACCCCTTCAGCGCTGAGACTATTTTGGTAGACGTATGTGGAGATGTAGTGTTTAGATCTGAGGTGATTGTTTGAAGACCTCATTTTAACAACTCCTCTCTAGACGCTTCAGTGCTGAGGTGAGCAGGTCGGAGGCTGCAGTGAGATCCTCAGATAATCATCTCCAATGTAGACAGCTCAGTACTGAAATGACTAGAATGGAGTTGGTTCCTGGAGCTCCTCATACAAATGTCATTGTAATCCCCTCTTCTGGCTTTTTAATGTTTTTTTTATGGAATTGCTGAAGGCTTTAATGGCGCCGACATCACAGGTCAGACAGGAATATTTTTGACACTGTTGTATATACAGTCACGTAGGTTGAAAAAAGACCACGGCCCATCAAGTTCATCCTTTCTCCGCCAATTGTACATTTCGTCACTAATTTAGCTATAACCCGCAATGTTATGTGTATGGAGGAAATCATCCAGCCCTTTTATAAAACCTGTTATAGGGCCTGCCATTACTACCTCTTATAGTCGGCATTCCACAGCCTGACTGCTCTAACTGTAAAGAACCCTTTCCTGTTTAGCTGCCGGAATCGTCGTTCTTCCACCCGTATTGAGGGCCTCTAGTCCTCAGCACGGTCATTGGAAGGAATCAGTCATGTGCCAGTGTTTTGTACTGGCCACACATATATTTTTATACATGTAAATGAGATCTCCTCTGAGGCTTCTTTTTTTCTAAGATAAACAAGCCCAACCTTTCATTATATCCCTTGTAATAATCTAGTTGCCCACCTTTAAACTAACTCTAACTTCTGAATATCCTTCTTACAATGTGGAGCCCAAAACTGGATCCCATATTCTAGATGTGGCCTCACCAGTGATTTATAAAGTGGTAATAATACGTTGGGATCACAGGATTTTATCTCTTTTTATACATCCTAAAATCTTGTTTGCCTTTGCAGCTGCTGCTTGACATTGAGTACTGTCTGTAAAGTTGTCCTATGTGCAAAAATTCCATTCTAGCTGTCTCACTACAGGGATGAGTAGATTGGAGTTGCTGCACTGAGGATCATGATTTCTGTGCACACCATAATGTCTATTCTACTGGTTACACTAAGGTTTCCATGCACGTGAGGCTAAAGTTGGCAGGTTCAGCCAATAATCTGATGTATAACAAAAAACACAACAAACATCAACATAGTTTAAAGGACCAAAAATAAATATACGGACAAGTCGCTATGGAACAACGAGAGAATTGTGGGTCACAGGGGCCCAGAAAAAACGACCACCACGTCCGATTTAGAACAATATATAAATATATAGTCTTTATTAATATATAAACAATACAAAACCAGTAAAAAAATTACATCATTATAACAAGAACAGGTGAGGTGCGGTCCCACATAGTGTGCAGGGACACCGCATAGACATAAAATCACTATAAGGGCGCCCGGAGCCTGAAACACATACACCCATGTATATCATAGCCAGTAGGGGGTTAGTATATATTGTAATCCACAGAGGAATAACTCAGTCACAAGTGCACATCCATTTAATGTATGGTGGCACATATGCAACCCCCACACTAGGACCATAGAACATACCAGTCTTATGTCAGCAACGGTTACCTTTCATTGAAGGGATGGGCGAGGTGATTCCAGGCTCCGTGCGTCCTCCCCTGACATAAGACTGGTATGTTCTATGGTCCTAGTGTGGGGGTTGCATATGTGCCACCATACATTAAATGACTGGCTATGATATACTTGGGTGTATGTGTTTCAGGCTCCGGGCGCCCTTATAGTGTTTTTATGTCTATGCGGTGTCCCTGCACACTATGTGGGACCGCACCTCACCTGTTCTTGTTATAATGATGTAATTTTTTTACTGGTTTTGTATTGTTTATATATTAATAAAGACTATATATTTATATATTGTTCTAAATCGGACGTGGTGGTCGTTTTTTCTGGGCCCCTGTGACCCACAATTCTCTCAATAATCTGATGTGTATGGAACCTCTCGACTTTCCTTCCATACTTTGTGTTAAGGGAAGGATCCAGCATGTTGGAATTCCAATGGTTGATCCTCATGTTAAACAGGAGCCTGACATCTACTCTCTAATAGACAGCACAAGAACATTTGTCGAAGTGCTCCTGTGCATGTGATAGTCTGGAGAGATAGCGGTCAGTCAAAGCTATAGAGCAGACCGTTATCTAATATGTTTGAGGGTCTTAGGCCATGGTTACACTATACGTATTTGGTCAGTATTTTACAGCAGTATTTGTCAGCCAAAAGAAGGTGAGGAACAATGAGAGGGAAAGTATAATAGAAACATATGCACCACTTCTGTATTTATCACCCACTCCTGGTTTTGGCTTATAAATACTGAGGTAAAATACTGACCAAATACTGCTAGTGTGACCGTAGCCTTAAAGCGCGTCTTGCTCAGATCAACCAGTAGTGATGGAGGTAATGTGGTGAGCACGTACTCCCTTATGGAGGGTGTGCGAGGTAGGCACAACTCTGGAGGGAAGGGAATAGGAGTCTCCTGCCAGCTGTTGTTCCCCACACTGGATCTATTGAGAGGCCCATTAGGAATCACATGAGAGTGGAAGATGAACCTGTGAGTGGAACGAGCGCTGCTGAGTGAACCAGAATTCCACTAGCTCTATTAAAAAGGGTTTTTTTATCACCCCATCACTGGTGAAATTCTGCTTCACTCGCAGCGCTTGTCCTAATTGGGTGTTCTTCTTCAACTCTCGTGTGCGTAGCCCTAAATGGACTCTGTCTGCACAGAATGACTGTTCAAACCAAGCACAGGCGCTCAATGTAGCAGCCTTGGTGCAGCCAAACTATGTGCACATTCCCACCTACTTATTTTTCACCTATCTCCGACCTTCTCTGGTTCTATAAAAGCAGAGCTGCAATCAATATACAGTGAGGGCGGCGACAGAGGGAAAAAAAACGAGTAGATGGAAAGGAGCACTTAAAGGGCTTGTCCACTACTTGGACATCCCCTTCTTGAACTAAGTATTCGGCCCCGATCCCAGGGTGTCGGCACTTGTCCGGTGCCCAATCGGCACTGGCGTCACTGTCTCTTCCTTTGGACAAACTGAACATGAGAGGAAGTCAGAGATCAGTTGCAGCCAGGACTGCCTCTTCATGTTCAGTTTGTTAGAAGGCGGAGACAGTGACACCAGCATTGATTGGGCGTCGGCATCACTTGTCATTCCACCGCATCACAGCCCCGGGACCGCAAGTGCCGACAACACTGGAATGGAGCCGACACGGCACGAGAGGGGAGTATAGGCGTTATTATTATATTGGGCCCGAACATTTAGTTTAAGAAGGGGTTGTCCTAGTAGTGGACAACCCCTTTTAAATGTCTGGCCCACAAGGGTGCACCGAGCGCCTGTGCTTGTTTTGAGTATCATCCTGTTCTGACAAAGTCCTTTTAAAGGGGTCGTGCAGTGAAATCAAGTTATCACCTAACTATGGGACAGGTGATAACATTCTGATCAGTGAGTGTGCGACCACTGGGACCTGCACCGATTGGCAAAACGGGGACTTTATAACTTTATATCCCCATTAGAAAATAGAGTGGCTGGTTGGATGCTGACCACTACTCCGTTCATTCCCAATGGAACTGCTGGAAAAAGCAGAGCTCTCTGCAGCCCCATAGAGCAAGAATGGAGCTCAGACTGAGCACGTGCACTGCTGCTCAATTCTAACGGCTCGCTCACACTAGCGTATAAATAATCAGTCCCATTCTCATCCAGGAAAGTAGGACGATTTTTTCTCAGTTGTCATCTGCGTACAATCTGTTGTTTTACTCAGCAGCTTTTAATCTTTTACAGGATCATTTACAGTTTCCCATCTCACAGAATTGTAATATATCTATAAAAATCTGATGCCATACTGGTGGTCCATATACTAGTGGTCTACATACTGATGGTCCATATCCGGGTGGTCCGTATACTGATGTCCATATGGCATCTGATATTTTTCTCACACCCATCACATTTCAGAGTGGAATTGTAGCATGCCGAATACATCTGAAAAAAATATACAGATCTGCACAACCTCATTATAACATTGGCCTGAGAGCAATCTGTTTTTTTGATCGAATTGCACTTATCCGAGTTATATGCCAGTGTGAGCGCGGCCTTACAGAGATAAGTGTGCCCCATTCTGCCAGCCAGTGCAGGTCCCAGCTGATGGACACCGATCACCTTGGATTGGTGATAAAAGGATCGTCTGATGCAAACAAGTTCTCTATTCATACATGGAAGCATCGTTATAAGATCCAGTTTCCCCTCATAGTGAGATTTTAGTATTCTGTATTCCAGGGGTGGCCAATTTCTTTTCCCGAGGGACCACATGAGAGTCTGTGACTGTTGTGGGGACAGAACCAGTAGGCTGAAATTCTGCTCAATATTAACATTATTATTATTTTATATTATTTGTATCATTTAATGCTGAGCAGAATTAATTCCGCTGGGTCGCTGCTACATGTTACGATAGGGATTATTGTAACTTGTATCCTTACTTGTAACAGCGAATCAGCTCCATATAATTCACTGCTTTTTATAAAATCTATAAATCTTTTGCTCCTGTTATTCAGTCATTGTACACATAGTAAGATGTCCCCACAGCCCTTCCACACAGTACAATGCCCCCCACAACTTACGCTTCTCTACAGGCCCAGCCACACACAGTACGATGCCCCCACACACAGTACAATGCCTCCAAAATGTATGATGCCCCCCAGCCCCAACCGCGCACAGTATGATGCCTCAAACACAGCACAATGCCCGCACAATGTACAATGCTCTACAGCCCCAGTCACACAGTACAATGCCTCCACAACATACAATGCCCCCACAGCCTCAGCCACAAACAGTACGATGCCCTCACAACGTACGCTTCTCTACAGGCCCAGCCACACACAGTCTGATGCCCCCACAATGTATGATGCTCTACAGCCCTAGTCACACACAGTCTGATGCCCCCACAATGTATGATGCTCTACAGCCCCAGTCACACACAGTCTGATGCCCCCACAACGTATGATGCTCTACAGCCCCAGTCACACACAGTATGATGCCCCCACAACGTATGATGCTCTACAGCCCCAGTCACACATAGTATGATGCCCCCACAACGTATGATGCTCTACAGCCCCAGTCACACATAGTATGATGCCCTCACAATGTATGATGCTCTACAGCCCTAGTCACACATAGTATGATGCCCCCACAACGTATGATGCTCTACAGCCCCAGTCACACATAGTATGATGCCCTCACAATGTATGATGCTCTACAGCCCTAGTCACACATAGTATGATGCCCCCACAATGTATGATGCTCTACAGCCCCAGTCACACATAGTATGATGCCCCCACAATGTATGATGCTCTACAGCCCCTGTCACACATAGTATGATGCCCCCACAATGTATGATGCTCTACAGCCCCAGTCAGACACGGTATGATGCCCCCACAACGTATGATGCTCTACAGCCCCATTCACACATAGTATGATGCCCCCACAACGTATGATGCTCTACAGCCCCAGTCACACATAGTATGATGCCCCCACAACGTATGATGCTCTACAGCCCTAGTCACACATAGTATGATGCCCCCACAATGTATGATGCTCTACAGCCCCAGTCACACATAGTATGATGCCCCCACAATGTATGATGCTCTACAGCCCCAGTCACACATAGTATGATGCCCCCACAATGTATGATGCTCTACAGCCCCAGTCAGACATGGTATGATGCCCCCACAACGTATGATGCTCTACAGCCCCAGTCACATAATATGATGCCCCCACAATGTATGATGCTCTACAGCCCCAGTCACACATAGTATGATGCCCCCACAATGTATGATGCTCTACAGCCCCAGTCAGACACGGTATGATGCCCCCACAATGTATGATGCTCTACAGCCCATGACAGCTTCGGTGGATCGTTTACAGTTCTTGGACACGATGGTGTACAAACAAGGTGATATGTTATGTACTGATTTGTTTACCAAAATTACTGACAGAAATAGTCTTTTGTATTATGACAGCTACCACCCTAGGAAGATGATGGACTCGCTCCCGTGGAGTCAGTTGGTCCGTGTACGTAGGATAGTTTCCGATACTGACACACGTGATGTAAGGTTGGATGAGATGTGTGAAAAATGTATACACAGGGGCTATCCTAGAGAGAAAGTGATTCACCAGAAGGAGAAAGTAACGGGTTTACGTGATGGTGATTTAACTGTACACAGATCTCAATTGTTAAGTCCTTCTCAGTCCCTGGCTTACTGGAGGTAAGCTTCCAGGTAAATGACACGCAAACAAAGTATTGTGTGATCATATACAGGGGAAGCTCAGGAGCGCGTCTGACTCTCTGGGCTTTACCCCTCCTTTATAAAGAAAAAGAGTTATGCATTTGCAGACATGCGCACAAGCGCTCATTATTTCACATTCTCTTACAAAGCTTATCTATACTGTGAAATTTACAACCTCTAATATGTAGGTAAAAGGCTATAATAACAGAAGGAATGCGTGCATAAAAAGGAAATGTCAACTTGCTCAAGTTTCTTGATATGAACCAGATGTTTCAGGAGAAAGATACAATGGATTCTTTCAGTCTAATCTCTACAATTCCCCCCTTTGACATATTCCTTTTATTTATTACCATAGGGCCAAAGACAAAGCCTTTATTTTTGGTATTACACATACACACACTTATATTATTAATAAGAGAATCAAATCTAGTATTAATTCTTCTATTGCAAATTATTTTCTTCTTTAGCAGTATACTAAAATATAAAAACAAAAATTAGTACAGTAATATTAATCAGAATCACTAGAGGATAACATAAGAATAAAGGAGAAAAAAAAACAAAAAACTTTATACTCTTGCATCTATTACACAAAGTTTATCTGTGCATACTGAGATACCCTTGAGCACAATCTGGAATAGTACGTATATGACTACAATAATTATAACTATATGTATTATGCTCTGCATGATCCCAGCAACCCACCCACCGATTCCTCTGAACCAGTTGGCTGGGTTAAGAAAAGAAAAGGTATCTGACCACCAGTTATCCTTATTCTGGTCATTATCTTTGTCATACTGATCTCTGAGTCGTTGTACGTCCTTTAATTTAAATGTCATACTCATAGTACTATTCGGGTCTATATAATGACAGCAGGTGGGTCCGATGATTTGACACATACCTCCTTGTGAGGCAGTTAGGTAATCCAATACCAGAGTATGTTGGTTGATGACTATTATAAGCTGATTCTGTACTGCTATACTAGTGTTTAGTATATCCAATATATCCCAAATCTGATCATCTAGATAATCCGTGGCTCTAACTAATTTATCCCACATCTGTGTTAACATTATTAACATCAATATCATGAGTTTTGTACTGCTTTTTTGCAGTGGCTTGCATGTATCCATGATGCCTTTCCTTCAAGCTTGACTGATGTAGGTGTTGTCAACAGGACTTGGAAGGGTCCGTCAAATCTTGGTTCAAGAGCCTTTCTGGTGTGTCTTTTTACATAGACTTGATCACCTGGTTCCAACTTGTGACTTCCTTCAGTGTTGTCAGGATCTGGAAGAGAAGCAAAAACTTGTGCATGCACCTTAGTTAATTGTTTCTGGAGGTTTTGCACATAAGAAGTCAATGACTCAATATTTAACACAAGTTGTTGTGGAAAATAACATCCTAAATTGGCAGTCCTGCCAAACAAAATTTCATATGGAGACAGTTTAGTCTTACCCCTTGGGGTATTGCGTATTGAGTAAAGGGCCAGTGGAAGGCATTCTGTCCAAGGCTTTCCTGTTTCAGCCATGGCTTTCTGTATTTTTAATTTTAAAGTTCCATTCATGCGTTCCACCTTACCAGAACTTTGAGGATGGTATGGAGTGTGCAACTGACTTTCAACACCCAACATTTTCAGTACATTTTGAAATATTTCTCCAGTGAAATGAGTACCCCTATCTGACTCGATCACTTCAGGGAGACCGTAACGGGGTATCAGTTCGGCAACTAGCTTTACAGCAGTGTTTTTAGCTGAAGCCTTCCGAACTGGATAGGCCTCTGGCCACCCTGAGAACATGTCCACACACACCAACACATACTCATACCCATTACTTTTTGGCAGCTGGATAAAGTCTATTTGTAATCGCTGAAACGGATAGAGAGGTCGGACGTGGTGCTTCATAGGGGTCTTTGTTGTCTGTCCGGGATTATGTGCCAGGCATATAGTGCATGCAGCACAATAGTCTCTTGCGTAGTTGCCAAAACCTGGAGCCAACCAGACTTGCTTTGCCAGTAGTGTCATTGCATTTGCAGACACATGAGTAGGGTGGTGTAGTCCACCAACTACAATCGGGTACCAGGCTCTAGGTAGACATATTAGTCCATCTTTCTTCCAAATTCCTGCTTGTTCTTCTGCCCCTTCCTTTTTCCACCTGTCCCTCTCCTCTTCTCCTGCATCTTCCTGTGCTTGTCTCAGTCTATCTTCAGTATTTTCTGTGGGGTTTACAGTATGAACCTGCTGTAAGGGTTTGACCGCTGCTGCCTTGGCTGCTTTATCAGCCCTATCATTTCCCCTAGATTCCCTAGTGTCGAGTCTCACATGTGCAGCTACCTTAATTACTGCTACTTCTTTTGTTTCTTGTGCAGCCTCTAAGATCTGTTTGATCAGAGAAGCATGTTTTACAGGTTGGCCTGACGCTGTCATGTAACCTCTAGCTCTCCAGATTACTCCAAAGTCAAACACAATACCATGTGCATACCTAGAATCAGTGTATATATTAGCTGTCTGATTCTCAGCTATTTTTAGCGCTTCAATCAATGCTGTTAGTTCTGCTTCTTGTGCAGACTGTTTCGGTGGAAGAGGTTCTGCTTTGAGAGTTTCAGATTCTGACACAACTGCATACCCTGTATGAAAGTTACCTGTGTCATCTGCAAACCTACTACCGTCTATAAACAGCTCTAAATCTGGATTTTGAAGTGGTGTTTCAGATACATTGGGTAAGCCTACCGTCTCTTGTAAAATGAGCTCTGTACAATCATGTGTGTCTGTAGGGAAAAAATTTGCGTGTGGATCAGTGTCCTTATTCCCCCCTTCAGACTCGAGAGGTAGCAGTGTAGCTAAATTTAGAGTCTGAAGCCTTGCAAATGTGATAGTAGAGGGGAGCAGCAAAGAACACTGTAGCCGCAAATGTCTGGCCATGGAAATGTGTTTTGGTTGGACCTGGTTTAATATCCCATAAACATCATGTGTAGTTTGAACTGTGAGTGGATGCTCTAGGACAATTTCTGATGCTTTGTCCAACAATAGTGAGACAGCAACAACTACACGTACACAGGTTGGCGCTGCTCTAGCTACTGGATCTAACCTTGCTGAAAGATATGCAATTGGTCTTTGTTTCCCTGCATGCTTCTGGGTAAGAACTCCTGTAGCATGGGAATCAACTTCTGCAGCCATAAGCTGAAATGGTTTGGTGTAGTCTGGTAGCCCTAACGCTGGAGCTGAAACAAGGGCATCTTTTAATTGTTGGAACGAAATCTGACCTTCTTTTGTCAACAAATAAGGTTCACTTTTTACACAGTCATACAGTGGTTGCATTAGTTGACTGGCATGTATAATCCATTGTCTACAATGAGACACTATTCCTAAAAATGCTCGTAGCTGTTTATGATTTCTAGGCTCATTCATCTGTCTTATTGCTTCAGTTCTTTGAGGTGTAAGATGCTTTTTACCTTGAGAAATGCAATGACCTAGAAAGACCACTTTGATCTGACAAACTTGTAGCTTTTGTCTATTCACTTTACACCCTTCTTTTTCTAGAAAACATAGTAAACTCACAGTGGACCTTTCTGCAGTTTCTAAATCTGGGCAGCAAAGTAGTAGGTCATCCACATACTGCAAAATTACTACCTGTGGTTCGGGTTCAAACCTCTGGAGGACTGTTTGTAGGGCATTTGAATAAAGAGTAGGGGAGTGTATCATTCCCTGTGGAAGGCGTGTCCACGCCAACTGTTTGCCCTTAAATGTAAATGCAAACAAATGCCAACTATCTTGGTGTAAAGGAACCGAGAAAAATGCATTTGAAAGATCTATTACAGTAAACACTTGAGAACTGGCTGGTATCTGTGATAGTAACGTATGAGGATTGGGTACAACTGGGGTGATTGGATCTAGAACTTTGTTTATTTCTCTTAGATCATGTACCATACGGTATTTGGGCATAGAACTCTTATCAAGAGTTCTCTTCTTGACTGGATACAGAGGAGTGTTAGCAGGTGATTGTATCTCTACCAAAACTCCTTTCTCTCTGTATTCCTCTATCTGTTTTGTAATTGCTAGTTCCTGCTGGGCACTCACAGGGTATTGTCTGAGCTGTGGGAGAACAGCTCCTGGTTGCACAGATAATTTTACAGGAGAAATATGCAATAATCCCACATCAGTGTCACCCTGTGCCCACAGTGTTTCTGGGATCATTGAGAGATCTAGATCTGTAGTGTACTCTTTTTCTTCAGTATAATCCTCAAAAGCCTGAATTCTGACATATTGTTCTAATGATTCTGCATCATCAGGGATAGTCAGCATAACTGTGCCATCTTCCCTAAATTTGATGTTAGCTTCTAATTTCTTTAGTACATCAGTTCCTAACAGACATGTTGGGGCACCTCTGGCATACAAAAATCTGGATGCAAAACATTTAGGTCCTAATGAGACCTCTAGGGGCACAGTATATGGCAGTGTTCGAATTACCCCATCATAACCCTCAGCAAAAGTTGTTTGTTCTGAAATATCTTCCGGATTCGGAAGAAAATCTTGATTCAAAATTGAGGAAGTTGCACCTGTATCTATCAAAAATGGAATCTCTCTCCCCCCCACATTCACCTGTATCATAGGTCTTCTAGCTGGTAGGGAAGTTTGTAACACATCGAGTCAATCTGAATCTGGTATGGGACCATCTATGATGGTAGATTTCTGCTGGTTGTCCGTTTGGAGAGGGTTATTTCTGGGAACAAATTTGCCTGACTTTATATCTGCCAACTTCTTCCTGCACTCTCTTTGGAAATGACCTGGCTTTTTACAGTAGTGGCAAGGAAAATTGTGTCTCACTCTTCCTCCTGTATCAGCTTGTGCTATTCTAACAGGCTTATGATTCTCTCTCATATCCATGGCTATTCCTAAACATCGTTGTTTCACAATATTTGGTTGTTCAATTGTTCTCCAATCTGGAGTAGAGGATTTAAATTTTTCTCTGATTTTCGGATCTAGCCCCTCTATTAATTGTTTTGTAAAAAGTCTCCTTACTGAAGCATCAGTCAAATCCAATCCTTCATCCCTAAAGCTATTTTCTAGTTCTTGACTATATTCTTCAATACTTTGCCCAAATTTCTGCATAATCACACCTGTAGACCCCCTTTCCCTCTGTTTTCCTCTCATGAAAATTATTAATGCCTCTGTGAACTGGGTACCTGATGCTTCTGTCTGTAAGGCACCCCCTTCTGCCACTGGTCTATTGGGCTGTAGGTGTGTCAATAATTCCTGAAAAAGTCCGGGGGACATTTTCATTCTACATAATTCTTCCCCGTCCGCCCAGACCCCAGCATGAGTCTGCATGATTTGTTGTATATACTGCGCAAACCTTATGGGGTATTGAGTGGGATCAGGCGCATTATGCAGGAGGGACATACCCTCAGCAGGGGACCAAGGAAAGTATTGTCTGGTCTGATGATATCTGGTGTTCATTACCCCGTCAGCACCAGCTTCTCTAAAAGGTCTTGGTACTACCCTAACAGGGGCAAGTACAGCGCCATATCTAGGTGTACCACAGGCTAGGCAATCATTTCTCCAATCTGGATTTTGTTGTCCACAGTGTGAACATTCCCATCCTCCTACCCCACCAAGATTGGGATACAAGGCTGGAAATTGTTTTCCTCCTTCTGCTCTTCCAGATGGTACAAATGATTGGGCTTTTGGATCTAGGTAAGGTGGCGGGATTATGTCACAACTTTTTCCCTTCCCCATGATCCATTTGGAAGTGTCTGGATCGTACTTCCAATTCTCCTCTTTAGCTGTTTTTGAGACCTCTATCATACAATGTATGATTTCTTCCCACCCATTGTCTTTGATAATTCCACCTCGTTCTTTACTCAATCTTTCCCATTCTGTACTAAACATAAGTGCTTCTGAAATTCCCAATTTTTCTCTTACCCTTCTAATCTGCCTTCTGACTGTCTTTCCACATCTTTCCTGTATGATATCTGCTGCTTCCACTTGTCCTAAGACGGTTTTTGTCTGTTTATTTCCCATTTTTCTTTTTCAATATTAGCTATGACTACCCTAGGTGACGTTTGGACAACCACTTCCTCTGTTGGTGGCGTCTCGTTGCCTTCTCTCCTAGGGAGCTAAAATATTGAAGGGCTGATCTGCTCCATTCTTTCTAATGTGCAGAATAAACTTGATTCCTACAATGCACGCAAACAGGATCAGCAACACCAAACAGATCACAAAACTCTCAGTCTCAGATATCATACTTGTCCCAGGCTCATGAAACCGCGTCCTGGGCTCATTCTATCAAACCTTATCCAGAAATGAAGGAGGTTAAGCACTTAATTGAGAATCAAGCATGGGCGGAGGTCTCCCAGAAGGACGCAACAACATGACCCAGTTAGGCTGACTTCCATGTATAAGGCTTATACCCCAACTATTTCGGCTTATTTTTCTACGCACTTTTGCTCTTCTTTCACAACATACCACAACCTTCACACTGTTCACACACTGCCAGGGACAGGACTCATAAGTCTATACAATATGGTAACCCGAGTTTTATAGGTATCTACTCACTACTAGACTAACCCAGCGTGACACGGCTCATAGAGATCTTTCGGATAATACAGGGCAGATAAAAGAGAACTAATAATGTCTCTTACCTGGCCAGGTTTTTCAGTTCATTTGCCGTCCATTATCCCAGATCTCCGTTGTCCGTATCCGCAGGTAAATCTCGAGCAAATACTCTTATCTCAGGTCCCTGTTCGGTGCGCCAAAGAAATGTTAAGTCCTTCTCAGTCCCTGGCTTACTGGAGGTAAGCTTCCAGGTAAATGACACGCAAACAAAGTATTGTGTGATCATATACAGGGGAAGCTCAGGAGCGCGTCTGACTCTCTGGGCTTTACCCCTCCTTTATAAAGAAAAAGAGTTATGCATTTGCAGACATGCGCACAAGCGCTCATTATTTCACATTCTCTTACAAAGCTTATCTATACTGTGAAATTTACAACCTCTAATATGTAGGTAAAAGGCTATAATAACAGAAGGAATGCGTGCATAAAAAGGAAATGTTAACTTGCTCAAGTTTCTTGATATGAACCAGATGTTTCAGGAGAAAGATACAATGGATTCTTTCAGTCTAATCTCTACACAATCAAAACAGAAACGCATACCATTTGTTTCAACATATTGCCCAGCCAGTAATGGGATTGCCAATATCCTTAATAAACATTGGCCACTACTGAATAGGGGTTTGCCCCTTATACAGGACTTCGGCTCGCGCCCCATTCTATCATATAGACGGGGGCGCAATCTGAAGGACCGTTTAGTTAAATCAGACGTAGGGACAGGTAAGGTTGCCCTCCAAAGGACTTTATGTCCACCACGGATGGGCAATTTTCCCTGTTTGAGTTGTTCATGTTGTAGCAATATGCTGAAAGGGGATAGCTTTTGTCATCCCCAGACTGGAAAGAGATTCTCCATTAAGGAACGGTATACGTGCTCCTCTAAATTTGTGGTTTATTTATTGATATGCCCATGTGGTCTCATGTATGTTGGTGAGACCACGATGGAGATAAGAGCACGTGTGAATAAACACAAAAGTACCATCAGGACAAAAATGCTTGATTTGCCAGTTCCTAAACACTTTCATGAGTACAGGCACTCTATCAATCAATTAAGGTTTAGGGTTATCGATGGGGTCCCTGTATTAAGGAGGGGGGGAGACAGAATACAAAAATTGAAGCAAAAAGAACTAAGATGGATTTCCACTTTAGAGACTTTGCAACCAAAGGGGTTGAACATTGAATACAACCTCCAAATATGTTTATCTTGAAGCCCCCTTCTATTACAGGGTTTGGGTTCCCTTCTCCTGTATTTTTGTATATGTATTTTTGTATATATATTTTTTATCTCTTTGTTTGATATTGTACATTACTTTTTTCTTTTTTTCCCTTTCTTGTTTTTAGCTAATCATGGATTTGGCATCCAGGGACATCAGGATGATACAAGGGATATTTCTGTATTAATTAGATCTGAACACAATGTGCATTATGTTGTATCTCCTCCCTTCTTCCCCCCTCCCCTTTTTCTCCCTCCTTTTTCCTTGTCTGCCAGATCACTGTGTGACTATATTCTTTAGTTTTGCTCCTGTTTTTACATTACTACCCATGTTTGGTTTGGTAGCCATGGATATGGCTGGTCCCCTTTCTCTCCCCGAGATCACGGACCCAGCGCGGCCGGTGAGTGATAGGGGGTGTGGCTGAATGCATCCTGCTTCACCGCCTCCCTTCCTCATGTGCGCCTGCGCTGGTGATCTGGTGACTTGGATGGGAATGTTCGGCCTCTTGCCGCTGTGCGCGTGCGCGGAGGTTTTCACCTACGTTGCGGTCATGTGACCAGTGACGTGGGTGTCCCTGTGCGCTTGCGCCGGCGTCCTGTGGCCGTTGGACTCCAGAAATGGATTATGTGAGTGTAATGTGGCGCGCTTGTTACTGACATTGCCGATTGGTTAGCGTTTTACATAGGATATGTTGGTCGCTATGACAACAATATAAACCAAGGAGGTGATTGGTGGATTTCATGTTGTGTGATGTCTTTTCTAGCTTTTATTCTCATGTTTTCTAGGTAGTTTTTATATATTAATTACATTTCTGATATGTCTGTATCGATGCTATGATATTGATTTTTAATATATGTATATACTATGCGTTATTTGAGATATATATTAAAGGCCGCCCTTTTGTGGTGATTGGCCCAGATTTGGGCACTACACTATTTAAGATGGCCACTGATGTTCTATTGTATGCTTGACAAAGGCTGGTTGCCGGCCGAAACGTTGCATCCTGTAAATGGCAGAATAAAGACTTTATTTTTTCACCTGGATACGGATGCTGCTCCTTTCTTCATTATTACTGTGAGTATTGGTCCAGTTTGGATTCATGGACTGTGGAGCGCGCACCGTGAACACCTGAGTGCTGTTGGTTAATTATTTCTTGTATGCTCTACAGCCCCAGTCACACATAGTATGATGCCCCCACAATGTATGATGCTCTACAGCCCCAGTCAGACATGGTATGATGCCCCCACAATGTATGATGCTGTACAGCCCCAGTCAGACACGGTATGATTCCCCCACAATGTATGATGCTCTACAGCCACAGTCACACATAGTATGATGCCCCCACAATGTACAATGCTCTACAGCCTAACACACACAGTACGATGCCCCCAGAACGATGTCCCACACACAGTACAATGCCTCCACAACATACGATTCTCCCAAAGCCCCAGCCACACACAGTACGATGTCCCCACAACGTACAATCCGCACAGAGATCAGTGCCACCACACACACAGTACAATACGCCCCACAACATACGAGGCTCCCACAGCCACAGCCATACACAGTACAATACGCCCTACAACATACGATGCCCCCACAGCCCCAGCCACAAACAGTACGATGCCCCCAAACACAGTGCAATGCCCGCACAACTAAATAACACATGTTTGTCCTTAAATATTCCCAAAATGTCCATAAGCCACAAGAATATGCTCAATAAACCATTTTGCTCCTGATATGATAGCCAAATGCAACAATAGAAGTGACCAATGACAGTTTTAGAGTTTTTTATAAAAACATAACATTCATTAGAAAACAAAGATATAAATATTTAAAATTTCAGATAAAAGGTGCTAGAATAGGAGGTACAAGTCAAATATAGTCAATAGGTAGCAGCTAGGTATGCACAGTTGTTAATCTCTATTTGAATTGTAAATCTCATAGCCGCAAAACAATGAACCAAATCATCCAATAGTTATAAAAGTGCTAGTGCCAATAATAAATATGGAGTAAAAAATGCTAATCATGGTGAGACCAAATCTTAAACCAATTACTTTTAGAAAAATATCCAATATAGAAATAGGAATAGTGTTGTTCTAATATCCAACCACTAGATGGCACTAGAATCCACAATTGATAACTATAACTGAAGTGATCATTGAATTCAGAAATATCCTCCTATAAACTCCACTATATATGACATCTTAGACTTCTTTCACACTTCTGTTTTTAATATCTGCACAGGATCCGTCAAAATGTTGAAAAGAGGGATCCTGTGCTGATTGTAAAAAACGGGTGCACTGGAGCCGTTTTTTTGACGGTTCCAGTGCATCCTAGAAGGCTATGTGCACACGTCGTGTATGCATCTTCGCTGCAGTTTCTCGCTACGAAAAAGCACACACTACACAACCCATGATAAAAATAATTTAAAAAATTTAAAAATCGTGATATTCTTACCTTCCATCGTCCCTGCAGCCTTCCCGATGCTGCCAGCAGCTCTGGTTCCCAGTGATGCATAGCGAGACCGTGACCTGTGATGACGTAGCGGTCTCGCGAGACTGCTACGTCATCGGGTCATTTCGCTATGCATCACTGGAAACCGGAGCTGCCGGCAGCATCGGGAAGGCTGCAGGGACGATGGAAGGTAAGAATATCACGATTTTTTTAAAATTATTTTTAACATTATACCTTTTTACTATTGATGCTGCATAGGCAGCATCAATAGTAAATAGAGAGAGAGCGAGAGAGAATTTCTGACTGGAAATTCTTCCGCGCATGCTCAGTTTAAAAAGACGGAACCCGTCGCTGGATTCCTGCTTTTGACGGTCAGCGACGGATCCTGCGCCCATAGGCTTCCATTATAGCCAACGATGGGCAGCGCAGGAACCGTCGGTGAGCGATTTTCCGACGTGCAGAAAAAACTTTCCTCTGTGCGTTTTCTCCGCCCGACGGACAGTAATTTTACGTCGGATCCAGCGCACGACGGATGAAACCACCATTTGCTGGATCCGTTTTTTTCACAAAACGACGCATTGTGACGGAAAAAGAGAGACGGAAGTGTGAAAGAGGCCTAGGTTGCAGCATAATAATATATGAAAAACCTTGAGGCACGTAGTGTGTTGTGAATTAGACTTTTTGGCTCCCTCTTGTGGTCACTAGTGGTATGACTCTGGGATTGTCTTTTTTCTGTTTGGCACTCACCTGGGTCGTTAGTCCAGGGGTGTCGCTATATTAACTTCCTGGATCCTTAGTCCAGTGCCTGGCATCGTTGTAATCAGATCCTTCTGTTGCTCCTGTCTGCTGGTCCTGGCTCTTGCTAAATTAAGCTAAGTCTTGCTTCTTTGTTTTTTGAGTTACTTGCTTGCTACTATTTTTGTCCAGCTTGTACTAAATGTGATTTCTGACCTTGCTGGAAGCTCTAGGGGGCTGGTGTTCTCCCCCCGGCCGTTAGACGGTTCGGGGGTTCTTGAATATCCAGTGTGGATATTTTAATAGGGTTTTTGCTGACCATATAAGTCATCTTACTATATTCTGCTATTAGCTAGTGGGCCTCTCTTTGCTAAATACCTAGCTCATTCTTATGTTTGTCTTTTCCTCTTACCTCACCGTTATTATTTGTTGGGGGCTTGTATCCAACTTTTGGGGTCTTTTCTCTGGAGGCAAGAAAGGTCTTTCTTTTCCCTTCTAGGGTTAGTTAGTTCTCCGGCTGGCGCGAGACGTCTAGAACCAACGTAGGCAAGTTCCCCGGCTACTTCTATTTGTGGTGCTAGGATTAGATATATGGTCAGCCCAGTTACCACTGCCCTATGAGCTGGTTTTTTGTGTTTGCAGACTTGGTATTGATTCCTGAGACCCTCTGCCATTGGGGTCATAACAGTATGCCAGGCCTACATTGAATGTTTAATGCATTGCAGAAGTGGGATAATAAGAAAGGAAATTCTGAGGTTTTTTTTTTTTCCCTCTCTTCCTCCCCTTTACCTCTGAGTGGCTTGAGCTTGCTGCAGACATGAATGTCCAGACCTTGATTACAAGTGTGGACCAGCTTGCTGCTCGTGTGCAAAGCATACAAGATTTTGTTACCAGTAGTTCTATGTCTGAACCTAAAATACCTATTCCTGAACTGTTTTCTGGAGACCGATTTAAGTTTAGGAATTTCAGGGATAATTGTAAATTGTTTCTATCTCTAAGACCCCGTTCATCTGGAGACTCAGCTCAGCAAGTTAAAATTGTTATCTCTTTTTTACGGGGCGACCCCCAGGATTGGGTTTTCTCACTAGCGCCAGGAGATCCGGCATTGGCAAATATTGATGCGTTTTTTCTGGCGCTCGGATTGCTTTACGAGGAACCCAATCTTGAGGTTCAGGCAGAAAAAGCCTTGCTGGCTATTTCTCAGGGCCAGGATGAAGCTGAAGTGTATTGCCAAAAATTTCGGAAATGGTCCGTGCTTACTCAGTGGAATGAGTGTGCTCTGGCCGCAAATTTCAGAAATGGCCTTTCTGAAGCCATTAAGAATGTGATGGTGGGTTTCTCCATTCCTACAAGTCTGAATGATTCCATGGCGCTGGCTATTCAAATTGACCGACGTTTGCGGGAGCGCAAAACCGCTAATCCTCTGGTGGTGTAGTCTGAACAAGCACCTGAGTTGATGCAATGTGATAGAATTCAGACCAGAAATGAGCGGAAAAATCATAGACGTCAGAATGGGTTGTGTTTTTACTGTGGTGATTCTATGTTATATCAGCATGCTCTAAACGCCTAACAAGGGTTGTTAGTCCTGTCGCCATTGGTAATTTGCAACCTAAATTTATTTTGTCTGTGACTTTAATTTGCTCATTGTCCTCTTACCCTGTTATGGCGTTTGTGGATTCAGGTGCTGCCCTGAGTCTTATGGATCTGTCATTTGCCAAGCGCTGTGGTTTTGTTCTTGAGCCGTTGGTTAATCCTATCCCTCTGAGGGGTATTGATGCTACGCCATTGGCGGAAAATAAACCGCAGTTTTGGACACAGGTAACCATGTGCATGACTCCTGAACATCGGGAGGTGATTCGTTTTCTTGTTCTGCATAAAATGCATGATTTGGTCGTTTTGGGTTTGCCATGGTTACAGACTCATAATCCAGTCTTGGATTGGAAGGCAATGTCTGTGTCAAGTTGGGGCTGTCAGGGTATTCATGGTGATTCCCCGCCGGTGTCTATTGCTTCCTCTACTCCTTCGGAAGTTCCTGAGTATTTGTCTGATTATCAGGATGTGTTCAGCGAGTCCAGGTCCAGTGTTCTGCCTCCTCATAGGGACTGTGACTGTGCCATAGATTTGATTCCAGGTAGCAAATTTCCTAAGGGAAGACTATTTAATCTGTCTGTACCTGAGCATACCGCAATGCGTTCGTATATCAAGGAATCTCTGGAGAAGGGGCATATCCGTCCTTCCTCTTCCCCTCTTGGTGCGGGATTCTTTTTTGTGGCCAAGAAGGACGGATCTTTGAGACCTTGTATTGACTATCGGCTTTTGAATAGAATCACTGTTAAATTTCAGTATCCTTTGCCTCTGTTGTCAGACTTGTTTGCCCGATTTAAAGGTGCCAAGTGGTTCACCAAGATAGATCTTCGTGGTGCGTACAACCTTGTGCGCATTAAGCGAGGAGATGAATGGAAAACCGCGTTTAATACGCCCGAAGGTCATTTTGAGTACTTGGTGATGCCTTTTGGGCTCTCTAATGCTCCTTCAGTGTTTCAGTCCTTTATGCATGATATTTTCAGGAAGTATCTGGATAAATTTATGATCGTTTATCTGGATGATATTCTGTTTTTTTTCTGATGACTGGGACTCGCATGTAGAGCAGGTCAGGATGGTGTTTCAGGTTTTGCGTGAGAATGCTTTATTTGTTAAGGGCTCAAAGTGTCTCTTTGGAGTACAGAAGGTTCCCTTTTTGGGGTTTATTTTTTCCCCTTCTGCGGTGGAGATGGACCCAGTCAAGGTCCGTGCTATTCATGATTGGACTCAACCCACGTCAGTTAAGAGTCTTCAGAAGTTCTTGGGTTTTGCTAACTTCTACCGTCGTTTTATTGCTAATTTTTCTAGCATTGCTAAACCTTTGACGGATATGACCAAGAAAGGTTCTGATGTTGCTAACTGGGCTCCTGCAGCCGTGGAGGCTTTCCAGGAGTTGAAGCGCCAGTATACTTCGGCGCCTGTTTTGTGCCAGCCTGATGTCTCACTTCCCTTTCAGGTTGAAGTGGATGCTTCTGAGATTGGGGCAGGGGCCGTTTTGTCGCAGAGAGGCCCTGGTTGCTCTGTGATGAGACCTTGTGCCTTTTTCTCGAGGAAGTTTTCGCCTGCTGAGCGGAATTATGATGTTGGCAATCGGGAGTTGTTGGCCATGAAGTGGGCATTTGAGGAGTGGCATCATTGGCTCGAGGGTGCTAAGCATCGTGTGGTGGTCTTGACTGATCACAAAAATTTGATGTATCTCGAGTCTGCTAAACGCCTGAATCCTAGACAGGCCCGCTGGTCATTGTTTTTCTCCCGTTTTGACTTTGTGGTCTCGTATTTACCAGGTTCAAAGAATGTGAAGGCTGATGCTCTTTCAAGGAGCTTTGTGCCTGACTCTCCGGGAGTCGCAGAACCAGTTGGTATTCTTAAAGAGGGAGTTATCTTGTCAGCCATTTCTCCGGATTTGCGACGTGTGTTGCAGAGATTTCAGGCTGGTAGACCTGACTCTTGTCCACCTGACAGACTGTTTGTTCCTGATAAGTGGACCAGCAGAGTCATTTGGCACCAGAGATCTGGTGGCTAGGTCCTTTTGGTGGCCTTCCTTGTCATGGGATGTGCGGTCGTTTGTGCAGTCCTGTGGGACTTGTGCTCGAGCTAAGCCTTGCTGTTCGCGTGCCAGCGGGTTGCTCTTGCCCTTGCCTGTCCCGAAGAGGCCTTGGACACACATTTCCATGGATTTAATTTCAGATCTCCCGGTGTCTCAGGGCATGTCTGTCATCTGGGTGGTATGTGATAGCTTTTCTAAGATGGTCCATTTGGTACCTTTGCCTAAGCTGCCTTCCTCTTCCGATCTGGTTCCTGTGTTCTTTCAGAATGTGGTTCGTTTACACGGCATTCCTGAGAATATTGTGTCTGACAGAGGATCCCAGTTTGTTTCCAGGTTCTGGCGATCCTTTTGTGCTAGGATGGGCATTGAGTTGTCGTTTTCGTCTGCCTTTCATCCTCAGACTAATGGACAAACGGAGCGAACTAATCAGACTCTGGAGGCTTATTTGAGGTGTTTTGTTTCTGCGGATCAGGATGATTGGGTGACCTTCTTGCCGTTGGCTGAGTTTGCCCTTAATAATCGGGCTAGTTCCGCTACATTGGTTTCACCATTTTTCTGCAACTCTGGTTTCCATCCTCGTTTTTCCTCGGGACATGTGGAGCCTTCTGACTGTCCTGGGGTAGATTCTGTGGTGGATAGGTTGCAGCAGATCTGGAATCATGTGGTGGACAACTTAAAGTTGTCACAAGAGAAGGCTCAGCGTATTGCCAACCGCCGCCGCGGTGTGGGTCCCCGACTTCGTGTTGGGGATTTGGTATGGCTGTCTTCTCGATTTGTTCCTATGAAGGTCTCCTCTCCTAAATTTAAGCCTCGCTTCATCGGTCCTTACAAGATATTGGAAATCCTTAATCCTGTGTCCTTTCGCTTGGATCTTCCTGTGTCGTTTGCCATTCACAACGTGTTCCATAGGTCTTTGTTGCGGTGGTACGTTGTACCTGTGGTTCATTCTGTTGAGCCTCCTGCTCCGGTGTTGGTTGAGGGCGAGTTGGAGTACGTGGTGGAGAAGATCTTGGATTCTCGTCTCTCCAGGCGGAGGCTTCAGTATCTGGTCAAATGGAAGGGCTATGGTCAGGAGGATAATTCCTGGGTGGTTGCCTCTGATGTGCATGCGGCCGATTTAGTTCGTGCCTTTCACGCTGCTCATCCTGATCGCCCTGGTGGTCTTGGTGAGGGTTCGGTGACCCCTCCTTAAGGGGGGGGGTACTGTTGTGAATTAGACTTTTTGGCTCCCTTTTGTGGTCACTAGTGGTATGACTCTGGGATTGTCTTTTTTCTGTTTGGCACTCACCTGGGTCGTTAGTCCAGGGGTGTCGCTATATTAACTTCCTGGATCCTTAGTCCAGTGCCTGGCATCGTTGTAATCAGATCCTTCTGTTGCTCCTGTCTGCTGGTCCTGGCTCTTGCTAAATTAAGCTAAGTCTTGCTTCTTTGTTTTTTGAGTTACTTGCTTTGCTACTATTTTTGTCCAGCTTGTACTAAATGTGATTTCTGACCTTGCTGGAAGCTCTAGGGGGCTGGTGTTCTCCCCCCAGCCGTTAGACGGTTCGGGGGTTCTTGAATATCCAGCGTGGATATTTTAATAGGGTTTTTGCTGACCATATAAGTCATCTTACTATATTCTGCTATTAGCTAGTGGGCCTCTCTTTGCTAAATACCTAGCTCATTCTTATGTTTGTCTTTTCCTCTTACCTCACCATTATTATTTGTTGGGGGCTTGTATCCAACTTTTGGGGTCTTTTCTCTGGAGGCAAGAAAGGTCTTTCTTTTCCCTTCTAGGGTTAGTTAGTTCTCCGGCTGGCGCGAGACGTCTAGAACCAACGTAGGCACGTTCCCCGGCTACTTCTATTTGTGGTGCTAGGATTAGATATATGGTCAGCCCAGTTACCACTGCCCTATGAGCTGTTTTTTTGTGTTTGCAGACTTGGTATTGATTCCTGAGACCCTCTGCCATTGGGGTCATAACAGTAGTGACTGCTTGTGATTCCAAAATTTATTACATCATGAAAAAAATACACGCTCGGCATAAATTGTATTAGATATAACAAAAACTGACGTTTATGCCAAACAAGGCCTTGTTCACAGTTTATATTTAAGGGGAAGCAAGAAAGGTGAGGAACTAAGTCACCAGAGGATGTGTGGCCAGCGGTATGTTGCGGTGCGGTGCATGATGCCATCTATTTTGTGAAGTGCACCAGTCCTTCCTTCAGCAAAACAGCCCCACAACATGATGGTGCCACCCCCGTGTTTCACAGTTGGGAAGGTGTTCTTAGGCTTCCAAGCTTCTCCCTTATTTCCTCCAAACGTAATGATGGACATTATGCCCAAAAAGTTCAATTTTAGTTTCATCAGACCACAGGACTTGTCTCCATAAATTAAGGTCTTTTTTCCTGGGTGTATGTGCAAACATCTGGCTTTTTTATGTTTCTTTCGGAGTAATGGCTTCTTCCTGGCAGAGTGGCCTTTCAGCCCATGTTAATTCAGTACTCGTTTCACTGTGGATATTGACACAATCTTATCAGCTTTCACCATCATCTTCACAAAGTCTTTTGCTTTTGTCCTTGGGTTGATATGCAGACGTTGGACCAAAGCACGTTCATCTCTGGGACACAGAACCCATGTCCTTCCTGAGCAGTATGACGGCTGGACATTCCCATCTTGTTTGTACTTGCATTTAATTGTTTGTACAGATGAACGACGCACCTTCGGGTATCTTGAAATTGTACCCAAGGATGAGCCAGACTTGTGCAAGTCTGCAATTCTCTTCCTGATATCTTGGATGATTTCTTGAGACTTTCCCGTTTTGTTACACAAAGAAGCAGCGTGTTTTAGGTGTGCATTAAAATACATCCACAGGTGTGTCTCTAATTAGCGCAAATGTTGCAAAAAACACCTATCGGAAGCTTCTAAACACATGACATCATCATATGAGCAGTCCAGAATTATTTAAAGGCATAGTAATATTAGTGTATGTCAAATTTTAACCAGCAAGTAATAAAAATGCCTTAAAACATTCTCTTGCTCTCTCATTATTCTGGCATTTGGCAAATATTAATAATTATAGTAATCTTAATGAACCTAAAACGGGAAAGGTTTATTCTGATTTCATGTCAGATATTAAGAAAAACATTTGTATGTGTCTTTTTATATCGTGTATGTAAACTTCTAGTTTCAACTGTATATATTGGACTGTTTCTGACTTGCAGGAGGACCAAAAGACAGCCCACTGAACTGCACAGAAGTCAGGCTGAGCATCATGAACTCAGCCAGAGATGGGTGTTAAGAACACAAAACAAATCCAGGCCTTTACTCCAGTTCCAATATACATTATTTATATATATATATATATATATATATATATATATATATATATACACATACATATCGGAATCATTGTTATATTCTATGGGAAGGGCTGCATTATATTCTATGAGGGGGGCTACATGGTATATTCTATAAGAGGGGCTACATTATATTATATGGTGGGGGCTGCATTATACCCTATGAGGGGGGCTGCATTACATTCAATGGAGGGCTGCATTATACTATATGGGAGCTGCATTATATTCTATGGGGGGCTGCATTATAGTATATGAGGGTGGCAGCATTATATTCTATGAGGGGGGCTACATTATATTCTATAAGAGGGGCTCCATTATATTATATGATGGGGGCTGCATTATACCCTATGAGGGTGGGCTGCATTACATTCAATGGAGGGCTGCATTATACTATATAGGAGCTGCATTATATTCTATGGGGGGCTGCATTATACTATATGAGGGCGGTAGCATTATATTTTATGGGGGCTGCATTATATTCTATGAGGGGGCTACATCATAATCTATGTTGTACAGTGGGTACGGAAAGTATTCAGACCCCTTTCAATTTTTCACTCTTTGTTTCATTGCAGCCATTTGGCAAATTCAAAAAAGTTCATTTTTTTTCTCATTAATGTACACTCTGCACCCCATCTTGTCTGAAGAAAATAAATATAGAAATGTTTGCAAATTTATTAAAAAAAGAAAAACTGAAATATTACATGGTCATAAGTATGAAAATCAGATTGTTACCCCCCAGCTATAGGGCACACAATTATCACACCGTGTATGCTGAAGGAGAGGTTCAGAAAATTGTTGCATCCAAATCGGATAATAAGGAAAACTGTTCTACGCTTAATAAACATTAACATACAAACAAAAGCGTATTTTGAACAAAAACTATGAAAATCTTTATTTATACATTAAAAAATACATATTAGTTTAGAAAGTAGCCAATAGTGCTTACAGTTGAGCGAAAACAGATTTAAAGTGGCACCACCACTGGGCTGGCAATGCTAAGATCACATCAGTATAGCAATAATTATACAATGCAGTGTACTCATGCAGTTGTAGCAACTCCAAAGGAAAAAAAGGACACTACCAATACATCCTATTAAATCAAATCAGTTAAACCATGTGGCGTGCCCATGTTACATAACTATATATCGTTGGTCCGTAACAGTGCACTAACATTGAACATGAACAACGCCATATGGTTTAACTGATTTGGTTTAATAGGCTGTATCAGTAGTGTCCTTTTTTTATTCCTTTGGAGTTGCAATGTAGTCTTTTAAAGCTTGCCTCTCAGGACCAGAGATGTTAAACATCCTTGCTTTTGGCAATTTGGCCCCTGGTTTAAACCTAATAGTACAGTCATGGGGGCGATGTGGTGGCAATTCTGAGCAACCCTTCTCTGAGAACACATCCGCGAAATCCAGCAGTGACTCAGGAATGCTAGGAGTCACAGCGGACACATGTGGCCAAGCAATTCTCCTGGCAGAATCCGCTCCACTGGATTATGTCCTGAGTTTTCCAGTCAATCACCGGGTTGTGCATAGATAACCATGGAAAACCCAGAACCATTTGTGCAGGAAGATTACTGAGTACCCTACATGTAACCTGCTCGAAATGTAGGACCCCAATATGGAGTTTCACCTCAGCCACAAACTCGGTAATCTCCCCCTGTGGGAGAGGAGCAGAATTGATGGTGACCACCCGGATAGGATGAGGCAGTTTTTCGACCGTGAACCCGGCCGTGCGCGCAAACTCCTCATCAATGAGATTAGTGGCCGAACCACTATCCACAAAAACAGTGATTGGCAGCTCTCTGCCAGCGACCATAACTTTGGCAGGAAGCATACATTGAGAGACCACAATGGAAGATATGCATAAGCTCAGATTAGCCTCTTCCACACCCTCTGAGCATAGTAGTTTTCCGCCGTTGCGCTTTTCTTAGATAACAGAGGACAAGCATTTACATAATGCCCATTTTTACCACAGCAAAAACAGGCTCCCTGCTTCCTGAGCGAGGGGGCTCGATGATGTGACACCCCTGTGATTTGCATAGGCTCCGTGGGCTCACCTGCAGCAACCTCACGTGCACCTAGGCCCTCCCCCATAGGCGTCGTCTCTTGCACCCCCTGACGCAAACGGCGATCAATGCGGACAACAAGACTCATAGCAGACTCTAGAGAAGCAGGAGTCTCATACATCAGGAGGGCTTGTTTAACCCTTCTCAAAACCCCATGAACAAACTGACTCCGCAGCGCGGGGTCATTCCATTGTGTGTCCACCGCCCAGCGGCGAAGTTCAGAACTGTAATCCTCCGCCATTCGCTCCCCTTGGCGGAGAGCGCGAATTTTAGATTCTGCTAGAGCCATTCTGTCAGGAACATCATAAATGAGCCCAAGAGCAGAAAAAAAACTCTTCACTGAGTTAAATGCAGCTGAATCAGATGCTAAAGAAAATGCCCAAGCTTGGGGGTCTCCGTTCAGTAAGAACAATACCAGGCCCACACGCTGAGCCTCATTACCTGAGGAAATCGGGCGCATACGAAAAAATAATTTGCAAGCTTCACGAAAAACAACAAATTTACTGCGTTCCCCAGCAAACCTCTCAGGTAAAGGGATCTTTGGCTCTGCAACTACCTGCAGTTTCAGCTTGCACATTAGATACTACTAGACCCTGTTGCTGAACCGACCCCTTCAACTCAGTGACCTGTAAAGACGGTGCCTCCAACTGGCGGGTTATGGAAGTCATGGGATCCATGGAATACAAAATTTTGGGGCCGATTATAATGTCACGGGGGTACTGGGTAGACTAAGGCTGGTTACCCGGGCCCCTGCGATATCCCTCAGACTAGGGAAAACCCTGTCTGTCCCTCTCCCAGAATTTACACTAATGGTGTGCTTGTCTGGGCCACCAGGCCTGACCCTGACTCCTGTTTCAGCCCTATGCTGAAACCTCCACCCGCCACCCAGTGATTAGACCACACACCAACCTCCACAGAAAGCACAGACGGGGAAAACTAAAAACGCACCACGCCGCAGACACACAGGAAAACACTATAACGTTCACAGGGCAAAACAAATACAAATATAGGAAGGAGAAATATGACAAAGGATAATACACCACCAGATACAATATTTCTACTCCAAGACTACCACTCCTGTTGTGAATTCTGCTCTTGGGCTCCCTCCGGTGGTTATAAGTGGTAGCACTGCTGTCTCTGAATCGCAGCATTTATCAGGTGTGTTCACTTTTTGCAATTCTGACTGGGCTATTTAGTCTTGCTTGACCCTTTAGTCAGTGCCAGTTGTCCATTGTTCCTGGAGGATTCACATCCCTGCCTGGTCTCTCCTGCTTTGCTGTTCATTTCAACAAAGATAAGTTCTGGCCTTGATTTTTGCTGTCCACATGCTGTGGCCTTATTGTTCAGTTCTTTTCCATGTTTTTGTCTTGTCCAGCTTGGTCTGTATAAGGATTTGTTTAGCCAAGCTGGTATCTCTGGAGATGCAGATATACCCTCCATATCTTTAGTTAGCTGTGGAGTTTTTGTATTTTCTGTGGTGGATATTTTCTAGTGTTTTAATACTGACCGCATAGTACTCTGTCCTATTCTTTCTATTTAGCTAGAAGTGGCCTCCTTTGCTAAATTCTGATTTCAGTCTGTGTATGTTTTTTCCCTCTCCTCTCACAGTCAATATTTGTGGGGGGCTGTCTATCCTTTGGCGATTTTCTCTGAGGCAAGATAGTTTTCCCTTTTTTATCTCTAGGGGTAGTTAGTCCTCCGGCTGTGTCGAGATGTCTAGGGAGTGATAGGTACATTCCACGGCTACTTCTAGTTGCGGTGTTAAGTTCAGGGTCTGCGGTCAGTACAGGTACCACCTTCTCCAGAGTACGTCTCATGCTGCTCTTAGGCCACCAGATCATAACACACTCCAGACCGGAATCACTAGGCACGAGGCACAAGCTATAATCGGCGACGCCCAAAGTCCAGCAGGACTATTTAAAGGCAGTGGGCGTGACCCAGCCTCCAACCCCGGACAACCTAGATAAAATCTAGTAGGCGCCACTGAGTGTATAGTGGACGAATGCGGAATTACCGCTGTCTGTTGGACGCCCTAGTGTGAATAGCGTCCGACATGACACCATGTGACCGCTCAACACAGGAAGAAGCTGCCGGTGCCCGGAGAACCTGCTCCTCGTTCCATTGTCGGCACCGCTGCGTCTTCCGCTTCCTCTGCACTGACGCTGAGGTCAGAGGGTACGATGACGCGATTAGTGCGCGCCGCCCTCTGCCTGAACGTCGGTGCAGAGGACGGGAAGACACAGCGGCGGTCATTGGTGGAACGCGGAGCAGGTGAATATAGCAAGTGCCGGGGGCCTGAGAGGTGAGTATAATTTTTTAATTTTTTTAATCGCAGCAACAGCATATGGGGCAAATATTTGTATGGAGCACCTTATAGGGCCATGTGCAGCGTACATATGGAGGCAAATATCTGTATGGAGCATCTTATGGGGCCATGTGCAGCGTTATATGGGGCAATTATCTGTATGGAGTATATTGGGCCATGTGCACCATTATATGGGGCAAATATCTGTATGGGGCCATGTTCAGCATTATATGGGGCAAATATCTGCATGAAGCATCTTATGGGGCCATGTGCAGCATTATATGAAGGAAATATCTGTATGGAGCATCTTATGGGGCCATGTGCAGCATTATATGGGCAAATATCTCTATGGAGCATCTTATGGGGCCATAATCAGCATTTCTGCAGCACTATATGGGGCAAATGTCTGTATGGAGAATCTTATGAGGTCATAATCAACATTTGTGCAGCATTATATGGGGCATATTTTAATATGGAGCATCTTATGGAGCCCATCATAAACTGTATGGAGAATTATATGGGGCGTATTTTGTATGGAGTATCTTTGGGGCCATCATGAACTGTATGGAGCATTATATGGGGCTCCTGATTCAATATGGATATTCAAAACTACTGATGTCCCAATTAATTTTACTTTTTTTGGTATCTATTTTTATTTTTGAAATTTACCAGTAGCTGCTGCATTTTCCACCATATGCTTATACTCGAGTCATTAAGTTTTCCCAGTTTTTTGTGGCAAAATTAGCCAATCCTGTCCCTGCAGCTGAAAAACACCCCCATAGCATGATGCTACCACCACCATGTTTCACTGTTGTATTGGACAGGTGATGAGCAGTGCCTGGTTTTCTCCACACATACCGCTTAAAATTATCACCAAAGTACTACAATTCAAAAGTTATGGCATGATATCCATTCTGAATTGCAACATATTTGTGGGGTTAAGTTCCCCTCACCCCACAGTGGGCAATTTTCAATGTTTTGGAGGAGTCTCAGAGAAACATTTGAAGGCCATACTGGTGATTTGGGCCTCAGCGGTCAGGAAAAGTATACTGCATCAGTAGTTAAATTCTGAGGCATCATTGAGATTATTAAGGCCCCTTTCATACATCAGTTTTTTGCTATCAGTCGCAATCCGTCGAATTTTGAAAAAAACGGATCAGTTTTTTTCTCATAGACTTGTATTTGCAACGGATGGCCTCATGTATCATCAGTCGTTCGCCAGATCCGTCAAAAATTGTCCAGCGGCCGGAGACAACGGACAAAGTAATGTTTTTTGTGTCCTTCGAAAAAACGCACAGCGAGGGATCCGTCGCCGTCCGTCGTTTGCTTGATTGGAAGCCTATGGGTGCCGAATCCGTCAAATGACGGAATCCGGCAACGGATTCTATTTTTTTATACTGAGCATGCTCTGATTTTTTAGGATCCAATTAGCCAGATCCGCTAGTCGGATCCGGCGAAAAAACGGATCCGTCGCATCAATTTTTCACAATCTGCGACGGATCCATCAAGCCAACGGATTGTGGCTGACGGCAAATAACTGATGCGTGAAAGGGGCCTAATACTAACAAAGATTCATTATCTGTTTAGGATGGACTGGTTGGAGACTTTTAACAAAGAAAATTCTTTACAAGATGGTCGTCTTTTATTCGCACTCATGATTTAGAGTCTAAGAACAGACTTAAAAAGCAATTTGAAAATATGATACGAACTGGTACTTATCACAATGTATTGGTGGACATACGCCAATTTAATACGAATTGTTTGAGTAATGATGCACGTGGGGAGAGTAGGGGGGGATAAAAGATGTTAATGGAAGTTTAACTACAGGTTATACTATAGCAATTTAGTGTACTGTTATGATACTTAGCTTAGCAGCACAAGCATATTGTGATTCTGTATGTTCATTTATGTTAAAATCAATAAAAACAGTTTTATAAAAAACAATTATCACAAAAAAAGTCTATCTTCGTCTCATCAGACCAGATCATCTTATTTCTCAAAGTCTGAGAGTCCTTTGTGTGTTTTTTTGTAAACTCTATCCTGGCTTTCATATGTCTTGCACTGAGGAGAGGCTTCCGTTGGGCCACTCTGCCATAAAGGCCCGACTGGTGGAGGGCTGCAGTGATAGTTGACCTTGCGAAACTTTCTTCCATCTCCCTACTTCCATCTCCCTACTGCATCTGTGGAGCTCAGCCACAGTGATTTTGGGCTTCTTTTTTACCTCTCTCACCAAGGCTCTTCTCCCACGATTGCTCAGTTTGGTTGGACGGCCAGGTCTAGGAAGACTTTTGGTGGTCCCAAACTTCTTCCATTTAACCCCTTAAGCCCCGAGGGTGGTTTGCACGTTAATGACCGGGCCAATTTTTACAATTCTGACCACTGTCCCTTTATGAGGCTATAACTCTGGAACGCTTTGACGGATCTTGGCGATTCTGACATTGTTTTCTCGTGACATATTGTACTTCATGATAGTGGTAAAATTTATTCTATATAACTTGCGTTTATTTGTGAAAAAAACGGAAATTTGGTGAAAATTTTGAAAATGTCGCAATTTTCCAACTTTGAATTTTTATGCCCTTAAATCACAGACATATGTCACGCAAAATACTTAATAAGTAACATTTCCCACATGTCTACTTTACATCAGCACAATTTTGGAACCAAAATTTTTTTTGTTAGGGAGTTATAAGGGTTAAAATTTGACCAGAAATTTCTCATTTTTACAACACCATTTTTTTTTAGGGACCACATCTCATTTGAAGTCATTTTGAGGGGTCTATATGATAGAAAATACCCAAGTGTGACACCATTCTAAAAACTGCACCCCTCAAGGTGCTCAAAACCACATTCAAGAAGTTTATTAACCCTTCAGGTATTTCACATGAATTTTTGGAATGTTTAAATAAAAATGAACATTTAACTTTTTTTCACACAAAATTTATTTCAGCTCCAATTTGTTTTATTTTACCAAGGGTAACAGGAGAAAATGGACCCCAAAAGTTGTTGTACAATTTGTCCTGAGTACGCTGATACCCCATATGTGGGTGTAAACCATTGTTTGGGCGCATGGCAGAGCTTGGAAGGGAAGGAGCGCCATTTGACTTTTCAATGCAAAATTGACTGGAATTGAGATGGGACGCCATGTTGCGTTTGGAGAGCCCCTGATGTGCCTAAACACTGAAACCCCCTACAAGTGACACCATTTTGGAAAGTAGACCCCCTAAGGAACTTATCTAGATGTGTGTTGAGCACTTTGACCCACCAAGTGCTTCACAGAAGTTTATAATGCAGAGCCGTAAAAATAAAAAATCATATTTTTTCACAAAAATGATCTTTTCGCCCCCAATTTTTTATTTTCCCAAGGGTAAGAGAAGAAATTGGACCCCAAAAAATGTTGTGCAATTTGTCCTGAGTACGCTGATACCCCATATGTGGGTGTAAACCATTGTTTGGGCGCATGGCAGAGCTTGGAAGGGAAGGAGCGCCATTTGACTTTTCAATGCAAAATTGACTGGAATTGAGATGGGACGCCATGTTGCGTTTGGAGAGCCCCTGATGTGCCTAAACATTGAAACCCCCCACAAGTGACACCATTTTGGAAAGTAGACCCCCTAAGGAACTTATCTAGATGTGTTTTGAGAGCTTTGAACCCCCAAGTGTTTCACTACAGATTATAACGCAGAGCCGTGAAAATAAAACATCTTTTTTTTCCCACAAAAATGATCGCCCCCAATTTTTTATTTTCCCAAGGGTAACAGAATAAATTGGACCCCAAAATTTGTTTTCCAATTTGTCCTGAGTTCGCTGATACTCCATATGTGGGGGGGAACCACTGTTTGGGCGCATGACAGAGCTCGGAAGGGAAGGAGCGCCATTTGGAATGCAGCCTTAAATGGATTGGTCTGCAGGCGTCACATTGCATTTGCAGAGCCCCTGATGTACCCAAACAGTACAAACCCCCCACAAGTGACCCCATATTGGAAACTAGACCTCCCAAGGAACTTACCTAGATGTGTTGTGAGAACTTTGAACCCCCAAGTGTTTCACTACAGTTTATAACGCAGAGCCGTGAAAATAAAACATCTTTTTTTTCCCACAAAAATGATTTTTAGCCCCCCAAATTTTTATTTTCCCAAGGATAACAAGAGAACTTGGACCCCAGAAGTTGTTGTTCAATTTGTCCCGAGTACGCTGATAACCCATATGTTGGGGTAAACCCCTTTTTGGGCGCACGGGAGAGCTCGGAAGGGAAGGAGCACTGTTTTACTTTTTCAACACAGAATTGGCTGGAATTGAGATTGGACGCCATGTCGCGTTTGGAGAGCCCCTGATGTGCCTGGACAGTGGAAACTCCCCAATTCTACCTGAAACCCTAACCCAAACACACCCCTAACCCTAATCCCAACGGTAACCCTAACCACACCCCTAGCCCTGACACACCCATAATTCTAATCCCAACCCTAATCCAAACCGTAAATGTAATCCAAACCCTAACTTTAGCCCCAACCCTAACTTTACCTCCAACCCTAGCCCTAACCCTAACCCTAAACGTGACTGAAATACGTGGCACTGAAATACGTGGCACTGAAATACGTGGCACTGAAATACGTGCAACTGAAATACGTGCAACTGAAATACGTGGCACTTAAATATGTGGCACTGAAATACGTGACACGTGGCACTGAAATACGTGATACGTGGCACTGAAATACGTGGCACTGAAATATGTGCAACTGAAATACGTGCAACTGAAATACGTGGCACTTAAATATGTGGCACTGAAATACGTGGCACTGAAATACGTGATACGTGGCACTTAAATACGTGGCACTGAAACACGTGGCACTGAAATACGTGATACGTGGCACTGAAATACGTGGCACTGAAATACGTGGCACTGAAATACGTGGCACTTAAATACGTGGCACTTAAATACGTGGCACTTAAATACGTGGCACTATGACTGTCAGAAAATGTTCATTAAACGGTTAGGGGTGAGGTTAGGGGTAGAGTTAGGGTTTGGATCCCTTTATCACCTTGATGGTGGTGGGTGGCTTTTCAGTGTGTTTTCTGTTTTTTTTCGATAAAAACGCATGCGTTTTTAACGCAAACGCATGTGCTTAAAAACGCAAGAAAATACTGCAGGTTGTATTTCTGAAAATGAACGCATGCAGAAAAAAAACGCATGCGTTTGAAAACGTGACCAAACGCGTACAAAAAACGCATGCGTTTTCAATGTTAAATATAGGGAAAAACGCATGCGTTTTTTTTGTGCAAAAAACGCTGCAGACAAAAACGCAAGTGTGAAACCAGCGACGCTTTTTATAGCAAAAAAGTTTTTGCGTCTCCACATTTTGAGACCTATAATTTTTCCACATTTTGCTCCACAGAGTCATGTGAGGTCTTGTTTTTTGCGGGACGAGCTGACGTTTTTATTGGTAACATTTTCGGACACGTGACCGTTTTTGATCACTTTTTATTCCGATTTTTGTGAGGCAGAATGACCAAAAACCTGCTATTCATGAATTTCTTTTGGGAGAGGCGTTTATACCATTCCACGTTTGGTAAAATTGATAAAGCAGTTTTATTCTTCGGGTCAGTACGATTACAGTGATACCTCATTTATATCATTTTTTTATGTTTTGGCGCTTTTATACGATAAAAACTATTTTATAGAAAAAATTATTATTTTGGTATCGCTTTATTCTCAGGACTATAACTTTTTTATTTTTTTGCTGATGATGCTGTATGGTGGCTTGTTTTTTGCAGGACAAGATGACGTTTTCAGCGGTACCATGGTTATTTATATCAGTCTTTTTGATCGCGTGTTATTCCACTTTTTGTTCGGCGGTATGGTAATAAAGCGTTGTTTTTTGCCTCTTTTTTTTTTTTTTTTTCTTACGGTGTTTACTGAAGGGGTTAACTAGTGGGGCAGTTTTATAGGTTGGGTCGTTACGGACGCGGCGATACTAAATATGTGTACTTTTATTGTTTTGTTTTTTTTATTTAGATAAAGAAATGTATTTATGGGAATAATATATATTTTTTTTATTATTATTTATTTAGGATTTTTTTTTTTTTTTTGTTTACACATGTGGAAAATTTTTTTTTTTTACTTTGTCCCAGGGGGGGACATCACAGATCGATGATCTGATAGTGTGCACAGCACTCTGTCAGATCACCGATCTCACTTACATCGGTGCAGGCTTACCAGCGTCTGCTCTGAGCAGACACTCGGTAAGCCACCTCCTTCCCTGCAGGACCCGGATGCCGCGGCCATCTTGGATCCGGGACCTGCAGGGAGGAAGGAGGTAGGAGACCCTCGGAGCAATGCGATCACATCGCGTTGCTCCGGGGGTCTCAGGGAAGCCCACAGGGAGCCCCCTCCCTGCGCGATGCTTCTCTATACCGCCGGTACACTGCGATTATGTTTGATCGCGGTGTGCCGGGGGTTATTGTGCCGGGGGCGGTCCGTGACCGCTCCTGGCACATAGTGCCGGATGTCAGCTGCGATAGGCAGCTGACACCCGGCCGCGATCGGCCGCGCTCCCCCCGTGAGCGCGGCCGATCGCGTATGACGTACTATCCCGTCACCGGGAATTAAGTCCCAGGTCACCTTGACGGGATAGTACGTCATACGGGATTAAGGGGTTAAGGATTATGGAGGCCACTGTGCTCTTAGGAACCTTGAGTATTGCAGAAATTCTTTTGTAACCTTGGCCAGATCTGTGCCTTGTCACAATTCTGTCTCTGAGCTCCTTGGCCAGTTCCTTTGAACTCATGATTCTCATTTGGTATGACGTGCACTGTGAGCTGTGAGGTCTTATATAGATAGGTGTGTGCCTTTCCAAATCAAGTCCTATCAGTTTAATTAAACACAGCTGGACTCCAATGAAGGCATAGAACCATCTCAAGGAGGATCACAAGGAAATGGACAGCATGAGTGTCTGAGCAAAGGGTCTGGATACTTTTGACCATGTGATATTTCAGTTTTTTATAAAATTTGCAAAAATTACTACATTTCTGGGTTTTTTTTAAGTCAAGATGGGGTGCAGCGTGTACATTAATGTGAAAAAAATACCTTTTTTGAATTTACCAAATGGCTGCAATGAAACAAAGAGTGAAAAATGTAAAGGGGTCTGAATACTTTCTTTACCCACTGTAGCTGCATTATACTCTTATCGAGAACAATGGGGAATGCATTATATTATATGAAGAACTATTGTGTGCATTATACTATGGGGAGTGCATTGTACTACTTGGAGGACTATGGGGGTGTATTATACTATATGGAGGACTATGAGGAGTGTGTTGTACAAGACAAGCAAAATGCTGCACTTCCCCTGGTGAAAACAGCAGATCTGCTGCTTATGACATTATACTGTATGTGGACAGATTGATCTACCTGTGATCGTTCTGCCCCAATCATTGTTCCTCAGCTGGTGTAAAAACGCCGGGAAACAAGCGTCGAGCGACTTCAGTATTGTCTATCACACTTGTTTAGCTGCCTGAAATCAGCACATGTAAATACTACTGAAATTTTCTGTGTGGCGGTGTAATATATGAGCATTTGAGGCCCCATTTTAAGCCTTTACCCAGGGCCCTACTTTTTCTAAAACCGGCCACTTGCACATTTGCAAGCGCCATCAGCAAACACGTCCAATACTTTGTCGCAGCGCAGCATTCTGTCCTAACCCCAGACCAAGGAATGCAAATATCCAGCCATCCACCTACAGTCCCAAACACTAAACAGGCACGTTTTAAAACTTCTTGCCTTCTAAATATGCCATTTAGGCTTGTGGACACTGAGGTTTTCCACAACCTCATTGCGGTGTCCATCCCTCAGTACTCGGTCCCCAGGCGCCACTATTCTTCCCCATGCTGTTCCCATTCCATTGGAGTGCTGTTTCCATCCATTTCAGCAATTTTCCTGCCCCCTCAGCCCCTCTGTTAGGGTCTTATGAAAAAATGCTCGAGTTCCCTGTTGACTTCCATTATACTCAATACTCGAGTCCGGCACCCAATTATCACTACTTCTTCTAACATCCAAAAACATAAAAGGACATTAAAAAATATATACCGTATTTTTCTGACCATAAGACGCACTTTTTTTGCTCCAAATTTGGGAGGAAAGTGTGGGTGCGTCTTATGGTAGGGATGTAGCATGTGGGGAGGGGGGCAGCAGCGAGTGGGATCGCACTGTTATCCCACTTCAGGAGGCAGAAAAATGTCCCCACTGCCAGGAATCAGTGCTGGGGGAACCATGTGGTCCCGATGATTAAGTGCAGTGAATATTCATTAGCTACTCCCCGCCCACCTATCAGCTGAGATGTGAGCTGGGAGCAGCAAATGAATACTGCACTTAAGCAGCAACACACATGGTTTCCTCAGCGCTGATTCCTGCAGCAGCTGGGGAGATCCATGTGTTCGGGGGAGGAGGAGGCAGCAGCAGCAGGGTCCGGGGGAGAGGAGATCGCTGCCTACCTTCCTGGGCTGGAGCTGAGTGCTGTGCAGTGTGCACAAGGAGGACCTGTGATGATGTCAGAAGTGGGCGGGCTGGAGCATCACATGGCAGCACAGAGCCCTCCCTCTTCTTGACATCATCACAGGTCCTTCAGACTCCCCACTAGAATCTGCTGGCTTCCATTACCTGTGCTGTGGAAAGGCAACAAGAGGGAGGGCTCTGTGTGTGCAGTCATGGGATGCTTTTCACCTCACCACAGTGGCTGCCACAATTAAGAGGTTAGTCTTTCCAAAACACAATAAAGCACTCTGCCACTCCTTTAGTGAACTATAACTCCCAGCATGTCATAGGATCTGCAGGACATGCTGGGAGTTATAGTTCTCCCATGGGATTTTAAAGCAGCACTCCAGTGTTATTTTGCAGTGCTGGAGTGGTGCTTTCAATATAAGCCCTGTGCCCCCATTCTTATACTCACCCTCCAGCATCTTCATATAGTACTTCACAGACACCACACTGGTCCCGCAGCTTCCAACATAATAACATACTATTATATATAATAACACCACATATAATAGTATGTTATTAAATATTTAACCACATTTTTTTGCTTCAAATATTTTTTTCCCTATTTTCCACCTCTAAAACCTGGGTGCGCCTTATAGTCCGGTGCGTCTTATAGTCCGAAAAATACGGTAATGCCACCATATCGTACACACACGCTCCATACAAGTCTTCAACACAGGGCTCCGCTCCGTACACCTCGTACACACACGGCTCCGCTCCGTACACCTCATACACACACGGCTCTGCTCCGTACACACGCGGCTCTGCTTCGTACACCTTGTACACACGCAGCTCTGCTCCATACACACGCGGCTCCACTCCGTACACCTCATACACACGTGGCTCTGCCCCTACACCTCGTACACATACGACTCCCATCCATACACCTGGCTCCGCTCCGTACACCTCGTACACACGTGGCTCCGCTCCGGACACATGTGGCTCTGCTCTGTACACTTCGTACACACAACTCCCATCCATACACCTCGTACACACACGGCTCCGCTCCATACGCCTCGTACACACACGGCTCTGCTACATCCACCCTGTAAACCCCTCCTGACCCCACACATAAACTTCCCTTCATCCAGCACCATGACAACCAGCACAGCAGAGTCCTGCATACACTGAGGCCCCTGATCATGTGACCTCATCACAGGTCCTGACAGAGCAGCCATATATGTGGTGTGCGGCTCTGCAGGTGGAGGTAGGTGCTTGAGATTCCTCATTACGGGGGCGGGGGAGCGGTAACCACTTCAGTGCTGAGATTATTTTTGGTGGTTTTCTGTTGTACTTTATGAGAAGCACAAATTTTTTGTTCCTCTTTTTCTGATTGATAAATAGGAACCAACTATGAAAACAGAAAAGAAACATGCATTCCTCACATAGTACAGTGCCCTTCTCTTTCTCCCCCCACACACAGTATAATGTTCCCACAGTACCGCCATCCCCCCACATACAGTATAATGTTCCCCCAGTACTGCCATCCCCCCACACACAGTATAATGTTCCCACAGTATCGCCATCCCCCCACACACAGTATAATGTTCCCACAGTATGGGCATCCCCCCCACACACAGTATAATGTTCCCACAGTATCGCCATCCCCCCACATACAGTATAATGTTCCCCCAGTACCACCATCCCCCACACACAGTATAATGTTCCCACAATACCTCCATCCCCCCACACACAGTATAATGTTCCCACAGTACCTCCATCCCCCCACAAACAGTATAATGTTCCCACAGTATCGCCATCTCCCCCACACACAGTACAATGTTCCCACAGTACCGCCATCCCCCCACATACAGTATAATGTTCCCCCAGTACCTCCATCCCCACCACACACAGTATAATGTTCCCACAGTACCGCCATCTCCCCCACACACAGTATAATGTTCCCACAGTACCGCCATCCCCCCACATACAGTATAATGTTCCCCCAGTACAGCCATCCCCCCACACACAGTATAATGGTCCACCAGTACTACCCCCCACCCAGTATAATGTTCCCACAGTACCGCCATCTCCCACATACAGTATAATGTTCCCCCAAAACCACCATCTCCCCACGCACAGTATAATGTTCTCCCAGTACCGCCATCGGCCCACACAGTATAATGTTCCTCCAGTACTGCCATCCCCCCCCCCCACACACATTATGATAGCACAAGTTGCCCCCCACAATATGTCCCACCCCCACCTCCTAATAAATAACTCCTCCCTCCCCCACTCCTGGTGCAGATACAGATGACCCCGGGACACAGCACCGACCTCCTGGATCAGTTTCCCAGGGCTGGAGATGTGGCCCCGGGCCGGTGCTATAGATGTATGAGGGGCTGTTATCTGCGGGGGGAGCTGTACATGTAATGGAGACATTCTGGGGACAGATTATCCCAGCAGTAGAACTTTTTCTCTTTAGTGACTGTAGCTGGATTTTACCTTGTTGTTTTCTCTTTATAATTGAATTACCCCATTCTAGGATCCCATTGTTAGGCCCCGGCTGTCATGGCGATATATTGGAATGTGTCTATGGGTAACACAGGACTCCCCCTCTCTGTGCCCCAGATATAATGGAGGACTCTCTGCCTCTGTCTTTCTGCCTCAGATACAATAATGGATGTTGTCTCTCAGTTACCTCAGATATATAGAAGATGTCTTCTCTCTGTCCTCATCAAGAATGGAGAATGTTCTTTCTCTCTTCCTAAAACTGTGATATTTATTTTTCTTTTCATGTTTTTCCCCACACCCCTCATTAGTGCGATCATACAGCATAGAAGCCTCTGATGGCTCCAGTAATGCCCTGTACTACTGTAGTGCGGGGTATTATCCCTGCCTGTCAGTGTGATACTCATGGCCCCATACACATGAGATCACTGTTGGCCGGACAATCATTCTGCTGATGTCTATTTCTCCCAACTCCCCCACACACAACTGTTCTCCTCGGCCGCGCTTTCCTGTGGTCTCTATAAAAATGTCTATTATTCGGCATATAAGGTGCACCATGTGTCTCACACTTCTTGTATGGTGTTTTACAAGAGTTGTTGGAGCCAATTGTATTTTGTAACATTTTAACACCTGATTTTACGGTGTTTTTCATGTAAATTTGGGAAACCTAAGGAAACTATACCAGAAAAACATCATATCCAGAATAAAACAACAAAAACATAAAACTCTGTATGTGGATTTTGGCATCAAATCGCTCCTGTCCGCGATGTTCTTACAAACAGACAAGAAACATTCATACAGGCGGCCGGTGGTGATGGAGTCAGTGACGGACTCTGGCCAGATATGTTTCTAGGGCCGTAGTAGAAGATGAAGATGTCGTCCTCATCATGAAGTAGTTAGTTCTCCTGTCACATGTAATGAATATCTCCTGCAGTATTGCTAATGCCGATTCCAGTGTCGGTAAATGAGACGAGCATTAGCGTTATGGAAGATGAGTCTATGAGAAATGTATTCAGCTGCCGAATACGAGGAGGAAACTGCTTGTTGTTTTTGGTGTAAAATATATAGGATATATTAGTAGATGTGAAGGGAAGAAAAAACCTAAATACTGTAAAATTAATAAATCTCATGTTTCCTTATTATCTCCAGTAATTGGATTATTACACAGGATTTTTTATGATGTTACATTGGCCTCATCTTCTCATTCAGGTCCCTATGATAACTAATATTAGTGGAGATCTTCTATATTTAGAGAATTTTTCTGATTTACCAATCAAGGATGAATATGGACAGAGACAAGATAGTGGAGAAGATATTACACCTAACCCTAGAGATCCTCTTCCGGCTTACTAGAGAGGTGAGATATTCTGATGACGTCACATTACATCATTCTTATCAATGGGAATAACAGATGGACAGAACTGGAGAGGTGAGGACTCTGGAAATGTCTGTAGTGAGATTTATTGTGTCTCTCCATAACCAGGATTACACACTAGTGAAGAAGACCTCTAGTGAGCACTGTCAGGCTCCTGTGTCTGAGGGATGGGGAAAACCCCTGAGCCCAATCACGGGGCCTCCACCTCACCCCCTGATGCACGAGGACATCAATGACCAGAAGATACTTGAACTCACCTACAAGATGATTGAGCTGCTGACTGGAGAGGTGACATTGCTGGGAATGCTGGGACCTTATACAGTAACGGTATAAACGGATTGGGGGTATTACTGTATTATTGTATGTGTCAGGTTCCTATAAGGTGTCAGGATGTCGCTGTCTATGTCTCCATGGAGGAGTGGGAGTATTTAGAAGGACACAAAGATCTGTACAAAGACATCATGATGGAGGTTCCCCAGCCCCTCACATCACCAGGTAATAGGCAGTACGTAATACACACGGCCTTTAATTATCTGTATGTAAAGAATGAATTCAGTCCTAATATGTGTTTCCTCCAGTTCTATCCAGTAAGAGGACAACACCAGAGAGATGTCCCCGTCCTCTTCTTCCACAGGGCGGTAAACAAGAAAATCCCGATATTTCTCAAGATCATCAGGTAGATGGAGCAAATGTGTCATGAGATCTCCCCTATGATGTGTAGACGGCTGTGTAGGTCTTGTGCTCAGTCTTGTTTTTTCCACCAGTTTTACAAACATGTTCAAAATTGTTGTTACCCTTTGTTTAAAGGGAATCTGTCACCCTAAAATTCACCTATATGCTAAGGCCTCCGGCATCAGGGGCTTATCCACATCATTCTGTAATGCTGTAGATAAGTCTCCTATGTAACCTGAAAGATAAGAAAAACAAGTTAGATTATACTCGCCCAGGGGTGGTCCCGGTGTGGTCCAGTCCGGAGGCTCCCATCTTCTTACAATGATGTCCTCTTCTTTGCTTCCTGACGTGGCTCCTGCGCAGGCGTACTTTATCTGCCCTCTTGAGAGCAGAGCAAAGTACTGCAGTGCGCAGGCGCTGGGAAAGGTCAGAGAGGCCCACATCGGGACCGCCCCTGGGTGAGTATAATATAACTTGTTTTTCTCATCTTTCAGGTGACATTGGGGGCTTATCTACAGCATTACAGAATGCTGTAGATAAGCCCCTGATGCCGGTGGCCTTAGCTTAAAGGCAAATTTTGGGGTGACAGATTACCTTTAATGACAGGAAAACCTATAATGGTCACAGAAATAACTTGAATCTGACAAAAGTAATAATACATAAAAGATCTATGAAAATGAACAAATGAAAGTCAGACATTGCTTTTCAACCATGCTTCCACAGAATTATAAAAAAATAAAACTTATGAAATAGGACTGGTATCAGAAATGATGGTACCCCTGAAAATAATGTGACAAAAGGGACATGTTAAATTAAGGTGTGTCCACTAATTAGCATCACAGGTGTCTCAATCTTGGAATCAGTGAGTGGCCTGTATATAGGGCTACAGATACTCACTGTGCTGTTTGGTGACATGGTGTGTATCACACTCAACATGGTATGTATCACACTTAACATGGACCAGAGGAAGCGAAGGAAAGAGTTGTCTCAGGAGATCATAAAGAAAATTATAGACAACCATGTTAAAGGTAAAAATTATAAGATCATCTCCAAGCAGTTTGATGTTCCTGTGACTACAGTTGCTTATATTATTCAGAAATCTAAGATCCATGGGACTGCAGTCAACCTCCCTGGACGTGGCTGCAGGAGGAAAATTGATGACAAATCAAAGAGACTGATAATACAAATGGTAACAAAAGAGACCAGAAAAAGTTCTAAACAGATTAAATGTGATCTTCAAGCTCAAGGAACATCAGTGTCAGATCGCACCATCCGTCGTTGTATGAGCCAAAGTGGACTTCATGGGAGGTGACTAAGGAGAACACTATTGTTGAAAAAAATCATAAAAAAGCCAGAATGGAATTTGCCAGACTACATGTTGACGAGCCACAAAGCTTCTGGGAGAATGTCCTATGGACAGATGAGAAAAAAATGGAACTATTTGGCTAGGCACCTCAGCTCTATGTTCACAGACGGAAAAATGAAGCATATCAAGAAAAGAACACTGTCCCTACTGTGAAACATGGAGGAGGCTCTGTTAAGTTCTGAGTCTGCTTTGATGAATCTGGCACAGGGTGTCTAGAATCTATGCAGGGTACAATGAAAATCTCAAGAGATTCTAGAGAGAAATGTGCTGCCCAGTGTCAGAAAGCTTGATTTCAGTCATCAGTCATGTGTCTTGCAACAGGATAATGACCCAAAACACACAGCCAAAAACACCCAAGAATGGCTAGTAGGAATACATTGGACTATTCTGAAGTGGCCTGCTATAAGCCCTGATCTAAATCCTATTGAACATCTGTGGAAAGAGCTGAACATTGACGTCTGGAAAAGGCAACCTTCATACACGAGACAACTGGAGCAGTTTGCTCTTGAGTGGGCCAAAATACCTGTCGAGAGGTGCAGAAGTCTCATTGACAGTTACAGGAATCATTTGATTGCAGTGATTGCCTCAAAAGGTTGTGCATCAAAATAAAAGTTAAGGGTATCATCATTTCTGTGTAGGCCTATTTTATGAGTTTTATTTTATTTTTTTAAATTCTGTTGAAGCATGGTTGAAAGCAATGTTTGACTTTCATTTGTTCATTTTCATAAAAAATGTTGTATTACTTTTGGCAGATTCAAGTTATTTCTGTGACCATTGTGGGTTTTTCTGTCATTAAACGAGGGGTACCAACAATTTTGACCACGTGCGTATATGTTTTATACTTGTGTAATGAGAGCACGAGGACGGAGGAGATGTCAGGATTAGAGCTGATCACAGATGAGACTTCTCAATCTGTCTGTAACTTTTACAATATTTGTTTCAGGGTAAAGATCTAACCCATATTAATACTACAGAGACAGATGTGAGGGGTGATGAGCGGTGTAAAGAGGAGATTCCTACATATGATTACCCAGGTGAGTAGTAGCCACTAAATACAGAGTCACAGTTTCTTCTTAGTCACCGACTGTGGCTTCTTTATCAGTGGTGAAGTGCGGCCATATCAAATTCATGTGATCACCATTTTGCCTCCAAACCACAACATTCTCGGTTTGGAGGCAAAACGGAACTTTTCAAATTACTTTGAGGAATAAAATCCTTCTTCTATAGAGCTTACATCCTGGAGGATCCACTTACGCCCTGGAATTAGAAGTTGCTTTTACCTGCCCTGATGTGTAGACTTTTCCAAATGCCAGCGTACGTAGAATGTGCAGACAAGTTAGAAAATCATTTGAAGTAAAATATTATGGTGTTCCTTTAAGAAAAAGCGAAGATTGATGATGCTGTTGTCTTAATAGAATCCTGGCATCATATAGGATGCATCATATAGGATCTACCGTGTCTCCCTTCTGTGCTACTGAATGTGCTCTTGTGGTCCCTACAAGACCAGGTCAACATTAAATGTGCAGTGAGGGCCAAGTGTGAATTTCCGTACACAAATTACAGTTTCCCTTTTTCCTGACTTTTCATTTTGTTTTTAAACTGACTAACTTCAAAGAGGATTTCGATATAAACTGCCCAAAAAACATTACACCTCTGCCATGATATATCTCTAAGTTGGGCATGGTTCATGGACTAAAAAAACACAGCGGACCATAAGACGCACCCCCAAATTTTGGGAAGGGAAATAGGAAATGGAGGTGCGTCTTATAGTCTGAATTTACGGTACCTTATGGGGGGCAGTGGCGGTGGAGTGGGGTCACAGGAAGCTGACGGAGGCAGGAGTGGAGCAATGCTGCGACTCCCAGGCTGGGAGGAGGGGGTATCCTGGTGGTGCGAGGCTGTGGGCCCTGGGCTTTCAGAAAATGTTGGTGGTGAGCAGAGTCCCCTTACTTCCCATTTACTTCCAGGTGGTGGGCTTCAGGAAAATGGCTGTTGGTGGCAGCACATGCGCAGACTGAGATCTCAGGAACCGTTCATTATGTATGATGTTTTATTTTGGTGCGGTTGGCCTGCCTTATTTATGTGAGTCTGCAACTCCTTGGCAGTCTTGCCTCTTCCAAATGCCGGAGATCAAAATTTAAGACACCTCAGCTCTACACTATTATAAAAAGTTATTTTTAAATCTACTATATAATTGTCTAAGGGTCACTTCATCTTTCTGTCTGTCTGTCCGTCCTTTTGTCTGTCACGGATATTCATTGGTCGCAGCCTCTGTCTGTCATGGAATCCAAGTCGCTGATTGGTCGTGGCAAAACGCCCACAACCAATCAGCGACTTGCACAGTCCGGAAGAAAATGGCCGCTGCTTACTCCCCGCACTCACTGCCCGGCGCCCGCATACACTGTCCGGTCACCGCTCACACAGGGTTAATGCCAGCGGTAACGGAGCGCGTTATGCCGTGGGTAACGCACTCCGTAACCGCCGCTATTAACCCTGTGTGTCCCCAACTTTTTACTATTGAGGCTGCCTATGCGGCATCAATAGTAAAAAAAATGTAATGTTAACCCCTTACTGACCTCGGACGGGATAGTACGTCCGAGGTCAGCTCCCCTGCTTTGATGCAGGGCTCCGCGGTGAACCCGCATCAAAGCCGGGACATGTCAGCTGTTTTGAACAGCTGACATGTGCCCGCAATAGCGGCGGGTGAAATCGCGATTCACTCGCCGCTATTAACTAGTTAAATGCCGCTGTCAAGCGCAGACAGCGGCATTTAACTACCGCATCCGGCCGGGCGGCCGGATATGAGCGCATCGCCGACCCCCGTCACATGATCGAAGGTCGGCGATGCTTCTCCATTGTAACCATAGAGTTCCTTGAGACCTCTATGGTTACTGATCCCCGGCAGCTGTGAGCGCCACCCTGTGGTCGGCGCTCACAGCACACCTGCATTTCTGCTGCATAGCAGCGATCTGATGATCGCTGCTATGTAGCAGAGGCGATCGCGCTGTGCCTGCTTCTAGCCTCCCATGGAGGCTATTGAAGCATGGCAAAAGTAAAAAAAAAAAAAGTTAAAAAAAAAGTTAAAAAAATAAAAAAAAATAAAAGTTTAAATCACCCCCCTTTCGCCCCAATCAAAATAAATCAATAAAAAAAATCAAACCTACACATATTTGGTATCGCCACGTTCAGAATAGCCCGATCTATCAGTAAAAAAAAAGCATTAACCTGATCGCTAAACGGCGTAACGAGAAAAAAAATTGAAACGCCAGAATTACGTTTTTTTTGTTGCCACGACATTGCATTAAAATGCAATAACAGGCGATCAAAAGAACGTATCTGCACCGAATTGGAATCATTAAAAACGCCAGCTCGGCACGCAAAAAAATAAGCCCTCAACCGACCCCAGATCATGAAAAATGGAGACACTACAAGTATCGGAAAATGGCGCAATTTTTTTTTTTTATTTATTTATTTTTTTTAGCAAAGTTTGGAATTTTTTTTCACCACTTAGGTAAAAAATAACCTAGTCATGTTAGGTGTCTATGAACTCGTAGTGACCTGGAGAATCATAATGGCAGGTCAGTTTTAGCATTTAGTGAACCTAGCAAAAAAGTCAAGCAAAAAACAAGTGTGGGATTGCACTTTTTTTGCAATTTCACCGCACTTGGAATTTTTTTCCCGTTTTCTAGTACACGACATGGTAAAACCAATGATGTCGTTCAAAAGTACAACTCGTCCCGCAAAAAATAAGCCCTCAAATGGCCAAATTGAAGGAAAAATAAAAAGTTATGGCTCTGGGAAGGAGGGGAGTGAAAAACGAACACGGAAAAACAAAAAATTCCAAGGTCATGAAGGGGTTAAAAATAATAAAAAAACAAAAAAAATGCTATACTCACCCTCCGTAGTTCGCCGCGCCGCTGGCGCCGGTTGCCATCTTCCGTTCCCGGCGATGTATTGCAAAATTACCCAGAAGACTTAGCGGTCTCGCGAGACCGCTAAGTGTTCTGGGTAATTTCACAAGACATCCTGGGAAAGGAAGATGGCGGCGGCGCCAGCGGCTTGGCGGAGCTTCGGTGGATCCCAAATGTCGGTAACCGTTTCCTGGATCCAGGCGCCAACGGAAGGTGAGTATATAACTATTTTTTATTTTAATTCTTTTTTAACAGTGATATCATTTCCACATTGCTATATACGTGGGCTGCGCAATATGCAACATGGCCTGCGCAATATACTACATGGGCTGGGCAATATACTACTTGGGCTGCGCAGTATAATACGTGGGCTGCACAATATACAACGTAGGCTGGGCAATATACAACGTGGGCTGGGCAATATACAACGTGGGCTGGGCAATATACAACGTGGGCTGGGCAATATACTACGTGGGCTGCGCAATATACTAAGTGGGCTGCACAATATACTATGTGGCTGGGCAATATACAACGTGGGCTGGGCAATATACAACGTGGGCTGGGCAATATACTACGTGGGCTGCGCAACATACTACGTGGGCTGCGCAATATACTATGTGGGCTGCGCAATGTACTACGTGGGCTGCGCAATGTACTACGTGGGATGCGCAATGTACTACATGGGCTGCGCATTGTACTACGTGGGCTGCGCAATGTACTGCGCAGGCTGCGCAATGTACTGCGTGGGCTGCGCAATGTACTGCATGGGCTGCACAATGTACTGCGTGGGCTGTACAATGTACTGCGTGGGCTGCACAATGTACTGCGTGGGCTGTGCTATACACTACGCATACATATTCTAGAATACCCGATGCGTTAGAATCGGGCCACAATCTAGTCTCTAATATTCCTTCAAGAAACTCACCTGACAGAAATTATTGGTCCTAGGATAGTTTCAATTGCCAAGAACCACCTAATTACTTGAAAGATTTCACCACTAGTTACTCCATTTTTTTTACTGATGAGGACTGTAGAGTTTGATCATTTCAGTAGATCTGTTATTGTCCATATTCAGAGTTTCTGACTACAGTAGTTAGTGCCCCAAATACTCTGTTTAACCACTTCCCGCATCCAGTTTTGTGTTCCTAATCTGGCCCCATTTTTCAAATCTGACATGTGTCTCTTTATGTAGTGACAAACTTTGGATGCTTCTTCTGATTCCAATGATTTCTGATATTTTTTTTTCTGTGACACATTGTATTTTACGTTTGTCAATTTTAGGTTGTTATATTTTGCATTTATTTTTAAAAATACCTGAAAATTTCCGAATAGTTTAGAAAGATTTGAAGTTTTCAAACTTTGCATTTCTATGCTCTTTAATCAGATAGTGATACCACACAAAGTAGTTAATAACATTTCCCGTATTTCTTCTTTAGGTAGTCCGCATTTTTCCAACATCCCATTTTATTTTTTCAAGTCTTTTTTTTTTTTTTCTGATGATAGAGGGCTTACAAGTTTAACAGCAAGTCTTTATATCTTCAATTCAATTTACAAAACTTATTTTTTGGGCAACAAATTACTTGAAATTACTTTGAGGGACCTAGAATTTAGATAGAACCAGGAGAGTATAGAAAATACTAAATTAGAAGACACAAGAGTCAAGTCAGTAAACATGCTAGGATCAAATACACAAGCTGGGAGCTGAGCACACAGGACTGAACCAGAGGAGAGCAAGGCTGTATCTGGCAGCTTCCGTCAATATGCTTTGAGCTTTAGGGTATGGCTCCACGGTACGGCTTGCCGGCGGGTTCGTAACTTCCCATTTTGATGAAAAAATTTAGTACAAATGTTCAAAATGATAAATTTCAAGGATATTTTATTCAAAAATAATAATTGGTTTTATTCTTGGCAGATGACAGTGACAGGAGATCAGAGGGACAGCTGACATCTTCAATTTTTAAATCAGATGACCTTGCGATTACACAGCATACAACTGAAGTGAATGCTGTTACTCCCTATATACCATCATCCCTTAACAACAAAGCTCTGTCATCTTATCAGGTCCTTCCTTCTGGTTCATTACAGACAGCTAATAAAAATAAAAGTCAGAAAAGAGGCATTAAAAAACAAACTGCTCTTAAATCAAAGAAGCCAGAACATGGAAATACTTTTCCCTTTCAAACATCTTTTGTTAAACATCCAAAAATTAGCACAGAGGAGAAGAGATTTTCTTGTATCACATGTGGAAGAGATTTTAACCAGAAATCAAAACTTGTTAGGCATGAGAGAATTCATACTGGGCAAAAGCCATGTTCATGTTTGGAATGTGGGAAATCTTTTTACCTGAAAACTGATCTTGTTATTCACCAGAGAACTCACACAGGGGAGAAGCCATATTCATGTCCAAGCTGTGGGAAATGTTTTAATGTGAAATCAAATCTTGTTATTCACCAAAGAACTCACACAGGGGAGAAGCCATTTTCATGTTCAGAATGTGGAAAATGTTTTGGACATAAATCATCACTTGTTGCACATCGGAGAATTCACAAAGGAGAAAAGCCTTTTTTATGTTCAGAATGTGGAAGATGTTTTGGACATAAATCTTCATTTGCTGCACATAAGAGAACTCACACTGGGGAGAAGCCATTTTCATGTTCAGAATGTGGAAGATGTTTTGGACAGAAAACATCACTTATTGTACATCAGAGAACTCACACTTCGGAGAAGCCTTTTTCGTGTTCAGAATGTGGGAAATGTTTTGGACAGAAAACATCGCTTACTGTACATCAGAGAACTCACACAGGGGAGAAGCCTTTTTCGTGTTCAGAATGTGAGAAATGTTTTTCACGTAAATCATTTCTTGTTGCTCATCAAATATTTCACAAAGGGGGAAAGCCATATTCATGTTCAGAATGTGGGAAATGTTTTAATGTGAAATTAAACCTTGTTATTCACCAGAGAACTCACACAGGGGAGAAGCCATTTTCATGTGCAGAATGTGGAAAATGTTTTGGACATAAATCATCACTTCTTGCACATCAGAGAACTCACAAAGGGGAAAAGCCTTTTTCATGTTCAGAATGTGGAAGATGTTTTGCACATAAATCATCACTTGCTGCACATCAAAGAACTCACACTGGGGAGAAGCCTTTTTCATGTTCAGAATGTGGGAAATGTTTTGGAAAGAATGCATCACTTATTGTACATCAGAGAACTCACACAGGGGAAAAGCCTTTTTCGTGTTCAGAATGTGGGAAATGTTTTACACGTAAATCATTTCTTGTTGCACATCAAATATTTCACAAAGGGGGGAAACCATATTCATTCAAAAAAATGTTATGTAAAGTAGATGTTGATACACACCAGAAAACTCACACAGGGAAGAAGCCTTTTTCTTGTTCAGAATGTGGAAGTTGTTTTGCAGCAAAATCAGCCCTTGTTTGTCACCAGAGAATTCACACAGGGGAGAAGCCTTTTATCTGTTCAGAATGTGGGAAATATTTTAATCAGAAATCAAATCTTACTACACACCAGAGAATTCACACAGGGGAGAAGCCTTTTCTCTGTTCAGAATGTGGGAGATATTTTAATCAGAAATCAAATCTTATTACACACCAGAGAACCCACACAGGTTACAAGCCTTTTTCACATTCAGAATGAGGGAAATATTTTAACTGAAAATGGAACCTTCTTAAAGGGAACCTGCCTCCTCTGCAGTCATTAAAGTTCCTAGCGCCGTGCGCTGTAAATTACCATCATGTGATGGGAGTCGAAGGGAAGTGCAAACTGCGCATGCCTGAAAAAAAACTTACAGCGCAGGCGCTGGGGAGGTTAATGACTGCAGAGGAGGCGGACCCGGCGCACGGAGGGGCTGAGGGATGGCTGGGAGGCGTTTGTGTCCGGGTGGAAAAGACATGCCCCCCAGACAGACTACAGGTACGAAGGGCAAATTATAAAAACAAATATGTCAGCTTTGGAAGGGACCCCAAATAAAGGAGCCACCTTGACAAAATGCAGCATTAGTGCTGCACAAGGTGGCTCTTTTAGTTGAAAACACCAGGGGGGTGACAGGTTCCCTTTAAAGATTAAAAATCCCACACAGGAAAATGTTATTATCCTACCTAGAATGTTAAAAATTAATTACTGGGATCTATATTCTCGCATCAAGGACATCAGGGATTTTGAGTACTAGGCAGCCCTTAATGACTATACTTTAAAGAGATTTAACCATTTTAGGTCACCTTTGTAATCCTTTTGGGCCATGTCAAATATATGACCTCTATGAGATAGATATTAATAGGTCAAAACAATCGATATCATATCCCCCCTTTCATTTTGTCTGTGTTTGTTTGTGAGCTTTTACGCTTTAGCATTTAGTTAAACAATTTCAAGTATATAAAGTATTATTATAGAAAAAGATTGGTTGACAACCTATAAACGATAGTGGAAAAAAATTATGTGTATTTTTTTTTCTTTTCCTGTAAAAATTGAAACATGTATTTCAACAAAAATTACAATTAAAAAAATTACTGGAAAATCCTATTTTCTCTACGCCACAACAGCACCCACTGAGAGAGGGGATCCTCCCCTAGGCGGCCCTAGGGAAACCTACAGAGAGATAAAAGGGGCGGTCCCCCTCGCTCCCTCAGTTGGTTTCCTGTTCCTAAGGGAACCTGTGGAGAAAAGGTCGCAAGAGGATACCTGGGCTGTGAATGATGCCTGTCCGGTGTCTGCGGGAATGGCAGGGGCTCCAGCACCGGATGCAGCGTCGGGGGACTCCTGTGTTCAGCTCCCCCCTCAGCTGATGGACACCATGAGGCCAGGATCCGGGAAGGGCCACCCTGGCTCACGTGGAGAGTGCGGTACGGCTGGATGGGCTGGTACTTGTCCGAGTCTACGCTGTTTGTGAGTATCAGCAGGCGGCGAGGACGCGCTGTTGCCCAAAGTTTCCATGCAGCCGGCGGGTGCATGCACAGTGACTCAGAGAGTGCTCTCCCCTGGAAGTACGGGCTTTCACTTCCGGGGGTAACCGGGAGGTAGAAGAGCTGTGTGCCTGTACAGACCGGCAAAGCCGCGCAGGCGGACAGAAGAGGGACACGTCGACCTGTGGTCCGTGACCTGGAAGTGATGGTAACACTTCCAGTTGAGAAAAAATAATAATTTTTCTGAGGATTCCATCGCTAATGGGGCAGCCTGCATAAAAGCATCGGCGTCGTTCCTACTGGTGTGCAGCGATGTCGTCCCCAAATGGCCCCATTATGCACCCACTGGAGAAAGTAGTGGTGCCTACGCACAGCAGCAGAAAAAGCGGCAGTGGACACTCTGGACAGAGCGGTTCCACAGATAAAAGTGGTAAAGGCAAAGAGTCGAGTCCACATGTCAGCCTGTGCCTTCACCTCCACATCCGGTACCTGTCATGTCGGACGCTATTCACACTAGGGCATCCGACACAGCGGTAATTCCACATTCGTCCACTATACGCTCAGTTGCGCCAGCTAGATTTTTATCCAGGTTGCCCAGGGTTAATCTAGCTGGTACTCGGGTTGGAGGCTGGGTCACGCCCACAGCCTTTAAATAGTATTGCTATTGGACTTTGGGCGTCACCGATTATAGCTTGTGCCTCGTGCCTAGTGATTCCGGTCTGGAGTGGTGGTCTTGGAGAAGAAATATCGTATCTGGTGGTGTATTATCCTTTGTTATATTTCTCCTTCCTATATTTGTATTTGTTTTGCCCTGGGCACATTATTGTGTTTTCCTGTGTGTCTGCGGCGTGGTGCGTTTTTTTAGTTTTCCCTGTCTGTGCTTTCTGTGGGGGTTGGTGTGTGGTCTATTCACTGGGTGGCGGGTGCTGGTTTCAGCATAGGGCTGAAAACAGGAGTCAGGGCCAGGCCTGGTGGCCCAGACAAGCACACCATTAGTGTAAATTCTGGGAGAGGGACAGACAGGGTTTTCCCTAGTCTGAGGGATATCGCAGGGGCCCGGGTAACCAGCCTTAGCTTACCTAGTCTCCCCGTGACAGTACCATATTGATAAACTTCACTGGGTGAGTGTTACTAATTACACCTGTTAAGCTGACAGCCCCTTCTTTCTATATACCCCTTCAGGCTAAAAAGACCAGAAAAACTAAATGTAAGGAATGTGCCCAGCCTCTTCCGGATAGTTATACCAAAAGGCTATGTCAGACCTGTATTGGGCATACTCTGCAGGAGGAGTGCTCAGTAAAAACAGAGGACATTAGATGTATGATCAGAGAAGAGCTGCAGGCCCTGGGGGATTCTGACAGAACAAAAGGGCAGAGGCCCAGCAGGGAATATACCTCCCCTAGGTCCAGGTCATCTTTGGACAGTGGCGAGCTCCTCTTAGATTCCTCCCGGGAGACACTATCTTCAGAAGCGGAGGAGCATAATTGCTTTCCGACTGACAGTATTAATAACCTTGTCAGATCAATTCGTAAGACTATGGGGTTGACTGATACTAAGGAACCCAAAACGTCTCAGGAAATTAAGTTTGCAGGTGTCTCAGGGAAAGAGGCGTGCATTTCCAGTAATACCAGCAGTTAAAGAACTGGTGAAAAAAGAATGGGGGAAGCAAGGTCAGAGATGTTTCCTTCCCTCAACATCTAAGCGATGGTACCCCTTCGATGATAATGATCTAGCCTCTTGGGTAAAAGCTCCCAAAGTAGATGCGGCCGTAGCCTCTACCTCCCACCGTTCTTCTTTACCAGTGGAGGACTCAGGAATGCTTTCTGACCCCCTAGATCGTAAAGCGGATACGATCCTTAACCCCTTCATGACCTTGGGATTTTCGTTTTTCCTTGTTCGTTTTTCCCTCCCCTCCTTCCCAGAGCATAACTTTTTTTATTTTTCCATCAATATGGCCATGTGAGGGCTTATTTTTTGCAGGACAAGTTGTACTTTTGAATGACATCATTGGTTTTACCATGTCTTGTACTAAAAAATGGGAAAAAAATTCCAAGTGCGGTGAAATTGAAAAAAAAGTGCAATCCCACACTGGTTTTTTGTTTGGCTTTTTTGCTAGGTTCACTAAATGCTAAAACTGACCTGCCATTATGATTCTCCAGGTCAGTACGAGTTCATAGACACCAAACATGACTAGGTTATTTTTTACCTAAGTGGTGAAAAAAAATTCCAAACGTTGCTAAAAAAAAAAAAAAAAATTGCGCCATTTTCCAATACCCGTAGCGTCTCCATTTTTCGTGATCTGCGGTCAGGTGAGGGCTTATTTTTTGCGTTCCAAGCTGTCGTTTTGATACCACTTTTGTGCAGATACGTTGTTTTGATCACCCGTTATTGCATTTTAATGCAATGTCACGGCCACCAAAAAAACGTAATTCTAGCCTTTTCGAATTTTTTTTCTCGCTACGCTGTTTAGCGATCAGGGTAATGCTTTTCTTTATTGATAGATCGGGCGATTCTGAACGCGGCGATACCAAATATGTGTAGGTTTGATTTTTTATTTTTTTTTATTGTTTTATTTTGAATGGGGCGAAAGGGGGGTGATTTAAACTTTTATATATTTTTTTTTTCACATTTTTTTTTTTTAACTTTTGTCATGCTTCAATAGCCTCTATAAGCGCCGGCCCTAAAGCAGAGCGGTGACGTCACCGCTGTGCTCTGCTTTACGGCCTGCCGGCGCTGACACAGTGCAGGGAAGCGGACGCCGGGGGACGCGACAGACACCGGAATGTAAGTATGTAGTGTTTGGAGTTTTTTACATTTACACTGGTAACAAGGGTAAATATCGGGTTACTAAGCGCGGCCCTGCGCTTAGTAACCCGATGTTTACCCTGGTTACCAGTGAAGACATCGCTGAATCCGCGTCACACACCGATTCAGCGATGTCAGCGGGTGATCCAGCGACGAAATAAGGTGCTGGCCTTCTAGCTCCGACCAACGATATCACAGCGGGATCCAGATCGCTGCTGCGTGTCAAACACAATGATATCGCTATCCAGGACACTGCAACGTCACAAATCGCTATCGTTATCGTTGTTAAGTTGTTCAGTGTGAAGGTACCTTTACTCTTCTGCCGTCAATGGAAGGCAATAACATTAACTCCTGGGCCATTAGCCTCGTGTCATCTGGCTTAAGATTAGAGCTTGCCCGTGTCTCTCCGGACTCCTTCCTATTGACTTCTCTAAAGTCTCAGGCTCAGCAGGAGGCTTTGGAGTTGGAAATTAAGGGTCGGTTAGCTAAACGTGTTCTTAAAGAGGTTCCGGCAGACCAAGGAGGGAAGGGAATTTACTCCCGCTTATTTCTGGTCTCTAAACTTATAGGGCAATAATTACTGTATATACTCGAGTATAAGCCGACCCGAGTATAAGCCGACCCCCCTAATTTTTCCACAAAAAACTGGAAAAACTTAATGACTCGAGTATAAGCCTACTGTGGGAAATGCAGCAGCTACTGGAAAATTTCAAAAATAAAAATATATACCAATAAAAGTAAAATTAATTGAGACATCAGTAGGTTAAATGATTTTGAATATCCATATTGAATCAGGAGCCCCATATAATGCTCCATACAGTTAATGATTTATATTAAAATATGCCCCATATAATGCTGCACAAAGTTTAATAATGGCCCCATAAGATGCTCCATAGAAACATTTGCCCCATACAATGCTGTATAAAGGTTAATGACCCCATAAGATGCTAAATATATTATGTCCCATAAGATGCTCCATAGATTATACCCCATAGGATGCTCCATAGATTATGCCCCATAAAATGCTCTATAGATTATGGCCCCATAAGATGCTCCATACATTATGCCCCATAAAATGCTCCATAGATTATGCCCCATAAAATGCCTCATAGATTATGGCTGTTATGATCCTAGTGGCTAGGATCACAAATCTAACCAGCTAAGTAGAAAATAATAGGACGAGCTCTGGGGATGTGGTAACTGGACTAACCGCAAACCTGATCCTAACCGCACACACTATAGGCAGCCGTGGAACGTTTCCTGAAATCCTAGACGTCTCTTCACGGCCTGAGAAACTGACTACCCCTAAAGAGAAAGTAAGACCTCACTTGCCTCAGAGAAATCCCCCAGAGATATAGAAGCCCCCCACAAATAATAACGGTGAGTTAAGAGGAAAAGACAAACGCAGAGATGAAACAGGTTAAGCAAATGAGGCCCGCTAACGCTAGATAGCAGAAAATAGCAAGGGATCTGTGCGGTCAGTAAAAAACCCTATGCAAAAATATCCACGCAGAGAATGCGAGAACCCCCACACCAACTAACGATGTGGGGGGAGCAACTCAGCACCCCAGAGCACCAGCAAGCAGGGAAATCACATATTAGCAAGCTAGACAAAAACTCATCATATACTAGGAAACATCTTGAACACAGATGAGCAAAAATAAGCAAACAGAACTTAGCTTCTCTTGGAGAGACTGATAATGGATGTAAACAACAAAGAAAAATTGTTCCAGCTTCTTCATAAAATTTGATACTTTAATCCAACATATTAAAATAGAAAAGGACACACTCCTGGGACAATGCCATAGCACATGTGAAGAGAGCTACGCGTTTCGACCTTGCGGTCTTTGTCACAGCTGATCTATTAGGTAGCCCCTCTGATATAAGAAGGACTACTACACCAATGGAAAGGTGAGAAAAAGTCACCTGACCCGAAGGTTCTATGCAATATAAAATATTATTAAATTACTATGTGTATACAATCGAAAAAATTCCATAAAATACAAAGAATCCATAAACAGACAGAAATAAACGAAAAAAAAAAAAAAAAACCAGGAGTGTGTCCTTTTCTATTTTAATATGTTGGATTAAAGTATCAAATTTTATGAAGAAGCTGGAACAATTTTTCTTTGTTGTTGGGATTCTACTACGTCGTGTCAGGACGAAGTTCCGTGCCTCTTGCATCTATCGGTGAGCTGGCTTTTTTTCTCTTTTTTGTTTGATATTCAATATTGATTGCCGTGCTCCTGATATTTACTCCACATATGGGACTTACCGCACTTAATTAAGTCAGTGAAGTTTCGATCTATTTTTGTGACAGAATTAAACTTTCTACTGCACCATGTCGGACCACACTAAAAACCGCATGCAAAAAGCTGCTGATGTGTTTTCCGGTGTATTCAATTAAACCAATTCAAGTTCTGATATTTCCAGCACATGGACTGTGTTAAAAAAAGCCATGATTCAAGAGACAAAAACTTGGTGGGATTTAACCACCCTCCAAAACTACATATCGAAAGATATGATCCCAAGAGGTTTACGGTTGAAGAAAAAAGCCACCACCGACTTTGGTACAACATTTTCCAATGAATGGAATGAAATATTAAGCAATTGCTCACTGAACCTCATGAGGCTCATTGTTAAATATGAGGAGAAAAAACTTCAGGATATACAAAAGGAAATTGACAGTTCCAAAGAAAGTCTAAAAAATATGAATGTCATTTGTGAAAATTGTGACACCTATAAGAAGATCCGGGATGAACTAACAACATTAGAGGACGAAATCATACAACGGAAAAAACGGAAATTTGAACGAGACCTAGAGGATTATGCCAATAACAAAGTATATAATTGGAATGATGGCAATGAGTCTTATAGTACTCCAAGATCAATTTTACGTTTTTCCAATCGCCGCAGAAGACCAAATAAACGCTATGTAAGCTTTAGTTCTCGAGATGGCGAATCAGATGACAATGGTCTTAGCACTTCTGACATTTCTCTCAATGAGCCCATGGAGTATAATCTAGCCAAACAATCAAATAAATCAAAAAACGCAAAAGGCGCGGTGGGAGGAAGCACAGAAAATCATTATGGTGTGCAAACCCGCCGCAACAAAAGCATGATGAGATAAGTCAGAATGTTGTAAATTTGTCTTCAAAAATTTTTTCACAGGAACAACTGCAAGTTTTGGCATTTGGTCTTAATTTTGCACCGGATCAAGACTTTAACCTGTTTGCAAGTATTTTGGATGTGAACAAATTCATCAGGAACCTGACTATAAAAAAAAAATTTTTTTCAGCTAACCAGGAACAGGACATAGAAACTGAGGACCGGGTTGAAAATGAGTTTCATGCATTAGATTTCCACGAGCAAATGTCATTGTTAATTTTGCAGGATTTGCAGGGTAGTGATGGAACAAATAAATGTATTAATCAGGCAGATAATTTTGGTACAAAAAATCCCTATTTCTATCCTATAAATTCTCGAGCTGAATGCATGAATAAATTTCAAGAAATAGTAGAACGTGATCTTAAACTCCTACATGAAAATAAACAACCAGCTAAAAAGAATATATCTAAACAACAAAGTAAAGCCATTCAGGAAATTAAAGCCATGAAAGATATAGTCATAAAAACAAGTGATAAAGGGGGTGTAATTGTTATAATGAATTCTATAGATTATAAAAATGAGATTTTCAAACTAATTTCTGACCATAACATTTACAAAAAATTAACTTCTGACCCCACTGTCCTATTTAAACAACAAATAGACATAATGATTGATGAAGGTGTATCCTTAGGGGTTTTAACCGCTAAACTAGCGGATTACATGCATGTCTCACACCCTGTCATGCCCATTTTATATGGGCTTCCCAAAATTCACAAACAGGCTGAATTTCCCCCAATGAGACCTATAGTCTCTAGTATAGGATCACTAAATTAATTTTTAGGTCAATGGCTGGATTCTCTGCTCCAACCATTAGTTGTAAGAACCCCAGGGCATATTAAGGATACCAAAGAGGTTCTGGGTATTATAACACAAAAACAGTGGAAATCAGACTTCACATGGTTAAGCTGCGATGTAATATCATTATATACATGCATTCCGCATGATGTAGCCATGACAGCACTGCAATTTCATTTAAGGAAATACAGTACCTACTCAGAGGATTTGACCAATTTTATTTTACAGGTCACTTTTTTTCTATTAACGCACAATTTTTTTTCTTTTGATGGGGATTATTATTTGCAGTGCACAGGTGTTTCTATGGGCGCAAAATTTTCACCATCTTTGGCAAATTTAGTGATGGCCCATTGGGAATATTTATATTTGTTTTCATCATCCAATCCATTTTCTTCATTTATTCACTGGTATGGCAGATACATCGACGATACGTTGATTATATGGAGGGGCGATGTATCTGCCATACAGGAATTCATAAGCTATATTAACAATAATAATTGTAATATAAAATTCACTTTTGTACATGCGGTATCCAAAATTTCTTTTTTGGATCTAGAATTGACAGGTACTCCGAATGAATTAGTGTCCACACGCACATTCATAAAACCAACAGCAGGCAACACGGTTCTCCATGCAAAAAGCAGCCACCCCAGACATACAATCAAAGCCATCCCCGTGGGTGAATTCACCAGACTGAAGCGGAATTGCAATAATAACAAGGACTTAGATGAAGATCTATCTCAATCACGGAAAAAATTTACTAAGCGGGGTTACCCTAAGTCAGTGATGGGCAACCTTTTGAGCTCGGTGTGTCAAAATTCGCCAAAAAACCGAGCATAACTTGGGTGGTGTGTCACCTTGATAAAAAAACATAATTTTGCGACATGTATAGTTTAAATAACACATATGTATAATTAGAATTAACTTACCTGCTTAGTGACTTCTTTGTTCATCTGTCAGTTGGTTTCTTTTGTTGGTCTTGCTATTATTTAACTTGTGTGGGGTGCCGTGAACTAAGATAAGTGAGGGGGAGGGGGGATTCTTCCAGTGATGGCGAACCTGTGGCACTCCAGCTGTTGCAAAACTACAATTCCCATCATGTCTTCACAGCCAAAGCCTTTGCTTTGAATGGCCAGCCATGATGGGAATTGTAGTTTTGCAACAGCTGGACTGCCACAGGTTCGCCATCACTGATGCCTCCCTCTCACTTATCTCAGTAATGGCCAATGACACCCCACAGTTCACTGGATGATGGTTGCTGTAGTAGTCACAGGGCCTCCAGACAGCAATCACAGGGCCTGAGTCCAGACAGCAATCACAGGGCCTGAGTCCAGACAGCAATCACAGGGCCTGAGTCCAGACAGCTATCACAGGGCCTGAGTCCAGACAGCTATCACAGGGCCTGAGTCCAGACAGCTATCACAGGGCCTGAGTCCAGACAGCTATCACAGGGCCTGAGTCCAGACAGCTATCACAGGGCCTGAGTCCAGACAGCTATCACAGGGCCTGAGTCCAGACAGCTATCACAGGGCCTGAGTCCAGACAGCTATCACAGGGCCTGAGTCCAGACAGCTATCACAGGGCCTGAGTCCAGACAGCTATCTCAGGGCCTGAGTTGTTATGACCCCAGTGGACAGGGTCTCAGAGGAACGTGTAAGTCTGCAAGATACAAAAATCCAGCTCATAGGGCTGTGGTAACTGGGTTGACCAAATAGCTACTCCTAACGCCAACACTAGAAGTAGCCGGGGATCATGCCTACGGTGATCGCTAGATGACTCGCGCCAGCCGGAGAATCTAACTACCCCTAGGAGAAGAAAACAAAGACCTCTCTTGCCTCCAGAGAAAGGGACCCCAAAGCAAGATACAAGCCCCCCACAAATAATAACGGTGAGGTAAGAGGAAATGACAAACACAGAAATGAACCAGGTTCAGCAAAGAGAGGCCAGCTTACTAATAGCAGAATATAGCAAGATAACTTATCTGGTCAACAAAAACCCTATAAAAATCCACGCTGGAGATTCAAGAACCCCCGAACCGTCTAACGGTCCGGGGGGAGAACACCAGCCCCCTAGAGCTTCCAGCAAAGGTCAGGATACAGATAGGAACAAGCTGGACAAAAATACCAAACAAAACAAAAGCAAAAAGCAAAGAAGCAGACTTAGCTTTAAAAACAGGAACCAGGATCAGAGGACAAGAGCACAACAGATTAGCTCTGATTTCAACGATGCCAGGCATTGAACTGAAGGTCCAGGGAGCTTATATAGCAACGCCCCTGAACTAACGGCCCAGGTGAGGATATAGGAAAAGACAGACGCTCCAGAGTCAAATCACTAATGACCACTAGAGGGAGCAAAAAGTAAAATCACAACACTGAGTCCAGACAGCAATCACAGGGCCTGAGTCCAGACAGCAATCACAGGGCCTGAGTCCAGACAGCTATCACAGGGCCTGAGTCCAGACAGCTATCACAGGGCCTGAGTCCAGACAGCTATCACAGGGCCTGAGTCCAGACAGCTATCACAGGGCCTGAGTCCAGACAGCTATCACAGGGCCTGAGTCCAGACAGCTATCACAGGGCCTGAGTCCAGACAGCTATCACAGGGCCTGAGTCCAGACAGCAATCACAGGGCCTGAGTCCAGACAGCAATCACAGGGCCTGAGTCCAGACAGCTATCACAGGGCCTGAGTCCAGACAGCAATCACTGGGCCTGAGTCCAGACAGCAATCACAGGGCCTGAGTCCAGACAGCAATCACAGGGCCTGAGTCCAGACCGCAATCACAGGGCCTGAGTCCAGACATCAATCACAGGGCCTGAGTCCAGACAGCAATCACAGGGCCTGAGTCCAGACAGCAATCACAGGGCCTGAGTCCAGACAGCTATCACAGGGCCTCCAGACAGCTATCACAGGGCCTCCAGACAGCTATCTCCTCAGGCCTCAGAAGTGCAGCCTGGGACTTCTGGTCGGTGCAGCCTGGGACTTCTGGTCGGCGCAGCAGGGAGCAACGCAATGTCGCCCAAACAACACAGATCCGACGCAGAGGCCTGGGACTTCCGGGAGCTGCGCCTGGCCTACCGGAAGTCCCAGGCCTAGACGCTCTGCACCGGAGCTCTGTTGTTTGGACCCACAGACCTCCTGCATGGCATCCGATCCGATAAAAAATCGGATCGGATGCCATTGTTTAGCATTCCGATACCGCAAGTATCGGGTATCGGCCGATATTTGCTGTATCGGAATTCCGATACCGAGATCCGATACTTTTGTGGTATCGGGTATCGGTATCGAAACAACATTAATGTGTGTAAAATAAAGAATTAAAATAAAAAATATTGCTATACTCACCTCTCCGACGCAGCCTGGACGTCCGCGAGGGAACCGGCAGCGTTGTTTGCTTAAAAATCGCGGTTTTCCTTCCTTACTTGAAGTCCCGGCTTGTGATTGGTTGCGTGCCGCCCATGTGACCGAGACGCGACCAATCACAGCAAGCCGTGACGTAATTTTAGGTCCTTCAGGATTTTAAAATTACGTTCCGGCGTTGTGATTGGTTGCGTGCGGTCACATGGGCGACGCAACCAATCACAACGCCGGAACGTAATTTTAAAATCCTGAAGGACCTAAAATTACGTCACGGCTTGCTGTGATTGGTCGCGTCTCGGTCACATGGGCGGCACGCAACCAATCACAAGCCGGGACTTCAAGTAAGGAAGGAAAACCGCGATTTTTAAGCAAACAACGCTGCCGGTTCCCTCGCGGACGTCCAGGCTGCGTCGGAGAGGTGAGTATAGCAATATTTTTTATTTTAATTCTTTATTTTACATATTAATATGGTTCCCAGGGCCTGAAGGAGAGTTTCCTCTCCTTCAGACCCTGGGAAAGAAGCAATTTCTATGGGGCCGCGGCCGGCGGCCGGCGTGTCACTGAAAATGACTACGCGTGTCAGCACTGACACGCGTGTCATAGGTTCGCCATCACTGCCCTAAGTGGATGCTTAATAGAGCGACAAATGTGGTCAATTTGAAAAATCAATCAGATCTCATTTGTGCAGAGTCAAACAGCAAGAACAACAATAAAAACAAAAATAAAAATAAAAATATCAAAAAAATTTCTAATAAACCATATGTTTGTTTACAATTTAGTCCGCAATTTAATGAAATCAAAACTATCATCAATCGAGCTATTCCAATCTTATTTGAAGATCCTATTCTTGCTGTGTTACTAAATAATGGTTGCAATATTATAGCCAGAAGGGCACCCACGCTAGGCAATATATTATCCCCTAATTGTTTTTCCTCTCAACAACTAAATAGCACCTGGTTGAGTTGCATAGGGTGCTATAAATGCAATGTTACCAACTGCACCACGTGTGACCATTTAAATATCACAAAATGTTTTGGTACGAGTGACATGGAAAACAAATATAAAATTCAAACTTTCATTAATTGCAATACACGCTTCATAGTGTACAAAATAGATTGTATCTTATGTGAGAAATCATATATTGGCTGCACAATAAGAAAACTAAAAAACAGAGTATCAGAACATTTGTACGATATTAAATGCACAACTAAGAACAGTCGTACCATCTCCTCTGTAGCCAGACATTTCATCGAAGTACACTCACGCAATACGGACTCCCTGAGAGTAACAGGTATTGAAAAAATAAAAAAATCTCCACGAGGAGGTGATATGCATAGGGCTCTGCTCACACGGGAAGCCTTTTGGATTTTCAATTTAGGCACAAGATTTCCATTTGGTCTTAATAAAAAAAGTGAACTCATGTTTCACTATTAGTCAGGGGTCAGGCCTGCCTGTTCGTTCCCTGGACCACCTTGTTTGCTGTAAGTACACCGCTGCACTGTGCCGGGATGTTAGCGTTTCCTACATGAGGGCACTTGCCCTATATATATGGAATACATTGCTGTCCCCTATACTGGAAAGCTCTTCTCTAGCCTATTGCTAGTTCAGCATTGTGGTTCACGGACCGTTCTCAGGCCTGTTTTTTGCCATCATCATTGGTGCGTACTGGTATTTCCCCTCTGTACACCTGTTCTTGTCTGGTAATTTTATCTTTTGTATTCAATAAAGCATGTATTTTATGGGACCATATGGCTGCTTGTGTTTCTGTTTTTGTCTTTATATATTGATTGGCAGCTGGTCCCTATTATCCATATTAAGCATATATTTATTTGTAGAATGTGTTGATATTGTAAAACTTCTCTAAATATGCTGGCTTTAATATTTTCATGTAACATAGATAATAGCAGGATTTTGGTGTATATAACAACTATTGACATGGATAACAGCAGTACTTTGATGTATATATTCATATATATTTTTATGGTTTGTTTTTTTTTGGTTTTTTTTCGTTTATTTCTGTCTGTTTATGGATTCTTTGTATTTTATGGAATTTTTTCGATTGTATACACATAGTAATTTAATAATATTTTATATTTTATATTGCATAGAACCTTCGGGTCAGGTGACTTTTTCTCACCTTTCCATTGGTGTAGTAGTCCTTCTTATATCAGAGGGGCTACCTAATAGATCAGCTGTGACAAAGACCGCAAGGTCGAAACGCGTAGCTCTCTTCACATGTGCTATGGCATTGTCCCAGGAGTGTGTCCTTTTCTATTTTAATATGTTGGATTAAAGTATCAAATTTTATGAAGAAGCTGGAACAATTTTTCTTTGTTGTTGGGATTCTACTACGTCGTGTCAGGACGAAGTTCCGTGCCTCTTGCATCTATCGGTGAGCTGGCTTTTTTTCTCTTTTTTGTTTGATAATGGATGTAGACAGGAGCAATCAGAATAGCACTGAATACAACGGCAACAGGCAAGGAATGAAGGACCAGGTGGATTAAATAGGAAACCTAACTAGCAGATGACGAGACAGCTGATCCTGCCAGAAACCTGCAAAATAACAAAAAGAGCCACCAGGAGGAGCCCAAAGAGAGAACTCACACAGTACCACTCATGACCACAGGAGGGAGCCCGGAAACAGAGTTCACAACATATGGCCCCATAAGATGCTCCATACATTATGTCCCAAAAGATGCTCCATACTGTACATTATGCCCTATAAGATGCTCCATACATTATGCCCCATATGCTGCGATTAAAATAAAATCACATACCTCTCGTCGCTCAGGCCCCCGGCACTTGCGATATTCACCTTCCTTGTTCCACCGCTGCGCTGCTGTGTCTTCTGGCTTTGACTGTTCAAGGCAGAGGGCCCACACTAACTGTCATCGTCCCCTCTGACCTGAACAGGCAGAGGACGAGGAAGACGGGGCGGCGCGCAGCGATAGAACGGGGTCAGGTAAATATCGGAATGCTCACCTCCCCCGATATACTCACCTGCTCCCGGTGCAGTCCCTGGCAGCTTCTCACTGTCAGATGGTCTCCAGGAGCCAGCAGCTTCTTCCTATGTTCAGCAGTCACATACCACTCATTAAAGTAATGAATATGCGTCCATATTCATTACTTTAATGAGCGGTACCACGTGACCGCTGAACGCAGGAACAAGCTGCCGGAGACCATGGGACATGCAGGGACCGCGCCAGGAGCAGGTGAGTATGTGACAGCCGCCGACCCTCCCGCTGACAATGACTCAAGTATAAGCCGAGAGGGGCACTTTCAGCCCCAAAAAATGGGCTGAAAATCTCGGCTTATACTCGAGTATATACGGCAACTTAAGAAAGTTGAACACCTTTCTAAGATCTCGGACCTTCAAAATGGAGTCCATTCGATCAGCCATAAAAATGTTCTTTCCCAGGTGCTTCGTGGCAGTCCTGGATCTCAAGGATGCATATTACCATCTCCCAATTCATGTCTTGCATCAACAATACCTCCGGGTAGCAGTCATGTTAGAAGGTCAGATCCGTCATCTCCAGTTTATGGCGATGCCTTTCGGATTGTCCATGGCCCCTGGGATCTTCACCAAGTTAATGCTGGAGGTGATGACGCATTTACGGTTAAAGGACACTTTAATAGTTCCGTACCTGGGCGATCTTCTAGTGGCAGGAAACTCAGCCTTCCAATGTGAGCAGCGGCTAGTTGATGTAATTTCATCTTTGCAGGATTTGGGTTGGCTGATTGACTGCAAAAAAACCAGCTTGCTCCTAATAACCTGCCAGACGTTCCTGGGACTTCATCTAGACCCTGTAAGTCAGAAATGCCTTCTTCCAAAACAAAACAATTAACAATAGTTAATAAAGTACGTTCAGCAAATGACAACCCTAGAATATCCCTGAGGGTATGTCTCTGCTTGGCTCTCTTACACCATGTATCCGTGCAGTACAGTGGGCCCAGTTCCATACTAGACAGCTACAGCGCGCTATCCTTCAAGAAGAGGAAAGATTGCAGGGACAGTTGGAGGGAGTAATGTCACTTTCAACTGAGTTAGTTAGATCCTTGGAATGGTGGCTAGATCTAAGACACCTCTCGAGAGGAGTTCTGTGCGTAGTAAGACCCTCAAAGACCATTTCCACAGATGCTAGCCCCTTTGGGTGGGGAGCGCATTTAGAGGAAAATATAGTTCAGGGTCAGTAGTCTCTAACTGAAGAAAACGACTCTTCAAATTTAAGGGAGTTAAAAGCGATTTATCATGCCTTACGTAATTTTCTTCCACAGCTTCAAGGAACTCATACAAGAGTTCTATCAGACAACACCATGGCAGTAGCATATTTAAACCATCAAGGAAGAACACGATTAGGAACTGATTAGAAACTGATGTCTACCGCAGACAGGATCCTAAATCTGGCAGAAGAACATCTCTTGTCCCTCTCAGCCCTGCACATCATGGGTGTAGACAACTCTGTAGCAGACTTCCTAAGTTGCCATACCCTGCATCAGGGGGAAGGGGTGCTCAACCGTTGTATTTTCAAGAAGATAACGGACATGTGGGGCATGCCGGAGATAGACCTCTTTGCTACAAGAAACAACCGAGAGGTCGAAAGGTTCGCTTCGCTATACAGAGAGGACCATCCAGATATACTCGACTTCCTTCAGTCCCCATGGACCTTTCCCCCGATGACAATTCTACCGATAGTCATCAGAAAAATAAGGAAGGAAGGAGCGAAAGTGATATTGATAGCCCTTTTTTGGCCCAAGAGGCTGTGATTTTCATGGCTCAGAGCCATGTCGGTCTCTGACCCTTGGATCCTCCCTTGTGATCGGGACCTGCTCTCTCAAGGGCCCTTCTATCACCTTCAGTTGAAGGGCCTACGCCTGACGGCATGGAACTTGACAGGCAGTTACTGAGACTAAGGATTCTCAGAAAATGTAATACAGACCCTCCTGAATATTAGGAAGGAGGCCACTACCAAAATTTACTCTAGAATTTGGAAAAAATTTCATAGTTTCCATTCAGAGGCCCTTTATAATGAGGTTCCTATCCCTTCTGTATTAGAATTCCTGCAAAGAGGTCGGGAGTTGGGTCTATCAGTAAACACCTTGAAGGTCCAAATATCGGCTCTGGGAGCCTTATATAGCTACAATGTTGCCGGAGACAGATGGGTAGCTAGGTTCGTTTCAGCATGTCAGCAAGAGGACCCAGTGCATATTTCTCATATACCACCTTGGGATCTCAACCTAGTTCTAGATGCATTGACAGGGTCTCCATTTGGGCCATTACACTCAGCCTCATTACAATACATCTAATTAAAGACTGCCTTATTAGTGGCCCTAGTATCAGCAAGAAGAGTGAGTGATATCCAGGCCCTGTCAATAGATCCTCCCTTTCTGTCAATATTCCACGAGAGGATAGTATTACGAACAGACCCTTCCTATCTTCCTAAGGTATCTACTAGATTCCGTAGATGCCAGGAAATTTATCTTCCCTCCTTTTATGATAACCCAAAAACATCGGGGGAGGAAAGATTTCACATGTTAGATCTGAAGAGAGCTGTCTTAGCCTATTTAGGTAGGACTAGATCGTGGAGGCAGAGCAGGGCTCTCTTTGTGTCCTTTCAGGGCCACAGGAAGGGGTCTGGAATCACAAAAGGCACGCTTTCTCGGTGGATCAGAGAAGCGATTAGTCTGACATACTCAGCAAAAGGGGAGAACCCGCCGCAGGTCATGAAAGCACATTCCGCACGAGCCGTAGCATCCTCCTGGGCTGAAAGAGCGGATGTCCCGATTGACCTTATATGTAAGGCCGCAACCTGGTCCTCACCTTCTACTTTCTACAGTCACCACAGGCTTGACTTGTCTTCTTCTGTAGACTTAGCCTTTGGTAGATCAGTTCTTGATACGGTAGTCCCACCCAGGTGATTGTCTCTGAAAATCTCTCAGTGGGTGCTGTCGTGGCAAAGAGAAAAAATTGATTAAACCAGGGATTCAAGCTTGAGGAGGATAATTTGCATATTCCAGGTGCCTTCTGGGAAAAGCGAAGAGTCTCCCTCAGCAAGAAGATCGTTGGGTACAGCCGGGACCAGCTGCTTGGAAAGCATCACCAAACCAGGGATTCAAGCTTGAGGAGGATAATTTGCGTATTCCAGGTGCCTTCTGGGAAAAGCGAAGAGTCTCCCTCAGCAAGAAGATCGTTGGGTACAGCCGGGACCAGCTGCTTGGAAAGCATCACCAAACCAGGGATTCAAGCTTGAGGAGGATAATTTGCATATTCCAGGTGCCTTCTGGGAAAAGCGAAGAGTCTCCCTCAGCAAGAAGATCGTTGGGTACAGCCGGGACCAGCTGCTTGGAAAGCATCACCAAACCAGGGATTCAAGCTTGAGGAGGATAATTTGCATATTCCAGGTGCCTTCTGGGAAAAGCGAAGAGTCTCCCTCAGCAAGAAGATCGTTGGGTACAGCCGGGACCAGCTGCTTGGAAAGCATCACCAAACGAATTTTTGCCTGTAGGACATTATTGCAAGAAAGCTTGGCTGAGTAGATTACACAAGAAGGAAAACACACAGCAAGTCAGCAGGATCTAGGAGCAACATGGCAGATGTGACAACCTACATGGTGAGCTGCAGCATGTGCTACATGTTCACAGATCGACCAGAAGAAGAATCCAATTTCACCTGTCAGAAGTGTAGACTAGTGGCCCTTTTAGAAGAAAAGGTGCGGGGTCTGGAAGAAAGAATAGCAACTTTGAAACTCATCAAAGAGAATGAAGACTTCCTAGACAGAACAGAAGCATCTCTACTGGTCACAGAAGGTGAAAAAAGTGTCAGAGAACCTCCAAAAGCAGATGAGTTGAAGCATGTGACCAAAAGAAGCAAGAAGACCATGGAGAAATCACCAACCACACAACTGAAGAACCGATATCAAATCTTTGTAGAGGATGAAGATGGCACACCTAAGGACGAAGCAATACCAGAAAGCAAAAAAGAAAAGGGTACACAGCAACAAGTGACAGCAAAAAGTACAGCCAAGAAGCAACGAAGAGTGGTGGTGGTGGGAGACTCACTACTGAGAGGCACAGAAGCAGCCATCTGCAGACCGGACATAACCGCAAGAGAAGTATGCTGCCTTCCAGGTGCGATGATCAAGGATGTGACTGATAGGATACCAAAGCTCTTCAGCTCCAAGGACGTCCACCCATTTCTTCTGATACATGTTGGCACCAATGACACGGCAAGGAAGGACCTACCGACAATCTGCAAGGACTTTGAAGAGTTGGGGAAGAAAGTAAAGGAGCTGGATGCACAGGTAGTTTTTTCTTCTATCCTTCCAGTAGACGGGCATGGCACCAGGAGATGGAGTAAAGGAACAAAGTCCAGCTCACCATACCGACATTCCCCAGGTCTCGGAGCACGGAACCGCTGTGTCAGGGCGTGAACAAACAGGAAAAAAGGAGAAGATCCAGCTCAACGATGTAGTGAAAAGTCCATAGTTTTATTTCACCTTGAAAATAGCATGGTGTAAGGACAAAACATCAGCATACAAAAGGGTTAAAAACCAGGATCTGAGATATATTGAAAACATTATTTATAAGATATATAATAAAATATATTCTAATGACAATATGAAAAAGATACTATTTTTAAATATAAATTAAATTTGTGGAAGCAACCTAATCCACTTGAGTTGATGACAATTTTACATGAGAGGGAGAGAAATTTGCAAGGGAAAACAAAATTGCCTGAAGTGGGACACGAACTCATATGAGTTCTTTATTCGGAGGTGAGACATGTATGTAAATCTCGTAATGAACGGAGCTACAAGCTTCTTTGACTCGAGAGTCGGCCTTGGAATGTTACGGACTTATAGATGGCCAAGGCAGAAAGAGCAAAGTAAACAAATTAGAAGCAATCAAAGTCGAAGTGAGTTAGTGCACAGCAGAAGACGCCGTTACAATGTAGAAGCGGCCGACAAACAGGGAACTTTAAAAGAAGGGGAAAAAAAAAAAAAAAAAAAAAAAAGGAGAAGAAAGGAATCATTTAAAATGGATAGTAAATAATAAATAAATGAATAAAAATATTATACATAACAGAAAAAACAAGGAAACATACAGAAAATGTAACCTATACATATAGTAAGCAGATAAACGGATGCACAGTCCATAAGCTGTCAGAAGATTAATAGAAGAGCATTAGATCCTTTCTTTTGTTTAAGCCATGTGGTATTCTAGTACCAAGCTTGAAGATCCACCATGTTTCTCTATTTCTAAGGATCACCTCAACATCTCCTCCTCTAAATGATTTATGAATTTTTTCAATCGCATAAACTTTAAGTGACTCAAGATTTGAATGATGAAAATTAATAAAATGTTGTGAAACTTGTGATATGTTTCTGTTGACATTGATATTCTCAACATCATAAATGTGTTCACGGATGCGAGTTTTTAGGGAACGTATGGTACTCCCCACATATTTGAGGTGACACATTGTGCATTCCATGATATATACCACATTTTTGGTGTTGCAATTCAAAAATGTTTTGATGGGGAAAGTATTCTGGTCACTGGCATCAGTAAAATTACAACGTTTTCCCGAAAATTTGCAAGTTTTGCATGTCACCGCACCAACATTTGTAAAAGCCTTTTGTACTAAGCCAATGAGAGGGCTGTGCAATAGGTGTATTGAGAGAGCTCGGTGATAAGCTGGAACCCAAAGAAGGTGCTTTTCTGGATACAATTCTACATCCATTACTCAAAATTTCGGCTATATCAGGATCCTCTTTTAAAATAGTTAAATTATTAATAATCGTTTTATGTATAGGTTACATTTTCTGTATGTTTCCTTGTTTTTTCTGTTATGTATAATATTTTTATTCATTTATTTATTATTTACTATCCATTTGAAATGATTCCTTTCTTCTCCTTTTTTTTTTTTTTTTTTTTCCCCTTCTTTTAAAGTTCCCTGTTTGTCGGCCGCTTCTACATTGTAACGGCGTCTTCTGCTGTGCACTAACTCACTTCGACTTTGATTGCTTCTAATTTGTTTACTTTGCTCTTTCAGCCTTGGCCATCTATAAGTCCGTAACATTCCAAGGCCGACTCTCGAGTCAAAGAAGCTTGTAGCTCCGTTCATTACGAGATTTACATACATGTCTCACCTCCGAATAAAGAACTCATATGAGTTCGTGTCCCACTTCAGGCAATTTTGTTTTCCCTTGCAAATTTCTCTCCCTCTCATGTAAAATTGTCATCAACTCAAGTGGATTAGGTTGCTTCCACAAATTTAATTTATATTTAAAAATAGTATCTTTTTCATATTGTCATTAGAATATATTTTATTATATATCTTATAAATAATGTTTTCAATATATCTCAGATCCTGGTTTTTAACCCTTTTGTATGCTGATGTTTTGTCCTTACACCATGCTATTTTCAAGGTGAAATAAAACTATGGACTTTTCACTACATCGTTGAGCTGGATCTTCTCCTTTTTTCCCACCAGGAGATGGAACAGGATCCTTGATGCGAACAACTGGCTAAGACGATGGTGCAGACAACAAGGATTCGGATTCCTGGACCACGGTGTGAATTACTTGTACGATGGACTCCTCGCCAGAGACGGACTACACCTCAACAAACCTGGGAAACACACATTCGCCAGAAGACTCGCTACACTCATCAGGAGGGCGTTAAACTAGAAGAAGAGGGGACGGGAAGAAAAACATTAGACTCGAACAAAGAAGACCCAGGAAAACATACTCAGAAGGGAGGTAAGAACATTTCTAAAACAATCCACAGCGAGGAGATTGGAACAAAACAAAATCCTCTAAACTGCATGCTCGCAAACGCCAGAAGCCTGACAAACAAGATGGAAGAACTAGAAGCAGAAATATCTACAGGTAACTTTGACATAGTGGGAATAACCGAGACATGGTTAGATGAAAGCTATGACTGGGCAGTTAACTTACAGGGTTACAGTCTGTTTAGAAAGGATCGTAAAAATCGAAGAGGAGGAGGGGTTTGTCTCTATGTAAAGTCTTGTCTAAAGTCCACTTTAAGGGAGGATATTAGCGAAGGGAATGAGGATGTCGAGTCCATATGGGTCGAAATTCATGGAGGGAAAAATGGTAACAAAATTCTCATTGGGGTCTGTTACAAACCCCCAAATATAACAGAAATCATGGAAAGTCTACTTCTAAAGCAGATAGATGAAGCTGCAACCCATAATGAGGTCCTGGTAATGGGGGACTTTAACTACCCGGATATTAACTGAGAAACAGAAACCTGTGAAACCCATAAAGGCAACAGGTTTCTGCTAATAACCAAGAAAAATTATCTTTCACAATTGGTGCAGAATCCAACCAGAGGAGCAGCACTTTTAGACCTAATACTATCTAATAGACCTGACAGAATAACAAATCTGCAGGTGGTCGGGCATCTAGGAAATAGTGACCACAATATTGTACAGTTTCACCTGTCTTTCACTAGGGGGACTTGTCAGGGAGTCACAAAAACACTGAACTTTAGGAAGGCAAAGTTTGACCAGCTTAGAGATGCCCTTAATCTGGTAGACTGGGACAATATCCTCAGAAATAAGAATACAGATAAGAAATGGGAAATGTTTAAGAACATCCTAAATAGGCACTGTAAGCGGTTTATACCTTGTGTGAATAAAAGGACTAGAAATAGGAAAAACCCAATGTGGCTAAACAAAGAAGTAAGACAGGCAATTAACAGTAAAAAGAAAGCATTTGCACTACTAAAGCAGGATGGCACCATTGAAGCTCTAAAAAACTATAGGGAGAAAAATACTTTATCTAAAAAACTAATTAAAGCTGCCAAAACGGAAACAGAGAAGCATATTGCTAAGGAGAGCAAAACTAATCCCAAACTGTTCTTCAACTATATCAATAGTAAAAGAATAAAAACTGAAAATGTAGGCCCCTTAAAAAATAGTGAGGAAAGAATGGTTGTAGATGACGAGGAAAAGGCTAACATATTAAACACCTTCTTCTCCACGGTATTCACGGTGGAAAATGAAATGCTAGGTGAAATCCCAAGAAACAATGAAAACCCTATATTAAGGGTCACCAATCTAACCCAAGAAGAGGTGCGAAACCGGCTAAATAGGATTAAAATAGATAAATCTCCGGGTCCGGATGGCATACACCCACGAGTACTAATAAGAGAACTAAGTAATGTAATAGATAAACCATTATTTCTTATTTTTAGGGACTCTATAGCGACGGGGTCTGTTCCGCAGGACTGGCGCATAGCAAATGTGGTGCCAATATTCAAAAAGGGCTCAAAAAGTGAACCTGGAAATTATAGGCCAGTAAGTCTAACCTCTACTGTTGGTAAAATATTTGAAGGGTTTCTGAAGGATGTTATTCTGGATTATCTCAATGAGAATAACTGTTTAACTCCATATCAGCATGGGTTTATGAGAAATCGCTCCTGTCAAACCAATCTAATAAGTTTTTATGAAGAGGTAAGCTATAGGCTGGACCACGGTGAGTCATTGGACGTGGTATATCTCGATTTTTCCAAAGCGTTTGATACCGTACCGCACAAGAGGTTGGTACACAAAATGAGAATGCTTGGTCTGGGGGAAAATGTGTGTAAATGGGTTAGTAACTGGCTTAGTGATAGAAAGCAGAGGGTGGTTATAAATGGTATAGTCTCTAACTGGGTCGCTGTGACCAGGGCCGGCCTTTGCCCTGTGCGACCTGTGCGGCCGCACAGGGCGCCAAGGCTTACTAGAAGGCATAGGGCGCCGATTTGAGCCTTTGATTTAATTAGCAGTTAATCATCGGCTGGCCCGAGGGCGCTCGCACCTATTGTGGCGCCCGCCGCCGCTGTCCCACTCCCAGCGGGCGCTCGGCTTTGTGCATGTGACGTTATGTCACACGCACAAGCCTTTCTCCCCGCCGGGCAGGGACAGCACGTAGGGAACTTTAGTTCCGCCTACTGCTGTCCCCAGCGGGGAGAGATTGGCTGTGTGCACAGCGTGTGACATGACGTCACACGTCCCTGGGCGCCGCCGCTCTGTTCCCGGAAAGGAAGAAGAGAACAGAGCAGAGGAGGACCGAAGAGCTGAGCTGCGCCTCTGTTCCGTATGGCTGCCCGCCTGCTTTCTGTGCACAGGACCTGTGATGAGGTCACAGGAGGGGAGGAGTCAGGGGTCACATGATCGTGACCTCCGAAGTTGTGCTGGTTGGCAACTTGCCGCTGCAGGATGAGGTAAGTAATGGCTGTGTGTGGGGTCAGGAGGTGTACAGTGTGGATGTAGCAGAGCTGTGTGTGTGCGAGGTGTGGGGAGCGGAGCCGTGTGTGTGCGAGGTGTGGGGAGCGGAGCCGTGTGTGTGCGAGGTGTGGGGAGCGGAGCCGTGTGTGTGCGAGGTGTGCGGAGCGGAGCCGTGTGTGCGAGGTGTGCAGAGCGGAGCCGTGTGTGTGCGAGGTGTACGGAGCGGAGCCGTGTGTGCGAGGTGTACGGAGCGGAGCCGTGTGTGCGAGGTGTGCAGAGCGGAGCCGTGTGTGTGCGAGGTGTACGGAGCGGAGCCGTGTGTGCGAGGTGTACGGAGCGGAGCCGTGTGTGTGCGAGGTATACGGAGCGGAGCCGTGTGTGTGCGAGGTGTACGGAGCGGAGCCGTGTGTGCGAGGTGTACGGAGCGGAGCCGTGTGTGTGCGAGGTGTACGGAGCGGAGCCGTGTGTGTGCGAGGTGTACGGAGCGGAGCCGTGTGTGTGCGAGGTGTACGGAGCGGAGCCGTGTGTGCGAGGTGTGCGGAGCGGAGCCGTGTGTGTGCGAGGTGTACGGAGCGGAGCCGTGTGTGTGCGAGGTGTACGGAGCGGAGCCGTGTGTATGAGGTGTACGGAGCGGAGCTGAATGTGTACGAGGTGTATGGAGCGGAGCGCGTGTGTACGGAGCGGAACCGTGTGTGCAAAGTGTACGGAGCGCAGCCGCGTGTGTAGGAGTAGCTATGTGTGGCCATTATATGGTACGAAGTATCATGTGCGGCCAATATACGGTACGGAGCATCATGTGCGGTCATTATACAGTATGGAGCATCATGTGGGGTCATTATACAGTATGGAGCATCATGTGCGGTCATTATACAGTATGGAGCATCATGTGCGGTCATTATACAGTATGGAGCATCATGTGCGGTCATTATACAGTATGGAGCATCATGTGGGGTCATTATACAGTATGGAGCATCATTTGGGGTCATTATACAGTATGGAGCATCATGTGCGGTCATTATACAGTATGGAGCATCATGTGCGGTCATTATACAGTATGGAGCGTCATGTGCGGTCATTATACAGTATGGAGCGTCATGTGTGGCCATTGTACACTATGGAGCGTCGTGTGTGGCCATTGTACACTATGAAGCGTCGTGTGTGGCCATTGTACAGTATGGAGCGTCGTGTGTGGCCATTGTACACTATGGAGCGTCATGTGTGGCCATTGTACAGCATGGAGCGTCGTGTGTGGCCATTGTACACTATGGAGCGTCGTGTGTGGCCATTGTACACTATGGAGCGTCGTGTGTGGCCATTGTACAGTATAGAGCGTCGTGTGTGGCCATTGTATAGTATGGAGCGTCGTGTGTGGCCATTGTACAGTATGGAGCGTCGTGTGTGGCCATTGTACACTATGGAGCGTCATGTGTGGCCATTGTACAGCATGGAGCGTCGTGTGTGGCCATTGTACAGTATGGAGCGTCGTGTGTGGCCATTATACAGTATGGAGCATCGTGTGTGGTCATTATACAGTATGGAGCGTCGTGTGTGGCCATTGTACAGTATGGAGCGTCGTGTGTGGCCATTGTACACTATGGAGCGTCGTGTGTGGCCATTGTACACTATGGAGCGTCGTGTGTGGCCATTGTACACTATGGAGCGTCGTGTGTGGCCATATTTTTTTTGTTCATAATTATTGTTTACGAAACATTGTGATCAGAAGTGCTAAATGGGGTTGGGGCGTGGTTAGTTGTGAAATGGGTGTGGTCAGAGGTGTGGCCTAAAATTTGCAGCGGCGCGCTACGCGCGCCGCTGACTTTGTCCCTCTTTCCCTTCCTCAAAAGTTGGGAGGTATGAATTTACAAAGCTGCCAATTGTCCGGGGGGGGGGGGGGCGGGGGGGAATGGGGGGATTCATTTGTGGAATTTACAAAGTCTTACATGTTTCTAGTTACTTATCACCTGCTCACCTCTGCCACCCTAGGTTTAAATGAGTAGATAGATGGTGATAGATAGTAGCCTGTGGACTGCACTAATAAGACCTTTGGTCCACACCTAACCTTTCCAGGGAGGAATAGCATTTGTCAGGCAAGATGAGCCCTAAGAAAGCGTCTGGTGCACAGAACAGGAAGCGAAAGGCCTTAGCAGAGCAGGCAATTCAAAAGCAAGCAGGGGCTTTAAAAAGACTGTTTGTAAAATCTTCTGAACATGGTGGTGGCACCAATGTACCGAGCACTGCTGAGGAATCGACTTCAGATGTTCCGCAGCAAGAATGTGAAATAAGGAGTGGTATGGACACAATTCCATTGGAGCCAGGAGAACCGTCAACGTCATTGCAAATTGCACACGGCACCTGACCTGCTGCCACCCATCCGGAACGCCTCTCCATTCTGGCCGTCATCTCTGCGCTCCGATTGGCTGTGAGCGTCAGGCAGACAGCCAATCAGAGTGCAGGGGTGACTGCCAGCGAGGAGAGGCGTTGCAGACGGACGGCAGCAGGTGGGGTGCGATGCGGACCGGAAGTAAGTGAGCGGCAGGTATGCCGTTCGGGGGTTTGCGAGGACACCCAGATGGTGGGGAAACCCTTAATGGGATGCCCCTGACTCGATAGGGCTGTAGACCGAGAGTCATTTTTTAAACTTTTGGACCGCTTTAAAGCACTTTATAACTCCCGTTATTGCAGTATTAGTGTATTTGGATATTCTTGAAGTGTTTTGCAGGGAAACACAAGTTTTCGAAGTAAACGTGTTGTCAATACTAAAGCGTTATTGTTTTCTTTCAAAGTTTGGGGGGGGGGGGGCGCCGTCTTGCAGTCTCGCACAGGGCGCCTTTTGGGCTAAGTCCGGCCCTGGCTGTGACCAGTGGGGTACCGCAGGGGTCGGTATTGGGACCTGTTCTCTTCAACATATTCATTAATGATCTGGTAGAAGGTTTACACAGTAAAATATTGATATTTGCAGATGATACAAAACTATGTAAAGCAGTTAATACAAGAGAATATAGTATTCTGCTACAGATGGATCTGGATAAGTTGGAAACTTGGGCTGAAAGGTGGCAGATGAGGTTTAACAATGATAAATGTAAGGTTATACACATGGGAAGAAGGAATCAATATCACCATTACACACTGAACGGGAAACCACTGGGTAAATCTCACATGGAGAAGGACTTGGGGATCCTAGTTAATGATAAACTTACCGGGAGCAGCCAGTGCCAGGCAGCAGCTGCCAAGGCAAACAGGATCATGGGGTGCATTAAAAGAGGTCTGGATACACATGATGAGAGCATTATACTGCCTCTGTACAAATCCCTAGTTAGACCGCACATGAAGTACTGTGTCCAGTTTTGGGCACCGGTGCTCAGGAAGGATATAATGGAACTAGAGAGAGTACAAAGGAGGGCAACAAAATTAATAAAGGGGATGGGAGAACTACAATACCCAGATAGATTAGCGAAATTAGGATTATTTAGTCTAGAAAAAAGACGACTGAGGGGCGATCTAATAACCATGTATAAGTATATAAGGGGACAATACAAATATCTCGCTGAGGATCTGTTTATACCAAGGAAGGTGACGGGCACAAGGGGGCATTCTTTGCGTCTGGAGGACAGAAGGTTTTTCCACCAACATAGAAGAGGATTCTTTACTGTTAGGGCAGTGAGAATCTGGAATTGCTTGCCTGAGGAGGTTGTGATGGCGAACTCAGTCGAGGGGTTCAAGAGAGGCCTGGATGTCTTCCTGGAGCAGAACAATATTGTATCATACAATTATTAGGTTCTGTAGAAGGACGTAGATCTGGGGATTTATTATGATGGAATATAGGCTGAACTGGATGGACAAATGTCTTTTTTCGGCCTTACTAACTATGTTACTATCTTACTATGATTACTTACTGGTAATACTCTTTTATAGAGTCCACGACAGCACACACTCACATCCCTCCCTTAGATGGTAGTTACACATGGGTTTCTCACTTTGGTGATGGATTTCTTGTATATAGAAAAGGATATACAGTTGTACATATCTGGAGGTATAAATAGATTCATACTTTAAATGATTTGCGGAGCAATTGACTAATGCTTGTGTGGTGGTTCCTCTCTTTCTCTTTAATCCAACTTAGGGAGCGAGGGGGACCGCCCCTTTATCTCTCTGTAGGTTTCCTGTTCCTAGGGGCAGATCCCCTCTCTCAGTGGGTGCTGTCGTGGCCTCTGTAAAAGAGTATTACCGGTAAGTAGTGATGAGCGAGTATACTCGGTACTCGAGATTTCCCGAGCACGCTCGGGTGTCCTCCGAGTATTTGTAAGTACTCGGAGATTTAGTTTTCAGCACCGCAGCTGAATGATTTACATCTGTTGGCCAGCATAAGTACATGTGGGGATTCCCTATCAACCAGGCAACCCCCACATGTACTTATGCTGCCTAACAGATGTAAATCATTCAGCTGCGGCGCTGAAAACTAAATCTCCGAGTACTTACAAATACTTGGAGGACACCCGAGCGTGCTCGGGAAATCTCGAGTACCGAGTATACTCACTCATCACTACCGGTAAGTAATCCGTTTTTTTTGTCGCTCATCAAAAATAACTCACATAAAGAGAAACTATAAATTTTATTGACAAATTGTGCCCGAGCATAGTAACAAACTGTGGTTAGTTATAGCAAATTATAATGATTATATTGCACATAAAAACATTTCACATCATGTTGTCACGGGGTACTTCTCCGATACCACACAATCAACAGAGCGAGGGAAGTGTGAACAATCCCAAGACCTTTATTATAGGCAAAACTAAAAGGTCCATAAACAATCCACCACACTGAGGATACAATAGTCCAGAACACGAATGCAATTCCGTAACAGGATAAAATGTCCAAGGAGATGAGTCCAATAATCCAGCAGACAGAGGATACAAAATCCATATGCTTCCCTTTCTCTCTGACATGCTGTGTTCACATCATCCTCACCACACAGGAACTGACTTCCCAGCTCCTGTCCTCCCCAGCCCCCTCCTTATTTCCAGGGGTAGTCAGACAGTTTGGGGTGGTTTTCAGGCCTCCCAGACCTGACAAATGTACCTCGGGGATTAAGGCACTACAGGGGGGTCATCAAGAGGCATAGATAGAGTCAGGCTGCAGACAGTAAGTGAGCTAATTAATTATCAGCCTTTTGGAACGTAATTGAGACTCTAGACAATATGGGGAATACACGGAATGATGCAGGGCAACAAGAGAACACTATGAAAATCAGTAAAATATAAATATACCCAAAATGATACCCACATAACATATCACACCATCACACATACAGTGGGGCAAAAAAGTATTTAGTCATTCAGCAATAGTGCAAGTTCCACCACTTAAAAAGATGAGAGGCGTCTGTAATTTACATCATAGGTAGACCTCAACTATGGGAGACAAACTGAGAAAAAAAAATCCAGAAAATCACATTGTCTGTTTTTTTATCATTTTATTTGCATATTATGGTGGAAAATAAGTATTTGGTCAGAAACAAACAATCAAGATTTCTGGCTCTCACAGACCTGTAACTTCTTCTTTAAGAGTCTCCTCTTTCCTCCACTCATTACCTGTAGTAATGGCACCTGTTTAAACTTGTTATCAGTATAAAAAGACACCTGTGCACACCCTCAAACAGTCTGACTCCAAACTCCACTATGGTGAAGACCAAAGAGCTGTCAAAGGACACCAGAAACAAAATTGTAGCCCTGCACCAGGCTGGGAAGACTGAATCTGCAATAGCCAACCAGCTTGGAGTGAAGAAATCAACAGTGGGAGCAATAATTAGAAAATGGAAGACATTCAAGACCACTGATAATCTCCCTCGATCTGGGGCTCCATGCAAAATCCCACCCCGTGGGGTCAGAATGATCACAAGAACGGTGAGCAAAAATCCCAGAACCATGCGGGGGGACCTAGTGAATGAACTGCAGAGAGCTGGGACCAATGTAACAAGGCCTACCATAAGTAACACACTACGCCACCATGGACTCAGATCCTGCAGTGCCAGACGTGTCCCACTGCTTAAGCCAGTACATGTCCGGGCCCGTCTGAAGTTTGCTAGAGAGCATTTGGATGATCCAGAGGAGTTTTGGGAGAATGTCCTATGGTCTGATGAAACCAAACTGGAACTGTTTGGTAGAAACACAACTTGTCGTGTTTGGAGGAAAAAGAATACTGAGTTGCATCCATCAAACACCATACCTACTGTAAAGCATGGTGGTGGAAACATCATGCTTTGGGGCTGTTTCTCTGCAAAGGGGCCAGGACGACTGATCCGGGTACATGAAAGAATGAATGGGGCCATGTATTGTGAGATTTTGAGTGCAAACCTCCTTCCATCAGCAAGGGCATTGAAGATGAAACATGGCTGGGTCTTTCAACATGACAATGATCCAAAGCACACCGCCAGGGCAACAAAGGAGTGGCTTCGTAAGAAGCATTTCAAGGTCCTGGAGTGGCCTAGCCAGTCTCCAGATCTCAACCCTATAGAAAACCTTTGGAGGGAGTTGAAAGTCCGTGTTGCCAAGCGAAAAGCCAAAAACATCACTGCTCTAGAAGAGATCTGCATGGAGGAATGGGCAAACATACCAACAACAGTGTGTGGCAACCTTGTGAAGACTTACAGAAAACGTTTGACCTCTGTCATTGCCAACAAAGGATATATTACAAAGTATTGAGATGAAATTTTGTTTCTGACCAAATACTTATTTTCCACCATAATATGCAAATAAAATGATAAAAAAACAGACAATGTGATTTTCTGGATTTTTTTTTCTCAGTTTGTCTCCCATAGTTGAGGTCTACCTATGATGTAAATTACAGACGCCTCTCATCTTTTTAAGTGGTGGAACTTGCACTATTGCTGAATGAATAAATACTTTTTTGCCCCACTGTATATTCAACACTGCAGATTTGCAACACAAATTAACTAAATGATTACCCAAATATTGATAGTATTTTATTTTCAACTCATTCAAGAGCCTTTTGGTAAACAACATTTGTTTTTCCTTCCAGTGCAAAGATGTACAGAACTGTGGTTAGTTATAGCACCTCACTTCTCTCATTTTCCCATCACACCTCTCATTTTCCCCCTCACATCTCTCATTTTCCCCCTCACATCTCTCATTTTCCCCCTCACATCTCTCATTTTCCCCTCACTCCTCTCATTTTCTCCTCACACCTCCCATTTTCCCTGACTCCTCTCATTTTCCCCCTAACACCTGTCAATTTGACCTCACACCTGTCATTTTCCGATCACTCCACTATTTTCCCCTCACTCCTCTCATTTTGCACTCACACCTCTTCATTTTCACCTTACACCTCTCATTTTCACCTCACACCTCCCATTTTCCCCTCAGTATATATCTGTATGTCATCTCCCATATATAGTATATACCTGTATGTCATCGCCTCCTGTATATAGTATATAGCTGCATGTCATCTCCTCCTGTATATAGTATATTCCTGTATGTCATCTCCTCATGTATATAGTATATACCTGTGTGTTATCTCCTCCTGTATATAGTGTATACCTGTATGTCATCTCCTCCTGTATATAGTATATACCTGTATGTCATCTCCTCCTGTAAATAGTATATAGTTGTATGCAGGGTCAGACAGAGGTGTCTGGGGCCCACCAGGAGAATGGACTCTAGGGGCCCACCCTACAGCTATATGCAAACATCTGTCAGTTGTAATCTCCATTATATTGGAGCATTGGCTGTAAAAAACAGGCGGCTCCTGCACATCTAGTGTGCACCCCCATAACTGGGATCTATAATTACAGTAGTTTACATTAATGGGGTTCTTTGGTTAAAACAAGTTATCATCGAACCATGGGCTCCACAGGATAGGTGATTGCTTAGGTCCGACCAGTAGAAACTACACCAGTCAGAAGACTGAGGACGTTTTTTAATTGATCAAACACTTATCCCTTTTTTAAAATGGAGCGGCAGGTGGGATGTCTGACCGCAGCTCCATTCATTCTCTTTGGGGCTTCTATAAAAAAACAAGTGCAGCCACTGAGGGAATGAACAGATCAGTGATCAAGTCAGACATGGCACTCCAGTCTAATGAGGATAAAAATTTCTACATTTTGCTGAATGGGTCCAAATAGACTCCCACCAGTCAATACGTTATCACTTATCCTGTGGATAGGTGATAACTTTTTTCCACAGGAAACCCCAGTAAGTGCATCTCCGCTGCTGTGTACAAAGTATTTAATCTCTAATGGAAATAAAGAATCTTCTCCTAATTAATATCAGAGAGAACAAATGACACCATACACAACACAATTCCCTATACCAAGACCAATAATACCCCATACAGGGAAGAAATACCACCACACCATGGCCAGACCACATAGTGCTGAATAATAATACATACAAGGGACAAATACCGCCACACCAGGACCAGACCACATGTTACCACCACATGGTGACCGAATAATATAACATATTACCAGCATGTAGGAACCAAATAATACCTCATACAAGGAGGAATACTGCCACACCATGACCAGACCACAAATTACCACCACAAAGTGAACGAATGCCACAATTCTGATTATGAATACAAACCACAATACTAACAACACTATTACCTCCAATGACATTATACACAGTACCTCTGTATATAGAGTGAGTGTACAGGTAATACAGTGATCATCAGAGACCTTATACACAGGAGCTTGGTATATCTGTATATTGTGTCTGTGTACAGGTCATACAGTGATCACTGGCGATATTATACACAGGAGCTCTCTATATAGTATCAGTGTACAGGTAATACAGTGATCACCAGTGTCATTATACACAGGAGCTCTGTATATAGTGTCAGTGTATAGGTAATACAGGGATCACCAGTGACATTATACAGAGGAGCTCTGTATATAGTGTATAGTGTACAGGTAATACAGGGATCACCAGTGACATTGTACACAGGAGCTCTGTACATAGTGTCAGTGTACAGATAATACAGTGATCACTAGTGACATTATACACGGGAGCTCTGTACACTGTATACAGTATATAGTAAGTGTACAAGTAACACCCTGACTCACTGGTGACATTTGTAGTTGAAGTCTTTCATCTTCATCCAGTGCAGACCGTCATCACTTCTTCCAGCAAGAACTCGTCTCTGAAGAAAATAACACAGTTATCTATAGCTGATCATTTACAGAGCACATTCTCCACTATTTTCTCTGACTTCTACACTATGTCAGATGAAGAAAAAAAATACATAGTGCCGCCCTGCACAGTAGCAGGACCCCCTTTTGTTCTCCCCATGGAAGACAGCAACCTGAAAAGTAAATTTAAGCAGTAATAATTGATGATTGGCCCCTACAGTAATTATGTCCCCACTTGCCAGCATAAACCAATAATGTATGTTCCTCATCCTAACCTCTATACAGTAATTATGTCACCCCTTTATTTAATGTCCCCATCCTGGACCCCAATGTCCACTTTAACCCCTTTACCCCCAAGGGTGGTTTGCACATTAATGACCGGGCCAATTTTTACAATTCTGACCACTGTCCCTTTATGAGGTTATAACTCTGGAACGCTTCAACAGATCCTGATGATTCTGACATTGTTTTCTTGTGACATATTGTACTTCATGAAAGTCATAAAATTTCTTTGATATTACCTGCGTTTACTTGTGAAAAAAAACGGAAATTTGGCAAAAATGTTGACAATTTGTCAATTTTCCAACTTTGAATTTTTATGCCCTTAAATCAGAGAGATATGTCACACAAAATACTTAATAAGTAACATTTCCCACATGTCTACTTTACATCAGCATTACATTTTGTTAGGGAGTTATAAGGGTTAAAAGTTGACCAGCAATTTCTCATTTTTACAACACCATTTGTTTTAAGGGACCACTGTTGTGAATTCTGTTCTCGAACTCCCTCCTGTGGTTATGAATGGTACTTCGGCGAGTTCTGTCCATGGACTCCCTCTGGTGGCTGTGAGTGGAGCTGCTGGTTCTGAGGTTTCTTCCTCAGCTGACCTCGTTTAGTTCTAGGCTGGCTGCTCTATTTAACTCCACTCAGATCGTTACTTGATGCCAGCTGTCAATGTCCTAGTACTGGTTCAGTTCTCTCTTGGATCTTTCAGATGACCTGTCTACTCCAGCAAAAGCTAAGTCCCTGCTAGCTTATTTGTTTACCACTGTTTTCTTGTCCAGCTTGCTATCATGATTTTGCCTTGCTAGCTGGAAGCTCTGGGATGCAGAGTGGCACCTCCGCGCCGTGAGTCGGTGCGGGGGTCTCTTTTGCACACTCTGCGTGTTTTTTTGGTAGTTTTTTATGCTGACCGCAAAGATACCTTTTCTATCCTCAGTCTATTTAGTTAAGTCTGGCCTCCTTTGCTGAAACCTATTTCATTCCTGTGTTTGTGACTTCCATCCTAACTCACAGTCAATATGTGTGGGGGGCTGCCTATTTCTTTGGGGAATTTCTCTGAGGCAAGGTAGGCCTTATTTTCTATCTTTAGGGGTAGTTAGCTCTTAGGTTGTGAAGAGGCGTCTAGGCAGAGTCAGGTACGCTCCACGGCTATTTCTAGTTGTTGTGATAGGATTAGGGGTTGCGGTCAGCAGAGCTCCCACTTCCCAGAGCTTGTCCTGTATTACTAGTTTGCTCATCAGGTCATTCCGAGTGCTCCTAACCACCAGGTCATCATAACAGTACAGCTGGCCTGTAAAGTGTTAATGCATCTCAATAGAGGGATAAGAGAAGTTCTGAGACCATTTTTTTTTCCTCTGCAGCGTGTTTTGTTTTTCTTTTCCCCTAAATCACTGGGTGGTTCAGGACACAGGTGTAGATATGGACATTCAAGGTCTGTCCTCTTGTGTGGATCAACTCACTGCAAGGGTACAAGGCATTCAAGATTATGTAGTTCAGAACCCGATGTTAGAACCCAGAATTCCAATTCCTGATTTGTTTTCTGGGGATGGATCTAAGTTCCTGAATTTCAAAAATAATTGTAGACTGTTTTTTTGCTTTGAAACCCCGCTCCTCTGGTGACCCCATTCAGCAAGTAAAAATCATTATTTCTTTGCTACGTGGCGACCCTCAAGACTGGGCATTTTCCCTTGCGCCAGGAGATCCTGCATTGCGTAATGTAGATGCGTTTTTTCTGGCGCTTGGATTGCTTTATGATGAACCAGTTTCAGTGGATCAGGCAGAGAAAATCTTACTGGCTTTGTGTCAGGGTCAGGATGAAGCGGAGGTATATTGTCAGAAGTTTAGAAAATGGTCTGTGCTTACTCAGTGGAATGAGTGTGCCCTGGCGGCAATTTTCAGAAAGGGTCTTTCTGAAGCCCTTAAGGATGTTATGGTGGGATTCCCCACGCCTGCTGGTCTGAATGAGTCTATGTCCTTGGCCATTCAGATCGATCAACGCTTACGTGAGCGCAAAACTGTGCACCATTTGGCGGTATCTTCTGAGCAGAGGCCTGAGCCTATGCAATGTGATAGGACCTTGACCAGAGCTGAACGGCAAGAATACAGATGTCAGAATGAGCTGTGTTTTTACTGTGGTGACTCCACTCATGCTATCTCTGATTGTCCTAAGCGCACTAAGCGGTTCGCTAGGTCTGCCACTATTGGTACGGTACAGCCAAAATTTATTTTGTCCATTACTCTGATTTGCTCTTTGTCATCCTATTCTGTTATGGCATTTGTGGATTCAGGCGCTGCCCTGAATTTGATGGACTTGGAGTTTGTCAGGCGTTGTGGTTTTTTCTTGGAGCCCTTACAGTATCCTATTCCATTGAGAGGAATTGATGCTACGCCTTTGGCCAAAAATAAGCCTCAGTACTGGACTCAATTGACCATGTGCATGGCTCCTGCACATCAGGAGGATATTCGCTTTTTGGTGTTGCATAATCTGCATGATGTGGTCGTTTTGGGTTTGCCATGGCTACAGGTCCATAATCCAGTATTGGATTGGAAATCAATGTCTGTATCCAGTTGGGGTTGTCAAGGGGTACATGGGGATGTCCCATTGTTGTCAATTTCGTCTTCCCATCCATCTGAAGTCATTGAGTTCTTGTCAGATTACCGGGATGTATTTGATGAGCCCAAATCCAGTGCCCTACCTCCTCATAGGGATTGCGATTGTGCTATTAATTTGATTCCTGGTAGTAAGTTTCCGAAGGGCCGACTGTTCAATTTATCTGTGCCAGAAGACGCCGCTATGCAGAGTTATATAAAGGAGTCCTTGGAGAAAGGGCATATTCGCCCGTCGTCGTCACCGTTGGGAGCAGGGTTCTTTTTTGTGGCCAAGAAGGATGGTTCTCTGAGACCTTGTATAGATTACCGCCTTCTCAATAAAATTACCGTCAAATTTCAGTACCCTTTGCCGCTACTGTCTGATTTGTTTGCTCGGATTAAGGGGGCTAGCTGGTTCACCAAGATAGATCTTCGAGGGGCGTATAATCTTGTGCATATTAAACGGGGCGACGAATGGAAAACAGCATTTAATACGCCCGAGGGCCATTTTGAGTACCTGGTGATGCCATTCGGGCTTTCTAATGCTCCATCTGTGTTTCAGTCCTTTATGCATGACATCTTCCGAAAGTACCTGGATAGATTCATGTTTGTATATTTGGATGATATTTTGGTCTTTTCGGACGATTGGGAGTCTCATGTGAAGCAGGTCAGAATGATGTTCCAGGTCCTTCGTGCTAATTCCTTCTTTGTGAAGGGGTCTAAATGTCTCTTTGGAGTTCAGAAGGTTTCATTTTTGGGCTTCATTTTTTCCCCTTCTACTATTGAGATGGACCCTGTTAAAGTTCAGGCCATTTATGATTGGACTCAGCCTACTTCTGTGAAGAGCCTTCAGAAATTCCTGGGCTTTGCTAATTTTTACCGTCGCTTCATCGCTAATTTTTCTAGTGTTGTTAAACCATTGACTGATTTGACCAAGAAAGGTGCGGATGTGGTCAATTGGTCCTCTGCGGCCGTTGAGGCTTTTCAGGAGTTGAAGCGTCGTTTTTCTTCTGCCCCTGTGTTGTGTCAGCCTGATGTTTCGCTCCCGTTTCAGGTCGAGGTGGATGCTTCTGAGATTGGAGCAGGGGCTGTCTTATCTCAAAGAGGTTCTGATGGCTCGGTGATGAAATCATGTGCTTTCTTTTCTAGAAAGTTTTCGCCTGCTGAGCGCAATTGTGATGTGGGCAATCGAGAGTTGTTGGCTATGAAGTGGGCGTTCGAGGAGTGGCGACATTGGCTTGAAGGAGCCAAGCATCGCGTGGTGGTCTTGACGGATCACAAGAATCTGACTTATCTCGAGTCTGCCAAGCGGTTGAATCCTAGACAGGCTCGATGGTCGCTGTTTTTCTCCCGCTTTGATTTTGTGGTTTCGTACCTTCCGGGCTCTAAGAATGTGAAGGCTGATGCCCTTTCAAGGAGTTTTGTGCCTGATTCTCCGGGAGTTCCTGAGCCGGCTGGTATTCTCAAAGAGGGGGTAATTTTGTCTGCCATCTTCCCTGATTTGCGGCGGGTGCTGCAGGAGTTTCAGGCTGATAGACCTGACCGTTGCCCAGCAGAGAAGCTGTTTGTCCCTGATAGATAGACTAGTAGAGTTATCTCTGAGATTCATTGTTAGGTGTTGGCTGGTCATCCTGGAATCTTTGGTACCAGAGATTTGGTGGCTAGATCCTTTTGGTGGCCTTCCTTGTCACGGGATGTGCGTTCTTTTGTGCAGTCCTGTGGGACTTGTGCTCGGGCTAAGCCCTGCTGTTCTCGTGCCAGTGGGTTGCTTTTGCCCTTGCCGGTCCCGAAAAGGCCCTGGATGCATATTTCCATGGATTTTATTTCGGATCTCCCTGTCTCTCAAAGGATGTCGGTTATCTGGGTGGTTTGTGATCGCTTCTCTAAGATGGTCCATTTGGTACCTTTGCCTAAGTTGCCTTCCTCCTCTGATTTGGTTCCGTTATTTTTCCAGCACGTGGTTCGTTTACATGGCTTTCTGGAGAACATCGTGTCGGACAGAGGTTCCCAGTTTGTTTCAAGGTTTTGGCGGTCCTTTTGTGCTAAGATGGGCATTGATTTGTCTTTTTCTTCAGCTTTCCATCCTCAGACAAATGGCCAAACCGAACGAACCAATCAGACTTTGGAAACATATCTGAGATGCTTTGTTTCTGCTGATCAGGATGATTGGGTGTCCTTCTTGCCTTTGGCTGAGTTCGCCCTTAATAATCGGGCCAGCTCGGCCACTTTGGTTTCGCCTTTTTTCTGTAATTCTGGTTTCCACCCTCGTTTTTCTTCAGGGCAGGTTGAGCCTTCGGACTGTCCTGGTGTGGATTCTGTGGTGGACAGGTTGCAGCAAATTTGGACTCACGTGGTGGACAATTTGACATTGTCCCAGGAGAAGGCTCAACGTTTCGCTAACCGCCGTCGCTGTGTTGGTCCCCGACTTCGTGTTGGATTTGGTTTGGTTGTCGTCTCGTTATGTTCCTATGAAGGTTTCGTCTCCTAAGTTTAAGCCTCGTTTCATTGGTCCTTATAAGATTTCTGAAATTCTTAATCCTGTGTCATTTCGTTTGGACCTTCCAGCTTCTTTCGCCATCCATAATGTGTTCCATAGGTCGTTATTGCGGAGATATGTGGCTCCTATGGTTCCCTCCGTTGACTGTTATGATCCTAGTGGCAAGGATCGCAGGTCGGACTAGCTAAGTAACTGAACAGACTACTAGCTCTGGGGAAGTGGTAACTAGATTGACCGCAACCTGATCCTATCCGCAAACAACTATAGGCAGCCGTGGAACGTTACCTAAAAAATCCTAGACGTCTCGTCATGGCCTGAGAAACTGACTATTCCTGGAGGGAAAGTAAGTCCTCACTTGCCTCAGTGAAAGACCCCAAAGATATAGAATAGCCCCCCACAAATATTAACGGTGAGTTAAGGGGAAAGCACAAACGCAGAGATTAAATCAGATTTAGCAAATGAGGCCCGCTAATACTAGATAGCAGAAAATAGGAAGGAAACTGTGCGGTCAATAAAAAACCCTATTCAAAATATCCACGCAGAGATTGCTCGAGCCCCCGCACCAACTAACGGTGCGGGGGAAGCAACTCCGTACCCCAGAGCTTACCAGCAAAAAGAAATCACATGTTAGCAAGCTGGACTAGACTCATCATACACAGAAATCATATTGCAGGCAGATGAGCAAAAAATATTCAAACAGAACTTAGCTTATCCTGAAGAGGCAGAAAACGAGATAATCAGGAGTAATCAGAATAGCACTGAATACATTGACAGCCAGCAACAAGTGGAAGTGAAGCAGAGCTAAATAGGAGCGCCTCTGGTGAATAACGAGGCAGCTGATCCAGCAGACCCGCAGGATAATAAACCAAACCACCAGGGGGAGCCAAAAAACCAAAGTCACACAATACCATCTGTGACCACAAGAGGGAGCCTGAAAACGGAGTTCACAACAGTTGACCCTCCTGCCCCGATGTTGGTTGAGGGGGAGTTGGAGTATGTGGTGGAGAAGATTTTGGATTCTCGTATTTCGAGACGGAAACTTCAGTAGCTAGTCAAGTGGAAAGGTTATGGTCAGGAGGATAATTCCTGGGTGGTTGCCTCTGATGTTCATGCTGCCGATCTTGTTCGTGCCTTTCATTTGGCTCGTCCTGATCGGCTTGGGGGCTCTGGTGAGGGTTCGGTGACCCCTCCTCAAGAGGGGGGTACTGTTGTGAATTCTGTTCTCGAACTCCCTCCTGTGGTTATGAATGGTACTTCGGCGAGTTCTGTCCATGGACTCCCTCTGGTGGCTGTGAGTGGAGCTGCTGGTTCTGAGGTTTCTTCCTCAGCTGACCTCGTTTAGTTCTAGGCTGGCTGCTCTATTTAACTCCACTCAGATCGTTACTTGATGCCAGCTGTCAATGTCCTAGTACTGGTTCAGTTCTCTCTTGGATCTTTCAGATGACCTGTCTACTCCAGCAAAAGCTAAGTCCCTGCTAGCTTATTTGTTTACCACTGTTTTCTTGTCCAGCTTGCTATCATGATTTTGCCTTGCTAGCTGGAAGCTCTGGGATGCAGAGTGGCACCTCCGCGTCGTGAGTCGGTGCGGGGGTCTCTTTTGCACACTCTGCGTGGTTTTTTGGTAGTTTTTTATGCTGACCGCAAAGATACCTTTTCTATCCTCAGTCTGTTTAGTTAAGTCTGGCCTCCTTTGCTGAAACCTATTTCATTCCTGTGTTTGTGACTTCCATCTTAACTCACAGTCAATATGTGTGGGGGGCTGCCTATTTCTTTGGGGAATTTCTCTGAGGCAAGGTAGGCCTTATTTTCTATCTTTAGGGGTAGTTAGCTCTTAGGTTGTGAAGAGGCGTCTAGGCAGAGTCAGGTACGCTCCACGGCTATTTCTAGTTGTTGTGATAGGATTAGGGGTTGCGGTCAGCAGAGCTCCCACTTCCCAGAGCTTGTCCTGTATTACTAGTTTGCTCATCAGGTCATTCCGAGTGCTCCTAACCACCAGGTCATCATAACAGACCACATCACATTTGAAGTCACTTTGAGGGGTCTATATGATAGAAAATACCCAAGTGTGACACCATTCTAAAAACTGCACATCTCAAGGTACTCAAAAGCAAAATTCAAGAAGTTTATTAACCCTTCAGGTGTTTCACAGGAATTTTTGAAATGTTTAAAAAAAATTAACATTTAACTTTTTTTCGCAAAAAAATTTACTTCGGCTCCAATTTGTTTTATTTTACCAAGGGTAACAGGAGAAATTGGATCCCAAAAGTTGTTGTGCAATTTGTTCTGAGTACTCTGATACCCCATATGTGGGGGTAAACCACTGTTCGGGCGCATGGCAGAGCTCGGAAGGGAAGGAGCGCCATTTGACTTTTCAATGCAAAATTGACTGGAATTGAGATGGGACGCCATGTCGCGTTTGGAGAGCCCCTGATGTGCCTAAACATTGAAACCCCCCCACAAGTGACACCATTTTGGAAAGAAGACCCCCTAAGGAACTTATCTAGATGTGTTGTGAAAACTTTGAACCCCCAAGTGTTTCACAACAGTTTATAAGGCAGAGCCGTGAAAATAAAAATTATTTTTTTTTCCACAAAAATTATGTTTTAGCCCCCAGTTTTGTATTTTCCCAAGGGTAACAGGAGAAATTGGACCCAAAAAGTTGTTGTCCAATTTGTTCTGAATACGCTGATACCCATATGTGGGGGAAAACCACCGTTTGGGCGCATGGCAGAGCTCGGATGGGAAGGCGTGCCGTTTGGAATGCAGACTTAGATGGATTGGTCTTCAGGCGTCACGTTGCATTTGCAGAGCCCCTGATGTACCTAAACAGTAGAAACCCCCCACAAGTCACCCCATATTGGAAACTAGACCCCCCCAAGGAACTTATCTAGATGTGTTGTGAGAACTTTGCACCCCCAAGTGTTTCACTACAGTTTATAACGCAGAGCCGTGAAAATAAAAATTATTTTTTTTCCACAAAAATTATATTTTAGCCCCCAGTTTTGTATTTTTCCAAGGGTAACAGGAGAAATTGGACCCCAAAATTTGTTGTCCAAATTGTCTTGAGTACGCTGATACCCCATATGTGGGGGGAACCACCGTTTGGGCGCATAGCAGAGCTCGGAAGGGAAAGCATGCTGTTTGGAATGCAGACTTAGATGGATTGGTCTGCAGGCGTCACGTTGCATTTGCCGAGCCCCTGATGTACCTAAACAGTAGAAACCCCCCACAAGTCACCCCATATTGGAAACTAGACCCCCCAAGGAACTTATCTAGATGTGTTGTGAGAACTTTTAACCCCCAAGTGTTTCACTACAGTTTACAACACAGAGCCGTGAAAATAAAAAAACCTTTTTTTTCCACAAAAATTATTTTTTAGCCCCCGGTTTTGTATTTCCCCCCAAAAGTTGTTGTCCAATTTGTCCTGAGTACGCTGATACCCCATATGTTGGGGTAAACCCCTGTTTGGGTGCACGGGAGAGCTCGGAAGGGAAGGAGCACTGTTTTACTTTTTCAACGCAGAATTGGCTGGAATTGAGATCGGACGCCATGTCGCGTTTGGAGAGCCCCTGATGTGCCTAAACAGTGGAAACCCCCCAATTCTAACTGAAACCCTAACCCAAACACACCCCTAACCCTAATCCCAACCATAACCCTAACCACACCCCTAACCCTAATCCCAACCCTAATCCCAACTGTAAATGTAATCCAAACCCTAACTTTAGCCCCAACCCTAACCCTAACTTTAGCCCCAACCCTAACTTTAGCCCTAACCCTAACTTTAGCTCCAACCCTAACCCTAATATAGCCCCAACCCCAACACTAACTTTAGCCTCAACCCTAACTTTAACTTTAGCCCCAACCCCAACCCTAACTTTAGCTCCAACCCTAACCCTAATATAGCCCCAACCCCAACACTAACTTTAGCCTCAACCCTAACTTTAACTTTAGCCCCAACCCCAACCCTAACTTTAACTCATTTATATCATTTATATAATTTTTAAATGTTTTGGCGCTTTTATACGATAAAAACAATTTTATATAAAAAATAATTATTTTTGCATCGCTTTATTCTGAGAACTATAACTTTTTTATTTTTTTGCTGATGATGCTGTATGGCAGCTCGTTTTTTGTGGGACAAGATGACGTTTTCAGCGGTACCATGGTTATTTATTTCCGTTTTTTTGATCGCGTGTAATTCCACTTTTTGTTTGGGGGTATGATAATAAAGCGTGGTTTTTTGCGCCTTTTTTTTTTTTCACGGTGTTCACTGAAGGGGTTAACTAATGGGACAGTTTTATAGGTTGGGTCGTTACGGACGCGGCTGTTATGATCCCAATGGCAAGAATCTCAGAGATTACAGCAAAGTCTGCAAACATAAATACCAGCTCATAGGGACGTGGTAACTAGGCTGACCATATAGCTGATCCTAGCACAAACACTAACAGTAGCCGGGGAACGTGCCTACGTTGATCCTAGACGTCTCGCGCCAGCCGGAGAACTAACTAACCCTATCAGGGAAAATAAGACCTCTCTTGCCTCCAGAGAAAAGACCCCAAAGTAATACAAGCCCCCAACAAATAATAACGGTGAGGTAAGAAGAAAAGACAAACTTAAGAATGAACTAGATTTTAGCAAAGAGAGGCCCACTGACTAATAGCAGAAAATAGTAAGATGACTTATATGGTCAGCAAAAAACCCTGCAAAATATCCACGCTGAATATCCAAGAACCCCCAAACCGACTAACGGTGAGGGGGGAGAATATCAGCCCCCTGGAGCTTCCAGCAATATCAGGAATCACATTTTGTACAAGCTGGACAAAAATATGAACAAAGCAAAATAACAAAAAATAAGAAAGCAGGACTTAGCTTGTCTTGCAAAGAACCAGGACCTGAAGACAGGAGCAAACAGAAATGAACTGATTACAACGATGCCAGGCACTGGACTGAGAATCCAGGAAGTTTAAATAGCAACACCCCAGGCCTAACGAAGCAGGTGAGTACCAACCTGGTAAAAGACAATCCAAGTGCCAAATCACTAGTGACCACAAGAGGGAGCCAAGAAGTATAGTTCACAACAGTACCCCCCCTTTAAGGAGGGGTCACCGAACCCTCACCAAGACTACCAGGGCGACCAGGATGAGCAGCGTGGAAGGCACGAACCAAATCGGCCGCATGAACATCAGATGCGGCCACCCAGGAATTATCCTCCTGACCATAGCCCTTCCATTTGACCAAATACTGAAGCCTCCGTCTAGAGAGACGAGAATCCAAGATCTTCTCTACCACGTACTCCAACTCGCCCTCAACCAACACCGGAGCAGGAGGCTCAACAGCAGGAACCACAGGCACAACGTACCGCCGCAACAAAGATCTATGGAACACGTTGTGAATGGCAAACGACACCGGAAGATCCAAACGAAAAGAAACCGGGTTAAGAACTTCCAAAATTTTATAAGGACCAATAAAGCGAGGCTTAAACTTAGGAGAGGAAACCTTCAGAGGGACATACCGAGAAGACAACCAAACCAAATCCCCAACACGAAGTCGGGGGCCCACACCACGGCGGCGGTTGGCAAAACGCTGAGCCTTCTCCTGTGACAATTTCAAGTTGTCCACCACATGATTCCAAATCCGCTGCAACCTATCCACCACGGAATCCACCCCAGGACAGTCAGAAGACTCAACATGACCCGAGGAGAAACGAGGATGAAAACCAGAGTTGCAGAAGAATGGCGAAACCAAAGTAGCGGAACTAGCCCGATTATTAAGGGCAAACTCCGCCAATGGCAAGAAGGTCACCCAATCATCCTGGTCCGCAGAAACAAAACATCTCAAATAAGCCTCCAATGTCTGATTAGTTCGCTCCGTTTGACCATTAGTCTGAGGATGGAAGGCAGATGAAAACGACAAATCAATGCCCATTTTAGCACAAAAAGATCGCCAGAATCTGGACACAAACTGGGATCCTCTGTCGGACACGATATTCTCCGGAATGCCGTGTAAATGAACCACATTCTGAAAAAACAAAGGAACCAGATCGGAAGAGGAAGGCAACTTAGGCAAGGGTACCAAATGGACCATCTTGGAAAAACGATCACACACCACCCAGATGACAGACATTCCTTGAGACACCGGAAGATCAGAAATGAAACCCATGGAAATGTGTGTCCAAGGCCTCTTCGGGACGGGCAAGGGCAGAAGCAACCCGCTAGCACGAGAACAACAAGGCTTAGCCCGAGCACAAGTCCTGTTGTGGATTCTGTTTTTGGGCTCCCTCTGGTGGTTACAGCTGGTACTGGGTGACTTTGGTGGGTTGCGGTCTCTGGTTTCCACCTGTCCATCAGAGGCTGGGTGTTTCCTATTTAACCTGGCTTTCCTGTCATTCCCTTGCCGGCTATCAATGTATCAGTGTGTCTCTGTTACCTTTGCTACCTGCTCCTAGGCCTTCAAGACAAGCTAAGTCTGGAATTCCCTGTTTCATGTTTGCTTTCATGTTTTTAGTCCAGCTTGCAGATATGTAATTCTCTGCTGCTGGTTGCTCTAGTGGGCTGAAATTACCACTCATGTACCATGAGCTGGCACATGAGTTCAAGTAATTTCAGGATGGTATTTTGAAGGGTTTTAAGCTGACTGCGCAGTTCACCTTTTGTATCCTCTGCTATCTAGCTTAAGCGGGCCTCATTTTGCTGAATCTGTTTTCATAACTACGTTTGTGCCTTCCTCTCATTTCACCGTCATTATATGTGGGGGGCTGCTATTTCTGTGGGAATATTTCTCTGGAGGCAAGATAGGTCTGTGATTCTTCTGATAAGGGTAGCTAGATCTCCGGCTGGCGCGAGACGTCTAGAGTCCCCCCAGGAACGTTCCCTGGCTGCTGTTAGTTGAGTGTTGAGGTTCAGGATCGCGGTCAGCTCAGGTTCCATCACCCTAGAGCTCGTCCTGTTTTTGCCCGTGTTATGTGTTTAATTCCCTGCCATTGGGAACATGACAGTATAGCCGGCCCACAAAGTGTTAATTGTTTGGGCTGAAGCAGGAGAAAAAGAAGTGTTGAAGGGAATTTTTTTTATTTATTTTTTTTCCCTTAGGGTATGTTTCCACGGTCAGTAAACGCTGCTTGTTTGACGCTGCAGCGTCAAACAAGCAGCGTCCAGATGTTCCAGCATAGTGGAGGGGATTTTATGAAATCCCGTCTCCACTATGCGTGGAAACCCGCACGCGGCGGCCCTGCGACTCCGGACATGCTGCGCGTCTTTTCAGAACGCAGCATGTCCGTACACCTTGCGGGGACGCAGCGTCCCCGCAAGGCATATCACAGGGCCCTATGGCGAGGGGTGCGATGATCCCGGATGTGTACTGTACACATCCGGCACCATCGCGTCCCATTAAGGGGGCGGGGCTTAGCGCCGAGCGGCTTCGCCGCTGCGGCGATCCCGCCGGCGAAACGGACCGTGGAGACGTACCCTTAGAGTTTTGCTGCCTAGCCCTTAATTGCTGTCTAGTTGCTTCTTACCTCCTCTTAACCCTTGAATGGCTCTGACCTTAGCTGTTTAACATGGATGTCCAGAGTTTGGCTTCCAGCCTGAATAATCTTGCTGCAAAAGTTCAAAACATACAGGATTTTGTTGTTCACACTCCTATGTCTGAACCTAGAATTCCTATTCCAGAGTTTTTTTCTGGAGATAGATCTACCTTCCTGAATTTCAGGAACAATTGCAAATTGTTTCTTTCTTTGAAATCTCGCTCCTCTGGAGACCCTGCTCAGCAGGTCAAGATTGTAATATCTTTCCTGCGGGGCGACCCTCAGAATTGGGCCTTTGCATTGGCACCAGGGGATCCTGCATTGCTCAGTGTGGATGCGTTTTTTTCTGGCACTGGGATCGCTCTATGAGGAACCTAACCTGGAGATTCAGGCTGAAAAGGCTTTATTAGCCCTCTCTCAGGGGCATGATGAAGCGGAAGTATATTGTCAAAAATTTCGGAAATGGTCGGTGCTTACTCAGTGGAATGAGTGCGCCCTGGCTGCAAACTTCAGAGATGGTCTTTCTGAGGCCATTAAGGATATTATGGTGGGGTTCCCTGCGCCTACAGGTCTGAATGAGTCTATGGCTATGGCCATTCAGATTGATCGGCGTTTACGGGAGCGCAAACCTGTGCACCAGTTGGCGGTGTCTTCTGAACAGGCACCTGAGACTATGCAATGTGATAGAATTCAGTCCAGAAGTGAACGGCAAAATTATAGGCGGAAAAATGGATTGTGTTTTTATTGTGGTGATTCAGCTCATGTTATATCAGCATGCTCTAAACGCACAAAAAAGGTTGATAAATCTTTTGCCATTAGTACTCTGCAGTCTAAGTTCATTTTGTCTGTAACTCTGATTTGTTCACTGTCATCCATTTCCGTCGATGCCTATGTGGATTCGGGCGCTGCCCTGAGTCTTATGGATTGGTCATTTGCCAAACGCTGCGGTTTTAGTCTGGAGCCTCTGGAAGTTCCTATTCCTTTGAAGGGAATTGACTCTACACCATTGGCTATGAATAAACCGCAGTACTGGACACAAGTGACCATGCGCATGACTCCCGTTCATCAGGAGGTGATTCGCTTCCTTGTACTGTATAATTTACATGATGTACTAGTGCTTGGTCTGCCATGGTTACAAACTCATAATCCAGTCCTGGATTGGAAAACAATGTCTGTGTTAAGCTGGGGATGTCAGGGGGTTCATGATGATGCACCTCTGATTTCAATCGCTTCATCTACTCCTTCTGAGGTCCCTGCGTTTTTGTCTGACTATCGGGATGTTTTTGAGGAGCCTAAGCTCAATTCGCTCCCTCCTCATAGGGATTGTGACTGTGCTATAGAATTAATTCCTGGCAGTAAGTTCCCTAAGGGTCGTTTATTTAATCTGTCAGTGCCAGAGCATACTGCTATGCGGAATTATATTAAGGAGTCCTTGGAAAAGGGACATATTCGTCCATCTTCGTCCCCTCTGGGAGCAGGTTTTTTTTTTTGTGGCAAAAAAAGATGGTTCCCTGAGGCCTTGTATAGATTATCGCCTTCTGAATAAGATTACAGTCAAATATCAGTATCCATTGCCATTATTGACTGATTTGTTTGCTCGCATTAAGGGGGCTAGGTGGTTCACTAAGATAGATCTTCGCTGTGCGTATAATCTTGTGCGGATAAAGCAGGGTGATGAGTGGAAAACCGCATTTAATACGCCTGAGGGCCATTTTGAGTATTTGGTAATGCCTTTTGGACTTTCTAATGCTCCTTCAGTCTTTCAGTCCTTTATGCACAATATTTTCCGTGAATATCTGGATAAGTTTATGATTGTGTATTTGGATGATATTTTGGTGTTTTCTGATGACTGGGAGTCTCATGTTCTACAGGTCAGGAAGGTGTTTCAAGTCCTGCGGGCCAATTCTCTGTTTGTGAAGGGCTCAAAATGTCTCTTCGGAGTCCAGAAGATTTCTTTTTTGGGGTACATTTTTTCTCCTTCTACTATTGAGATGGATGCCGTCAAGGTTCAGGCGATTTGTGACTGGACACAACCTACATCTGTTAAGAGTCTTCAGAAGTTCTTGGGTTTTGCTAATTTTTATCGTCGGTTCATTACTAATTTTTCCAGTGTTGTTAAACCTTTGACTGATTTGACTAAAAAGGGTGCTGATGTTGCTAATTGGTCTCCTACGGCTGTGGAGGCCTTTCAGGAACTTAAGCGCCGGTTTTCTTCTGCTCCTGTGTTATGTCAACCAGATGTTTCACTTCCTTTTCAGGTTGAGGTTGATGCTTCCGAGATTGGAGCGGGGGCGGTTTTGTCACAGAGAAGTTCCGATGGCTCGGTGATGAAGCCATGTGCGTTCTTTTCTAGAAAATTCTCGCCCGCCGAGCGCAATTATGATGTGGGTAATCGGGAGCTTTTGGCCATGAAGTGGGCATTTGAGGAGTGGCGTCATTGGCTTGAGGGTGCTAGACATCGTGTGGTGGTCTTGACTGATCACAAAAATCTGGTTTACCTTGAGTCTGCCAGGCGTCTGAATCCTAGACAGGCTCGTTGGTCGTTGTTTTTTTCTCGTTTCAATTTTGTGGTTTCATACCTGCCAGGTTCAAAGAATGTGAAGGCAGATGCTCTTCCCAGGAGTTTTGTGCCTGACTCTCCTGGAGACTCTGGGCCTACTGGTATCCTTAGGGATGGGGTAATATTGTCCGCCGTCTCCCCAGACTTGCGACGTGCATTGCAGGAGTTTCAGGCGGATAAACCTGATCGTTGTCCACCAGAAAGACTGTTTGTTCCGGATGATTGGACCAGTAGAGTCATCTCCGAGGTCCATTCTTCTGTGTTGGCTGGTCATCCTGGAATATTTGGTACTAGAGACTTGGTGGCCAGGTCTTTTTGGTGGCCTTCCTTGTCAAGGGATGTGCGCACCTTTGTGCAGTCTTGTGAAGTGTGTGCTCGGGCTAAGCCTTGCTGTTCTCGGGCCAGTGGGTTGTTGTTATCCTTGCCTATCCCGAAGAGGCCTTGGACGCACATTTCCATGGATTTTATTTCAGATCTCCCTGTCTCACAGAAAATGTCCGTTATCTGGGTTGTGTGTGACCGCTTTTCTAAGATGGTTCATTTGGTACCCTTGCCTAAGTTGCCTTCCTCCTCTGAGTTGGTCCCTTTATTTTTTCAGAACGTGGTTCGTTTGCATGGGATTCCGGAGAATATCGTTTCTGACAGGGGATCCCAGTTTGTGTCTAGATTTTGGCGGACGTTTTGTGCTAAGATGGGCATTGATTTGTCTTTCTCGTCTGCATTCCATCCTCAGACGAATGGCCAGACGGAGCGAACTAATCAGACCTTGGAAACTTATTTAAGGTGTTTTGTTTCTGCTGATCAAGATGACTGGGTTGCCTTTTTGCCACTGGCCGAATTTGCCCTTAATAATCGGGCTAGTTCTGCTACTTTGGTTTCTCCTTTCTTTTGTAATTCGGGGTTTCATCCTCGTTTTTCCTCTGGTCAGGTGGAGCCTTCGGATTGTCCTGGAGTGGACGTGGTGGTGGACAGGCTACATCAGATTTGGAATCAGGTGGTGGACAATTTGAAGTTGTCTCAGGAGAAGACTCAGCAGTTTGCTAATCGCCGTCGCCGCGTGGGTCCCCGACTTCTTGTTGGGGACTTGGTGTGGTTGTCTTCTCGTTTTGTCCCTATGAAGGTCTCTTCTCCTAAGTTCAAGCCTCGGTTCATCGGTCCTTATAAGATCTTGGAGATTCTTAACCCTGTATCTTTTCGTTTGGATCTCCCAGCATCGTTTGCTATTCATAATGTGTTCCATCGGTCGTTATTGCGGAGGTATGAGGTGCCCGTTGTTCCTTCGGTTGAGCCTCCTGCTCCGGTGCTGGTGGAGGGAGAATTGGAGTATGTTGTTGAGAAGATCTTGGATTCTCGTGTTTCCAGACGTAAACTCCAGTATTTGGTTAAGTGGAAGGGTTATGGTCAGGAGGATAATTCCTGGGTGGTCGCCTCTGATGTTCATGCGACTGATTTGGTCCGCGCCTTCCATAGAGCTCATCCTGATCGCCCTGGGGGTTCTCGTGAGGGTTCGGTGACCCCTCCTTAAGGGGGGGGTACTGTTGTGGATTCTGTTTTTGGGCTCCCTCTGGTGGTTACAGCTGGTACTGGGTGACTTTGGTGGGTTGCGGTCTCTGGTTTCCACCTGTCCATCAGAGGCTGGGTGTTTCCTATTTAACCTGGCTTTCCTGTCATTCCCTTGCCGGCTATCAATGTATCAGTGTGTCTCTGTTACCTTTGCTACCTGCTCCTAGGCCTTCAAGACAAGCTAAGTCTGGAATTCCCTGTTTCATGTTTGCTTTCATGTTTTTAGTCCAGCTTGCAGATATGTAATTCTCTGCTGCTGGTTGCTCTAGTGGGCTGAAATTACCACTCATGTACCATGAGTTGGCACATGAGTTCAAGTAATTTCAGGATGGTATTTTGAAGGGTTTTAAGCTGACCGCGCAGTTCACCTTTTGTATCCTCTGCTATCTAGCTTAAGCGGGTCTCATTTTGCTGAATCTGTTTTCATAACTACGTTTGTGCCTTCCTCTCATTTCACCGTCATTATATGTGGAGGGCTGCTATTTCTGTGGGAATATTTCTCTGGAGGCAAGATAGGTCTGTGATTCTTCTGATAGGGGTAGCTAGATCTCCGGCTGGCGCGAGACGTCTAGAGTCCCCCCAGGAACGTTCCCCGGCTGCTGTTAGTTGAGTGTTGAGGTTCAGGATCGCGGTCAGCTCAGGTTTCATCACCCTAGAGCTCGTCCTGTTTTTGCCCGTGTTATGTGTTTAATTCCCTGCCATTGGGAACATGACACAGTCCCACAGGACTGCACAAATGACCGCACATCCCGTGACAAGGAAGGCCACCAAAAGGACCTATGTCATGTTCCCAATGGCAGGGAATTAAACACATAACACGGGCAAAAACAGGACGAGCTCTAGGGTGATGGAACCTGAGCTGACCGCGATCCTGAACCTCAACACTCAACTAACAGCAGCCGGGGAACGTTCCTGGGGGGACTCTAGACGTCTCACGCCAGCCGGAGATCTAGCTACCCCTATCAGAAGATTCACAGACCTATCTTGCCTCCAGAGAAATATTCCCACAGAAATAGCAGCCCCCCACATATAATGACGGTGAAATGAGAGGAAGGCACAAACGTAGTTATGAAAACAGATTCAGCAAAATGAGGCCCGCTTAAGCTAGATAGCAGAGGATACAAAAGGTGAACTGCGCGGTCAGCTTAAAACCCTTCAAAATACCATCCTGAAATTACTTGAACTCATGTGCCAACTCATGGTACATGAGTGGTAATTTCAGCCCACTAGAGCAACCAGCAGCGGAGAATTACATATCTGCAAGCTGGACTAAAAACATGAAAGCAAACATGAAACAGGGAAATCCAGACTTAGCTTGTCTTGAAGGCCTAGGAGCAGGTAGCAAAGGTAACAGAGACACACTGATACATTGATAGCCGGCAAGGGAATGACAGGAAAGCCAGGTTAAATAGGAAACACCCAGCCTCTGATGGACAGGTGGAAACCAGAGACCGCAACCCACCAAAGTCACCCAGTACCAGCTGTAACCACCAGAGGGAGCCCAAAAACAGAATCCACAACAGACCTAGCCACCAAATTCCCGGATGCCCTGCCAACACCGAGGAATGAACCTCGGAAATGACTTTGCTGGTCTATTTATCAGGAACAAACAGTCTGTCGGGTGGACAAGAGTCAGGTCTACCAGCCTGAAATCTCTGCAACACACGTCGCAAATCAGGAGATATGGCCGACACGATTACTCCCTCTTTAAGAATACCAGCTGGCTCCGAGACTCCAGGAGAGTCAGGCACAAAGCTCCTAGAAAGAGCATCAGCCTTAACATTCTTCGAACCAGGCAGGTACGAAACCACAAAGTCAAAACGAGAGAAAAACAATGACCAACGAGCCTGTCTAGGATTCAGGCGCTTAGCAGACTCGAGATACATCAGATTTTTGTGATCAGTCAAGACCACCACACGATGCTTAGCACCCTCGAGCCAATGACGCCACTCTTCAAATGCCCACTTCATGGCCAACAACTCCCGATTACCAACATCATAGTTCCGCTCAGCAGGTGAAAACTTCCTAGAGAAAAAGGCACATTGTCTCATCACAGAGCAACCAGAGCCTCTCTGCGACAAAATAGCCCCAGCACCGATCTCAGAAGCATCCACTTCAACCTGAAAGGGAAGTGAGACATCAGGCTGGCACAAAACAGGCGCCGAAGTAAACCGGCGCTTCAGCTCCTGGAAGGCCTCCATGGCTGCAGGGGCCCAATTAGCCACATCAGAACCTTTCTTGGTCATATCCGTCAAAGGTTTAACAACGCTAGAAAAATTAGCGATAAAGCGACGGTAGAAATTAGCAAACCCCAAGAACTTCTGAAGACTCTTAACAGACGTGGGCTGAGTCCAATCATGAATAGCTCGGACTTTGACTGGGTCCATCTCCACAGCAGAAGGGGAGAAAATAAAACCCAAAAAGGAAACCTTCTGCACTCCAAAGAGACACTTTGAGCCCTTCACAAACAAAGCATTATCACGCAAAACCTGAAACACCATCCTGACCTGCTTTACATGAGAATCCCAATCATCCGAGAAAACCAGAATATCATCCAGATAAACAATCATAAATTTATCCAGATACTTCCGGAAGATATCATGCATAAAGGACTGAAACACTGAAGGAGCATTAGAGAGCCCAAAGGGCATCACCAAGTATTCAAAATGACCTTCGGGCGTATTGAATGCAGTTTTCCATTCATCTCCCTGCCTAATGCACACAAGGTTGTACGCACCACGAAGATCTATCTTGGTGAACCACTTGGCACCCTTAATCCGAGCAAACAAGTCTGACAATAGTGGCAAAGAATACTGAAACTTAACAGTGATTTTATTCAGAAGCCGATAGTCTATACAAGGTCTCAAAGACCCGTCCTTCTTGGCCACAAAAAAGAATCCCGCACCAAGAGGGGAAGAGGATGGACGAATATGCCCCTTCTCCAAAGACTCCTTGACATAAGAACGCATCGCGGCATGCTCGGGTACAGACAAATTAAATAATTGTCCCTTAGGAAATTTACTGCCAGGAATCAAATCTATAGCGCAGTCACAGTCCCTATGAGGAGGAAGATCACTGGACCTGGACTCACTGAATACATCCTGATAGTCACACAAATACTCAGGAACCTCTGAAGGAGTAGAAGTAGCAATAGATACCGGCGGAGAATCGCAATGAATTCCCTGACAACCCCAACTCGACACAGACATAGCCTTCCAATCCAAAACAGGATTATGGGTCTGTAACCATGGCAGACCTAACACGACCAAATCATTCATTTTATGCAGAACAAGAAAACGAATCACCTCCCGATGTTCAGGAGTCATGCACATGGTCACTTGTTTCCAAAACTGCAGTTTATTTTCCGCCAGTGGCGTAGCATCAATTCCTCTGAGAGGAATAGGAATATTTAAAGGCTCCAGGACAAAACCGCAGCGCTTGGCAAACGACAAGTCCATAAGACTCAGGGCAGCACCTGAATCCACAAACGCCATAACAGGGTAGGAAGACAATGAACAAATTAAAGTCACAGACAAAATAAATTTAGGCTGCAAATTACCAATGGAGACAGGACTGACAACCTTGGTTAGGCGTTTAGAGCATGCTGATATAACATGTGTAGAATCACCACAGTAAAAACACAGCCCATTCTGTCGTCTATGATTTTGTCATTCGGTTCTAGTCAGGATTCTATCACATTGCATTGCTGGATCGGGGTTTCTATCACATTGCATTGAAACAGGTGTCTGTTCAGACAACACCGCCAGAGGATTAGTGGATTTGCGCTCCCGCAAACGCCGATCAATCTGAATAGCCAGCGCCATAGAATCATTCAGACTTGTAGGAATTGTGAAACCCACCATCACATTCTTAATGGCTTCAGAAAGGCCATTTCTGAAATTTGCGGCCAGAGCACATTCATTCCATTGAGTAAGCACGGACCATTTCCGAAATTTTTGGCAATACACTTCGGCTTCATCCTGGCCCTGAGAGATAGCCAGTAGAGCTTTTTCTGCCTGAATTTCAAGATTAGGCTCCTCATAAAGCAATCCGAGCGCCAGAAAAAACGCATCAACATCCGCCAATGCCGGATCTCCTGGCGCTAACGAGAAAGCCCAATCCTGAGGGTCGCCACGCAAAAAGGAGATAACAATTTTAACTTGCTGAGCTGAATCTCCAGACGAACGAGGTTTCAAAGATAGAAACAATTTACAATTATTCCTAAAATTCCTAAATTTAAATCGATCTCCAGAGAACAGCTCAGGAATAGGTATTTTAGGCTCAGACATAGGACTGCTAACAACAAAATCCTGAATGCTCTGCACTCGTGCAGCAAGCTGATCCACACTAGTAATCAAGGTCTGAACATTCATGTCTGCAGCAAAGCATACAGCCACTCTGAGAAAAAGGGGAAGGAAGAAAGAGGAGAAAAAAACAAACAAACTCAGAACTCCTTTTCTTTTAATCCCACTTCTGCAATGCATTAACTATTCATGGCCTGGCATACTGTTATGATCCCAATGGCAAGGATCTCAGAGATTACAGCAAAGTCTGCAAACATAAATACCAGCTCATAGGGACGTGGTAACTAGGCTGACCATATAGCTGATCCTAGCACAAACACTAACAGCAAAAAACCCTGCAAAATATCCACGCTGAATATCCAAGAACCCCCAAACCGACTAACGGTGAGGGGGGAGAATATCAGCCCCCTGGAGCTTCCAGCAATATCAGGAATCACATTTTGTACAAGCTGGACAAAAATATGAACAAAGCAAAATAACAAAAAATAAGAAAGCAGGACTTAGCTTGTCTTGCAAAGAACCAGGACCTGAAGACAGGAGCAAACAGAAATGAACTGATTACAACGATGCCAGGCACTGGACTGAGAATCCAGGAAGTTTAAATAGCAACACCCCAGGCCTAACGAAGCAGGTGAGTACCAACCTGGTAAAAGACAACCCAAGTGCCAAATCACTAGTGACCACAAGAGGGAGCCAAGAAGTATAGTTCACAACACGCGGCGTTACTAAATGTGTGTACTTTTATTGTTTTTTTTTATTTAGATAAAGAAATGTATTTATTGGAACAATATTTTTTTTTATTTAGGATTTTTTTTTTCTTACACATGTAAGTATTTTTTTTAAACTTTTTTACTTTGTCCCAGAGGGGCACATGACTATACATTATCAGATCGCTGATCTGACACTTTGCAGTGCACTGTGTCAGATCAGCGATCTGACAGGCACTGCAGAAGGCTTGCTGGTGCCTGCTCTGAGCAGGTGCTTGGAAGCCACCTCCCTGCAGGACCCGGAAGGCCCCCCGTGGCCATTTTGGATCACATCGCGTTGCTCCGAGGGTCTCAGGGAAGCACGCACGGAGCCCCCTCCCTGTGCGATGCTTCCCTATGCCGCTGGAACGCTGCGATCATCTTTGATCGCAGTGTGCCGGGGGTTAATGTGCCAGGAGCAGTCCGTGACCACTCCTGGCACATAGTGCCGGATGTCAGCTGCGATAGTCAGCTGACACCCGGCACCGATCGGCCGTGCTCCCCCCGTGAGCGCGGCTGATCGGTGATGACGTACTATCCTGTCGGTGGTCATACGGGCCCATACCACCTCGACGGGATAGTACGTCAGATGTCAGAAAGGGGTTAATAAGTAAGGTCTCTATCCTGGGAACCTTCCAGTAGTAATGTCCTCATCCTGGGCCCCTGTGTCCACTGTAATTATGTCACTTCGCTGGGCCCCTATATCCGCCCCTATGGCCACTACCTTGCCCAATCACAGAGGGGGGAATTTTCACCTTGTGCTCCCCAGCATCCTCTTGTGGCTTCAAATTCAGCGTGGTCGTTAAAATGACTGCCGCTGTGACAGGGTGCTCTGCTCCGACAGGCCGCATGATGACATCACATAGCAGTAACATAGAAAGACCGCCGGCCTATCAAGGGCTGCAGGAATAATTTAACAAAACTGCTATGTGACATCGACGCATAGCCTGTTGCAGAGCGCCCTGTCACAGCAGCAGTCAGAATTCATCTTGATGTGCGTTGTCACCAGGGTCATCTCCAGGTTTTCGTGGGCCTTGGGTGACAGCATATCAATGGGCCCCTTTAACACAAGCCATGATTTCTGATGGGCAAGCACATAGTCTGCCATACAGTATTATGGGCAACCACATAGTCCTCCATACAGTATTCTGGGCAACTACATAGTCCTCCATACAGTTTTCTGGGCAACTACATAGTCCTCCATACAGTATTATGGGCAACCACATAGTCTTCCATACAGTATTATGGGCAACCACATAGTCTTCCATACAGTATTATGGACACCACATAGTCCTCCATACAGTATTATGGGCAACCACTAATCATGAGCGAGTGTGCTCATTACTCGGGTTTTCCAGAGCATGCTCGGGTGATCTCTGAGTATTTGGGTGTACTGGGAGATTTAGTTTGTATAGCCTCAGCTGCATGATTTGTTTTGATTATAGCACGTGTTAGGTTCTACTAATTGATACTTTGTTTGGCATATTATATTTATGTATTTTTATGAGCAAATAGTTCTATCCTATATGTACCTGAGGGTATCTGGCTCTTCCCCTGGTGCCACCTTAATTTGGCTTACCTCTGTCACATCCCTACAAAGTCTTTTTGTCTGTTGTTTTTTATTATGTTTATGAATAACATAATTATTTTGATATATTTATGATTTTGGTTGTTGTGGTGCTTTCTCTATATATGATTTCCATGTATTATTAGCACTTACCCGTTCTACTTTCTTGTGCACCCTCCCTCTTGGGTAGTGGGTGCGAGCCTTTTATTATTGGTTTTGCATTTATACTGTGTATTTTCACAGATTTTTTCTAGGCTTAATGGATTACAAATCTAGGGATGCAGCCTGGCAAACACAAGTTGCACAGGTTTTTGACAGTGGTTCTGCCAACACAGCATCAGGTGATCAAGGAGATACAAATGTATTACAATCTCATATTAAAAGGCTTCTACACAAACGGACTAAGATGTGGTGGAGCAGGGCTTTTTTGGAAAACTCTCTTAAGAAGAATTTGATCCCACGTGGATTACGTATTCAGGTTTTTCCATCATTTCCAGTGACTGATGATATTTTTATCACTAAATGGGAAGAGGCTTGTACCAAGGCCTCTTTCCAATTTATGGAACTACTCATTGATCTTAATAAGAAATCAGTTTTGTCACTGGAAACTGAAATTGATGGTCTCTTTGTTGAGTTTAAAAGACTGGCCACTACAGATGGTATCCTGGCATTTGATAATGCCATAGAAAAAAGGTATACAGATTGGGAGTTGCAGATTAAAACCACTTATGCAAAAAAACTGCTCCGTGATAGTACTGATTTTCAGCGCAAGACAGTTTATAGGTGGAAGAGACCAACTGCTACCAACAGGAGCCAGAGATCACCCTCTGTCTCTTCTGTCTCCTCCTCTGGGGAAACCTCTGATACATCTCATCGACCTATGCAAACTCGTTTTGGCAATTGTGGAAAAAGAAAATTTGACCAGAAACCCAATAGCAATAAACGTGGCCCTGCCCACCCACATAAAAAGGATACCCTTAGGGTATGTGTCCACGTTCAGGATTGCATCAGGATTTGGTCAGGATTTTATGCAGGTAAAATCTTGACCAAATCTGCACCTGAGGGCACTGGCAGGTCACCTGCGTTGTTCTTGCGTTGTTTCAGCATTGTAAGGGCATGCAAAAAAGACGCGCCACATGTCCATTTCCGTGGGTCTGCCGCATGCGTCTTTTAATGCATAGTGGAGACGGGATTTCATGAAATCCCCTCCACTATGCTGTAACATCTGGACGCTGCGTGTTTGATGCTGCGGCTCAACACAGCGTCAAACCTGCCGGGTTTCCTGAACGTGGAAACATACCCTTAAGGTAATAAATTTGTCTCATTATAATCTTAGCCCAGATGAGATTTTTTTACTTTCTGAAGGCCTCAATTTTTCTCCTAGCATGCGATTTGATCCCTTTGTGGCCCTCAAGGACTTACACATGTTTGCAAGGTCCCTTATTTTAAAAAAATGGCATCACAGTGAGGATATTCAGCAGGCCTTACCTCTTCATGAAGAACAAACGGCCTTACGAATGTTGGAAGAGTTGGCACAGGAACTTGTTAACCCTTCTTTGGGTAGGTTGCCACATTCCTTACATCCCAAGTCCACCAAGTTTCCGGATGGAGCGCTGTTGTGAATTCTGCTCTTGGGCTCCCTCCGGTGGTTATAAGTGGTAGTGCTGCTGTCTCTGGATCGCAGCATTCATCAGGTGTGTCAAGTTTTTGCAATCCTGACTGGGCTATTTAGCCTTGCTTGACCCTTTAGTCAGTGCCAGTTGTCCATTGTTCCTGGAGGATTCACATCCTTGCCTGCTCTCTCCTGCTTTGCTGTTCCTTTCAACAAAGATAAGTTCTGGCCTTGATTTTTGCTCTCCACATGCTGTGGCCTTATTGTTCAGTTCTTTTCCATGTTTTTGTCTTGTCCAGCTTGGTCTGAATAAGGATTTGTTTAGCCTAGCTGGTATCTCTGGAGATGCAGATATTCCCTCCATATCTTTAGTTAGCTGTGGAGATTTTTGTATTTTCTGTGGTGGATATTTTCTAGTGTTTTAATACTGACCGCATAGTACTCTGTCCTATCCTTTCTATTTAGCTAGAAGTGGCCTCCTTTGCTAAATTCTGATTTCAGTCTGGGTATGTTTTTTCCCTCTCCTCTCACAGTCAATATTTGTGGGGGGCTGGCTGTCCTTTGGGAATTTTCTCTGAGGCAAGATAGTTTTCCCTTTTCTATCTCTAGGGGTAATTAGTCCTCCGGCTGTGTTGAGATGTTTAGGGAGTGATAGGTACATTCCACGGCTACTTCTAGTTGCGGTGTTAAGTTCAGGGTATGCGGTCAGTACAGGTACCACCTTCTCCAGAGTACGTCTCATGCTGCTCTTAGGCCACCAGATCATAACAGAGCACTGTTCATTATACATTGATTGGTCTGGTTATATCCAGGACGGTTCCCTGGATGTGGAACGGGCGCCCCAGAACAGTGAGTGCTGTCAGCCTTTGTTTTTCTATCTAAATTATATCTATCTGAGGCTTATCGCCTGCTTAGAGATACGTCTTGCTACAAAAATGAACATTTAACCCTCTCATTTCCTATAAGGAGGATTTAATCAGGATCTTACAGAGGGCTGTAAGTAGTGGCATCATAACTCCACAGGTACAGGATGTCCTGGTGGTTAAGGATCCTTGCATACCGACATTGTACCTTCTTCCAAAGGTCCATAAGAACCTACATAATCCCCCAGGTAGACCAATAATCTCTGGGGTGGGTGGGCTTACGGAGGGCATCGGCAGATACATTGACTCGTTTCTCAAGCCCCTGGTGGAGACTATTCCTTCATATTTGAAAGATACTTCTAATTTTCTTAGAAAAATAGACTCCGTGCATATTGATGAGGACATGATCCTGGTAACATGTGACATTGAGGCTTCATACACCAATATTCGCCACCAGGATGGTTTGAGAGCAGTCTCACACCTTTTGTCCACGACGGGTTTCTCCTCCAGTGACAATGATTTTTTGCTTGTACTTTTGAAATTTTTGTTGACTCACAATTTCTTTTTATTTAATGGGTCCTTCTACCTGCAGCTCCAGGGGACTGCGATGGGCGCGGCCTGTGCACCTTCTTACGCAAACCTATTCCTGAGGCTGTGGGAGAGGGACCTATTCTCATCGGATTGGGGGTCATCAATGGAGCGGGTCATATTTTGGGCCCGCTACATTGATGACATATTCCTGATAAAAAAACTCTTTTCTTTACAATTCTTATAATTATTAGAGCCTTCCCAACAGCTGCATCAGTCAGCAGATATTCCTGATCGACCCACACATGTTTGTCCTCTATGCAAGCAAGTGAGTACTAGCACACCTTATCCCAATCTATTTTTTGTACTATTCACTCTTGCTGCATCCTCACCATAGCTCAGTTAGCGCGGTGATTATACATCAACTAATCACTAGCATACCCATCTTCTCAACAGGTATATACACAGAACCTGTTTTAATCACCAGTGCTATCATCCAGTTTTTCTCTTGATATATTTATGATTTTGGTTGTTGTGCTTTCTCTATATATGATTTCCATGATTTGTGGCTGCTAGACAGCCTGAACACATGCAGGGATTGCATGTTTGTTAGGAAATCCCCTCATGTATTCAAGCTGTCTAGCAGTCACAAATCATGCAGCTGAGGCGACACAAAATAAATCTCCGAGCACGCCCAAATACTCGGAGATCAACCGAGCATGCTCAGGAAAACCCGAGCAACAAGTATACTCGCTCATCACTAGCAACCACATAGTCCGCCATCCAATATTATGGGCACCACATAGTCCACCATACAGTATTATGGGTACCTCATAGTCTGCCATACAGTATTATGGGCACCACATTGTCTGCCATACAGTGTTATGGGAAATCACATAGTCCGCTATACAGTATTATAGGCACCACATAGCCCACCATGCAGTATTATGGGTAACCAAATAGTCCGCCATACAGTATTACGGGCACCACATAGTCCGCCATACAGTATTATGGGCACCACATAGTCCGCCATACAGTATTATCGGCACCACATAGTCCGCCATACAGCGTTATGGGCAGTCACATAGTCCACCATACAGTATTATAGGCACCACATAGCTCGCCATAGAGTATTATGGGCAACCAAATAGTCCACCAAACAGTATTGTGGGCACCACATAGTCCGCCATACAGTACTATGGGCACCACATAGTCCGCCATACAGTATTATGGGCACCACATAGTCCACCATACAGTATTATGGGCACCTCATAGTCTGCCATACAGTATTATGGGCAACTCATAGTCCACCATACAGTATCATGGGCACCTCATAGTCCACCATACAGTATCATGGGCACCTCATAGTCCACCATACAGTATTATGGGCACCTCATTGCCCACCATACAGTATTATGAGCAACCAAATAGTCCACTATACAGTATTATGGGCCCCCTGCTCCTCCATGTAGCACATTATGGGCCCCCTGCTCTTCCATGCAGCATATTATGGGCCCCCCTGCTCCTCCATGCAGCATATTATGGGGCCCATGTAATGCTGCATACATAAAGAAAAAGAAAATCAAGTACTCACCTTTCCCGTTCCCATCGCAGGTCCCGTACACTCAGCATCTCTCACGATGCTGCAACGCTCAGGACAGAGAGGCTGAGCGTGCAGTGATGACGTCATCGCACCTTCTGCCCTGAGACGTCGCAGAGTCAGAGGGCGCTGAAGACACTGCAGCTGCCGGAATGAGGAGAGGTGAGTATTAGAAAGGGGGCACCGATGCCAGCGCTGGCACCGGGCTCCCCCGACTCATGGACCCCATGCTGTGTCCACCCCCTTTTTCCCCAGGGCCCCCAGCGCTTACTTGGGTTCGCCGGGTGGTGGGTCGGGACTGTGTGCATGCGCCCGTGCGTGCCTCTGCCTCCTTTCGTTTTCGTTTTGTATGTCATCTCCTCCTGTATATAGTATATACCTGTACGTCATCTCGTCATCTCCTACCGTATATAGTATATCATCCCCTTGAGAAAGCAATCTAAGGGTATGTGTCCACGTTCAGGATTGCATCAGGATTTGGTCAGGATTTTTCATCAGTATTTGTAAGCCAAAACCAGGAGTGGAACAATTAGAGGAAAAGTATAATAGAAACATATGCACCACTTCTGCATTTATCACCCACTCCTGGTTTTGGCTTACAAATACTGATGAAAAATCCTGACCAAATCCTGATGCAATCCTGAACGTGGAAACTTACCCTAACGAAGAAGCAAAACGTACTTTGGGGGTTCTGCTAGATCATTTTTGTGCCACCTACCCTACTTGGTGTCAGCTGCTGGTAATCTTATAGATATTTATCTGAAAGACCACATGGTCGCACTATGTCAACACTTTTGTTATAGAACGCTTTCCAGTTTTATGCACTCCTGGCTATAATGGGGTGTGTGGCACTTATGATCTTTTACGTCATCCTTTTCAACTTTATCATTATGTGTTTTGTACTACACTTTATTACATGTTCACAATAAAATACCCTTTTTTTAAACCTAATTACTCCTTTTCTTCCAAGTTTTTTCATATATAGTATATGCCTGTATGTCATCTCCCATGTATATAGTATATACCTGTATGTAATTTCTTCTGTTTATAGTATATACAGTACAGACCAAAAGTTTGGACACACCTTCTCATTTAAAGATTTTTCTGTATTTTCATGACTATGAAAATTGTAAATTCACACTGAAGGCATCAAAACTATGAATTAATACATGTGGAATTATATACTTAACAAAAAAAGTGTGAAACAACTGAAAATATGTCTTATATTCTAGGTTCTTCAAAGTAGCCACCTTTTGCTGCATTAAAGCAGCAGAGATAACAAGCTTTAAAGACAGGCTAGTACATAGATATTGGAATAGAACGGAGCTTGCTGCATAGATATGGGAGCAGAACCAAGCTTATTGTCTACATAGATACTGTAACAGAAACAAGCTAACTACCTAGACACAAGGATGGAACCAAGATTACTACGTAGATAAGGGAACTGAAAGGAGTTTACTACAGAGATGTCAGAGCAGAACCAAGCTTACTACAGTGATAAAGGAGCAGAACAGAGCTTACTACAGAGAAAACTGAGCAGAACCAAGCTTACTACAGATATATGGAAGCAGAACCGAGCTTACTACAGAGATAAGGGGGTAGAACTGAGCTTACTACAGAGATATGGAAACTGAAAGGAGCTTACTACAGAGATATGAGAGCAGAACAGAGCTTACTACAGAGATAAGGGAGCTGAACCCAGTTTACTAGAGAGATAGGGAAGCAGAACCGAGCTTACTAGAGAGATATGAGAGCAGAACAGAGCTTACTACAGAGATAAGGGAGCAGAACAGAGCTTACGACAGAGATATGCATAAAGAGCCACGCTAACTTCAGAGAAATGGGAGCAGAACTGAGCTTGCTACAGAGATATGGAGCAGAACGGGGCTTATTACAGAGATATGGGAGCAGAACCGAACATACTACAGAAATAAGGGAGCAGAAAAGAGCTTACTACAGAGATATGGGAGCAGAACCGAGCTTACTGCTGAGATAAGGGAGCAGAACAGAGCTTGCTACAGAGATATGGGAGCAGAACCGAGGTTACTGCAGGGATAAGGGAGCAGAACAGAGCTTACTACAGAGATAAGGGAGCAAAACAGAGCTTACTAAGTCTACTACATAGATACGGGAACAATACCAAGCTTACGGCATACATATGGTACCAGAATCTAGATTACTACATTGATACAGTACCACAACCAAGCTTACTGCTTAGGTATGGTACCATAACTGAGCTTACCTTCAAGCATACAACTCCAGAAACAAGGACATGTAAACACATAGTACAGCAGGGGCGTTGCTATGGTCCTCAAAGATCAGGGGTCCAAGCCCCAAAGTGTATGTTTCCCCATATGACCCCCCCCTATAGCCATTTAAAATAGCATCTGTACATATGTAATTACAGTATACCACTGATGCTAGCCAACAACACACAATGCAATGACCAATATTATCAAAATGACTACTATAAAAGTCCAAAACAATAAATCTACCATCCACCACCATCACCACTACACAGCGAATACATAATAATATGACCATTACCGCTACATAACAAAACACGCTATACAAAGACCAATGACACCACCATACACCTTCTACTACATAATGACCGAAACACATTAAGCTGCTACTAAATTAAAAAAATAAAACCACTACTAAAAAGAGCAATATTACCACCTTACAGTAACCGAATATTGGTAGATACCAGTCCCACAGAACATACACGTGATTACAGTACAGTTTAACTTACACATGACGTTCTTTCTGATTCAGGTTGTTCACTTTTCTAGTCTTTTCCATCTGGCCCAGACCTCCATTACCACTTCTCCAGCCACAGCTTGTCTGCACAGATTACAACAAAAACACATTTTCTGCGACGCCGCCATCTATTTCCCACCTACAAAAACTCCCCACTCTGCATGCACTTAAGGTGTGGAACACTGACCCCAATATTTAAAAAATTGTGCCATTATTAGGATTACTCCCTCCCCAAAATATGAGTGTCCCATAGAAAGTATTTACGCCCCTACTGTGCAAAGGCCTGTATTCTATATAATATCCCAAGTTCCCCCTTCCAGCAACAAATACCCTTGAGTGTTCACTTAAAGTTAATAATGCCCCCCCAACAAAAATAAATAACGGAACCTGAGTGCCCCTATAAAAACTATTAATGTCGCCTTTTATAAGAAATAATGTCCTCTGAGTAGCCAGTGCTCTGTATATACAGAATGATGGTCCTACAGTCCCCAAAGCCCTTTATAAAACATTGAGGACCCCAGAGCTCAGTATATAAAGTAAAATGGCTACATAGCCCCTATATAAAATATGTCCCCACTTCCCCATATATATAGTACCCTATATATAGTATGAAAGTCCTCACTGTCCTATATTATACAGTGAGGGAAAAAGTATTTAGTCAGCCACCAATTGTGCAAGTTCTCCCACTTGTAATTGACATCATGGGTAAACCACAACTAAGAGTCAAAATTGAGAAAACAAATCCAGAAAATCACCTTGTCAAGATTTATTTTGCAAATTATGGTGGTAAATAAGTATTTGATCATTAAGAAAAGTTCATCTTAATATTTTGTTATATACCCTTTGCTGGCAATGACAGAGGTCAAATGTTTTCTGTAAGTCTTCACAAGGTTGGCACACACTGTTGGTGGTATGTTTGCCCTTTCCTCCATGCAGATCTCCTCTAGAGCAGTGATGTTCTGGGCCTGTCGCTGGGCAACATGGACTTTCAACTCCCTCCAAAGGTTTTCTATGGAGATGAGATCTGGAGACTGGCTAGGTCACTCCAGGACCTTCATATGCTTCTTAGGAAGCCACTCCTGTGTTGCCCTCCGATCTAGACACAAACCCTGCTGCCAGCCGTATCGCACAGTACTGTACAGCACAGCAGGCACGGCCGCACGCAGTTTGCTGTGTGTGGCCATCAGGCGGCCGGCGCTGCACAGCTGCTGGGTGAGTGGCCCAGGGGCATTTTCCACCCGGCCCAGCCCGCCCTTGTATATGAGTTGGAGACTCTAGGTAAGCACCTGTTCAGACCTGATTTATGTTTGGATGTGACAGTTATTTTTTTTTATATTTGTATTAGCCTTCTGACTGAGCTCTCTGTCTCTTAGCCTTAGGGGTTTTTAATTGCAGCAGGATTCTACACCTCCACAAGGATATAGACTTTAGTCCAGAGTCGATTCATATTAGGTTCCCAGAGAAATATAGACTGTCTAAGAGAGGACTGGCATTAGGTCCTGGCAATGAGAAATGCCTTAACATGGCTGCCAGGTACATATGAATTGGCCAATTCATGGGCTAAGTATTCTCTATTTTTCATATTTCTAGTGCAGTAATGCAATTCAATTTTCATATTTTATGTTTGCATGTTATAGCGCTACAGAATGCTACCTTATCTGTTTCATTGTATATGAGTTGGTGTCTCTAGGTAAGCAACTGTTCAGACCTGTTTTATGTTTGGATGTGACAGTCAGTTTTTTTCATATTTTTCCAAAGGGTATAAGGCCATCTCCAAAGACCTTGGTATCCCAGTTTCAACAGTGCACAATGTTATTAAGAAGTTTGCCAAGCATAGTACTTTCAAGGACCTCAGTGGATATGTGGAAAATAGAAAAATTGAAAAGAGATGTCTTCAAAAATTGGAAAAAAACACCATGTCAAACATCCAAAGACCTGAAGGCTTTTGGAACAGTCTGGGGTCATGGTTTCAACAAGTACCATACCCCACACAGTAAACCAAGCTGATCTTCATGGGCGAAGGCTAAGGAAGAAACCATTGCTAAAGAAAAAACATAAAAAGGAACAACTGATCCTTGCCAAACCCTAATCCATATGGGAAAATATTCTGTGGACAGAGGAAACAATGCAAAGCAGTAGTTTGTTTACAGATGGTGCAATTAAGCTTATACGAAAAAGAACACCCTACCAACAGTTAAGCATAGTGGAGGATCCATAATGCTGTGGGGTTGCTTTGCTGCATCTGGTAATGGAGGCTTTGACTGTATCTCAGGAATCGTGAAATCAGAGAATTATCAAGAGATATTAGAGTGATATCCTATCCAGTGTAAGAACTCATGGTTTGAGTTGAAGATCATGGGTCCTCCAGCAAGACAATGACCCAAAGCCCACATCCAAAAGTACACAGGAATGGTTGAAAAGAAAAAATGGACTGTTTTAAAATGACCGGCAATGAGTCCTGACCTCAATCCCTTTGAAAATCTTTGGGGTGAGCTGTAATCTGACATTAAGTAAACCCTGCAAAAATTCAAGAGCTTGAACAAACTGCAAAGAAAGAGTTAGAGAAAATAATAACTGAGAAGTGCAAGAAGCTTTTAGATGGCTGCAAAAACGTTTGGAGGCTATCCTCAGTGCCAAAGAGTGTGCAATCAAATATTAAGCCCTTAACCCCCGAGGGTGGTGTTAATGACCGAGCCAATTTTTACTATTCTGACCACTGTCCCTTTATGAGGTAATAACTCTGGAACACTTCAATGGATCCCGGTGATTCTGACATTGTTTTTTCATGACGAAATATAATTTTCTTGCCCTTAATTCACAGAGATAGGGTAACATTTCCCACATGTCTACTTTACATCAGCACAATTTTGGAAACAACATTTGTTTTGTTAGGGAGTTATAAGGGTTAAAAGTTAAACAGCGATTTCTCATTTTTACATCATTTTTTTGTAGGGACCACATCACATTTGAAGTAACTTTGAGGGATCTATATGATAGAAAATACCAAAAGTGACACCATTCTAAAAACTGCACCCCTTAAGGTGCTCAAAACCACATTCAAGAAGTTTATTAACTCTTCAGGTACTTCACTGGAATTTTTGTAATGTGAGAAAAAAAACATTTAACTTTTTTCACAAAATATTTACTTCAGATCCACTTTTTTCATTTTAACAAGGGTAACAGGAGAAATTGGAACTCATGAGTTGTTGTGCAATTTGTCCTGAGTATGCCGATACCCCATATGTGGGGGTAAACCACTGTTTGGGCACATGGCAGCGCTTGGAAGGGAAAGAGCGCCGTTTGACTTTTTCAATAAAAAATTGTCTGGAATTGAGATCGGGCGCCATGTAGCGTTTGGAGAGCCCCTGATGTGTCTAAACAGTGGAAACCTACCACAAGAGACACCATTTTGGACACTAGACCCCCCAAGGAAATAATCTAGATGTGTTGTGAGCACTTTGAACCCCCAAGTGCTTTACAGAAGTTTATAAACAAAAATGATTTTTTCGCCCCCCAATTTTTTATTTTCCCAAGGGTAACAGGACCCCAAAAAGTTATTGTGTAATTTGTCCTGAGTATGCTGATACCCCATATGTGGAGGAATACTACTTTTGAGGCACAAAGCTCAGAAGGGAAGAGGCGCCATATTGGAGTTCAGATTTTGCTGGAATGGTTTGAGGGTGCCATGTCACATTAGCAGAGCCCCTGAGGTGCCAGAACAAGAGAATCCCCCTAAAAGTGACCACATTTTACAAGCTACACTCCCCAATGAATTCATCTGGGGTGCAATAATCATATTGACACCACATGTACCTCACAGAATTTTATACCATTGAGCGGTGATTATAGAATAAATTAAATTATTTACCACAAACATTTTGTTTTAGCCCCAAGATTTTTTTTTTACAAAAATTGAGGTCTTTTTAATTCCTGACTGCGCCAATACCCTATATGTAATCGGGAAATATTTTTTCAGGCACAGTGCAAAGCTCAGAAGGCAAAGAGCGCCAGATTTTACTGTTATGGTTTGCAGGTGCCATGACCCACTGAGAGAGCCCATGAGGTGCCAGAACAGCAGAACAACATAGTTAATCCCATTTTACTACCTACCTCTCAATGAATTAGTCTAGGAGGGCAGTGATCATATTAACACCATGAGTGTGTCACAGAATTTTATATCATTGGGCAGTGAGGACAAAATAACTACATTTTTACCACCCAAATTTTGTTTTAGCCAAACATTTTACATTTTCACACAAGAAGTTGGTAAAAATGGCACCAAAATTTGCTCCACAATTTCTACTGAATGTGTTAGTGCCCCATATGGGGCTGTACAGTCCTACTTAGCCATACGGAGATACTTGGGAGGAACGGAGCGCTATTTGCCTATTCAAGTGAATGGGTCTGTGCACATGTCAGTGTGTTTCCCCAGACTATGTGTCCATGGGCAAAACATGCCAGCATGTCCATTTTTTAATGTCAGCACGGGCCACAAAACATCCAGCACACATGGATATGCATTACACACATGGATGTCATCCATGTGACATGCATCGGCGCCAGGGAAGAAGCGTTACAGTAAGCACTGCTCCCCAGTGCTGAACACGGCTCTCCTCATTCTTCCCTGCTCTGCGGGTGATCGGGACGAGCAGGGGAGAGTGATGAGAGTTACACTTAAGTAATAAAAGAGACAACAGGAGGTAGCTGATAGGACTATTACTCCCACTACTACCCCTGCTGCTGCTAATAACATTGACAGCAGAAGTGGCTGATGGGAGTATTCATCAGCAGCCGCTAAATGAAAAAAATGGCATTCCCCTGTATTTTCTATAGGCAGACAGGCAAAACTCACAGCTGGGGGCTGTAACCCTCAGCTGTCAGCTTCAAAAAGGCTGGTTATCAAGAATAGAGGGGTCCCCATGATGTTTATTTTAAATTATTTAAATAATTTAAGCTAACGGCGTGGGGTTCCCCCCATTTTTGACCAGCCTTTCTGCAGCTGACAGCTGGGGGCTGGTATTCTCAGGTTGGTAAGGGGCCATGGATATTGATCCCCTCACCAGCCTAAAAATAGCAGCCTGCAGCTGCCCAGAAAAAGCAAGTATATTAGATGCGCCAATTCTGGCACTTTGCCCGGCTCTTGCCACTTGCCCTGTAGTGGTTGCAAGTGGGGTAATATTTGTGGGGTTGATGTCACCTTTGTATTTTCAGGTGACATCAAGCCCACGGATTACTGATGGAGAGGCGTCTATAAGACACCTATCCATTACTAATCCTATAGTTATATGGTAAATAAAGACACAGCCAGAATAAAGTCTTTATTTGAAAAAATGACACAGACTCTTTTAATATTCTCAATTAAACCATACTTACGACCTCGCCTAATTTCACCAAAGCCCTCGATCTCCTGTAATAAAAAGAAAAGAAAAAAAACAACAATATACCATACCTGTCCGTCATTCTGTCCCATGTCGTAAACCATATCTGGGGGATATACAGTTTTCAACCTGGACGGTGCCAAGATGCGAACGTCCCAGCTGAAAACCATTGGTGAATGAGCTGCTTGGGAGCGGAGCTTCAGTGACAGGGGTGACGTCATAGAGGTAACTGCCGGTCACTGGGCTCCACTCCCAGCCGGGCTGAACTGCAGTGACTTCTGTGAGAATCTCGCTAGCACCGTGAGCAAAGTGAAGAGAGAAAGCCGGACCCCCGGGACTGTGACGTTTCCATGCATCATCTGCGCTCCAGATATCAGTGTACCGGAGCAGTTCACACTGCATTCACTGAGGCTCCGCTCTGTACTCACGCGGCTCTGCTCAGTACACCTGGTACACACACGCTCTGCTCCATACTCCTCGTACACGCGGATCCATTCCGTAAGCCCGTGGCTATGCTCCATACACCTCGTACACACATGGCTCCGCTCCATACACCTCGTACACACATGGCTCCGCTCCATACATCTCGTACACACATGGCTCCGCTCCATACACCTCGTACACACATGGCTCCGCTCCATACACCTCGTACACACATGGCTCCGCTCCATACATCTCGTACACACATGGCTCCGCTCCATACATCTCGTACACACATGGCTCCGCTCCATACACCTCGTACACACATGGCTCCGCTCCATACACCTCATACACACATGGCTCCGCTCCATACACCTCGTGCACACGGTTCTGCCCAGTACACCTCATACACACATGGCTCCGCTCCGTACACCTCGTACACGCGGCTCCGCCCCGTACACCTCGTACACACGCGGCTCCTCTCCGTACACCTCATACACACACGGCTCTGCCCCGTACACACATGGCTCCGCTCCGTACACCTCGTACACACGTGGATCCACCCTGTACACACGCGCCTCTCCGTACACCTCGTACATACATGGCTCTGCTCCATACACCTCGTACACACATGGCTCCGCTCCGTACACCTCGTACACATGCGGCTCTGCCCCTTACACACGCGGCTCCTCTCCGTACACACGTGGCTCCTCTCCGTACACCTCGTACACACACGACTCTGCTCCGTACACCTCGTACACACACGGCTCCGCTCCGTACACCTCGTACACACACGGCTCCGCTCCATACACCTCGTACACACACGGCTCTGCTCCGTACACCTCGTACACACACGGCTCTGCTCCGTACACCTCGTACACACATGGCTCTGCTCCGTACAGCTTGTACACACACGGCTCCGCTCCGTACACCTCGTACACACATGGCTCTGCTCCGTACACCTCGTACACATGCGGCTCTGCTCCGTACACCTCGTACACATGCGGCTCTGCTCCGTACACCTCGTACACACGCGGCTCTGCTCCGTACACCTCGTACACACATGGCTCCGCTCCGTACACCTCATACACACACGGCTCCTCTCCGTACACCTCATACACACACGGCTCCTCTCCGTACACCTCGTACACATGCGGCTCCGCTCCGTACACCTCGTACACACATGGCTCTGCTCCGTACACCTCGTACACATGCGGCTCCGCTCCGTACACCTCGTACACACATGGCTCTGCTCCGTACACCTCGTACACATGCGGCTCTGCTCCGTACACCTCGTACACATGCGGCTCCGCTCCGTACACCTCGTACACACATGGCTCCGCTCCGTACACCTCGTACACACACGGCTCGTCTCCGTACACACGCGGCTCTGCTCCGTATACCTCGTACACACGCGGCTCCCCTCCGTACACCTCGTACACACATGGCTCCGCTCTGTACACCTCATACACATGGCTCCTCTCCGTACACACATGGCTCCGCTCCATACATCTCGTACACACATGGCTCCGCTCCATACACCTCGTACACACATGGCTCCGCTCCATACACCTCGTACACACATGGCTCCGCTCCATACATCTCGTACACACATGGCTCCGCTCCATACATCTCGTACACACATGGCTCCGCTCCATACACCTCGTACACACATGGCTCCGCTCCATACACCTCATACACACATGGCTCCGCTCCATACACCTCGTGCACACGGTTCTGCCCAGTACACCTCATACACACATGGCTCCGCTCCGTACACCTCGTACACGCGGCTCCGCCCCGTACACCTCGTACACACGCGGCTCCTCTCCGTACACCTCATACACACACGGCTCTGCCCCGTACACACATGGCTCCGCTCCGTACACCTCGTACACACGTGGATCCACCCTGTACACACGCGCCTCTCCGTACACCTCGTACATACATGGCTCTGCTCCATACACCTCGTACACACATGGCTCCGCTCCGTACACCTCGTACACATGCGGCTCTGCCCCTTACACACGCGGCTCCTCTCCGTACACACGTGGCTCCTCTCCGTACACCTCGTACACACACGGCTCTGCTCCGTACACCTCGTACACACACGGCTCCGCTCCATACACCTCGTACACACACGGCTCTGCTCCGTACACCTCGTACACACACGGCTCTGCTCCGTACACCTCGTACACACATGGCTCTGCTCCGTACAGCTTGTACACACACGGCTCCGCTCCGTACACCTCGTACACACATGGCTCTGCTCCGTACACCTCGTACACATGCGGCTCTGCTCCGTACACCTCGTACACACGCGGCTCTGCTCCGTACACCTCGTACACACATGGCTCCGCTCCGTACACCTCATACACACACGGCTCCTCTCCGTACACCTCATACACACACGGCTCCTCTCCGTACACCTCGTACACATGCGGCTCCGCTCCGTACACCTCGTACACACATGGCTCTGCTCCGTACACCTCGTACACATGCGGCTCCGCTCCGTACACCTCGTACACACATGGCTCTGCTCCGTACACCTCGTACACATGTGGCTCTGCTCCGTACACCTCGTACACATGCGGCTCCGCTCCGTACACCTCGTACACACATGGCTCCGCTCCGTACACCTCGTACACACACGGCTCGTCTCCGTACACACGCGGCTCTGCTCCGTATACCTCGTACACACGCGGCTCCCCTCCGTACACCTCGTACACACATGGCTCCGCTCTGTACACCTCATACACATGGCTCCTCTCCGTACACACACGGCTCTGCTCCATACACCTCGTACACACACGGCTCTGCTCCGTACATCTCCTACACACACGGCTCTGCTCCGTACACCTCGTACACACACGGCTCCACTCCGTACACCTCATACACACACGGTTCCGCTTCGTACACCTCGTACACACACGGCTCCGCTCCGTACACCTTGTACACACACGGCTCTGCTTCGTACACCTCGTACACACACGGCTCTGCTCCGTACACCTCGTACACACACGGCTCCGCTCCGTACACCTCGTACACACACGGCTCTGCTACATCCACCGTGTAAACCCCTCCTGACCCCACACATAAACTTCCCCTCATCCAGCACCATGACAACCAGCACAGCAGAGTCCTGCATACACTGAGGCCCCTGATCATGTGACCCCTGACTCCTCCCCTCCTGTGACCTCATCACAGGTCCTGTGTGTGCACAGAACAGCCATATATGTGGTGTGCGGCTCTGCAGGTGGAGGTAGGTGCTGGAGATTCCCCATTATTAGGCGGGCGGGGGCAGTAACCCATTCAGTGCTGAGATTATTTTTAACTTTTTCCATTGACACCTTGGTGATATAGAAAAGACCCCTTTATATCAAGACATATTAAAGGGAATCTGTCACCCCATTTTTCGGCTATAAGCTACAGCCACCGCCATCAGGGGCTTATGTACAGCATTCGGTAATGCTGTAGATAAGGCCCAGATGTAACCTGAAAGATAAGAAAAACAAGCTAGATTATAGTCACCCAGGGGCGGTCTCAGTGCGGTCCAGTCCGATGGACATTGCGGTATTAGCAAATACCTTAAATTAGAAATTGAGTACAGTTCTTCTGATTTGCTATGTCGTTCACCCCATGTGCAGAGTATTGCAGCAGATTGGGTATCCATGGTTGCAGCCACTCATCTAGGGACATTTCAAAAAACTGACCGTCACATCCAATCATAGACTAAGTGTGAACAGGTGCTGAACCTAGAGTCACCAACTCATATACAGTCAAGTAAATAAGGCAGCACACTGCAGCACTGAAACATGCAAACATAAAACATGAAAACAACTGCATTACTGCACTAGAAATATGAAAAATGAGAGCGTTTAGCGCATAAAAATGGCCAATTTTATGTGTACCTGGTAGCCACTTTAGGGAATCTCTCGTATACCAGGTCCTACACTTTCCTTTCCTCGCTAGCCACAGGTGTTTTAATCGCAACAGGTCCATTACCCCTCCACAGAGAGAGAGAATGTTAGTCTAAGAAGAGGTTTCACAAGTACCCATCCATATGTCTCCTTTAATAAGATGTGTAGTAGAGGGGTGACAAGGACACTAAACTTCAGGAGGGCAAATTTCCAACGGATGAGAGAGGATCTTGGTGCAATTAACTGGGACGATATCCTGAGACATAAAAGTACACAAAGAAAATGGGAGACGTTTATTAGCATCCTGGATAGGACCTGTGCACAGTATATACCGTATGGGAATAAACATACTAGAAATAGGAGGAAACCAATATGGCTAAATAGAGCTGTAAGGGGCGCAATAAGGGACAAAAAGAAAGCATTTAGAGAATTAAAGGAAGTAGGTAGTGAGGAGGCATTAAATAAATACAAAAAATTAAATAAATTCTGTAAAAAGCAAATCAAGGCAGCAAAGATTGAGACAGAGAGACTCATTGCCAGAGAGAGCAAAAATAATCCCAAAATATTCTTTAACTACATAAATAGTAAGAAACTAAAAAATGATAGTGTTGGCCCCCTTAAAAATAGTCTGGGGGAAATGGTGGATGAGGATGAGGAAAAAGCCAATATGCTAAATGACTTTTTTTCATCAGTATTTACAAAAGAAAATCCCATGGCAGCCAATATGACTAGTGAATAAAATTCCCCATTAAGTGTCACCTGCTTAACCCAGCAGAAAGTACGGCGGCGTCTAAAAATCACAAAAATTGACAAATCTCCGGGCCCGGATGGGATACACCCCCGAGTACTGCAGGAATTAAGTACAGTCATTGATAGACCATTATTTTTAATCTTTAAAGAGTCCATAATAACAGGGTCTGTACCACAGGACTGGCGTATAGCAAATGTGGTGCCAATATTCAAAAAGGGGACAAAAACTGAACTCGGAAATTATAGGCCAGTAAGTTTAACCTCTACTGTGGGTAAAATCCTGGAGGGCATTCTAAGGGATGCTATACTGGAGTATCTGAAGAGGAATAACCTCATGACCCAGTATCAGCACGGGTTTACTGGGGACCGCTCATGTCAGACTAATTTGATCAGCTTCTATGAAGAGGTAAGTTCCGGACTGGACCAAGGGTACCCAGTAGATGTAGTGTATATGGACTTTTCAAAAGCTTTTGATACGGTGCCACACAAAAGGTTGATACATAAAATGAGAATAATGGGGATAGGGGAAAATATGTGTAAGTGGATTGAGAGCTGGCTCAGGGATAGGAAACAAAGGGTGGTTATTAATGGAGCACACTCGGACTGGGTCGCGGTTAGCAGTGGGGTATCACAGGGGTCAGTATTGGGCCCTCTTCTTTTTAACATATTTATTAATGACCTTGTAGGGGGCATTCAGAGTAGAATTTCAATATTTGAAGATGACACTAAACTCTGCAGGGTAATCAATACAGAGGAGGACAATTTTATGTTACAGGATGATTTATGTAAACTAGAAGCTTGGGCTGATAAATCGCAAATGAGCTTTAATGGGGATAAATGTAAGGTCATGCACTTGGGTAGAAGTAATAAGATGTATAACTATGTGCTTAACCCCTTCATGACCCAGCCTATTTTGGCCTTAATGACCTGGCCATTTTTTGCAATTCTGACCAGTGTCCCTTTATGAGGTAATAACTCGGGAAAGCTTCAACGGATCCTAGCGATTCTGAGATTGTTTTTTCGTGACATATTGGGCTTCATGTTAGTGGTAAATTTAGGTCGATAATTTCTGCGTTTATTTGTGAAAAAAATGGAAAATTTTGAAAATTTTGCAATTTTCACATTTTGAATTTTTATTCTGTTAAACCAGAGAGTTATGTGACACAAAATAGTTAATAAATAACATTTCCCACATGTCTACTTTACATCAGCACAATTTTGGAAACAACATTTTTTTTTGCTAGGAAGTTATAAGGGTTAAAATTTGACCAGTGATTTCTCATTTTTACAACAAAATTTACAAAACCATTTTTTTTAGGGACTAACTCACATTTGAAGTCATTTTGAGGGTTCTATATGGCTGAAAATACCCAAAAGTGACACCATTCTAAAAACTGCACCCCTCAAGGTGCTCAAAACCACATTCAAGAAGTTTATTAACCCTTCAGGTGTTTCACAGCAGCAGAAGCAACATGGAAGGAAAAAATGAACATTTAACTTTTTAGTCACAAAAATGATCTTTTAGCAACAATTTTTTTATTTTCCCAAGGGTAAAAGGAGAAACTGGACCACGAAAGTTATTGTCCATTTTGTTCTGAGTACGCTGATACCTCATATGTGGGGGTAAACCACTGTTTGGGCGCACGGCAGAACTCGGAAGGGAAGGAGCGCCATTTGACTTTTTGAATGAAAAATTGGCTCCAATCTTTAGCGGACACCATGTCGCGTTTGGAGAGCCCCCGTGTGCCTAAACATTGGAGCGCTCCCACAAGTGACCCCATTTTGGAAACTAGACCCCCCAAGGAACTTATCTAGATGTATAGTGAGCACTTTAAACCCTCAGGTGCTTCACAAATTGGTCCGTAAAAATGAAAAAGTACTTTTTTTTCACAAAAAAATTCTTTTAGCCTCAATTTTTTACTTTTCACATGGGTGACAGGATAAAATGGATCCTAAAATTTGTTGGGCAATTTCTCCTGAGTACGCCGATACCTCATATGTGGGGGTAAACCACTGTTTGGGCGCATGGCAAGGCTCGGAAGGGAAGGCGCGCCATTTGACTTTTTGAATGGAAAATTAGCTCCAATCGTTAGCGGACACCATGTTGCGTTTGGAGAGCCCCTGTGTGCCTAAACATTGGAGCTCCCCCACAAGTGACCCCATTTTGGAAACTAGACCCCCCAAGGAACTTATCTAGATGCATAGTGAGCACTTTAAACCAACAAGTGCTTCACAGAAGTTTATAACGCAGAGCCGTGAAAATAAAAAATAATTTTTCTTTCCTCAAAAATGATTTTTAGCCCAGAATTTTTTATTTTCCCTAGGGTAACAGGAGAAATTGGACCCCAAATGTTGTTGTCCAGTTTGTCCTGAGTACGATGATACCCCATATGTGGGGGTAAACCACTGTTTGGGTGCACGGCAGGGCTTAGAAGGGAAGGCACGCCATTTGGCTTTTTGAATGGAAAATTAGCTCCAATCATTAGCAGACACCATGTCACGTTTGGAGAGCCCCTGTGTGCCTAAACATTGGAGCTCCCCCACAAGTGACCCCATTTTGGAAACTAGACCTCCCAAGGAACTAATCTAGATGTGTGGTGAGCACTTTGAACCCCCAAGTGCTTCACAGAAGTTTATAACGCAGAGCCATGAAAATAAAAAATAATTTTTCTTTTCTCAAAAATTTTTTTTTAGCCCTGAATTTTTTATTTTCCCAAGGGTAACAGGGGAAATTTGACCCCAATAGTTGTTGTCCAGTTTCTCCTGAGTACGCTGATACCCCATATGTGGGGGTAAACCACTGTTTGGCCACACGTCGGGGTTCGGAAGGGAAGTAGTGACATTTTGAAATGCAGACTTTGATGGAATGCTCTGCGGGCGTCACGTTGCGTTTGCAGATTCCCTGATGTGCCTAAACAGTAGAAACCCCCCACAAGTGACCCCATTTTGGAAACTAGACCCCCAAAGGAACTTACCTAGATGTGTGGTGAGCACTTTGAACCCCTAAGTGCTTCACAGAAGTTTATAACGCAGAGCCGTGAAAATAATAAATACGTTTTCTTTCCTCAAAAATACTTTTTTAGCCCAGAATTTTTTATTTTCTCAAGGGTAACAGGAGAAATTTGACCCCAAGAGTTGTTGTCCAGTTGCTCCTGAGTATGCTGATACCCCATATGTGGGGGTAAACCACTGTTTGGGCACATGCCGGTGCTTGGAAGTGAAGTAGTGATGTTTTGAAATGCAGACTTTGATGGAATGCTCTGTGGGCGTCACGTTGCGTTTGCAGAGCCCCTGATGTGCCTAAACAGTAGAAACCCCCCACAAGTGACCCCATTTTGGAAACTAGACCCCCAAGGGAACTTATCTAGATGTGTGGTGAGCACTTTGAACCCCCAAGTGCTTCACAGAAGTTTATAACGCAGAGCCGAGAAAATAAAAAATCATTTTCCTTTCCTCAAAAATAATTTTTTAGCCCGCAATTTTTTTTTCCCAAGGGTTACAGGAGAAATTGGACCCCAAAAGTTGTTGATCAGTTTCTCCTGAGTACGCTGGTACCCCATATGTGGGCGTAAACCACTGTTTGGGCACACGTCAGTGCTCGGAAGGGAGAGAGCACCATTTCACTTTTTCAACGCAAGATTGGCTGGAATCAATGGTGGCGCCGTGTCGCATTTGGAGACCCCCTGATGTGCCTAAAAAGTGGAAACCCCTCAATTCTAACTCCAACACTAACCCCAACACACCCCTAACTCTAATCACAACCCTAACCACAACCCTAACCCCAACACACCCCTAACCCTAGTCTTACCCCTAATTCCAACCCTAACCCTAAAGGTACCTTCACACGAAGCGACGCTGCAGCGATAGCGACAACGATGCCGATCGCTGCAGCGTCGCTGTTTGATCGCTGGGGAGCTGTCACACAGACCGCTCTCCAGCGACCAACGATGCCGAGGTCCCCGGGTAACCAGGGTAAACATCGGGTTGCTAAGCGCAGGGCCGCGCTTAGTAACCCGATGTTTACCCTGGTTACCAGCGTAAAAGTAAAAAAAACAAACAGTACATGCTCACCTGCGCGTCCCCCAGCGTCTGCTTCCTGACACTGACTGAGCTCCGGCCCTAACAGCAGAGCAGTGACGTCACCGCTGTGCTTTCACTTTCACTTTAGGGCCGGCGCTCAGTAAGTGTCAGGAAGCAGACGCTGGGGGACGCGCAGGTGAGCATGTACTGTTTGTTTTTTTTACTTTTACGCTGGTAACCAGGGTAAACATCGGGTTACTAAGCGCGGCCCTGCGCTTGGTAACCCGATGTTTACCCTGGTTACCAGTGTAAAACATCGCTGGTATCGTTGCTTTTGCTTTCAAACACAACGATACACGGCGATCGGACGACCAAATAAAGTTCTGGACTTTATTCAGCGACCAGCGACATCACAGCAGGATCCTGATCGCTGCTGCGTGTCAAACACAACGATATCGCTAGCGAGGACGCTGCAACGTCACGGATCGCTAGCGATATCGTTACAAAGTCGTTTCGTGTGAAGGTACCTTAAGGCTATGTGCTCACCTTGCGGATTTGTGTGGATTTTTCCGCACAGTTTTTGAAAAATCTGCAGGTAAAACGCACTGCGCTTTACCTGCGGATTTACCGCGGATTTCCAGTGTTTTTTGTGTGTATTTCACTTGCGGATTCCTACTATGGAGCAGGTGTAAAACGCTGCGGAATCCGCACAAAGAATTGATATGCTGCGGAAATTACAACGCAGCGTTTCCGCGCTGTATTTTCCGCACCATGGGCACAGCGGATTTGGTTTTCCATAGGTTTACGTGGTACTGTAAACGTGATGGAAAACTGATACGAATCCGCAGCGACCAATCCGCACCGTGTGCACATAGCCTAATTCTACCCCTAATTCCAACCCTAACCCTAATTGCAACCCTAATTCTAACCCTAATTCTAACCCTAGCCCTAAGTGCAACCCTAGCCCTAAGTGCAACCCTAGCCCTAAGTGCAACCCTAGCCCTAAGTGCAACCCTAGCCCTAAGTGCATCCCTAGCCCTAAGTGCAACCCTAGCCCTAAGTGCAACCCTAAGTGCAACCCTAGCCCTAAGTGCAACCCTAGCCCTAAGTGCAACCCTAACCCTAAGTGCAACCCTAACCCTAAGTGCAACCCTAGCCCTAAGTGCAACCCTATCCCTAAGTGCAACCCTAGCCCTAAGTGCAACCCTAGCCCTAAGTGCAACCCTAGCCCTAAGTGCAACCCTACCCCTAACCGTACCCCTAACCCTACCCCTAACCCTACCCCTAACCCTAACCCTAATGGAAAAACAAAAATAATTATATTTTCTGTATTTTATTATTGTCCCTACCTATGGGGGTGATAAAGGGGGGGATTTATTTACTATTTTTTTTATTTTGATCGCTGTGATAGAACTTATCACAGCGACCAAAATGTGCAGGAACGAATCTGCCACCTGGCAGATTCGGCGGGCGCACTGCGCATGCGCCCGCCATTTTCCAAGATGGCGGCTGTTGTGAATTGAACTTTTTGGCTCCCTCTTGTGGTCACTAGCGACATGACACTTTGATTTTCTTTCCCCAGCTTGGTACCCACCTGGTTCGTTAGTCCAGGGGTGTTGCTATTTAAACTCCCTGGATTCTCAGTCTGGTGCCTGGCATCGTTGTAATCAGTTCCTTTCTGTTTGCTCCTGTCTGCTGGTCCTGGTTCTTTGCAAAATAAGCTAAGTCCTACTTCCTTATTTTTTGGTTATTTGCATTGCTCTTATTTTTGTCCAGCTTGTACTAAATGTTATTCCTGATATTGCTGGAAGCTCTAGGGGGCTGATATTCTCCCCCCGTGCCGTTAGACGGTTCGGGGGTTCTTGAATATTCAGCGTGGAAATTTTGATAGGGTTTTTGCTGACCGTATAAGTCATCTTCCTATATTCTGCTATTAGTCAGTGGGCCTCTCTTTGCTAAAACCTAGTTCATTCTTACGTTTGTCTTTTCTTCTTACCTCACCGTTATTATTTGTTGGGGGCTTGTATCCAACTTTTGGGGTCTTTTCTCTGGAGGCAAGAAAGGTCTATTGTTTCCCTTCTAGGGTTAGTTAGTCATCCGGCTGGCGCGAGACGTCTAGAACCAACGTAGGTACGTTCCCCGGCTACTGCTATTTGTTGTGCTAGGATCAGTTATACGGTCAGCCTAGTTACCACTGCCCTATGAGCTGTTTTTTTGTGTGTGCAGACTTGGTAATAACCTCTGAGACCCTCTGCCATTGGGGTCATAACAGGTGGCGCCCATGAAGAAGACGTCCGGACACCGGGAGGGACATCGGAGCTAGGTAAGTATGGGGGTGGGGTGGGATCGGAACACGGGGGAAGGGATCGGAGGACCTGGGGAGCGGACAGGAGGACCGGGGGAGCCGACAGGAGGGAGGAGGGGAGCGGACAGGAGATCGGGGCAAAAAAGGACGACTGGGGAGGCGATCGGTGGGGTGGGGTGGGGGCAGATCGTGGTCTTCAGCCATGGCAATGCTATTGCAGCATCGGCCATGGCTGGATTGTAATATTTCACCATTTTCATAGGTGAAATATTACAAATCGCTCTGATTGGCTGTTTCACTTTCAACAGCCAATCAGAGCGATCGTAGCCACGGGGGGGTGAAGCCACCCCCCCTGGGCTGAAGTACCACTCCCCCTATCCCTGCAGATCGGGTGAAATGGGAGTTAACCCTTTCACCCTATCTGCAGGGACGCGATCATTCTGTGACACAGCATATGCGTCACAGGTCGGATTGGCACCGACTTTCATGACGCATACGCTGTGTCACAGGTCGGGAAGGGGTTAATTCTAAAACTCTGAGCAAAACCGTCAATGAAAAAGACCTGGGTGTTTGGGTGGATGACAAACTCATATTCAGTGGCCAGTGTCAGGCAGCTGCTACAAAGGCAAATAAAATAATGGGATGCATTAAAAGAGGCATAGATGCTCATGAGGAGAACATAATTTTACCTCTATACAAGTCACTAGTTCGACCACACTTAGAATACTGTGCACAGTTCTGGTCTCCGGTGTATAAGAAAGACATAGCTGAACTGGAGGGGGTGCAGAGAAGAGCGACCAAGGTTATTAGAGGACTGGGGGGTTTGCAATACCAAGATAGGTTATTACACTTGGGGCTATTTAGTTTGGAAAAACGAAGGCTAAGGGGTGATCTTATGTTAATGTATAAATATATGAGGGGACAGTACAAAGACCTTTCTGCTGATCTTTTTAATCATAGACCGGTGACAGGGACAAGGGGGCATCCTCTACGTCTGGAGGAAAAAAGGTTTAAGCATAATAACAGACGTGGATTCTTTACTGTAAGAGCAGTGAGACTATGGAACTCTCTGCCGTATGATGTTGTAATGAGTGAGTCATTACTTAAATTTAAGAGGGGACTGGATACCTTTCTGGAAAAGTATAATGTTACAGGGTATATATATTAGATTACTTGATAGGGCGTTGATCCAGGGAACTAGTCTGATTGCCGTATGTGGGGTCTGGAAGGAATTTTTTTCCCCATGGTGGAGCTTACTCTTACCACATGGGGTTTTTTTGCCTTCCCCTGGATCAACATGTTAGGGCATGTTAGGTTAGGCTATGGGTTGAACTAGATGGACTTCCTTCAACCTTAATAACTATGTAACATGGAGACGTTTATTCTCAGCGAGGAAAGAAAAGCGTAGGACCTGGTATACGAGAGATGCCCTAAAGTGGCTACCAGGTACACATAAAATTGGCCATTTTTTTTTCCGCATCATCAAAACGACGCATGCGGAAGCATCCGCATACTGCGGCACGACCTGCGTACCTAATGTTAAATATAGGTACACAGGCCGCATGCCAGCCGCATGCAGAAATAGGCGGAGCTAGCAGCGGAGGGCGGGGCTTCACGGAGGAAATCCGCAGCTGCTACAAACGCAAGTGTGAAAGTAGCCTTAGGCCATGTGCACACGTTCAGTATTTTTCGCGTTTTTTTCGCGTTTTTTCGCTATAAAAACGTGATAAAAACGCGAAAAAACGCTAACATATGCCTCCCATTATTTTCAGTGTATTCCGCATTTTTTGTGCAAATGTAGCCTTTTTTTCCGCGAAAAAATCGCATCGCGGAAAAAAAAGCAACATGTTCATTAAAATGCGGAATTGCAGGGGATTCCGCACACCTGGAAGTGCATTGATCTGCTTACTTCCCAGAGGATTATGTGCGGTTGGTACCCAGGGTGGAGGAGAGGAGACTCTCCTCCACGGACTGGGCACCATATAATTGGTCCAAAAAAAAGAATTAAAATAAAAAATAGTCCTATACTCACCTTCGATGTCTTCCCGCCTCTCTGCTGCATGCTGCCGCTTCGGTTTCTATAGCTGGTGTGCGGTGAAGGACCTGCGATGACGTCACGGTCTTGTGATTGGTCGAGACTGGTCATGTGACCGCTCACGTGACCGCGACGTCATGGAAGGTCCTGAACCACACCGGCATCTATAGGAACGGACGCCTGCAGGTGAGTATAACCATTTTTTTTATTATTTTTCAATATTCTATCTTTTACTATAGATGCTGCATAGGCTGCATCTATAGTAAAAAGATGGTCACACTTGTCAAACGCTATGTTTGACAAGTGTGACCAACCTGTCAGTCAGTTTTCCAAGCGATGCTACAGATCGCTTGGAAAACTTTAGCATTCTGCAAGCTAATTACGCTTGCAGAATGCTAAAAAAAAGCGAAAAAAACGCAAAAAAAACCGCAAAAAAAAAATGCGGATTTCTTGCAGAAAATTTCCGGTTTTCTTCAGGAAATTTCTGCAAGAAATCCGGACGTGTGCACATACCCTAAGTCTATGTTTGGATGTGACGGTCAGTTTTTTGAAATTTATTCTTTAGCCTTCTGACCGAGCACTCCGCCTCCCAGCCACAGGTGTTTTAATCGCAACAGGTCCATTACCCCTCCACAGAGAGAGAGAATGTTAGTCTAAGAAGAGGTTTCACAAGTACCCATTCACATGGAGACGTTTACTCTCATCTAGGGACAGTTAGTGGTCTTAACCATGGATATCTAAACTACTGCAATGCCCTGCACATGGGGTGAGCGACATAGCTAATCAGAAGAACTGTACTACCTTTCTAATTAAAAGTATTTGATAATATTATTACGCTTACTACGTATTGAGATAGCATTTTGGAGATGAGAATAGCGCTTTAACATTCATCTAATTTTACCATCTGCTCCTCTCAGTGATCCCCTGCTCATTCACCATGTATGTTTCATATGACCTCTGAACCGTAAGAGTGACCTGCCTACAAAATACCTCCATAATACACATTGGTCCATTCTGATTGGACATTGATTTCTCACTTGTTAGTGAGTAACCTGATTGGTTACTATAGAAGCGATTCTATATACACTCACCGGCCACTTTATTAGGTACACCATGCTAGTAACGGGTTGGACCCCCTTTTGCTTTCAGAACTGCCTCAATTCTTCGTGGCATAGATTCAACAAGGTGCTGGAAGCATTCCTCAGAGATTTTGGTCCATATTGACATGATGGCATCACACAGTTGCCGCAGATTTGTCGGCTGCACATCCCAAAGATGCTCCATACAAGGCAGGATGGATCCATGCTTTCATGTTGTTTACGCCAAATTCTGACCCTACCATCCGAATGTCGCAGCAGAAATCGAGACTCATCAGACCAAGCAACGTTTTTCCAATCTTCTACTGTCCAATTTCGATGAGCTTGTACAAATTGTAGCCTCAGTTTCCTGTTCTTAGCTGAAAGGAGTGGTACCCGGTGTGGTCTTCTGCTGCTGTAGCCCATCTGCCTCAAAGTTCGATGCACTGTGCGTTCAGAGATGCTCTTAGGCCTACCTTGGTTGTAACGGGTGGCGATTTGAGTCACTGTTGCCTTTCTATCAGCTCGAACCAGTCTGCCCATTCTCCTCTGACCTCTGGCATCAACAAGGCATTTCCGCCCACAGAACTGCCGCTCACTGGATTTATTTTCTTTTTCGGACCATTCTCTGTAAACCCTAGAGATGGTTGTGTGTGAAAATCCCAGTAGATCAGCAGTTTCTGAAATACTCAGACCAGCCCTTCTGGCACCAACAACCATGCCACGTTCAAAGGCACTCAAATCACCTTTCTTCCCCATACTGATGCTCGGTTTGAACTGCAGGAGATTGTCTTGACCATGTCTACATGCCTAAATGCACTGAGTTGCCGCCATGTGATTGGCTGATTAGAAATTAAGTGTTAACAAGAAGTTGGACAGGTGTACCTAATAAAGTGGCCAGTGAGTGTATATGGATTAGAGAGGGAGTGGGCTCCCGTCTGATTGACGTCCTTGCGATGGCCCGATTGTTGTTATCATGAATGTTTGTGTCAGTGCAGCAATGACAGTTATGATGCATTGCAATACTTTATAACCGCGATCAGAGCCACATAATTAAAAGTCCAATAGAGGAACGAAGTAAAAAAGCAAAATATATCTATAAAAAAGTAAGCATAGTTTTAAAATATCACCAAATATTATACCCATTAATACATATTTTTTATGTGAAATAGTATGCATCCTTCTTGTCCTTGTTCTTGACCACCAGCATGTTGTCGCTCCATTGGGCTCTGCTGTCACCCCTTCTGATTATCTGCCCAATTAGAGTTTTAGGGAGGCCTCTGATTTTTGCAGACAGTACCACTGGCTTGAACAGTGGGATGCTGGTATAAAATTTATTTGCATAGAGGTGATAACCTTTATCCAACAGTGGGTGCCCCAGATCCCACTTACTCCCAGGATAAAGGGGCATTAATGGGGTTCAACTCGGGAGTCCCCCCCCCTCCATAAACCCTAAACTTTTGGGTGTTCCCAGAGATACTCTCAAACAGTTTGTATAGCTTAATTCCGTACCTAGCCCTCTTACTGGGCAGGTACAACTGTTGTAATTTGAGACTCCCTTTGAAACGGATTAGGGACTCATCAACGCAGATGACCCTTTGGGACACGTACACCTCAACAAACTTGTTCCTACAGTGCTCAATGAATGGCCGAATGTTGAAAAGATGGACAAAGTTGGGGTCATTTCGGGGAGGACACCATGCATTATCAATATAATGAAAGAATTTGTGGATGGCCTCAAAACATTTATGGGCATTCGGAACACTAGAGTGTTGTATAAAACATCAACACTTCAATATTACCGAAGTTCTGGCTTCTTCAGGATCCCCATGTGAAGGACCAGGCCTCAAAACCTCATCATTTCTACTGTGTCTACAGGAGTCCAGGTAGGAAATTATAAAGTGTGGTTTTGTGCCCAAAATTGCTGGGCGTACAAATTTGTTTGGCCAACCATGAGGTTTACAAAATTTTCAGAGAAAAAGACTTTGAAAAAAGTCAATTTCTGTGAGGCCGCTTGTGTCAAATTTGATTTCTGATTGCTCCACAAAATCAGGAATTAGTAACTCATAATCTTAGGGGGTGAGGTCCTTATATCCTCATCAACAATGAGCGCTGGTTTTTGTCCTGAGGCGTCTGCGTGGCAGTCAAGCATCACTTGAAGAAGAGGAGGAGGAAAAACAGGATGGTGGGATCCTCTCCCTGAATGTCAGTGTATGAATACCGGGTTTAGGACGAGCAGGACATTTTTTTTTACATATGTGGTGTTTGTGTATCGCATTTTATTCAAGTGGGGGTGTATGTGTGTGCTTGTGTGCGTTTTGTGTAAACTCTTTTCTATTTAGAAAAGAAAGAAAAAGGTAAAAGGAAAAAAAAGCAACAACCGGAGGTTGATCACTGATGTGCCTCAGTGATCAGCACTTGACAGCTGTAGGATGGACCTAGGGATGATTCTTTTTTTTCCACCCTGACAAAAACTCAATTCAGTAAAAAATACCATAGTAGATGACAATTACTGCAGTATATTTTTACTCTTTACTAACTCAAACTCAATTCAGTAAAAAATACCAGAGTAGACGACGATTACTACAGTATATTTTCACTCTTTACAAACTCTTAACTCAATTCAGCAAAATATGCTGTAGTAGATGATGATTACTGCAGTGCATTTTTATTGTCCCCTACAATCCAATCAACTAATCTAAATTATTTTTTTTAATTATTTTTTTTCATGAAAAAAGAAACAACTGGAGGCCCGTTAGTGATGTTCGTCATCGACCACAACGTCTGTACAACGCACGCATGGATATGGTGCAAAAAGGGGATAAAAAGCAAAAATAGGCAGGGAAAAAAAGTGTTGTCAAGAACAATTGCAGGTGCTAATCAGTTGTGTATGTCTGATCAGTGGCTCGGTGGCTTCAGGACGCACACACAGAGTGGTGCAAAGGGGAGGGGGAGAAAAAATAGTGAGAAAAAATAGAGGAAAACAGCAAGCATGAGTGCGGATCAGTGATTTACGTCAGTGATCGACGCTCGGTGGCTGGAGGATGCACACACGGAACTTGTGCAAAAGGGGGAGTGGACAAGCACAAAAAAAATCCTGAAAAACAGTGAGCATGGTTTGAGTCACTCATCAGCGCTTGGCTGTTGCAGGATGCATGAAAAAATTGCATAAAAATAGAGCAATCAAGTACTGATAAGCACTCGGCACAGTTTTACAGCACCGATCCTACCATGGACATCAGTGTTTCAGACAATCTTATTGCCTGAAACACTGAAAAATGCTGTGATTGGCTGTTCAGAATTGAAAAGCTAATCATATTGATTGTAGTTGCCGAGGGGTGTCACCACCCCATGAGATGATGATGCCATGTACCCTGAGGTACCTCCTCTAAAAAGTCATTAATATATGTAACATTCTGTTGTACTCACGTAAATTGACTCTTGGAAATTTAGGTGAATCAAATTGGGAGGTGGCACCTTGTAGTGGTGTTAAAACTATTAGAATCCACAGGTTTATAATAGCACTTGTTTCATATCTTCTAGTTACAAATAAAAATGTTTAAGTAATGAAAGTTAATACTTAGCTTACTGTATGAATGAGTAAATTTTATTAAAAAATCACTGTAATTGATCCGAGTAAAGAAATCTAAGAGTAATTCTACTGATCACTTCCAAATAAAAATATCATCACTACAGTTCCCCAACATGTTAAGATGTTCTCAGTGGCCCATATATAGATTAGCGTAGATAGGGTCGAACATTGTACCCATAGCAGTTCCCCATGTTTGACGGTACGTATGCCCACTGTATTCAAAATAATTATGCAACAAAATTGATCATAAAAATTTTAACTGCCTCACATCCATATCATTTATTAAGTTCAACTACTCTGTGTAATGAAGTGACATAATGTGATATAAGTGATATATAATGTTCCCAAAATGTATCCTTGTTTCCAAGTGATTGTGTGTAATATTTCAATAGCATGGTTAATGTCTTTAAGGTATGCTGGAAGTTGGGATACACATGGCTGAAAATGGGTTTGAACATATCTGGACACATAGGCCATTGCACAGCTTCTTTAAAAAATTACAGGACGTTACGTTGGATTAATAACATTTTATGCATTTTAGGCATATTATAAAATGTTGCCAACTTCGGGGTTTTGCGTAAGGCCCCTTTCACACATCAGTTTTTTGTCATCAGTCGCAATCCGTCGAATTTTGAAGAAAAAAAAGGGTCCATCGCAAATTATGAAAAACTGATGCGACGGATCCGTTTTTTTTTCGCCGGATCTGACTAGCTGATCCAGCTATTTGGATCCTAAAAAAAAAATCGAAGCATGCTCAGTTTAAAAAATGGAATCCCTTGCTGGATTCCATCATTTGACGGATCTGGCGCCTTGGGCTTCCATTGTAGCAAACGACGGACACAAAAATCATTACTATGTATATGGCGAACGACGGATGAAACGTGAGGCCATCTGTCGCAATCCATCTCTAATACAAGTCTATGAGAAAAAAACGGATTCGGCGGCATCAGTCGCCGGATCCGTTTTTTTTTAAATTCGATGGTAAAAAACTGATGTGTGAAAGGGGCCTAATGCAAACTTAAATTTCCTGTTAAGTATACCATTACCGTCATGCTTTATTCACTAACCGTTTGAGTTCTTCATTAAATTGTTTTGTGCGGTCTTGTTTTAGTTTATAATAGGTTTGAGTATCAATCAGGAAGTGCATGGATTCTATATGGTAAAATGAATGATACATGACTACCATTGAAGTAATCAATTTAGATTTCTTACAATTCAGCTGTTGAATCCCCACTATCACCATCATTTCAAATTTTTTTTACATACAGTGGAATATGCATTGATGGGGTTGAATTTTGTTTCCCAGACAGCGCAGCCCAGTCTTGGTGCAGAAACAAATTAACTTGAGACATATGAAATATTTACCGCTCGATATTTGTATTGGATTATAGAATATAATTATTTTGTTATGGAAGTAACTTAAAGGGGTTGTCTAGTCTGAATCAATAACTCTATAGTCACTCTGTGTGACTGCAGACTTATGAATCCCCCAGACTACGCACTATGCACTGCAGGGATTCACCGATTTCCGACCTGGGAATGTATGTATGAGTTATGCATACTTCCGGCCAACAGGCTTGTCTGACTAAAGGGCACGGCCTCTCTCCATAAAATTGTATGGAGAGCAAGGCGGAGCCCACTAGCTGGAATTATGCATAACCCATAAATACCCTCTGGTCCCAGGTCGGAAAATGGTGAATCCCTGCAGCACACAGTGCGTGCATGCAGAGTGACTACAGACTTATTGATTTGAACCGGACAACCCCTTGCCTCTGATTGTTGCGGTCATGCACTGCACTACTGTAGTGTGGTTTAGTATCCTTGCTTGTCAGTGTAATACTAACACAATACTAATACACTTTAGATGACTGTTGACCAAGTAATCACAGATTTATTTCCTGACTCCTCCATACATACAAACATTCAAGTTTTCCGGTGGTCTCTATGAGCAAGTCGCCTACAGAACTTCTCTAGGATTATCTACAGGAAGAATAAATGGAACAGCTTCTGAAATTCAGCATGCCAGATCCTCCTCTGCCCTTAAATATATCTGTCCAGAGGCCACCAAATATATTGTATAGTCGACCAATCCCACCTAAATCGGTGCTTTCATCTGAATTTAGTCTAATATGTATGGGGCTGGGCGTAGAGCTGAACTCTGTCAAACCTTCTTAGATGCCATTTTGCTTCTGACAGCAGCAAGTAATTAAACTGCCAGGATTATTGTTGCAGCCGTGCCCGTGACATCACTGCGGTGAATATATATGATCAGGAACAAAATGTGCCTTACGCTATTTACATGGTGTTTAACAAGAATTGTCAGTGGCAGTTTTCTTTTTAAACATTTCAATATGTGCTTTTTTTTGGCGTTTCTCTTATAATATGGGAAAGCTAAGGCCAAAACCAAAAGCCATAAAACCCTGTACATGGAGGCTTTGGTATCAAATAATCCCTATCAGCCAAATTTTTGTAAACATAAGAAGCTTTTATAAATGCCTCAAACTTCTATATATGAATCAGACATGAGATCTAACACGATAGAAGATTAATGCCCAGTGAAGACGGGAAACATTCATACAGGCGGCCGGTGGTGATGGAGTCAGTGATGGACTCTGACCAGATATGTTTCTAGAGCCATAGTAGAAGATGAAGATGTTGTCCTCATCATGAAGTAGTTATTTCTCATGTCACGTGTAATGAATATCTCCTGCAGTATTGCTAATGCCGATTTCAGTGTCCGTAAATGAGACGAGAATTAGCGTTATGGAAGATGAGTCTATGAGAAATTTATTCAGCTGCCGACTCCAAGGAAGAAACTACGGTAGTTATTGTGTGTGGCCTAAAATACACTGCTCAAAAAAATAAAGGGAACACTAAAATCCCACATCCTAGATATCACTGAATGAAATATTCCAGTTGTAAATCTTTATTCATTACATAGTGGAATGTGTTGAGAACAATAAAACCTACAAATGATCAATGTAAATCACAACTAATATCCCACGGAGGTCTGGCATTGGAATGATGCTCAAAATAAAAGTGGAAAATGAAGGTAAAGGCTGATCCAACTTCAGTGGAAATGCCTCAAGACAAAGAAATGATGCTCAGTAGTGTGTGTGGCCTCCGCGTGCATGTATGACCTCCCTACAATGCCTTGGCATGCTCCTGATGAGGCGGTGGATGGTCTCTTGATGGATCTCCTCCCAGACCTGGACTAAAGCATCCGCCAACTCCTGGACAGTCTGTGGTGCAACATGATGTTTGTGGATGGTTCGAGACATGATGTCCCAGATATGTTCAATCGGATTCAGGTCTGGGGAATGGGGCGGGCCAGTCCATAGCTTTAATGCCTTCATCTTGCAGGAACTGCTGACACACTCCAGCCACATGAGGTCTGGCATTGTCTTGCAATAGGAAGAACCCAGGGCCAACTGCCCCAGCATATGGTCTCACAAGGGGTCTGAGGATCTCATCTCGGTACCTAATGGCAGTCAGGCTACCTCTGGAGAGCATATGGAGGGCTGTGCGGCCCTCCAAAGAGATGCCACCCCACATCATTACTGACCCACTGCCAAACTGGTCATGCTCAAGGATGTTGCTGGCAGCAGATTGCTCTCCACGGCATCTCCAGACTCTGTCACATGTGCTCAGTGTGAACCTGCTTTCATCTGTGAAGAGCACAGGGTGCCAGTGGCGAATTTGCCAATCCTGGTGTTCTGTGGCAAATGCAAAGCGTCCTGCATGGTGTTGGGCTGTGAGCACAACCCCCATCTGTGGACGTCAGGCACTCAGACCATCCTCAAGGAGTCGGTTTCTAACTGTTTGTTGCAGACACATGCACATTTGTGGCCTACTGGAGGTCATTTTGCAGGGCTCTGGCAGTGCTCCTCCTGTTCCTCCTTGCGCAAAGGCTGAGGTAGTGGTCCTGCTGTTGGGTTGTTGCCCTCCTACGGCCCCCTCCACGTCTCCTGGTGTACTGGTCTGTCTCCTGGTAGCGCCTCCAGCCTCTGGACACTACCACTCCTTTATTGAGTGTGTCTTGATAATTGCCAATAATTTCCATCTGTTGTCTATTCCATTTGCACAACAGCATGTAAAATTGATTATCAAACAGTCTTGCTTCCTAAGTGGATAGTTTGATTTCACAGAAGTTTGATTTACTTGGAGTTATATTCTGTTGTTTAAGTGTTACCTTTATTTTTTTGAGCAGTGTATATAGGATTTATTAATAGATGTAATGAAACAAATGAACACTATAAAATAAAAAATAAAAAGAATAATATTTTAATGATCTTCTGTACTCCTGTGCCACCACTGCTTTGGTCCCTCACCAGTTTATCTATCCCCTGGTCTGTCTCAACGAACAAGTCATCTCTACAGCCATTCCATTCAGTAGCCAAAGCAGGGACTGACATAGCCAGTTATTGGGAGCATTTAGGTGTCTTAATCAGCAATTCATCTTATGTTCCAGTCTATGCTAGACAAAGAGAATATATACATGTTTCCTCTTTTTATATTATTACATGGGTTCTTTATGATGTTACATTGACCTTATCTTTTCCCCATCCAGGTTCTTACAATATCGGATCGTCTCAGTGAGGATCTTCTATCTAATAGAATTTTCCTGATGAATCTGTCCAGGATGGATATGGACAGAGAGAAGATTTCAGAGAAGATATTAGATCTCACCTTAGAGATCCTCTTCTGGCTTACTGGAGAGGTGGGAGATTCTGATGACGTCACATTACATCATTCTTATCTATAAGAATAACAGATGGACAGAACTGGAGAGGTGATCAGGGCTGTGGAGTCGGTAAGCCAAACCTCCGACTCCTCAATTTCCCTGATTTCCGTCTCTTGCTCCATGACTTTGACTCCACAGCCCTGCCTCACTACTAAGCATGTACATAAAGTGCAGCACAGATTCATCTTGCCTAGAATCTTAGCTCAGTAACAGAACAGCCATTTCATAGCTTTCCCAAATTCTTATGAAAAAATTGCGGTACCCAATTTATTATAGATTTTAGGAGTCAGTCAGTCCATTTTATACCAGCTCCTACTCCTTCCAAAATGGACATAGATTCTGACTCCAACTCCACAGAGAGGCTATTACAACTCACCCTAAAGATCCTCTTCCAGCTTACTGCTTACATCATTCTTATCTATTGGAATAACAGATGGACAGAACTGGAGAGGTGAGGACTCTGGAAATGTTGCAGTGAGATTTATTAATGTGTCTCTCCATAACCAGGATTACACAGTAGTGAAGAAGACCTCTAGTGGCCACTGTCAGGCCCCTGTGTCTGAGGGATGGGGAAGACCTTTGAGACCTATTACGGGGCCTCCACCTCACCCCCTGATACATGAGGATATTAATGACCAGAAGATTCTAGAACTTACCTACAAGATGATTGAGCTGCTGACTGGAGAGGTGACATTGCTGGGAATTCTGAGACATTATACAGTAACACAATGAAGTGATTAGGGGGATGACTGTATCATTGTATGTGTCAGGTTCCTATAAGGTGTCAGGATGTGACCGTCTATTTCTCCATGGAGGAGTGGGAGTATTTAGAAGGACACAAAGATCTGTACAAGGACTTCATGATGGAGGTTCCCCAGCCCCTCACATCACCAGGTAATAGGGCTAAATACACACAGCCTATAATTATTTTTATGTAAAGAATGAAAACAGTCCCTGTATGTGTTTCCTCCAGATCTATCCAGTAAGAGGACAACACCAGAGAGATGTCCCCGACCTCTTCTTCCACAGGACTGTAAACAAGAAGATCCCAATGTTCTTCTGGATCAACAGGTAGATGGAGAGAAGGTGTCATGAGATCTCCTTTATGATGTATAGACAGCTGTGAAGGTCTTGTACTCAGTCTTGTTTTATCCACCAGTATTGTATGTTTTATACTTGTGTAATGAGAACGGTGGAGACGGCAGGATTAGAGTTGATCATAGATGTGACTTCTCCATCTGTCTGTGACTTTTACAATATTTATTTCAGGGTGAAGATCTGACCCATATTAATACTACAGAAATATATGTGAGGAGTTATGAGTGGTGTAAGGAGGAGATTCCTACATATGACTACCCAGGTGAGTAGTAACCACTAAATGCAGAGAAGTCTCAGATTCTTCTCAGTCACCAGATGTGTCTGCTTTATCAGTGGTGTGGTCCGACCATATCACCATTTTGCTTCTATACCATAATATTGCCCCCCCCCCCCTCCATTCCGAAACTATTCAGAATACTTTGGGCATTGAAAGCCTTTCTTCTATAGAACTTTGAACCTGGATGATTCATCTACCCCATGGAATTAGAAGATACTGACTCTTACTTGCCTATAAAAAAAAACAAACATAATCAGGTTCCTCTCATCATGTTCTCATACACTTTATGCAGTTAATAGCCTCTGTGTCTGTACTGTTACATACTTAGGCTGTTAACTGGTTCATGCAGCTTTACATGAACACCCGAGCCTTACACTATGGCTGGTCCGAATAACTAAAGCAATTGTTACCATCCACTTCTCGTGTCTCCCCTTTTCCTATAGTTTGTAAGCTTGCGAGCAGGGCCCTCATTCCTACTGGTATCTGTTTTGAACTGTGATTTCTGTTATGCTGTAATGTCTATTGTCTGTACAAGTCCCCTCTATAAGTTGTAAAGCGCTGCGGAATATGTTGGCGCTATATAAATAAAAATTATTATTATCTTTTAAACTACAAAGCAAAATGCCAGCGAATAAATTGCTTGTGAGGCCACATCTAGAATATAAGATCCAGTTCTGGGCTCCACATTTAAAAAAGGACATTCAGAAATCAGAGTCAATTCAAAGGCGGGCTACTAGATTATTACAAGGGATGCAAAGTCTCTCATATGATGAGAGATTGGAAAAGTTGGACAAAGAGCTGAGGCCACTACTAAAAGTAGTCAGGTGGAATCTCTGGGAGTTGTGAGATGGTTCTAAGGAAATGACCAGTGTCTAAAATGAAGGACCTAGTTTTTTTAGTTAGTGGAGTTAGTAATTTAAAAAAAAAAAAATGGAGATAGGAGACAGGATAGATTCCATTGAGGCTTCGATGGGCTTATACTTGTACAGCGCAATGGCTTGTGCGCATGCGCATGCTTCCCAAGCCTCCTTCTCCTGCATACTTTCTGGAATTACTGGGGCCCACACAGCACTGTGGTATTTAACCCAAGAGGCCACCAATGTATCCATTCACCACCACATCCTGCTACAAGTAATAGGTTAGTTTACCTTCTAGTTAACCCCTGACTTTCACTACTTCTACTACTACTTTATTTTATCTAATGATCTTACTCCATCTTTACAGCCCCAGCTGGGACTTCTGTTTTCTATGCCTCTGCTGAAGCCCCTTGGCCATTTTTCTCTATTGCACAAGGTCAGTGTTCTCTTCCAGCATACTCTCACCCTGATCCCCCAGTACCCGAATGAGCTATCTATGTTAGTTAATATTTTTGATCGTTCTCCTTAGCATCTATGCTGCAATCATGTACCTTGCTTTATCGCTTGTCCTATATGCCTAATTAACCATTATTCTAGGGACTGTGTATTGGCTTATTTGATATCCATCCCTAGTTCATGTTGTATATTTATTGTACCCACATGTATATACAGTATGTGTACAGCACCTCATTTTATTCTTTTTGTTTGTTTGCACCTTAATATTACTACTGTACTATTATATTGTACTAATATTGTATTATTCTCTGTATCCTTTGCAGTGAGGTTTGATAAAGTCCCGGGTTAGGGTCGAAACTTTACCGCATTTTCGTGTTACTTATCCTTCTCTGTGGTGTACTCTAAAAATGCACTACGTTTCCAAAGTTTATTGTCACCCAGACAATTTTGTGTTTTCCATGAAAACTCATACTTTTATTAATCAAATGAGTTGCCAAACGAATTGAAAATCTAGTCCAGACATTGACAAGGTTCGAGAAAATTATTTTTATTTGAAATAATAATTTTTCTCTCCTTCAAACTTTGCTTTTGTCAAAGAATGCTCCTTTTGCAGCAATTACAGAATTGCAGACCTTTGGTATTCTGGCAGTTAATTTGCTGAGGTAATCTGGAGAAATTTCACCCCATGGTTCCAGAAGCCCCTCCCACAAGTTTGGCTTGATGGGCACTTTTTGCATACCATACGGTCAAGCTGCTCCCACAACAGCTCAATGGGGTTGAGATCTGGTGACTGCGCTGGTCACTCCATTACAGATAGAATACCAGCTGCCTGCTTCTTCCCCAAATTGTTCTTGCATAATTTGGAGGTGTGCTTTTGGTCATTGTCCTGCTGTAGGATGAAATTGGCTCCAATCAAGCGTTGTCCACAGGGTATGGCATGGCGTTGCAAAATGGAGTGATAGCCTTCCTTATTCAAAATCCCTTTTACCTTGTACAAATCTCACACTTTACCAGCTCCAAAGCTACCCCAGACCATCACATTACCTCCAGCATGCTTGACAGATGGCATCAGGCACACTTCCAGCATCTTTTCAGTTGTTCTGCATCTCACAAAGGTTCTTCTGTGTGATCCAAACACCTCAAAGTTGGATTCGTCTGTCCATAACTCTTTTTTCCAATCTTCCTCTGTCCAATGTCTGTGTTCTTTTGCCCATATTAATCTTTTCCTTTTATTAGCTAGTCTCAGATATGGCTTTTTCTTTGCCATTATGCCCTGAAGGCCAGCATCCCGGAGTCGCCTCTTCACTGTAGACATTGACACTGGCGATTTGCATATACTATTTAATGAAGCTGCCAATTGAGGACCTGTGAGACGTCGATTTATCAAACTACAGACTCTAATATACTTGTCTTGTTGCTCAGTTGTGCAGCAGGGCCTCCCACTTTTTCTAGTTTGGTTAGAGCCTGTTTGTGCTCTCCTCTGAAGGGAGTAGTATACACTGTTGAAGGAAATCTTCAGTTTCTTGGCAATTTCTCTCATGGAATAGCCTTCATTTCTAAGAACAAGAATAGACTGTTGAGTATCACATGAAAGTTCTTTTATTCTGGCCATTTTGAGAGTTTACTGGAACCAACAAATGTAATGCTCCAGATTCTCAACTAGCTCAAAGGAAGGTCAGGTATATAAGCTCTCTAATCAGCCAAACTGTTTTCAGCTGTCCTAACATACTTGCACAAGGGTTTTCAAGGGTATTCTAACCATCCATTAGCCTTCTAACACAGTTAGCAAACACAAAATACCATAAGAACACTGGAGTGATGGTTTTTGGAAATGGGCCTCTACACCTATGAAGATATTGCATTACAATCCAGGCGTTTGCAGCTAGAATAGTCATTTACCACATTAACAATGTATAGAGTGTATTTCTGAATCATTTAATGTTAGCTTCATTGGAAAAAACTGTGCTTTTCTTTCAAAAATAAGGAAATTTCTAAGTGACCCTAAACTTTGGAACGGTAGTGTAAATTTGAGCACTGTTTTGCAAAAACAAAGAATCTATTTGAGTGCGGCTGTTACTTTTTCCTGTAAATTGTCTAGGCGCCTGGTCTAAGTTACCGTTGTCGGTTGTGGGCCATGCTAACCTTGTCAAAATGATCTGGATGCCATATTTGCTGTACGTTCTACATAACTCCCCAGTATGGATAAATCAGAGGTTTTTCAGTCAGTCAGGAGATCAGAAAATTAATAAGGTGCAAACAGACTCTGAGAATTAAATTGGGAACATTGCAAAAAAATAAAACAATGGGAGGGCTTGCGGTTCCAAACCCATGGGTATATTATGTGGCATCTCAGCTTCAACATATTCGGGGATGGGATGACCCTGGGGAAGGAGGAGCTCAGCGTATGTTGCTACAGCACTATTTCCAATCGGATAAACTCTATGAGGTATTGGATGTGCATAAGTTTGGGACACTTGGAGGCAAAATCCCAACTATGCTGTTATGTCATTAACCTTTGGGGACGGTGAAAATATTACAGGGAATAGAACGTTTTTCACAATATACTTCATTATGGAACACTCCATGGCTCCCAAATCTATACCAACTGGTGGGATTTGGCTTCTGGAGCGCCAAGGGTTTAAACAGACTTAATCAAGTGCTGATAGGTGATGTGATTAAGGAATTCTCACAGCTGCAAAACAAATATGGGTTACCTTCCTCTGAATTCTATAAATACTTACAAATTAGGCACGCGTATCGGGCGGAAAGCATTGTTTTGGAAGGAGAGTACCCCGAAACTCCATAATACAGAGAATAGCTAATCTACATAGTTCTCATGGATTGATCTTGTTACTTTATAACATTCTATTAGACATTATATTGACAAACCAGCCAATGTGATCAAAAGAGAAATTAGAGAGTGTAATGGGACCTATAGAGGAAAATCACTAGTCAGATATACTGGAAAGAGTTCCACAGCTGTCTTTAAGCGAATCCCGTAGACTGTCCCATATATATGTGATACACCAGGTATACAGGACACCCCAATTCTTATTTAATATAGGATTTCGCTCAAGTGCCCACTGTCCTAGATGCAAAACTAACATAGCAGATATGTTTCATATTATGTGGAACTGTCCTAACTTGGTGTCCTTTAGTAGGAGTGTTGTAGCATTGATTAACCCCTTTACCCCCAAGGGTGGTTTGCATATTAATGACCGGGCCAATTTTTACAATTCTGACCACTGTCCCTTTATGAGGTTATAACTCTGGAACGCTTCAACGGATCCCGGTGATACACTGTTTTCTCGTGACATATTGTACTTCATGTTAGTGGTAACATTTCTTTGATATGACTTGCGATTATTTGTGAAAAAAACTGAAATTTGGTGAAAATTTTGAAAATTTAGCAATTTTCCAAATTTGAATTTTCATGCCTTTAAATCACAGAGATATGTCACACAAAATACTTAATAAGTAACCTACATGTCTACTTTACATCAGCACAATTTTGGAACTAATTTTTTGTTAGGGAGTTATAAGGGTTAAAAGTTGACCAGCAATTTCTCGTTTTTACAGCACCATTTTTTTTAGGGACCACATCTCATTTAAAGTCACTTTGAGGGGTCTATATGATAGAAAATACCCAAGTGTGACACCATTCTAGAAACTGCACATCTCATGGTGCTCAAAACCACATTTAAGATGTCTATTAACTCTTAGGTGCTTCACAGGAATTTTTTGAATGTTTAAAAAAATGAACATTTTTTTCACAAAAAATTTAATTCAGACCAAAAATTTTTTTATTTTGCCAAGGGTATCAGGAGAAATTGGACCCCAAAAGTTATTGTGTAATTTGTCGTGAGTATGCTGATACCCCAAATGTGGGGGTAAACCACTGTTTGGGCGCATGGCAGAGCTCAGAAGAGAAGGAGTTTTACGTTTTCAACTCAAAATTGGCTGGAATTAAGATTGGACGCAATGTCGCATTTGGAGAGCCCCTGATGTGCCTAAACAGTGAAACCCACAACAAGTGACACCATTTTGGAAACTAGACCCCCTAAGGAACTTATCTAGATGTGTGGTGAGCACTTTGAACCCCCAAGTGCTTCACAGAAGTTTATAAGTTAGAGCTGTAAAAATAAATAATCAAATTTTTTCACAAAAATGATCTTTTCGCCACCAACTTTTTATTTTCCCAAGGGTAACAGGAGAAATTGGACCCCAAAAGTTGTTGTCCAATTTGTCCTGAGTACGCCGATATCCCATATGTGGGAGAAAACTACTGTTTGGGAGCATGGCATGTTTTGGTCCCCACTTAGCTCTGTCATCTGTTAACAGAAATATAGAGTGCTTCCAAGTCATGGTAGCACAAAGGCTCTGGAAAAGCAAAATGGTTCCTCGTACCCAAAAAAGAAATTCAGTGAATGCTGCACTATCAAAGCTAAATCCCACTCTCCCTTCTGACAGTGTGCCTAAATCACATTTAGCATCCACACTCCAAAAATTACTGTGAAGCACCTAAATGGTTAATAAACTTCCTAAATGTGGTTTTGAGCACCTTAAGGGGTGCAGTTTTTAGAATGGTATAACTTTTGTGTATTTTCTTTCATATGGACCCCTCAAAGTCACTTCAAATGTAATATGGTCCCTAAAATAAAATAAAAATGTAAATTTTGTTGAACAAATTAGAAATTGCTGGTCAACTTTTAATCCTTAAAACTTCTTAACTAAAATATATATATCTTTCAAAAATTGTGCTGATGTAAAGTAGAAATGTGGGAAATGTTATTTATTACCTTTTTTGTGCGACATGACTCTCTGATTTAGTGACTTTAAAATTTCAACATTTTTGCCAAATTTCTTTTTTTTTTTTCACAAATAAATGGAAGTCATATCAAACAAATGTTACCACTATCATGAATTACAATATGACACAGAATTGTAAAATTAGGCCTGGTCATGAGGTGAGTAAAAGTTTTTATTAGTATCATTTTCTCCTATATAACAATTTTTAGTGACTTGTTATTGCAATATTTTGGAGACAGAATGAATAAACAGCTGAACAGCACACTCCACTGGTTGATGCTATGAGGTCTTTTAATAGACTATGAACTGTCATTGTCTTAGGGAATAATTCATTTTTACAACATAACCTCACATTTCTATGGAGATTTTGAGTAGAAATATTCAAACATAAATTTCAAGGCTATTTTATTCAAAAATAATAATTGATTTTATTTTTGGCAGATGACTGTACCAGGAGATCAGAGGGACAGCTGACATCTTCAATTTTAAAATCAGATGACCTTGAGATCCCACAGGATACAATTGAAGTGAATGACATTACTCCAGATATACCACTATCCCTTCAGAGCAAAGATCTATTGTCTGATCATTTGAAGCAGGTCATATCTTCTGACTCATTACAGACTATTAATAAAAATAAAATTCAGAAAAGAGGCATTAAAAAACAAACTGCTCTTAAAGCAAAGATGCCAATTACACATTCACAGCATGGAAATAGTTTTTCCCTCGAAACACCTTTTGCTAACCATCAAAACATTCACACAGAGGAGAAGAGATTTTCTTGTTCCAACTGTGGGAGACATTTTACCCAGAAAGCAGAACTTGTTAGGCATGAAAGAATTCACACAGGGGAGACGCCTTTTTCGTGTTTAGAATGTGGGATATGTTTTACACATAAATTAATTTTTGCTGCACATCAAAGAATTCACAAAGGGGAGAAGCCATATTCATGTTCAGAATGTGGGAAATGTTGGGCAGATAAATCAAGTTTTGTTAGACACCAGAAAATTCACACAGGGGAGAAGCCTTTTTCATGTTCAGAGTGTGGGAAATGTTTTATACAGAAATCAGACCTTCTTAATCACCAGAGAACTCACACAGGGGAGAAGCCTTTTTCATGTTCAGAATGTGGGAAATGTTTTTACCGGAAATCACACCTTGTTAGACACCAGATAACTCACACAGGGGAGAAGCCTTTTTCATGTTCAGAATGTGGGAAATCTTTTTACCAAAAATCGCATCTTATTGTACACCAGAAAACTCACGAAGGGGAAAAGTCTCTTTCATGTTCAGAATGTGGGAAATGGTTTTTATATAAATCACATCTTGTTACACACCAGAAAACTCACAAAGGGTAGAAATCTTTTTCATATTCATAATGTGGGAAGTGTTTTACCTTAAAATGTTACTTTCTTAAACATCAAAATCCCACATGGGGAGAAGTAATTATCATACCTAGAATGTGAGAAATAAATGACTGGAAAATCATAATTTGTTGACCTATAAATAATAACTCACAAAGAGAAAGACACTATCAATTTTATTGACAAATTGGACAGAAAACATATAACAGACATACCAGTAGATGATTTATATTGTGGGCCCCAATGGGGACAGTGCCGATAATATCTGTAAAGTGCTGTTAAATTAATGACTATATGAGTGAGTAAAATAATAAATAAGAATAACACACCATCACATAATTAAATGAGAAAGAAAATTACTTTAGAACTTACTGTATTTTTGGACGCACTAAAACTTCTTGCTAATAAGTGAGTCTGGAAACAGTTTGCTGAGACGGAGAAGAACGCTGAGACGGTGTCCTTCCTGATCACTGAGAGAACTGCTCTCTCCTCCTGCCCCACACTTTTCTATGTAATCGGCGCACTGCAGGAGAGGAAAATACCGGTACCTGCACAGAGGCTGCACGTCCTGAGTGAGTAGCTGAAGAACCTTCCAACTGACTAGCACCTGGACCTTTCACATGACTTGGAAGGAACTGCAAAATGGGGTAATGAATACACATTGTATGTGTTTGTAAATGTGATATGTAGCAGAGGTGTGTGTAAATGTAAAAACAAGAGAAACAGGCGTTTGTGGCTAAAATTCAAAAAACTTTTTTTTGCGAGGGGAAAAAAAAAACAATAGCAAGACAGACACCAGTAATTCTGGCAACCAAGAAAAGGCTTAGTTAAGGTTCTCTAGTGCAGCGGGGTTGGTGCAGTTCAACAGATAGGAAGTGACCACAGGAAAATTCAAAACGTCCAACCTAACTCACAAATGGAAAACAAATGTTATCCTCCGGATCGCAACCGGGAGTCAAGACAGTACGTATCCGAGACCGGTTGCCATGGGTGACTGCACCGCCGTGTCACGCTAAGTGGTGCCAGGCCTTTTGGCTTCGCTTGGCTCTGTGTTACTTCACACAGGCTGAATCTTGCAGAGCCACCTGCTCTGCAGTTTGCAAACCAACTCTGCCACACCCAACCTTTTGCTGCAGGGTTTTTAAATGGAATCTTTGGCCATGGGCCACTTGTAAGACCCAGCCTGGATGGAGCGAACACCCCCACTATCATCCTGTAGTTCGCTCCAAAAATAGAAGCCCATGCTAGGTTTTCTTAGCCACTTTCTGCCAGCTGACGGAATAGTACGTCAGCTGGCAGTATCCCCCGCTTTGAGATGGACTCCGGCTGTGAGCCCACCTCAAAGCCGCAACTTGTCAGCTGTTTTCAACAGCTGACGTGCCCGCATGGGCGAGAGCGGAATCGCGATCCGCCCACGCCCAATAACTAGTTAAATGCCGCTGTCATACTCTGACAACGGCATTTAACAAGCGCTGCCGGCCATGTGGTCGGAAGTACGCCCACCGCTGACCCCCATAACGTGATCAGGGGTCATCGGTGCGTTGCCATTGGAGCGCTCCATGGGGCCGTGGGGTACTCGGTACCGGTTCACAGTGGGATGTCACGGTGGCTGACCCGGTCCGTGGCCCTGGGACGTCCGTGTAAAAGGGAAAGGTCTTTAAAGGGGAAATGTTTGTGACGCCACCTGTTGTGAATTTTGTTCTCGGACTCCCTCCTGTGGTCATGAATGGTACTTTGGTTAGTTCTGCTCTTGGACTCCCTCTGGTGGCTTCCAGCGGAACTGCTGGTCACTGAGGTTGGCTTTATCAGCTGCCCTCGTTTATTGCTATGTTGGCTTCCCTATTTAACTCCACTCAGATCGTTACTTCATGCCAGCTGTCAATGTTTCAGTATTGGTTCAGATCTCTCTTGGACTTCTCTGAGGACCTGTCTACTCCAGCAGAAGCTAAGTCTTTGCTAGTTCATTTGTTGTTACTGCTTCCTGAATATATTTCTTAGTACTGCTATATTCTAGTCCAGCTTGCTATCATGATATTCCCTTGCTAGCTGGAAGCTCTGGGGGTGCAGAGTGGCACCTCCACACCGTGAGTCGGTGTGGGGAGACTTTTTGCTTACTCTGCGTGGCTTTTTGTAGTTTTTGTGCTGACCGCATAGATCCCTTTTCTTTCCTCTGACTATTTAGTTAAATCTGGCCTCCTTTGCTAAAACCTGTTTCATTCCTGTGTTTGTGACTTTCCTCTTAACTCACAGTCAATATATGTGGGGGGCTGCCTTTACCTTTGGGGAATTTCTCTGAGGCAAGGTAAGGCTTCTATTTCTATCTTTAGGGGTAGTTAGCTCTTAGGCTGTGAAGAGGCGTCTAGGGAGAGTTAGGTACGCTCCACGGCTATTTCTAGTGTGTGTGATAGGAGTAGGGTTTTCGGTCAGCAGAGTTCCCACTTCCCCAGAGCTAGTTCCGATTTTGAGTTTACTCATCAGGTCATTCCGGGTGCTCCTAACCACCAGGTCCATAACAGCCACCTGTGGTATTCGGTCAGGGTGACCGACGCTGCTTTAAGGGGTCCACTGGGGTGATGTTATGGCAGCTAGATGGTATACCTTCTCACAGGTTAAGTATATCCCCAGGGCTTCCCAATGTGTAGATGGTGGATGATGAATGGCGCAGTGAAGAACAAGGACACAAGGTTGCAGTCTCTTTACCTTTACTGAAGACTTCAGCATCCACAGTCCAGAGCACCAGATCACAGGGCAGGCAGAGTCCGGCCGGTTTGGAGGCAAGTCCAGAGTCCCCTTATCCAGGTGGAAATCAGTAGCCTTCCTCTAGCGCCGTGGTGTTGTAGTCCCTTACTGCTAAGCTTCTCATAAGGTCCTCACAACTGTTGTAGATGTTATGTCTCTCTCTCTCTGTCCCACGGATAGGATAGGACAAACCCGTTTGACTGGTGGCTTGAGGCAGTTTATAGGGACTCTATCATGCCTCAGCCTCTAAGGGGTGCCACCGTGCCTCCGGGGTGTAGGGCGGACAGGTAACGTGAAATAAGCTGTCCTGCCGGTCTCTGGAGCAAGGCATAAAGAACATTACTCCCTCGGTGTTCCGGCTATCGGGATTCTGCGCCTCAGAAGGAGGCAGCCCGTGTAGGGCTGGTCCCCTTCTGATATCCACTCCTTTGCTACGACTTCTTTTGCATGCTCGCTGCAATACAATTCTGCCTTCGATGTCTCTTTCCAGGAGCTGCAGCTCTGAGGGCATGCACAGCTCCGTGTCCTTCTTTCTCAATCTCTGACAGGATCCCTCCCCTGTCAGGGACCAACTACCTGAGCAAAGCTCAGCCAGCAACTAACTAACTTTCCCTGCAGGTCACCAGTTTTACCAATGTGGGGAGTGACCTAATAAATAGCAAGAGCTCCCTCTGGTGGCCTGGAGTGTGAAATGTGTTGCATGTTTGTGATACCTGGATGCAGTTATCCTTCTTTCCCTCCAAACGTAACATCACTCTCCCCTAGAGGAAAATGACATTACTGCAATGACCAGGACCCTGGGTCGCTGCACCATCACAACCAGAGGTCTCCAGAAGACCTCTATGGTTGTTGATGGCAGACTGCTCTGAGCGCCACCTTGTGGTCGGCGCTAGTGATGAGCAAATATACTCGTTACTCGAGATTTCTCGCGCATGCTCGGGGGTCCTCCGAGTATTTTTTAGTGCTCGGAGTTTTAGTTTTTAGCGCCGCAGCTGAATGATTTACATCTGTTAGCCAGCATAAGTACATGTGGGGGTTGCCTGGTTGCTAGGGAATCCCCACATGTACTTATGCTGGCTAACAGATGTAAATCATTCAGCTGCGGCGCTAAAAACTAAAACTCCGAGCACTAAAAAATACTTGGAGGACCCCCGAGCATGCTCGAGAAATCTCGAGTAACGAGTACCGTATTTTCCGCTTTGTAAGACGCACTTTATTTCCCCCAAATTTGGGGGGGAAATGGGGGTGCGTCTTACAAAGCAGATATACCGCTTACCGTTACAGGCTGGGATGAGGGGGTGTCCGCTGCCGCCCGCTGCTGCTGCCGCCCACCACCGCTGCTGCTGCCGCCCACCACCGCTGCTGCTGCCGCCCGCCACCGATTTCGCTCGCCACCGCGGTTGTCCGCTGCTACTCCGGTGCTGCGGGGGCTCTGGCGACATTTTGTGAAAGACCAGAGCCCCCCGGCAGTTCGTCCATGCGTTCCTTCCTGTATGACTGACTCCGGGAAAATGGCCGCCCGAAATCTCGGGAGATGAGATTTCAGCGCTGAGATCTCATCTCTCGAGATTCCGGCGGCCATTTTCCCAGAGTCAGTCATACAGGAATACATGGACGAACTGCCAGGGGGCTCTGGCCTTTCACAATATGTCAGCAGAGCCCCCGCAGCACCGGAAACAGCCCTGCAGCCCCGAAGCCCCCCTGCAGCACAGGAGCCGCCCCGCAGACCGCCTCATCCCAGCCTGCAGCACAGGAGCCCCCCTGCAGACTGCCTCATCCCAGCCTGCAGCACAGGAGCCCCCCTGCAGCACAGGAGCCCCCCTGCAGACCCCCTCATCCCAGCCTGCAGCACAGGAGCCCCCCTGCAGACCCCCTCATCCCAGCCTGCTGCACAGGAGCCCCCCTGCAGACCCCCTCATCCCAGCCTGCTGCATAGGAGCCCCCCTGCAGACCTCCTCATCCCAGCCTGCAGCAATGATCCACTCCTGCCTCCAGCAAGGACCCTGGGACCCTGATCCACCGCAGCCACAACCCCTGGTAAGTAATAAGACGCATGGATTATAAGACGCCCCACCAATTTATTAAAAAAAGTTTTTTCCTATTTTTCTCCTCAAAATTTGGGGTGCGTCTTATAATCCGGAGCGTCTTACAAAGCGAAAAATACGGTATATTCGCTCATCACTAGTCGGCGCTCATAACAATGCTGTAATTCAGCTACATAGAGGTGATCTGTGCATCACCTCTATGTAGCAGAGGCAATTGAGAAGTGGATGCTTCTAGCCTCCCATAGAGGCTATTGAAGCATGTCAAAAATTTTTTTAAAAAGTGTTTCAAAATATAAAAAAATATAAAAGTTCAAATCACCCCTCTTTCGCCCCAATCAAAATAAAACCAAAAAAAATCAAGCCTACACATATTTGGTATCGCCGAGTCCAGAATCGCCCGATATATCAGTAAAAAAAAAAGAATTAACCTGATCGCTAAACCACGTAGCGAGAAAAAAAGTCAAAACGACAAAATAACTTTTTTTTGTCACCGCGACATTGCATTTAAATGCAATAACGGACGATCAAAAGAATGTATCTGCACAATAGAGGTATAATTGAGAATGTCAGCTTGGCATGCAAAAAATAAGACCTCACCCGACCCCAGGTCACGAAAAATGGAGACGCTACCGGTATTGGAAAATTGCGCAATTTTTTTTTTTTTAGCAAATTTTGGAATTTTTTTTACCACTTAGATAAAAGAAAACATAGACATGTTTGGTGTCTATGAACTCGTAATGACCTGGAGAATCATAACGGCAGGTCAGTTTTAGTATTCAGTGAACCTAGCAAAAGAGCCAAACAAAAAAGTGTGGGATTGCACTTATTTGCAATTTCATCTTACATGGAATTTTTTTCCCGTTTTCTGTTACACGACATGGTAAAACCAATGGTATTGTTCAAAGGTACAACTCGTCCCGCAAAAAATAAGCCCACATGGCCATATTGACGGAAAAACTAAAAAAGTTATGGCTCTTGAAAGAAGGGGAGCGAAAAACGAAAAAAGCTCCGGGGTTATGGGGTTAAATCTGCCTTGGGCAAATACCTTGTCCAAGACCACATTTACTTCAGTTCTTGATTGCAACTAAAGCTATATCTGTGACTGCAATGCACTCCAGCGGCCTTAAAACGCATCTATGCGCATCCTGGAGGATGCATAGCGTCCCTCGCATATAATACCTGTCAATGCCTCACATACCTCCCCTTTTCAAACTTGAGGGTGCCCATGGCAGGGCATCCGCATTCCCTTGCGCCTTCCTACGCTATGTTCCACGGTAACATTTACATTTTCTAAGGACAGGAATCATCTGGTGACCCAAGCATTCCTCTCCCCTGCAGGTTAAGGGTGAACGATCTGTCACCAAGCGAAATAGTCGACCAAGTAAATAATATCGCAGGAACTCCAAGGCCCACTTTTTTGGCCATGGTGAGTTTCCTACTTGGGTAGGTGACCGGATGTTCTTCTCTGTTCACCTCCTGCTTAAAACCCAAAAAGTCAGAAGGATCGTGAGGTCCCACTTTCACCATCTCCATCTGTATTCATACTGAAAATCAAGATCAAGTGAGCTTTTGCCCTTCTGCTCCACGGGAGATTTCTGGCCTCTCTGAGCTCACCTTAGTACCCCTGGATTACGGTTTGACAGGTGTACTGCCCCAGTCAAACTCCCCATCTGCCACTGTCCCCCGTCCAGCCCACGGCGTGCATAGCCAGGGAAGGGGGGAAAAGTGCGCTTGGAGCCAGAAGCGAGAGCCTCTCGGGACTCGCCTACCCGCCTGACTGGGTAGTGAAAAAATGATAAGAGTAGTGGTATTTCTCCGAAGGTAACTTTTCTGACATGTCCTTTAACTTATGGAAATCATTACAGAACCATAATGATCCATCCGGCTTTGGGATCAGTACAATCGGACTGGCCCACTTACTCCGGGACTCTAAAATTACTCCCAGCTGGAGCATGTGTTTTACCTCACTTGCGATGGCTTGTCTACGGGTCTTGGGCACATGGTATGGTTTAATTTGTACCCTTATGTGAAGCTCAGTGACAATGTCATGCTGGATGACAGAGGTACGACCGGGTAATTCCAAGAATACGTCCGTATTCTCTTGTACTAATTTCCGTACCGCTCAACTCTGCTGCTTTGTCTTCTATCTTTACCTCTCTCTTGGCCTCCTTCTGGGCCAATATCGGAAGGTCCCCAGATGATATGTCGGGAGTCACATCCGTAAGCATACACTCCCTGTCCTTCCACGCTTTTAACAGATTGACATGATACTGCTGTTTGGGTTTTCTTTTTCCAGGCTGGTAAACTCAGTAGTTCACTTCCCTCACTTTTTCCCCAACCTCATGTGGACCTTGCCACTTGGCCATAAATTTACTCTCACGATGGGCACTAGCACTAACACCCGATCCCCTTCTTTAAAGGATTTGACCATGGCTCTTTTATTATATGTGCGTTTCTGCGCTGTCTGGGCATTCATTAGATGCTCTTTTACTATGGGCATGACTGCCACAATCCAGTCCTGCGTACTTACCACGTGCTCGATTACAATTACACTCCAATGCGGTGTCGGCTCCTGCTCCCACGTCTCCTTGGCTACATCTAGCAACACACTTGGATCCCTGCCATACAATAGCTCAAAAGGGTACAAACCTTTGGAACGTTGCGGTACCTTGCAGATAGCCAACATCAAATAGGGCAATAGCATGTCCCAATCCCTCCCATCCTTGGAAACTACCTTTTTCAGCATCGATTCAAGGGTTTTACTAAATCTTTCCACCAACCCATCGGTTTGTGGGTGGCACACCAATGTGCACATGTTTAATCCGGAGCAGCTTACATAGCTCTCTTGTTACCTTGGACATAAAAGGAGTCCCCGGTCTGTAAGGATCTCCTTTGGTAGTCCAAGGTGGTAGAACATTGAAAACAGTGGCGAATTGGAATTGCCTTGAGGCAATGAGTGGCATAATCCACCATGACTAGGATATGCTGGTGGCCACAGGCAGACTTGACTATAGGCCCCACCAGATCCATTGCTATCCACTCAAATGATACCTCTATAACACAGAGGCACCAATGGACTCCGGAACAGTGTAGTGGGTGTGTTCAGTTGGCACTCAGGACATGATTCACAGTACCTCTGCACCTCAGCATATATCTGGGGCCAAAAGAACTGCTGTAGAATACGTTCTTGGGTTTTCTTTACCTCTACGTGCGCCCCCCAAAATATGGGCGTGTGCCAATTCTAGCACTGCTTGACGTAACGTCTGGGGCACTACCAACTGTTCCACCATTTTATCCCGGATTTTATCCACCCTGTATAACAAATCCTGGTGGATTGCCATGCGGGGAAAAAGTGTCTCCGCACCCGATTGCTGAGCCACCCATTTATTTCTATCACCATTTCTCGTGCCTGGGCCAGAGTGGGATCCTGAAGCTGAGCGGTTCCGAACGTACCAGGTGACACTTCCAGCTTGGGGATCGGTGGGGTCTCCTTGTCCTCTCCTGGCAATACCTTTAAGGTCCCTAGGTTGGCGACCCCTATGGCAGGTATTCCTGTCTCAGGACCTTCGAGTTCTGCAACTGGAATAACATTTAACCTGGGATGGGTTAACCCTGGTCTCCCACAGGGACCAGAACAAGGGAAAGTCTCTTCCCAACACAGTCCCATATGGAAGGGTTCCTCATGTATACACACCACCCCCACTTTCCATCCATTGGGGTTGTATCTGGCAACAGTGACCCATGGACCAGAGTCACTAAGCTCCCTGAGTCCAAGAGAGCCTCCGTCTGGTTCCTGTTGAAGAGTACCTGGCACAGTTGGGGCTCGCTATATGCAGTGCCTGTAGATGCGGTGTAGACTGACTGGCATACATAGAGACCCTGCACATAAACCCCCAGTCCATGGGTTCAGCTGTCAGGTGGCAGTTGGCAGCCACATGTCCTGGCCCTTGGCACAGCCAACACCTAATAGCTGCGGCACGACTGGACCCTGGGATGAGTTTAGAGGAAATGGGTCTTTTGTTACTCACTTCAGGGTACCCCCCTCAGTATGGGCTCGGTCCTGATTGCCCCCAGCAGAGGGTTGTGGACTTTTCCCAGGTTCCTGGTCTGTTGGGGCCCAACGTGACAGCCAAAGTGGAGCAGTGTCCCGTCTAAAGTTCTGAGTGGCCGTATACTGTTCAATCAGCCTAACTACCTGGTTCGGAGTGCCTGGGTCCCTTTGCCCCACCCAATGCTGTCTGTCTGTGGGCAGCGCCCTCACCAGCTGGTCGACCACCACCCTCTCTACCATCTGGAACGGGGTTAAGGTCTCAGGCTGAAGCCATTTTTTGACCAACTGCAACAAGTCATATGCCTGAGACCTGCCGGGTCGAGTCTCCACAAAGGACCATTGGAACACCCGTTGTGCACGTACATACAGTTTGTGTTAAAAAAGTAAAAAAACAGACAAAACTGCACCAAACTGTTGACTGCAGTCTGAATCAGTCCTTAGTATAAAGCATACCACCTGATAATGAGTTAGGAGGTGCATGAAAAATGTGTTGAAGACTAAGCGCATTCAATATTGAGAAAAGGAAACAAAAGGGTTTGGACCTGCAGAAGCGCTGGGATAGGCGCGAAATGGCTTTTGTCCTCCTTCACTTCCCCGCTCCCCCTGCATGTTAAAGGATTGTCCCGCCACATGGAATAAAGGACATTAACCTTTTTTTAAGAAGCAATGGTATGTGCTGTTTCCTTTTCTCAATATTGAGTACATATGTGTTAACCCCCAGTCTAGCAATGAACTCACCTTTCAGTTTCCCATAGTCCAGGGCATCGTCCTGACTGAGGTCCAAGTAGGCTTTCTGGGCATCTCCCGTCAGGAAGGGGGCCACCACTTCAGCCCTCTGGGAAAACGGCAAGCTCTCTGGCTCGGTAGTGCGCTCGAACACGATGAGGAAGGCCTCCATGTCATCCTCAGGACCCTTCTTCCTCAGCACTGACTGGACTTAGTACCGGGCCTATGAACGTATTGGGGTCGGTAGCGGGGCCACCTCTCGCAAAGCCGCAATCTGCTTCATCAGCAGATTATTTGTGTGCTGCTGTTGCTGAATATACTCTTGCTGCCATTGCTGCTGCTCCGGCTGCCTTACCTGAGTGGGGACCAACTGCCTCAAAAGCTCCTCCATCTTGTCGGCAAGCTTGGGCTGCAGCGCTGCAGGTCTAGTAACCGACATTTTTATCGGGCTTTGGGTATGGCTCAGTTCACACTGCCCACATTCTCCAACCATATGTAGTGCAGCGGGTTTGATGCAGTGCGAGAGATATGCAGTGACCACAGGAAAGTTCAAAACAAATTGTCTTTAATGTCCAACGTAACTCACAAATGGAATCCTCCGGATCACAGCTGGGTATCAAGACAGCCCATATCTGAGACCGGATGCCATGGGCGACTGCACCACCGTGTCACTCTGAGGAGTACCAGGCTTTTTCGCTTCACTTGGCACCTTTTTACTTCACAGAGGCTGAACCTTGCATAGCCACCTGCTCTACAGTTTGCAAACCAAGACTGACACACCTAACCCTTTACTGTAGGGTTTTTAAATGGAGTCTGTGGCCATGGGCCACTTGCAAGACCCGGCCTAGAGGGAGCGAACTGCCCACTACCATCCTTTAGTTCGCTCAAAAAATAAAAGTTAATGGTCCACAATGGTCCATGTGTATAAGCAGGGACTTAACTACCATGGTTGCAGAGGTTGTGACCGGGCCCGGCGGGTAATTGGACGCACATTCAGCTAAAGTGTATTGTGGCACAGAGACCTGTCGAGTCCTTGCATGGCAATTCACACTGCTGGCCTATCAGAACATGAAGTCAGGAAGTATGCAGCAAGCAAGGACATGAGGCCTACAGCAAGGAGTCTACCATTTCTTAACAATCCTTTCAAGGCTGTGGTTATCCTGGTTGCTTGTGCACCGTTTTCTACCACACTTTTTCCTTCCACTCAACTTTTTATTAATATGCTTGGATACAACACTCTGTGAACAGCCAGCTTCTTTTGTGGCTTACTGTTGTGAATTCTGTTGTGGGTTCTGCTCTTGGGCTCCCTCCGGTGGTTATGAGTGGTAGTGCTGCTGTTTGTCCTTCACAACAGTCATCAGCTGCTTCCACTTTGGACTGGGCTATTTAGTCTGGCTCCTGCCTTTAGTGAGTGCCAGTTGTCCATTGTTTTCTAGGGATCCACATCTCTGCTTGGTTTCTCCTTCTGGATTGTCCAAATCATCAAAGATAAGTCCTGGCTCTGTTTTTGCAGTCCACATGCGGTGGACTTAATAGTTCTTTGAATTGCTATGTTTTTTCTTGTCCAGCTTTGTCTGTGTTAAGATTTATTCAGCCAAATTGAAAGCTCTGGAGTCACAGAGTTACCCTCCATGCCTTTAGTTAGGTGTGGAGATTTTTGTATTCTCTGTGGTGGATTTTGTAGTATTTTTTATACTGACCGCACAGTACTCTTTCCTGTCTTTTCTTTCTAGGTAGCGTGGCCTCCTTTGCTAAATTCTGTTTTCAGTCTGCGTTTGTAATTTCCCTCTCCTCTCACAGTCAATATTTGTGGGGGGCTGCCTTTCCTTTGGGAATTTTCTCTGAGGCAAGATAGTATTCCTGTTTCTTTCTTTAGGTGTAATTAGTCCTCCGGCCGTGACGAGGTGTCTAGGGAGTGACAGGAACATCCCAATGCTACTTATAGTTGATGTGTTAAGTTCAGGGTCTGCGGTCAGTATAGAGGCCACCTACTCCAGAGCTCGTCCATGCTGCTCCTAGGCCACCAGTTCATAACAGTACAACTGGCCAACAATGAGTTAACCACATCTCAAAAGAAGGGAAAGAAAGTGCTGAGCCATTTTTTTTTCTGTACTCTGTTGTGTTTTTTTTTCCCTCTTCACTTCTGGGTGGCTCAGGAGTTAGGCGTTGACATGGATGTTCAGGGACTTGCTTCTCGGGTGGATCAACTTGCTGCTAGGGTACAGGGTATTTCTGATTATATCGTGCAGACTCCTGTTTTAGAGCCTAGAATTCCTACCCCCGATCTGTTCTTCGGGGACAGGTCCAAATTTTTGAGCTTTAAAAATAACTGTAAACTGTTTTTTGCTCTTAAGCCCCGTTCCTCTGGTGATCCCATCCAGCAGGTAAAAATTGTCATTTCTCTGTTGCGTGGTGACCCGCAGGATTGGGCATTTTCCCTGGAATATGGGAATGTAGACACCTTTTTTCAGGCGCTTGGGTTATTGTATGATGAACCTAACTCTGTAGAGCATGCTGAGAAAACACTTTTGGCCCTGTGTCAGGATCAAGAAGCGGCAGAGTCATATTGCCAGAAATTCAGAAAATGGTCTGTGCTTACTAAGTGGAATGAGGATGCTTTGGCGGCAATTTTGAGAAAGGGTCTTTCTGAATCTGTTAAAGATGTTATGGTGGGGTTCCCCACGCCTGCAGGTCTGAGTGATTCTATGTCTCTGGCCATTCAGATTGATCGGCGCTTGCGTGAGCGCAGAGTTGTGCACACTATGGCGTTGTCTTCCGAGCGGAGTCCTGAGCCTATGCAGTGTGATAGGATTGTGTCTAGAGCGGAACGCCAAGGATTCAGACATCAGAATAGGTTGTGCTTTTACTGCGGTGATTCTGCTCATGTTATTTCTGATTGCCCTAAGCGTGCCAAGAGAATCGCTAATTCCGTTACTATCAGTACTGTACAACCTAAATTTCTGTTATCTGTGACCCTGATCTGCTCATTATCGTCATTCTCTGTCATGGCATTTGTGGATTCAGGCGCCGCTTTAAATTTAATGGACTTAGAATTTGCCAGACGTTGTGGTTTTTCCTAACAGCCTTTGCGGAGTCCTATCCCTTTGAGGGGGATTGATGCTACACCATTGGCTAAAAATAAACCTCAGTTTTGGACACAGTTAACCATGTGCATGGCGCCAGCCCATCAGGAAGATTGTCGCTTCCTGGTGTTACATAATTTGCATGATGCTGTTGTGCTGGGGTTTCCATGGTTACAGGTACATAATCCGGTGTTGGATTGGAAATCTATGTCTGTGACTAGTTGGGGTTGTCAGGGGGTTCACGATGACGTTCCTCTGATGTCAATTTCCTCCTCCCCTTCTTCTGAAATTCCTGAGTTTCTGTCAGATTTCCAGGATGTTTTCGATGAGCCCAAGTCCAGTTCCCTTCCACCGCATAGGGACTGTGATTGTGCTATTGATTTGATTCCAGGCTGTAAGTTTCCTAAGGGCCGACTTTTCAACCTGTCTGTGCCTGAACATGCCACCATGCGGAGCTATGTAAAGGAGTCTTTGGAGAAGGGGCATATTCGGCCATCTTCTCCATTAGGAGCAGGTGTTTTTTTTGTTGCCAAGAAGGATGGCTCCTTGAGACCCTGTATTGATTATAGCCTCTTGAATAAGATCATGGTCAAATTCCAATACCCTTTGCCTTTGCTTTCTGATTTGTTTGCCAGAATTAAGGGGGCTAGCTGGTTTACTAAGATTGACCTTCGAGGGGCATATAATCTGGTTCGTATTAAGCAGGGTGATGAATGGAAAACTGCGTTTAATACGCCCGAGGGCCATTTTGAGTATCTTGTGATGCCATTCGGACTCTCTAATTCCCCATCTGTGTTTCAGTCCTTCATGCATGATATTTTTCGGAATTATCTTGATAAATTCATGATTGTATATTTGGATGATATTTTGATTTTTTCTGATGATTGGGAGTCTCATGTGAAACAAGTCAGGATGGTATTTCAGGTCCTTCGTGATAATGCCTTGTTTGTGAAGGGGTCTAAGTGCCTCTTTGGAGTACAGAAGGTTTCTTTTTTGGGCTTCATTTTTTCTCCATCATCTATAGAAATGGATCCGGCTAAGGTTCAGGCCATTCATGATTGGATCCAGCCCACATCCGTGAAGAGCCTTCAGAAATTTTTGGGCTTTGCTAATTTTTATCGCCGTTTCATTGCCAACTTCTCCAGTGTGGTTAAACCCCTGACCGATTTGACGAGGAAGGGCGCTGATGTAGCTAATTGGTCCTCTGAGGCCGTTTCTGCCTTTCAGGAGCTTAAGCGCCGATTTACTTCTGCCCCTGTGTTGCGTCAGCCGGATGTTTCTCTTCCTTTTCAGGTTGAGGTTGACGCTTCTGAGATTGGGGCAGGGGCCGTTTTGTCTCAGAGGAATTCTGATGGTTCCTTGATGAAACCGTGTGCCTTCTTTTCTTGAAAGTTTTCGCCTGCGTAATGCAATTATGATGTCGGCAATCGTGAGTTGTTGGCTATGAAGTGGGCATTTGAGGAGTGGCGACATTGGCTTGAGGGGGCCAAGCACCGTATTGTGGTCTTGACCGATCATAAGAATCTGATTTACCTCGAGTCTGCCAAACGGCTGAATCCTAGACAGGCCCGATGGTCCCTGTTTTTCTCCCGTTTTGATTTTGTTGTCTCGTATCTTCCAGGTTCTAAGAATGTTAAGGCTGATGCCCTCTCTAGGAGTTTCTTGCCTGATTCCCCTGGGATTCTAGAGCCGGTTGGTATTCTTAAGGAGGGGGTGATGTTGTGAATTCCGTTCTTAACTCCCTCCTGTGGTCATGAATGGTACTTCGGCGAGTTCTGTCCGTGGACTCCCTCTGGTGGCTGTGAGTGGAACTGCTGGTTCTAAGGTTGCTTCCTCAGCTGCCCTCGTTTGCGGCTAGGCTGGCTTCTCTATTTAACTCCACTCAGATCGTTACTTCATGCCAGCTGTCAATGTATCAGTACTGGTTCAGATCTCTCTCGGATCTTTCTGATGACCTGTCTACTCCAGCAGAAGCTAAGTCCCTGCTAGTTCATTTGTTGTTCATTTTGTACTGAATATATTTCTTAGTATTTGCTAAGTTCTAGTCCAGCTTGCTAACATGATATTGCCTTGCTAGCTGGAAGCTCTGGGGTGCAGAGTGGCACCTCCGCACCGTGAGTCGGTGCGGGGTCTTTTTGAACACTCTGCGTGGATTTTTGTAGCTTTTTGTGCTGACCGCATAGATCCCTTTCCTATCCTCAGTCTATTTAGTAAGTCTGGCCTCCTTTGCTGAAACCTGTTTCATTCCTGTGTTTGTGACTTTCCTCTTAACTCACCGTCAATATCTGTGGGAGGCTGCCTTTTCCTTTGGGGAATTTCTCTGAGGCAAGGTAAGGCTTTATTTCCTATCTTTAGGGGTAGTTAGCTCTTAGGCTGTGAAGAGGCATCTAGGGAGAGTTAGGTACGCTCCACGGCTATTTCTAGTTTGTGTGTTATAGGATTAGGGTTTGCGGTCAGCAGAGATTCCACTTCCCAGAGCTTGTCCTGTTGTCTAGTTTAACCATCAGGTCATTCCAGGTGCTCCTAACCACCAGTTCTCTAACAGTAGAGCTGGCACCCACAGATATTGACGGTGAGTTAAGAGGAAAGTCACAAACACAGGAATGAAACAGGTTTCAGCAAAGGAGGCCAGACTTACTAAATAGACTGAGGATAGGAAAGGGATCTATGCGGTCAGCACAAAAAGCTACAAAAAGCCACGCAGAGTGTGCAAAAAGACCCCCGCACCGACTCACGGTGCGGAGGTGCCACTCTGCACCCCAGAGCTTCCAGCTAGCAAGGCAATATCATGTTAGCAAGCTGGACTAGAACTTAGCAAATACTAAGAAATATATTCAGTACAAAATGAACAACAAATGAACTAGCAGGGACTTAGCTTCTGCTGGAGTAGACAGGTCATCAGAAAGATCCGAGAGAGATCTGAACCAGTACTGATACATTGACAGCTGGCATGAAGTAACGATCTGAGTGGAGTTAAATAAAGAAGCCAGCCTAGCCGCAAACGAGGGCAGCTGAGGAAGCAACCTCAGAACCAGCAGTTCCACTCACAGCCACCAGAGGGAGTCCACGGACAGAACTCGCCGAAGTACCATTCATGACCACAGGAGGGAGTTCAAGAACGGAATTCACAACAGGGTGATTCTTTCTGCCATCTCCCCTGATTTGCGACGGGCTCTTCAGGAGTTTCAGGTTGATAAACCTGATCGCTGTCCAGCGGGGAAACTGTTTGTTCCTGACAGATGGACTAGTAAAGTGATTTCTGAGGTTCACTGTTCTGTGTTGGCTGGCCATCCTGGGATTTTTGGTACCAGAGATTTGGTTAGTAGGTCCTTTTGGTGGCCTTCTTTGTCACGGGATGTGCGTTCTTTTGTGTTGTTCTGTGGGACTTGTGCGCGGGCCAAACCTTGCTGCTCCCGCGCCAGTGGGTTGCTTTTGCCTTTGCCGGTCCCTGAGAGGCCTTGGACGCATATTTCTATGGATTTTATTTCGGATCTTCCTGTTTCCCAGAGGATGTCTGTTATCTGGGTGGTCTGTGACCGGTTTTCTAAGATGGTTCATTTGGTACCTTTGCCTAAGTTGCCCTCCTCTTCTGAGTTGGTTCCGTTGTTTTTTCAGCATGTGGTTCGTTTGCATGGCATTCCGGAGAATATTGTGTCCGATAGAGGTTCCCAGTTTGTTTCTAGGTTTTGGCGGTCCTTTTGTGCTAAGCTGGGAATTGATTTGTCTTTTTCTTCCGCATTTCATCCTCAGACAAACGTCCAAACCGAGCGAACTAACCAGACTTTGGAAACTTATTTGAGATGCTTTCTGTCTGCCGATCAGGATGATTGGGTGGCTTTCTTGCCATTGGCCGAGTTTGCCCTTAATAATCGGGCTAGTTCTGCTACCTTGGTGTCACCATTCTTTTGTAATTCTGGGTTTCATCCTCGTTTTTCTTCAGGGCAGGTTGAGTCTTCTGATTGTCCTGGGGTGGACTCTGTGGTTGACAGGTTGCAGCAGATTTGAGCTCATGTTGTGGACAATTTGGTGTTGTCTCAGGAGGAGGCTCAGCGTTTTGCCAACCATCGTCGGCGTATGGGTTCCCGGCTTCGGGTTGGGGATTTGGTCTGGTTGTCTTCTCGTCATGTTCCTATGAAGGTTTCTTCCCCGAAGTTCAAGCCTCGGTTTATTGGTCCTTATAGGATTTCTGAGATTATCAATCCAGTATCTTTTCGTTTGGCCCTTCCAGCCTCTTTTTCCATCCATAATGTTTTTCATAGATCTTTGTTGCGGAAATATGTGGTGTCCGTGGTTCCCTCTGTTGATCCTCCTGCCCCGTTGTTGATTGATGGGGAGTTGGAGTATGTTGTGGAGAAGATCTTGGATTCTCGTTTTTCTAGACGGAGGCTTCAGTATCTTGTCAAGTGGAAGGGTTATGGCCAGGAGGATAATTCTTGGGTTGTTGCCTCCGATGTTCATGCTGACGATTTGGTTCGTGCCTTCCATTTGGCTCGTCCGGATCGGCCTGGGGGCTCTGGTGAGGGTTCGGTGACCCCTCCTCAAGGGGGGGGGGGGTACTGTTGTGAATTCTGTTGTGGGTTCTGCTCTTGGGCTCCCTCCGGTGGTTATGAGTGGTAGTGCTGCTGTTTGTCCTTCACAACAGTCATCAGCTGCTTCCACTTTGGACGGGGCTATTTAGTCTGGCTCCTGCCTTTAGTGAGTGCCAGTTGTCCATTGTTTTCTAGGGATCCACATCTCTGCTTGGTTTCTCCTTCTGGCTTGTCCAAATCATCAAAGATAAGTCCTGGCTCTGTTTTTGCAGTCCACATGCGGTGGACTTAATAGTTCTTTGAATTGCTATGTTTTTTCTTGTCCAGCTTTGTCTGTGTTAAGATTTATTCAGCCAAGTTGGAAGCTCTGGAGTCACAGAGTTACCCTCCATGCCTTTAGTTAGGTGTGGAGATTTTTGTATTCTCTGCGGTGGATTTTGTAGTATTTTTTATACTGACCGCACAGTACTCTTTCCTGTCTTTTCTTTCTAGGTAGCGTGGCCTCCTTTGCTAAATTCTGTTTTCAGTCTGCGTTTGTAATTTCCCTCTCCTCTCACAGTCAATATTTGTGGGGGGCTGCCTTTCCTTTGGGAATTTTCTCTGAGGCAAGATAGTATTCCTGTTTCTTTCTTTAGGTGTAATTAGTCCTCTGGCCGTGACGAGGTGTCTAGGGAGTGACAGGAACATCCCACGGCTACTTCTAGTTGATGTGTTAAGTTCAGGGTCTGCGGTCAGTATAGAGGCCACCTACTCCAGAGCTCGTCCATGCTGCTCCTAGGCCACCAGTTCATAACACTTACTCTCCTTGTGGAGTGTGTCAATGACTGCCTTCTGAACATCTGTCAAGTCAGCAGTCTTCCCCATGATTGTGGAGCCTACTGAAATAGACTAAGGTACTGTCATGCTGCTGCTATGCAGGGAGATGCAAGCTCCACTAGATGGCAACAGAGGAAGACCTGCAGCGCAGCAGCGAGGCTGCCACCAGATGGGATCAGGATAGTCAAAACAAGTCGAGTCGATATTAATCAGTAGCGCAGTGCCACATGGAATAAGTCAGAGACAAGCCAAAAAGGTCAATACTGGTCAGGAGCAGAAATACCAAAGACACGAGACAAAAGCAGGTCAGGGTTCAAGAACCTAGGAGTTCACACAAGAAGGGGAAACACAGTATCGGGCCAGAAAGAGGGGAGTAAACAGACGTGGGCACAGTCAGCAAAGGCAACAGGACAAATCAGGGTTTAACCAGGGTCAGCTACTCACGCTATAGGCAGAAACTATAACTGACACCGCATACAGGACTCAAAGGAGAGAAATAGCCGACCAGTTACGAGAACAAGGTAGAGAAATGTTAACCCCTGACATGACCAGACCGGGAAGGGGAGAACAGGACTCAAAACCCGGCCTGGATCATCACAGGTGCCTTTTTAAATGCTTAGGAAGCCTTTGCAGGTGTTTTTTGTTAATTATTCTAATTTACTGAGATAATGACTTTTGGGTTTTCATTGGCTGTAGGCCATGATCATCGACATTAACAAAAAAAAAAAAAAACACTTGAAATAGATCACTCTGTTTGTAATGACTCTATATAATATATGAGTTTCAGTTTTTGCATTGAAGAACTGAAATAAGTTAACTTTTTGATGATATTCTAATTTTGTGAGAAGCACCTGTATATGCCATGAAGGGGCCCAGGATAAGGGACATATACCAGGATGGGAGACATATATACCAGGATGGGGGACATATATACCGGGATGGGGAACATACATACCAAGATTAGGGACATATATACTAGGATAGGGAATATATATATATATATATATATATATATATATATATATATATACCAGGATGGGGCCCAGAATAAGGGACATATATACCAGGATAGGGGATATACAGTATATACGAGGATGAGGACATATACAGTGGGGTAAATAAGTATTTGATCCTTTGCTGATTTTGTAAGTTTGCCCACTGACAAAGACATGAACAGTCTACAGTTTTAAGGGTAGGTTAATTTTAACATTGATAGAATATCAAAAATAAAATCCAAAAAATCACATTGTATAAATTATATAAAAGTATTTGCATTTTGCAGTGAGAAATAAGTATATGATCCCTCTGGCAAACAAAACTTAATACTTGGTGGCAAAACCCTTGTTGGCAAGCACAGCAGTCAGATGGTTTTTGTAGTTGAGGAGGTTTGCGCACGTGTCAGGAAGAATTTTGGTCCAGGTGTTCATTGGCAAATTTTAGATGGGCCTGCTCATGTGCCTTCTTGAGCAGGGGAACCTTGCACTGCAGGATTGCAAACCTTTACAGTTTAATGTGTTGCCAATGATTTTCTTGGTGTCTGTGGTCCCAGGTGGTAGGTATTATAGTGTTAGGAGCCTTGGTATATAATTTATTTAAGTGAATTTACAGATAACATTCTCACTCCAAGTCACACAGAACAGATACAGAATAATATTTACTTCCAGGAACTTACCACTGACGTCTCATCTGATTAGAGCCGCTTTCTCCTGTTTCTTCTCCATCTGGTCAGATTTTCATGTCGACATCTCCCAGCCGTGACTCATCTTGTCATGATAATCTTTGCAGCCTTGAAAATAACAAGATGACATACATTGTATACATACATGTGTTTCCCCCCCGAATACATATATGTTCCCCACCATTAATATACTATTATACTATTAGCCACGCACCATTAAAAATATAACTTGATAAGCAGCACTGTGTCCCCCATTACCTATAATCTCTGACTCCCAATAATATAAATTATTCAGTCTGTGACTCTCCCCAATTACCTGTAAGGCTATGTGCACACGGAAAATATGGAAGGTTTTACAGTACAAGCAAAGTGAATGAGATCCCTGAAGTCTGCACATGCTGCTTATTTTTTCATTGCAGATTTGCAGCAGATTAAAATATGTATAATGTCAGTTCTTACAGCATATTTCACTCGTACTAATGGGGAAAAATAAGTAACAAAACAATGTCAAAAATGTTGAAAAAAAAAAAATGTATTTTACGCAACTTTCTTCCTGCCAACACATTAGGATATGCAGCTGAATTTTCTCCTGCAAATCCTGAACGTGTGCACATAGGCTTAGTCCCTGTCCTGTGTCCCCCATTCATTAAAAGTCCTTGATAGCATCAAAATGAATTTGGAAGTGGGAGAAGATGCTATTAGTTACTGAGCATCCTCCGCCACCTCCCAATTCATTAAAAGTCCCTCACAGTCTTCTCCCACCTTTAAGTTCATTATAAAGGGTCCTATGCACCTTATTGCCTCCTCTCCCAATCCCCAATACATTTTAAATCCACGATAGCATTACAATGAATTGTGATATGGTTGAGGATACAATCAGGGGCTTAGCATCCTCCTCCACCACCCAATTAATTTTACATTCATATCTAACTTCCTCCTCCACTCCCCCATTCGTAAGTCCATTATACGTACCCCTTACTTGCATCCCATTCCCCCACATCACCTCATTGTCCCCCCCCACATCCCATCATTGTCCTCTCCATCATTGCCTTATCCACCACCCCCATTATTGCCCTCCCCACCACCCCAATAATTGTCCTCTCCACCACACCAATCATTGCCCTCCCCATCACCTCCATCATTGCCCTCTCCACCACTTCCATCATTGCCCTCTCCAGTCTCCATCATTGTTCAATTATTATTTTTTAATAAAATATTTGAATGTCATTTACCATTTCTAATTCAACTGCCTGTAAAAATGGCAATTTATGTAAAAATATTGAATTCTTCACCAAGACAATGGCAGCTCACAGTCTAATAGGGGGCTGCACAGTGGCTTAGTGGTTAGCACTGCAGCCTTGCAGCGCTGGAGTCCTGGGTTCAAATCCCACCAAGGACAACATCTGCAAAGAGTTTGTATGTTCTCTCTGTGTTTGCGTGGGTTTGCGTGTTCTCCCCCTCCATCCTCATCATTGTCCTCTCCACCACCTCCATCATTGCCCTCTCCACCACCTCCATCATTGCCCTCTCCCCTACCACCCCCAGCATTGCCCTCTCCACCACCTCCATCATTACCCTCTCCCCCACCACTCCCATTATTGCCTTCTCCCCCACCAACCCCATCATTGCCATTTCCACCACCTCCATCATTGCCTTCTCCGCCACCACCCCCAGCATTTCCCTCTCCACCACCTCCATCATTGCCTTTTGCCCAGCACTCCCATTATTTCCTTCTCCCCATTACCCCCAGCATTGCCCTCTCCACCACCTCAATCGTTACCTTCTCCCCTACCACTCCCATTATTACCTTCTTCACATCACCCCATCACTGCCTTTTCCACCACCTCCATCATTGCCTTCTCCCCCACCAACCCCATCATTTCCCTCTCCACCACCTCCATCACTGCATTTTCCCCACCACTCCCATTATTGCCTTCTCCCCATTATCCCCATCATTGCCCTTTCCACCACCTCCATCATTGTCCTTTCCATCACCACCATCATTGCCCCTTCCACCACCTCCATCATTGCTTTCTCCCCCACCAGCCCCATCATTGCCCTCTCCATTACCCCCATCATTGCCCTCTCCCCCTCCTTTCCACCATCTCTATCATTGTTTTGTCCCTGACCTCTCCCATCATTACCCTTTCCACCACTTCAATCATTGCTTTCTCCCCCACCACTCCCTTTATTGCCCATTCCACCACCTCTATCAATGCTTTCTCCCCCACCATCTCCATTATTGCCCATAACATCACCTCCATCATTGCCTCCTCTCCATCATTGCCCTTCCCACCACCACCATCATTGTCCTTTCCATCACCACCATCATTGCCCCTTCCACCACCTCCATCATTGCTTTCTCCCCCACCAACCCCATCATTGCCCTCTCCATTACCCCCATCATTGCCCTCTCCACCACCTACACACAGACACACAAAGCCACTCACCTCTCCGAACGTTCCCCACAGCATCTTCGTCACAGATTGCTTTATGTCTGACACAGACATGGCTTTGTGAAAGGGGGAATTTGCAATCACTGAAATTCAAATGGGAAGGCCGAGAGTAGAAACATAACCAAATTCTACAGCTAAAGGCCCCGTCTCACATATCGATTTACCAACGATCACGACCAGCGATACGACCTGGCCGTGATCGTTGGTAAGTCGCTGTGTGGTCGCTGGGGAGCTGTCACACAGACAGCTCTCTCCAGCGACCAACGATCAGGGGAACGACTTCGGCATCGTTGAAACTGTCTTCAACGATGCCGAAGTCCCCCTGCAGCACCCGGGTAACCAGGGTAAACATCGGGTTACTAAGCGCAGGGCCGCGCTTAGTAACCCGATGTTTACCCTGGTTACCAAAAAAAACAAACAGTACATACTCGCCTTTCGGTGTCCGTCAGGTCCCTTGCCGTCTGCTTCCTGCTCTGACTGAGATCCGGCCGTACAGCGAGAGCAGAGCGCAGCGGTGACGTCACTGCTGTGCTCTCACTTCTCACTGTACGGCGGCACTCAGTCAGAGCAGGAAGCAGACGGCAAGGGACCTGACGGACATCAGAATGTGAGTATGTACTGTTTTGTTTTTTTTTACATTTACGCTGGTAACCAGGGTAAACATCGGGTTACTAAGCGCGGCCCTGCGCTTAGTAACCCGATGTTTACCCTGGTTACCAGTGAAGACATCGCTGGATCGGTGTCACACACACCGATTCAGCGATGTCAGCGGGACCTCAGCGACCAAAAAAAGGTCCAGGCCATTCCGACACGACCAGCGATCTCGCAGCAGGGGCCGGGTCGCTGGTACGTGTCACACATAGCGAGATCGCTACTGAGGTCGCTGTTGCGTCACAAAACTAGTGACTCAGCAGCGATCTCGCTAGCGATCTCGCTATGTGAGACGGGGCCTTAAGTTATGGTCAATAAGATTCAAGGTGGAACCTGAATCCACAAATGCAAGTGTAAAAATAAAACTAGAATTTGTTCTCAGATAAACATGTAAGAAAAACCCAGATGCATGCATGAGAAACAACCTCAGACCCGTGGAATCTTCATCTCTACATCTCAGAGTTTCCTCTTTTTTCTTTGAAAATTCATTATTATATTTGAAACACTGAACTGTGGCATGACCAGGTTAGCCACAATATAAACAAAAATGAGAAATAAGCTGATGCTGTGACTTCAGTACCCACTCTGGGATTCCTGCAAGAACCAATTTGCATAGGTTCACCAGTCTGCACTAACAGATGAGACGTCAGTGAAGCACTTTTAAATGTGTCTCTGGCTTCTCTGGCTCTGGCTGTTTTTTCTGGCTTCTATCCAAATGAACAGCAAGTGTCATAGCCTTCAAGGACTGTGGACAGGAACTGTAAACCATCATGCATTGTATCTAATCTGAAAGTCAATAACAGAACTAAAGGTACCGTCACACTCAGCGACGCTGCAGCGATATAGACAACGAGCCGATCGCTGCAGCGTCGCTGTGTAGGTCGCTGTAGAGATGTCAAACACAGCAGCTCCACAATAATGCAGGAGCGATCCTGTGACGTAACGGCGACTCACTTATCGTTCTCACAGGTTGTTAGCTCCATGTAAAACATTGCTGACATCGTTGCTTTTGCTGTCAAACATGACGATACACGCCGACCTGACGACCAAATAAAGTTCTGGACTTCTAGCTCCGACCAGCGATATCACAGCGGGATCCAGATCGCTGCTGCGTGTCAAACACAACGAGATCGCTATCCAGGACGCTGCAACATCATGGATCGTTGTCGTTCTCGTTGTAAAGTTGCTGAGTGTGAAGGTACCTTAACTCCAGAGAGTGGGGTCGTTCCAGGAAGTGTCCAATGCCCAGCTTCTAAACTCCAAGCAGTAGTCCTCAACTCTACAGCTTTACTGAACCAATAAACGGATCTTGGATTCAGCCACAACGACTTTGTCAGGGTCATCACAAATGCGGCCAAGAGCCGATAAGAAAGCTTCAAAAAGGAAAATTCCAGGGAATCCTCCGTCACAGAAAATTCCCAGGCGTGAGGATCTCCAAAGAGCAAATACAAAATAATACCCACTTTTTTGACTCTCACACCTAGGTGAGACAGGATGAAGGTGAAATTATAATTTGCATGAGGTAGAAAAAGTATCCCTGTCGAAGCAGTTTGATAATTTTACCCTTATTTCTACTGTGCCATTTGAATTAGGCTACGTTCACATTTGCGGTCAGCGCCGCAGCGCCGGGCGCCGCAGCGGCGCCGCATGCGTCATGCGCCCCTACATTTAACATGGGGGCGCATGGACATGCGTTGTGCTGCGTTTTGCGCCGCATGGCCGCAAGCGTTGGACGCAAGAAACGCATCAAGTTGCATTTTTTTTGCGTCCAACTTTCGGCCAAAAAGGACGCATGCGGCGCAAAACACAGCGTTTTAGCGTGCGTTTTGCCGCGTTTTTGTTTGCGTTGTGCGCTGCGGCGCCGACGCTGTGGCGCACAACGCAAATGTGAACGTAGCCTTAGTAAGTTGTTGATGACAACTGATGTCTACAATTTCCATGGACAAAGATTGAATTTGTGTTGCCAAGGCGTTCATGGAATCCATGAAGCCTCAGCACACATTAATGGGCTGGCAGTAATATTAGGACTGTATAAGCACACTCACACGGGCTACGTATAAATCAGGACAGACAAGCACCTGAACCCAACATGTCCCAGTTCAGACTGGGAAAGTCCCTAATCTGACCCTGATTTGTCCCTGCCTAATTGCGTTGTCACCCTACATAATGGTGCCCCACTCAACGTCAACTTACCTGAAACCCTTAACCCCTGGGCCATTTTCCGTTTTTGTGTTTTCGTTTTTTGCTCCCCTTCTTCCCAGAGCCATAACTTTTTTATTTTTCTGTCAAAATGGCCATGTGGGGGCTTGTTTTTTGCGGGACAAATTGTACTTTTGAACAACACCCTTGGTTTTAACATATATTGGAAAACAGGAAAAAAATTCATAGTGCGGTGAAATTGCAAAAAAGTGCAATTCCACAGTTGTTTTTTTACCATTTTTTACTAAATGCTAAAACTGACCTGCCGTTATGATTCTCCAGGTAATTACGAGGTTATCCTTAATTTGTGAAAAAAAATCCAAACTTTGGTAAAGAATAAAAAATATGGCTCCATTTTCTGAGACCTGTAGGGTCTCCATTTTTCTTGATTTGGGGCTGCGTGAGGGCTTATTTTTTGTGCACCAAGCTGCTGTTTTTATTGATACCATTTTGATGTAGATAAGATTGTTATTGCATTTTATTGCAATGTTGCGGCGACCAAAAAAATGTAATTTGGGCGTTTTTACTTTTTTTCTCATTACGCCGTTTAGCGATCACGTTAATTCTTTTTTTATATTGATAGTTGGTCGATTCTGAACACGGAGGTACCAAATATGTGTATATTTGATTTTTTATTGTTTTATTTTGAATTGGGCGAAAGGGGGGTGATTTGAACTTTTACATTTTTTAAATATTTTTAAAAACTTTTTTTTACTTTTTGCATGCTTCAATAGTCTCCATGGGAGACTAAAAGCTGCAGTTGTCCGATTGGTTCTGCTACATACAGGCGATGATCAGATCGCCTGTGTGTAGCAGACATGCTCACTTACTATGAGCGCCAACCACCAGGCGGCGCTCATAGCAATCCGGCAATGACAGCCATAGAGGTCTGCTGGAGACCTCTGGTTGTCATGCCAACCCATCGGTGACCCGGGATCACATGACGGGGTCACCGATGAGTGGGATTTCCAGTGCGCTTCCCAGAAGCGTGAGTTAAATGTCGCTGTCAATCTTTTTAAGGGGTTAACAGCCATGGGAGGATTGCGATTCCACCCACAGCTGTTAGAGACACATCAGCTGTTCAATACAGCTGACAGGTGCCTTTAAAGATGTGGGCTCAGTGCCGGAGCCCACATCAAAGGAAGGGAGTCAAACGTGGGTGTATTATTACACCCAATGTTGGCAAGGGGTCAAAATGTCCTTAACTGCACCCTCTATATAAACATTGTGTAACACTAAAACAAGAATAACTATATAGTATAATACACAATAATTTGAAGAAGAGGAACACGCCTATGAATGTGTGCACAAAGTGCGCAGGAAAGATGGAAGAAAATAAGAAAAAACACACAACAAATGTAATATGTGGAAAACCTCCCAGTCCTCAAACATAAAAGAAAGGATAAGGGACTGGGAACAAAAACACAAAAGCAAACCATAGGAATAGCAACAGAGAAGAATCAGGTAAAATAATCCCTAGCTGGATCTTCAAACACCCATCTGTATTTTAAATATAGCCACGTAGTGAGGAGCGAACGTGCTCGGATAATGTCTTATCCAAGCATCTGGGCGTGTCCCTGTTGCGTGGCAGCCGCAAATTATGCAGCAACAGGGACTCAAACATAATATAAGAGCACTCCCAGACGTTATCCGAGCACGTTCGCTCATCACTAGTAGCCAGTAGAGTCGAGCGACTTTTATTTTTTTCGGATCGAGTCGAGTTTCGCAAAACCCGACTTTGTCAAAAGTCGGGTCTGGTGAAATCGGCCGATTATTGCAAAAAGTCGGGGGCCGACTGAAACACGAAACCCAATGCAAGTCAATGGAGAATCAAAGTCGGCAGTGAGTGGAGGACAGGAAATCACCTACAGTGCCCATTTTAATGCCAAAAACATCAATTCTTATTACTTAAGCTTGTCATTCTTAATTTACTTTATAATAATAGTTAGGCATTGAAAACTGGGGGTCATTTGGCTAAAGTTGGGGGAGTAGGGCTGGCTCAAGATTTTCGTGGGCCCAGGAAACACAGAATACGTCACGGCGGTGGAGCAGGGAGAGGTAAGTATTTCAACTTTGCAAGTGCTGTGATCCTGAGCAAGCAGGGGGGCTCACTCGTTCATAGGAAGGTGCAGATGAAAGTGCAGGTTCCTTCATCAGGTGGGGGGCATACTCGTTGGCAACGTCACTGGCACAGGGCCCCTCATAGTACAGCGGTGTGTTTGACGGCGGGTGGCGCCTCCCACTGGCAGAGACACTTTTGCGTACTATGAGGGGCCCTGTGCCAGTGATGTCACCAACGAGTATGCCCCTGAACCTGATGAACGAACCTGCACCTTCATCTGCACCTTCCTCTTTGTCCCCGTGTAAGGTGGTATAGTATGCGGGAAGGGGAACCTGACTTTCAGCAGGGTCAGATTCTGGCTGTGTAGAGTGCAAGGGGAATGTAGTGGTCTGGGTCAATGTACCAGCAGACTCATCTAGCAGTGGCTGGGCAATGGGCAGGATGAGGAGGAAACACAGTTAGTAGGCCCAAATAATAAAGTGGGCTAAATGCAGTTCAAATGTGGTAACAGGACTAAACAGGCGGCATTGCTTTGTTCAGTGGAGGAAAACTGTAATGAGTGGCAGACACAGTTACTAGGCCCAAATAATAAAGTGGGCTAAATGCAGTTCAAATATGGTAACACGACTAAACAGGCGGCATTGCTTTGTTCAGTGGAGGAAAACTGTAATGAGTGGCAGACAGTTAGTAGGCCCAAATAATAAAGTGGACTAAATGCAGTTCAAATGTGGTAACAGGACTAAACAGGCGGCATTGCTTAGTTCAGTGGAGGAAAACTGTAATGAGTGGCAGACACAGTTAGTAGGCCCAAATAATAAAGTGGGCTAAATGTCTGCCAAAAATTGTTCATAAATAAACAGGTGGCATAGCTAGGTACAGGGGTGGGCTCCTCTGCTGAATAGCAGACAGTGGTAGTAGGCGCAAAGTATTAACTGGTCTAAATGGAGGCCAGGGCCCCTGTATATTTTAACTATCATCTATCATTTCAACAAATTTGTATTGGCAGTGCCATTGAAGGATTTAACAGCACAGACTACACAGTGGTGGAGCAGGGAGAGGTAAGTATTGCAAGTGGTAGAGCACTGTTCCAGCTGGGGGGGAACACTCTCTCGTGGGCGGCGGTACTGGCACAGGGCCCCTCATATTACGACGGTGTGTCTGACGTTGGTTGTGCACCGCCACCGTCAGAGACACTTCATTGTACTATGAGGGACCCTGTGCCAGTGCCGTCGCCAAGAGTGGGCCCACCCACCAGTCCAGGCAAACTGTACTCGCATGGGTGCTTGCGCCAGGTGGTGACCACGGCCCTGTGGGGGGGAGTCAGCCCATTTAGGGAGGTATAAAAATGGCCTCTGGTGGACATTCAGCAGCTGCAAATGGAGGAATTGGAGAAGTCAGTAAGAGGAGGCCAAAAGCAAGACATTTTTCAGGCAAGCTACGTGTCAGCAGGGGAAGGTGGGGCAAAATCATTTGAAATCCATGATTGGTTCATTTTAATGAAGGTTAGATCATCAACATTTTGGGTAGCCAGATGTGTCCTTTTTTCGGTCAGTATTGAACCAGCAGCACTGAACACTCTTTCTGATAGCACACTAGCCGCAGGGCAAGCGAGCTCCTGTAATGCATATTCCGCCAATTCAGGCCAGGTGTCTATTTTAGATGCCCAGTAATCAAAGGGGAATGACGTGTGAGGGAGAACATCGATAAGGGAGGAAAAATAGTTCGTAACCATACTGGACAAATGTTGTCTCCTGTCACTTTGAATTGATGCAGCAGTACCTGTCGTGTCTGCGGTCATTGCAAAATCACTCCACAACCTGGTCATAAAACCACTCTGTCCAACGCCACTTCGGATTTGTGCACCTCTAACACCTCTGCCATGTTGCCCACTACGGCTCGTGTGAGAACCATCACTGCCGCTGTGTGCTGGGAATGCCTGAACCAAACAGTCTACAAGAGCTGCTTGTTTGGTAGCCAATATTTGTTCAAGGTTCTCATGAGGCATGATATTTTGTAATTTTCCTTTGTAGCGTGGATCCAGGAGGCAGGCCAACCAGTAATCGTCATCGGTCATCATTTTGATAATGCGGGGGTCCCTTTTAAGGATACGCAAGGCATACTCAGCCATGTGGGCCAATGTTCCAGGTGTCAATTCACTGCTTGTGCTGGGTTGAGGATCACTTTCTTGCAAATCAACATCGCTTGTGTCCCACAAAAACCCTGTACTTGACCTTGCAACGCCACCAGGTTCTATTGCCCCCTGAGAAGCATCCTCCTCCCATAAATATTCATCCCCATCATCCTCCTCCTCTTTGTCCACCACCTCATCCAGGAGAGTTCCCTGAGCAGACAATGGCTGACTGTCATCAAGGCTTCCCTCCTCCTCGGCTGCAGACGCCTGCTCCTTAATGTGCATCAAACTTTGCATCAGCAGACGCATTAGTGGGATGCTCATGCTTATGATGGCGTCGTCTGCACTTACCAGCCATGTGCATTCCTCAAAACACTGAAGGACTTGACAGAGGTATTGTAGCTTCGACCACTGCACACCAGACAACTCCATGTCTGCCATCCAAGTGCCTGCCCGTGTATGTGTATCCTCCCACAAATTAATTACAGCACGCCTCTGTTCGCACAGCCTCTGAAGCATGTGCAGTGTGGAGTTCCACTTTGTTGCAACGTCAATTATTAGGCGGTGCTGGGGAAGATTCAGCGATCGCTGATGGTTCTGCTGGAGTGTACGGGCGACCGGCGGATGTGCGAGCAAAGTCTTCGCACCTTCAGGAGCAGGGCTGGTAACTCCGGATAATTTTTGAGGAAGCACTGCACCACCAGGTTCAAGGTGTGAGCCAGGCAAGGTATGTGTTTCAGTTCTGAAAGGGCTATGGCAGCCATAAAATTCCTTCCGTTATTACTGACTACCTTGCCTGCCTCAAGATGTAGACTGCCCAGCCATGACTGAGTTTCTTGCTGCAAGTACTCGGCCAGTACTTCCGCGGTGTGTCTGTTGTCACCCAAACACTTCATTTGTAACACAGCCTGCTGACGCTTACCACTAGCTGTTCGATAATGGGACACCTCGTGTTCAACACTGGCAGCTGCGGATGGAGTGGTCGTGCGACTGCACTCTGTGGACGAGCTTTCGCTTCTGGAGGAGGAGGAGAAGGGGTGGCGAACGCCTACAGCCAACTGTTTCCTAGACCATGGGCTAGGCAGAACTGTCCCACTATGGCTGTCCCCTGTGGACCCTGCATCCACCACATTAACCCAGTGCGCCGTGATGGACACGTAACGTCCCTGGCCATGCCTACTGGTCCATGCATCTGTTGTGAGGTGCACCTTTCCACTGACTGATTGCCTCAGTGCATGGACAAAGCGGTTTTTGACATGCTGGTGGAGGGCTGGGATGGCTTTTCTCGCAAAAAAGTGCCAACTGGGTAGGTCATAGCGTGGTACTGCGTAGGCCATCAGGTCTTTGAAAGCTTCGCTTTCAACCAATCGGTAGGGCATCATCTCTAACGAGATTAGTATAGCAATGTGTGCGTTCAAACCCTGTGTACGCGGATGAGAGGATGAGTACTTTCTTTTCCTAACGAGAGTCTCTTGTAGGGTGAGCTGGACTGGAGAGCTGCATATGGTGGAACTAGCGGGGGTGGTGGCGGACATGGCGGATTGAGAGAGGGTTGGTGATGGTATTCTTGATGTTGGCCTACATACAGTGTTTCCTACCAATAACCTTGTGATTCCCTGACTGCTTTGGCCTTGCGACGATACTTCCACATTTGCTGGTGGTGGTGTCCTAACCGGTGGGCTTACAGTGAGGGAAGCAATGTAGCGTTGCTGACTACCTTCATTCTGAGCAGGTGCACCAACGGTACGGGACGTTTGGTAGTTAGTCCAGGCTTGCACGTGCATGCTGGTTAAATGTCTAAGCATGCACAATGTATTTACATTTTTAAGATTCTTCCCTCTGCTAAAGGTCTTTGAGCATTTCTTACAGATAACTTTTGACTGATCATTCGGATCTTGGTTAAAAAATTGCCACACTACACTCTTCCTACTATGGAATACCTTTTCAGGCATTGCACGCTGTGCTACTTTCACCGGATGGCCACGCTGTCCTAAAACTGTTTTTGTTTTTGACAAACGTTTTTGGCCTGATACGGGCCTGCCAGATGACAGCTTTTGCGATGTAGATGGCTGCTGCAGATCATCGTCCTCCGCTTCTGAGCTACTGGCAGTGGCACCCTCTTCCCCCAATGGCTGCCAATCTGGGTCAACAACTGGGTCATCTATCACCTCCTCTTCAATGTCATGTGCGCCTTCCTCTGTGTCACCGTGTAAGGTGCTATAGCGTTCGGGACGGGGCACCATAGTCTCATCAGGGTCAGATTCTGGCTCCGTACACTGCGAGGGCAATGTAGTGATCTGAGTCAATGGAACAGCATAATAATGTGGCTGTGCATCAGTGCACTCCATGTCCGATTCATCTTGTAATGGCGGGCAGTTAACAATTTCCCTTTCTAACCCAGGCACGGTATGTGTAAAGAGCTCCATGGAGTAACCTGTAGTGTCACCTGACGCATCCTTCACTTTTGGTTTGGGTGAAGGACACAAGGAAACGTCTTGTTCCTGACTGGGAGCATCCACTGACGACTCGCTGCTTTTATATTTGGAACTTTCTGAAGAGGAGGCGAAAAGAGCTAGAGGCTGAGTCAGCAAGGAAAGCCAAAACTTTTTCCTGCTGCTTCGGCTTTAAAAGCTGTTTTCCTACTCCCAAATAAGGGAGCCTTCGAGGCCTTGTGTAGCCAGACGATGGCGCTGGCTCAACACCTCCAGCCTTAGGTGCTATTGTGCTTTTGCCACTACCACCAGATGCACCACCACCACCACCACCATCAGTACCAGCTGGCAACCACCGCCCACGGGCTCTTCCACCAGACTTCCTCATTTTTTGGAAAATCTAACCAAAATAACAACCGTTATATGGTACTGTAAAACAAGGTAGAAGGTGTATATAAACTTGGTGAGAATTTAAATTTCACTTTTTTTTTGGGAGACTGAACCAAAACTCAGGCCCAGTGTATAAAACAACACAATGTAAGTGGCAGAAAGTGGCTGGCTGATATACGACAAACTAACAGGACTGAAGTATATGCACTTTGTGAGAATTTGAATCTCACTTTTTTTTTTCGGAGACTGAACCAAAACTCAGGCCCAGTGTATAAAACAACGCAATGTAAGTGGCAGAAAGTGGCTGGCTGATATGACAAACTAACAGGACTGAAGTATATGCACTTTGTGAGAATTTGAATCTCACTTTTTTTGGGGGAGACTGAACCAAAACTTAGGCCCAGTGTATAAAACAACACAATGTAAGTGGCAGAAAGTGGCTGGGAGATATATGAAAAAATACAAGGACTGTAGTACAATTTCAATCTCCCTACAATGATCTCAGGACAAGTATGGCAGCAATAAAAAGGACTGCTGCACACAAAAGTGTGGACAAATAAACAAGATAACTGTGCAGAAAGGAGCAACAGGATTTTTGCTTTTAAAAAAGCAGTTGATTTGCACAGCAGCGTGCAAACAGCCATGCAGCTATCAGGGAGCCTTATAAGGCAGCCTAATAAGGTACAGAGCTGATGTACAAAAATATACCCTCCACTGTCCCTGCAAAAAAAGGTGGTGTTTGACAGTGGAAATAGCTACAGCACAAGCAGTTTGGGGGTTAATCTTCCCTCCCGAACTATATCCCTTCTTCTGATGAAGCTGCAGCAACCTCTCCCTATGCTAAGATCGACAGAAGTAAGATGGCGGTCGGCCTGCACGCCCCTTTATAGCCCCTGTGACGCCGCAGAAAGCAAGCCAATCACTGTCATGCCCTTCTCTAAGATGGTGAGGACCGAGACCTATGTCATCACGCTGCCCACACTCTGCGTCCTCATTCATTGGCTGAAAAATGGCGCTGAAAGCGTCATATGAAACGCGACTTTGGCGCGCAGGTCGCCGACCTCATGGCCGATCCCACACTAGGATCGGGTCGGATTTCATGAAACCTGACTTTGCCGAAAGTCGGCGATTTTTGAATTTGTCCGATCCGTTTCGCTCAACCCTAGTAGCCAGCTAAGAAGGCAGGTGGAAGGTGAGTATAAATAGCCTGTGGAGATGTGAGCAGGGTTCGGGATGCAGTGACAGGCGGGAGGCAGAGCAAGGCCTAACAATTCTTACTGATTTAATTGAACAGGGGGTTGACTCCTCACAGGTAGATGATGGATGAAACAGGTAATGACAGTTCTTTTGCACACTTATCATGTCAGAAGCTCCTCAGGCTGCAGATACTACTTGGGGATTCATAACGCCAACAACGGCTGGTGCGGTGCTTGTCCAATAAGGTTCTGCTGGTAACGGCTGTCTGTCTTCTGGCGGCAGCGGTCGGTCCCCGGCACCTTCCGCTGAGCCGCTAGTCGATAAGTATATGTGGCTGGAACAAACAAGGCTGCAGCACTATCAGGGACCAATGCGAGCGGACAGGTATACACTGGTAAGGTGGGCCGCAGACGTCAGTCCAGCACCCAGTCTTCTCTATGGGGCACGTGCGCTGTATTCATAGTCATAAAGCGCACAGCACCTTGCTCTCTGCCAGTGCCAGCTACCGGACACACTGCACTTCTCTGTGGAATCCCCGCTGGTGACAGCGGGAGTACACGTACGCGGGCCGGCGCAGTCACAGTGCTCAAGGGACAGAGTACTCCTCTCGCTGCCTGTTCCCGCCAAGACTGCCTGCTTCTGCACGCACTGTAGCTGCTGCCGCTTAGCCACGCCCCCTGTTCCTGAGTGCAAAGGTCTGTCCAGTCTCTTACTCTTTCCCCCAGACAACAGAGGAGACAGCCCTGACAGTTCTGGACCCAGCACAGGACAGGTACCCACGGCCCGGTTTGCTTCCTTACAGAGACACTGGAGGTCAGTGGGCACCCTGGTCCGCTAGCCAAAACCACATGGACCAGGGATCTTCCCACCACACACACTCTCCTTTAACCGTGGGCGTAATGTTACTCAGACAACACAGGGTGAGGGTAAAACATTGTGGAAATACTTTATTGAACCACAAAACAGGCAAATAACACATAGAACAGTCCCAGCAAAATACCCAAGATGGTGCACAATTATAGAGTCTCACCTGTTATGACCCCAATGGCGAGGGTCTCAGAGATATCAGCAAGTCTGCGAAGTACAAAAATCCAGCTCATAGGGCAGTGGTAACTGGGTTGACCATATATCTACTCCTAACGCCAACACTAGAAGTAGCCGGGGAACATGCCTACGTTGGTCGCTAGATGTCTCGCGCCAGCCGGAGAGCTAACTACCCCTAGAAGAGGAAAACAAAGACCTCTCTTGCCTCCAGAGAAAAGACCCCAAAAGTAGGATAGAAGCCCCCCACAAATAATAACGGTGAGGTAAGAGGAAATGACAAACACAGAGATGAACTAGGTTTAGCAAAGAGAGGCCCACTTACTAATAGCAGAATGTAGAAAGATAACTTATATGGTCAACAAAAACCCTATCAAAAATCCACACTGGAGATTCAAGAACCCCCGAACCGTCTAACGGCCCGGGGGGAGAACACCAGCCACCCTAGAGCTTCCAGCAAGGTCATGATACAGATTATATACAAGCTGGACAAAAATGCAAACAAAAACAAATAGCAAAAAGCAAGAAAGCAGACTTAGCTTAATCAAACAGGAACCAGGATCAGAAGACAAGAGCACTACAGATTAGCTCTGATATCAACGTTGCCAGGCATTGAACTGAAGGTCCAGGGAGCTTATATAGCAACACCCCTGACCTAACGACCCAGGTGAGCATACAAGGGATGAATGACATACCCAGAGTCAAATCACTAGTAGCCACTAGAGGGAGCCAAAAGGTAAATTCACAACAGTACCCCCCCCTTAGTGAGGGGTCACCGAACCCTCACCAAGACCACCAGGGCGATCAGGATGAGCGGCGTGAAAGGCACGAACTAAATCGGCCGCATGCACATCAGAGGCGACCACCCAGGAATTATCCTCCTAACCATAGCCCTTCCACTTGACCAGGTACTGAAGCCTCCGCCTGGAGAGACGAGAATCTAAGATCTTCTCCACCACGTACTCCAACTCGCCCTCAACCAACACCGGAGCAGGAGGCTCAGCAGAAGGAACCACAGGCACAACGTACTGCCGCAACAAGGACCTATGAAATACGTTGTGAATGGCAAACGACACCGGAAGATCCAGGCGAAAGGATACAGGATTAATGATTTCCAATATCTTGTAAGGACCAATGAAGCGAGGCTTAAATTTGGGAGAGGAGACCTTCATAGGAACAAATCGAGAAGACAGCCATACCAAATCCCCAACGCGAAGTCGGGGGGACCCACACCGCGGCGGCGGTTGGCAAAACGCTGAGCCTTCTCCTGTGACAACTTCAAGTTGTCCACCACATGATTCCAGATCCGCTGCAACCTATCCACCACAGAATCCACCCCAGGACAGTCAGAAGGCTCCACATGCCCCGAGGAAAAATGAGGATGGAAACCAGAGTTGCAGAAAAATGGCGAAACCAAGGTGGCAGAACTAGCCCGATTATTAAGGGCAAATTCAGCCAACGGCAAGAAGGTCACCCAATCATCCTGATCAGAAGAGACAAAACACCTCAAATACGCCTCCAGAGTCTGATTAGTTCGTTCCGTCTGTCCGTTAGTCTGTGGATGAAAAGCGGACGAAAACGACAAATCAATGCCCATCCTACCACAAAAGGATCGCCAGAACCTGGAAACAAACTGGGATCCTCTGTCCGACACAATATTCTCAGGAATGCCGTGCAAACGAACCACGTTCTGGAAGAACACAGGAACCAGATCAGAAGAGGAAGGCAGCTTAGGCAAAGGAACCAGATGGACCATCTTGGAGAAACGATCACATATCACCCAGATGACAGACATGCCCTGAGACACCGGAAGATCCGAAATGAAATCCATAGAGATGTGTGTCCAAGGTCTCTTCGGGACAGGCAAGGGCAAGAGCAACCCGCTGGCACGAGAACAGCAAGGCTTAGCTCGAGCACAAGTACCACAGGACTGCACAAATGACCACACATCCCTTGACAAGGAAGGCCACCAAAAGGACCTGGCCACCAGAGCCCCGGTGCCAAAAATTCCCGGGTGCCCTGCCAACACCGAGGAATGAACCTCGGAAATGACTCTGCTGGTCCATTTAGCAGGCACAAACAATCTGTCAGGTGGACAAGAGTCAGGCCTACCAGCCTGAAATCTCTGCAACACACGTCGCAGATCTGGAGAAATAGCTGACAAGATAACTCCTTCCTTAAGAATACCCACAGGTTCTGCGACTCCAGGAGCATCAGGCACAAAGCTCCTAGACAGAGCATCTGCCTTCACATTCTTAGAACCTGGTAAATACGAGACCACAAAGTCAAAACGGGAGAAAAACAATGACCAGCGGGCCTGTCTAGGATTCAGGCGTTTAGCAGACTCGAGGTACATCAGATTTTTGTGATCAGTCAAGACCACCACACGATGCTTAGCACCCTCGAGCCAATGACGCCACTCCTCAAATGCCCACTTCATGGCCAACAACTCCCGATTGCCCACATCATAATTTCGCTCTGCCGGCGAAAACTTCCTAGAGAAAAAGGCACAAGGTCTCATAGTAGAGCAACCAGGGCCTCTCTGCGACAAAACGGCCCCTGCCCCAATCTCCGAAGCATCCACCTCAACTTGAAAGGGAAGTGAGATGTCAGGCTGGCACAAAACAGGCGCCGAAGTAAACCGGCGTTTCAACTCCTGGAAAGCCTCCACGGCAGCAGGAGCCCAGTTAGCCACATCAGAGCCTTTCTTGGTCATATCCGTCAACGGTTTAACAACGCTAGAAAAATTAGCGATAAAACGACGGTAGAAGTTAGCAAAACCCAAGAACTTCTGAAGACTCTTAACTGACGAGGGTTGAGTCCAATCATGAATAGCTCGGACCTTGACTGGGTCCATCTCCACAGCAGAAGGGGAAAAAATGAACCCTAAAAAGGGAACCTTCTGTACACCAAAGACCACTTTGAGCCTTTAACAAACAAAGAATTTTCACGCAAAATCTTGAAAACCATCCTGACCTGCTCCACATGCGAGTCCCAATCATCAGAAAAAAACAGAATATCATCCAGATAAACGATCAAAAATTTATCCAGATACTTCCGGAAAATGTCATGCATAAAGGACTGAAAAACTGAAGGTGCATTGGAAAGCCCAAATGGCATCACCAAGTACTCAAAATGACCTTCGGGCGTATTGAATGCGGTTTTCCATTCATCTCCTTGCTTAATGCACACAAGGTTGTACGCACCACGAAGGTCTATCTTGGTGAACCACTTGGCACCTTTAATCCGGGCAAACAAGTCTGACAACAGCGGCAAAGGATACTGAAATTTGACAGTGATCTTATTTAAAAGCCGATAGTCAATACAAGGCCTCAAAGATCCGTCCTTTTTGGCCACAAAAAAGAATCCCGCACCAAGAGGGGAAGAAGAAGGACGGATATGCCCCTTCTCCAGAGACTCCTTGATATATGAACGCATTGCGGTATGTTCAGGTACCGACAGATTCAACAGTCTTCCCTTAGGAAACTTACTGCCTGGAATCAAATCTATTGCACAGTCACATTCCCGATGAGGAGGCAATGCACTTGACCTAGACTCACTGAAGACATCCTGATAATCAGACAAATACGCCGGAACTTCCGAAGGCGTAGAAGTAGCAATAGACACGGGCAGGGAATCTCCATGAATTCCATGACAGCCCCAACTTGACACTGACATTGCCTTCCAGTCCAAGACTGGATTATGGGTCTGTAACCATGGCAAACCCAAAACAACCAAATCATGCATCTTATGCAGAACAAGAAAACGTATCACCTCCCGATGTTCAGGAGTCATGCACATGGTAACCTGTGTCCAAAACTGCGGTTTATTTTCTGCCAATGGCGTAGCATCAATACCCCTAAGAGGGATAGGATTTTCTAATGGCTCAAGAACAAAACCGCAGCGCTTGGCAAATGACAGATCCATAAGACTCAGGGCAGCACCTGAATCTACAAACGCCATGACAGGATACGATGACAGTGAGCAAATCAAAGTTACAGATAGAATAAACTTAGGTTGCAAATTACCAATGGCGACAGGACTAACAACCTTAGTAAGACGCTTAGAGCATGCTGAGATAACATGTGTAGAATCACCACAGTAGTAACACAAGCCATTCTGGCGTCTATGAATTTTCCGCTCATTTCTAGTCAGGATTCTATCACATTGCATTAAATCAGGTGCCTGTTCAGATAACACCATGAGGGAATTTGCGGTTTTGCGCTCCCGCAACCGCCGGTCAATTTGAATTGCCAGGGCCATGGAATCATTCAGACCTGTGGGAATGGGAAAACCCACCATCACATTCTTAATGGCTTCAGAAAGGCCATTTCTAAAATTTGCAGCCAATGCACACTCGTTCCACTGGGTCAGCACGGACCATTTCCGAAATTTTTGGCAATACACTTCAGCCTCGTCCTGACCCTGAGACATAGCCAGCAAGGCTTTTTCTGCCTGAATCTCAAGATTGGGTTCCTCATAAAGCAAACCGAGCGCCAGAAAAAACGCATCAATATCAGCCAATGCCGGATCTCCTGGCGCCAGCGAGAAAGCCCAATCCTGGGGGTCGCCCCGTAAAAAAGAAATAACAATTTTCACTTGCTGAGCGGAGTCTCCAGAGGAACAGGGTCTCAGGGACAAAAGCAATTTACAATTATTCCTGAAATTTCTAAACTTAAATCGATCTCCGGAAAACAGTTCAGGAATCGGTATCTTAGGTTCTGACATAGGATTTCTGGTAACATAATCTTGTATGCCCTGCACACGAGCAGCAAGCTGGTCCACACTTGTAATCAAGGTCTGGACATTCATGTCTGCAGCAATCACAAGCCACTCAGAGGTAAAGGGGAAAAGAAAAAAAAAATGAGAGAGAGAAAAAAACAAAACAACTCAGAACTTTCTTTCTTATAAACCCGCTTCTGCAATGCATTTAACATTTAATACTGGCCTGGCAAACTGTTATGACCCCAATGGCGAGGGTCTCAGAGATATCAGCAAGTCTGCGAAGTACAAAAATCCAGCTCATAGGGCAGTGGTAACTGGGTTGACCATATATCTACTCCTAACGCCAACACTAGAAGTAGCCGGGGAACATGCCTACGTTGGTCGCTAGATGTCTCGCGCCAGCCGGAGAGCTAACTACCCCTAGAAGAGGAAAACAAAGACCTCTCTTGCCTCCAGAGAAAAGACCCCAAAAGTAGGATAGAAGCCCCCCACAAATAATAACGGTGAGGTAAGAGGAAATGACAAACACAGAGATGAACTAGGTTTAGCAAAGAGAGGCCCACTTACTAATAGCAGAATGTAGAAAGATAACTTATATGGTCAACAAAAACCCTATCAAAAATCCACACTGGAGATTCAAGAACCCCCGAACCGTCTAACGGCCCGGGGGGAGAACACCAGCCACCCTAGAGCTTCCAGCAAGGTCAGGATACAGATTATATACAAGCTGGACAAAAATGCAAACAAAAACAAATAGCAAAAAGCAAGAAAGCAGACTTAGCTTAATCAAACAGGAACCAGGATCAGAAGACAAGAGCACTACAGATTAGCTCTGATATCAACGTTGCCAGGCATTGAACTGAAGGTCCAGGGAGCTTATATAGCAACACCCCTGACCTAACGACCCAGGTGAGCATACAAGGGATGAATGACATACCCAGAGTCAAATCACTAGTAGCCACTAGAGGGAGCCAAAAGGTAAATTCACAACACTCACCCATCCGTTGACTCGCCAGGATAAGAACAGCTGTGACTTCAGAGCTTCCAGGGCCAACTACCCCACCTGTGGTACGAACAGAGAGGAGGTAACCACAAGCTTAGGAAGACGTTAGTCCATAGAGGTACAAGACCAGTTGACTGGAGAGTCACAACCTGGCTTCTAACATCTCCATGGAGGAGGGCGACCGGTGGTTCCCATTCCTGGCCCACACTAATGTATCCTTGGCGCTCGGGCAACTGGTGGGTTTAATCCTGACTAGCTCAAAAATATCCATGGATTCACAATGGTTAATGAAGCAGATCTGTATTCTTTCAGTCCGGGCTGTGGTTTCCTAAGCTGGCGTCCTATAGAATGAGAAATCTGTGTCCCTCATGATGGAGCCTGTTGTGAATTCCGTTCTCGGACTCCCTCCTGTGGTCATGAATGGTACTTTGGTTAGTTCTGCTCTTGGACTCCCTCTGGTGGCTTCGAGCGGAACTGCTGGTCACTGAGGTTGGCTTTATCAGCTGCCCTCGTTTATTGCTATGCTTGTTTCCCTATTTAACTCCACTCAGATCGTTACTTCATGCCAGCTGTCAATGTATCAGTATTGGTTCAGATCTCTCTTGGACTTCTCTGAGGACCTGTCTACTCCAGCAGAAGCTAAGTCTTTGCTAGTTCATTTGTTGTTACTGCTTCCTGAATATATTTCTTAGTACTGCTAAATTCTAGTCCAGCTTGCTATCATGATATTCCCTTGCTAGCTGGAAGCTCTGGGGGTGCAGAGTGGCACCTCCACACCGTGAGTCGGTGTGGGGAGTCTTTTTGCTTACTCTGCGTGGCTTTTTGTAGTTTTTTGTGCTGACCGCATAGTTCCCTTTTCTTTTCTCTGACTATTTAGTTAAGTCTGGCCTCCTTTGCTAAAACCTGTTTCATTCCTGTGTTTGTGACCTTCCTCTTAACTCACAGTCAATATATGTAGGGGGCTGCCTTTACCTTTGGGGAATTTCTCTGAGGCAAGGTAAGGCTTCTATTTCTATCTTTAGGGGTAGTTAGCTCTTAGGCTGTGAAGAGGCGTCTAGGGAGAGTTAGGCACGCTCCACGGCTATTTCTAGTGTGTGTGATAGGAGTAGCGTTTGCGGTCAGCAGAGTTCCCACTTCCCCAGAGCTAGTCCCGATTTTGAGTTTACTCATCAGGTCATTCCGGGTGCTCCTAACCACCAGGTCCATAACAGTACAGCTGGCCCACAAAGTGTTAATGCATCTCAAAAGAGGGATAAGAGAAGTTCTGAACCCATTTTTTTTTCTTTGCAGTGTGTTTTGTCTCTCTTTTCCCCTTAACCTCTGGGTGGTTCAGGACTCAGGTGTAGATATGGATATTCAAGGTCTGTCCTCTTGTATGGATCAACTTACTGCAAGGGTACAAAGCATTCAAGATTATGTAGTTCAGAATCTGATGTTAGAGCCAAGAATTCCAATTCCTGATTTGTTTTCTGGGGATAGATCTAAGTTTCTGAATTTCAAAAATAATTGTAAACTGTTTCTTGCTTTGAAACCCCGCTCCTCTGGTGACCCCATTCAGCAAGTAAAAATTATTATTTCTTTGTTGCGTGGCGATCCTCAATACTGGGCATTCTCCCTTGCGCCAGGAGATCCTGCATTGCTTAATGTAGATGCGTTTTTTCTGGCGCTTGGATTGCTTTATGACGAACCGAATTCAGTGGATCAGGCAGAGAAAATCTTGCTAGCTTTGTGTCAGGGTCAGGATGAAGCGGAGGTATATTGTCAGAAGTTTAGAAAATGGTCTGTGCTTACTCAATGGAATGAGTGTGCCCTGGCAGCAATTTTTAGAAAGGGTCTTTCTGAAGCCCTTAAGGATGTTATGGTGGGGTTCCCCACGCCTGCTGGTCTGAATGAATCAATGTCCTTGGCCATTCAAATTGATCGGCGTTTGCGTGAGCGCAAGCTTGTGCACCATTTGGCGGTGTCCTCTGAGCAGAGGCCTGAGCTTATGCAATGTGATAGAACTTTGACCAGAACTGAACGGCAAAAACACAGACGTCAGAATGGGCTGTGTTTTTACTGTGGTGACCCCACTCATGCTATCTCTGATTGTCCTAAGCGCACTAAGCGGTTCGCTAGGTCTGTCAACATTGGTACTGTACAGCCTAAATTTCTTTTGTCTGTTACTCTGATTTGCTCTTTGTCATCCTACTCGGTTATGGCATTTGTGGATTCAGGCGCTGCCCTGAATTTGATGGACTTGGAGTTTGCCAGGCACTGTGGTTTTTTCTTGGAGCCTTTGCAGTATCCTATTCCATTAAGGGGAATTGATGCCATGCCGTTGGCCAAGAATAAACCTCAGTACTGGACTCAGTTGACCATGTGCATGGCTCCTGCACATCAGGAAGATATTCGCTTTTTGGTGTTGCATAATTTGCATGATGTGGTCGTGTTGGGTTTGCCATGGCTACAGGTTCATAATCCAGTGTTGGATTGGAAATCAATGTCTGTGTCTAGTTGGGGTTGTCAAGGGGTACATGGCGATGTTCCGTTGGTGTCAATTTCTTCTTCCACTCCTTCTGAAGTCCCTGAGTTTTTGTCGGATTACCAGGATGTATTTGATGAGCCCAAATCCAGTGTCCTACCCCCTCATAGAGATTGTGATTGTGCTATAAATTTGATTCCTGGTAGTAAGTTTCCTAAGGGCCGACTTTTCAATTTATCTGTGCCAGAGCACGCCGCTATGCGGAGTTATATAAAGGAGTCCTTGGAGAAAGGGCATATTCGCCCGTCTTCATCACCGTTGGGAGCAGGGTTCTTTTTTGTGGCCAAGAAGGATGGTTCTCTGAGACCCTGTATAGATTACCGCCTTCTCAATAAAATCACGGTCAAATTTCAGTACCCTTTGCCTCTGCTGTCTGATTTGTTTGCTCGGATTAAGGGGGCTAGTTGGTTCACCAAGATAGATCTTCGAGGGGCGTATAACCTTGTGCGTATTAAACAGGGCGATGAATGGAAAACAGCATTTAATGCACCCGAGGGCCATTTTGAGTACCTGGTAATGCCATTCGGGCTTTCAAATGCTCCATCTGTGTTTCAGTCCTTTATGCATGACATCTTCCGAAAGTATCTGGATAGATTCATTATTGTGTATTTGGATGATATTTTGGTCTTTTCGGATGATTGGGAGTCTCATGTGAAACAGGTCAGAATGGTATTCCAGGTCCTTCGTGCTAATTCCTTGTTTGTGAAGGGGTCTAAATGTCTCTTCGGAGTTCAGAAGGTTTCCTTTTTGGGCTTCATTTTTTCCCCTTCTACTATCGAGATGGATCCTGTTAAAGTTCAGGCCATTTATGATTGGACTCAACCTACATCTGTGAAGAGCCTCCAGAAATTCCTGGGCTTTGCTAATTTTTACCGTCGCTCCATCGCTAATTTTTCTAGTGTGGTTAAACCTTTGACTGATTTGGCCAAGAAAGGTGCTGATGTGGTGAATTGGTCCTCTGCGGCCGTTGAGGCTTTTCAGGAGCTGAAACGTTGTTTTTCTTCGGCCCCTGTGTTGCGTCAGCCAGATGTTTTGCTCCCTTTTCAGGTCGAGGTTGATGCTTCTGAGATTGGAGCAGGGGCTGTTTTGTCTCAAAGAAGTTCTGATGGCTCTGTGATGAAGCCATGTGCCTTCTTTTCTAGAAAGTTTTCGCCTGCTAAGCGTAATTCTGATGTTGGCAATCGGGAGCTGCTAGCTATGAAGTGGGCATTCGAGGAGTGGCGACATTGGCTTGAGGGAGCCAAGCACCGCGTGGTGGTCTTGACGGATCACAAAAATCTGACTTATCTCGAGTCTGCCAAGCGGTTGAATCCTAGACAGGCTCGATGGTCGCTGTTTTTCTCCCGTTTCGATTTTGTGGTCTCATACCTTCCAGGTTCTAAGAATGTGAAGGCGGATGCCCTTTCTAGGAGTTTTGTGCCTGATTCTCCGGGAGTCCCAGAGCCGGCTGGTATTCTCAAAGAGGGGGTAATTCTGTCTGCCATCTCCCCTGATTTGCGGCGGGTGCTGCAGGAGTTTCAGGCTGATAGACCTGACCGTTGTCCAGCGGAGAAACTGTTTGTCCCTGATAGGTGGACTAGCAGAGTTATTTCTGAGGTTCATTGCTCGGTGTTGGCCGGTCATCCTGGGATTTTTGGTACCAGAGATTTGGTGGCTAGGTCCTTTTGGTGGCCTTCCTTGTGACGGGATGTGCGTTCTTTTGTGCAGTCCTGTGGGACCTGTGCTCGGGCTAAGCCCTGCTGTTCTCGTGCCAGTGGGTTGCTTTTGCCCTTGCCAGTCCCGAAAAGGCCTTGGACGCATGTTTCCATGGATTTTATTTCAGATCTTCCTGTCTCTCAAAGGATGTCTGTCATCTGGGTGGTTTGTGATCGCTTTTCTAAGATGGTCCATTTGGTACCCTTGCCTAAATTACCTTCCTCCTCTGATTTGGTGCCATTATTTTTTCAACATGTGGTTCGTTTGCATGGCATTCCGGAGAACATTGTGTCGGACAGAGGTTCCCAGTTTGTCTCTAGGTTTTGGCGGTCCTTTTGTGCTAAGATGGGCATTGATTTGTCTTTTTCTTCGGCTTTCCATCCTCAAACAAATGGCCAAACCGAACGAACCAACCAGACTTTGGAAACCTATCTGAGATGCTTTGTTTCTGCTGATCAGGATGATTGGGTGACCTTCTTGCCATTGGCTGAGTTCGCCCTTAATAATCGGGCTAGTTCTGCTACTTTGGTTTCGCCTTTTTTTTTTTGCAATTCTGGTTTTCATCCTCGTTTTTCTTCGGGGCAGGTTGAGCCTTCTGACTGTCCTGGTGTGGATTCTGTGGTGGACAGGTTGCAGCAAATTTGGACTCACGTAGTGGACAATCTGACGTTGTCCCAGGAGAAGGCTCAACGTTTCGCTAACCGCCGTCGTTGTGTTGGTCCCCGACTTCGTGTTTGGGGATTTGGTTTGGTTGTCTTCTCGTTATGTTCCTATGAAGGTTTCTTCTCCTAAGTTTAAGCCTCGTTTCATTGTTCCTTATAAGATTTCTGAAATTCTCAACCCTGTGTCATTTCGTTTGGTCCTTCCAGCTTCTTTTGCCATCCATAATGTGTTCCATAGGTCGTTGTTGCGGAGGTACGTGGCGCCTATGGTTCCCTCCGTTGATTCTCCGGTTCCGGTGTTGGTTGAGGGGGAGTTGGAGTATGTGGTGGAAAAAATTTTGGATTCTCGTATTTCGAGACGGAAGCTTCAGTACCTGGTTAAGTGGAAGGGCTATGTGTTGTGAATTCTGTTTTTGGGCTCCCTCTGGTGGCTACTGGTGGTACTGGTTGACTTTGGTCTTGTGTTTCCAGTGCACCTGTTTTCATCAGGAAATTGGGAGTTTCCTATTTAGTCTGGCTTCTCAGTCACTCTAGTGCCGGCAATCAATGTTACCAGAGCATCTCTGTTGCTTGCTACCTGCTCCAAGTCTGCAATTCAGCTAAGTTGAATCTTTGGCTTTTTTTGTGTTTGTTTTGTCCAGCATGCATTTATATTTCTTGTGCTGCTGGAAGCTCTAGTGATCTGAAATTACTACTCCGGTGTCATGAGTTGATAACGGAGTTAAGGTAGTTTCAGGATGGATGCTTAGGGTTTTTGAGGTAACCGCGAAGTCCTCTTTTGTATTTTCATCTATCTAGTCAGAGGGCCTCACTTTGCTGAAACTATATTCATACTGCGTTTGTGTTTTCCTCTTACCTAACCGTTATTACATGTGGGGGGCTACTATAACTTTTGGGGTTTCCCTGGAGGCAAGCCAGGTCTGTGTATTCCTCTTCTAGGGGTAGTTAGCTCTCTGTTGTGAATTTGCTTTTTGCTCCCTCTAGTGGTTACTAGTTTTTTTGACTCTGTTTTTTCTGTCATTCCTTTTATCCGCACCTGGGTCGTTAGTTAGGGGTGTTGCTATATAAGCTCCCTGGACCTTCAGTTCAATGCCTGGCAATGTAGTTATCAGAGCTAGTCTGCTGTGCTCTTGTCTACTGATCCTGGTTCCAGTTATATCAGCTAAGTCTGCCTTTTGCTTTTTGCTATTTGTTTTGGTTTTGTATTTTTGTCCAGCTTGTTCCAAATCTATATCCTGACCTTTGTTGTAAGCTCTAGGGGGCTGGTGTTCTCCCCCCGGACCGTTAGACGGTTCGGGGGTTCTTGAATTTCCAGTGTGGATTTTGATAGGGTTTTTGTTGACCATATAAGTGACCTTTCTTTATTCTGCTATCAGTAAGCGGGCCTCTCTGTGCTAAACCTGGTTCATTTCTGTGTTTGTCATTTCCTCTTACCTCACCGTCATTATTTGTGGGGGGCTTCTATCCAGCTTTCGGGTCCCCTTCTCTGGAGGCAAGAAAGGTCTTTGTTTTCCTCTACTAGGGGTAGCTAGATTCTCCGGCTGGCGCGTGTCATCTAGAATCAACGTAGGAATGATCCCCGGCTACTTCTAGTGTTGGCGTTAGGAGTAGATATATGGTCAACCCAGTTACCACTGCCCTATGAGCTGGATTTTTGTATTCTGCAGACTTCCACGTTCCTCTGAGACCCTCGCCATTGGGGTCATAACAGTTTGCCAGGCCATTATTAAATGTTTAATGCATTGCAGAAGAGGGATTATAAGAAAGAAGATTCTGAGTTTTTTTTTTTTTTTCTCCTTCCCCTTTACCTCAGAGTGGCTATGCTTGCTGCAGACATGAATGTCCAGACCTTGATTACAAGTGTGGACCAGCTGGCTACTCGTGTGCAGGGCATACAAGACTATGTTATCAGAAATCCTAGGTCAGAACCTAAAATACCGATTCCTGAACTGTTTTCCGGAGACAGGTTTAAGTTTAGGAATTTCGTGAATAATTGTAAATTGTTTTTGTCTCTGAGACCCTGTTCATCAGGAGATTCTGCTCAGCAAGTAAAAATTGTTATTTCGTTCTTACGGGGCGACCCTCAGGATTGGGCTTTTTCGCTGGCGCCAGGAGATCCGGCATTGGCTGATCTTGATGCGTTTTTTCTGGCGCTCGGTTTACTTTATGAGGAACCCAATCTTGAGATTCAGGCAGAAAAGGCCTTGCTGTCTATGTCTCAGGGGCAGGACGAGGCTGAAGTGTATTGCCAAAAATTTCGGAAATGGTCCGTGCTGACACATTGGAACGAGTGTGCACTGGCCGCTAATTTTAGAAATGGCCTTTCTGAAGCCATTAAGAATGTTATGGTGGGTTTTCCCATTCCCGCAGGTCTGAATGATACTATGGCACTGGCTATTCAAATTGACCGGCGGTTGCGGGAGCGCAAAACCGCAAATTCCCTCATGGTGTTGTCTGAACAGACACCTAATTCGGTGCAATGTGATAGAAAAACCGCAAATTCCCTCATGGTGTTGTCTGAACAGACACCTGATTTAATGCAATGTGATAGAATCCTGACTAGAAATGAGCGGAAAATTCATAGACGCCGGAATGGCTTGTGCTACTACTGTGGTGATTCTACACATGTTATCTCAGCATGCTCTAAACGTATAGCTAAGGTTGTTAGTCCTGTCACCGTTGGTAATTTGCAACCTAAATTTATTCTGTCTGTAACTTTGATTTGCTCACTGTCATCTTATCCTGTCATGGCGTTTGTAGATTCAGGTGCTGCCCTGAGTCTCATGGATCTCTCATTTGCTAAGCGCTGTGGATTTACTCTTGAACCATTAGAAAATCCTATTCCTCTTAGGGGTATTGATGCTACACCATTGGCAGCAAATAAACCGCAGTATTGGACTCAGGTTACCATGTGCATGACTCCTGAACACCGCGAGGTGATACGTTTCCTGGTTTTACATAAAATGCATGATTTGGTCGTTTTAGGGCTGCCATGGTTACAGACCCATAATCCAGTCCTGGACTGGAAGGCTATGTCAGTCTCAAGTTGGGGCTGTCGTGGTATTCATGAGGATTCCCTGCCTGTGTCTATTGCTTCTTCTACGCCTTCGGAAGTTCCGGAGTATTTGTCTGATTATCAGGATGTCTTCAGTGAGTCTGAGTCCAGTGCACTGCCTCCTCATAGGGACTGTGACTGTGCTATAGATTTGATCCCAGGCAGTAAATTTCCTAAGGGAAGACTGTTTAATCTGTCGGTACCTGAACATACCGCTATGCGTTCATATATCAAGGAGTCTCTGGAAAAAGGACATATTCGTCCGTCTTCTTCCCCTCTTGGTGCGGGATTCTTTTTTGTGGCAAAAAAGGACGGATCTTTGAGACCTTGTATTGATTATCGGCTTTTAAATAAGATCACTGTCAAATTTCAGTATCCTTTACCGCTGTTGTCTGACTTGTTTGCCCGGATTAAGGGTGCCAAGTGGTTCACCAAGATAGACCTTCGTGGTGCGTACAACCTTGTGCGCATTAAGCAAGGTGATGAATGGAAAACCGCATTCAATACGCCCGAAGGTCATTTTGAGTACTTGGTGATGCCTTTTGGGCTCTCCAATGCGCCTTCAGTTTTTCAGTCCTTTATGCATGACATTTTCCGGAAGTATCTGGATAAATTTTTGATTGTTTATCTGGATGATATTTTGTTTTTTTCTGATAATTGGGATTCGCATGTGGAGCAGGTCAGGTTGGTCTTTAAAATTTTGCGTGAAAATTCTTTGTTTGTCAAGGGCTCAAAGTGTCTCTTTGGTGTACAGAAGGTTCCCTTTTTGGGGTTCATTTTTTCCCCTTCTGCTGTGGAGATGGACCCAGTCAAGGTCCGAGCTATTCTTGATTGGACTCAGCCCTCGTCAGTTAAGAGTCTTCAGAAGTTCTTGGGCTTCGCTAACTTCTACCGTCGTTTTATCGCTAATTTTTCTAGCATTGTGAAACCTTTGACGGATATGACCAAGAAGGGCTCCGATGTAGCTAACTGGGCTCCTGCTGCCGTGGAGGCTTTCCAGGAGTTGAAACGCCGGTTTACTTCGGCGCCTGTTTTGTGCCAGCCTGACGTCTCACTTCCCTTTCAGGTTGAGGTGGATGCTTCGGAGATTGGGGCAGGGGCCGTTTTGTCGCAGAGAGGCCCTGGTTGCTCTGTTATGAAACCTTGTGCCTTTTTCTCTAGGAAGTTTTCGCCTGCCGAGCGAAATTATGATGTGGGCAATCGGGAGTTGTTGGCCATGAAATGGGCATTTGAGGAGTGGCGTCATTGGCTCGAGGGTGCTAAGCATCGTGTGGTGGTCTTGACTGATCACAAAAATCTGATGTATCTCGAGTCTGCTAAACGCCTTAATCCGAGACAGGCCCGCTGGTCATTGTTTTTCTCCCGCTTTGATTTTGTTGTCTCGTATTTACCAGGTTCAAAGAATGTGAAGGCCGATGCTCTTTCTAGGAGCTTTGTGCCTGATGCTCCTGGAGTCGCTGATCCTGTTGGTATTCTTAAAGATGGAGTTATCTTGTCAGCTATTTCTCCGGATCTGCGACGTGTGTTGCAGAGATTTCAGGCTGATAGGCCTGAGTCTTGTCCACCTGACAGACTGTTTGTCCCGGATAAGTGGACCAGCAGAGTCATTTCCGAGGTTCATTCCTCGGTGTTGGCAGGTCACCCGGGAATTTTTGGCACCAGAGATCTGGTGGCCAGGTCCTTTTGGTGGCCTTCCTTGTCAAGGGATGTGCGGTCATTTGTGCAGTCCTGTGGGACTTGTGCTCGAGCTAAGCCTTGCTGTTCTCGTGCCAGCGGTTTGCTCTTGCCCTTGCCTGTCCCGAAGAGACCTTGGACACATATCTCCATGGATTTCATTTCTGATCTTCCGCTATCTCAGGGCATGTCCGTTATCTGGGTGATATGTGATCGCTTCTCCAAGATGGTCCATTTGGTTCCTTTGCCTAAGCTGCCTTCCTCTTCCGATCTGGTTCCTGTGTTTTTCCAGAACGTGGTTCGTTTGCACGGCATCCCTGAGAATATTGTGTCAGACAGAGGATCCCAGTTCGTTTCCAGGTTCTGGCGATCCTTTTGTAGTAGGATGGGCATTGATTTGTCGTTTTCGTCTGCTTTCCATCCTCAGACTAATGGACAGACGGAGCGAACCAATCAGACTTTGGAGGCTTATTTGAGGTGTTTTGTCTCTGCTGATCAGGACGATTGGGTGACATTCTTGCCGTTGGCTGAGTTTGCCCTTAATAATCGGGCTAGTTCCGCCACCTTGGTTTCGCCTTTTTTCTGCAACTCTGGTTTCCATCCTCGCTTTTCTTCGGGTCATGTGGAGCCTTCTGACTGTCCTGGGGTGGATTCTGTGGTGGATAGGTTGCAGCAGATCTGGAATCATGTGGTGGACAACTTGAAGTTGTCACAGGAGAAGGCTCAGTGCTTTGCCAACCGCCGCCGCGGTGTGGGTCCCCGACTACGCGTTGGGGATTTGGTGTGGCTTTCTTCCCGCTTTGTTCCTATGAAGGTCTCCTCTCCCAAATTTAAACCTCGTTTTATTGGGCCTTACAAGATATTGGAAATCCTTAATCCTGTATCTTTTCGTCTGGATCTTCCTGTGTCGTTTGCTATTCACAATGTATTTCATAGGTCCTTGTTGCGGCGGTACATTGTGCCTGTAGTTCCTTCTGCTGAGCCTCCTGCTCCGGTGTTGGTTGAGGGCGAGTTGGAGTACGTGGTGGAGAAGATCTTGGATTCTCGCCTCTCCAGGCGGAGGCTTCAGTACCTGGTCAAGTGGAAGGGCTATGGTCAGGAGGATAATTCCTGGGTGGTCGCCTCTGATGTTCATGCGGCCGATTTAGTTCGTGCCTTTCATGCCGCTCATCCTGATCGCCCTGGTGGTCGTGGTGAGGGTTCGGTGACCCCTCACTAAGGGGGGGGTACTGTTGTGAATTTGCTTTTTGCTCCCTCTAGTGGTTACTAGTTTTTTTGACTCTGGTTTTTCTGTCATTCCTTTTATCCGCACCTGGGTCGTTAGTTAGGGGTGTTGCTATATAAGCTCCCTGGACCTTCAGTTCAATGCCTGGCAACGTAGTTATCAGAGCTAGTCTGCTGTGCTCTTGTCTACTGATCCTGGTTCCAGTTATATCAGCTAAGTCTGCCTTTTGCTTTTTGCTATTTGTTTTGGTTTTGTATTTTTGTCCAGCTTGTTCCAAATCTATATCCTGACCTTTGTTGGAAGCTCTAGGGGGCTGGTGTTCTCCCCCCGGACCGTTAGACGGTTCGGGGGTTCTTGAATTTCCAGTGTGGATTTTGATAGGGTTTTTGTTGACCATATAAGTGACCTTTCTTTATTCTGCTATCAGTAAGCGGGCCTCTCTGTGCTAAACCTGGTTCATTTCTGTGTTTGTCATTTCCTCTTACCTCACCGTCATTATTTGTGGGGGGCTTCTATCCAGCTTTGGGGTCCCCTTCTCTGGAGGCAAGAAAGGTCTTTGTTTTCCTCTACTAGGGGTAGCTAGATTCTCCGGCTGGCGCGTGTCATCTAGAATCAACGTAGGAATGATCCCCGGCTACTTCTAGTGTTGGCGTTAGGAGTAGATATATGGTCAACCCAGTTACCACTGCCCTATGAGCTGGATTTTTGTATTCTGCAGACTTCCACGTTCCTCTGAGACCCTCGCCATTGGGGTCATAACAGCTCTCCGGCTGGCGCGAGGTGTCTAGAGATCAACGTAGGCACACCCCCTGGCTACTTCTATTTGCGTGTTAGGTTCAGCATCGCGGTTACCTGAGTTACCATCTTCCTAGAGCTAGTCCGTTTTTGCCCATGTCCCTGCCATTGGGAATCATGACAGTATTGCCGGCCATAATGTATTAAAGGTATTGGCTAAAGAAGGAGAGAAAAAAGAAGTTTCTGACACTTTTTTTTTTTTTTTACTCAGAGGTTCTGTCTAGCCATAATTGCAATCTGCTGTTTTTTTTTTTTCCCTCTCCTCTTAACCCCTGAATGGCTCAGACCTCTGCTGTTGAGAAATGGATATCCAGAGTTTAGCTACAGGCCTGAGTGCTCTTGCCTCTAAGGTTCAAAATATCCAAGACTATGTTATACATGCTCCTATGTCTGAACCCAAGATCCCTATACCTGAGTTCTTTTCTGGAGATAGATCTCGCTTTTTGAATTTTAAGCACAATTGTAAATTGTATCTTTCTCTGAGATCTCGCTCCGCTGGAGACCCCGCTCAGCAGGTTAAAATTGTTATTTCCTTGTTGCGGGGTGACCCCCAGAATTGGGCATTTGCATTGGCACCAGGGGATCCTGCGCTGCTTAATGTGGATGCGTTTTTTCTGGCACTGGGGTTGCTCTATGAGGAACCTAATTTGGAGATTCAGGCTGAAAAGGCCTTGATAGCCCTCTCTCAAGGGCATGATGAAGCTGAAATATATTGTCAAAAATTTCGAAAATGGTCTGTGCTTACTCAGTGGAATGAGTGCGCCCTGGCGGCGAATTTCAGAGAAGGTCTCTCTGACGCCGTTAAAGATGTCATGGTGGGGTTTCCTACGCCCACAGGTCTGAATGAATCCATGACTATGGCTATTCAGATTGATCGGCGTTTACGGGAGCGCAAACCTGTGCACCATTTGGCGGTGTCTTCTGAGCAGGCACCAGAGATTATGCAATGTGATAGAATTCTGTCCAGAAGTGAACGGCAGAATTATAGGCGTAAAAATGGGTTGTGCTTCTATTGTGGTGATTCTGCTCATGTTATATCAGCATGCTCTAAACGCACAAAAAAGGTTGATAAGTCTTTTGCAATTGGCACCTTACAGTCTAAGTTTATTTTGTCTGTAACTTTGATCTGTTCATTATCAACTATTTCTGTGGATGCCTATGTGGATTCTGGCGCTTCCTTGAGTCTTATGGATTGGTCCTTTGCCAGACGTTGTGGGTTTAGCCTAGAGCCTTTGGAAGTTCCTATCCCTCTGAAGGGTATCGACTCCACACCTTTGGCTAGGAATAAACCACAATTCTGGACACAAGTGACTATGTGTATGACTCCTGACCATCGGGAGGTGATTTGCTTCCTTGTGTTGCATAACTTGCATGATGTCTTAGTGCTTGGATTGCCATGGTTGCAAACTCATAATCCAGTCCTTGACTGGAAAACAATGTCTGTGTTAAGCTGGGGATGTCAGGGGGCTCATGGGGAAGTACCTTTGGTTTCCATTGCTTCATCTACTCCCTCTGAAATTCCGGCATTTTTGTCTGATTATTGTGATGTTTTTGAGGAGCCTAAACTTAGTTCTCTCCCCCCTCACCGGGATTGCGATTGTGCTATAGACTTGATTCCGGGCAGCAAGTTTCCCAAGGGTCGTTTGTTCAATCTATCTGTGCCTGAGCATGCTGCTATGCGAGAGTATATTAAGGAGTCCTTGGAAAAGGGACATATCCGTCCATCCTCATCCCCTTTAGGAGCAGTTTTTTTTTTTCGTGGGTAAAAAAGATGGCTCCCTGAGGCCCTGTATTGATTATCGCCTGTTGAATAAGATTACAGTCAAATACCAGTATCCTTTGCCACTATTGACTGATTTATTTGCTCGTATTAAAGGGGCAAAGTGGTTCTCTAAGGTTGATCTTCGGGGTGCGTATAATTTGGTGCGGATTAAGCAGGGAGATGAGTGGAAAACTGCATTTAATACGCCCGAGGGCCATTTTGAGTATTTGGTAATGCCTTTTGGTCTTTCTAATGCTCCTTCAGTCTTTCAGTCCTTTATGCACAATATTTTCCGTAAATACCTGGATAAATTTATGATTGTGTATTTGGATGATATTTTGATTTTTTCGGATGACTGGGAGTCGCATGTTCAACAGGTTAGGAAGGTTTTTCAGGTTTTGCGGTCCAATTCTCTGTTTGTAAAGGGCTCAAAGTGTATCTTTGGGGTTCAGAAGATTTCCTTTTTGGGGTATATTTTTTCCCCTTCTTCTGTTGAGATGGATCCTGTCAAGGTTCGGGCTATTTGTGATTGGACGCAGCCTACTTCCCTGAAGAGTCTTCAGAAGTTCTTGGGCTTTGCTAATTTCTATCGTCGATTTATAACTGGGTTTTCAAGTGTTGCTAAACCTCTGACTGATTTGACTAAGAAGGGTGCTGATGTTGCCAATTGGTCCTCTGCGGCTGTGGAGGCCTTTTGGGAGCTTAAGCGCCGCCTTTCCTCTGCCCCTGTGTTGCGCCAGCCTGATGTTTCGCTCCCTTTTCAGGTTGAGGTTGATGCTTCCGAGATTGGAGCGGGGGCGGTTTTGTCGCAGAAAAGTCCCGATTGCTCAGTGATGAGACCATGTGCATTCTTCTCTCGAAAGTTTTCGCCCGCCGAGCGAAATTATGATGTCGGCAATCGGGAGCTCTTGGCTATGAAGTGGGCATTTGAGGAGTGGCGTCATTGGCTTGAGGGTGCTAGACATCAGGTGGTGGTCTTGACTGATCACAAGAATCTGATTTACCTTGAGTCCGCCAGGCGTCTGAATCCTAGACAGGCGCGCTGGTCATTGTTTTTCTCTCGGTTTAATTTTGTGGTTTCATACTTGCCGGGCTCGAAAAATGTGAAGGCAGATGCTCTTTCTAGGAGTTTTGAGCCTGACTCCTCTGGTGATTCTGAGCCTACGGGTATCCTTAAGGATGGAGTGATTTTGTCTGCTGTCTCCCCAGACTTGCGACGTGCTTTGCAGGAGTTTCAGACTGATAAGCCTGATCGTTGTCCGTCTGGGAGATTGTTTGTTCCAGATGAGTGGACCAGTAGAGTCATCTCAGAGGTTCATTCTTCTGTGTTGGCGGGCCACCCTGGAATTTTTGGTACCAGAGATTTGGTGGCCAGGTCCTTCTGGTGGCCTTCCCTGTCTCGGGATGTGCGTACCTTTGTACAGTCTTGTGATGTTTGTGCTCGGGCCAAGCCTTGCTGTTCTCGGGCTAGTGGATTGTTGTTGTCCTTGCCTATTCCGAAGAGGCCGTGGACGCACATCTCTATGGACTTTATCTCGGATCTCCCGGTTTCTCAGAAAATGTCTGTCATTTGGGTGGTGTGTGACCGTTTTTCTAAGATGGTTCATTTGGTACCCTTGCCCAAATTGCCTTCTTCATCGGAGTTGGTTCCTTTATTTTTTCAGAATGTGGTTCGCTTGCATGGTATCCCGGAAAACATCGTGTCTGACAGAGGATCTCAATTTGTGTCTAGGTTCTGGCGAGCGTTCTGTGCCAGGATGGGCATTGATTTGTCTTTTTCATCTGCGTTCCATCCTCAGACTAATGGCCAGACGGAGCGAACTAATCAGACCTTGGAGACGTATTTGAGGTGTTTTGTGTCTGCTGATCAGGATGATTGGGTCGCCTTTTTGCCGTTGGCAGAGTTTGCCCTCAATAATCGGGCCAGTTCTGCTACTCTGGTTTCTCCTTTCTTTTGCAATTCAGGGTTTCACCCTCGTTTTTCGTCTGGTCAGGTGGAGTCTTCGGATTGTCCTGGAGTGGATTCTGTGGTGGATAGACTGCACCGGATTTGGAGTCATGTGGTGGACAATTTGAAGTTGTCTCAGGAGAAGACTCAGCAGTTTGCTAATCGTCATCGTCGTGTGGGTCATCATCTCCGTGTTGGAGACTTGGTGTGGTTGTCTTCTCGCTTTGTCCCTATGAAGGTCTCTTCTCCTAAGTTCAAACCTCGGTTCATAGGTCCTTATAAGATTTTGGAGATTCTTAATCCTGTATCTTTTCGTTTGGACCTTCCAGCATCTTTCACCATTCATAATGTCTTCCATAGGTCGTTGTTGCGGAGGTACGAGGTACCGGTTGTTCCTTCTGTTGAGCCTCCTGTTCCTGTGCTGGTGGAGGGTGAATTGGAGTATGTTGTGGAGAAGATTTTGGACTCTCGTATTTCCAGACGGAGACTTCAATATCTGGTTAAATGGAAGGGATACGGTCAGGAGGATAATTCTTGGGTGACTGCCTCTGATGTTCATGCCTCTGATTTGGTTCGCGCCTTTCATAGGGCGCATCCAGATCGCCCTGGTGGTTCTCATGAGGGTTCGGTGCCCCCTCCTTAAGGGGGGGGTACTGTTGTGAATTCTGTTTTTGGGCTCCCTCTGGTGGCTACTGGTGGTACTGGTTGACTTTGGTCTTGTGTTTCCAGTGCACCTGTTTTCATCAGGAAATTGGGAGTTTCCTATTTAGTCTGGCTTCTCAGTCACTCTAGTGCCGGCAATCAATGTTACCAGAGCATCTCTGTTGCTTGCTACCTGCTCCAGGTCTGCAATTCAGCTAAGTTGAATCTTTGGCTTTTTTTGTGTTTGTTTTGTCCAGCATGCATTTATATTTCTTGTGCTGCTGGAAGCTCTAGTGATCTGAAATTACTACTCCGGTGTCATGAGTTGATAACGGAGTTAAGGTAGTTTCAGGATGGCTGCTTAGGGTTTTTGAGGTAACCGCGAAGTCCTCTTTTGTATTTTCATCTATCTAGTCAGAGGGCCTCACTTTGCTGAAACTATATTCATACTGCGTTTGTGTTTTCCTCTTACCTAACCGTTATTACATGTGGGGGGCTACTATAACTTTTGGGGTTTCCCTGGAGGCAAGCCAGGTCTGTGTATTCCTCTTCTAGGGGTAGTTAGCTCTCCGGCTGGCGCGAGGTGTCTAGAGATCAACGTAGGCACACCCCCTGGCTACTTCTATTTGCGTGTTAGGTTCAGCATCGCGGTTACCTGAGTTACCATCTTCCTAGAGCTAGTCCGTTTTTGCCCATGTCCCTGCCATTGGGAATCATGACAGCTATGGTCAGGAGGATAATTCCTGGGTTGTTGCCTCCGATGTCCATGCTGCCGATTTAGTTCGTGCCTTTCATTTGGCTCATCCTGATCGGCCTGGGGGCCCTGGTGAGGGTTCGGTGACCCCTCCTCAAGGGGGGGTACTGTTGTGAATTCCGTTCTCGGACTCCCTCCTGTGGTCATGAATGGTACTTTGGTTAGTTCTGCTCTTGGACTCCCTCTGGTGGCTTCGAGCGGAACTGCTGGTCACTGAGGTTGGCTTTATCAGCTGCCTCGTTTATTGCTATGCTTGTTTCCCTATTTAACTCCACTCAGATCGTTACTTCATGCCAGCTGTCAATGTATCAGTATTGGTTCAGATCTCTCTTGGACTTCTCTGAGGACCTGTCTACTCCAGCAGAAGCTAAGTCTTTGCTAGTTCATTTGTTGTTACTGCTTCCTGAATATATTTCTTAGTACTGCTAAATTCTAGTCCAGCTTGCTATCATGATATTCCCTTGCTAGCTGGAAGCTCTGGGGGTGCAGAGTGGCACCTCCACACCGTGAGTCAGTGTGGGGAGTCTTTTTGCTTACTCTGCGTGGCTTTTTGTAGTTTTTTGTGCTGACCGCATAGTTCCCTTTTCTTTCCTCTGACTATTTAGTTAAGTCTGGCCTCCTTTGCTAAAACCTGTTTCATTCCTGTGTTTGTGACCTTCCTCTTAACTCACAGTCAATATATGTGGGGGGCTGCCTTTACCTTTGGGGAATTTCTCTGAGGCAAGGTAAGGCTTCTATTTCTATCTTTAGGGGTAGTTAGCTCTTAGGCTGTGAAGAGGCGTCTAGGGAGAGTTAGGCACGCTCCACGGCTATTTCTAGTGTGTGTGATAGGAGTAGCGTTTGCGGTCAGCAGAGTTCCCACTTCCCCAGAGCTAGTCCCGATTTTGAGTTTACTCATCAGGTAATTCCGGGTGCTCCTAACCACCAGGTCCATAACAGGAGCCATGATGTCTTGGCTGCTGTCCTGTAGAGTCTCTCGTTCTTTTTTTTGGATGTCTGGATGTATTGGCCAAATATCTGTCTCCTGTTACAGAGTCATATAACCTATTTTTATAGTTAACAACTGTCCTTTCTCCAGTATTCACAGGTAAAGGGCAAGAATGGTGATAAGACCAACTCGCATGTGTAATCTATTTGCATAGTTTTTCCTCAATTTTGCAAGTCAACAACTTGTCTGGCTTGGACAATGTGTAATCAACATATCAGCAAACATCAGCAGTCATCCAGAATAACATCACAATATGTTACATCAAATGTCAACTTACAAGTCAATATTACAGGCATTTAGATAACAGTCTATTCCTCCTGGATTGCTGAAAATAGATAAATAAGCATAATCTATTATGGGTGGGTACCATAAAGAGAAGAAGTGATTACAAGCTGAATTATAAATAAATATCTTTATTAAATAACATTGACTTTATAAAAAAAGATTTAAAAAGACAGGGCAAATTGGCCTCCAATGGGGAAAGGAAATAGCAGCTGTTGATAAAGTGGGGAGACGGGAATAATTAAGTGAGGAAAAAAAGGGTATAATTGAGATATTACAGACACTGCAAAAAAAGAGTACAACAATATTAGGTATCCCAGTGGATAAAAATATTCCGGATTGGGGTAAAAGTATACCTAAATGGTGATTTTAGAGCAGTGTGGTTAATGCAATCAATTGTTGACATAGGGACAATAGAGGTTGGTTTATAGAAGATGGAAATGGTACAGTCCCCGTTAAAAACAATTTTCCTCCAATGTTGCCTGAAATTCACACTTGCATGAAGACTCCATATAGCTGTATAGATGCACAAGTATTTAACTTATAAATATATACAAGAGTTGTTTGTACCTGGAGGACAATGGTGCAAAGTTCAGTGGCAATGTGGGGCTGCTGTCTTCCCTTCACGCCCGACACACGCGGATCCGCTCCGTACACCTCGTACACACAGGGCTCCACTCCGTACACCTCATACACACAGGGCTCCGTACACACGCGGCTCCTCCCCGTACACACATGGCTTCGCTCCATACACATGCGGCTCCACTCCGTACACCTCGTACACACACGGCTCCGCTCCGTACACCTCGTACACACACGGCTCCGCTCCGTACACCTCGTACCCACACGGCTCCGCTCCGTACACACGCGGCTCCTCCCCGTACACACGCGGCTCCGCTCCGTACACCTCGTACACACACGGCTCCGCTCCGTACACCTCATACACACACGGCTCTGCTCCGTACACCTCGTACACATGCGGCTCCACTCCGTACACCTCGTACACACACTGCTCTTCTCCGTACACCTCGTACACACACGGCTCCACTCCGTACACCTCGTACACACACGGCTCCACTCCGTACACCTCGTACACACACTGCTCTTCTCCGTACACCTCGTACACACACGGCTCCGCTCCGTACACACGCGGCACCACTCCGTACACCTCGTACACACACTGCTCCTCTCCATACACTCCGTACACACACGGCTCCACTCCGTACACCTCGTACGCATTCGGCTCCGCTCCATACACACGCGGCTCCGCTCTGTACACCCCGTACACACGCGGCTCTGCTCCGTACACCTCGTACACACACGGCTCCTATCCGTACACCTCGTACACAGACGGCTCCGCTCCGTACACCTCGTACACACGCGGCTCTGCTTCGTACACACGTTGCTCCGCTCTGTACACCTCGTATGCACGCGACTCCCATCCGTACACACGCGGCTCCTCCCCGTACACCTCGTACACACACGGCTCCGCTCCATACACTCCGTACACACGTGGCTCTGCTCCGTACACCTCGTATGCACTCGGCTCCTCTCCATACACACGCGGCTCTGCTCCGTACACCTTGTACACACACGGCTCCCCTCCGTACACCTCGTACACATGTGGCTCCACTCCGTACACACGCAGGTCTGCTTCATACACACGTTGCTCCGCTCTGTACACCTCGTATACACGCAACCCCCATCCGTACACCTCGTACACACGCGGCTCTGCTCCGTAGACACGTGGCTCTGCTCCGTACACCTCATACACACACGGCTCTGCTCTGTACACCTCGTACACACGCGGCTCCGCGCCGTACACCTCGTACACACGCGGCTCTGCTCCGTACACATACAGTTCTGCTACATCCACCCTGTAAACCTTTCCTGACCCCACACATAATCTTCCCCTCATCCAGCACCATGACAACCAGCACAGCAGGGTCCTGCATACACTGAGGCCCCTGATCATGTGACCCCTGACTCCTCCCCTCCTGTGACCTCATCACAGGTCCTGTGCTCTCAGAACAGCCATATATGTGGTGTGCGGCTCTGCAGGTGGAGGTAGGTGCTGGAGATTCCCCATTACTGGGCGGGGGTGCGGTAACCCCTTCAGTGCTGAGACTATTTTGATGTTTTTTTGTTGCCATTTTCTAAGACTTCCAGAGTTTTGCTTTTCCTCTGATACATACGGCCCAACTAGGAAAGACAGGAAGTGAGGAGACACACATTCCAGCTCACACAGTACAGGGCCTTTGTGTCGGTGCTTCCCACACACAGTATACTTTTCCCTCAGTACCAGGGGCGGATGAAGAGTAGCCTGGGCCCCGGGCGGTTTAGATGGTGTGGGCCCCCAATGTACCTGATGTACAGCGGTATACATGATAGAAGATTCACTTTCCCAAAGAATGTTGAGTATTGTGGAGGCCAAACCAATAGGCTGAAAATAATTCTGCTCAATATTAATATAAACAATATATAAAAAAGAAATAGTTGTATGACTTAATATTGTGCAGAATTTAGTATGCTGGCATCTCCGTATATACAGTATGAGCCCCCACAATCAATAACCTATGGGGCCCTTATACATGTAAACCATAGCAAAAAAACCTTAAAGAAATCTCTATCTACTTGCTGTGCTCTTCACACTTCCCTTCCTGACATTGGAGGTTGGCACCGAAACTTGAAACTGTATGGCACCCTCCTCGGCGACTGCCTCTATGTAGCCCTACCACTGCTCTGACTGACCAGGCATCCTCGATAAGTGATAAGATTATATGTAATGAACATATAGAAGTATATAGAATATAAATACTAGTGTGCTGAGGGGTATACAGGTGCTTCTCACTAAATTAGAATAGTATCTAAAAGTTAATTTATTTACGTTCTTCAATACAAAAAGTGAAACTCTGATATTATATAGAGTCGTTACAAACAGTGATCTATATCAAGTGTTTATTTCTGTTAATGTTAATGATTATGGCTTACAGCCAATAAAAACCCAAAAGTCTTTATCTCACTAAATTAGAATAATTAACAAAAAACAATCTTGCCTTACACAAGCATGTACTACGGAGGACAGAGCATGAACTTCAATCCAATATTGCAGCCAGCGGGTAAGGAAAGGGTGAATCAAACACCCGAAAACCCCGCCCATATGACTGAAAATTGTTCCCTCCAAATTCAGGTGACAGAGTCCCTTTAAATGTTTAAAAAGGTCCCTTAGTCTGTTTCAGTAGCTCCACAATCATGGGGATCACTGCTGACTTGTCAGATGTCCAGAAGGCAGTCCTTGACACATTCCACAAGGAGGGTAAGCCGCAAAAAGTCATTGCTAAATAAGCTGGCTGTTCACAGAGTGCTGTATCCAAGCATATTAATGGAAAGTTGAGTGGAAGGAAAAGTGTGGTAGAAAAAGGTTCACAAGCAACAGCCATAACCACAGCCTTGAAAGTATTGTTAAGAAAAGGCAATTCAAAAATTTGGGGGAGATTCACAAGGAGTGGACTGCTGCTGGAGTCATTGCTTCAAGAGCCACCACACACAGACGTGTGCGAACATGGGCTACAAGTGTCGCATTCCTTGTGTCAAGTTACTCATGATCAATAGACAACGCCAGAAGCGTCTCACCTGGGCCAAGGAGAAAAAGAACTGGACTGTTGTCAATGGTCCAAGGTGTTTTCAGATGAAAGTAAATTTTGCATTTCATTTGGAAATCGAGGTCCCAGTGTCTGGAGGAAGAGTGGAGAGGAACCCAATCCAAGCTGCTTGAGGTCTAGTGTGAAGTTTCCACAATCAGTCATGGTTTGGGGAGCCATGTTAGGCTACGTTCACATTTGCGTTGTGCGGCGCAGCGTCGGCGACACAACGCATGCAAAGCGCATGCACAACGCAGCATTTTGTGACGCATGCGTTCATTTTTTGCATGATTTTTGGTGCAGAAAAAACTACATCATGTAGCGTCCTCTGCGCCCTGACAGTTGCGCCAAAATGACGCTTGCGTCACAAAACGCAAGACAACACATGTCCATGCGCCCCCCATGTTAAATATAGGGGCTCATGACGCATGCGTCGCACAACGCTAATGTAAACGTAGCCTTATCTGCTGGCATAGGTCCAAGGTGGTTTATCAAGACCAAGGTCAGTGCAGCCATCTACGTTTTTGATGCGTTTTTGAACTTTAGCATTGCTTTCAACCAAGACAAATGCTTTCACTGGGAAATGTCATTTTAACATTTTTACAACTTTATCTGTCCATGTGGTGTGTGACAAATCATCAGACATATCCTGTTTCATTTATGAAGGAGGGACTCTGAAAGTCACAAAGCCTATTTTTATAGGGCCATCAGGTGGCCTTTACTATTCTTAAAGGGCCAGCAGTTGGCCCTCACTATGCTTAGAGAGCCATCAGCCGGCTTTGCTTTGTTGTTCCCATTATTAAACAGTGGGTCTCCTATACTGTTATTGCGTGTGCAGTGAATTGCAGGGCTGCCCAAAATTTTGATGCACCCCAGTACCCCTTTGAAGAGACGTACAAAAGGGCCTCCTGAAAACAATGTTCCCATTATTAGGAAGTAGGTCTCCCATACTGTTTGCCTATGCAGAGAATGCAGGGGCTGCCAAAAATGTGGCCCTACTCCTATGCCCCTTGGAAGAGACGTAGAGGAGGGCCTAATGAAAAAAATGTTCCAATTATTAAGAAGTGGGTCTCCCATAGTGTTTGCCTATTCAGTGAAGCAACAGCTGCCAAAAATTTGGAGGAACTTGAATGCCCCTTGGAAGAGACATAGAGGTCAGAGGGCCTCCTGAAAACAATGTTCCCATTATTAGGAAGTGGGTCTCCCATAATGTTTGTCTATGCAGTGAATGTAATGGCTACCAAAAATTTGGATGCACCCCAATACCCCTTTGACAAGACGTACAGGAGGGCCTCATGAAAAAATGTTCCCATTATTAGGAAGTGGGTCTCCCATAGTGTTTGCCTAATTTGGACCCACTCCAATGCCCCTTGAAAGAGATGTAGAGGTCAGAGGGCCTCCTAAATATAAATATATATATATATATATATATATATATATATATATATATATATATATATAATATTCCATAGTGTTTGCCTATGCAGTGAACGCAAGGACTGGCAAAAATTTGGAGGCACTCCAATGCCCCTTTGGAAGACACATGGAGGAGGGCCTCATAAAAAAATGTTCCCATTAGAAAGGAGCTGGTCTCCTATACTTGGAATGCCCATGCACTAAGTGTATGGGCTGGCAAACATTTACCCCTGGGGGGTATACATGAACACACTGTCTAGCAAATTGTTTTTACGAGCACCGGAGGTCACCGATGTGCGTATTTACGGCCCGATGGCAAAGAACCACCACCACCAAAACAACGTTTCCACCTCCTTGCTTGACAGTGGGGATGGTGTTCTTTGGGTCAAAGACAGCATTTCTCTTACTCCAAACACAGCGAGTTGAGTTAATGCCAAAGACCTCAATTGTTGTCTCATCTGACCACAGCACCTTCTCCCAATCATTCACAGAATCATCCAGTTGTTCATTGGGCAAGGGGACCTTGCAGGTGCTGCAGCATTTTAAACCTTTACAGCGTAATCTGTTACCAGAATTTTTGCTTTCTTCGCCTTTTTTCAGAGAATATAAATAACACCAATACTTTTTTCTCCACTCATGGTTAGTGGTTGGGTGAAGCCATTTATTGTCAAAATACTATTTACTTTTTTAAAATCATGATGACAACGCAAAACATCGAAATGACCCTGATCAAAAGAATCACATACCCTGATGATTTTGACCTGATAACATGCACAGAAGTTGAGACAAATGGATTTGAATGGCTACTAAAGGTAACATCCTCACCTGTGACCTGTTTGCTTGTAATCAGTGTGTGTGCATAAATGCTGAGTGAGTTTCTGGGTTTCAGACAGACTCTTGCATTTTTCATCCAGCAACTGACGTTTCTGGATTGTGAGTCACGGGGAAAACAAAATAATTTTCAACGGATCTATGGGAAAGGGTAGTTGAACTAGGTAAAACAGGAAAGGAATACAAAAAGATATTCAAGAAATTGATAATGCCCTTTAGCATCGTTCAAACTGTAATTGACAAATGGAAAATCAGGAGCTCTGTAAAAACAAAACCACAGTAAGGCAGACCAGCAAAAATGTCATTCACAAATGCCAGGAAATGGGCTGCATGGTCGAGTCGCCAGAAGAAAGCCATTACTGCGTAAATGCCACAAAGTGTCTCTCCTACAATACATAAATAATACTTCCCTTCTGGTTCTATTCTGAAATTAATTCTGAGCATCACACTGCTATGATACACTTATGTGATACACGGGGCAGACTGACGTCTTGGCAGACTTATGCTATACAATATATGTGGAACAAAGTGCATTCAGATGTGAAGCAGTGGGGAGTGGTATGTGCCAATCTTGGTCACATAATTAAGAGTGGACCAGATGCATATGATCAAGCCAAAGTAAATAATGTCATAAATATCATTGGGGGTATTCCAGGGGTCTGTTGAAAAGCATACCAAGTTTTGCTACAGGCTGAGGTAGGAAAGTTCAGTGTGAAAAGCTGGATGACATACCTGTAGGGAGAATAGATAAATAGACATGCTGATTTAGAGTGTTTTGATGGCAGGGTACATCCTTCTGGAATTAATTCTGAGCATCACACTCCTATGATACACTTATGTGATACAGGGGGCAGACTGATTGCTCCATATATGATGGTCCCCATATATTGCAGCAGTTTATGATGGTCTCCATGTATAATCTGCCCCATATAATTATCCAGTATATGATGGGCCTCATATAATCCTCCAAACAGAATGAGCCCCATATAATGCTCCAGTACATGACGGGCCACATATGATGCTCCAGTATATGATGGGCCTCATGTGATGCTTCAGTGCATGACGGGCCCTATATAATGCTCCAAACATAAAAAAAATAAAATGCTCACCTCTCCTCGCTGGCTGCTGCTCTGCTCCAGAGTACTGAGCGCTGCCATCTTCCGGCTCTCTGCACTGTGACTGCTCAGGCAGAGGTTTCATAGACGTGATGTCATCGTGTCCTCTGACCTGGAATGTCAGAGTCATAAGACACAGAAGACGTCACAGTGGTGGAACTGGGAGAGGTAAGTATCGCAAGTACAAGGCCCTGAGCAAGCACGGGGTGGGCCCACTCCAGGTGCTGGCGCTGGGCCCCAATAGCGCGCCAGTGTCCTCGACGGCGAGTGGGCCCCCCCCTGTCTGCTCAGGGCCCCAGCACTTGCTGATGCCGGCCCTGTACAGCACCGACCTCCTGGATTAGTTCCCCAGGGCTGGAGATGTGGCCCCGGCCGGTGCTATAGATGTATGAGGGGCTGTTATCTGCGGGGGGAGCTGTACATGTAATGGAGACATTCTGGGGACAGATTATCCCAGCAGTAGAACTTTTTCTCTTCAGTGAATGGAGCTGGATTTTACCTTGTTGTTTTCTCTTTATAATTTAATGACCCCATTCTAGGACCCCAGTGTTAGGCCCCGGCTGTCATGGCGATATATTGGGATGTGTCTGGGGAACACAGGACTCCCCCTCTCTGTGCCCCAGATATAATGGAGGAGGCGCTCTGCCTCTGTCTTTCTGCCTCAGATACAATAATGGATGTTGTCTCTCCGTTACCTCAGATATATAGAAGATGTCTTCTCTCTGTCCTCATCAGGAATGGAGAATGTTCTTTCTCTCTTGCTAAAAGTGTGATATTTATTTTTCTCTTTCAGCTTTTTCCCACACCCCTCATTAGTGCGATCATACAACATACAAGCCTCTGATGGCTCCGGTGATGCCCTGTACTACTGTAGTGCGGGGTATTATCCCTGCCTGTCAGTGTGATACTAATGGCCCCATACACATGAGATAGCTGTTGGCCGGACAATCATTCTGCTGATGTCTATTTCTCCCAACTCCCCCACACACAACTGTTCTCCTCGCCCAAGCTTTCCTGTGGTCTCTATAAATCTGTCTACCATTTGGCATATAAGGTGCACCATGTGTCTCACACTTCTTGTATGGTGTTGTACAAGAGTTGTTGATGCCAATTGTATTTTGTAACATTTTAGCACCTGTTTATTTCTGGTGATTTTCATGTAATTTAGTGGCCATTCCATCCAAACTGAACATTCCGGTAACACCCGTAAAAACACTGTAAAAAATATAATTATGAAATAATAATAAATATGTAATATTATAGCATGAGATCTTAACTGCAAACAGTAAAAACCTGAACATAATTATTTTCCAGTTGAGAGTTTGGAGCTTTCCTTACTCTGCACAGGACTCTAGGTTGATTTTTGGTAACATAGTTTAACATTTTTTCACTGCTAGAAACTAATTTCATCACATAATTTGAAAATATATATTCAGACAGCTGTTTCTACCATAAAAACAGATGTGATATATATCCTTATAATTTATTTTTACATTTTAAGCTGTGTGAATGTAACACCTGTAACTATGGAATGGCCCTTAGGGAAATCTAAGCTGAAAATTCCAGAAAAACATCATATCTGGATTAAAAAAACAAAAACATAAAACTCTGCATGTAGATTTTGGCATCAAATACCTCCTGTCTGCTGTGTTTTTAGAAACACACCTTTTATAAGTGTCTAAAATTTTTTGGGTGTATTAGATATGAGATTTAACACGATAAATGATTACAGCTCGGTGAAGACGGGAAACATTCATACAGGCGGCCGGTGGTGATGGAGTCAGTGATGGACTCTGGCCAGATATGTTTCTAGAGCCGTAGTAGAAGATGAAGATGTCGTCCTCATCATGAAGTAGTTAGTTCTCCTGTCACATGTAATGAATATCTCCTGCAGTATTGCTAATGCCGATTCCAGGGTCGGTAAATGAGACGAGAATTAGCGTTATGGAAGATGAGTCTATGAGAAATGTATTCAGCTGCCGACTCCGAGGAAGAAACTGCTTGTCTGTGGTCTAAAATATATAGGAAAGAATGTAAAGAAAAAAACTGAAGTGTAAAATAATAAATCTGATATGTTTCCCTTATTATCTCCAGTAATTGTATTATTACATGGAATCTTTATGATTTTACATCAGCTCCATCTTCTCCCCATTCAGATTCCTACAATATTGGATCCTCTGACTGAAGATCTTCTATATAAGAGAATTTTCCCGAGTGACCATAGAAGTATGGATAGGGACAAGGACAAGATGACGGAAAGGCTATTGCACCTAACCCTAGAGATCCTCTTCCGGCTTACTGGAGAGGTGAGAGATTCTGATGACATCACATTACATCATTCTTATCTATGGGAATAACAGATGGACAGAACTGGAGAGGTGAGGACTCTGGAAATGTCTGTAGTGAAATTTATTGTTTTCTCTCCATAACCAGGATTACATAGTAGTGAAGAAGACCTCTAGTGAGCCTTGTCAGGACACTGTGTCTGAGGGATGGGGAAGACCCCTGAGCCCAATCACGGGGTCTCCACCTCATCCCCTGATACATGAGGATATCAATGACCAGAAGATCCTAGAACTCACCAACAAGATGATTGAGCTGCTGACTGGAGAGGTGACACTGCTGGGAATGCTGGGACATTATACATTAACGCTATGAAGGGATCGGGGGATGACTTTATTATTGTATGTGTCAGGTTCCTATAAGGTGTCAGGATATCACTGTCTATTTCTCCATGGAGGAGTGGGAGTATTTAGAAGGACACAAAGCTCTGTACAAGGACGTCATGATGGAGGATCCCCAGCCCCTCACATCACCAGGTAATAGACCTGACTAAATACACACGGCCTATAATTATCTGTATGTAAAGAATGAATTCAGTCCCTGTATGTGTTTCCTCCAGTTCTATCCAGTAAGAGGACAACAACAGACAGATGTCCCCATCCTCTTCTTCCACAGGACTGTAAACAAGAAGATCTCGATGTTCCTCAGGATTATCAGGTAAATGGAGAGAAGGTGTCATGAGATCTCCCCTATAATGTGTAGACAGACGACTGTGAAGGTCTTGTGCTCAGTCTTGTTTTATCCACCAATATTATATGTTTTATATTTGTGTTATGAGGACGGTGGAGATGGCAGGATTATAGCTGATCATAGATGTGACTTCTCCATCTGTCAGTGACTTTTACAATATTTGTTTCAGGGTGAAGATCTGACCCATATTAATGCTACAGAGACATATGTGAGGGGTTATGAGTGGTGTAAAGAGGAGATTCCTACATATGACTACCCAGGTGAGTAGTAACCACTAAATGCAGAGAAGTCACAGATTCTTCATAGTCACTGGCTGTTATGATAATGGTGGAGCACAGCTGCAGTCCAATGGCCAGAGGAGCACGAGTGGGAAACACTAAGCAGTAGTTCCGGTTCTTGAAAACAAGGCTAGGAATCATAGGAACAAGAGAGGGGAGTAGTGGAAACAGTCAGGGTAAGGCCACGATCACACATTCAGTATATGTTCAGTATTTTACATCCCAGACCGATATGATGAATTCTCCAAGACTCGTCTGCAATGATTACAACAAAGACACATCTGACTGCTCACATTTCCTGCACCGTCTCCATTTATTCACAACCTCCTCATCCTGCTGATACCCCAATGCTGAGCCACTGCTGCCATATGTGTCCCTATTACTGCGCCTACTTTGTGGTACTGTATGCACTCTAATGTTCCTCCTATTGAAGCCCTAGATTTCCCTTTCATTGCACTTGTAAAGTATGATGTCAACAAAAGTGCCTCACAAACACTAAGATATCCCCATAGTGAATTCCTCCATAGTACTCTCCACACACAAAGTATGATGACCCTACTGTACCCCACCCCGTAACTGTCCCTAAAAAGTATGGTGACCCCAACACAGTATGATCCCCGAACTGTGACTCCCACACAACCCTCTATGTAGTATAATGGCTCCACACCTCTCCACACTGTATATTACCTCCATACAGTATGATGGACCCTGCACAAACTTTCACACTGTATAATAGTTTGCATACAGTTTAAAGACTCCCACGTAAGCCTCCAAATATTTTTTGTAGTCCTCCATACAGCATAATGCACCCCATGTCCCATATAGTCTTATGCACCCCATGTCCCATACAGTATAATTCATCCCCACATGGTCCATACATTATAATGAGTCCCCCCCCCCCCCCACCTTGGTCCTCACAGCATAATGCATCCCCCCATGGTCCATACAGCATAATGCATCCCCCCATTGTCCATATAGCATAACATATCCCCTATAGTACATACTGTATAAAGCATCCCCCCATGGTCCATACATTATAATACATCCCCCCCCATGGTCCATACTGTATAAAGCACCCCCCATGGACTGTACAATATATTACAGCCCCCAATGGTCCATATAGTATAATGTATCCACCCCCATGGTCCATACAGTATAATACATCTCCCCCATGGTCCATATAGCATAACATATCCCCTATAGTACATACTGTATAAAGCATCCCCCCATGGTCCACACAGTATAATACATCCCCCCATGGTCCATACTGTATAAAGCATCCCCCCATGGACTGTACAATATTACAGCCCCCAATGGTCCATATAGTATAATGTATCCACCCCCATGGTCCATACAGTATAATACATCCCTCCCATTGTCCATACAGTATAATACATCCACCCCCATGGTCCATACAGTATAATAAATCCCCCCATTGGCCATACAGTATAAAGCATCCACCCTCCCTGGTCCATACTGTATAAAGCATTACCCCTTATGTATAAAGCACCCCCATTGTCTATACAGTATAATACATCCCCACCTGGCCCATACAGTATAAAGCATCCCCACTCCATTGTCCATACAGTATAAAGCATCCATCCCCATGGTCCATACAGTATAAAGCTTCCCCCCTCCATGGTCCATACAGTATAAAGCTTCCCCCCTCCATGGTCTATACAGTCTAAAGCATCCCCTCTCCATAGTCCATACTGTATATAGCATCCCCCCACCATGGTCCATACTGCATAATACATCCCCCCTCATGTATATAGCACTCCCCATTGTCTATACAGTATAAAGCACCCCCCCATTATCTACACAGTATTCAGTATACACCCCCCCCCCCCCCACATGGTCCTCAATACAATTTTATCTGCACACGGTGTTCTAAAAAACAATAAAACACAATACTCACCTCTCCTCCTCGTTCCTCTGCTGCTCTGGTCTCTGCAGCTCCAGCTTGTCTTCTGAAGTGTCGCACATCTTAGTGTACAGGACGCCATCTAGTGACGTCATCGTTAAATTAGAGGGGGCCTTATGATAAAACAAGGGCTTCCATGTCCTTTATCACCTGTGTTTCAAAGAGATCCATCATATTACCAGGGGACACCGGAGGCATATAATTAGATGCTATTCCACCCGTAAAAGGTTTCTCCATAGTTGTCCCATCATTATCAATCTTACAAAGAGAACCCTGTGTGTGTGTGTCACATCCAACAACATCATTGCGTCTTCGCTATTATCCGAAAGTGCATCAGTGCCAGCTAAAAAGTCCAAAGGACTTATTTGACAGCGACGTTCCCCCCCTAACACTGCATCATTACTAGGTTTTGACATAAATAATTTATGGAGATGGATTTTCCTGACTGCCTTAAAAAGGTCTATTTTAAAATCCGTCATATTAAATTCTTCCGGAATGCAGTAACCTAATCCTTTGGACAAAAAGGCAATATGCGAAGGATCTAAATGATGGTCAGTCAAATTGGTGATCGTATCTTTAGAGGGGATCATTGATGTTTCTGTCTCCATGAGACATGCTTCCTCTTGCGGTACCGGATGACACTGTCTCTTCCTACCTCCTCTCCGCGCTCTGTGTCCAAAGGTGAGATTGGTAACCACAGCATCAGAAGTATCAGATGATCACTTTTCAGTAGCACTCACCGAAGCAATTGGATCTTCACTAAAACTGGAGTCTGACTCAGTGGTCAGATAATCTCTCTTACTTTTTTTGCTTTTGTTGTTATTCCTCTTAGGGCGATTTCTCACAAACTGGGCACTGTTATAATTGTCCTTCCGTTTGTTCTAAGAGAATATTTGACCTAATTCAAAGTCATTTTTGTCAAATAAATTTGTCACGTTTTCTTGTTTAAGTCCGCCTGTATTGGAATCAATTTATTATCCATTTTTTTTATTTAACAAGGACCATTGGTTATCTGTCAGTCTGGTTTTTAATTAATCTTTGATCTTCTTGATATCATTATTTACCTCCTCATAGTTATGCTGGTTGGATTTCAATACCAGCTGTAACAAATCCTACTAACATTTTAAAAGCATCTTTTCCCATTCCTTAGTAAACAGCTTGTCTTCTTTAAAATGAGAGATTTCTTTAAAGGGAACCTGTCACCCCCAAAATCGAAGGGGAGCTAAGCCCGCCAGCATCAGGGGCTTATCTACAGCATTCTGTAATACTGTAGATAAGACCCCGATGTATCCTGAAAGATGAGAAAAAGAGGTTAGATTATACTCACCTGGGCGGGCGGTCCGATCCGATGGGCGTCGTGGTCCGGGGCCTCCCATCTTCTTACGATGACGTCCTCTTCTTGTCTTCACGCTCTGGCGCAGGCATACTTTGTCTGCCCTGTTGAGGGCAGAGTAAAGTACTGCAGTGCGCAGGTGCTGGGCCTCTCTGACCTTTCACCGGCGCCTGCGCATTGCAGTACTTTGCTCTGCCCAAAATAGGGCATACATAGTACGCCTGCAGCCGGAGCCCCCTAAAAATCACTGGAGCGTCGCTGTTTAGGTCGCTGTAGAGACGTCAAACACAGCAACTCCAGAACGATGCAGGAGCAATCCAGTGACGTAACGGCGACTCACTTCTCGTTCTCGCTGGTTGTTAGCTCCATTACATCCATTGTTAGCGTCGTTGCGTTTGATGTCAAACACGATGATACACGCCGACCTGGCGACGAAATAAAGTTCTGGACTTCTAGCTCTGACCAGTGATGGCACAGCGGGATCCAGATCGCTGCTGCGTGTCAAACACAACGAGATTGCTATCCAGGACGCTGCAACGTCACGGATTGTTGTCGTTCTCTTTGCAAAGTTGCTGAGTGTGACGGTACCTTAACACAATAGCATGATACTTTGTTAGATTACCAAGAGTCAATAACATATAGTACAGTCCCAGCAAGTATATAAGATGGTGCAAATGACAGTTTCACCCTTCTGCTGGCTCGCTGGGAATTAAAACATCTGTGAGATTGGGGCTTCCAGGGCAGAGAGGAGTTAGCCACAAGCTTAGGAAGCTGACAGTACATTGAGGTATGTGGCCAGGTGACCAGATTGTCCCAGCCACGGAACTCCCAAATGTCTCCGTAGGTTCAGTGATGGGCAGTTAATCAAATCCGTATTCTACCGGCTGGATCTGTGGTGCCTTGACTGATGACTTCTAGAGTCTCACTGTAGAAGGAGAGAGGTTCCTTTTATACCCACAGCTGTCTTTCAGGGCAATGTCCACTGGTTTGGGGGGTGGTGGGAGGAGATAATCCCTCATCGTTTGAGTGTTCAATTAACCTGCATATTTTGTCCTTCAAAGTTTGCAGAACAAAAAGGTACTGATACAATAGGTAGTCAGCAAGCATTCATCAAATTAACAAATATCGATTGTTCAATTAACCTTCACCTTTTGTCCTTGAAGGATTTCAGAACAAATAGCTGCAGGAATTGATGCAATAGGAAGTCAGCAAGCATTGAACAAAAATCAATTCAATCTACAGCAAGAGTCATTTTTCAGGCTCATATGAACAATATCTAATTCCGTCCATTACACTATCAAATCCCACAGGGAGTGAACAGAAAAACACAGATTCAAAATCATATCATTAAAATCATCTTTTATTAAATAATTTGAGATGTAAACTAACTACAATTAACCATGTTCATGTCCGTGTCCCTCCACCCCAAGGCACTTGCCTCACACGCTGTAAGTAGGACTCTCTTCTATTTGGCATCACATGTTTATTACTCGTGGCAGATAGGGTTCTATAAGGGAGTTATGAACATATATATTAGAACATGAGAAATCTAATTGAATGGATCATGGATTTGTATTAGATGTTTTCATATTCCTCTGAGAATCGTTTTGTGTCACTTATAATTATGGGGAATTATTTGTAGTCAAACTGCTAATGATTTTTGACAGTGATTGTGAGCCATTTACTTTTCTCTTTATTGTATTGATAGAGTTGTGTTTAATGAGACTAGTAACCTAGTAGTCCCTCACATCTGAGGTAATAGGTTTTTTCTGGTTAATTGTAGTTAGTTTACATCTCAAATTATTTAATAAAGGATGATTTTAATGATATGATTTTGAATCTGTGTTTTTATGTTCACTTCCTGTGGGATTTGATAGTGTAATGGACGGAATTAGATGTAATGTGATGCACAGTAGTATTGCTGGATCAATTTTGTGATAAGTATATGAACAATAGCTCATGTCCATGTTCTGAATAAAACATCTGGCATAATTAAGAATTAATGAGGTGTTGTCACACCACCCCAATATCACCATCCCAATACCCCTCTCTCCCCTTTTCCCCCCTCTGTCTCCTTAACTTCTTCTCCACTACCCCTTCTGCCACCAATTGTTACATTTTTGGCAGTTGTTTTTTTTTGTGTGTGTGTGTTTTGGAGCTTCCGAACTCTGATCAGTGACGCAAATCACTTATCGGTACCCATGCTCGCTTTTTCCCAGGAGGTTTTTTTTTTTCTGACTTTTTTTTTTAATCTTACTTTTGCACCACATCTGTGCGTGAATCCTACAGCCGCAGAGCTCTGGTCATGACGAATATCACTGATCGGCATCTGGTTGGGTTTTTTTGTATGTGAAAATGAAATTGAATAAAAAATAATTTAGATTAATTGATAAGGCTAGATTAGGGACATTAAAAATATAACGTAGTAATCTGTGTCTACTACAGTATTTTTTTACTGAATATAGTCAGGGTTCGTTTAAGTGTATAAAGTGTGAAGAAAAAAAAAAGAGTAAAAAATAAATTAGATTAGTTAATAGAGTCCCTGTATACAAATATTCTGGATTATGGTTCTCAACTGAATGTATATGGCCACAGAGCAGGATATTCCCAGAGACCCTATTGTCTGTGTGCTTGGATATGTTGAGGAGGGGGGAGGAGATGATTATTCACAAATAGCTGTTGCCAGAATGCTTTTTACTGCTAGAAAATTAATAGCATATCACTGAATCTCAGATAAAGTTCCCACGAGGAAAGAATATGTAAATAAGCTAAACCTCATACTATGCAGAGAGAAGGCCATTTATCTTAAACGGGGTAGACCAGCAGTGTTTGAGAAAATTTGGGCAGGATGATTGAATGTTCCGGGCTTACCATCTGTACGTTTATTCTCGTGATACCATGTTTATATCACCCTGAAAGTGATTTAGTTGTAATCCATGACTGGTGCTTTGGGATATGTGCCTTATCTATGTCTGTATTTTTCTTGTGAAATATTTTATCATTGGACCAGGGTTGGGGGGGGGGGGGGCGGTTGGGAATGGGGGAAAGATTGTGGGGTAGTTTGGTGAAAATTCTGTTATGTTCTGAAAACTTTAATAAAAAATATCTGTTTAAAAAAAAAAAAAAAAAAAGAGATTATAGTAGAGCTAGATTAGGGCCCATGTTATCCACAGTAAAAATATACTGCAGTAAATCGCTTACAGTGCCTTGTGAAAGTATTCGACCCCCTTGAACTTTTCAACTTTTTCCACATATCCTGCTTCAAACATAAAGATACCAAATGTAAATTTTTGGTGAAGAATCAACAACAAGTGGAACACAATTGTAAAGTTGAACGAAATTTATTGGTTATTTTAATTTTAATGTGGAAATTCAAAAACTGAAAAGTGTGATGTGCAATATTATTTGGCCCCTTTACTTTCGGTGCAGGAAACTCACTCCAGAAGTTCATTGTGGATCGCTGAATGATCCAATGTTGTCCTAAATGCCTAATGATGATAAATATAATCCACCTGTGTGTAATCAAGTCTCCGTATAAATGCACCTGCTCTGTGATAGTCTCAGGGTTCTGTTTGAAGCACAGAGAGCATCATGAAGACCAAGGAACACAACAGGCAGGTCCGTGATACTGTTGTGGAGAAGTTTAAAGCCGGATTTGGATACAAAATGATTTCCAAAACTTTAAACATCCCAAGGAGCACTGTGCAAGAGATCATATTGAAATGGAAGGAGCTTCATACCACTGCAAATCTACCAAGACCCGGCCGTCCCTCTAAACTTTCATCTCAAACAAGGAGAAGACTGATCAGAGATGCAGCCAAGAGGCCCATGATCACTCTGGGTGAACTGCAGAGATCTACAGCTGAGGTGGGACAGTCTGTCAATAGGACAACAATCAGTCGTACACTGCACAAATCTGGCCTTTATGGAAGAGTGGCAATAAGAAAGCCATTTCTCAAAGATAGACATAAAAAGTGTTGTTTAAAGTTTGCAACAAGCCACCTGGGAGACACTTCAATCATGTGGAAAAAGGTGCTCTGGTCAGATGAAACCAAAATCGAACTTTTTGGCAACAATTCCAAACGATATGTTTGGCGTAAAGGCAACACAGCTCATCCCCCCTGAACACACCATCCACACTGTCAAACATGGTGGTGGTGGTGGTGGCAGCATCATAGTTTGGGCCTGCTTTTCTTCAGCAGGCACAGGAAAGATGGTTAAAATTGATGGGAAGATGGATGGAGCCAAATACAGCACCTTTCTTGAAGAAAACCTGTTGGAGTCTGCAAAAGTCCTCAGACTGGGACGAAGATTTGTCTTCCAACAAGACAATGATCCCAAACATAAAGCAAAATCTACAATGGAATGGTTCACAAATAAACGTATCCAGGTGTTGGAATGGCCAAGTCAAAGTCCAGACCTCAATCCAATCGTGAATCTGTGGAAAGAGCGGAAAACTGCTGTTCACAAACGATCTCCATCAAACCTCACTGAGCTCGAGCTGTTTGCCAAGGAAGAATGGGCAAGAATTTCAGTCTCTCGATGTACAAAACTGATAGAGACATACCCCAAGCGACTTGCAGCTGTAATTGCAGCAAAAGGTGGCGCAACAAAGTATTAAGTTAAAGGGGCCGAATAATATTACACGCACCACTTTTCAGTTTTTGAATTTCAAGAAAAATTTAAAATAACCAATAAATTTCGTTCAACTTCATAATTGTGTTCCACTTGTTGTTGATTTTTCACCAAAAATTTACATTTGGTATCTTTATGTTTTTTTTTAAATTCGTGTATTGATTCCAGAATAAACAAATAATGCATACATTAGCATTTATCATCATTAATTATACCACCGAATACAATGGTTACAGAATATCATCATATTCAGAACTTACAGGGGTAATAAACTGTGCATGCTAAATCATTAGCACCTATAAAATACATAAATATCTACTTTACAACTTTTAACCGTAAACAGTAAACAATAAGTCGCCAAAAGGAAAAACAGATTTGAATCCTACTCCACAAGCGATGCTCCAAAACCACAAGCCCATTCCCCCATGTACGCATCCAATCAGCGCAGATTACAGAGTATGATGAGAGGAGTTCCATCTACCCCAGATTTTCTCGAATTTACCTGGGCACCCCCTGTTTTGGTATAGTGTTCTCTCATATGGGATGACCGAGTTCACCAAGTCAATCCAAACTCTGAGAGACGGGGAGGAACCACCCATCCATCTTAACGCCATCACCTTCCACGCTAGGAAGAGCGTCTCTCGAAGAAAGATCCCAGTATAGTGATCCCAGGCTTCTGCATCCCACACTCCGAATAAGCAGGTCAATGGCTCAAGTGGCACAGGGATTGACAATAAGGATGTTAATAATGTTGTGACCTCTTTCCAATAATGAGAAATTACCGGGCACCTCCAAATCATATGAATAAAATCTGCATCCCGTGTATGACATCGCAAGCAATCTGACGAATGGAGGCGACCCATTTTAAAGAGTCGCGTTGGAGTTAAATAGGTCTGATGTACAATATACAGCTGGGTCATCCTGTTATTAACCGAGGGAGAAACTTTAGTTGGAGACTCTAGAATATCTTCCCATTCCTCTCCCAATGTATCGGAAAGAAGTCCCTCCCATTTCTTTTTAAGGGAGTCAATAGTAGATCCATCACCCACGGATAGCAAATATGTATATAAAGAGGAGATGAGTCCCTGAGGACCCTGTGACTTGAGAATGCCTATCAGAGGTAGAGACGAGATCGTTCGACCCACACCTATATTTTGCATATATGATTGAAAAGCTGACCTTAGCTGTAAGTAACGGAAAAACTGAGATCTTGGGATATTGTAGGTGTCTCGTAACTGCTCGAAGGATACCAAGACCCCTTGGTCATATATATTGCCCACCGAAAGAACACCATGTGAGATCCAGAACTCAGTAGATGGGTGATCAAGTAGCTCTGGAAGATAACTATTATGCCATAATGGCATTTCAGCTATTACATCTGCAAATTTAATAATTTTTTTGATTTGTCTCCATATCAATCTCGCCAGTCGAAGCAGAGGCAGCAAACGGGGAGCATTGACTCTGTCCGTTTCCAAAAATCCCAATGGACAATCAATCCGGGCAGAATGGAGCAAATGACTCTCTGAATTAGGTAAAGAGCTATTAGGCATCCATTTGCTCAATGCCTTAGCCTGTCCGGCAAGATAGTACAGATAAAAGTCTGGCAAAGCCGCCCCTCCCCCCCTTTTTGGTCTCTGTAGAGTAGATAGTTTAAGTTTGGGTCTGGTCTTTCCCCATATAAAGGATGTAGTCAGGGAATTTAAATTTGCGAAGAAAGACTTGGGTATTGGCATAGCACTGTGTTGGAGACAATAATTAAGTTTGGGGAGCAATATCATTTTAATTAAATTGATGCGACCTGCAACAGAGAGGGGAAGCTTGCTCCAGGTTATAAATTTAGATTTGACCAGGTCTAATAGTGGGTGAATATTAAGTTGTAGGTCTAGCCGACTATATTGGGACATATGAATACCCAAATATTTGAAACTGGAGACTACAGGTAGTGACGAGAGATTTCCGAGACAGGGTATCGGAACGCGAGACAGAGGCATCAGGGCAGACTTGTCCCAATTTATATAGAGACCGGAGAATTTACTAAATTTGTCGATGGTCGTTATTACCTGCGGTAGGGTTTCTTCTATTTTATCCATAAATATGATCATGTCATCGGCATAAAGACCGATGTTATCCACACGATCTGCAATAGTAATTCCCTTGATATCTGTAGAGGACCTTATGCGTATAGCTAAAGCTTCTATTGCGAGGGCAAAGAGAGCCGGGGATAAAGGACATCCCTGACGGGTTCCCCTGTGCAAGGTAAAAGAATCAGAGATAGAGTTATTCACAATGACCCGTGCCCTAGGATTCCTATATAGTGTATCTATCCCTCTAATAAATTTGTCCCCAAAACCATACTTCCGTAGGCATGCGGATAGGAAAGGCCACTCAAGGGAGTCGAATGCCTTGGCCGTATCTAGTGACGCCAGTGCCCAGTTATTATCCAGTTCTAAAGAGCTATATTGAATCACTGACTGGACCCGTCTAATATTGATGGAGGTACTTTTCCCGGGCATAAAGCCTGTTTGATCTGGGTGTATGAGGTCTAGTATGATCGTATTTAGTCTAGTGGCCAAGATTTTAGTGAAGATTTTATAATCTACGTTCACCAATGATATGGGGCGATATGACCCACACTCCAGGGGGTCCTTTCCCTCCTTCTTAAGTACAATAATATTTGCATCGTAGAATGTTTCAGGCATAAACTCTCCCTCCCATATACCCTGGAGTACCTTTAATAAAAGTGGTGCCAGATGGCTCCGATATTTTTTATAGAACTCAGCGGGAAATCCGTCAGGTCCAGGGGCCTTCCCGGTAGCCATGTCCATTATAGCATGTTCCACCTCCTCCAGAGTAAACTCGGCCTCCATAAAGGCCCGCTGGGTTGGATTCAATGAGGGGAACGTTATGTCCGATAAATAGTCTATACATTCAGGGACACCAAAACCACTACCAGATTCGTACAATGACTTATAATAATTACAAAAACATCTGAGAATCTCATCAGTAGAAGATACCAACGAACCATCAAGTGCACGAATCCGTAGTATTGTATTGGAGGTATTATGCTGACGTACTATAAAGGCTAGGAGTGCACTGGCCTGGTTCCCCAATTCAAAATAGGATTGACGGGTAAAAAATAATTTGCGCTTCGATTTAGTGTCTATATGTTGGGTGTATAATCTTTGGGAGGTAAGCCATTCCACCCTGTTACCACTGGTCTGACTAGCCACATAGGCGGCCTCCGAATCTCTCAGTCGCCGCTCCATCTCATCATCCTCCCCTGCCGTCACCCTTTTTATGTAGGAAATTGTGGAGGACAAACATCCCCTTAAATATGCCTTTAGAGTATCCCAGAAGAGATTAAGATTTGAGGGGTCTGGGTGGACAGAGACAAAACAGTTCAACTGATCAACCGTTCTAGAATCTATCAATTTCAACCAGAAGGGATTCAATTTCCAAGGTATATGGTTGTTTGGCTGACCAAATTTAAATTTGAGAATAACTGGACTGTGATCTGATATTCCCCTATTCCATGTTCGATACTATCCACCCATAATGCCAAGTCACTAGATCCAAATATGTAATCTATACGAGATAAAGACTGTTTAGTTGATGAATGACAGGTATATTCTTTTGTCTCAGGGTGGCGTGTCCTCCACAGATCCAACCATCCGCTACTGCTCATAAATAGCGCCAATTGAGAGGGGGACTGAGGGGGAGGCCCCCCAGATATCCCTCCGTCTAGTCTCAGTCTGTCTTTAAAATGATCCATGACTAAGTTAAAATCTCCCATACAAATAACGCTAGCATTAGGATAATTTAGGGAGAAACCCATTGCCATGCGGAGAACCGATATATTAGCCGGGGGTGGATTATAAACACATAATATCACATATTCTCGCGTATTAATAAAGGCATGTACAAAAACAAAGCGACCTTCGGGATCACGTCGTGCTTCCCTAGCCTCCCACCTAACATTCTTATGTATCAACAGAGAAACCCCTCTGGAATAACTAGTATGGAATGCGTGAAGGGACCATTGCACCCACGGCTTTTGTGTACATTTAACTGTATCTCTGGTCAAATGTGTCTCCACGAGTGCTACAATATGGGGATGATACCTTTTAATCTGAGAAAATACCTTGATTCTCTTACGGGGGGTCTTAATACCCCGTATATTCCATGTCAGATATACAATCTCAGACCCCATATCCACGCGGAAAAAAAAAGAATAACATACATCGCAACTTGGGCAAGGATCAGGAACATCACGCAGAGCATAAAATTATTATTGGCGACTAGCAAACATATCAAACAGTCAAAACTAATGTAAAAACCCAAACAAAACAAAATTTGAACAGTAGAGGAGTATAATCTTGCACTCCTACAGTCAAATAGAAAAGGGGATACCCTCACTGGAACCAGCGTCCGGTATTGTTGATAAACTCAGCACCAATACGAAAAGCTCCAATTTGTGTTGCTATTGGGTGAGGAGATCAGCTTAGGAGTCCGGCACACTAGACCCCTTGTATGTCCGCAACCATTCAGTTACCTCCGCTGGGTCAGTAAAGAACAAGGAGGAGCCTTCATGGACAATGCGGAGTCGAGCTGGGTAAAGCATGGAGTAGATGATGTTCTTATCCCTGAGCCGTTTTTTAACTTCCACAAATCGGACTCGCTGCTTTTGAAGTTCCATGGAAAAATCCGGGAAAATTGAAATAGTAGCGTTATTGAATTTAATAGGGCTCTTCTGTCTTGCTAAGCGGAGAATAGCATCTCTGTCTCTGCAATTGAGGAGACGCGCCAAGAAGGGCCGAGGTGGAGTTCCAGGAGGTGGAGGTCTCGTTGGGACCCGATGGGCCCTTTCCACGGAAAATGTTGAGGAGAATCCATCTCCCAGGGAGGTTTTAAGCCAATCCTCTAGAAATTGCTCAGGTTGCTGACCCTCCGAACGTTCTGGTAAGCCAATAATTCAAATGTTATTACGGCGTAATCTGTTTTCCAGGTCATCTGCCTTTTGCTTCCAGGCATTTACAGAGCCGGCGGCCTTTGAGAGCTTAGCCTGCATTGGGGTAATGGTGTCCTCTATCTGAGACACTCTCGTTTCAACCTCTGAGATACGCCCTCTCATAGCCTGCATATCATGTCGCAAGCGGCCCACTTCAGTATGTACATCTTCTATTTTCTCAGTGAGAGAGGACCTGGTGAGGGATATAGCTTGCATCAATTGCTCAGATGCTTGCTTAAGAGTTAGTTCGCCTTGTTCCCCCTCCTCATTACTGTCAGAAGGGCGACTTTTGCGCTGATTCTGGGAGGGGTTATTTCTGAGAGTACGCACATTATCAGGGGCATCTTCTCTGGCATATTTCTTTAACTTGTCAGCAGCCCCCCCTCCTTTAGAATGTTGCATGGCGGTTAATAGAGGGTCTCCACAAAAGGACCAAGCTTGTGGTCTATTCTCCAATATCAGAGCAGGGTCAGACACTAGGATATACCTCAGGGAGGCAGTTAGATAGGTAGAGAATTGCTAAGTATGTGTAGGAGCAACAGCTAAGAATTTATCCAGGCACCGAGTCCCAGAGCAGCCCACAGCCCCCACAGGCAACACAGTAGGGAGGGGGGGGATAATCCCTCCAGAGTTATGGCGCCGACAGGAGTATATCTGATAAGGGGGGCGCAGGGCCCAATCTTCCAGGGCACACACCGCACCACCCTTTTATGATTGCAGGCTTTGGCTCAATTCCTGAACTGCACCGCGGCTGTACTATATAGCGCTGCTCTCCCCGCTGCTGGAGTGCGCGCTGTGATATTGGCTGCAGCCTCTCCAGGGACCGCCCGCCGCCCCAGACCCGGCACCTGTTTCCTCCTCGATGTTCCACAGCGTCCCTGCTGTATGTAAATGTCCGCTCCGTCTCAGGGGAATGTACCCGGCTTCGTTCGCCGTCGGCGCTGTGTCCTTCCCGCCGGAGCCGCGCTCCAAGATGGCCGCCGCAGCTCAGGGACTTTGCCGCTCACTCGGGCCGCCGCTGTTACCGGCGTCTTGGGACTCCGAAACCACAGCCCAGGGGGTCACCGGTCTCCCGAGGTCCAGAGGCACCGCTCCAGCCGGTGCAAAGTGTAGATCAGGGGGATTAATGGCAGGATTTTGACCAGGATATCAGGAGCTTCCAGAAGGTGCGTCCTCTCTGCTAGCTTACATAGCCACGCCCCTTGGTATCTTTATGTTTGAAGCATGATATGTGGGAAAAGGTTGAAAAGTTCAAGGGGGCCGAATACTTTTGCAAGGTACTGTATAAGCACTTGGGAAGAATAAATCATTTTAATTAATCCAACTCTGCCCGCCACAGACAAGGGAAGTCGGGACCATATCTCAAACTTTTTCCTCATCATATCTCCCAAAGGTTATATATTATCCTTAAGGTCTCCAATCGGATTTTGATTAATTATGATGCCTAAATACTTACATTTTTGTACTAGTTGTAAACCACACAGCACGGGTACAGTTATTTTATCTACTAGCGGCATAATCACAGATTTACTCCAATTTTAAGAACAGACAATTCCCCAAAACAATTAATAAGGTCAATTGCCCATGGAAGAGATTGCTCTATTTTATCCAGAAAGAGTACCAGATCATCAGCATATAATCCCACCTTATCAACCCTAGAATTTATATTGATTCCCTCCACCACAGGATCCTGTCTAATTGCAAGTGCAATTGGCTCAATCGCGAGAGCAAAGAGCATTGGGGATAGTGGGCAGCCCTGTCTAGTTCCCCTACCCAGGTCAAAATACTCCGATAGCAAGCCATTAACAAGGATATTAGCTCTGGGCATATGATAAAGTAGTTCAATCCACCTGCAAAATTTGTGTGAGAAACCAAATTTCAGAAGCACACGTTGCAAAAATTTCCACTCCATTGAATCAAAAGCCTTTGCAGTATCTAAAGAGTTATCGCCCAAGGCTTCTCATACTTGTGTCCTATCTCAGAACCTGCACCCTTCTAATATTAGAGGAGGTGGATCTTCCTGGCATAAAGCCAGATTGATCTTCATGTACTATACTTAGTATTACTGATTTAAGTCTATTAGGTATAAGTTTAGTGAGTATTTTATAGTCTGTGTTGAGCAGAGATATGGGGCGGTAAGAGCTACACTCCTCAGCAGGTTTATCTGGCTTTGGTATTACCACCATAGTGGCATCATAAAAGGATTGGGGGAGCAAATGTCTTGCAAGTGTTTCAGAAAGGGTTTGCAGGAGAACCGGCCCTATCTGATCTAGATATTTTTTATATAGTTCTATGGTCATGCCATCAGGGCCCGGGGTTTTCTCATTGGAGAGAGACATGGCTGCTTCCCAAATTTCCTCCAATGTGATATCTCTATCTAAAAAGGCCCGATCCTCACAGGAAAGTTTGGGAAACTCTATATGGTCCAAGTATTCGTCAATATCTCCAATAGCATGATTCAGTTGGGAGTCATATAACTCTTTAAAATATCCGTCAAATCTGTTTGCAATTTGGTCAGATATAAGCAGCGGAGTTCCCTCCACTGTATTGATGGCCAGAATGGATGGAGACATTTCATTTTGATGGACCATATATGCCAAGAATTTACTCGACTGGTTTCCTAATTCAAAATAAGTTTGTTTAGAGAAAAAAGTTTTCTCTGGGCTTTCTCCTTCAAATGCGTCAGGTACTCACTCCCTTTACCAAGCCATCTATGCAATGAATCATCAGAGGGATTATTGATATATTCAGCATCCAACAATTTACATTCCTCAGCCAGTCTCTGCTCCCCAATACAGGATTCTCTTTTAATATATGAAATTGTAGATCTGACACATCCCCCCCCAAATATGCTTTAAGTGTATCTCACACTACTAATCTATTGGGGAAATCAGCATGGTCTGTTACAAATACCTCTAATTGGTCTACTATTCTATCATGTTCCCCTATAAGGGATAACCAAAATGGGTGTATGCGGAACCTCTTGGGTCTGTTGGGGCCACTTAAATGAAGGCATATCATCAATGGAGCATGATCTGACACTGCCCTAGGGAGCTACTCAATTTCACGCATATCTGATAGTACAGCATTTTTCCGAATGCATGGTCAATTCTGGACAAACAACGAACCGCTGGCATGTAACAGGAGAATTCCTTCTTAAAGGGATGCTGCTGTCTCCACAAATCAACCCAGCCCATCTCCCTTATAAAAGCCTCCAACATAGTAGTGTCCTGACTACTAGGCCTAGAGTTTGCAGCGCTCAGTCTATCCAAATAGATGTTAAGAACCATATTAAAATCATCCATGCATAACTTCTTAGTATCAGGATACTGACATACACAAACCGCAGCGTGCTGAAGTACATCCATTTTAGCCGGTGGCGGGTTATAAATATTAAGCAGTACATAAGGCACCATATCTATAAATAATAATAATAATTAATAATATCTATAAATGCATAAATAAAAAGATATTCCTTCCGGGGGTCTCTCTTAACCATTTGAATCGACCATCGCAGATATTTATGTATCATAATGACTACCCCCCTAGAACAGGACATGTGTGTAGCATGTTTTTGCCATTGTATCCAAAGTTTAATCATTCTGAATATAGTGTCTGGTGTTAGGTGGGTTTCTTGAAGACATATTATCTGAGCCTGTGTTTTACGTATTTGAGAGAATATCATATTCCGTTTCCTAGCGGTCACCAGTCCCCTAATGTGCCATGTAAGTAGTTTAAGTTACATAGTTACATAGTTATTAAGGTTGAAGGAAGACTTTAAGTCACGCCATATAGACTTTGTAGAGAATTTTTACACAGAATAATACTCACTTTTGGAGTGTTCATATCCATCACATACAAACCATTCCTGGACGGTAAAGTATAGGTGCAATGCTGGTCATTAACTAAATTTCCAATTGAATTAAAGGGAACCTGTCACCCCCAAAATCGAAGATGAGGTAAGCCCACCGGCATCAGGGGCTTATCTACAGCATTCTGTAATGCTGTAGATAAGCCCCCGATGTATCCTGAGAGATGAGAAAAAGAGGTTAGATTATACTAGCCCAGGGGCGGTCCCGCTTCTGTTCTGGTCCGATGGGCGTCGCGGACCGGTCCAGGGCCCCTCATCTTCTTACGATGACGTCCTCTTCTTGTCCTCATGCTGCGGCTCCGGCGCAGGCATACTTTGCCCTGTTGAGGGCAGAGCAAAGTACTGCAGTGCGCAGGCATCGGGAAAGGTCAGAGAGGCCCAGTGCCTGCGCACTGCAGTACTTTTCTCTGCCCTCAACAGGGCAAAGTACGCCTGTGCCGCAGCATGAGGACAAGAAGAGGACGTCATCCTATGAAGATGGGAGGCCCCGGACCCGACCGCGACGGATACATCGGGGGCTTAACTACAGCATTACAGAATGCTGTAGATAAGCCCCTGATGCTGGTGGGCTTACCTCATCTTCGATTTTGGGGGTGACAGGTTTCCTTTAAGAAACATTGACCAGTAATTATTATTATTATTATTTATTGTTATAGCGCCATTTATTCCATGGCGCTTTACATGTGAGGAGGGGTATACATAATAAAAACAAGTACAATAATCTTAAACAATACAAGTCATAACTGGTACAGGAGGAGAGAGGACCCTGCCCGCGAAGGCTCACAATCTACAAGGGATGGGTGAGAATACAGTAGGTGAGGATAGAGCTGGTCATGCAGCGGTTTGGTCGATCGGTGGTTACTGCAGGTTGTAGGCTTGTCGGAAGAGGTGGGTCTTCAGGCTCTTTTTGAAGGTTTCGATGGTAGGCGAGAGTCTGATGTGTTGTGGTAGAGGGTTCCAGAGTAGAGGTGATACGCGAGAGAAATCTTGTATACGATTGTGGGAAGAGGAGGTAAGAGGGGAGTAGAGAAGGAGATCTTGTGAGGATCGGAGGTTGCGTAAGTACCGGGAGACGAGGTCACAGATGTATGGAGGAGACAGGTTGTGGATGGCTTTGTACATCATGGTTAGGGTTTTGTAGTGGAGTCTCTGGGCAATGGGGAGCCAGTAAAGGGATTGACAGAGGGGAGAGGCCGGGGAATAGCGGGGGGGACAGGTGGATTAGTCGGGCAGCAGAGTTTAGAATAGATTGGAGGGATGCGAGAGTGTTAGAGGGGAGGCCACAGAGCAGGAGGTTGCAGTAGTCAAGGCGAGAGATGATGAGGGCATGGACTAGGGTTTTTGCAGATTCTTGGTTGAGGAATGTACAAAATGAGGAATGATCATAAAAGTACAAGAGATGCCTATAAACTTCTCCAAACTGAAGCATAGGCATAATTAGAATTCTCATACTCTTTTTCCATCAATCCGAATCACCAATGACAAATATATCGGATGTAGTGCATGCCTTAAAGTGATTTCCCCAACTCCCCTCCCCCCTCCATTTCTCCCCCCCACCCCTCCATTTCTCACCCCCATACCTCGGGAGGGCACCCACAGAATTATTGGTCCGATCCCTTAGTTTTTACTAGACCCTAAGGGTAACCAAGTTCTCAGACCAGGAAGCATGACATTAGCTCCCCAGAGATGGATGCCCTGCCATCCCCCCATTACAGATTATTCTGTCAACCTCCCTTAGGGACAGGAGCTTGGGTGGCTATATACTCAAGACATCACCACAGTCCCAAAGGGAAGTCTATTCAGAAGGGGGGGAGATGTGACAATATCAGCTCAACTATTAACAAATCTATATGGAAATAAGCAGTAATAAAAGTGTAACAATTAACCATTACAGTGACCCAGTCCAGGCATGAGTATAAGTATTGCAAGAGATTAAGAGCAATAGTATGTTAAGGTCAAGTCAATATTCACCATCAGGAGTGTAAAGTTCAGCGCACAAAATAAAATTTTACCATACTGACATGGATTATTATTACTACTTCTGGCGACTTTCTCTCTTGGAGATCCACTCCTCTGCTTCGGTTTCTGAAAGAAAATTACTCTCTCACCATCTAGTACCCTAAGCCTGGCTGGGTTCGCCATTGAATAAATCACATTGGAACTTTTCAGGCGTATCTTAACTGAAGTAAACGAGGCTCTTCGTTTCTGCAAATCTGCTGAAAAGTCTGGAAACAACATTACAGTGACACCTTCATGTTTAATAACTTGGGCCTTTTGTGCCAATTGCAGGATATAGTCTCTGTCTTTCCTGTTGAATAATCTGGCCAGTAGGGGTCTAGGAGGAGCTCCTGGAGGATTCAGTTTCCCAGGTACACGGTGTGCCCTCTCCACCGCATACACGGCAGGAAAGGTGGCCTCCGGAAATAGATTGCGCATCCATCTTTCCACGAAGTCGCTGGGGTTATTTCCTTCTGCCCTTTCCGGCAGTCCAAATAAATGGATATTGTTTCTCCTCAGCCTACTCTCCAGGTCATCATGTTTTTGTACGCACAGTTCCAGTTTTTGTTCTATCACTCTGATACGCTAAGGTAAAGGTGCTGTTTGGTCATCCAGACTCGAGATTCTGTCCTCTGCTTGTCGGACTTTCTCTCCCAGGTTTGACATGTCATTGCGGAGGAGCCCCAGGTCAGTCTTGACTTCTTCAATTTTCCCCGTCAAGGAAGCTGTACTGCCTTGTAAGGCCATTAGCAATTGTGCGGATACCTGTTTCAGAGTGGGCTCTGGAGCCATATCTTCTGATTCCTGTAACATTGATGCCTCTTCTTGAGTTGAGGGTCTCTGCATGGTTGTCGAGTTAGCTCCGCTGGCGTAGATCCTCAGTTTTTCAGCTGCAGATTGCGATTTGTTAGGACTCATGATACCTTCCCAAAAGTGGCGTTTCAAACTGCCGTATACTTAGGCAGGGGTTCGGTGTTGGTGCAAATGCCAGGGAGAGCTCAGCGACGCACGTCCGCTCGCCTCAGCGTCCTGGCCACGCCCCTAAGATTTTTTTTTATTATTTTACCAAATTTTTATATTTTCTTTTTTTATTTGTATCTCTTTCTGGATTCTTTTCTTCTATTTTTTTTCCTTTCTGCTAGTCTAAATTTAATTGAAAAAAAAATTACGCCAAAAAGTCACACAAACACCTAAATAAAATTTGATACATACACCACGAACATGAAAAAATGTTTCGCTTTTCCTTAACAAGGTATTCAGCTAAGGAGACATAAGTCTTCCTTGCCTCCGACACTGATAGTGAAGGAGAGGATGCCACCTTCCTTTTATTTTTCCTTCTCCTCTTCATCAAATGATGCTGAACCGCCACGCAGACTCCCTTGGATAGAAACTGAGACATCGCCCATGTTTAGTCACCCCATATAGACCTCACCTCCCGAAAATTATGAGCCACAGATTCCTGATTTTGTGGTGCAATCAGGAATCCAGTTTGACATTACTGGCTCCACAGAAATTGACTATTCCAAAGTCTTTTTCACTGACAATTTTTTACTTCTCATTGTGTCCCAGACAATTCTGTACACCCAACAATTTTTATCCCCAAATCCCACTTCATCATTTGACATCTGGACCTCTGTAGACTCCGTGGAAAAGAAGTTTTGGTACCTTGTTCTCCACATGGGGATAGTGAAGAAGACAGAAATTCATCAATATTAGATCACTACCTGACAGATGGTATAAGACTTACACGTTTAGCAACAAGTTTTTATATGGTAAATTAAATTTACAGAACCTATTTTTGGGGTTAAAAAAAATCGCTTTTGAAAGTACTTTGAGGGGCTTAGAGTTTGGAAAATACAAAATCAGGAGTCCTCAATAAATGGGTCAGGATCACAAAAGCATCAAATACTCAAGGCGGGAGCTCAGAACACAGAACTGAACCAGAGGAGAAAAAGGCTGAATCTGGCAGCTTCCAGCTATATACTTTAAGCTTTAATAGGGAGTGTTGCTTTTCAATTACCGAAAGCGGGGAGGTAATTATTACAGTTGGACAGCACACACACCCATACTGCCAGACTGGATGGTAGTACTAGTCCTGGCCATCCTATTCTTAGTGGCTGGTTCCAACGTCTCCTCCATCACTTGGGCCGCCTGCAGAATGAATCATGGTCGCCACTGGTGATAGAAGCAGACATTACAGGAGCAGATTCCAGAGGATATGTGACACACCATTTGTAATGTTACAGCATGGCAGAAAACCAGAGCAGTAGAACACATCATAAGGTGACTCCATTTAGTAAATCATAACCATCAGTTATGCTATAGGAGTAATGACTATTTTGACACCTGAGTGGAGGGTTTTTTTTGCAGCATAATTAAACGTTTTTATTAGTATCATTTTCACCTACATAACATTTTTTGGTGGCTTTTTATTCCAATATTTGGTAGGCAGAATGAACAAAGAGTTGATTTCTACATTCCACTTGTTCATGCTATGATGTCTTTTATTAGACTGTGAACTGTCATTGTCTTCATGAATAATTCAGTTTTAATACATAGCTTCTCATTTCTATGGACATTTTGAGCAAAAATGTTCAAAATATGAATTTCAATCATATTTTATTAAAAAATAATAATTTGTTTTATTCTTGGCAGATGACTGTACCAGGAGATCAGAGGAACAATTTATATCTTCAATTTTTAATTCAGATAACCTCGAGATCAGACAGGATACAATTGAAGTGACTGCCATTACTCCAGATACACCATCATCCCTTCACAGCAAATATCTATTGTCTGATCCTTTGGAAAAGGTCTTATCTTATGATTCATTACACACTACTGATACAACTAAAAGTCAGAAAAGAGGCATTAAAAAAAGAACTGTTCTTAAAGCAAAGAAGACAATTTCAAGTTCAGAACATGGACATGGTTTTCCCCTTGAATCATCTTTTGTTAAACATCAAAAAATTCACATAGAGGAGAAGAGATTTTCTTGTTCCAAATGTGGGAGAAATTTTAGTCAGGAATCAGATCTGGTTAGGCACCAGATAACTCATATTGGGGAGAATCCATATTCATGTTCAGAATGTGGTAAATGTTTTAAAGTGAGATCAAAACTTAACAGACATCAGAAAACTCACACAGGTGAGAAGCCACATAAATGTTCAGAATGTGGGAAATGTTTTAACCGTAAATCTTATCTTGTTATTCACCAGAGAACTCACACAGGGGAGCAGCCATATTCATGTTCAGAATGTGGAAAATGTTATGGACACAGATCACATCTTGTTACACACCAGAGAACTCACACAGGGGAAAAGCCGTTTTCATGTTTAGAATGTGGGAAATGTTTTGTATATAAATCACATCTTGTTAGACACCAGAGAAGTCACACAGGGGAGAAGCCTTTTTCATGTTCAGAATGTGGGAAATGTTTTAGCCGGAATTCTTGTCTTGTTATTCACCAAAGAACTCACACTGGGAAGAAGGCACATTCATGTTCAGAATGTGGAAAATGTTATGGACAAAGATCGCATCTTGTTACACACCAGAGAGCTCACAAAGGGGAAAAGCCTTTTTCATGTTCAGTATGTGGGAAATGTTTTGTAGAGAAATCACATTGTGTTAGACACCAGAGAACTCACACAGGGGAGAAGCCTTATACCTGTTCAGAATGTGGGAAATGCTTTACTAGTAAACCACTTCTTGTTGCACATCAAAGAACTCACACAGGGGAGAAACCATATTCATGTTCAGAATGTGAGAAATGTTTTTTATATAAATCATATCTTGTTAGACATCAAAGAACTCACACAGGGGAGAAGCCTTTTTCATGTTCAGAATGTGGGAAATGTTTTGCACGTAAATTACATCTTAATAGACACCAGAAAATTCACACTGGGGAGAAACCATTTTCATGTTCAGAATGTGTGAAAAGTTTTTTATATAAATCATATCTTGTTAGACATCAGAAAACTCACACAGGGGAGAAGCCTTTTTCATGTTCAGAATGTGGGAAATGTTTTACAAGTAAATTATTTCTTGTTGCGCATGAAAGAGTTCACACAGAGGAAAATCCATATTCATGTTTAGAATGTGGGAAATGTTTTTTATATAAATCATATCTTGTTAGACACCAGAGAACTCATACTAGGAAGAAGCCTTTTGTTCAGAATGTGAGAAATGTTTTACCCAAAAATGGCACCTTCTTAAACATCTAAAATCTCACACGGAGGGACCCATTATCAGACCTAGAATGTGAAAAATGAAAGTATATTTTGTTGACCGTCAAACATAATGCACACAGGGAGAAACTACAATAGGGAAAATAAGTATTTGATACAATGGCGATTTTGTTTGTGTACCTACGATAAAAATTACAGACCTCTCCATTCTTTGTAGGTGAAACAACTTGGGAAATCGGCAGTGTATCAAATACTTATTTTCCCCACTGTATATATGTTACTGACAAAAACCACATAACAGACAGTCTTATAATAAAATGCGAAGGGAAATTACTTTACTGCATTTCTTGGACTATTAGATGCACTTTTTAACACATAAAAATCTGGCTAATAAGTTAGCCTCTCTTGTAGTCTGGAGGCAGTCTCCTGTGATGGAGGATAACATTGAGGCAGTGTAAATGTGCATATGTAGCATAGCTGTGTGTATGTAAATGTGTAGCTGTAGCAGAACTGTGTGTAAATGTAAATGTGCAGATGTAGAAGAGCTGAGTGTGCATGCACTGTCCAGCAGTGTGTGTGCATATATGTGATCTGCAGTGTTCATTTCTGTCAGTTCTGTGACATTATATGTAAATATAACACATTGTGCAGAGAAACACTTACAATAGGTGTACTTCCCTATTCTACCCTAATGCATTACAATTAGTGATATTGACCCCGCCACTTTACACCATGAGAGAAGATTTAATTAGTAGAAAATAGGGAAAACATTTTTCTACTTTCTAAACCTGGGGCGCGTCTTATGGTAAAGTATGTCTGTATCGCTGGTGGATGGGGACCCACTGCGCCACAGGCCAGGCTTACCCTGGATGGGCGTAACTTTGTGTCTATTGAATCTTCATAGGGCCTCTGATGTTAAGCACTGGCTGGGCTGCCATTTAGACACCAGGTACCATTCCAGGGCAGCCCCCGGGTCTACACCAGCTGACCGAAATTTCAGAGGTATGACGTATAGGAGTGCGAGACAGAAGCGTAGTCAGACAGTCTGAGCTTGGGGCAGGCATCATTGGTTCACTGTATAAAGCCAGAGTCAGGGATGGAGAAGTCAAACAGAGCGAGTTAACAGGCCATGCCGATAACTGGAGACAGAATATGGTGATACGCATAAGCAGGGTGCTAGCAGGCTAGTGACCAATGTTAGGGCAAGAGGAGCTGACTAATATAGACCCTACTGGCACAGGAGAGGCCAGGGAACCTAATCCCTGCTGGATACAGCAGAGATAAATTCATGCAGAGACCGGCCAAGCCAAAAGGAAACTACATGGTGATGCCAGCTCGACACTCTAGAATAGTAGGGGCAAAGATATTGTCGGCAGGCTCCCAAGACCTCTCCACAGGACCGTCACCCTTCCGACCGACTAGAAAAAAAAAAGGTCCTCCTTCAAAATTTCTTGGAATCCAGGATGTCCTTCACCTCAAATATGTCTTAAGGACCTCAGTAACAAGCATAGGGACAGGAGTAAGGGGCTTGAAAAAGTGGTTTATGACCACCAGTTTTAGGAGTGAGTCATGGAAGGAATTGGGATGTGTAGGCTCACTAGGAGCTGAAGTCTGTAGGTCACTGGATTCTTTGCCTGAGAACCTTGAATGGCCCAAGGTACCAAGAAGCAAGCTTATAAGAAGGCACCTTCAGGGAACTGTTGTGAGATGACAGCCAAACTATATTTTCGGATCACTAATGGGGCGTAGAGCCTCTCTTCTTGTCTGCATGGTATTTTATCCTGGACTTGACCTTAAGGAGGGGAGGTCTGTGTCTGTCTGAAGGAAGTTGCTATGAGAAGAATTAACCTCTGGTACCTTGGAGGAAGCAGACATAGGAGGCAGAATATAAGACTGAGGGCTAGGAATGAACAAAGAATAGAGATGCTCAAGAAGACTCCCCAATGTGGTTGTTCTAAGAAAACTACCCAGGGTAGTAGTTCAGCAGCTTCCAAAAAGCTCTCCAGAATTTAGAAGTGAACTGAATGCCATGATCCGAGACTATGTGGGGAGGAAGGCCATGAGGAGGAAAAGACGTCCTGGAAGAACTGTGTGGCAAGCTTAGGAGCGAGGGAAGACTGTCTAATGGATTGAAATGAGCCATTTTGGAAAGCTACTCAACCACGACCCAAATGGTGTTGGAACCCTTTGCAGATCCATGATGAAATCCATGGCTATGTGTTGCAAGAGGGTGGAAGGCAGTCGCAGAAGGAGACCAACAGGCTTGTCCTTGGAGGACTTGTTTCTGGCAGACTGTGGACAGGCAATCCCAGTTACAAAGTCCTGGACATCATTTACCAGTGATTGCCACCAGAAGTAGCATGCAATCAGCTGAGTGAACTTGCGTATGCCCATATGGCCAGACAACTTGGATTTATGACCCCAAGACAGAATTCTCCTCCTCTTACCAGTAGGGCAAAAGTCCTGCCTAGAGGAATGTCTTTTAAAAGAACTGGGGCAGCCTAAATAATCCATGTCGGGTCAATCATATGCCGAGGCTCCTCTAGGGAATCGGTCACATCAAAGGATCGAGGCAGTGCATCAACTTTGACATTCTTCTCCACAGAACGGAAGTGTAATTCAAGGTTTAAAATGAGCAGAGATGATTTCCCACCTGGCTTGACGAGGATTCATCCTCTGGGTGGACTGCAGGAATGTCAGATTTTTATGGTCCATGTATATTATTACTGATACCCTCCAGTAAATGTTGCCTTCCTTGAGCTCCATTTTGGAGATTAAAAACTGACTTCCCTGAAGAAGTTTTTTACAGGAGCACTGCCTGAGCACCAATAGATGAGGCATCTACCTCAAAGAGAAACTGCTTGTTGGGATCAGAGTGGTGCAGCACGGGAGCACATGCCGAGGCCTCTTTCAAATGCTGAAAGGCTGACTCAGACCAATTTCTGGCATTGCCCCCTAAGGAGATAGGTGCCATAAGGAACGAGAAGTGCCGAATAAATTGCCTGTAGAAATTGGCAAAACTCATGAAGTATGGATGGCGCTCAGACCTTGAGAAAGAGGCCAGGAAACAGCAGAAATCTTCTCTGGATCCATTTCGAGACCTCGATTGGAAGCAATGAGCCGAGGAAAGGCAAAGAGGTTTTTTCAAAGACACATTTGAACAAATTGTCAAACAAATGGTTTTCCCGAAGACGCTGCAGAACTTGACGGATGTGTTTTTTGTGGGAAGGTAGATTAGGGGAGAATATCAGGATTTCGTCCAAATCAACAACCCCAGAAACATAGAGGAGACCCCAAAAGATGTTATTAACGAGCGCCTGAAACACGTTGGGTGCATTTCAAAGCCAGAAGGGAATTGCGAGATATGTGTAGTTCCCATCAGGGGTATTAAAGGCCGTTTTCCATTCATCGCCCTTACAGGCACGAATTAAGTAATAAGCCTCTCACAGATCCAATTTAATGAAGATCTTAGATTAACGGATTTTGTCAAATAGCTTAGAAATCAAAGGCACAGGGTACGTGTTCTTAATAGTAATTTTCTTAAGACAAAGATAGTCTATACAGGGGTATAGGTTACCATCCGTTTTAGTCACGAAGAGGATTTACGGATGAATCCCATGGCTAAATTTTCTTTGATGTATTCAGACATGGCTCTAGTCTCAGGTAGAGATAGGGGATACACCCGTCTCCGGGTTGGTGAAGTGCCAGGAAGAAGATCAATGGCACAATCATAAGGTCTGTGGGGTTGCAGGACCTCAGCCTTCTTTTCACAAAAGAAGTCGGCAAAAGTACAATAATAGAAGGCAAGCTTGGAAGGCCCAGGAGGCAGAGTCTTGGGTGTGACCTTGGCTAGGTAGTTGGAAGCACAGTGTGGTCCCCAATGAAGTACCAGTTCTGAGGACCAGTCACTAACTGGTGTGTGTAGATGCAGCCATGGAACGCCCAGCAGAACAAAATTCACAAATCTGGGTAGCATGTAGAAATAATTTGAGCATGCAGGACTCCATTCCACAGTGTGATAAATCGAACAGGTTCTGCCCAAAGTTGTACCTCAATGGAGGCAACAGTCAGGGGATGATCCACCCGTTGTGTAGGAAGCCGAATTTGACGGACCAGATCCAGGTGAATAAAGTTGCCCGCAGAGCTGGAATACGGCAGCAGTAGAAAGGCACTTCTCCTGCCAGGTCAAAGTAACTTCAGTAGCTTTCAAGAGCAGTTACTGTTACTTAGGGTCGTCTCTACGGCCAACCCTAGATGATGGGGTTTCCTGGTCTTACAAGTCTCTTACCTCCACCATACATACAAATGTTCTCTCTATACCTCTGCTGTCGTTCCTGTGTAGAAAGTTTGGCTTTCTCAAACCGCATCGGCTCAGTGGCTGGTGGTGCAACTTGCGGTAGCAAAAGGAACTGGAAGTTTGAAGCAATACTGGGTGGTCTTCTGACATGAGGAGATGCTGAAATTTGTTCCTGAGCTCAGTCATGGAAGCAGAGATCTATCCTAGTGGCAAGGTGTATAAGGGCGTCAAGCGAGGATGGTAGGTCTCTGCCAGCCAACTCATCCTTGATATGACTAGATAGGCTTTGACAGAAGGTCGCCACCAGGACCTCTTCATTCCAAGCCAGCTCCACCACCAAGGTATGGAATCATAAGTCATACTGGCCATGGTATTCATGCTCTGTCTTAGAGACAAGAGGGATGAAGCAGCAGAGGAGGTGTGGCCTGGAACCTTGAATACCGCTCGGAACATCTCCAGTGACCTCCCAATATCGCTGGTGTCCTGAGCTACACCCTTAAATAATGGGGTTTGTCAGGGCTTGTTCAGACAGCAGAGAGACTATAAACACTGTCTTAGTCTGGTCTGAAGGAAAGAAGTGAAGGTGGAGTGTGAAATAGCTTGGACAGTGTTGAAGCCTTGGCTCTCCTTGGGGTCTCCATCGTAATGGGATGGAAACTGGGGCCTAGCAGTTCCACCACAAACTGGAGAAGTAGATGGTTCCCTTGGAGAGGCTGAGTGTCCAGAGGAGGGTTGGCAACATATAGTAAAAGCGAACATTGTGGAGGACAGACCCTGCTGCTGGTTTGCCACCATATTGATGGCCCGCAACAGCTGGTCTTAACGCTCACACTGAGAGTGGGCCTCCTCATACAATACTTGTACTCTTGGGTTCTCTAGGTCTTGATTTTTCAGGCAGGTCCTTGGCCCGAACAATATGTGATACTGGTGGGTGTGGACTCACTTTGCCATGGGCCAGTCTTACCCTGGAGAGGCATCACTGAGTGACTACAGGGTCTTCACTAGGGCCTGTGATCGTGAGGGTAGGCTGGGCTGCCGTTAGACACCAGCTACCGCTACAGGGCAGTCCCCAGGACTGCAGCTGCCGACCGGAGGATCAGAGGCATGGGTACTAAGTACAGGAGAGCGAGACCAAAGTCTAGTCGGATATTCCGAGGTCAGGGCAGACAGCACGGGTTCACTGCACAAAGCCGGAGTCAGGGATGGAGAAATCAAACAGAGTGGGTAAACTAGTTGGGATGATAACAGGAAACAGAATAAAGAGATATGCATAAGCAGGGTGCTAGCAGGCTAGAAACCAAAGTTCAGGCAAAAAAATTTATAGGAGGAGCTGCATAATATAGACCCTGATGGTACAGGATAGGCCAGAGAACCTAATCTTGGCTGGACACAGCAGAGTTCAATTCCTGCAGAGACCGTCCACTCATCCTTAAGCCAAGTCAAGCAAGGGAGGCAAGAGCCAAACTCAGCAAGACAGCCTCATAGATGGAGAAGCCATGCAGTGACCACAGTGAGTAGGGCAGCACTCAGGATGCATGCGAGTCACAACCATGACAGCATCTTATAATCTGAAAAATGCAGAATTACACTTATATGATTATAATTTAACATAAATGCAGTCACTAATATCTTTCATCTAATAGGCAAATTAAGAGCATGCCTCTGTGTGCACTGAATATTATATATATATATATATATATATATATATATATATATATATATATATATATATATATATATACACCTATACCTTATTTTCTGGTGTATAAGACGACTGGGCTTATAAGACGACCCCCAACTTTTCCATATAAAATGGAATTTGGGATATACCCGCCGTATAAGACGGGGGTCATCTTATATGCCCAGTCATCTTATACGGCGTGTGGTTCCCAGGGTCTGGAGGAGAGGAGACTCTCCTTCAGGCCCTGGGATCCATATTCATGTAAAAAATAATAAAAATAAAAAATATGTTATACTCACCCCTCCAACGGACCCTGGACCTCAGCGGTGCAAGCGGCAGCCTCCGTTCCTAAGAATGCAGTGAGTGAAGGACCTGCGATGACATCGCGGTCACGCGACCGTTCACGTGACCGCGACGTCACCGAAGGTCCTTCACTCACTGCATTCTTAGGAACGGAGGCTGCCGCTTGCACCGGTGAGGTCCTGAGGTCCAGGGTCTATCGGAGGGGTGAGTATATCCATTTTTTTTTTTTTTTTTTATTCCTTATTTTTTACATGAATATGGATCCCAGGGCCTGAAGGAGAGTCTCCTCTCCTTCAGACCCTGGGAACCATCCAGGATCGCTCTGTGCACCCGTACCCAGCGTATAAGACGACCCCCGACTTTTGGGACAATTTTTAGGGGTTAAAAAGTCGTCTTATACGCCGGAAAATACGATATATATATATATATATATATATATATATATATATATATATATATATATATATATATATATATATATATATATATATACACATATATATATATATATATATATATATATATATATATATATATATAGTGTGTGTGTGTATGTATGTATGTGTGTGTGTGTGTGTGTATATATATATATATATATATATATATATATATATATATATATATATACATATACATTCATAAACATACACTCTGTGGAGAAATATTGCAACAATCCCTTCCACCATCTAAAATGTCCTCTTTCTTCTTTTTATCTCCCAATCTCTGTGATGTGCCATTTATTCGTTATTTTCAGCTCATAATCTCCATGTCTGAACGAAGTTTATAACTTCTCACACTACAGTAATAAACATGTTCATATTACACATTACTAGTTACATCTGCGATCCATTCCTTCTTTGTAGGAACATCTGATGTGATACATTTATTAAATCCTATTCTGTGTTAAGTATAGTAGTTTATTAACCATCATTGGGAACTGATTCCCTTCAAGACAAGACATGGAACCTGACGAGTCACCCATTTCATCCAAACCTGCTGATTCATAAGTTTCAAAGCTCTCAGTTGAGAAGTCATGATAAAGATAAGGAAATTTGAAGTAGACTTTTGGAGATGAAGCCTCTTCAGTCTCTGCTCTTTACACAAGGTCTTTGAACTCATTTTTTTATGATATTAAATGCTTTTTCTTTTGTATTAAAATTGTAGTATTTGAGATGTAGGATATTACTTTGTAAAGATAAATTACAATAAAATATCTACAATCCCGTTTTTCCTTCTCGCACTCTCCTGTGCAGAAATATTAGGGCTCTTGCAACATTACATATGTTATACAGAACAGATATAGCACTTTCTACATAGTTCTTTATACAAGGACATGTAGATCATGCAAGATCCTCATGTTCAGGCAGTTTCTATTCTCAAACGCTCTTTATATGTACAAGATCAGTGAGTCTCATTATACCGAGCAGAGAAGCTCCAGGGACAAAGACCCGCCTGATACTAACAAGCTGGGGGCCAGGGCCGGAGTATCCAGCCACGAAGCCCGGATTCTCTCATTTTTAGCTCTGGCATTTCTTGTAGAATAAATCACTTTCTCATACAGTCTTAGGCTGCCATCACACTAGCAGTATTTGGTCAGTATTTTACATCAGTATTTGTAAGCCAAAACCAGGAGTGGAACAATTAGAGGAAAAGTATAATAGAAACATATGCACCACTTCTGGATTTATCACCCACTCCTAGTTCTGGCTTACAAATACTGAGGTAAAATACTGACCAAATACAGCTAGTGTGACGGCAGCCTTATAGTAATGACTTTGCGATTATGTTTTGTAGGGGGGCTCATCTGACGCCATCTTATGTTATCAATTTATGTGTAAGGAACAATAAACGTCCTAGTTTTACTGTGTGTGTCTAGTGTAAGTTCTTCTAATAAAATACTCATAATACTTAGATTTACATAGCTGCATTCTATAAAGATGAGAAATCTTATCTGTTCTCATGAATTAGATATAGCACTTAGCGTCATGTCTGACTGCAGTACAAGTTTTTAAATCCTGTTTTGTGCAGTAAAGTTGTGTCGTACTTGATGTGAAGTAGAAATAATGTGGAGAGAGTGGCGCAAATCAGGTGTTATCTGACAAAAAATTAGAATAATTCTTAGATTATGCTCAACTGATCCATAGATTTATGTGTTTTGAAAAGTTGTTCAGCTTCTGTGGATCTATGGGTAGTTAAACCTATGAAACAAAGATATGGAGAATTTGTGGATTCCCTCAGCGCTGCCGTTTATTGGAGACGTAAGTTACCAAGAAATATTAACCCCTTTCCCACCTTGGATGTATTCATACGTCCCTGTCACCTTGGTCTTATTGACCTTGGAGGCATGGATACATCCCGGCGATTTTGCACACACACTAGCTGTGTGCTTGAGATTGCCGCCGGATCTCGGCTGATTCTGACAGCTGACACCCTGACCGTTCCCGGCACTTTAACCCCCTACTCCTGGAGCAGCACGTCCACGCTGAACTTTCCTCCCACCTCTCATCTAACTTGCTCTTTGGCAATCTACAATCTAGTTTCTGTCCCCATCATTCCACTGAGACTGCCCTGACCAAAATTACTAACGACCTACTTACTGCCAAAGCTAACGGACAGTACGCTATACTCCTCCTTCTAGACCTGTCCTCTGCTTTCGACACAGTTGACCACTGCCTCCTACTACAGATCCTGTCTTCCTTTAGCATCAAAGACCTCGCCCTATCCTGGATCTCCTCATACCTTTCCAACCGCACATTCAGCGTCTCCCACTCCCACACTACCTCCTCATCCCAACCTCTCTCTGTTGGAATCCCCCAAGGCTCTGTTCTAGGACCCCTACTCTTCTCAATCTATACACTTGGCCTGGGACAACTCATAAGTTCCCATGGATTCCAGTACCACCTGTATGCTGATGACGCTCAGATCTACCTCTCTGTTCCAGACATCACCTCTGCTTTCCAGAATCCTGGAGTATCTATCAGCCATATCCTCCTTCTCCTTTCGCTTCCTCAAACTCATTTTTGACAAATCTGAACTCATCATCTTTCCTCCATCTCACAGATCTTCCTTTTTTTTTTTAACTCAAATAGATTTTTATTAACATAAAATCACAATAAACATTTTACAACAATACAGGGATTTTGAAAAGATTCCCCCCCCCCTGCAATATATCCCAACATTACCAACCCCCCTTCTCCCCATTTAGACAGCTCATGCTCTTCCCTTAGCATATCGTATGCCGGCATATACTTTAGTATTATATGATGACTCCTACTGTCCCCTTATAAACAAACATCCTGAAAGAAAAAAACTTCCCAGAACGTTCTTCCCTCATCCCTCCCCTACCCCAAATCCAGCCAAGGCGTCCACAGTTTATCATATAACTCCACTTTCCCTCTTTTCTGGTAAACTCCTTTTTCTAGGGTAATAACATGTTTCACATATTGAAGGTATTCTCCTCTTGAAGGTGGATCTTCTTTTATCCAGTTTCTTGCAATGACCTTCAGAGCCATGTATAATAGTCTAGCAATTGCTACCTTCAAATTGTTATCTGCTCTTATCTCCTCTACATATCCCAACAAACACACCACCGGTTCCCTTGAGACCACACATCTATAAGCCCCCTCTATTCGACTGATAATCACCAACCAGAAAGCAGCCAACCTCGGACACGCCCAGCGCATGTGAAACATTCCAGCATTGTCATTCCTACACCTAGGGCACTCCGAGTCAGACCGCAATCCGGCCTTATACAAAACATCTGGAGACCTATACACTATGTAGGATATAAAGCTGAGACAGTCTGTACGGTTCATTCAGTGACAGTTTTGGTATCCATTCTACCACAGACATCCATGTTTCATCCTCTAAATGGCCCAATTTTCTTTCCCATTTAGTTCTAGCGCCAATCGGGAAACCCAGTAAATGAGTATGTAGTAGGTCTCTGTACAATGTGGAAATAACCCCTCTCGTTGCCCCCTCTCCACACACATACTTCACTAAATCGCCTTGAATTTTAAAACAATCCCCCCTGTTCTGGGCATTAAACTCATGTCTCACCTGAGCATATTGATATTTCCAGAAGCCCTAATACCAAACTCCGATTGTAGCTGGGAAAAGGATTTCATCTCTCGCCGCTCTAGAACCTGATAGACATATCGTATCCTCCTGGCCTGCCATTCTGGTAAACATCCCATTGCCATAAACTTTGGTAAATTATTATTAAACCACATCGGGGAGAACCTGGTAAGACAGGTGACTCCACGAATTTGTCTCTTCCCCATAATTTATTGATTTTCCCAAGTGCCCCCAGAGACCCATCTTCCAAGCACAGTACCGCAGGACATCTCTCCTCTCTATCAGCTGTTGTACCACGCTGGAAGACGCCTCACGCTCACAGCCCTTTAAGTGCTGGCACTGAGCCGCCAGGAAGTATATTTCAGGGTTGGGCAAAGCCAAACCTCCTTCATCCTTAGGTCTGTGAAGTGTCTCTAATAGTGTTGAGCATTCCGATACCGCAAGTATCGGGTATCGGCCGATATTTGCGGTATCGGAATTCCGATACCGAGTTCCGATATTTTTGCGATATCGGGAATCGGGATCGGAATGCATATTCATGTGTAAAATAAAGAATAAAAAAAAAAAATAGGGATATACTCACCCTCTGATGCGCCCTGGTAGTAACCGCTGCAACCGGCAGCCTCCGTTCTTAAGAATGAGCGAGTGAAGGACCTGCGATGACGTCGCGGTATTGTGATTGGTCGCGTGAGCGGTCACATGAGCGGTCACACGACCAATCACAAGCCGCCACGTCATCGAAGGTCCTTCACTCGCTCATTCTTAGGAACGGAGGCTGCCGGTTGCAGCGGTTACTACCAGGGCGCGTCAGAGGGTGAGTATATCCCTATTTTTTATTTTTATTCTTTATTTTACACATGAACATGGATCCCAGGGCCTGAAGGAGAGTTTCCTCTCCTTCAGACCCTGGGAACCATCCAGGATCACTTCCGATATTTGTGTCCCATTGACTTGTATTGGTATCGGTATCGGCGATATCCGATATTTTTCGGATATCGGCCGATACAATCCGATACCGATACTTTCAAATATCGGAAGGTATCGCTCAACACTAGTCTCCAACCTAATACGGGAATGCTTCCCTCACACCATATTCCTAAATAAGGAGTTAATCAGCTTAAATTTCCCACGTGGTATCCAAATAGGTGAGTTATGGAGAATATACATTATCTTAGGCATGAGAATCATTTTAATAAGATTGACTCGGCCCACCACTGACAAGTGCAATTTAGACCAGGCCCCTACTTTTGCCTTAAGAACCCGCAACACGGGAGTCAAATTCTTATCACAGATCTTCCTTACCTGATCTATTTATCACAATAAATTACATCATGCTTTCCCCCCGTACCATACGTTCGCTGCCTCGGAGTAACCCTTGACTCTGCCCTGTCCTTCAAATCGCACATCCAAGCTCTTTCCATCTCCTGTCGCCTCCAGCTCAAAAATATTTCCAGAATCTGTCCTTTCCACCCCTCAATCTACTAAAATGTGCATGCCCTCATTATCTCCCGCCTCAACTACTGCAACATCCTTTTCTGTGGCCTCCCTGCTAAGACTCTCGCACCTCTCCAGGCCATCCTTAACTCTGCTGCCCGACTAATTCATCTCGCTACTCCTCCGCTTTTTTCCTCTGCAAATCTGTTCACTCTCCCCCATTCCCTCAGCGTATCCAGTTCAAATGACTAATACTGACCTACAAATCCATCCATAACCTGTCTCCTCCATATATCTCTGAACTAATCTCCCGATATCTTCCCCACCTAATCTCCGGTCCTCCCAAGACCTCCTCTCCTCCACACTTATTCGCTCCTCACCTAATCGCCTCCAAGATTTCTCCCGAATATCCCCCATCCTCTGGAATTCTGTGCCCCAACACGTCCGACTATCAAACACATTTGGATCCTTCAGACGGAACCTGAAAACCCACCTTTTCAAGAAAGCTTACAGCCTGCAATGACCCTGCTGCCTCCTCACCACTACCGGACCTACCGCCTCACCAATAAAAGTACACTAGAAACCTATGAAACAGTCCCACTAGTTAACCCCTTTAGTGAACACCATCAAAAATAAAAAGGCAAAAAAACATGTCTTATAATCATGCCGCCAAAAAAAGTGGAATAAAAAGCAGACACCCTGGGAATAAAGCCACCGTGGATCTACTTACTTGGCGTTTTTTGTGGCCAGGTACTCATAAGGATGTTCGGGAGTATGTGGCTGTCTGCAATATCTGTGTGCTATCTAAGACCTCTCATACTCGTCTGTCAGGGGGCTCTCCAACCATTGGAGATTCCCAACAGACCTTGGACTCATTTGTCGATTTTATTACAGATCTACCCGTGTCTGTAGGGAACACTGTAATCCTGGTGGTGGTGGACAGATTCAGTAAAATATTTCATTTTATTGCTTTGCCTAATGCCAAATCTTTGGCACAAATTTTCATCAAGGAAATAATTAGACTGCATGGGTTTCCTACCGACATTGTTTCTGATCGAGGGGTGCAGTTTATCTCCAAATTTTGGAGGGTGTTTTTCACTCGTCTAGAGCAGGGGTTTCAAACTGCATTCCTCGAGGGCCTCAAACCATGCGTGTTTTCAAGATTTCCTTCTCATTGCACAAGGTGCTGGAATCATTCTGTGCAGGTGATTAAATGATCACCTGTGCAATACAAGGAAATCCTGAAAACATGACCTGTTTGCAGCCCTTGAGGAATGCAGTTTGACACCCCTGGTCTAGAGATCCATTTGTCCTTTTCACCCACAGTCTAATGTGCAGTCTGAATGGGTGTTAGGCACCAGGATTCTCCCACTGCATAGGGTAGATCCCAAGCCTTGTCTGCCTCTGTGGTCTCCCATTCTGCTTCGGCCGCAGTGGGAGCTGTTGAGCAAAGATGTTGGTCTCAGCGTCTTGCCCAGACTCGTGCTATTTGCTTGGTTACTGCTGGGTCTCCAGCCAAAGCTATAGTAACTAGCAATAGGCAGCGGCGTAACACAAACGGAAAATCAGTACAAGATACTGATGCATTGGTATCATACGCCTGTCAGGACTCTGAACATTTTTATTACCTTTTGTGCATTACTGCCCTTTTCCAAGATGGCGTCTTTGGTCTCATGTGCACTGTGTCTTCCTGCTATAAAACTCCACCCCAGCCTTCAGTCTGTGCTAGAGTATTCTGCCTTGCATCCAGCTCCTGACTCTGATGACTCCCTGGCTATATACCAGCTCCTGTGAACCTGTGTGGTTATCCTGCTACTCTGCTCTGATTTCCTGCTGCATACACCAGTTTCCAGTAATCCTCCTTCATCTGCTCCTCGTGTTTACTCCTATCTGCATTTGCTGGACATGTCTGCTTAAACCTGATATTATCTCCCAGGCCTTCCTGGTTGAGATAAGACATTGCTTTAACTGCCTTATAAGCATATCTATCTATGTTTGGATTAAAACAAGGACTTATTCGTGTCAAGTATCCTCAAGAATAACTGTGCTTCATAGACTTTCTGCATGATTGCATTATCCTCTGAAGTTCCCTATAGACTGTTTAAGCTGTGTTTAATATTTACACCAAGTATTGTGGACTTGAGTTTCTCTCTGCACCTGTTTTGAATCACCGTGTGATAATATAGACTTTACCACTTATAAAACTGTGTCCTGTAGTTGTCTTAGGCTACGTTCACATTTGCGGTGTGCGCCGCAGCGTCGCCGCATGCGTCATGCGCCCCTATATTTAACATGGGGGCGCATGGACATGCGTCGCACTTGCGTTTTGCGCCGCATGCGTCCCTGCGGCGCCCGCGTCCGGGCGCAGAGGACGCAGCAAGTTGCATTTTTGCTGCATCAAAATCAATGAAAAAAAGGACGCATGCGGCGCAAAACGCAGCGTTGTGCATGCGTTTTGCTGCGTTTTTGTTTGCGTTGTGCGTTGCGGCGCCGACGCTGCGGCGCACAACGCAAATGTGAACGTAGCCATATTCCACGCAAAGAGTCTCCTGAGTTATCCCATATAATTATTACAGGATACTCTAGCCATAAAAAAGGAGACTGCTGGAACAATGACTGCAGAGAGCAGATTAGAGCAGGTGTTTTCCATAATTAAATCACTGCAGAAAGATGTGGAAGGTCTGCAAAAGAAGTTTGGAAGCATTGACCACAATCAACAAGTGTTTGGACAAACTTTGCAGGACTTAAGCACCCGCATGGCAGCCCAGGAAAACAAACTTGCTGGCATAGAGTCCCAGTATGGGCAGGCTTTTCAGGACATAAGCACTCAAATAGCTGTACAAGCGACTTTACCCTCTGGGCAACCGCCACCAGCTAGCCCACCTAAGTTGCCCCCATTCAGATTCAATGGTGATCGCGACAAATTTTGTGGCTTTGTGAATCAATGTATGCTATATTTTGATGTACATGCTGACCATTTTCCTACTGATAGATCCAAAGTATTGTGTGTAATAATGCTGCTGACCTCACGAGCGCTCGCCTGGGCGAATCCGATGAATGAGTCTCGTGACCCACGGTTAAATAACTTGGATGAGTTCTTGGCCGCTATGGCATTAATGTTTGATGATCCTAATCGCCGTGCAACCGCTGAATCTGCTTTATTGTCTTTACGCCAGGCTAAACGTTCTATTATTGAGTATGCCACTGAATTCAGGAGATTAGCGGTAGATACCAATTGGGACAGTTATGCACAATTGCCTATTTTTAAAAGGGGTCTGTCTAGTATTGTAAAAGATGAACTAGCCCGCTCTGAGTCACCACAAGAGCTAGAGACATTTATACAGCATTGTGTGCGCATAGACATTCGCCTTACTGAGCGTAGGCAGGAGAAGTTTGCTGCATATAACCGTATTTCTAACTTTTACCTTCCAAAGAGCCTGCAGGTAAAACCTCTCGGGAGGAGGAGGAGGTGCCCATGCAAATTGATTCCGTTCAGAGGCGCGAGATTAATGAGCGCCGGGAGAACCGACTTCGTGAAAGTCTATGTTTCTACTGCGGTCAGTCTGACCACTTTTTAATCAACTGTCCCAAGTGTCCCAAGCGGCCTAACAAGGTGCTAGCCGCGGTAGGAGAATATGACAACTGTGATGATGAATCTGACATCTCTGAATGTAGCCTGCCTTTAAACGCTATATTCCATTCACTTTCTACGACTTCACCCCCCAAGGAGCTGAAGGAAAATAACTCTCACTGTTCTCTCCCTATTAAGATGCTGTGTTCAGGACAGTGGATTTCCAGTGCAGCTATGATTGACTCTGGTGCAGGTGGCAATTTCATGGATATTGCATTTGCCAAGGAACATGGTATTGAAATTCAGCAAAGGGCCTCTCCAATTACCATGGAAACAGTGGATAGGTCACCTTTAATCTCCGGGCCTGTGGATCAGGAGACCATACCACTTGAAATTTTGTTGGAGCCTAATCATCAGGAGCAACTTTCTTTCTTGCTAATTTCTTCTCATTTTCCTGTGATTTTAGGCATTCCTTGGTTGCGTTCTCAGAACCCAATTATCAACTGGGAGACCAAGGAGATTATCTCTCCAACAAGGAGCAACTCAGCGTTAACAGAAGCTGTCCCTGAGTCCACGGCTACGGAACCACATGTACAAGTATTTTCTTTACCTCCAGCATATAAAGAGTTCTCTGACATCTGTGACAAGAAGAATGCAGATCAGCTTCCTCCACACAGGCATTATGACTGTCCCATTGAGCTGCTTTCTGGGGCAGCTATTCCTTTTGGTAACGCATACCCTTTGGCGGCACCTGAGCTTCAAGCCTTAAAGGAGTATATTGATGAAAATCTGGCCAAAGGCTTCATACGTCCTTCTTCCTCACCAGCAGGGGCACCTATATTTTTTTGTAAAAAAGAAGGATGGGACCCTGAGACCCTGTGTTGACTATCGGGAACTTAATAAGGTAACCATACGAAACCGTTACCCTTTGCCTCTGATTCCCGAATTACTGGAAAGAGTCCGCCATGCTAAAGTGTTCTCTAAACTGGATCTTCATGGGGCTTATAATTTGGTGCGTATTCGTCCAGGGGATGAGTGGAAGACAGCATTCAGATGCCGGTATGGACACTTTGAATATCTTGTGATGCCCTTCGGTTTTTGTAACGCCCCTGCAATGTTTCAACACCTTGCTAATGACATTTTCAGAGATTTGTTGGACCAGTTTGTGGTGATCTATTTGGACGATATACTAATCTTTTCTGACTATACAGGAAAATGAAGAACATGTCAAAACTGTTTTAAGACGTCTGAAAGAGAACCATCTGTATATTAAGCCGGAGAAATGCGAATTCCATCGTTCTGAGATACAGTTCTTAGGATATATCATCTCTCCCCAGGGGCTGAACATGGAATCTGGTAAGATTCAGGCTATCCTTGAATGGCCGGTACCCAAGAACGTTAAGGAGGTCCAACGTTTCATTGGTTTTGCAAATTTCTACAGACGCTTCAGTCGAAATTTTTCTGATATTGTCTGTCCCATTACTTCCTTGACAAAGAAGGAAAAGCCCTTTAAGTGGTCATCACAGGCTCAAGAAGCTTTTGATCGGTTTAAGATCTGTTTGACCTCAGCACCGCTGTTGATACACCCAGATCCAACACTTTCTTTCATTGTGGAGGTGGATGCTTCTGATAATGCTTTGGGGGCTGTTCTTTCCCAAAGAACTGGAGAGAAGGGTCTGCTACATCCTTGTGCTTTCTTTTCCCGTAGACTAACCTCAGCAGAGAAGAATTACGACGTGGGAGACAAGGAATTGCTGGCTATTATTGCGGCTTTCAAAGAAAGGAGGCATCATCTGCAAGGAGCTGCACAACAGATCATAGTGCTAACTGACCATCGCAATTTGGAGTTCCTTAGATCCGCTAGATGTCTTTCTCCTCGTCAGGCTCATTGGAACTTATTTTTAAATCAATTTAACTTTGTTATCTCGTACCATCCAGGTTCTCGTAATGGGAAGGCTGATGCTTTATCCCGAATCCATGCTGCGGATTCCGTACCTGGAGCCCCGTCCAAGACCATTCTATCTGATGCCAATTTCATCGTAGTTATCCACGATCAGGACTTGTGGAAGGAGTGCAGGGAGGCTTATGACGGTGATGTATTTCTGGCCAACCCACCTGTGGATATTAATCTTGTGTTTAAGGGTGGCATGTGGTTCAGAGATCGACGTATCTACGTCCCTGAGGTCATCCGTCTGCAGATCCTCAAGTTGGTACATGACTCCAAGTTGGCTGGTCACAGGGGGGTACAGAAGACACAAGAGTTCCTGAGCCGATTCTTCTGGTGGACAACTGTTATGAACTGGTGGCCTAGGAGCAGCATGGACGAGCTCTGGATTAGGTGGCCTCTATACTGATCGCAGACCCTGAACTTAACACATCAACTAGAAGTAGCCGTGGGATGTTCCTGTCACTCCCTAGACACCTCGTCACGACCGGAGGACTAATTACACCTAAAGAAAGAAAGGAATACTATCTTGCCTCAGAGAAAATTCCCAAAGGAAAGGCAGCCCCCCACAAATATTAACTGTGAGAGGAGAGGGAAATTACAAACGCAGACTGAAAACAGAATTTAGCAAAGGAGGCCACGCTACCTAGAAAGAAAAGACAGGAAAGAGTACTGTGCGGTCAGTATAAAAAATACTACAAAATCCACCACAGAGAATACAAAAATCTCCACACCTAACTAAAGGCATGGAGGGTAACTCTGTGACTCCAGAGCTTCCAACTAGGCTGAGTAAATCTTAACACAGACAAAGCTGGACAAGAAAAAACATAGCAATTCACAGAACTATTAAGTCCACCGCATGTGGACTGCAAAAACAGAGCCAGGACTTATCTTTGATGATTTGGACAATCCAGAAGGAGAAACCAAGCAGAGATGTGGATCCCTAGAAAACAATGGACAACTGGCACTCAATAAAGGAAGGAGCCAGACTAAATAGCCCTGTCCAAAGTGGAAGCAGCTGATGACTGTTGTGAAGGACAAACAGCAGCACTACCACTTATAACCACCGGAGGGAGCCTAAGAGCAGAACCCACAACAGAATTCACAACAGACAACTTGTCTGAAGGATACCAAGGACTATGTTCTCTCTTGCGAGGTATGTGCCCGTTACAAGACTCCTCATGTGGCACCTACGGGTCTTCTACAACCATTACCTGGTCCGTACTGCCCTTGGGGGTCTATATCAATGGACTTCATTGTGGAGCTGCCTACATCGGGGGGCATGAATACAATCATGGTGGTAGTTGATCGCCTGACTAAAGCTGCTCATTTTGTTCCGTGCACCGGCCTCCCCTCAGCTAAAGATACAGTGAACTTGGTTATACAGAATCTCTTTCGTTTGCATGGGGAGATCATCTCTGACCGTGGAGTACAGTTCACTTCAAGATTCTGGAAGGGGTTTTGCTCTGCACTCAATATTAATATCTGTCTCTCTTCCGCTTACCATCCTCAGACAAATGGTCAGACTGAGCGGACCAACCAGACGCTGGAACAATATCTAAGATGCTATGTCAGCCATCTCCAGGATGATTGGTTGGAGTTTCTGCCGTTAGCCGAATTTTCATATAACAATTCTCAGAGTGCCTCCACTAAATTTACACCTTTCTTTGCCAATCTGGGTTATCATCCATGTATCTTACCTAGGTCTCCAATTAATTCTCCGGTTCTGGCAGTGGAGGAAAGGCTGACTGCGATGAGGCAAAACCTGAAGGTTCTGAAGGAATCCCTGACCACAGCTCAAGAACGTTATAAGAGATCAGCTGATAAATTCCGTAAACCTGCACCCATGTTCAAGGTAGGAGATTCCGTGTGGTTAGCAACTAAGAATCTGAAGTTAAACATTCCTTCACAGAAACTTGGACAGAAATTCATTGGCCCTTTCAAGATCAACGGTATTGTGAGCTCTGTGGCCTGCCGGCTGAAGCTGCCTAGGACTATGAAGGTACACCCAGTTTTTCATGTATCTTTACTAAAGCCTGTATCTCCTAATACCTTCCAGGGACGTGTTGTGCCACCTCCGCAACCTGTGGTGATTGATGGGCAAGAACAATTTGTGGTGGAGGAAATTATTGATTCCAGGATTCGCAGGAATCGGCTCCAATATCTGATAAGATGGCAGGGATATCCCCCTGAGGAAGACTCTTGGGAACCTGTGGAGAACATCAATGCCCAACAGAAGATTTCTCGTTTTCATCAGAGATTCCCTGAGAAACCAGGTCCAGGATCGTCCTGAGGCCGCTTCTAAGGAGGGAGTAATGTCAGGACTCTGAACATTTTTATTACCTTTTGTGCATTACTGCCCTTTTCCAAGATGGCGTCTTTGGTCTCATGTGCACTGTGTCTTCCTGCTATAAAACTCCACCCCAGCCTTCCGTCTGTGCTAGAGTATTCTGCCTTGCATCCAGCTCCTGACCTCTGATTACTCCCTGGCTATATACCTGCTCCTGTGAACCTGTGTGGTTATCCTGCTACTCTGCTCTGAGTTCCTGCTGCATACACCAGTTTCCAGTAATCCTCCTTCATCTGCTGCTCGTATTTACTCCCATCTGCATTTGCTGGACATATAAGCTGTTGCTGCTCTGCTTAAACCTGATATTATCACCCAGGCCTTCCTGGTTGAGATAAGACATTGCTTGAACTGCCTTATAAGCATATGTATCTATGTTTGGATTAAAACAAGGACTTATTCGTGTCAAGTATCCTCAAGAATAACTGTGCTTCATAGACTTTCTGAGTGATTGCATTTTCCTCTGAAGTTCCCTATAGACTGTTTAAGCTGCGTTTAATATTTACACCAAGTGTTGTGGACTTGAGTTTCTCTCTGCACCTGTTTTGAATCACCGTGTGATAATATAGACTTTACCACTTATAAAACTGTGTCCTGTACTTGTCTTGTTCCACGCAAAGAGTCTCCTGAGTTGTCCCCTATAATTATTACAATGCCAGAGCTTTTACATAATATTTACCCTGCCACGTCGGATAAATGCTGGAGATACCTGGGGGCTGTTGGCTCATTGCCACATATATTCTGTGATTGCCAGACTATATCCCCATTCTGGAAGAGAGTACAGGGGTTGATTTCTAAGGTGTTGGATGTAGAGATTCCTCTGGATCCTGTGACTTATTTGCTTAATGCTCCCCCCTTGCCCTTCACAAAGGGCCCTGCCAGGCTACTTCTTCATATCCTAACATGGGCAAAGTGTCTATTAGCGTCGTACTGGAAGAAAAGATCAGCTCCCTCCATGAAAAAACTCAGGATGAAGATTAAAGAAATTAGGCATATGGAGAATCTTACCACCTGTATTAATAATCACCTTGATTTGTTCAATCGCATCTGGGCTCCATGGGATGACTATGTAACTAAGCTAACCAAATGATGTTAAGTGCCTTCTTTCTTTCTTTCTTTCTGTGTTTTTTCCCCCTCCCTGACTTTGCCCTATCCCTTCCTGTACCTCACCTACTCTTAGATGATGCATTAGATGTTTGCCCTAATTTTAGTAGGAGCAGCAGTTTAAAAAAAATAGGCAGCGGCGAACAGGCGTTCCAGAGGCTGAGTCCAGAAAGCACCCTACTGAGCATGTTTATGAGGTGGTGACCTCTCATTGGTGGTTGGGCGTCAGCTGTTCAGGTGACGTGACAGTTCCAGATTGGTCCATGAGCAAGGTCCTGTCTGACTGGACTTGAACAGGAATGTATAAAAGGTTTCCTGGAGCGCGTGTCAGCTTGTTAAGCTCATTTTATGTTGGTGGATACGTTACCACTCTATTCTAGTACGGCAATTGTGTGTCTAGGCAGGCAGTGTAGGATGAGAACTCCCGCTTGGGCTTAGCATCTGTCTCTGGTCATGTGCGCAACTGGCACAGCCGAGTTTCAGAGCAGGCACAACCACCAGCATAGACTTCCCTGGGGAGTTAAGCTATAGGGTCTCCAACTAGCATCATTACTGCTTTACTCCTGTGACGTCTAACAGGGTAAAGCTCTGAGTGCTTTCTTTCTTAGTACCACTCTGTGGTGTAACAGAGCTAGGTACTTAGCACTCTGTTCACACTGAGTGACCTTTAACTCGATGTGTTTATAGTGCTAGCTTGCTACTTCGCTCCGCCATTGTTCACTAGCTGCGGTTTTCCATCACTGCATGGTGGACCCCGGGTTGCAATCGCACTTATAATTTATATTTAGTGCAATCCGCGAACCCTAACAATGGGTCAACCAGAATTTAGAGATGTATCTCTGATGTTTTGTGTCTAAGAATCAGGATAGCTGGGTTACCTACTTACTGTTGGCTGAATTCGAGGTAAATAATCATTGTCAGGAATCAATCGGTAAGTCCCCTTTTTGGGGGGCATATGGGTTCAATCCTCAGTTTAGTTCTTAGGAAGAACCGTTTTTATCTTACATTTCTACCATATTGCAGGGAGAGACTAATAATTTGTGAAAGATGGGTTCCAAATATATGAGTATGGCTGATTGGAGACGTTTGGTGGGTCCGGACTTGTGTGTTGGTGACTTGGTGTGGCTGTCCTAGAGAAACATTAAGCTGAAGGTTCCATCTTGGAAACTGGGTCCCAGGTTTATCGGTCCTTATAAGATCTTAGCCATCGTCAATGCGGTAGCATTCCGCCTTGCTCTACCACCTACCTTTAGGATCCATAGCATTTTTTATCATTCCCTTCTTAAGAGATATGTGGCATCTGCAGTACCTTCACCTCTACCACCTTCTCCTGTCATTATCGATGGTAATCTGGAGTTCCAGTTAACAAAGGTATTAGACTCTTGTCTTGTTAGTTGGTCTCTTCAATATATGGTACATTGGAAGGGGTATGGTCTTGAGGAGAGGATGTGGTTACCAGCTTCTAACGTTCATGCGAACAGACTGGTTCGGGTCTTTCATGTGGCACACCCTGATAAACCGGGCCCTGAGTTTCCGGAGGTCCCTCACAGAAGAAGGGGTACTGTCATGGGGTTACCACAACAGAGCGGAGCCAGAAAACCGCAGTGTCTGATTGCTCCTCTGCCGCTGAGTGAAGCACTTCTCCGGTTTATTAAAAGTCTTTATTTCTTCCAAAAGAACAGGGGTTAATCAGCCATGTTGGAGATTCCTGTTTTCAGCTGTGCTCGGTTAGCCACTCCTTTTCCCTATAAAATCTGGGCTCTATTACCTAGTCCTTGTCAGAGTTAACACTTGCTGGATGACAAAAGGAGGGGAAGAGTTGGAAGCGACTGTTGTTTAGTTTGTATGCTTGACAATTCCTTATCCTTTCCTATTTTGGTTTCTTCCTCTTCCTACACACCCAGGTGTATTCCTCTGTTATATGTGAATGAATATTTTGTGTGTGTGGAGTTTTCAGTTTCCCCGTGTCTTTGTTGCCCTGTGTGTCACGTTGGTGTACTGTGGTGCACAGTAGCGCCCCCCGCTTCCCTGGGCGGGGAAGGGGACAGATGAAGGGCTAACTTAGGAGATAAGGCAAGGGCGGAGGCCACGGCTTCTTCGCCATCTGAAGTATCCCAGGGAACAGGGCAAACTAGGGCACCCCCTAGTGTTAAGGCCAGGAAAGGAGCTCCTGGTCCCAGGTAACTGACAGTTGTGTTGTGAACTCTGTTTTCAGGCTCCCTCTTGTGGTCACTGGTGGTATGGTTTGACTTTTGCTTTGGGCTCCCCCTGGTGGCTTTGTTTGTTATCCTGCTGGTCTCTGGCTATCAGCTGGTTCGTTATCCTCTGGGAGGTTCCTATATAGCTCTGTTTTGCTTTCACTTGTTGCCGGCTGTCGATGTAATCAGTGCTACTCAGATTCCTTCTGACTACCTTGCTCCCAGTCCATCCAGGACAAGCTAAGTTTTGTTTGCTCATTTTTTGATCAGCAGTGTTTATCATGTTTTCTTGTCCAGCTTGCTAAAATGTGATTCCCTCGCTTGCTGGATGCTCTAGTGGACTGAGTTTCTCCCCACACACCATTAGTTGGTGCGTGGGTTCTTGAAATCTCAGGATGGATATTTTGTAAGGGTTTTTTATTGATCGCATAGACCCCTGCTCTATTTTCTGCTTTCTAGTACTAGTGGGCCTCTTTTGCTGAATCTGATTTCATCCCTACGTATGTGCCTTCTTCTTACTTCACCGTTAATATTTGTTGGGGGCTTCTATATCTTTGGGGATTATTTCTCTGGAGGCAAGCGAGGACTTTCTTTCTCTTTAGGGGTAGCTAGTTCCTCAGGCTGGCTCGAGACGTCTAGGAATTTTTTAGGCACGTTCACCGGCTACCTCTATTTGTGTTGGATAGGTTCAGATTTGCGATCAGTCCAGTTACCATCTCCCTAGAGCTTGTCCTTAGTTTATTTATTTATTTATTTATTTACTTGCTGGTCTATTCGTGATCCTCAGCCACTAAGGATTATAACACAGTTGGTCGTGACAGTAGGGTTAGGGTTGGGGTTAGAGCTAGGGTTGGGGTAGGGCTAGAGTTGGGGCTAGGGATAGGGTTGAGGTTGTTGTTAGGCTTGTGTTGAGGTTACCGTTCTGGTGTTGGGGTTATGGTGGTGTTGGGGTTATGTTTGTGTTTAGGGTTAGGGTTGCGATTAGGGCTGTGTTAGGGTTGGACTTAGAATTGAGGGGTTTCCACAACTTAAGTACAGTTGTGCTCAAAAGTTTACATACCCCGGCAGAATTTTTGCTTTTTTGGCCTTTTTTTCAGAGAATATGAATGATAACACCAAAACTTTTTCTCCACTCATGGTTAGTGGTTGGGTGAAGCCATTTACCCAAAACATCCAAATGACCCTGATCAAAAGTTCACATACCCCATTTCTTAATACAGTGTATTGCCCCCCTCTTATATCAATGACAGCTTGCAGTCTTTTGTGGTAGTTGTGGATGAGGTTCTTTATTTTCTCAGATGGTAAAAGCTGCACACTCTTCTTGGCAAAAAGGCTCCTGTTCCTGCAAATTCCTGGGCTGTCTAGCATGAACTGTGCGCTTGAGATCTCACCAGAGTGGCTCAATGATATTGAGGTCAGGAGACTGAGATGGTGACTCCAGAACCTTCACTTTGTTCTGCTGTAGCAAAAGACAGGTCAACTTGGCCTCGTGTTTTGGATCGTTGTCATGTTGGAACATCCAAGTACGTCTCATGCGCAGCTTCCGGGCTGATGAGTTCAAAATTGCCTCCAGTATTTGCTGATAACGTGCTGCATTCATCTTTAACCAAATGTCCTGTGTCTTTGTAGGTCACACATCCCCAAAACATCAGCGACTCACCTAACAAAAGGGGGCACACAGTATTCCTACTGCTAATAGGAGCTGAGGGACGCAGTTACAAGACACTGTGGCCGTTGTGAGCCACTAGAAGATGATCGTGACCCCAGTGAAGCCTCGAGGCAAAAGTACAGGAGCTGCCTGCAGCCATATTCCTTCCTCCCCCTCCTTGGACCCGGGACAGGACTCACTATCTACAACAGAGACTGCGGGGGGGTGGCTTGACAAACAATTGACAATTCCGCAAAAAAATCCGCACAAAAAACGCATTAAAAACCCGATGCTGCCAATCCTAATTTTGGGAGATTTTAATAATGTTATAAACCCAGGGTTGGATAGAATGAGTCAGAGATCATGCTCTGGGGAGGGTGGGAAATATAATTCGGTCTCAAAATTTGGGGAACTTCTGTCGGAACTCTCACTTAATGATTTATGGAGGTTGAGACATCCTGATATTAAGCAGTTTTCTTGTTTCTCAAGTTCACATAACACAATGTCTCGTATAGATTTGGTTTTGGGTACGGACTCAATATTCCAACAATTGGAATCAATAGAATACCTTACTAGATTATTGTCAGATCACTCGCCATTATTGGTGAAATTATCAAAATTCTCCAATAGTATATCTTTCCCAAACTGTGGAGTTTTAATGCAGTTTGGTTGCAGATGATTGATGGTCATTTGATAGAACAGGCCATCAAGGATTATTTCTTGTATAACTCCGGAACAGTGTCATGGGATACTTTGTGGGATGCAATGAAGGCCTGTCTTATGGGGGCTTTTATTCAGGCAGTGAGCAGTGAAAAGTTAAAGAACAGACAGTTCAGGGAATTCCTCAAATTGAGGGTTCAGGACACGGAACAACTGTTTGTCTCAAGTGGAGAAAGAGCGCATCTTCTTGAGATGAAGGTTGCTCAAGATGCTTACCATTTACATCTATTATAATTAGCTAAAGTTAAGAGATCATTTCAAAAACTATTTTACTTTGACGAAGGCAAAAAAGCGGGACATGTCTAAGCATTAATAGCAAATGCACAGAGGGGGGCAACATATATTGCGGCACTGAGGGATGAGACTGGGAAGATGATGTATGAAACCATACAAATATTAAAACAATTTAAAACGTTCTATCAATCCCTGTATACATCCAGGGCAACTGGGACGCAATCCCAGACGCAGGAGTTTGTGCGTAGAATAGGTCACCCTAAGATCTCAGATGAGGTTAGGACGTTCTTGGACAAGCCAATCACGTTGGAGGGGGTAGTGGTAGACATGGCAAATAATAAATTCCCGGGCTCTGATGGGATCTCCATTGAATTGTATAAAAAAATATCGAGGTATACTGTTACTTAAACATTTAAATACGTTTCAGGAAACCATTAAATCACATTCATTACCTAAAGCCATGCAAAAAGCCATTATAGTAGTGATACCTAAACAAAATAACGATCCCAACCAGATTTGTATAGGCCCATTTCCCTTCTCAATACAGATGTAAAGATAATAGCTAAGGTTCTGGCCAATAGACTTACCAGGGTTATTTCTTCTATTGTTCATCAAGATCAGTCTGTGTTTATGGCAGAAAGGTCAACGGCAACTAAAATAAGATGTCTATTTTTGAATCTGCAGATGCCGGTTGACAACTCAGTGGATAGAGTAATTTGCTACTTAGACGTGGCCAAAGCTTTTGACAGCGTGGAGTGGGGATTCCTGTGGTCAGTTTTACAAGAATTTGGATTGGGGGTGGAATTTATAAATTCAATAAAAATCTTATATATCAATCCTAAAGCCAGGAAAAGGGTGAATGGTTCCTTATCAGAAGCATTGTTGGGGAGAGGTACTAGACACGGCTGTCCCTTGTCACCTTTGCGTTTCGCATTGGTGGTTGAGCCCCTGGCCATTCTGCTACGGAAACTTGTGAATTCTGCTTTTGGGTTCCCTCCGGTGGTAGTAGGTGGTAATGCAGTTGTCCCTGGGTTGCAGTCCTGGTCAGGTGTGTCTGCTGATTGCAGTTCTGACTGGGGTATTTAGGTGTGCAGGATTCATTAGTCCTTGCCAGTTGGCAATTGTTGTTGGGAGGTGTTGGACCTCTGCTTGGTTCCTCCTGCCTTTCTGCCAAATCAGCAAAGATAAGTTTCTGGGTTTTTGTTTCCTGTGGCATACATGCTGTGTGCTTCACAATTCAGTGCTATTCTTTGTGTTTTCTTGTCCAGCTTAGATTGTGTCAGTATTTTCTCAGTCTTGTTGGATTCTCTGGAGTGGCAGATATACATTCCATGTCTTTAGTTAGATTGTGGAACTTTTTGTATTATCTGTTGTGGATATTTTTTGGAAGGGTTTTAATACTGATCGCCTAGTAATCTGTCCTATCCTTTCCTATTTAGTTAGAGTGGCCTCTTTTGCTAAATCCTGTTTTCTACCTGCGTGTGTCTATTCTTCTCCTACTCACAGTCATTATTCGTGGGGGGCTGCCTATCCTTTGGGGGTCTGCTCTGAGGCAAGATAGCATTCCTATTTCCATCTATAGGGGTATTTAGTCCTCCGGCTGTGTCGCGGTGTCTAGGGTTTGTTAGGCACACCCCACGGCTACTTCTAGTTGCGGTGTTAGTTCAGGATTTGCGGTCAGTACAGGTTCCACCGACTCCAGAGAAAGTTTTCATGCGGCTCCAAGGTCACCAGATCATAACAGTACAACTGGCCCATAATGAGTTAAATGCATCTCAGAAGAAGGGAAGAAAGGTGTTGAGCCATTTTTTTTTCTGCAGTCTGTTTTGACTTTTCTTCCCTCTTTATTTATGGGTGGCTGAGGAGTCTTGTGCCAGCATGGATGTTCAGGAATTAGCTTCTCGTGTAGACCAGCTTGCTGCTAGGGTACAGGGTATTTCTGATTATATTGTTCAGACTCCTGCTTTAGAGCCGAAGATTTATACTCCTGATTTGTTTTTTGGTGATAGGTCCAAATTTTGGGGTTTTAAAAACAATTGTAAACTGTTTTTTGCTCTGAGACCGCGATCCTCCGGTGATTCCATTCAGCAGGTTAAAATTGTCATCTCCCTGCTGCGTGGCGATCCACAGGATTGGGCATTTTCCCTGGAATCTGGAAATCCGGCCTTGCTTAATGTAGATTCCTTTTTTCAGGCTTTAGGATTATTATATGATGAACCGAATTCTGTGAATCAAGCGGAGAAAACCTTGTTGGCCCTGTCTCAGGGTCAAGAGGCGGCAGAATTGTATTGTCAGTAATTTAGAAAATGGTCTGTGTTGACTAAATGGAATGATGATGCTTTGGCTGCAATTTTCAGAAAGGGTCTTTCTGAATCCGTTAAAGATGTTATGGTGGGGTATCCCACGCCTTCCGGTCTGAGTGATTCTATGTCTCTGGCCATTCAGATTGATCGCCGCTTGCGGGAGCGTCAAACTGTGCGTGCTGTGGCGTCATCCTTAGAGAAAAGTCCTGAGCCACTGCAGTGTGATAGGATTTTGTCTAGAACAGAACGACAAGGATTCAGATGTCAGAATACGTTGTGTTATTATTGTGGCGACGCTTCTCATGTCATTTCAGTCTGCCCTAAGCGGACAAAAAGGATCGCTAGTTCATATACTATCAGTACTGTACAACCTAAATTTCTGTTATCGGTGTCCTTGATCTGCTCATTGTCATCATTTTCTGTCATGGCGTTTGTGGATTCAGGCGCCGCCTTGAACTTAATGGATTTTGAGTTTGCCAGGCGTTGTGGTTTTCCCTTGCAGCCTTTGCAGAACCCTATTCCTTTAAGGGGGATTGATGCTACACCTTTGACTAAAAATAAGCCCCAGTTTTGGACACAGGTGACCATGCACATGGCGCCAGCCCATCAGGAAGATTGTCGATTTCTGGTGTTGCATAATTTGCATGATGTTATCGTGCTGGGTTTCCCGTGGTTGCAGGTACATAATCCTGTGTTAGATTGGAAATCTATGTCTGTGACTAGTTGGGGTTGTCAGGGGGTTCATAATGATGTTCCTTTGATGTCAATCTCCTCTTCTTCCTCTTCTGAAATTCCAGAGTTTTTGTCTGATTTTCAGGATGTATTTGATGAGCCCAAGTCCAGTTCCCTTCCACCGTACAGGGACTGTGATTGTGCGATTGACTTGATTCCAGGCAGTAAGTTTCCTAAGGGCCGACTTTTCAACCTGTCTGTGCCTGAACATACCGCCATGCGGAGTTATGTTAAGGAGTCTTTGGAGAAAGGGCATATTCGGCCATCTTCTTCACCGTTGGGAGCAGGTTTTTTTTTTGTTGCTAAGAAGGATGGCTCCTTGAGACCTTGTATTGATTATCGCCTCTTGAATAAGTTTCAATACCCTTTACCTTTGCTTTCCGATTTGTTTGCTAGGATTAAGGGGGCTAGTTGGTTTACGAAGATTGACCTTCGGGGGGCATATAATCTTGTTCGTATTAAGCAGGGTGATGAATGGAAAACTGCGTTTAATACGCCCGAAGGCCATTTTGAATACCTTGTGATGCCATTCGGGCTCACTAACGCTCCATCTGTTTTTCAATCCTTCATGCATGATATCTTCCGGACTTATATTGATAAATTCTTGATTGTATATTTGGACAATATTTTGATTTTTTCTGATGATTGGAAGTCTCATGTGGAACAGGTCAGGATGGTATTTCAGATCCTTCGTGACAATGCTTTGTTTGTGAAGGGGTCTAAGTGTCTCTTTGGGGTGCAGAAGGTTTCTTTTTTGGGCTTTATATTTTATCCCTCATCTGTGGAGATGGATCCGGTTAAGGTTCAGGCCATTCATGATTGGATTCAACCCACATCCGTGAAGAGCCTTCAGAAGTTTTTGGGTTTTGCAAATTTTTATCGCCGGTTCATTGCTAACTTCTCCAGCGTGGTTAAACCCTTGACTGATTTGACAAAAAAGGCGCTGATGTGGCGAATTGGTCCTCTGCGGCTGTCTCTGCCTTTCAGGAGCTTAAACGCCGATTTACTTCTGCTCCGGTGTTGCGCCAACCAGATGTTTCTCTTCCGTTTCAGGTTGAGATTGATGCTTCTGAGATTGGGGCAGGGGCCGTTTTGTCTCAGAGGGATTCTGTTGGTTCTTTGATGAAACCGTGTGCCTTCTTCTCCCGCAAGTTTTCGCCTGCTGAACGCAATTATGATGTCGGCAATTGGGAGTTGTTGGCTATGAAGTGGGCGTTTGAGGAGTGGTGACATTGGCTTGAGGGAGCTAAGCACCGTATTGTGGTCCTGACCGATCATAAGAATTTGATTTACCTCAAGTCTGCCAAACGGCTGAGTCCTAGACAGGCTCGATGGTCCTTGTTTTTTTCCCGTTTTGATTTCGTGGTTTTGTATCTTCCGGGTTCTAACAATATTAAGGCTGATGCCCTTTCTAGGAGTTTTTTGCCTGATTCTCCTGAGGTCCTTGAACCGGTCGGCATTCTGAAAGAAGGGGTGGTCCTTTTTGCCATTTCCCCTGATTTACGGCAGGTTCTTCAGGAATTTCAGACTGATAGACCTGACCGCTGTCCTGTGGGGAAATTGTTTGTTCCTGACAGATGGACTAGTAGAGTGATTTCTGAGGTTCACTGTTCTGTGTTGGCTGGTCATTCTGGTATTTTTGGTACCAGAGATTTGGTTGGTAGGTCCTTTTGGTGGCCTTCTTTGTCACGTGATGTGCGTTCTTTTGTGCAGTCCTGTGGGACTTGTGCGCGGGCCAAGCCTTGTTGTTCCCGTGCTAGTGGGTTACTTTTGCCATTGCCGGTCCCTGAGAGGCCCTGGACGCATATTTCTATGGATTTTATTTCTGATCTTCCGGTTTCCCAGAGGATGTCGGTTATCTGGGTTGTTTGTGACCGGTTTTCTAAGATGGTTCATTTGGTGCCTTTGCCTAAATTTACTTCCTCTTCAGAGTTGGTTCCATTGTTTTTTCAGCATGTGGTTCGTTTGCATGGTATTCCGGAGAATATTGTGTCCGACAGAGGTTCCCAGTTTGTTTCTAGGTTTTGGCGGGCCTTTTGTGCTAGGCTGTGCATTGATTTGTCTTTTTCTTCCGCATTTCATCCTCAGACAAATGGCCAGACCAAGCGAACTAATCAGACTTTGTAGACTTATTTGAGATGCTTTGTGTCTGCCGATCAGGATGATTGGGTGGCCTTTTTGCCATTGGCCGAGTTTGCCCTTAATAATCGGTCTAGTTCGGCTACTTTGGTTTTGCCTTTTTTTTGTAATGTTGGTTTTCATCCTCGTTTTTCTTCTGGGCAGGTTGAGCCTTCTGACTGTCCTGGTGTGGATTCTGTGGTTGACAGGTTGCAGCAGATTTGGGCTCATGTGGTGGACAATTTGGTGTTGTCTCAGGAGGAGGCTCAACGTTTTGCTAACCGTCGTCGGTGTGTTGGTTCCCGGCTTCGGGTTGGGGATTTGGTTTGGTTGTCTTCCCGTCATGTTCCTATGAAGGTCTCTTCCCGTAAGTTTAAGCCTCGGTTTATTGGTCCTTATAGGATTTCTGAGATTATTAATCCGGTGTCTTTTCGATTGGCGCTTCCGGCCTCTTTTGCTATCCATAATGTTTTCCATAGATCTTTATTGCGGAAATATGTGGTGCCCGTTGTTCCCTCTGTTGATCCTTCGGCCCCTGTTTTGGTTGATGGGGAGTTGGAGTATGTGGTTGAGAAGATTTTGGATTCTCGTTTTTCGAGGCGGAGGCTTCAGTACCTTGTCAAATGGAAGGGTTATGGCCAGGAGGATAATTCTTGGGTTTTTGCTTCTGATGTCCATGCTGCTGATCTGGTCTGTGCCTTTCATCTGGCTCGTCCTGATCGGCCTGGGGGCGCTGGTGAGGGTTCGGTGACCCTCCTCAAGGGGAGGGTACTGTTGTGACTTATGCTTTTGGGTTCCCTCTGGTGGTAGTAGGTGGTAATGCAGTTGTCCCTGGGTTGCAGTCCTGGTCAGGTGTGTCTGCTGATTGCAGTTCTGACTGGGGTATTTAAGTGTGCAGGATTCATTAGTCCTTGCCAGTTGGCAATTGTTGTTGGGAGGTGTTGGACCTCTGCTTGGTTCCTCCTGCCTTTCTGCCAAATCAGCAAAGATAAGTTTCTGGTTTTTTTTTCCTGTGGCATACATGCTGTGTGCTTCACAATTCAGTGCTATTCTTTGTGTTTTCTTGTCCAACTTAGATTGTGTCAGTATTTTCTCAGTCTTGTTGGATTCTCTGGAGTGGCAGATATACATTCCATGTCTTTAGTTAGATTGTGGAACTTTTTGTATTATCTGTCTTGGATATTTTTTGGAAGGGTTTTAATACTGATCGCCTAGTAATCTGTCCTATCCTTTCCTATTTAGCTAGAGTGGCCTCTTTTGCTAAATCTTGTTTTCTACCTGCGTGTGTCTATTCTTCTCCTACTCACAGTCATTATTCGTGGGGGGCTGCCTATCCTTTGGGGGTCTGCTCTGAGGCAAGATAGCATTCCTATTTCCATCTATAGGGGTATTTAGTCCTCCGGCTGTGTCGAGGTGTCTAGGGTTTGTTAGGCACACCCCACGGCTACTTCTAGTCACGGTGTTAGTTCAGGATTTGCGGTCAGTACAGGTTCCACCGACTCCAGAGAAAGTTTTCATGCGGTTCAAAGGTCACCAGATCATAACAGGAAACATTCTGGGATAGAGGGGTTTAGAAGATGGGGGTTGGATGATAAAATTACACTTTACGCAGATGACATCTTACTCTTTCTAGCTAACGCGTCTAAGTCTCTGCCGATGGCAATGGAGGTAATCCAGTCTTTTGGGACCTACTCTGGGCTGGTGATTAACTGGTCTAAATCGGTGCTGATGCCATTAAATGAGAGGGGGGTCAGGTTGTCAATCCACATAGCTCTGGACTGCAACAGGTATCAATATTTAAATTATTATTATACATTTATAGAGTGCCGTTTATTCCATGGCACTTTACATGTGAAAAGGGGCAAATATAGACAGATACAATAAACATGAGCAAAAAAAGGCACTAACAGGTACAAAAGGAGGAAGGACCCTGCCCGCGAGGGCTCACAGTCTACAGGGGATGGGTGAGGATGCACTAGGAGAGGGTGGCGGTTCAGCAGACTAAGGATCATTGCAGGTTGTAGGCTTGTCGGAAGAGGTGGGTCTTCAGGTTCTTTTTGAAGGTTTCCATGGTAGGTGAAAGTCTGATGTGTTGGGGTAGAGAGTTCCAGAGTATGAGGGATGCACGGGAGAATGTTATGATCCTTAGTGGTTGAGGATCACGAATTACTCCAGCTAAGTAACAAACATAGGACAAGCTCTAGGGAGGTGGCAAACTGGACTGACCGCAAATCTGAACCTATCCAAACACACTAGAAGTAGCCGGTGAACGTGCCTAAAAATCCTAGACGTCTCGAGCCAGCCTGAGGAACTAACTACCCCTAGAGAGAAAGAAAGACCTCTCTTGCCTCCAGAGAAATAATCCCCAAAGATATAGAAGCCCCCAACAGATAATAACGGTGAGGTAAGTGGAAGGCACATACACAGGGGTGAAAACAGATTCAGCAAATGAGGCCCACTAATACTAGATAGCAGAAAATAGTAAAGGGGTCTGTGCGGTCAGTAAAAAACCCTTACAAAATATCCACACTGAGATTTCAAGAACCCCCGCACCAACTAACGGTGTGGGGGGAGAAACTCAGTACCCTAGAGCAACCAGCAAGCGAGGAGATCACATCTTAGCAAGCTGGACAAGAAACATGATGAATGCTGATAATCAAAAAATGAACGGACAAAAACTTAGCTTGTCTTGGAGAGGCTGGGAGCAAGGTAATCACAAGGAATATGAAGAGCACTGAATACATTGATAGCAGGCAAGGAACTGAGTATCCAGGTGAGCTAAATAGGAAACCCACCAAGGATAACGAACCAGCTGATGCAGCCAACCTGCAGAAAGACAACACTACACAGTACCGCTTGTGACCACTAGAGGGAGCCTAAAAATAGAGTTCACAACAGTACCCCCCTTGAGGAGGGGTCACCGAACCCTCATCAAGACCCCCAGGGCGATCAGGATGAGCCGCGTGGAAGGCACAAACCAAATCGGCCGCATGAACATCAGAGGCGACAACCCAGGAATTATCCTCCTGACCATAGCCCTTCCACTTCACCAAATACTGAAGCCTCCATCTAGAGATACGAGAATCCAAAATCTTCTCCACCACGTACTCCAATTCTCCCTCGACCAGCACCGGAGCAGGAGGCTCAACAGAAGGAACCACAGGTACCACATACCTCCGCAACAAAGACCTATGGAACACATTATGAATGGCAAACGATGCTGGGAGATCCAAACGAAAAGACACCGGGTTAAGGATTTCCAAGATCTTATAAGGACCGATGAAGCGAGGCTTGAATTTAGGAGAGGAGACCTTCATAGGAACATACCGAGAAGACAGCCACACCAAATCCCCAACAGAAAGTCGGGGACCCACACCGCGGCGGCGGTTGGCAAAGCGCTGAGCCTTCTCCTGTGACAACCTCAAATTGTCCACCACATGGTTCCAAATCTGCTGCAACCTATCCACCACAGAATCCACCCCAGGACAGTCAGAAGACTCAACCTGACCCGAGGAAAAACGAGGATGGAAACCAGAATTGCAGAAAAAAGGCGAAACCAAAGTAGCAGAACTAGCCCGATTATTAAGGGCAAACTCGGCCAATGGCAAAAAAGTCACCCAATCATCCTGATCAGCAGAAACAAAACATCTCAAATAAGTTTCCAACGTCTGATTAGTTCGCTCGGTTTGGCCATTAGTCTGAGGATGGAAGGCCGACGAAAAAGATAAATCAATGCCCATCTTAGCACAAAAAGTCCGCCAAAACCTGGACACAAACTGGGATCCTCTATCAGACACAATATTTTCAGGAATGCCGTGCAAGCGAACCACATTCTGAAAAAATAGAGGAACCAAATCGGAGGAGGAAGGCAACTTAGGCAAGGGCACCAAATGGACCATCTTGGAAAAACGATCACACACCACCCAGATGACAGACATTTTCTGAGATACTGGAAGATCCGAAATAAAATGCATGGAAATGTGCGTCCAAGGCCTTTTCGGGACAGGCAAAGGCAAAAGCAAACCGCTGGCACGAGAACAGCAAGGCTTAGCCTGAGCACAAATCCCACAAGACTGCACAAAGGAACGCACATCCCGCGACAAGGAAGGCCACCAGAAGGACCTAGCCACCAAATCTCTGGTACCAAAAATCCCAGGATGACCCGCCAACACCGAAGAATGAACCTCGGAAATAACTCTGCTGGTCCATCTATCCGGGACAAACAGTCTCTCTGGTGGACAACGGTCAGGTCTATCCACCTGAAATTTCTGCGGCACTCGTCGCAAATCTGGGGAAATGGCAGACAAAATCACTCCCTCTCTGAGAATACCAGCCGGCTCAGAAACTCCCGGAGAGTCAGGCACAAAACTCCTAGAAAGTGCATCAGCCTTCACGTTCTTCGAACCAGGCTGGTATGAGACCACGAAGTTGAAACGGGAGAAAAACAGCGACCAACGAGCCTGTCTAGGATTCAGGCGCTTGGCAGATTCGAGGTAAATCAGGTTTTTGTGATCAGTCAAGACCACCACACGATGTTTAGCTCCTTCGAGCCAATGTCGCCACTCCTCAAATGCCCACTTCATAGCCAACAACTCCCGATTACCAACATCATAATTCCGCTCGGCAGGCGAAAACTTTCTTGAAAAGAAAGCACATGGCTTCATCACAGAGCCATCAGAGCTTCTCTGCGACAAAACAGCCCCTGCTCCAATCTCAGAAGCATCAACCTCGACCTGGAAGGGGAGAGAGACATCTGGTTGACATAAGACTGGAGCTGAAGAAAACTGGTGCTTCAGTTCCCGAAAGGCCTCCACGGCCGCAGGAGACCAATTAGTCACATCAGAACCCTTCTTGGTCAAATCCGTCAAAGGTTTAACCACGCTAGAAAAATTAGCGATGAAACGACGGTAAAAATTAGCAAAACCCAAGAACTTCTGAAGACTCTTAACAGACGTAGGCTGAGTCCAGTCATGAATAGCCTGGACCTTGACTGGGTCCATCTCCACAGTAGAAGGAGAAAAAATAAAACCCAAAAAGGAGACCTTCTGTACTCCGAAGAGGCATTTTGAGCCCTTCACAAATAAAGCATTAGCACGCAGGACCTGAAACACCATCCTGACCTGCTTCACATGGGACTCCCAATCATCAGAAAAGACCAAAATGTCATCCAGATAAACAATCATAAATTTATCCAGATATTCTCGGAAGATGTCATGCATGAAGGACTGAAACACAGAAGGAGCATTAGAGAGTCCAAAAGGCATCACTAAGTACTCAAAATGGCCTTCGGGCGTATTAAATGCTGTTTTCCATTCATCTCCCTGCTTAATGCGCACAAGGTTATACGCACCACGGAGATCTATCTTAGTGAACCAACTGGCCCCCTTAATCCGAGCAAACAAATCAGACAATAGTGGCAAAGGATACTGAAATTTGACTGTGATTTTATTCAGAAGACGATAATCTATACAAGGTCTCAAAGAACCGTCCTTCTTGGCCACAAAAAAAAATCCTGCACCAAGAGGGGAAGAGGATGGGCGAATATGTCCCTTCTCCAAAGACTCCTTTATATAACTCCGCATCGCGGCATGCTCTGGTATAGACAAATTAAAAAGTCGTCCCTTAGGGAATTTACTACCAGGAATTAAATGTATAGCACAGTCACAATCCCTATGAGGGGGCAGGGCACTGGATCTGGGCTCATCAAATACATCCTGGTAGTCAGACAAAAACTCAGGGACCTCAGAAGGAGTGGAAGAAGCAATAGACACCAACGGAGTATCGCCATGAATTCCCTGACAACCCCAACTTGACACAGACATAGCTTTCCAATCTAAAACTGGATTATGAGTCTGCAGCCATGGCAGATCCAAAACGACAACATCATGCAAATTATGCAAAACAAGAAAGCGAATCACCTCCTGATGTACGTGAGTCATGCACATGGTCATTTGCGTCCAATACTGAGGCTTATTCTCAGCCAATGGCGTAGCATCAATTCCCCTCAGAGGAATAGGAAATTCCAAAGGCTCCAGGACAAAACCACAGCGCCTGGCAAACGACAAATCCATCAGATTCAGGGCAGCACCCGAATCCACAAAAGCCATAACCGGGTAGGACGACAAAGAACAAATCAAAGTAACAGACAAAATAAATTTAGGCTGTATCGTACCAATGGTGACAGGTTTAGCGATTTTTTTTTAAACGTTTAGAGCATGCTGAGATAACATGATCAGATTTTGAGCGACAGGCAAAGGAGCTGCAGACACGATTTCTCAACCGTGGTTACAGTAGGCGATCCATCAAAAAAGCCTACAATAGGGCCAGGACTACTACTCGTACATCTTTACTTTATAAACATCCTGATAGTAGAACCTCACGTTCGAGTCAGCAACTGAGATTTGTCACTGATTTCAACTCCCAGTCGGCTAGAATTCGTGAGGCATTAAGAAAATCTTGGCCCATTTTGAGAGTCGATAAAACTATCTCTAAAATTCTACCAGAGCAACCACTTATGTCCTTTAGAAGGGCGAGAAATCTGAAGGATCATCTAACGCGTAGCCACTATGAGGGTATACCGAGAACCACTTTTCTAGATAGGTTTACTCCTCGATGTGGCTCCTTTCCGTGTGGCCACTGTGTGGCGTGTCCAAATGTGGATCGCACTGATACGTTCTCTGACTCTGGCGGCGGTAAGGTCTTCAAAATTAAAAAAGAAATTACCTGCAACACACGTTTTGTTATTTATTATGCCACATGCCCCTGTGGCCTTATTTATGTTGGCCTTACCACCCGCCAATTCAAGGTTCGTATACGTGAACACGTATTGGGCATCGAATCTGCAGCAACATGTACTGATCCGTCTATTCTAAAAACTCTCCCGCGACATTTTTGGTCTTTCCATGGGAGCAATGGGAGACTTATCCGTTTTCGTGGGATAGATGCACTAAATGTAGATATAAGGGGTGGTAAACTATCCTCTAAGTTGGCTCGCCTTGAGTCAAGGTGGATATGGACATTGCGGACTGTGCACCCCCTTGGATTAAACGAGAACCTTAGCTTTGCTTCTTTCCTGTGATCCTCCGACCTTGTGGCTTCTTCAATAGTAGGGTATCGCCCGACTTGTTTTAACTCACTTTTTATACTTTTAGATTTCTCTTCTTGGCCATGCAAATGGAGCTTATACTCTATATGAATTATGGGACATGGAGATTGATGTATGTGCTATCAGCCGGGACTCTATACTCTGGAGCAAGATGGATCTACAATGTTCTATCTGATACATTTGTATTTACTTCCTATTATATTGTTATTTTTCCATTTTCTTTGAATTTGTTATTGGGGTACTGTGGACCACCTTGCCCTAAGTTATTCCAATGATCTGAGTAGCTTTGCACATATTTATATATATCCATACATGTTCCTATCAGTGAATGTATATCTAATGCACATATTTATATATATTTATACATGCTCTTAATTAGTAAAAGTATACTTTGTGAATTGATTTTGGGACTGTATTCACCGCCATATAGGGTTGCCCTTTTTAAGCTATACCGTCGGCACATCATTATGCCCTTAGAATACATGGCGGCCTCGCTTTCATTCCACCTAGTGCGCAAGCGCCTATATACCAGCTCTTAGGTGATGGCGCTGTCTGTGGCTTGTTGTGTGATCTCCGTACACACACCCTGGATGACGCTGTCGCCTTTGTATATCATGCTGGGTAGTATTGCTACTCCCTTTGGCGCTTATATTTGCAGCACTTCCGGTACGCGACTTCCATTCATACTATGTGCACACACTCGTTTACCAGCCTTGAGGGAGGGCGTTGTCTGTGATTTGTTGTGTGCGGGTCACGTGGGGCCTCACGTGACTCCTGCACACACGTCCCGGATGACGCTGCTCCTTCTGCGATCATTACTGAGTTCCCTTATACTTCCGGTTTCTCCTGTCCTAGCACTTCCGGTGCGCGGCCTTTTAAACTCGTGTCGGACCATTGTTCTGTGTGCCCCCTGACGAAGGTTTCCCGAAACGCGCGTTGGGGCGGGCACTGGGACCCCTTTCTCTGCCTGCACTAGCCGATCTTATTTGGGTGATGTATCATATATTTTCATTTCGTACGCTATGCTGACTGCATGTTGTTATTGATATCTGTATATGATTTGTGTATCTTTGCTTATATACTATATGGCTACGTTATATATCCTCCTCGCCCATTAATGATTATGAGTATTATACCTATGTTTTATCCTTAAGGCATGTTTTGGGTTCCTAGTGCCCCTGCGTTTTAATCTGTTTGGTGTTACTTGCTGTTGTCACCACCTCATGCCCTGTTTAATAAAGCATTTTTATAGACTTTGGCTGTCTTTTGGAGTTTATTCTCCCCCCCAGTATGCTTATGTTTTGATAGCTAGTCTATCATTTTTTGTATATCCATGGCAAGAATTTTCTTGGGACAATTAATTACTTACTTTTGTTATGTTATAACTCTTACAATTGTCCTTAATTATGCCTAACATCCTGTTGCCTCACGTTGCCCTCTTAGTTTGTGAGATAACATGAGTAGAATCACCACAGTAAAAGCACAACCCATTTTGACGTCTATGACTTTGTCGCTCAATTCTGGTCAGAGTTCGGTCACATTGCATAGACTCAGGTCTCTGTTCAGAAAATACCGCCAAAGGATGAGCAGATTTGCGCTCCCGCAAACGCCGATCAACCTGAATGGCTAAAGCCATAGAATCACTCAGACTTGTAGGGGTGGGAAACCCCACCATAACATTCTTAACGGCCTCAGAAAGACCTTCTCTGAAATTTGCAGCCAGGGCACACTCATTCCATTGAGTAAGCACCGACCATTTCCGAAATTTTTGACAATACACCTCTGCTTCATCCTGACCTTGAGAGATAGCCAGCAACGCTTTTTCTGCCTGATTCTCAAGATTAGGCTCCTCATAAAGCAGTCCAAGAGCCAGAAAAAAATACATCTACATTAAGCAATGCAGTATCTCCTGGCGCCAGAGAGAAGGCCCAATCTTGAGGGTCGCCACGCAACAAGGAGATAACAATTTTAACTTGCTGAGCGGAATCACCAGAGGAACGAGGTCTCAGAGACAGAAATAACTTACAATTATTCTTAAAATTCTGAAACCTAGATCTATCTCCAGAAAACAACTCAGGAATGGGTATCTTTGGTTCTGACATAGGGCTATGAATAACAAAATCCTGAATACTTTGCACCCGTGCAGTAAGATGATCCACACTAGAAGTCAGAGTCTGAACATTCATGTCTGCAGCTGAGCTCAAAACCACCCAGAGTTCAAGGGGATGAAAGAAGCTAAACAGACTGCAGCAAAGGAAAAGCGGGAGGAAAAAAAAAAAATGTACTCAGGTCTTCTTTTTATCCCACTTCTGCGATGCATTAAACACTTTTTTTGGCCTGCTATACTGTTATGATCCTTAGTGGTTGAGGATCACAAATTACTCCAGCTAAGTAACAAACATAGGACAAGCTCTAGGGAGGTGGCAAACTGGACTGACCGCAAATCTGAACCTATCCAAACACACTAGAAGTAGCCGGTGAACGTGCCTAAAAATCCTAGACGTCTCGAGCCAGCCTGAGGAACTAACTACCCCTAGAGAGAAAGAAAGACCTCTCTTGCCTCCAGAGAAATAATCCCCAAAGATATAGAAGCCCCCAACAGATAATAACGGTGAGGTAAGAGGAAGGCACATACACAGGGGTGAAAACAGATTCAGCAAATGAGGCCCACTAATACTAGATAGCAGAAAATAGTAAAGGGGTCTGTGCGGTCAGTAAAAAACCCTTACAAAATATCCACACTGAGATTTCAAGAACCCCCGCACCAACTAACGGTGTGGGGGGAGAAACTCAGTCCCCTAGAGCAACCAGCAAGCGAGGAGATCACATCTTAGCAAGCTGGACAAGAAACATGATGAATGCTGATAATCAAAAAATGAACGGACAAAAACTTAGCTTGTCTTGGAGAGGCTGGGAGCAAGATAATCACAAGGAATCTGAAGAGCACTGAATACATTGATAGCAGGCAAGGAACTGAGTATCCAGGTGAGCTAAATAGGAAACCCACCAAGGATAACGAACCAGCTGATGCAGCCAACCTGCAGAAAGACAACACTACACAGTACCGCTTGTGACCACTAGAGGGAGCCTAAAAATAGAGTTCACAACAGGAGAAGTCTTGTATGCGGTTGTGGGAAGAAGAGATAAGAGGGGAGTAGAGAAGGAGATCTTGAGAGGATCGAAGATTGCGTGTGGGTATATACAGTACAGACCAAAAGTTTGGACACACCTTCTCATTTAAAGATTTTTCTGTATTTTCATGACTATGAAAATTGTAAATTCACACTGAAGGCATCAAAACTATGAATTAACACATGTGGAATTATATACTTAACAAAAAAGTGTGAAACAACTGAAAATGTCTTATATTCTAGGTTCTTCAAAGTAGCCACCTTTTGCTTTGATGACTGCTTTGCACACTCTTGGCATTCTCTTGATGAGCTTCAAGATGTAGTCACCGGAAATGGTCTTCCAACAATCTTGAAGGAGTTCCCAGAGATGCTTAGCACTTGTTAGCCCTTTTGTCTTCACTCTGCGGTCCAGCTCACCCAAAACCATCTCGATTGGGTTCAGGTCTGGTGACTCTGGAGGCCAGGTCATCTGGCGTAGCACCCCATCACTCTCCTGCTTGGTCAAATAGCCATTACACAGCCTGGAGGTGTGTTTGGGGTCATTGTACTGTTGAAAAATAAATGATGGTCTAACTAAACGCATACCGGATGGAATAGCATGCCGCTGCAAGATGCTGTGGTAGCCATGCTGGTTCAGTATGCCTTCAATTTTGAATACATTTTGAATATAGCGGACACCCAGGACAGACAGGGTATGGCGGACAGACTTGATATGGTGGAGACACTGGACCAGCAGGATATGGCGGAGACACAGGACAAGCCAGATATGGCGGGTGACCAGGACTAACAGGGTAAGACGTATACACAGGACGGACAGAGTATTGCCCTGGAGAGAACGAAGCACAGAGGGACCTGGGTCAAATGAGGACAAATGACAAACAGGCAAAGGACAAAGGGAGAGGCTACCTGATAAAGGAAGCATAAGTAGAACTTCCGGGTCAGGGAACCAGAAGCATCATGGTAAGGAGCAGAGCGTAACGAACAAAGGTGCGTGTGCGCTGCTGGAGCCGGAGGGAGGAGTGCGCATGCGTCACCGCCAGAAACCAGAAGCCAGCGAGGAGACCGGAAGTCGAGAAGCCAGGCGGTGCACGGACACACCTGGGACGCGCAGGGCCGGACAAGCCCGCCAGGCATGGCAGAAGGCCCAGCCGGAGCAGCAGCAGCGGGAGAAGCGTGCTGGGAGAGGTAAGTATGCTGTGCTGCGAACCAGGTGCGGCAGGCGTCACACATTCACTGCCTAAATACACTTGTATATCTAGTGTTCATTATATTTGTCCAGGCTGTGCCACCTAATTCCCCCTAAATGCTGTCATTTTACTCGAACACAGCATTTTATGAGCAGACAGAGGGGAGAAAGTCCCTCTGCCCTTGGATCAGAGATCTCAATCGTTGCCATGGTGACCCGATGTTGCAATGACATCATCCGGGTTTCCAGAGCTAGCAAAGCTGCTCGATCATGCGCAGAGCATGTTCAGCAACTTTGACTGTCAGTGCAGCGCTGACAGTTTGCATAGCATAAGGATGCTGCTGCATCCCCATGCTATTCAAGTAGAGATGGGCAGACTACTGGATGCTCAGGTCCGGCAGGTTTGGCTGAACATTTACAAAAAGGTTGCGTTTGTGTTACGTGTACGCCGCTAGGCACAGAAAGGGGCCGGACAGGTCTCATGAATTATTTGGAATTCGGTGGATACCGTTACTCAGGGTGACCATGTACTGCAGCTTCCTCAGGCACAAGATGGATCCACTGCTCATACAAATACAATTGATAGAGTCCTCAGGAACATTAACAGTGTAGTTTAATGTCACAGCACATTCAGTACAATTCAAGTCTCTTAAGCACAGGCTTCATAAACAGTACAGCTGCTTCTTAGAGGCACATTGACTAACAGTTTCTTTTGATAGCACAGTTCAGCACAGATGAAGACTCTTTACAAAAACACAGTAGTACACAGCATTCCTTCTAGCACAGTGTAATGGAGTAGGGAGGGGGGTTTGCTGAGGGAGATTGTCCCTGTAATACAACTTCTTCCAGTCCTTATCTTCCTGCTCCTGTTAGACTTTCTCAACTAGCAGTATAGTGAGTCACCCTGCTCCACTCTGTAATGGAATCATGTATCCCTATGGTTCACTTGCCTGAACTTTTGTGAGACAGATCACAGAAACACACCACTCATCCATTTGGCTGCTGACAGAACAGTGAACAAGTTTATCACAATCCCCCTGGGGCTCTGATAACCACTCCCTGTCTCCTGTGACTGTGTTAACCCCTCTAGTTGCTGGATGCTTTTGAGGCAACAGCAGTTAGCACTATTTCTGCATGTCACATTCGGATACCAGAACAGTACCCAGACCCAAACCCGGACCCCATTCACTTGAATGGGGAGCCAAAACATCCAGGGTTTGCTGCTCTGTAATGTGCATGACAGCAAACACTGCTCCTGAAATCATCCTCACTGGTCAGAGAGCCGTGGTTCCAACGCTCTCAAAAGACAGCGTGAGCCCTCAGCTGTGATCAGAGGTATAAAGTTTACCACTGGTCACTGGTGTCAGATGATGGGAAAATGGCATAATGTGAGATTAGTTCTAGAAAGTACCATGGCACAGACACACACGCTGCAGTTTCAACCTCCCATTCTCCCCCACTGCATTTGCTCATACAACAAACAAAGCCCTATGGCAGATACTCTGTGCAACTTGATACCAATGTGTGAGCATTTTATGGCTGTAGCTTCAGATATCAGTCTTTGTGAAAACCACTCATTCCCCCCTCCCATCTAATACTAGTTGGAACTGGTGTAAAGTCCTGAGTTTCTTTGTTTGATTAAAGTTATATATAGCTGCACTGATTTGGGCTAGAAAGATAAAAATTATATATTCCGGATGTCCATCGGTAGATCTATCTCCCACTGAAAGCGCTAGCAGCTAGACGCAACGAGTGCAAAGTGCAGATTTCTAGGTAAGTGGTTCATGTAATTGCTCCGTGTTCACACTTAAAGGAACGCCCCTGACTTGGGGAATATCATGAGCATGGTGCCATACTTATGTGAGGTTCACACAGCAAGTTATGCATAAAAAATAGTTTTCATATCCTAAGTAAAGGGGAGGTGTCTGTTGTGAATTCCGTTCTTGGGCTCCATCCTGTGGTTGCTAATGGTATTTTTGGGAGTTCTGCTCTTGGGCTCCCTCTGGTGGTTTCAAGTGGAACTTAGCAGCTGCTTTCACTAATCGGTTCCCTGGCCTTGTTATTTAACTGGGCTTTTGGCTGTAGTTGATGCCAGCTGTCAATGTTTCTTCCTGTGGATTCAGTCCTTTCCTGGAAGTTCTCTGTTGGCCAGTCCATTTCAGCTTAAGATAAGTTCTGCTAGTTTTTGGGTGTTTCCCTGCTTATGACCTTCTGTTCAGTTTAAGTTATGTCTCTTTTGTCCAGCTTGTCATTATGAAATATTCCGGCTAGTTGGAAGCTCTGGGGTTGCAGATTTGCCCCCTCCACACCGTGAGTCGGTGTGGAGGTTATTTTTGTAAACTCTGCGTGGACATTTAGTTTTAATACTGACCGCACAGTAACCTTTTCTATCTCTGTCTATTTAGATAGTATTGGCCTCCTTTGCTAAAATCTAGTTTCATTTCTGAGTTTGTCATTTTCCTCTTCACTCACCGTCAATATCTGTGGGGGGCTATCCTTCCTTTGGGGGTTTCTCTGAGGCGAGATAGTTTTCCGTTTCCATCTTCAGGGGTAGCTAGTTCTTAGGCTGTGAAGAGGCATCTAGGCAGAGATAGGAACGCTCCACGGCTATTTCTAGTGTTGGTGTTAGGAGTAGGGATTGCGGTCAGTAAAGCTACCACCTCCTCAGAGCTAGTACATTATTTGTTTTACCAACTAGGTCATTTCAGTGCTGCTCTGTAATCACTAGGTCATATTGGTGATTACTGTCTGTGGAGCTGCCACCTCCTCTGAGCTTGTCCATGATTGGTTTTACCCACCAGGTCATCTCAGTACCGCTCCGTAACCATCAGGTCATAACAGGTGTCATTCTCTAAGTGATGTCACCACAGGGGGCTTGCCTGGGTTTTGGGCTAAGAATTTCTTGGTGAGACAGCATTCCAGCAGCGTCTTGTGTCCGGGGTTCAGCTGCTCTCTACATATGTGCTATGACCTCCCCTTGAGAAAGCAGCGTTGTGTGCTGCGAAACGTGCGTTGGGGCACTTTCACCGGCGGGACCCTCTCTTATCTGCCTTCATTCATAGCGGTAAGCATGGCACTTTGTCTTGTTAGTGCTGCATAATGGGATCTTATATAGATTCACAGGGCACTGGCCCTTAGTCTCCCCTTTTATGCATGCTTGCACAGCCATTCCTCTCATACCATGTGCTTTTTGCTTGCCGCTCTTCCAGCACTCTGCATTACATTGGCACCATTCATTTTCTACTCCTTATCTGTGCCCACTCATACTTATTATATTTAGTGCTTGGTGTACATTGGCAGGCAGAGGTGTTCCCCTTCTTTGTTTCCCTTTTGTATTGCCATGATACCTCTATTACTTTGTTCCTGTTTTAAGTCCTTATTTTAAAATAATAAACTATATTTGCATTTTTGTACTCTTGGCTCCCTGCTTCTCCTTTCTATATAATGTTATTGGAGCAATGAATTAAGCCCCCGGGTTATTATTAATTATCACACTTGTGTTTCTTTCTTTTCCGGGTTAGGCTCATTATGGTTTCTGTTGTTTTTTTGATATTATATGTGCTATGCATCTAGATGTTTTCATCCTCCTAAGCCACAGGCCAAGATGATACCATGACATAACGACCTGTGTTCTTTTCAAGTTTAATCCCATTTTATTTGTAATTTGTATTGTACACATGATTTTGTCTTCTTTATAATATCTTTTATACTTTGTAAACACTGCCTACATTTTTATGGAGTGAAATATATAATTCACTAGCTTGTCTCTCCCTGCTCTATAAGTGAACTGTCGCATCCTCTGAAGTGAATTACGCTGCTGATATGGGTTGGCTCCGGACCCATTAATCCGTAGAAAATCGGAGCTGGTGGTAGCATACTTTGTTCTGTGCGATTGGGGAGGGTTTGTAGCGACGGCGGTGCTGATAATTATTGTTCCCACCTGTGCGGGAGTAGTTATATCTCCCTCGCTGCAACATGTCCAATAGCCAATACATAGCAGGCAGCCTTTCTGGCGACTAATTACCCTAGACATATTGTTGGGATCAGTGACATATTGTTGGCAGCACGGTGTGAACCGTGACATATTGGTGGCACAGCGGTGGGATAATAGAGCATTAGTGATCTGGTTTGAGCAATCATTCCTCTCACAAAAAATTTGCACAGTTCTTGAGAGGACTCTGCGTACTTGCAATTACCCCCTACCCTTCTCTTTGCTTTTCTAGCCTTTTATTTGGCAACCATGGATGTGCTTGAAGAAACCTTTTATAAGAAGCAGACCAGAGACACCCTTATTGCCTTGTGCAGGTCACAGCATATTGACTTTGCAGGCAAAGACCAACTGGTTGCAGATCTGGTGCAATAAGAAGCTGCTCCAGACCACTCTCAGAGCGCAGTGGCTGAAGAAGACAGCACAAGCAGAAAAGGTGCTGCAGCAGAGGTCTAACCACTGAATGCCGACCCTACTAGCAACCAAGGCATATTGGACCCCAATCTTCTGGCGGCCTTGGAACTGCTCCCTGCTGATGACCGTGATGGACGTCTGCAGCTGATACAGCAATACCAGCAGGAGGCCCAAGCTGAGTAGGAGGCAGAGAGAGAGAGCCGAGCGGCAAGCAGACCGGGAGCACCAGCTGGAGTTAGCCTGACTCTAGGTGCAGAGATCGCCCCAGTCCAGCGGCAAGCCGAATAGCGCTCAGACCCGTAAACCCCAGCCAGAGAACTTTCCTGTGAGGGAAAAGGATGGGGACTTGGACACTTTCCTTCACGCCTTTGAGAAAGCCTGCAGACAGTACCGGCTGCCTGGCAACTAATGGGCCTGATACCTGACCCCACGGCTAAGAGGCAAAGCTCCAGAGAGAGACGTTTGCTGCTCTCCCTAAAGACTAAGATGGTGACTATGAGGCCATTAAGCAAGCCCTGATAACCAAGTACCAGCTTATAATTGAGGTTTACCGTAGAAAGTTCCGGAACCTCCAACATGGACCACACGACAGTTACAGTGATGTGGCGCATGGACTCAGTACCCACTTCGACCAGTGGATCCAAGGACTGTCAGTGACCACAGTTCCACAGCTGCGAGACCTGATGATCAAAGACCAGTTCTTACATCTTTGCCCAGCTGAGGTGCGACAGTTCCTGATGGGCAGAGAGTCCAAAGACGTGACTAAAGCAGCGCAGATTGCTGATGTCTATGAGGCCAACCGTAATTCGGAAATGCGGAAGCCAGTCATCGCCAGCTAGAGAGGGGGTAAGCATTCAACCAATGCCAGTACCCATGCCAGCCAACACACCAGGGGCCCTGTCCACGTTGCCAACAGCATCACACCTACCACCGACCCTCGCTAGTGTTTTTCCTACAAGCGGACTGGTCACATCAGCGCCCTGTGTCCAGAGAAGCAGATGAACCCCCCAGCCAAGGCCTCAGGGCCTAATGCAGCAATTCTTTTGGTGGGTGGGGCAGTTGGGAGGATGTGTGACAACGTGTAGCATGTTACCGTGGGGGACAATGTCGCTACTGGCCTCAAGGACACTGGGACTGAACAAACCCTCATCCGACCTGAACTGGCAGCCCCTGAAGAGATCATGTCAGGGAAAACCCTGACTGTCACTGGGATTGGGGGAATCAGCTGTCCCTTGCCAATGGCCCGGGTTTATATAGATTGGGGTGCCGGGAGCGGGGTGAAGGAAGTGGGGCTGTCCGATAACTTGCCCATTGATGTTTTATTGGGGACTGATTTGGGGAGGATGGTTGCATATTATGTCCCCGAGTCCCCTCCCCGATCGAATGCTGATTATAGCAATGGGAAATTGCATGTGTTACCTGACAATGCTTTACTGATTAATGATGTACTTGATAATGATTTTTCTGAAAGTGCCGAGAGTAATATTGATGATGCTGAAAATGTGCATGTTTTACCTGATAACCATTTGTTTCCTAGGAATGATGTGTTCACAGGTGCAGGAGTGCTCTGCCACATCACTCCACAGGGTGGGATGGCTGAGGAACCTGTCATGATATGTACTTTTGCCCTGTCCTGTATTTGAATAATATTCCATTTGATGTATGTAACTGTTCTCTGGTTTCTATTAGCTGTAATTTATGTATTTTCTTGTGCTGGGAGTTCACCTGTAACAATATGTCTCCTTCCCCCAATACTTGCAGCCCTAAGCTATAATGTAATTAAGCTTTGTCATCATCACTAGTGAAGGAATAGCCATTCTTCCTCACAGCAGGTGGCTAGTCAAATGTACATACTAGATAGACTAAGCGGAGCCGACCAGTCTAGAATCTTCTGATGGACCCAACCATTGAATAGAAGGTGTGACCCCTACCGCCCTTCATGGGCAGATCCCAGGAGCTCAGGCAATCCATTCTTATTTTTGAGATCAGATGTGAGTTGACCCTTGAAGGAGAAGGAGTGGGGATTCCTAGCTGAGGCAAGACCCCACGTCCATCTGTGACTGCGGAAGCGAACGGGGCGAGACTTGAGCTGAGGACATATCTCGTCGTTCGTGAGATTGTTTTGGGATCTGTTGGACTCGTGGAAGGACTATTGTTTCGTTTATCGGGTGCGTGATTACTGGAAAGCACCTCCAGATCTGTTTCTTTACTTGGACTTATTGTGGAATTCTCGTGGACTTGAAGGACATTATGGATATTTGATGTTGTATGCTCCCTGCTTTAATAAATCTCGTTGGATCGTCCCTCGGCCTGTTGTCCCTTCTTGCTCTGTCGTACACCCCATCACAAACTGGTTGGCAGCGGTGGGATCAGAGCAGAAGGAATGGAGGACAATGGCCCAACATCGGGAACCAGCACCCCAGAGTACAAGAACTGGACTTTGGGGAGCCTACAATCAAAGGCCCATGAAGTAGGAGTCCGTTTTAAAGGACTCTCCAAGGAGCAGCTAATTGAGGCTTTGGAAGGAGTTCGCCTGCAAGATGACGCTGAGGAAGGATTCTCACAGCAAATGGAGGAAAGACTGCAGCTGGAGGTAAATACCCGAAAAAGTCAGTGGGCTGTGTGGTATGAGGAGGAGATGGCATTGCTGGGAGAAGAGGCCACCATAGACGATAAGAGGGAGGCCATTCACAGAGCTCAGGAGAGGAAGGCCATTCACAGAGCCGAGGAGAGGGAGGCCATTCACAGAGCTCAGGAGATGGCATTGCTGGAGAGGCAGATCGCTTTGGAAGCAGCTAGAAGCTCCAGACAGATTAACCCCAGCACCCACCATGAGGGAACTCCCCAGAGTGTCCCACAAAGACTTTAAGCCCTTCAATGAGGCTGCAGACGACATTGAGGGCTTCTTCCAGGACTTTGAGCATCAGTGTCGATTAATGGAAGTCCCGGAAAGGGAGCGAGTCTGACATCTTGTGGGGCTCTTAGAGGGTGGAGCTGCCGAAGCCTATAGAGCTATGGACTCTCGGGGCAACCGTGAGTATGCGGAGATTAAACAGACTATTCTAGAACATTATGCTGTGACGCCAGACACTTACAGGACTCAGTTCCGTACTTTAGCCTGTGATGGGGAAGTGTCTTTTAAGATATATGCTCATAGACTCAAACAAATATGTCATCGCTGGCTGGAGGCAGAGGAGGCCTTAACCTGGAACACCTTTCTCCAGGTTATCCTAAAAGAACAATTCTTTGCCCAGTGCCCCGTTGAGATCAGGGAATGGGTGCGTGAGAGGAGACCAGCGACAGTGGAAGAAGCTGCATCTCTCGCTGATGAGGCTCTCACCATCATGCCTCAGTGGAGGGTTCTGTTAGAGGATCGAGAGAGGCCTACCAGCTCCACAACACCGGTGGCCCCCAGTTCTTCTGTCCCCATTGTTCCCCATTCCTCTAAGCCACCACCTCATGCTGATACCCGTGTAAATGTGCCTCCAGTTGCTTCTACTGCGTTTTCTGGAATACGACGAGGAGAGGAAGTAGCAGAGCGCAGGTGTTATGGTTGTGGGCATCCGGGGCATCTGCAGGCCTCATGCCCAGCCAGCCCATGGAGGAGTCATCCTCAAACCCCTACAGCACCTTCAGGTGGGAGCCGGCCTCCAGGTTCCCTTACACCTCTCCAAAGAGGACGCCTTGGATGGAGTGAGACCCAGCACAGATGCTATCGATGTGGGCAGCCGGGGCATCTGCAAGCCTCCTGCCCAGCTGTTCAAATGAGGATTGATCCTGTACCCAGTCGTATTATTAATTATGTACAGCCAAGTGCCATGAAGGAAGACATGTCACCACTACATGAGGACTGGCCTAGTGCCTCACCCACCCATGTTGCACCACTAGGAGTTTATGGTGTGCGACCTGCAGCTATAACGACTTCTGCTCATCGAGGTAAGCACTTGCAGGAGGTCGTGCTGGATGGACAGAGACTTATTGGATTTTGTGACTCAGGGGCTTTCCTCACACTGGTTGATCCCCGAGTGGTTCGGCCTGAGGCAATCCATAGAGGACCTGGGATTGTCATTGAACTGGCTGGTGGACAATGGAGGACTATTCCCACAGCCACTGTGGATCTGAACTTTGGTTTTGGGGTCAGGCGATGTGTGGTTGGGGTGATGGGTGGTCTGCCTGCAGATGTTCTCCTGGACAATGATGTGGGAGAGCTACGATGCCAATTTGTGGCTGCATGAAGCCACATGTAAGTTACGCTCTGCCTGTGTGTACTTAACCAGCGACCTGTAGAGGTCCCTAGTATGTACACAAATTGGGAGGGGAAGGGATTGTCATGATATGTACTTTTGCCCTGTCCTGTATTTGAATAATATGCCATTTGATGTATGTAACTGTTCTCTGGTTTCTATTAGCTGTAATTTATGTATTTTCTTGTGCTGGGAGTTCACCTGTAACAATATGTCTCCTTCCCCCAATACTTGCAGCCCTAAGCTATAATGTAATTAGGCTTTGTCATCATCACTAGTGAAGGAATAGCCATTCTTCCTCACAGCAGGTGGCTAGTCAAATGTACATACTAGATAGACTAAGCGGAGCCGACCAGTCTAGAATCTTCTGATGGACCCAACCATTGAATAGAAGGTGTGACCCCTACCGCCCTTCATGGGCAGATCCCAGGAGCTCAGACAATCCATTCTTATTTTTGAGATCAGATGTGAGTTGACCCTTGAAGGAGAAGGAGTGGGGATTCTTAGCTGAGGCAAGAACCCACGTCCATCTGTGACTGCGGAAGTGAACGGGGCGAGACTTGAGCTGAGGACATATCTCGTCGTTCGTGAGATTGTTTTGGGATCTGTTGGACTCGTGGAAGGACTATTGTTTCGTTTATCGGGTGCGTGATTACTGGAAAGCACCTCCAGATCTGTTTCTTTACTTGGACTCATTGTGGACTTCTCGTGGACTTGAAGGACATTATGGATATTTGATGTTGTATGCTCCCTGCTTTAATAAATCTCGTTGGATCGTCCCTCGGCCTGTTGTCCCTTCTTGCTCTGTCATACACCCCGTCACAGAACCCATAACAGGAGCAAGCAATGGTGCTCAGGGAAATGGGGAGATGCATTGGAACCATGAGGAAGGTGATGCCGTGCAACTGATCAGTGCCACAGAGGAAGGTAACTGCCCCATAAGTAGCACTGCTCCTGGAATGTTGGGGGTGGATGGGCAGGTAGTACCCATAGCAGCGCCGGCTGATGAGTCTGTGGAAAACCCTAGGGAGACAGCCTACGTAGCTGCTGTCACCCACAGTCAGAGTGCCCGGAACGCAGATAACATTCTGCCTTCTGGACCCTCCTCAGTCACAGGCGTGACTGAACCAGAGATGGACCTAGAGTAGATCCCAGAGGGTTCTCGTGGAGAAGGGACCCTGATGTCACTTCTGGCTGTCCCTAGCCAGGAGTTCTAGGCCACTCTGCACTCAGATGCGAGCCTGGCGAATTTGAGACACCTTGCCGAGACGCCCACCTCAGTGACTGATAAGGAGAGGGTGTTCTGGGAACGAGGGAGGTTGTACTGTGAGACAGTACCCAGAAAATCGCAAAAGGAGTGGTAAAGGGAAAGACAGCTGGTCATTCTGCATCAATTCAGGAGTGAGTTGTTGCTGATTGCCCATGAGATCCCGCTCGCTGGACACTTGGGGATCAGCAAAACTAAGGCCCGGCTGTCTCAGCACTTCTATTGGCCCAAGATCGGGACAGATGTGACAAACTACTGCCGCTCCTGTATCACCTGGCTCGCCTGATCTCTTTGCCGGTGATAGAGGAGCCTTTCCAGAGGATCGCGGTTGACATTGTGGGCTCGCTGGCCGTCTCCAGCAGCTCTGGAAAGCAATACATCCTCACTGTGGTAGACTACGCTACCCAGTACCCAGAGGCAGTGGCTCTGTCTTCAACTAGGGCAGATAAGGTGGCGGATGCACTGTTGGCTATCTTTTCAAGGGTAGGACTTCCCAGGGAGATGCTTACCGATCAAGGGACCCAATTCATGTCTCACCTAATGGAGGCTCGCTGTAAGAAAATGCAGGTGAAGTGTCTAGTATCGAGTGCGTATCACTCACAGATCAATGGCTTGTGTGAGCGCTTCAACAGTACCCTCAAACAGATGCTACGTATGCTGGTTGAGACCCAAGGACATGACTGGGAGCGGTACCTCCCACACCTGCTATTCGCTTCTTGAGAGGTTCCGCAGGCCTCAATGGGGTTCTCCCCCTTCGAGCTCCTGTACAGCAGGCGAAGCCGGGGACCAATTGGGTTGGTAAGGGAATCCTGGGAAGAGAAGTCGAACCCTTCTGAAGTGTCCATAGTGGAGTATGTCATGCGCTTCCGTGACAAGATGCAGACCTTGACGTAGTTGGTGCATGACAACATGACGCAGGCTCAGGCTGATCAGAAGCACCAGAACGCCCGGGAGCGGACCTACCACGTGGGTCAAAAGGTGTGGGTGCTGGTCCCCATGCCAAAAGATAATCTTCAGGCAGCCTTGGAAGGCCTGTACGTCATCCACCAACGGCTCAACCCGGTCACCTATGTGGTCACGCTTAACCATGCTCGGGTAGGCGAAAAGCCTTTCTCGTCAACATGATGAAGGCTCATCATGAACGTGAACCTTACATCCTACTGGTCTGCAGCCTGCCCGAGGATGGGGAGGAAGACCCCCTCCTTGACATGCTGGCCCAAGCCAAGGCCAGTGAGTCAATCGAGGATGTGGAGGTAAGCGCATTGCTAACCGAACCCCAGCGGTCGCAGTTGCGGACCACGCTGGAACCCTTCCGGGCCGTGTTCTCCAACCGACCTGGAAGGACGATGTTAGCAGTCCACAAGGTGGACACCGGGAATCATGCCCCACTAAGGTGAACACCCTATCGGATCTCCGACGAGGTTCAGCAGGTTATGGGCCAGGAGATCGATGAGATGTTACAGCTGGGGGTGATTCAGCAGTCCAAAAGCGTGTGGGCCTCACCTGTGGTTCTCGTGCCAAAGAAGGATTGGACCACCCGGTTCTGCATGGACTACAGGGGGCTCAACGCCATCACAGCCTCTGAAGCACACCCAATGCCGGTCATCGAGGAGCTGCTTGAGCGGTTAGCTGGCACCAAATACCTATCCATAATGGATCTGAGTCAATGATACTGGCTGATTCCTCTGAGCCCAGAGGCACAGGAGAAGTCCGCCTTTATCACACCCTTCAGACCGTACAAGTCCACGGTCATGCCCTTCGGCATGAAAAATGCCCCTGCCACTTTCCAGCGGTTTGTCAACCATCTGCTTCAGGGACTGGAGAAGTATGCGGTGGTGTATCTGGGTGACATTGCCATCTTAAGTTCCTCCTGGGGTGAACACCTGTAGCCTCTCGAGGAGGTGCTCAGGCGAATTCACCAAGCTCGTCTGACTATCAAGCCTGGAAAGTACCAGATGGGCATGAGAGAGGTCCACTACCTGGGGTACCGGGTAGGTGGGAAGTTCATGAAGCCAGAGCATGGCAATGCAGATAGGTTGTCCTGCCAGGGTGAACTTGCTGAGGTTCGCATGGAGGAGTGCCGAGAGGTGTAGCGCAGTCCAAAAGGGTGTCAGGAACACAAGGTATTTGATTGTGTATTATAACGCACAATGGGTACTGCTTCATCCCTTAAAGCTGAACAGACACACACTGCAGTTTCGATCCCCCTTTCGCTCCCTCCCCTTGAATACAGCAAACAAAGCCCTATGGCAGATACACTATGTAACTTGAAACTCCAGTGTGGGACTCTGTCCCCCTCCTCGTTCTCAAAGGCAGGAGTGTGTACAAATCCTCTTGTCTGAAATACCATGTGCTGTCTTGTTCATGTACAACTTTAATAGTAAGGCATAACTTGACCCCAATTAGTGCTAGGGATATGGGAGTTATATATTTGGTATGTGCTTTGGCCGGGCCATCACATAGTGCGTTTTCTAGACACAATGCCTAGCGGATACGGAGAAACAAATTACTGCTTACTCGCTGTGCCTAGATAGATCATGTTTGGTCTCAATAGAATGCTAGCCGCAAAACAAGATCAATAATAATTCCGTCGCCGATATACGAGGTTGCATCGTGGAGCTACGGTAGATATGAATGTTCTATACCTCTGAGTTCCTCTGAGAAAGTAAGAGTGCATTCCATAGCTCCGCCCACTTAGTGATGTCACGACCAAGGGGTATGAGACCCTGGGAGCTCAGTTTTCACTAGTCTTTGACCAGGAAGCTAGCTGAGAGACACTCTGTAATGCATTCTGATGTCCGCCCATTCCTCAAGCCACATGGTCTGCCATGAGCTGAAATGATGTAAGGAACTGTGTTTTTTCTTCTGTTACTCCCTTTTTATTTGCAATTGCAATGTACACATGATTTTGTCTTCTTTATAATATATTTTATACTTTGTAAACACTGCCTATCTTTTTTATGGAGTAAAATATATAATTTACTAGCTGTCTCTCTACTAGCTGTCTCTCCCTGCTCTGTAAACGAACTGTCACTTCATCTGAGGTGAATTATGCTACTGATTTGGGTTGGCTTCAGACCCGTTAACCCTTGTGGAATCGGAGCTGGTGGCAGCATACTTTGTTCTGTGCAATTGGGAATCTTAGTAGCGACGGTGGCGTTGATATTGTTCCCGCCTGTGTGGGAGTAGTTATATTGCCCTCGCTGCAGTGTGCCCAAAAGCCAGTACATAGCAGGCAGCCTTTCTGGCTACTAATTACCCTAGGAGCAGTACCTAATCTGACCTGAGGGTAAGGGGGCGCCAGAGAGCTGCAAGTTCCAAACCGGAACTGGGAAGTGGGATATAGATAAATCCCCTTCAGAAGGAACCAGGGGCATCCAAACAACCCCGTTCCGTGACAAATTGGCGTGAGTAGTTGGGACAATAAAGGTATCCTCCCCGGGATCCCTGACATATTGTTGGGATCCGTGACATATTGTTGGCAGCATTGAGGTAACCGTGACAGTCACAGTGAGGGATCTGATCCCGATTGCAATACCCCCCAGGAGTGAAATGTTTATCTGGTGTCGGGCAGCAATAGGCCTCAGAGGTAAAGACTACCAGGCCCTGGTAGAACCTGTGTATTCAGACAGTAGGCTCACAATCCTGACAGAGACCATAAAACCTATAAAGAAGCAGTCATAAGTCCCATTATATGAAAATTTCAAAACCTTTATTAGTAACAACAGGCATAAAACAGCAGAAAGGGGATCCCCTGTGTCAACCTCAGCACGTATACAAGGACATGAGTGGGTGCATATAATAGTATCCACTATTCGTAGTATTGTCAGTAACAAACATAGGTATACATAGGTAATCCAACATAATAGTTACATACAGTACTGACATAAGATGTCAAGTATATATACATATATATGTGATATACATACCAGTAGGTCAGATGGTATAAGTGTGCATGCACCCAGCTCCCGTCCACCCCGACGCGCGTTTCGGCAGATGCCTTCCTCAAGGGATGAAGGAATATACTCATGGATTAGGCATTTATATCCACAGGGCCGGAAATAGTTGTACCCAAGGCCCATGACTTCATAATTGCCGGTCATCGGCCCGCTCGGCTATATGACACCGGAAACACACGGGCCCCATGTGATCCAGGGTCGACAGCACCGCGATGTCCGAGACTGGAAATGACGTATGTGATCATGTGCATAGAGGTGCAATGCTACCATCTTAGTTAAGGAGTGGCCATGCGCAGAGAGCACTGCACAGCCATCTTGGTAAAGGATATAAACAAACATGCATAAGTCAGGTCACACGGACATCATAATAGCGAAGGCCAATATGCGCAGAAGCAACACGCTGCTAGCACGAAGAAAGATATAAGCAGACGTGTGCACAAACAACCACGCGGCCATCTTATTCAAGGGCATGTCAATCCTGACAGCCAGAGGGGTGGTTGATGTCCGCAAGGGGAGAGCACCAGTGCCTGTACTTAACTGTGGAGAGAAGGAGGTCCACTTACCCAGATATGCCACACTTGCCAAACTATTTACTTGTTAATAATAATGCAATACAGGCAACAGAACCCTTGGTCCTCTCCGACCAGGCGGAGGACAATGGCTCTGTAGGACAGATGGAGGATTGGTGTCAGAAATTACATGTGGGAACTGACTCTACCCCATCACACCAAAAACAAGGGGCTTACCGGGTGGTCCATGAATATGAGCGGGTATTCAGCAAACACCCACTAGATTTTGGGCAGGTAAAAGGGGTTCAACATCATATCCCCACTGGAGATCATCCGTCCATTAAAGAGAGGTACCGGCCTGTACCACCAGCTCACTACCAATGTGCTAAGAGTATGTTACAAGAGATGAAGTAGGCTGGGGTAATCAGAGATAGTTGTAGCCCCTTGGCAGCTCCATTAGTCCTTGTCAGGAAAAAGGATGGCACCAAGAGAATGTGTGTTGATTGTAGGCAGATAAACCACATTGCACATACGGATGCCTACCCATTACCCAGAATCGAAGAGTCACTAGCTGCCTTAAAATCTGCTATTTCTCCACCTTAGATCTCACTAGTGGGTTTTGGCAGGTTCCCGTGGCAGAGACGGATAAGGAAAAGACTGCCTTCACAACAACGATGGGCCTCTCTGAATCTGAATACAATTACATGCCGTTTGGACTGTGCAATGCACCAGGACCCTTCCAGAGGATGATGGAGTGCTGTCTTGGGCACAAGAATTTTGAAACCGTTCTGTTGTACCTGGATGATGTCATCACCTTCTCCAAGACATATGAAGATCACCTGAAGCACTTGGCCGAGGTGTTTGAAGCTCTGTCTAACTTTGGCCTGAAGGTAAAGCCATCCAAATGCCATCTGTTAAAGCCCAAAGTGCAGTACCTGGGCCATGTGGTAAGCGCTGAAGGAGTGGCACCAGTCCCTGACAAGGTCACCGTGATCAGGGACTGACCGTGATCAGGGACTGGCCGAAACCCAGCAACATCTATGAAGTCCAGCAGTTCCTCGGGTTGGTAGGCTATTACCGAAGGTTCATTAAGGACTTCACTAAGATAGCCGCACCACTGCAAGACGTGTTAGTGGGCCAATCCAAGAAGACCAAGAGCAAGGGCCCTCCGTTTGAGTGGAATGACAGATTGGAAGGATCCTTCACTCGGTTGAAGTTGGATCTCACAGGAGATGAGGTACTGGCCTACCCTGACTATGTCCAACCGTTTGTGCTTTACACGGACGCCAGCAACGTAGGATTGGAAACAGTGCTGTCCCAGGTGCAGAAAGGCAAAGAATGAGTAATTTCCTACGCCAGTAGGAAACTTCATCCCACTGAAAGGAACCTCGAAAACTACAGCTCCTTCAAGCTGGAGTTCCTCGCCATAGTCTGGGCGGTAACAGAACGGTTCAAACACTACCTGGCCTCAGCAAGGTTCACCGATTTCACGGACAACAACCTGCTGACCCACCTGGAAACTGCAAAACTAGGTGCATTGAAGCAGCAATGGATGGCCCGGTTGTCCAACTATGAATTCACCATCAAGTACCGTGCAGGGCACAAGAACGCAAATGCCGATGCACTGTCCAGGATGCCCAACTTACTCAGTACTCCCATTATGTGAGGAACAAATGCAAAGACAAGCGAGAAGCCAAGCTGAACCCATTGCCCCACCATGGATTGGCAGAGAAGCAGGATAGCGACCCCGCAGTCCATCTGGTAAAAGAGCTGCTGATGCAAGCCGATTCACACCCTGGTCCAGATACTCCACAAGAGACTCAACAGCTGTGAATGGAGAAGGGCAAATTGTTCATTTACAACGGTAAACTGTGCCGGATAAATATCGACCCATGCACTCACAAGCTGGTCTGGCAGGAGGTAGTCCCAAGACAAGATGCGCCAATGGTTCTGGAAGCGTACCACAATGGAGCAGGACTGTTGTGAATCCGCTTTTGGGCTCCCCTGGTGGTTGCTGGTGGTACTGGTGACTTGTGTGTCTTTGCTGTCTCAGTTCACCTGCTCCCATCAGTGTTTGGGAGTTTCCTATTTAGCCTTGCTCTCCAGTCATTTCCTTGCCGGTCATCATTGTAACCAGAGCCTTCGGTTGCATGTTCCTGCTACTAGTCTGCTGATCAGCTAAGTGGACTTTGTCCTTTTGTTTTGTATCTTTTGTCCAGTTTGCAGTTTTGTTATTCTCTGTAGCTGGAAGCTCTTGCGGGCTGAAATTGCCACTCCTGTGTCATGAGTTGACACAGGAGTCTTAAAGTAATTTCAGGATGTTTTTTTGATAGGGTTTTCAGTTGACCGTGAAGTCCTCTTTTGTGTCCTTCTGCTATCTAGTAAGTGGACCTCTCTTTGCTAAATCTACCTTCATACTGTGTATGTCTTTTCCTCTAAACTCACCGTCATTACATGTGGGGGGCTGCTATCATCTTTTGGGGTATTTCCCTAGAGGTAAGCCAGGTCTGTTCCTTCCTCTACCAGGGGTAGTTAGTCCTCCGGCTGGCGTGTGGCATCTAGGGTTAATCAGGTATGCTCCCTGGCTACTATAAGTTGTGTGGTAGATTTAGCTCACGGTCAGCTCGAGATTCCATCACCCAGAGCTCGTCCGTTATCTTTGTGTTTTGATGTTTCCCTGCCATTGGGAATCATGACAGTATGACCGGCCCGTGTTAAAGTTACTGGCAGAAGAAAGGAGAGAAAAAGAAGTCTGTAGAGTTTTTTTTTTGTTTGTTTTTTTTCCTATGTTTGCTCCATAGTTGGATCAGTTGTATTTCAGCTCTAATTACAGCCTTTGCCTTTCTCTCCTTCTAATCCTTGAATGGCTCTGATCTCACCTGTTTAAAGATGGATCCTCAGAGCTTGGCTGCAGGTTTAAATAATCTTGCTACTAAGGTTCAAAATTTACAAGAATTTGTTATACATACTCCGATGTCTGAACCTAAGATTCCTACACCAGAGGTGTTTTCCGGAGATAGATCTCGGTTTCTGAATTTCAAATATAATTGTAAATTATTCCTTTCTCTCAGACCTCACTCCTCTGGAGATCCTGTCCAGCAGGTTAAGATTGTGATTTCTTTGCTGCGAGGTGACCCTCAAAACTGGGCATTTTCATTGACACCAGGGGATCCTGCGTTGCTCAATGTGGATGCCTTTTTTCTGGCTTTAGGCTTGCTTTATGAGGAACCTAATTTGGAGATTCAAGCTGAAAAAGCTTTGATAGCCCTATCTCAAGGGCAAGATGAAGCTGAGATATACTGCCAAAAGTTTCGTAAATGGTCTGTGCATACTCAGTGGAATGAGTGCGCCCTAGCGGCAAATTTCAGAGAGGGCCTCTCTGATGCCGTTAAGGATGTTATGGTCGGGTTCCCTGCGCCTACAGGTCTGAATGAGTCCATGACAATGGCTATTCAGATTGATCGGCGTTTGCGGGAGCGCAAGCCTGTGCACCATTTGGCGGTATCTTCTGAAAAGTCGCCAGAGAATATGCAATGTGACAGAACTCTGTCCAGAAGCGAGCGGCAGAATTACAGGCGTAAAAATGGGTTATGTTTCTATTGTGGTGATTCTGCTCATGTTATATCAGCATGCTCTAAATGCACAAAGAAGGCTGACAAGTCTATTTGCACTTTACAGTCTAAATTTATTCTGTCTGTAACCTTGATTTGTTCATTATCAGTTATTACTGTGGATGCCTATGTGGACTCTGGCGCCGCCCTGAGTCTTATGGATTGGTCCTTTGCCAGGCGCTGTGGGTTTGATTTAGAGCCACTGGAAGTCCCTATACCTCTGAAGGGTATTGATTCTACCCCTTTGGCTAGTAATAAACCACAATTCTGGACGCAAGTGACTATGCGTATGACTCCAGACCATCAGGAGGTGATTCGCTTCCTTGTGTTGTACAATTTACATGATGTTTTAGTGCTTGGATTACCATGGTTACAATCTCATAACCCAGTCCTTGACTGGAAAACAATGTCTGTGATAAGCTGGGGATGTCGGGGGGCTCATGGGGATGTACCTTTGGTTTCCATTTCGTCATCTACTCCCTCTGAGATTCCAGCATTTTTGTCTGATTATCGTGATGTTTTTGAAGAGCCTAAGATTGGTTCTCTCCCTCCCCACAGAGATTGTGATTGCACCATAGATCTGATTCCTGGCAGTAAATTTCCAAAGGGTCGTTTGTTTAATTTATCTGTGCCTGAACATGCTGCTATGCGAGAGTATATTAAGGAGTCCCTGGAAAAGGGACATATTCGTCCTTCTTCATCTCCTTTAGGAGCTGGTTTTTTCTTTGTGTCTAAGAAGGATGGCTCTCTGAGGCCTTGTATTGATTATCGACTCCTGAATAAAATTACAGTCAAATATCAGTATCCGTTGCCTTTGTTGACTGATTTGTTTGCTCGCATAAGAGGGGCTAAGTGGTTCTCTAAGATTGATCTTCGTGGGGCGTATAATTTGGTGCGAATTAAGCAGGGGGATGAGTGGAAAACCGCATTTAATACGCCTGAGGGCCATTTTGAGTATTTAGTAATGCCTTTCGGCCTTTCAAATGCACCTTCGGTCTTTCAGTCCTTTATGCATGATATTTTCCGTGAATATTTGGATAAATTTATGATTGTGTATTTGGACGATATTTTGATTTTTTCTGATGACTGGGAGTCTCATGTTCAACAGGTCAGGAGGGTTTTTCAGGTTTTGCGGACTAGTTCTTTGTGTGTAAAGGGTTCAAAGTGTGTTTTTGGGGTTCAAAAGATTTATTTTTTGGGGTACATTTTTTCCCCTTCTTCTGTTGAGATGGACCCTGTTAAGGTTCGGGCTATTTGTGACAGGACGCAGCCTACTTCTCTTAAGAGTCTTCAGAAATTCTTGGGCTTTGCTAATTTCTATCGTCGATTTATAACTGGGTTTTCTGGCGTTGCTAAACCTTTGACTGATTTGACTAGAAAGGGTGCTGATGTTGCCGATTGGTCCCCCGCTGCTGTGGAGGCCTTTCGGGAGCTTAAGCGCCGCTTTTCATCTGCTCCTGTGTTGCGCCAGCCTGATGTTTCTCTTTCCTTTCAGGTTGAGGTCGATGCTTCCGAGATCGGAGCAGGGGCGGTTTTGTCGCAGAAAAGTTCCGATTGCTCAGTGATGAGACCTTGTGCGTTCTTTTCTCGTAAATTTTCGGCCGCCGAGCTAAACTATGATGTTGGTAATCGGGAGCTTTTGGCCATGAAGTGGGCGTTTGAGGAGTGGCGTAATTGGCTTGAGGTTGCCAGACATCAGGTGGTGGTTTTGACTGATCACAAGAATCTGATTTATCTGGAGTCTGCCAGGCGCCTGAATCCTAGACAGGCACGCTGGTCGTTGTTTTTTTCTCGGTTTAATTTTGTGGTCTCATACTTACCGGGTTCTAAAAATGTGAAGGCAGATGCTCTTTCTAGGAGTTTTGAGCCTGACTCTCCTGGGGATTCTGAACCTGCTGGCATCCTTAAGGATGGGGTGGTTTTGTCTGCTGTCTCCCCAGACTTGCGACGTGCTTTGCAAGAATTTCAGGCAGATAGACCTGATCGTTGTCCACCTGGTAGACTGTTTGTTCCTGATGATTGGACCAGTAGAGTCATCTCGGAAGTTCATTCTTCTACTCTGGCAGGTCATCCTGGAATTTTTGGTACTAGAGATTTGGTGGCTAGGTCCTTCTGGTGGCCTTCCCTGTCTCGAGATGTGCGTGTTTTTGTGCAGTCTTGTGATGTTTGTGCTCGGGCCAAGCCTTGTTGTTCTAGGGCTAGTGGGTTATTGTTGCCCTTGCCTATTCCGAAGAGGCCTTGGACGCACATCTCTATGGACTTTATTTCTGATCTCCCTGTTTCTCAGAAGATGTCTGTCATCTGGGTGGTGTGTGACCGTTTTTCTAAAATGGTCCATTTGGTGCCTTTGCCTAAGTTGCCTTCCTCATCTGAATTGGTCCCTCTGTTTTTTCAAAATGTGGTTCGCCTGCATGGGATTCCGGAAAACATCGTTTCTGACAGGGGAACCCAGTTCGTGTCTAGATTTTGGCGGACATTCTGTTCCAGGTTGGGAATTGATTTGTCTTTTTCGTCTGCATTCCATCCTCAGACTAATGGCCAGACGGAGCGAGCTAATCAAACTTTGGAGACTTATTTGAGGTGTTTTGTGTCTGCGGATCAGGATGACTGGGTTGCCTTTTTGCCGTTGGCAGAGTTTGCTCTTAATAATCGGGCTAGTTCTGCCACTTTGGTTTCCCCTTTCTTTTGCAATTCAGGGTTTCACCCTCGTTTTTCATCTGGTCAGGTGGAATCTTCGGATTGTCCGGGAGTTGATGCTGTGGTGGATCGGTTGCATCGGATTTGGGGACAAGTGGTGGACAATTTGAAGTTGTCCCAGGAGAGGACTCAGCAGTTTGCTAACCGCCGGTGTCGTGTTGGTCCTCGCCTTCGTGTTGGGGACTTGGTGTGGTTGTCTTCCCGTTTTGTCCCTATGAGGGTTTCTTCTCCTAAGTTTAAGCCCCGGTTCATCGGTCCTTATAGGATTTTGGAGATTCTTAACCCTGTGTCCTTTCGTTTGGACCTCCCGGCATCTTTCGCTATCCATAATGTATTCCATCGGTCGTTGTTGCGGAGGTATGAGGTACCGGTGGTTCCTTCTACTGAACCTCCTGCTCCTGTGCTGGTAGGGGGTGAATTGGAGTACGTTGTGGAGAAGATCCTGGACTCCCGTATTTCCAGACGGAGACTTCAGTATCTGGTTAAATGGAAGGGCTATGGTCAAGAAGATAATTCTTGGGTAACTGCCTCTGATGTTCATGCCTCGGATTTGGTTCGTGCCTTTCATAGGGCTCATCCAGATCGTCCTGGTGGTTCTCGTGAGGGTTCGGTGCCCCCTCCTTAAGGGGGGGGGGTACTGTTGTGAATCCGCTTTTGGGCTCCCCTGGTGGTTGCTGGTGGTACTGGTGACTTGTGTGTCTTTGCTGTCTCAGTTCACCTGCTCCCATCAGTGTTTGGGAGTTTCCTATTTAGCCTTGCTCTCCAGTCATTTCCTTGCCGGTCATCATTGTAACCAGAGCCTTCGGTTGCATGTTCCTGCTACTAGTCTGCTGATCAGCTAAGTGGACTTTGTCCTTTTGTTTTGTATCTTTTGTCCAGTTTGCAGTTTTGTTATTCTCTGTAGCTGGAAGCTCTTGCGGGCTGAAATTGCCACTCCTGTGTCATGAGTTGACACAGGAGTCTTAAAGTAATTTCAGGATGGTTTTTTGATAGGGTTTTCAGTTGACCGTGAAGTCCTCTTTTGTATCCTTCTGCTATCTAGTAAGTGGACCTCTCTTTGCTAAATCTACCTTCATACTGTGTATGTCTTTTCCTCTAAACTCACCGTCATTACATGTGGGGGGCTGCTATCATCTTTTGGGGTATTTCCCTAGAGGTAAGCCAGGTCTGTTCCTTCCTCTACCACGGGTAGTTAGTCCTCCGGCTGGCGCGTGGCATCTAGGGTTAATCAGGTATGCTCCCTGGCTACTATAAGTTGTGTGGTAGATTTAGCTCACGGTCAGCTCGAGATTCCATCACCCAGAGCTCGTCCGTTATCTTTGTGTTTTGATGTTTCCCTGCCATTGGGAATCATGACACAGGACACTTTGGATGGAAGAAGTTAGAGATTCTACTTTGTGGAAGGTTTTACTGGATTGGCATGAGAAAAGCCATCGAAAAGTGGTGCCGAGAGTGTGGACCATGCAACCTGCGCAGAAAGGATCTTGACAGTCAGAGGGATCGCCTACAGCCCATAGTCACCAAACAGCCACTTGAACTGGTAGCCTTAGACCACGTGAAGCTAACTCCAAGCCGGTCAGGCTATGTCAAAGCCTTCCCCTAAAATCATCAATCTTTATTAATAATTACGTATAATACCAAAAATATATATAAAGTGAGATAAAAAGTACATCCCTCTAGGGAACCCCCCAAGGATAGGGATAAAGTTAATTTCAAAAGGTACCCTCTATGGAGTTTTTATAATGCCAGAAAAACCAGATAGAAAAACCAAATAGAAAAAAACAAGCAGAAAAAATGAAAAAAATATTTAAAGCAATAATAAAAAATTATCAAAATATGAAATAATCAAAAAAACCAAAAATAAGGCTAATACCTTTCTGGATACACAATGCCTCAACTAGCCCTAATTGGCCCTGGAATCTGTTATCCTTCCTGACAGCGGAGGTTGGCACCCTGTATGCAATATGGCGCCCCCACTCAACGACGGCTGTCCCTCCTATCCCTGGGTTATCCCTAATAAACTAATAATCACAGACAAAAGACATATAAATATGGATCAAGTTAGATCCATCAAGACACAATGTAAAAACACAATGAATATCCCTCTATATATGTTCCTTGCTATGCACTCCCACCACTATAATGGCTCTGGAGACTGAAGCCTATAGTGTACACCATGGGCTATAGATTGGTGTCACCATCTAATAATGTGCCTTTTGCTAAATTAACTCAAGGCTGCCTTTCTGGATGATATAGGTAGATATATAAGTTGTATTGATACTGATTTTTCTACCCATATATTCTATCTCCATAGATATATGACTACAATAGTCTAGATCCCCTTAGTAGGCCAAACAATGTGTACGTATATCTCCATATGGGCAGAGGAACATAAATAAATAAAGTGCTTCATACATGACACACACTGATTCATATGTCATAAATATATAGCTCATAATCATCACTTAGCTCATAATTCCTGGGTGTTCCCTTCAGGCAACCATGCAAATGCATCGGCTCATTACTGTCCCAACGCGTTTCTCCCCCGTCATTCAAGGGGGTTCATCAGGGGACCTACAGATTCGGAGTCCTTAATAGGTCATAGAGCTATAGACAGACATGTTAGTTCTGTCTGGCAAAAGTCTGTGCTCAGCGCTATGTAATCCACTCATTTTTATAGGATGGGATGGTGTAATCTCCACCCACCTTCATTAGGCTTGGCGTCCCGTCTATTCAAGCTCCATTACACACGTGCTGTGCTATTTCCGGGTCTGACGCTGCCCTATGTGATGATGTAACACGTCATGTATGGAACGCATCTGCGCTCCACCTATTGCGCAGCCGCGAGATCGCTGCCCTTTATGATGATGACACATATCATGTGTGGAACGCATCTGCGTTCCACCTAGTGCGCAGCCGCAGAGTCATCTTCTGTTAAACGACATCAAATGCCCAACTGACTCATCTCTCACTCTGGTCTACTGCGCAGATGCGCGCCAAATATCAACCATATATAACTGACCACTTTCAATGGCCACCACTGTCTAATAACGATGGCTAACTAAATATAAGAGTGGATATACCCGCAATATCAGATCTTGGGAGCTTTATCAAATACATATATTAACTTATAATTATTCTTGCCCATACATTAGCCTATACAATCTAATGCACTCCCAATAAATCATGGATGTACATATCCAGGGGTACTCCTACCCTCTGGAATCAATGACCACCTACTCATAGGTAACTGGCTATATTGTTTTCTCGCATAGGTAATATATCAACACCAAACATAGTTAAATGAAGCTTGAAAAGGTCAATTGCTCATTAAGTCCTTTAGGGTGGACTGTATCCAGCCAGAATATCCACCTTGATTCTCTTTGCAAAATTTTTTTGTCCCAATCTCCTTGACGAACTGAGGGTTCCACTACTTCAATTGTCCTAAACATAATAGATCCCAAACTGCCTTTTGGTTTTGCCGATGTAATTCAATGGGCAGGTACACGTGCATAAATAGATGACACCGACCGTCCTACAATTTGCAAAATGTTTATTGTTGTATGTTCTATTCGTAACTGTACTCGTAAATGTATTGGAGGGTGTTACAAACCGGCAATAGCTACAGTGTCCGCACCTAAAAGTCCCTTTCGATCTATTGTCCAACCATGTCCCCTTTTTTTCGGGGGGGGGGCATAGTGGCTATTAACCAGCTGGTCTTTTATGGATTTCCCTCTCCTGTAAGTCACTGACGGTCTAGGTGTTATCCATTTTGCAATGTCAGAGTCACTCCTCAGTATGTTCCAGTGCTTTCTAAGTATCTGCATAACCTTGGGGTTTTGGTCATCATATGTGCCTATTAATCTTGTGAGATTCTCAGAATCCTGTGCTTTTTTCGTCATCAAGAGAGATGTCCTATCAGTACTGAGTGCATTATGGTATGCTCTTCTGATTACTTGTCCTGGATACCCCCGATCTCTAAATCTATTGGTGAGATCTCTCGCCTTGTTACGAAAATCAGCTATCCCTGAACAGTTCCTTCTTAATCGAAGGAACTGGCCCTTGGGGATGCCTCGTTTTTGCGGGGCAGGATGATAACTCTCCCATCTCAAGAGACTTAGTGATGTCACGACCAAGGGGTATGAGACCCTGGGAGCTCAGTTTTCACTAGTCTTTGACCAGGAAGCTAGCTGAGAGACACTCTGTAATGCATTCTGATGTCCGCCCATTCCTCAAGCCACATGGTCTGCCATGAGCTGAAATGATGTAAGGAACTGTGTTTTTTCTTCTGTTACTCCCTTTTTATTTGCAATTGCAATGTACACATGATTTTGTCTTCTTTATAATATATTTTATACTTTGTAAACACTGCCTATCTTTTTTATGGAGTAAAATATATAATTTACTAGCTGTCTCTCTACTAGCTGTCTCTCCCTGCTCTGTAAACGAACTGTCACTTCATCTGAGGTGAATTATGCTACTGATTTGGGTTGGCTTCAGACCCGTTAACCCTTGTGGAATCGGAGCTGGTGGCAGCATACTTTGTTCTGTGCAATTGGGAATCTTAGTAGCGACGGTGGCGTTGATATTGTTCCCGCCTGTGTGGGAGTAGTTATATTGCCCTCGCTGCAGTGTGCCCAAAAGCCAGTACATAGCAGGCAGCCTTTCTGGCTACTAATTACCCTAGGAGCAGTACCTAATCTGACCTGAGGGTAAGGGGGCGCCAGAGAGCTGCAAGTTCCAAACCGGAACTGGGAAGTGGGATATAGATAAATCCCCTTCAGAAGGAACCAGGGGCATCCAAACAACCCCGTTCCGTGACAAATTGGCGTGAGTAGTTGGGACAATAAAGGTATCCTCCCCGGGATCCCTGACATATTGTTGGGATCCGTGACATATTGTTGGCAGCATTGAGGTAACCGTGACAGTCACAGTGAGGGATCTGATCCCGATTGCAATACCCCCCAGGAGTGAAATGTTTATCTGGTGTCGGGCAGCAATAGGCCTCAGAGGTAAAGACTACCAGGCCCTGGTAGAACCTGTGTATTCAGACAGTAGGCTCACAATCCTGACAGAGACCATAAAACCTATAAAGAAGCAGTCATAAGTCCCATTATATGAAAATTTCAAAACCTTTATTAGTAACAACAGGCATAAAACAGCAGAAAGGGGATCCCCTGTGTCAACCTCAGCACGTATACAAGGACATGAGTGGGTGCATATAATAGTATCCACTATTCGTAGTATTGTCAGTAACAAACATAGGTATACATAGGTAATCCAACATAATAGTTACATACAGTACTGACATAAGATGTCAAGTATATATACATATATATGTGATATACATACCAGTAGGTCAGATGGTATAAGTGTGCATGCACCCAGCTCCCGTCCACCCCGACGCGCGTTTCGGCAGATGCCTTCCTCAAGGGATGAAGGAATATACTCATGGATTAGGCATTTATATCCACAGGGCCGGAAATAGTTGTACCCAAGGCCCATGACTTCATAATTGCCGGTCATCGGCCCGCTCGGCTATATGACACCGGAAACACACGGGCCCCATGTGATCCAGGGTCGACAGCACCGCGATGTCCGAGACTGGAAATGACGTATGTGATCATGTGCATAGAGGTGCAATGCTACCATCTTAGTTAAGGAGTGGCCATGCGCAGAGAGCACTGCACAGCCATCTTGGTAAAGGATATAAACAAACATGCATAAGTCAGGTCACACGGACATCATAATAGCGAAGGCCAATATGCGCAGAAGCAACACGCTGCTAGCACGAAGAAAGATATAAGCAGACGTGTGCACAAACAACCACGCGGCCATCTTATTCAAGGGCATGTCAATCCTGACAGCCAGAGGGGTGGTTGATGTCCGCAAGGGGAGAGCACCAGTGCCTGTACTTAACTGTGGAGAGAAGGAGGTCCACTTACCCAGATATGCCACACTTGCCAAACTATTTACTTGTTAATAATAATGCAATACAGGCAACAGAACCCTTGGTCCTCTCCGACCAGGCGGAGGACAATGGCTCTGTAGGACAGATGGAGGATTGGTGTCAGAAATTACATGTGGGAACTGACTCTACCCCATCACACCAAAAACAAGGGGCTTACCGGGTGGTCCATGAATATGAGCGGGTATTCAGCAAACACCCACTAGATTTTGGGCAGGTAAAAGGGGTTCAACATCATATCCCCACTGGAGATCATCCGTCCATTAAAGAGAGGTACCGGCCTGTACCACCAGCTCACTACCAATGTGCTAAGAGTATGTTACAAGAGATGAAGTAGGCTGGGGTAATCAGAGATAGTTGTAGCCCCTTGGCAGCTCCATTAGTCCTTGTCAGGAAAAAGGATGGCACCAAGAGAATGTGTGTTGATTGTAGGCAGATAAACCACATTGCACATACGGATGCCTACCCATTACCCAGAATCGAAGAGTCACTAGCTGCCTTAAAATCTGCTATTTCTCCACCTTAGATCTCACTAGTGGGTTTTGGCAGGTTCCCGTGGCAGAGACGGATAAGGAAAAGACTGCCTTCACAACAACGATGGGCCTCTCTGAATCTGAATACAATTACATGCCGTTTGGACTGTGCAATGCACCAGGACCCTTCCAGAGGATGATGGAGTGCTGTCTTGGGCACAAGAATTTTGAAACCGTTCTGTTGTACCTGGATGATGTCATCACCTTCTCCAAGACATATGAAGATCACCTGAAGCACTTGGCCGAGGTGTTTGAAGCTCTGTCTAACTTTGGCCTGAAGGTAAAGCCATCCAAATGCCATCTGTTAAAGCCCAAAGTGCAGTACCTGGGCCATGTGGTAAGCGCTGAAGGAGTGGCACCAGTCCCTGACAAGGTCACCGTGATCAGGGACTGACCGTGATCAGGGACTGGCCGAAACCCAGCAACATCTATGAAGTCCAGCAGTTCCTCGGGTTGGTAGGCTATTACCGAAGGTTCATTAAGGACTTCACTAAGATAGCCGCACCACTGCAAGACGTGTTAGTGGGCCAATCCAAGAAGACCAAGAGCAAGGGCCCTCCGTTTGAGTGGAATGACAGATTGGAAGGATCCTTCACTCGGTTGAAGTTGGATCTCACAGGAGATGAGGTACTGGCCTACCCTGACTATGTCCAACCGTTTGTGCTTTACACGGACGCCAGCAACGTAGGATTGGAAACAGTGCTGTCCCAGGTGCAGAAAGGCAAAGAATGAGTAATTTCCTACGCCAGTAGGAAACTTCATCCCACTGAAAGGAACCTCGAAAACTACAGCTCCTTCAAGCTGGAGTTCCTCGCCATAGTCTGGGCGGTAACAGAACGGTTCAAACACTACCTGGCCTCAGCAAGGTTCACCGATTTCACGGACAACAACCTGCTGACCCACCTGGAAACTGCAAAACTAGGTGCATTGAAGCAGCAATGGATGGCCCGGTTGTCCAACTATGAATTCACCATCAAGTACCGTGCAGGGCACAAGAACGCAAATGCCGATGCACTGTCCAGGATGCCCAACTTACTCAGTACTCCCATTATGTGAGGAACAAATGCAAAGACAAGCGAGAAGCCAAGCTGAACCCATTGCCCCACCATGGATTGGCAGAGAAGCAGGATAGCGACCCCGCAGTCCATCTGGTAAAAGAGCTGCTGATGCAAGCCGATTCACACCCTGGTCCAGATACTCCACAAGAGACTCAACAGCTGTGAATGGAGAAGGGCAAATTGTTCATTTACAACGGTAAACTGTGCCGGATAAATATCGACCCATGCACTCACAAGCTGGTCTGGCAGGAGGTAGTCCCAAGACAAGATGCGCCAATGGTTCTGGAAGCGTACCACAATGGAGCAGGACTGTTGTGAATCCGCTTTTGGGCTCCCCTGGTGGTTGCTGGTGGTACTGGTGACTTGTGTGTCTTTGCTGTCTCAGTTCACCTGCTCCCATCAGTGTTTGGGAGTTTCCTATTTAGCCTTGCTCTCCAGTCATTTCCTTGCCGGTCATCATTGTAACCAGAGCCTTCGGTTGCATGTTCCTGCTACTAGTCTGCTGATCAGCTAAGTGGACTTTGTCCTTTTGTTTTGTATCTTTTGTCCAGTTTGCAGTTTTGTTATTCTCTGTAGCTGGAAGCTCTTGCGGGCTGAAATTGCCACTCCTGTGTCATGAGTTGACACAGGAGTCTTAAAGTAATTTCAGGATGTTTTTTTGATAGGGTTTTCAGTTGACCGTGAAGTCCTCTTTTGTGTCCTTCTGCTATCTAGTAAGTGGACCTCTCTTTGCTAAATCTACCTTCATACTGTGTATGTCTTTTCCTCTAAACTCACCGTCATTACATGTGGGGGGCTGCTATCATCTTTTGGGGTATTTCCCTAGAGGTAAGCCAGGTCTGTTCCTTCCTCTACCAGGGGTAGTTAGTCCTCCGGCTGGCGTGTGGCATCTAGGGTTAATCAGGTATGCTCCCTGGCTACTATAAGTTGTGTGGTAGATTTAGCTCACGGTCAGCTCGAGATTCCATCACCCAGAGCTCGTCCGTTATCTTTGTGTTTTGATGTTTCCCTGCCATTGGGAATCATGACAGTATGACCGGCCCGTGTTAAAGTTACTGGCAGAAGAAAGGAGAGAAAAAGAAGTCTGTAGAGTTTTTTTTTTGTTTGTTTTTTTTCCTATGTTTGCTCCATAGTTGGATCAGTTGTATTTCAGCTCTAATTACAGCCTTTGCCTTTCTCTCCTTCTAATCCTTGAATGGCTCTGATCTCACCTGTTTAAAGATGGATCCTCAGAGCTTGGCTGCAGGTTTAAATAATCTTGCTACTAAGGTTCAAAATTTACAAGAATTTGTTATACATACTCCGATGTCTGAACCTAAGATTCCTACACCAGAGGTGTTTTCCGGAGATAGATCTCGGTTTCTGAATTTCAAATATAATTGTAAATTATTCCTTTCTCTCAGACCTCACTCCTCTGGAGATCCTGTCCAGCAGGTTAAGATTGTGATTTCTTTGCTGCGAGGTGACCCTCAAAACTGGGCATTTTCATTGACACCAGGGGATCCTGCGTTGCTCAATGTGGATGCCTTTTTTCTGGCTTTAGGCTTGCTTTATGAGGAACCTAATTTGGAGATTCAAGCTGAAAAAGCTTTGATAGCCCTATCTCAAGGGCAAGATGAAGCTGAGATATACTGCCAAAAGTTTCGTAAATGGTCTGTGCATACTCAGTGGAATGAGTGCGCCCTAGCGGCAAATTTCAGAGAGGGCCTCTCTGATGCCGTTAAGGATGTTATGGTCGGGTTCCCTGCGCCTACAGGTCTGAATGAGTCCATGACAATGGCTATTCAGATTGATCGGCGTTTGCGGGAGCGCAAGCCTGTGCACCATTTGGCGGTATCTTCTGAAAAGTCGCCAGAGAATATGCAATGTGACAGAACTCTGTCCAGAAGCGAGCGGCAGAATTACAGGCGTAAAAATGGGTTATGTTTCTATTGTGGTGATTCTGCTCATGTTATATCAGCATGCTCTAAATGCACAAAGAAGGCTGACAAGTCTATTTGCACTTTACAGTCTAAATTTATTCTGTCTGTAACCTTGATTTGTTCATTATCAGTTATTACTGTGGATGCCTATGTGGACTCTGGCGCCGCCCTGAGTCTTATGGATTGGTCCTTTGCCAGGCGCTGTGGGTTTGATTTAGAGCCACTGGAAGTCCCTATACCTCTGAAGGGTATTGATTCTACCCCTTTGGCTAGTAATAAACCACAATTCTGGACGCAAGTGACTATGCGTATGACTCCAGACCATCAGGAGGTGATTCGCTTCCTTGTGTTGTACAATTTACATGATGTTTTAGTGCTTGGATTACCATGGTTACAATCTCATAACCCAGTCCTTGACTGGAAAACAATGTCTGTGATAAGCTGGGGATGTCGGGGGGCTCATGGGGATGTACCTTTGGTTTCCATTTCGTCATCTACTCCCTCTGAGATTCCAGCATTTTTGTCTGATTATCGTGATGTTTTTGAAGAGCCTAAGATTGGTTCTCTCCCTCCCCACAGAGATTGTGATTGCACCATAGATCTGATTCCTGGCAGTAAATTTCCAAAGGGTCGTTTGTTTAATTTATCTGTGCCTGAACATGCTGCTATGCGAGAGTATATTAAGGAGTCCCTGGAAAAGGGACATATTCGTCCTTCTTCATCTCCTTTAGGAGCTGGTTTTTTCTTTGTGTCTAAGAAGGATGGCTCTCTGAGGCCTTGTATTGATTATCGACTCCTGAATAAAATTACAGTCAAATATCAGTATCCGTTGCCTTTGTTGACTGATTTGTTTGCTCGCATAAGAGGGGCTAAGTGGTTCTCTAAGATTGATCTTCGTGGGGCGTATAATTTGGTGCGAATTAAGCAGGGGGATGAGTGGAAAACCGCATTTAATACGCCTGAGGGCCATTTTGAGTATTTAGTAATGCCTTTCGGCCTTTCAAATGCACCTTCGGTCTTTCAGTCCTTTATGCATGATATTTTCCGTGAATATTTGGATAAATTTATGATTGTGTATTTGGACGATATTTTGATTTTTTCTGATGACTGGGAGTCTCATGTTCAACAGGTCAGGAGGGTTTTTCAGGTTTTGCGGACTAGTTCTTTGTGTGTAAAGGGTTCAAAGTGTGTTTTTGGGGTTCAAAAGATTTATTTTTTGGGGTACATTTTTTCCCCTTCTTCTGTTGAGATGGACCCTGTTAAGGTTCGGGCTATTTGTGACAGGACGCAGCCTACTTCTCTTAAGAGTCTTCAGAAATTCTTGGGCTTTGCTAATTTCTATCGTCGATTTATAACTGGGTTTTCTGGCGTTGCTAAACCTTTGACTGATTTGACTAGAAAGGGTGCTGATGTTGCCGATTGGTCCCCCGCTGCTGTGGAGGCCTTTCGGGAGCTTAAGCGCCGCTTTTCATCTGCTCCTGTGTTGCGCCAGCCTGATGTTTCTCTTTCCTTTCAGGTTGAGGTCGATGCTTCCGAGATCGGAGCAGGGGCGGTTTTGTCGCAGAAAAGTTCCGATTGCTCAGTGATGAGACCTTGTGCGTTCTTTTCTCGTAAATTTTCGGCCGCCGAGCTAAACTATGATGTTGGTAATCGGGAGCTTTTGGCCATGAAGTGGGCGTTTGAGGAGTGGCGTAATTGGCTTGAGGTTGCCAGACATCAGGTGGTGGTTTTGACTGATCACAAGAATCTGATTTATCTGGAGTCTGCCAGGCGCCTGAATCCTAGACAGGCACGCTGGTCGTTGTTTTTTTCTCGGTTTAATTTTGTGGTCTCATACTTACCGGGTTCTAAAAATGTGAAGGCAGATGCTCTTTCTAGGAGTTTTGAGCCTGACTCTCCTGGGGATTCTGAACCTGCTGGCATCCTTAAGGATGGGGTGGTTTTGTCTGCTGTCTCCCCAGACTTGCGACGTGCTTTGCAAGAATTTCAGGCAGATAGACCTGATCGTTGTCCACCTGGTAGACTGTTTGTTCCTGATGATTGGACCAGTAGAGTCATCTCGGAAGTTCATTCTTCTACTCTGGCAGGTCATCCTGGAATTTTTGGTACTAGAGATTTGGTGGCTAGGTCCTTCTGGTGGCCTTCCCTGTCTCGAGATGTGCGTGTTTTTGTGCAGTCTTGTGATGTTTGTGCTCGGGCCAAGCCTTGTTGTTCTAGGGCTAGTGGGTTATTGTTGCCCTTGCCTATTCCGAAGAGGCCTTGGACGCACATCTCTATGGACTTTATTTCTGATCTCCCTGTTTCTCAGAAGATGTCTGTCATCTGGGTGGTGTGTGACCGTTTTTCTAAAATGGTCCATTTGGTGCCTTTGCCTAAGTTGCCTTCCTCATCTGAATTGGTCCCTCTGTTTTTTCAAAATGTGGTTCGCCTGCATGGGATTCCGGAAAACATCGTTTCTGACAGGGGAACCCAGTTCGTGTCTAGATTTTGGCGGACATTCTGTTCCAGGTTGGGAATTGATTTGTCTTTTTCGTCTGCATTCCATCCTCAGACTAATGGCCAGACGGAGCGAGCTAATCAAACTTTGGAGACTTATTTGAGGTGTTTTGTGTCTGCGGATCAGGATGACTGGGTTGCCTTTTTGCCGTTGGCAGAGTTTGCTCTTAATAATCGGGCTAGTTCTGCCACTTTGGTTTCCCCTTTCTTTTGCAATTCAGGGTTTCACCCTCGTTTTTCATCTGGTCAGGTGGAATCTTCGGATTGTCCGGGAGTTGATGCTGTGGTGGATCGGTTGCATCGGATTTGGGGACAAGTGGTGGACAATTTGAAGTTGTCCCAGGAGAGGACTCAGCAGTTTGCTAACCGCCGGTGTCGTGTTGGTCCTCGCCTTCGTGTTGGGGACTTGGTGTGGTTGTCTTCCCGTTTTGTCCCTATGAGGGTTTCTTCTCCTAAGTTTAAGCCCCGGTTCATCGGTCCTTATAGGATTTTGGAGATTCTTAACCCTGTGTCCTTTCGTTTGGACCTCCCGGCATCTTTCGCTATCCATAATGTATTCCATCGGTCGTTGTTGCGGAGGTATGAGGTACCGGTGGTTCCTTCTACTGAACCTCCTGCTCCTGTGCTGGTAGGGGGTGAATTGGAGTACGTTGTGGAGAAGATCCTGGACTCCCGTATTTCCAGACGGAGACTTCAGTATCTGGTTAAATGGAAGGGCTATGGTCAAGAAGATAATTCTTGGGTAACTGCCTCTGATGTTCATGCCTCGGATTTGGTTCGTGCCTTTCATAGGGCTCATCCAGATCGTCCTGGTGGTTCTCGTGAGGGTTCGGTGCCCCCTCCTTAAGGGGGGGGGGGTACTGTTGTGAATCCGCTTTTGGGCTCCCCTGGTGGTTGCTGGTGGTACTGGTGACTTGTGTGTCTTTGCTGTCTCAGTTCACCTGCTCCCATCAGTGTTTGGGAGTTTCCTATTTAGCCTTGCTCTCCAGTCATTTCCTTGCCGGTCATCATTGTAACCAGAGCCTTCGGTTGCATGTTCCTGCTACTAGTCTGCTGATCAGCTAAGTGGACTTTGTCCTTTTGTTTTGTATCTTTTGTCCAGTTTGCAGTTTTGTTATTCTCTGTAGCTGGAAGCTCTTGCGGGCTGAAATTGCCACTCCTGTGTCATGAGTTGACACAGGAGTCTTAAAGTAATTTCAGGATGGTTTTTTGATAGGGTTTTCAGTTGACCGTGAAGTCCTCTTTTGTATCCTTCTGCTATCTAGTAAGTGGACCTCTCTTTGCTAAATCTACCTTCATACTGTGTATGTCTTTTCCTCTAAACTCACCGTCATTACATGTGGGGGGCTGCTATCATCTTTTGGGGTATTTCCCTAGAGGTAAGCCAGGTCTGTTCCTTCCTCTACCACGGGTAGTTAGTCCTCCGGCTGGCGCGTGGCATCTAGGGTTAATCAGGTATGCTCCCTGGCTACTATAAGTTGTGTGGTAGATTTAGCTCACGGTCAGCTCGAGATTCCATCACCCAGAGCTCGTCCGTTATCTTTGTGTTTTGATGTTTCCCTGCCATTGGGAATCATGACACAGGACACTTTGGATGGAAGAAGTTAGAGATTCTACTTTGTGGAAGGTTTTACTGGATTGGCATGAGAAAAGCCATCGAAAAGTGGTGCCGAGAGTGTGGACCATGCAACCTGCGCAGAAAGGATCTTGACAGTCAGAGGGATCGCCTACAGCCCATAGTCACCAAACAGCCACTTGAACTGGTAGCCTTAGACCACGTGAAGCTAACTCCAAGCCGGTCAGGCTATGTCAAAGCCTTCCCCTAAAATCATCAATCTTTATTAATAATTACGTATAATACCAAAAATATATATAAAGTGAGATAAAAAGTACATCCCTCTAGGGAACCCCCCAAGGATAGGGATAAAGTTAATTTCAAAAGGTACCCTCTATGGAGTTTTTATAATGCCAGAAAAACCAGATAGAAAAACCAAATAGAAAAAAACAAGCAGAAAAAATGAAAAAAATATTTAAAGCAATAATAAAAAATTATCAAAATATGAAATAATCAAAAAAACCAAAAATAAGGCTAATACCTTTCTGGATACACAATGCCTCAACTAGCCCTAATTGGCCCTGGAATCTGTTATCCTTCCTGACAGCGGAGGTTGGCACCCTGTATGCAATATGGCGCCCCCACTCAACGACGGCTGTCCCTCCTATCCCTGGGTTATCCCTAATAAACTAATAATCACAGACAAAAGACATATAAATATGGATCAAGTTAGATCCATCAAGACACAATGTAAAAACACAATGAATATCCCTCTATATATGTTCCTTGCTATGCACTCCCACCACTATAATGGCTCTGGAGACTGAAGCCTATAGTGTACACCATGGGCTATAGATTGGTGTCACCATCTAATAATGTGCCTTTTGCTAAATTAACTCAAGGCTGCCTTTCTGGATGATATAGGTAGATATATAAGTTGTATTGATACTGATTTTTCTACCCATATATTCTATCTCCATAGATATATGACTACAATAGTCTAGATCCCCTTAGTAGGCCAAACAATGTGTACGTATATCTCCATATGGGCAGAGGAACATAAATAAATAAAGTGCTTCATACATGACACACACTGATTCATATGTCATAAATATATAGCTCATAATCATCACTTAGCTCATAATTCCTGGGTGTTCCCTTCAGGCAACCATGCAAATGCATCGGCTCATTACTGTCCCAACGCGTTTCTCCCCCGTCATTCAAGGGGGTTCATCAGGGGACCTACAGATTCGGAGTCCTTAATAGGTCATAGAGCTATAGACAGACATGTTAGTTCTGTCTGGCAAAAGTCTGTGCTCAGCGCTATGTAATCCACTCATTTTTATAGGATGGGATGGTGTAATCTCCACCCACCTTCATTAGGCTTGGCGTCCCGTCTATTCAAGCTCCATTACACACGTGCTGTGCTATTTCCGGGTCTGACGCTGCCCTATGTGATGATGTAACACGTCATGTATGGAACGCATCTGCGCTCCACCTATTGCGCAGCCGCGAGATCGCTGCCCTTTATGATGATGACACATATCATGTGTGGAACGCATCTGCGTTCCACCTAGTGCGCAGCCGCAGAGTCATCTTCTGTTAAACGACATCAAATGCCCAACTGACTCATCTCTCACTCTGGTCTACTGCGCAGATGCGCGCCAAATATCAACCATATATAACTGACCACTTTCAATGGCCACCACTGTCTAATAACGATGGCTAACTAAATATAAGAGTGGATATACCCGCAATATCAGATCTTGGGAGCTTTATCAAATACATATATTAACTTATAATTATTCTTGCCCATACATTAGCCTATACAATCTAATGCACTCCCAATAAATCATGGATGTACATATCCAGGGGTACTCCTACCCTCTGGAATCAATGACCACCTACTCATAGGTAACTGGCTATATTGTTTTCTCGCATAGGTAATATATCAACACCAAACATAGTTAAATGAAGCTTGAAAAGGTCAATTGCTCATTAAGTCCTTTAGGGTGGACTGTATCCAGCCAGAATATCCACCTTGATTCTCTTTGCAAAATTTTTTTGTCCCAATCTCCTTGACGAACTGAGGGTTCCACTACTTCAATTGTCCTAAACATAATAGATCCCAAACTGCCTTTTGGTTTTGCCGATGTAATTCAATGGGCAGGTACACGTGCATAAATAGATGACACCGACCGTCCTACAATTTGCAAAATGTTTATTGTTGTATGTTCTATTCGTAACTGTACTCGTAAATGTATTGGAGGGTGTTACAAACCGGCAATAGCTACAGTGTCCGCACCTAAAAGTCCCTTTCGATCTATTGTCCAACCATGTCCCCTTTTTTTCGGGGGGGGGGGCATAGTGGCTATTAACCAGCTGGTCTTTTATGGATTTCCCTCTCCTGTAAGTCACTGACGGTCTAGGTGTTATCCATTTTGCAATGTCAGAGTCACTCCTCAGTATGTTCCAGTGCTTTCTAAGTATCTGCATAACCTTGGGGTTTTGGTCATCATATGTGCCTATTAATCTTGTGAGATTCTCAGAATCCTGTGCTTTTTTCGTCATCAAGAGAGATGTCCTATCAGTACTGAGTGCATTATGGTATGCTCTTCTGATTACTTGTCCTGGATACCCCCGATCTCTAAATCTATTGGTGAGATCTCTCGCCTTGTTACGAAAATCAGCTATCCCTGAACAGTTCCTTCTTAATCGAAGGAACTGGCCCTTGGGGATGCCTCGTTTTTGCGGGGCAGGATGATAACTCTCCCATCTCAAGAGACTATTAGTGGCCGTAGACGTGGTTGAAGACATCAAGAAGATTAACACTAAAGTGAATAGAATACCCCCTAATTTGACATATGATGACATACTGGCAATACAGAACCTAAAAGAGAATACGTCCCTTGTGATTAAGCCCTCAGACAAGGGGGGCAACACCGTGGTGATGAATAGTGAACAATACCGTGATATGTGTATTGAGTTACTGTCTGATAGGACAACTTATGAGATCTTAGCACGTGATCCTAGCCCCGAATATCTGTTGTCTCTTAAAGAGATTGTCTTTGAAGCTAAACGGAAATGTCTTATCTCGTCTAACGAAATGGCTTTTCTTCTGCCAAAGCATCCACTGACTGCGACATTTTATGCAAATCCTAAGATACACAAAGGATACCCCCCATTAAAAGGGAGGCCCATAGTGTCCGGCATAGATGCACTATGCCAGAACAGTAGTGTATATCTTGATCAAGTCCTGAGGGATTTTGTAACGGCTCTTCCATCATATCTTAGGGACACCACGGATCTTCTCAAAAAGTTGGAGGGCATCAGTATTGAACCAGGCACTATCCTGGTGTCAATTGATGTGGAAGCCTTATATTCCAGTATACCTCATGAACAGGGCATTATGGCAGTCAGATATTATTTGAGCACCAGAGGTAGGCACCTAATGCCACATAATGAGTTTGTACTGGATTTATTGCAGTTTGTCCTTAGACATAATTTTTTCCTCTTTGGGGGGAGGTACTACCACCAGCTCAGGGGCACAGCTATGGGTAGCCCTTGCGCACCCACTTATGCCAACTTGCTCCTGGGCTGGTGGGAGGATACCGTGGTGTTCAGGGACGAGGATGTCATCTGGGGCCCCAATATTCAATTTTGGGGCCGTTATATTGATGACATCCTCGTCCTATGGACAGGGAGCAAAGATGACTTTGTAACATTTGTTGATCATCTTAATGACAATGGACTTGGCCTTAAGTTCACGTATGAGATAGGGGGCCAAAAAATCGCCTTCCTTGATGTGTCCATCTCTATACAGTCAGATGGCCAAATAAAAACATCAATTTTCCGTAAACCTACGGCCACTAATAGTCTCTTGAGATGGGAGAGTTATCATCCTGCCCCGCAAAAACGAGGCATCCCCAAGGGCCAGTTCCTTCGATTAAGAAGGAACTGTTCAGGGATAGCTGATTTTCGTAACAAGGCGAGAGATCTCGCCAATAGATTTAGAGATCGGGGGTATCCAGGACAAGTAATCAGAAGAGCATACCATAATGCACTCAGTACTGATAGGACATCTCTCTTGATGACGAAAAAAGCACAGGATTCTGAGAATCTCACAAGATTAATAGGCACATATGATGACCAAAACCCCAAGGTTATGCAGATACTTAGAAAGCACTGGAACATACTGAGGAGTGACTCTGACATTGCAAAATGGATAACACCTAGACCGTCAGTGACTTACAGGAGAGGGAAATCCATAAAAGACCAGCTGGTTAATAGCCACTATGCCCCCCCCCCGAAAAAAAGGGGACATGGTTGGACAATAGATCGAAAGGGACTTTTAGGTGCGGACACTGTAGCTATTGCCGGTTTGTAACACCCTCCAATACATTTACGAGTACAGTTACGAATAGAACATACAACAATAAACATTTTGCAAATTGTAGGACGGTCGGTGTCATCTATTTATGCACGTGTACCTGCCCATTGAATTACATCGGCAAAACCAAAAGGCAGTTTAAAGTGCGTATTGGTGAACATCTCGGCGATATGCGCAATAAGAGAGATACACCGATTGCGCGTCATGTTAATATGCACCATGGGGGAGATTTGGGATCTATTATGTTTAGGACAATTGAAGTAGTGGAACCCTCAGTTCGTCAAGGAGATTGGGACAAAAAAATTTTGCAAAGAGAATCAAGGTGGATATTCTGGCTGGATACAGTCCACCCTAAAGGACTTAATGAGCAATTGACCTTTTCAAGCTTCATTTAACTATGTTTGGTGTTGATATATTACCTATGCGAGAAAACAATATAGCCAGTTACCTATGAGTAGGTGGTCATTGATTCCAGAGGGTAGGAGTACCCCTGGATATGTACATCCATGATTTATTGGGAGTGCATTAGATTGTATAGGCTAATGTATGGGCAAGAATAATTATAAGTTAATATATGTATTTGATAAAGCTCCCAAGATCTGATATTGCGGGTATATCCACTCTTATATTTAGTTAGCCATCGTTATTAGACAGTGGTGGCCATTGAAAGTGGTCAGTTATATATGGTTGATATTTGGCGCGCATCTGCGCAGTAGACCAGAGTGAGAGATGAGTCAGTTGGGCATTTGATGTCGTTTAACAGAAGATGACTCTGCGGCTGCGCACTAGGTGGAACGCAGATGCGTTCCACACATGATATGTGTCATCATCATAAAGGGCAGCGATCTCGCGGCTGCGCAATAGGTGGAGCGCAGATGCGTTCCATACATGACGTGTTACATCATCACATAGGGCAGCGTCAGACCCGGAAATAGCACAGCACGTGTGTAATGGAGCTTGAATAGACGGGACGCCAAGCCTAATGAAGGTGGGTGGAGATTACACCATCCCATCCTATAAAAATGAGTGGATTACATAGCGCTGAGCACAGACTTTTGCCAGACAGAACTAACATGTCTGTCTATAGCTCTATGACCTATTAAGGACTCCGAATCTGTAGGTCCCCTGATGAACCCCCTTGAATGACGGGGGAGAAACGCGTTGGGACAGTAATGAGCCGATGCATTTGCATGGTTGCCTGAAGGGAACACCCAGGAATTATGAGCTAAGTGATGATTATGAGCTATATATTTATGACATATGAATCAGTGTGTGTCATGTATGAAGCACTTTATTTATTTATGTTCCTCTGCCCATATGGAGATATACGTACACATTGTTTGGCCTACTAAGGGGATCTAGACTATTGTAGTCATATATCTATGGAGATAGAATATATGGGTAGAAAAATCAGTATCAATACAACTTATATATCTACCTATATCATCCAGAAAGGCAGCCTTGAGTTAATTTAGCAAAAGGCACATTATTAGATGGTGACACCAATCTATAGCCCATGGTGTACACTATAGGCTTCAGTCTCCAGAGCTATTATAGTGGTGGGAGTGCATAGCAAGGAACATATATAGAGGGATATTCATTGTGTTTTTACATTGTGTCTTGATGGATCTAACTTGATCCATATTTATATGTCTTTTGTCTGTGATTATTAGTTTATTAGGGATAACCCAGGGATAGGAGGGACAGCCGTCGTTGAGTGGGGGCGCCATATCGCATACAGGGTGCCAACCTCCGCTGTCAGGAAGGATAACAGATTCCAGGGCCAATTAGGGCTAGTTGAGGCATTGTGTATCCAGAAAGGTATTAGCCTTATTTTTGTTTTTTTTTTATTATTTCATATTTTGATAATTTTTTATTATTGCTTTAACCCCTTAAGCCCCGAGGGTGGTTTGCACGTTAATGACCGGGCCAATTTTTACAATTCTGACCACTGTCCCTTTATGAGGTTATAACTCTGGAACGCTTCAACGGATCTTGGCGATTCTGACATTGTTTTCTCGTGACATATTGTACTTCATGTTAGTGGTAAAATTTCTTCGATATAACTTGCGTTTATTTGTGAAAAAAACGAATATTTGGTGAAAATTTTGAAAATTTCGCAATTTTCCAACTTTGAATTTTTATGCCCTTAAATCACAGACATATGTCACACAAAATACTTAATAAATAACATTTCCCACATGTCTACTTTACATCAGCACAATTTTGGAACCAAAATTTTTTTTTGTGACGGAGTTATAAGGGTTAAAAGTTGACCAGCAATTTCTCATTTTTACAACACCATTTTTTTTTAGGGACCACATCTCATTTGAAGTCATTTTGACGGGTCTATATGATAGAAAATACCCAAGTGTGACACCATTCTAAAAACTGCACCCCTCAAGGTACTCAAAACCACTTTCAAGAAGTTTATTAACCCTTCAGGTGTTTCACAGGAATTTTTGGAATGTTTAAATAAAAATGAACATTTAACTTTTTTTCACACAAAATTTATTTCAGCTCCAATTTGTTTTATTTTACCAAGGGTAACAGGAGAAAATAGACCCCAAAAGTTGTTGTACAATTTGTCCTGAGTACGCTGATACCCCATATGTGGGGGTAAACCACAGTTTGGGCGCATGGCAGAGCTTGGAAGCAAAGGAGCGCCATTTGACTTTTCAATGCAAAATTGACTGGAATTGAGATGGGACGCCATGTTGCATTTGGAGAGCCCCTGATGTGCCTAAACATTGAAACCCCTAACAAGTGACACCATTTTGGAAAGTAGACCCCCTAAGGAACTTATCTAGATGTGTGGTGAGCACTTTGACCCAACAAGTGCTTTACAGAAGTTTATAATGCAGAGCCGTAAAAATAAAAAATCATATTTTTTCACAAAAATGATCTTTTCACCCCCAATTTTTTATTTTCCCAAGGGTGAGAGAAGAAATTGGACCCCAAAAATTGTTGTGCAATTTGTCCTGAGTACGCTGATACCCCATATGTGGGTGTAAACCATTGTTTGGGCGCAGGGCAGAGCTCGGAAGGGAAGGAGCGCCATTTGACTTTTCAATGCAAAATTGACTGGAATTGAGATGGGACGCCATGTTGCATTTAGAGAGCCCTTGATGTGCCTAAACATTGAAACCCCTAACAAGTGACACCATTTTGGAAAGTAGACCCCCTAAGGAACTTATCTAGATGTGTGGTGAGCACTTTGACCCAACAAGTGCTTTACAGAAGTTTATAATGCAGAGCCGTAAAAATAAAAAATCATATTTTTTCACAAAAATGATCTTTTCACCCCCAATTTTTTATTTTCCCAAGGGTGAGAGAAGAAATTGGACCCCAAAAATTGTTGTGCAATTTGTCCTGAGTACGCTGATACCCCATATGTGGGTGTAAACCATTGTTTGGGCGCAGGGCAGAGCTCGGAAGGGAAGGAGCGCCATTTGACTTTTCAATGCAAAATTGACTGGAATTGAGATGGGACGCCATGTTGCATTTAGAGAGCCCTTGATGTGCCTAAACATTGAAACCCCTAACAAGTGACACCATTTTGGAAAGTAGACCCCCTAAGGAACTTATCTAGATGTGTGGTGAGCACTTTGACCCAACAAGTGCTTTACAGAAGTTTATAATGCAGAGCCGTAAAAATAAAAAATCATATTTTTTCACAAAAATGATCTTTTCACCCCCAATTTTTTATTTTCCCAAGGGTGAGAGAAGAAATTGGACCCCAAAAATTGTTGTGCAATTTGTCCTGAGTACGCTGATACCCCATATGTGGGTGTAAACCATTGTTTGGGCGCAGGGCAGAGCTCGGAAGGGAAGGAGCGCCATTTGACTTTTCAATGCAAAATTTACTGGAATTGAGATGGGACGCCATGTTGCATTTAGAGAGCCCTTGATGTGCCTAAACATTGAAACCCCTAACAAGTGACACCATTTTGGAAAGTAGACCCCCTGAGGAACTTATCTAGATGTGTGGTGAGCACTTTGACCCAACAAGTGCTTCACAGAAGTTTATAATGCAGAGCCGTAAAAATAAAAAATCATATTTTTTCACAAAAATGATCTTTTCACCCCCATTTTTTTATTTCCCCAAGGGTAAGAGAAGAAATTAGACCACAAAAGTTGTTGTGCAATTTGTCCTGAGTACGACGATACCCCATATGTGGGTGTAAACCATTGTTTGGGCGCATAGCAGAGCTCGGAAGGGAAGAAGCGCTATTTTACTTTTCAATGCAAAATTGACTGGAATTAAGATGGGATGCCATGTTGCGTTTGGAGAGCCCCTGATGTGCCTAAACATTAAACCCCCCCACAAGTGACACCATTTTGGAAAGTAGACCCCCTAAGGAACTTATCTAGATGTGTTTTGAGAGCTTTGAACCCCCAAGTGTTTCACTACAGTTTATAACGCAGAGCCGTGAAAATAATTTTTTTTTTTTTTTTTCACAAAAATGAAATTTAGCCCCCAGTTTTGTATTTTCACAAGGGTATCAGGATAAATTGGACCCTAAAAGTTGTTTTCCAATTTGTCCTGAGTACGCTGATACCCCCTATGTGGGGGGGAACCACTGTTTGGGCGCATGACAGAGCTCAGAAGGGAAGGAGCGCCATTTGGAATGCAGACTTAAATGGATTGGTCTGCAGGCGTCACGTTGCATTTGCAGAGCCCCTGATGTACCCAAACAGTACAAACCCCCCACAAGTGACCCCATATTGGAAACTAGACCCCCCAAGGAACTTATCTAGATGTGTTGTGAGAACTTTGAACCCCCAAGTGTTTCATTACAGTTTATAACGCAGAGCCGTGAAAATAAAAATTATTTTTTTTTTCACAAAAATGATTTTTTAGCCCCCAGTTTTGTATTTTCACAAGGGTATCAGGATAAATTGGACCCTAAAAGTTGTTGTCCAATTTGTCCTGAGTACGCTGATACCCCCTATGTGGGGGGGAACCACTGTTTGGGCGCATGACAGAGCTCGGAAGGGAAGGAGCGCCATTTGGAATGCAGACTTAAATGGATTGGTCTGCAGGCGTCACGTTGCATTTGCAGAGCCCCTGATGTACCCAAACAGTACAAACCCCACACAAGTGACCCCATATTGGAAACTAGACCTCCCAAGGAACTTATCTAGATGTGTTGTGAGAACTTTGAACCCCCAAGTGTTTCACTACAGTTTACAACGCAGAGCCGTGAAAATAAAACATATTTTTTTTCCCACAAAAATGATTTTTAGCCCCCCAAATTTTTATTTTCCCAAGGATAACAAGAGAACTTGGACCCCAGAAGTTGTTGTTCAATTTGTCCCTAGTACGCTGATACCCCATATGTTGGGGTAAACCCCTTTTTGGACGCACGGGAGAGCTCGGAAGGGAAGGAGCACTGTTTTACTTTTTCAACGCAGAATTGGCTGGAATTGAGATTGGACGCCATGTCGCGTTTGGAGAGCCCCTGATGTGCCTGAACAGTGGAAACTCCCCAATTCTACCTGAAACCCTACCCCTAACCTCACCCCTAACCGTTTACTGAACATTTTCTGACAGTCATAAGTGCCACGTATATAAGTGCCACGTATATAAGTGCCACGTATATAAGTGCCACGTATGTAAGTGCCACGTATGTAAGTGCCACGTATGTAAGTGCCACGTATGTAAGTGCCACGTATATAAGTGCCACGTATATAAGTGCCACGTATATAAGTGCCACGTATTTAAGTGCCACGTATTTAAGTGCCACGTATTTAAGTGCCACGTATTTAAGTGCCACGTATTTAAGTGCCACGATATTTCAGTGCCACGTATTTCAGTGCCACGTATTTCAGTGCCACGTATTTCAGTGCCACGTATTTCAGGCACTGAAAAATACGTGGCACGTAAATACGTGGCACGTAAATACGTGGCACGTAAATACGTGGCACGTAAATACGTGGCACGTAAATACGTGGCACTTAAATACGTGGCACTTAAATACGTGGCACTTAAATACGTGGCACGTAAATACGTGGCACTTAAATACGTGGCACTTAAATACGTGGCACTTAAATACGTGGCACTTAAATACGTGGCACTTATATACGTGGCCACTGAAATATCGTGGCACTTATATACGTATATACGTATATAAACGTATATTTCAGTGCCACGTATTTCAGTGCCACGTATTTCAGGTTAGGGGTAGGGTTAGGGTTTTTTGTTTTTTTCTTGTTTTCTTGTGTTTTTCTATAAAAACGCATGCGTTTTACCGCGTTTACATGCATTTTTTCACACATGCGGTTTTTTAAAAAAACGCATGCAGATAAAAACGCAAGTGTGAAACCAGACTAAAAGACGCTTTTTATAGCAAAAAAGTTTTTGCGTCTCCACATTTTGAGACCTATAATTTTTCCACATTTTGGTCCACAGAGTCATGTGAGGTCTTGCTTTTTGCGGGACGAGTTGACGTTTTTATTGGTAACATTTTCGGACACGTGACCATTTTTTATCACTTTTTATTCCGATTTTTGTGAGGCAGAATAACCAAAAACCAGCTATTCATGAATTTCTTTTGGGAGAGGCGTTTATACCGTTCTGCGCTTGGTAAAATTGATAAAGCAGTTTTATTCGTCGGGTCAGTACGATTACAGCGATACCTCATTTATATCATTTTTTTTATGTTTTGACGCTTTTATACGATAAAAACTATTTTATAGAAAAAATAATTATTTTGGTATCGCTTTATTCTCAGGACTATAACTTTTTTATTTTTTTGCTGATGATGCTGTATGGCGGCTCGTTTTTTGCGGGATAAGATGACGTTTTCAGCGGTAACATGGTTATTTATATCCGTCTTTTTGATCGCGTGTTATTCCACTTTTTGTTCGGCGGTATGGTAATAAAGCGTTGTTTTTTGCCTCGTTTTTTTTTTTTTTTTCTTACGGTGTTTACTGAAGGGGTTAACTAGTGGGCCAGTTTTATAGGTTGGGTCGTTACGGACGCGGCGATACTAAATATGTGTACTTTTATTGTTTTTGTTTGTTTTTTTTATATAAAGAAATGTATTTATGGGAATAATATTTTTTTTTTTTATTATTATTTATTTAGGAATTTTTTTTATTTTTTTTTACACATGTGGAAATTTTTTTTTTTACTTTTTTACTTTGTCCCAGGGGGGGACATTACAGATCGCTGATCTCACAGTGTGCACAGCACTCTGTGAGATCTCCGATCTCACTTACAGCCGTGCAGGCTGCAGCTTTCATCTGCAGCCTGCTCCGACCCGGAAGTGCTCCCTGCAGGACCCGGATACAGCCCCTCGGCCATTTTGGATCCGGGGCCTGCAGGGAGAAGACGTTCGGTACGAGGTGAGTACATCACCTTGTACCGATCGTCTCAGGGAAGCCCGCAGGGAGCCCCCTCCCTGCGCGATGCTTCCCTGTACCGCCGGTACACCGCGATCATGTTTGATCGCGGTGTGCCGGGGGTTAATGTGCCGGGGGCGGTCCGTGACCGCTCCTGGCACATAGTGCCGGATGTCAGCTGCGATATGCAGCCGACACCCGGCCGCGATCGGCCGCGCTCCCCCCGTGAGCGCGGCCGATCGCGTATGACGTACTATCCCGTCACCGGGAATTAAGGCCCACCCCACCTCGACGGGATAGTACGTCATACGGGCTTAAGGGGTTAAATATTTTTTTCATTTTTTCTGCTTGTTTTTTTCTATTTGGTTTTTCTATCTGGTTTTTCTGGCATTATAAAAACTCCATAGAGGGTACCTTTTGAAATTAACTTTATCCCTATCCTTGGGGGGTTCCCTAGAGGGATGTACTTTTTATCTCACTTTATATATATTTTTGGTATTATACGTAATTATTAATAAAGATTGATGATTTTAGGGGTAGGATTTGGTCTTTTTTCAGTTGGTTTAGTCATATACCCCCCTGTAAATAACTGGTTTTGTTGGTTATACTATGTCAAAGCCTTCCAACAACACTTTTGTCGACCACACGGATACCCTGATAAGGTACCCACCTACCAAGTTCCAGCCTTTGAAGCGGAAGTGTTCCAGGAGTTCTGCAACCTGTATGGATGTAAGAATATCAGAACAACGTTGTACCATCCACAGACCAACGGTATGTGTGAAAAGATGAACCAAGTGATAATTGACTTACTGAAAACCTTGCCTTTGGAAGAAAGAAACTTATGGCTAGAGAAGTTGCCTGACTTGGTAGATCTGTACATCACATCCCAGTGAAATCCACCAACTGCACTCCAGCCTACTTGATGATAGGGAAGATCTAACAAATTACCTGTTGATCTTGAAATGGGAGTCCTAACACCAGAAACAACCTCACCAGATACAGATTGGGATACTAAGCGACAGCAGAAATACCGCCAAGTACAAGAGTATGTGGAAAGAAGCTTGTCCCAGGCAAGACAAAGACAAGAAAGAAACTATAATCAACATGCCCCTGCAATTCCCTTGTCACCAGGTGAACAAGTGCTAAAGCGAAAAAGAAGAATGCATAAACTTGATGATGACCAATGGGAAGCAGAACCATATACCATCTTATCATCAAACTTTGAGAATACTAAAGTGTGTCTTATAAGCATATACGGAGGAGAAATCTCAACTGCAGTATCTAGAAATCACCTCAAAGTGTGCCCTGACAAATTGAGAGACAAGGTTTTTCCTAGTACCCTAGTACTTCTCAACACACGGAAGAAGAGGAAAAGAAAATCCATACAGTTCTAGGAGATTTTCCTCAGTCCTGGACTCAAGTACATCAAGCCATAGGGATACCTGTTTTGACTTTTCCCCAGTTGGAGATACCAGAGGAAAATTTAACTCAAAACCATCCTGAAGCAGAAGAGACTCTACACCAGCGGGCTCCAGCAGTAGATGCCACAACAGCAGCAGAACCAGAGAATCCACCCTCTGCTGAATCTGTCAGACCCATGGTGAGTCTAAAAAGTTGCAGACATTTGCCCAATCTGCCAATACACAATGGCAACAGCAGACATGTTAGACCAGGAACTGCGTAGGTCTACCCGTAGTACCAGAGGTCAAATCCCATTCCGGTACAGGGACTAAAAATGACAATAATTGCTGTTACCTGTTTGAAATGTTTGCTTATACTTGTTACAGGTTTAAAATGGACAATAGGGTAATGGACAGTGAATTGCCCAAAAACTGTCACTGTAAAAGCTTAGCACCTTCAAGGTGCACCTTTGATTCTACCTACATGGCCAGCATGGGTAGGGCCTTGTTTGTACACAGACCTGAAGCAAAACCCATCTGGCGCGGCCGGACACCGGGTCTGGATATACGCCTTGTAGCCCCCCCAAGCCTACGTTCGTTAGGGGTTTATGACGGATCCCTCGCTCAGTACTGTTGTATATAAACAAGGACACCCTAGTATAAGACCAGTTGTACATTTGTAAATCTGTTTGCAACGTTTAAGCCAGAAGTGCCTCCTGTAAGGGAAGAAAAAGTTTAAAGCTGTTTACCCGGTTAATTGCCTTCTTCAAAATGTTTTTAATTTTTCTAACCTGTATGTTTAAGTTCCTCTTTTTCCCAGTCCGGGAGTAATGGATTTAATGGGTGGGGGGAATGTGGCACCCCAGGAGTTCGGGTACCACAGCGATGCTGCCTTTCTCTCGGGGAGGGTAGTGCCATGCATGGAGACAGGAGGGATCCCTTTGGCAGGTAATCTCACATTCAACACATTCTGATTCCAGGCCAGAGGGGGGAGCTCTAAACCCGGTTTTAGGGGAGCTTCCCTCAATATACATCCTGGCCTGGAGGAGGAGTTAGACAGTTGGTCCAGGGAGACCAAGGAAGTCAGTCTTTTGCAGACTAGTGATAAGGAAGGAGTAGAAGAGTGATTAGGAGCTAAGAAGAGGCTGCGATTGGGCCTCCTTATAGCTAAAGCGCAGAAACCGGGCACCCGGAGCCCAGGGCTGTGTGGAACTGCAAGTCCTGCAGCAAAACCATAGGGCATAGGACTATACGTAAATTGCCCACACCACACCTGAGGTAGAGCAGCATTCTAGAGCCTGGAGACACCGTGTCAGAGACCCCAAGAGAGCTGCTCAAGTTGCCTACCGTGCAGGTACTGTCCCAGGACAGGAGAGAAAAGGTACCTTGTCAGACAACCACAGGTAGCAAGGGACCAGAACTAGCACTAAGAGGAAGGCTCCCAAACTGATCTGGCAAAGGGATTTCCTCTTGTCTTCAGGCTACCTGAACTCCATCAACACCTATTGCCGGTACCCTGGACTGAGGCTGACTACCACTTCAGTAAACCATTTAAAAACTGCAACCCTGTGTCCTCCCTTTATTTGCCGGCATACACCATCCCTGTTCAGCACACAGGGAGCCCTGGGGACCCTGCTTCACTTGTGGGAAGCATCACCATCTTGCTGCAGTAACATCGCCCCAGAGGACCCCTTTAAGCAGCATCGGTCCCCTCTGAATGAGGACCACAGGTGGTGTCATGAATACAAACTTTATTAAATCCCTTTACTTGAATGCCCAGGGCCATGGACCAGGTCGCTGCCACCGTGACCACCCCTTTAACTGCGACCGGACCCGGTACCGAGTACCCCACTGCCCTGGCTTGTGACTCAGGCCCATCCAGTATGTAGGTTCAAAGGCTTATTGGGGTGCATATGAATTGGTAGCAGGGCAGGCCTTGAATTCAATGCAACATTGTTTCCCCCTGGACATCTTATGAAAGGGGTATTGTGGTGTGCCGTAATTCTTGGCAGCCCATCCACTCACAGCATAGGCTACAACAGCTTAGGAGACCCACTGTTTAATAATGGCCCTTTAAGAAGATTAATGCCGCCTGATGCACCAGTAAAAATAGGCTCTGTGACTTAAAGAGTCCCTCCTTCATAAATAAACAAGATGGGTCTCCTTATGTGTCACACACCACATGGCCAGCTAGGGGTGTTAAATGTTACAATTTCCCAGTGAATGCATTTGTAGTGGTTGAAAGCAATGTTAAAGTTGAAAAACGCTTCAAAAAGGCTGCGTCTGAACTAAGCCCAAGTGGGGGAGGAACATTTTGGTCTGGGGTTAAATATTTGGCCTTACATGCAAGTCATTAACCTGCAAAGGATGTACCTTGACATATTTCCCAGCAAAATTCGTTTTGGTTTTGTTGTAGTGTGTTTTTTGTTGCACTGGGAAAAATGGCGTGAAACTCACATTGCTTACAGCTGTGACCTAGGAGTCAGGAATGCTTCCAGGGGCGATCCCCATGATGTTCCTGTGTCATCTGAGCAGTGTTTCCAGCATTTTCAGACGTTTTTAGACCTTAAAAGGACCCCAGGGGGCATCGCGGTAAAAATACTCGGGTCTCCCATAGACTTACATTGGGATCGTTGCTCGGGTCGAGTACCCAAGTATTCCAATCTGCTCGACCCGAACAGCGAGCACCCAAGCATTTTAGCGCTCGCCCATCACTAATAATGGGATAATCTACTATATAATTGTCTAAGGGTCACTTCCGTCTGTCTGTCTGTCCTTCTGTCATGGATATTCATTGGTCGCGGCCTCTGTCTGTCAAGGAATCCAAGTCGCTGATTGGTCTCGCCAGCTGCCTGTCATGGCTGCCGCGACCAATCAGCGACGGCCACAGTCCGATTTGTCCCTCCCTACATCCCTTAAGTCAGTGCCCGGCGCCCGCTCCATACTCCTCGCAGTCACGGCTCACACAGGGTTAATGCCAGCGGTAACGGACCGCGTTATGCCGCGGGTAACTCACTCCGTTACTGCCGCTATTAACCCTGTGTGACCAAGTTTTTACTATTGATGCTGCCTATGCACACAGGCGACAGAACTACAAGGGTACCCTCGGAAGGTGAGTATATGTTTATTTTTTATTTTTTAACCTGTGACATACGTGGCTGGGCAATATACTACGTGAATGGCCAATATACTACGTGGCTGGGCAATATACTACGTGGCTCTGTGCTGTATACTACGTCGCTGTGCAATATACTATGTGGCTCTGTGCTGTATACTACGTAACTGGGCAATATACTACGTCATTGGGCAATATACTACGTAACTGGGCAATATACTACGTGGCTGGGCAATATACTACGTCACTGGGCAATATACTACGTAACTGGGCAATATACTACGTGGCTGGGCAATATACTACGTAACTGGGCAATATACTACGTCACTGGGCAATATACTACGTCACTGGGCAATATACTACGTCACTGGGCAATATACTATGTAACTGGGCAATATACTATGTAACTGGGCAATATACTACGTAACTGGGCAATATACTACGTGGCTGGGCAATATACTACATAACTGGGCAATATACTACGTGGCTGGGCAATATACTACGTAGCTCTGTGCTGTATACTACGTCGCTGTGCAATATACTACGTGGCTCTGTGCTGTATACTACGTAACTGGGCAATATACTACGTCACTGGGCAATATACTACGTAACTGGCAATATACTACGTGGCTGGGCAATATACTACGTGGACATGCATATTCTAGAATACCCGATGCGTTAGAATCGGGCCACCATCTAGTTATGTTATAAACACACAAAACAGAAAAAGAAAAACTTTACCCTCTGATTACAAAACTGACACTAACACAACGTGATCGCAGATTTATTTTATTTTTTGTCTTTTGATTCTTGTGTTATAATATTTTATTATTGGAGCAGAGTGAAATCCGTCACATATTACACATGTCACTTTTACATAACAAATACTTCTCAGGTTACAGACATAGAAGATTATCAGTAATTAGTAATAAGCTGTAATATCAGTGCTATAAAGATACAACAAATCCATGTCCAGTAATATTCTCAGGGCACAGGACACATCCTACCAACTGCGCACATCTCAGTGTTGGAACTAGGGGGCGCCGTCCTGTGATTGATGGATAAATGTCTGACATTTTATTACCTCTGTAAGAAACACAACTTTATTGGGAATGTAAAATACCTATAAAGATGGCGCTTATCAGACTGCAGATCCCTGCGGGTATGTAGGTGTGAGGGAACCTGCCATGTAATATAAGGCTAATAACGGGCAGATATGGGGCTAATCTGCAGGCTAATAGCGCTCTGACACCGTGCGGCCGCTGTACTGAGAGTCCCACTGCCAGGAGGAAATGGACGTTATTCCACCAGGCAGCGTTAGGGTCTCAGTCACCGCTCTGTACATCTGAAATGATTGTTTCCTTCTCCGATTCCTTCACAGTCTCCATCATCTTCCAATGTTGCAGATCTCCTTAATCACAGAGAAATAAATAGAATGGTATGTGTGGAGAAAAAATGACGCAGAATTTCAGGAAATGAGCATCTCAACAAACATTAAGCATGGGAGGTGGATCAATCATGATTTGGGGTTATGTTCCAGCCAATGGCACGGGGGATATTTTAAGGGTAGAGGGAAGAATGGATTCAGTGAAATGAAATTTCAACAAATTGTTGATGTAAACATAAAACCATCTGTAAAAAAGCTGAAGGTGAAAAGATGATGGCTTCTACAAATGGATAGTGATCCTAAACACATGTCAATGAATGGGTCTGTGCACATATCTGAGTTTTTTCACGGACCATGTCCGAGTGACCCACACGTAGACATGTCCATTTTTGTGGAGCTGCACGGATCACACGGACCCATTGTAGTCAATGGGTCTATGTAGACGCATACCGCACACGGATGCCGTCCGTGTGATGCATCAGTATCACACAGATGGCCGCCGAGGAAGAAGCACTAAAGTAAGCACTGTTCCCCGGCGGCTGGTGCTGAAGCCGGCTCTCATTTTTCTCCCCTGCTCTACCGGAGATCGGCGAGAGCAGAGAAGAATGATGAGTGTAGTCTTAAAGTCTGAACAATGTCAGCAGGTGGGGGCTTTTGGGACTCTTACTCACATCATCCGACACCTGCTGCAGCTAATAACGTGGCCTAGTGACGCTGGCTCTCACATCCGATGACGCTATTGGTGGTGTGCAGGCTTGGGCCCTGTCATTTGTGCATGTGCCGCTATGGAGCAGCGTCACATCCTGTACATACAGCCGCCTGATTTGGCTCCTTACATATATTTAAAGCCCATTCTCCTCCCTGATCCATACCCTCGGAAGACGGCACTATCTCCGAGACACCCACTGGGGTGGGTGGCTTCACGGTATTACACATAACTCCTCAGTTTTTTATGCACTTTATACTATTGACTTCTGCTCCTGCACTTTTTCTCCTATGCATGGCTGTCAGCCTCTATGTATTTTGTGCACATAAAGTGTCTTTACACTTTTGGTAGTTGTATTGTCACTGCACAGTGATATACACTATATGCACAATGCATTTGCACTCTTTGATCTGATTGTCATGCTTATTTGGCTGGGGATTTTTACAATTTGCTTGCCTGTTATATCACCGTGGTCCCATCTTTTGGCTTACTATTGTCCTTTCCCTGTACCATTTTCAATACGTTTGGATTATATATTTTATTATAAAAACATAGAATGCTAGAGTTGGAAGGGACCTCCTGGGTCATCTGGTCCACCCCCCTGCTCAGAGCAGGATTCACTAAATCATCCCAGACAGATGTCTGTCCAGCCTCTGTTTTGAAGACTTCCATTGAAGGAGAACGCACTACCTCTCGTGGCAGCCTGTTCCACTCATTGATCACCCACACTGTTAAAAAGTTTTTTCTAATATCTAATCTGTGTCTCCTCCCATATCTAATCTGTGACACCTCTGCTGTAAACGTTCCTAGTAGGACATGGTTTGCAGACCGGTCACCATTCTGGTCGCTCTTCTCTGAACTTGCTCCAGTTTGTTGATGTCTTTTTTAAAATGTGGTGCCCAGAACTGGACACAGTATTCCAGATGAGGTCTGACCAAAGAGGAGTAGAGGGCAATAATGACTTTGCGTGATCTAGACTGTATGCTTCTGTTAATGCATCCCAGAATTGTATTTACCCTTTTTGCTGCTGCATCACACTGTTGACTCATGTTCAGTCTGTGATCTATTAATATACTCAAGTCTTTTTCACATGTGCTGGTGCTAAGCTGTATTTGGGTATGTTCACACGTTGTGGATTTCCTGCGGATCCACAGCGTTTTTTGCTGTGCAGAAACACTGAAGATCCGCAAGTGATTTACAGTAAATGTAAATCAATAGGGAAAAAAATGCTGTGCTCATGGTGCGGAACATTCCGTGCGGAAACGCTACGGATTAAAAGAAGGAGAATTTCACTTCTTTTTTGTGGATCTGCAGCATTTTTGTACCCATTCCATTATAGAAATCCGCAGGGGTAAAAAACGCAGTAAATCCGCACAAAATCAGCAGTAAATCTGCAGCAAATCTGCACAAAAGACGCATCAAATCCGCACCTGAGTTTTCTGCCAAGAGATGCAGAATCCGCACCAAAAATTCCTAAGCCTAATTCGCAATGTGTGCACATAGCCTTACTCCCATTCTGTATATGCTTTTTTATTTTTATTGCCCAGATGTAGCACTTTGCATTTTTCCCTGTTAAAAATCATTCTGTTAGTCGCTGCCCACTGCTCCAGTTTATTTATATCTTTTTGAATCCTCTCTCTCTCTTCTCTAGTATTAGCTATCCCTCCTAGCTTTGTGTCATCAGCAAATTTAATCAGTTTACCCTCAATTCCTTCATCTAAATCATTGATAAAGATGTTGAACGAAACAGGGTCCAGGACAGAGCCCTGTGGTACCCCACTTGAGACATTCTTCCAACTAGATGTGCAGTTATTTACGACCACTCTTTGGGTCCGATCACTAAGCCAGTTATGAATCCACCTAACAGTTGCCTTGTTCATTCCATACTTAGTCATTTTTTCAATAAGGATTGCCTGAGATACTTTGTTAAATGCTTTGCTGAAGTCAAGAAATACTATATCTACAGCATTTCCATGATCCACCTAGTCAGTGATTCTGTCATAGAAGGAAATTAAGTTAGTCTGACATGACTTATTAGTTACAAACCCATGCTGACTCTGTTTAATCACTTCATTCTTATCCAGGTACTTGCATATATGTTGTTTAATAATTTGTTCAAAGATCTTTCCTGGTATAGACGTCAGACTCACCGGCCTATAGTTCTCTGGGTCCACCTTCTTCCCCTTTTTGAAGATAGGAACAACATTTGCTCTTCTCCAGTCTTCTGGGACTTCTCCTGTTCTCCAAGAATCTTCAAAGATTATGGAGAGTGGTTGAAAAATTTCTTCTGCTATCTCCTTCAGTACTCTGGTGTGTAATTCATCTGGACCCACAGACTTGAATTCATTTATGTTAGCTAAGTGTTTCCTCACTATGTTTCTGTTTATAGATATCCTGGATTCCTGACAGTGAAAATCAATAAAGTTCATATTTTTATTAATTTTGGTTCTTTTGGTGTTTTTTCTTTGGTATGATTTTCATGGTTTTGCACTGAACCTTTCCCTATACATCCTTGCACCCTTCCATGTTATCCCAATGATTTGGACTATGTATCTTGGGTGCTGGCTTGGCATATAGGTTGTTGTACTGGGACAGTGATGAATAGTATAGAGTGCACTATTCCACACAATAGTATATTAACCCCTTTCTGACATTAGATGTACTATCCCGTCGAGGTGGGGTGGGCCCGTATGACCACCGACGGGATAGTATGTCATATGCGATCGGCCGCACTCACGGGGGGAGCGCGGCCGATCGTGGCCGGGTGTCAGCTGACTATCGCAGCTGACATCCGGCACTATGTGTCAAACATGATCGCAGTGTTCCGGCGGTATAGGGAAGCATCGCGCAGGGAGGGGGCTCCCTGCTTGCTTCCTGAGACCCCCGGAGCAACGCGATGTGATCGCGTTGATCCGAGGGTCTCTTACCTCCTCGCTGCAGCAGGCCCGGATCCAAAATGGCCGCTGCATCCGGGTCCTGCAGGGAGATGGCTTCACAGCGCCTGCTCAGAGCAGGCGCTGGGAAGCCTGGAGCTGTGAACGTCACACAGTGCACAGCAAAGTGTCAGATCAGCGATCTTACACTATAACATGATGCACCCCCGGGACAATGCTATAGTGTAAAAAAAAATATATTCCCATGTGTATAAAAAATATATATATATATATATATATATATATATATATATATTGTTCCTATAAATACATTTCTTTATCTAAATAAAAAAAATATAAAAGTACACGTATTTAGTATCGCCGGGTCCGTAACGACCCGACCTATAAAACTGTCCCACTAGTTAACCCCTACAGTGAACACCGTAAAAAAAACGAGGCAAAAAACAATGCCTTTTTATCATACCGCCAAACAAAAAGAGGAATAACACGCGATCAAAAAGACGGATATAAATAATATGGTACCGCTGAAAACGTCATCTTGTCCCGCAAAAAAGAGCCGCCATACAGCGTCATCAAAGAAAAAATAAAAAAGTTATAGTCCTCAGAATAAAGCGATACAAAAATTATTATTTTTTCTATAAAATAGTTTTTATCGTATAAAAGCGCCAAAACATAAAAAATTATATAAATGAGGTATCGATGTAATCGTACTGACCCGAAGAATAAAACTGCTTCATCCATTTTACCAAAAGCGGAACGGTATAAACGCCTCCCCCAAAAGAAATTCATGAATAGCTGGTTTTTGGTCATTCTGCCTCACAAAAATTGGAATAAAAAGCGATCAAAAAATGTCACGTGCCCGAAAATGTAATGAATAAAAACGTCAACTCGTCCCACAAAAAACAAGACCTCACATGACTCTCTGGACCAAAATATGGAAATATTATAGCTCTCAAAATGTGGTAACGCAAAAAATATTTTTTGCAATAAAAAGCGTCTTTCAGTGTCTGACGGCGGCCAATCATAAAAATCCGCTAAAAAACCCGCTATAAAAGTAAATCAAACCCCCCTTAATCACCCCCTTAGTTAGGGAAAAATTAAAAAAATGTATTTATTTCCATTTTCCCATTAGGTTTAGGGCTAGCGTTAGGGTTAGGGCTAGGCCTGGGGGTTAGGGTTGGGGCTAGGGTTAAGGCTACAGTAAGGGTTGGGGCTAAAGTTAGGGTTGGGGCTAAAGTTAGGGTTTGGATTACATTTACGGTTGGGAATAGGGTTGGGATTAGGGTTAGGGGTGTGTCAGGGTTAGGGTTACCGTTAGGATTAGGGATGTGTTTGGATTAGGTTTTCAGTTATAATTGGGGGTTTCCACTGTTTAGGCACATCAGGGGCTCTCCAAACCCGACATGGCGTCCGATCTCAATTCCAGCCAATTCTGCGTTGAAAAAGCAAAACAATGCTCCTTCCTTTCCGAGCTCTCTCGTGCACCCAAACAGGGGTTTACCCCAACATATGGGGTATCAGCATACTCAGGACACATTGGACAACAACTTTTGGGGTCCAATTTCTCCTGTTACCCTTGGGAAAATACAAAACTGGGGGCTGAAAAATAATTTTTGTGGAAAAAAAAAATTAATTTCATGGCTCTGCGTTATAAACTGTAGCAAAACACTTGGGGGTTCAAAGTTCTCACAACACATCTAGATAAGTTCCTTGGGGGCTCTAGTTTCCAATATGGGGTCACTTGTGGGGAGTTTCTACTGTTTAGGTACATTAGGGGCTCTGCAAACGCAATGTGACGCCTGCAGACGAATCCATCTAAGTCTGCATTCCAAATGACACTCCTTCCCTTCCGAGCTCTCCCATGCGCCCAAACAGTGGTTTACCCCACATATGGGGTATCAGCGTACAACTTTTGGGGTCCAATTTCAACTGTTACCATTGGAAAAATACAAAATTGGGGGCAAAATGATAATTTTTGTGAAAAAATATTATTTTTTATTTTTACGGCTCTGCATTATAAACTTCTGTGAATCACTTAATGGGTCAAAGTGCTCACCACTAGTGTTGAGCATTCCGATGCTGCAAGTATCGGGTATCGGCCGATACTTGCTGTATCGGAATTTCCGATACCGAGATCCGATATTTTTGTAATATCGGATATCGGTATCGAAACAACATTAATGTAAAAAGGTGTAAAAGAAAGAATTAAAATAAAAAAAATCGCTATACTCACCTCTCCGACGCAGCCGGGACCTCAGCGAAGGAACCGGCAGCGTTGTTTGTTTAAAATTCGCGCTTTTACTTGCTTACGTGAATTCCCGGCTTCTGATTGGTCAGGGCGGCCATGTTGCCGGGACGCGGACCAATCACAGCAAGCCGTGACGAAATTACGTCACGGCTTGCTGTGATTGGTCCGCGTCACGGCAACATGGCCGCCATTAACCAATCACAAGCCGTGACGTCACGGGAGGCTGGACACGCGCTTATTTTGAAAAGCGCGCGTGTCCAGCCTCCCGTGACGTCACGGCTTGTGATTGGTCACGGCGCCATATTGCCGGGACGCGGACCAATCACAGCAAGCCGTGACGTAATTTCGTCACGGCTTGCTGTGATTGGTCCGAGTCCCGGCAACATGGCCGCCCTGACCAATCAGAAGCCGGGAATTCACGTAAGCAAGTAAAAGCGCGAATTTTAAAGAAACAACGCTGCCGCTTACAATCGCCGAGGTCCCGGCTGCGTCGGACAGGTGAGTATAGCGATATTTTTTATTTTAATTCTTTATTTTACACATTTATATGGTTCCCAGGGCCTGAAGGAGAGTTTCCTCTCCTTCAGACCCTGGGAACCATCAGGAATACCGTCCGATACCTGAGTCCCATTGACTTGTATTGGTATCGGGTATCGGTATCGGATTGGATCCGATATTTTGCCGGTATCGGCCGATACTTTCCGATACCGATACTTTCAAGTATCGGACGGTATCGCTCAACACTACTCACCACACATCTAGATAAGTTCCTTAGGGGGTCTACTTTCCAAAATGGTGTCACTTGTGGGGGGTTTCAATGTTTAGGCACATCAGTGGCTCTCCAAACGCAACATGGCGTCCCATCTCAATTCCTGTCAATTTTGCATTGAAAAGTCAAATGCCGCTCCTTCCCTCCCGAGCTCTCCTATGCGCCCAAACAGTGGTTTACCTCCACATATGGGGTATCAGCGTACTGAGGACAAATTGGACAACTTTTGGGGTCCAATTTCTTTTCTTACCCTTGGGAAAACAAAAAATTGGGGGTGAAAAGATCATTTTTGTGAAAAAATATGATTTTTCATTTTTACGGCTCTGCATTATAAACTTCTGTGAATCACTTAATGGATCAAAGTGCTCACCACACATCTAGATAAGTTCCTTAGGGGGTCTACTTTCCACAATGATGCCACTTGTGGGGGGGGGTTTTCAATGTTTAGGCACATCAGGGGCTCTCCAAACGCAACATGGCGTCCCATCTCAATTCCAGTCAATTTTGCATTGAAAAGTCAAATGGCGCTCCTTCGCTTCCAAGCTCTGCCATGCGCCCAAACAGTGGTTTACCCCCACATATAGGGTATCGGCGTACTCAGGAGAAATTGTACAACAACTTTTTTGGTCCATGTTCTCCTGTTACCCTTGGTAAAATAAAACAAATTGGAGCTGAAATAATTTTTTTGTGAAAAAAAGTTAAATGTTCATTTTTATTTAAACATTCTAAAAATTCCTGTGAAACACCTGAAGAGTTAATAAACTTCTTGAATGTGGTTTTGAGCACCTTGAGGGTTGCAGTTTTTAGAATGGTGTCACACTTGGTTATTTTCTATCATATAGACCCCTCAAAATGACTTCAAATGAGATGTGGTCCCTAAAAAAAATGGTGTTGCAAAAATGAGAAATTGCTGGTCAACTTTTAACCCTTATAACTCCCTAACAAAAAAAAATTTGATTCCAAAATTGTGCTGTTGTAAAGTAGACATGTGGGAAATGTTACTTAATAAGTATTTTTTTGTGATATATCTCTGTGATTTAATTGCATAAAAATTCAAAGTTGGAAAATTGTGAAATTTTCAAAATTTTCACCAAATTTCTGCTTTTTCCACAAATAAACGCAGGTAATATCAAAGAAATTTTACCACTATCATGAAGTACAATATGTCACGAGAAAACAGGGTCAGAATCACCGGGATCCGTTGAAGCGTTCTAGAGTTATATACTCATAAAGGGACAGTGGTCAGAATTGTAAAAATTGGCCTGGTCATTAAGGTGCTTACCACCCTTGGAGGTAAATGGGTTAAGCCCTGTTCACACTGCACTTCTGCAGTGCTTCTGGGGGCTCTGCCTGAATCCCCCTAAAATAGGATTCACATAAATCCCCGATGGCCACAGAATGCACTGAAACAAGCTGAGGTCAAACGAATTCCATTTGTTTGTTTTTTTCTGAAATTGACCATCTGATGTATTTTCTTAGTCTCAGTTTGTGTTTTTCATCTAAAAGTGTCCACTTTTCTGTAGCTGTTGGGACAGACGGACACGTTCAGAAAAAAATAAATCACATGTGGAATTCATGTGAACTCCATTCCTGCCATTGCAATCTATGGCTCTATAGGGGATTCAGGCAGAACCCACCGGGCGCAGTAAAGACAGTGTGAACAGGCCCTAATGTAAAACACAGGCATTAGACATAAACTGCAGATCCCTATTATGGCGATTCTACAATTACAGAACTATATATGCAGCACATATACACTATACATGTACACATTATATATACTTTATAAATATAGAAACATACGCTACAGTATATATTGTATATGCAGTATTCAGACACATACACATATGTAAACTATATACACGCAGAAACATTCAGTTTATATACAGTATGCTCCCATACATATACAGTTTATACATATATATATATACACAATATACTGCATACATGCACACATACAGTATACATATGTAATAAATACACACACACTGTATACTGTTTGTACATGCACATACAGTACTTCAAGCTGTCATTGATGTTAGAGGGGGAATACACGGTAATAAGAAATGGGGTATGTGAACTTTTGATCAGGGTCATTTGGATGTTTTAGGTTGTCATTGATTTAAAAAGAGAAAACACAGTAGTTTGACAATAAATGGCTTCACCCAACCACTAACCATGAGTGGAGAAAAAGTTTTGGTGTCATCATTCATATTCTCTGAAAAAAGGCCAAGAAAGCAAAAATTCTGCCTGGGTATGTAAACTTTTGAGCACAACTATATACAGTTGTGGCCAAAAGTATTGACACCCCTGCAATTCTGTCAGATAATACTTAGTTTCTTCCTGAAAATGATTGCAATCACACATTCTTTGGTATTATTATCTTCATTTAATTTGTCTCAAATGAAAAAACACAAAAGAGAATGAAGCAAAAAGCAAAACATTGATCATTTCACACAAAACTCCAAAAATGGGCCAGACAAAAGTATTGGCACCAACAGCCTACTTGGTTGCACAACCTTTAGCCAAAATAACTGCGACCAACCGCTTCCGGTAACCATCAATGAGTTTCTTACAATGCTCTGCTGGAATTTTAGACCATTCTTCTTTGGCAAACTGCTCCAGGTCCCTGATATTTGAAGGGTGCCTTCTCCAAACTGCCATTTTTAGATCTCTCCACAGGTGTTCTATGGGATTCAGATCTGGACTCATTGCTGGCCACCTTAGAAGTCTCCAGTGCTTTCTCTCAAACCATTTTCTAGTGCTTTTTGAAGTGTGTTTTGGGTCATTGTCCTGCTGGAAGACCCATGACCTCTGAGGGAGACCCAGCTTTCTCACACTGGGCCCTACATTATGCTGCAAAATTTGTTGGTAGTCTTCAAACTTCATAATGCCATGCACACGGTCAAGCAGTCCAGTGCCAGAGGCAGCAAAGCAACCTCAAAACATCAGGGAACCTCCGCCATGTTTGACTGTAGGGACTGTGTTCTTTTCTTTGAATGCCTCTTTTATTCTCCTGTAAACTCTATGTTGATGCCTTTGCCCAAAAAGCTGTACTTTTGTCTCATCTGGCCAGAGAACATTCTTCCAAAACGTTTTAGGCTTTTCAGGTAAGTTTTGGCAAACTCCAGCCTGGCTTTTTTATGTCTCGGGGTAAGAAGTGGGGTCTTCCTGGGTCTCCTACCATACAGTCCCTTTTCATTCAGACGCCGACGGATAGTACGGGTTGACACTGTTGTACCCTTGGACTGCAGGGCAGCTTGAACTTGTTTGGATGTTAGTCGAGGTTCTTTATCCAACATCCGCACAAACTTGCGTTGAAATCTCTTGCCAATTTTTCTTTTCCGTCCACATCTAGGGAGGTTAGCCACAGTGCCATGGGCTTTGATGACACTGCACACGGTAGACACAGTAACATTCAGGTTTTTGGAGATGGACTTGTAGCCTTGAGATTGCTCATGCTTCCTCACAATTTGGTTTCTCAAGTCCTCAGACAGTTCTTTGGTCTTTTTTCTTTTCTCCATGCTCAATGTGGTACACACAAGGACACAGGACAGAGGTTGAGTCAACTTTAATCCATGTCAACTGGCTGCAAGTGTGATTTAGTTATTGCCAACACCTGTTAGGTGCCACAGGGAAGTTACAGGTGCTGTTAATTACACAAATTAGAGAAGCATCACATGATTTTTCAAACAGTGCCAATACTTTTGTCCACCCCCTTTTTTATGTTTGGTGTGGAATTATATCCAGTTTGGCTTCAGGACAATTCTTTTTGTGTTTTTTCATTTAAGACAAATTAGATGAAGATAATTATAACAAAGAATTTGTGTTTGCAATCATTTTCAGGAAGAAACTGAGTATTATCTCACAGAATTGCAGGGGTGTCAATACTTTTGGCCACAACTGTATGATACCAGAATCCAGATTTCTATATTGATACAGTACAAGAACCAAGGTTATTCAAAATATAGCGACACAAAAATAATTATTTTTTCTATAAAATAGTTTTTATTGTATGAAAGCGCCAAAACATAAAAAACATATAAATGAGGTGTCGCTGTAATCGTACTAACCCAAATAATGCAACTGCTTTATCAATTTTAACACGCGCGAAACGGTGAAAACACTCCCCTCTCCCCCCCAAAAGACATTCAGGAATTGCTTTTTTGTTCATTCTGCCTCCCAAAAATCAGAATAAAAAGCGATCAAAAAATGTCATGTGCCTAAAAATGGTACAAATAAAAACGTCAACTCATTCCGTGAAAAACAAGACCTCACATGACTGTGAGCCGAAGTATGGAAAAATTATAGCTCTCAAAATGCGGTAATGCAAAAACTTTTTTTTTATGCAATAAAAAGTTTCTTTTAGTGTGTGACAGCTGCCAAACATAAAAAACCGCTATAAATAGTAAATCAAACCCCCTTTATCATCCTATTAGGGGAAAATAATAAAATAAAAAAATGTATTTATTTCCAATTTCCCATTAGGGTTAGGGTTGGGGCTAAAGTTAGGATTAGGGTTGTGGCTAAAGTTAGGGTTAGGGTTTGGGTTAGGGTTGGAATTAGGATTAGAGTTGGAATTAGTGTCAAGGTTGGGATTAGGTTTAGGGTTAGGGTTGGAGTTAGAATTGGGGAGTTTCCACTGTTTAGGCACAATTTCAGCCAATTTTGCATTGAAAAGTCCAACGGCGTTCCTTACCTTTCAAGCTCTGCAATGCACCCAAACAGTGGTTTATCCCCACATTTGGGGTATCAGCAAACTCAGGACAAATTTCACAGCAACTTTTGGGGTCTAATTTCTCCTGTTACCCTTGGGAAAATAAAAAAATGGGAGTGAAAAGCTAATTTTTGTGAAAAAAATATGATTTTTTATTTTTACGGCTCTACATTATAAAACTTTTGAGAAGCACTTGGGGTTTCAAAGTGCTCACCACACATCTAGATAAGTTCCTTAGGTGGTCTACTTTCCAAAATGGGGTCACTTGTGGGAGATTTCCACTGTTTAGGCACATCAGGGGCTCTCCAAACGCAACATGGCGTCCGATCTCAATTCCAGCCAATTTTGCATTGAAAAGTCAAACGGCGCTACTTCCCTTCCGAGCTCTGCCGTGCGCCCAAACAGTGGTTTACCCCCACATATGGGGTATCGGCGTACTCAAGGCAAATTGCACAACAACATTTGGCATCCAATTTCTCCTGTTACCCTTAGTAAAATAAAACAAATTGGATCTGAAGAAATTTTTTTGTGAATTAAACTTAAATGTTCATTTTTTTTTCAACATTCCAAAAATTCCTGTGAAGCACCTGAAGGGTTAATAAACTTCTTGAATGTGGTTTTGAGTACCTTGAGGGGTGCAGTTTTTAGAATGGTGTCACTTTTGGGCATTTTCTGTATATAGGCCCCTCAAAGTCACTTCAAGTGTGAGGTGCTCCCTAAAAAATGGTTTTGCAAATTTTGCTGTAAAAATGAGAAATCGCTGGTCAACTTTTAACCCTTATAGCATCCTAACAAAAAAAAATATGTTTCCAAAATTGCGCACATGTAAAGCAGACATGTGGGAAATGTTATTTATTAACTATTTTGTGTGATATGACTCTCTAATTTAAGGGCATAAAAACTAAAAGTTTGAAAATTGCGACATTTTCTAAATATTTCCGGTTTTTTCACAAATAAATGCAAGTCAAATTGAATAAATTTTACCACTATCATAAAGTATAATATGTCATGAGAAAACAGTGTCAGAATCAGTGGGATCCGTTGAAGCGTTCCAGAGTTATAACCTCATAAAGTGACAGTGGTCAGAATTATAAAAATTGGCCCAGTCATTAAGGTGAAAACAGGCTTCGTCTCAAAGGGGTTAAAGCCCTCATGAAAAAAAACTTTTATTCATAAGCAAAATAGAAACCCTGGCCAGTTAACTCCCTCCCCATTTTGAATGTAGGCGTAGTAGTCCCAGATTATTTTTGAGATCCTCTAATATATACCAGACTGTAGAGACAAAAGGATTAACCATATTCTCTTTTTTCCCCGAAGAGCAACAATTCACAATAAATTGCTTCCAATTCAAAAGAAACTTGCCTGCTTGTGTTTCTTTATTACAGAAGGCATCCTGCTGTTCTACCTCCATGAAATGTTTAATTTGTTCTATCAGTAAGTCTGGATCTAGCCAATATTTAAGAAGCATTTTCTTTGCTAATATAAGCAAGGTGTACTGTAGTTTGGGAGGACCACCAATCTTCTTATTAGGAGCATCTGTCTTATTCCAGAAGTGAAACAAGGCTAAGTAGGGAGACAAGGAGTAACCTGAACCCAAAATGGTAGTAATCAAATTTGATACTAGAACCCAAAAAGAGACTGACACAGGACAAGACCAAAGGCCATGTATGAGGTCGGAGAGATCAACATGTTAGGGCATGTTAGGCTATGGGTTGAACTACATGGACTTAAAGTCTTCCTTCAACCTTAATAACTATGTTACTATGAGATGGTATTTTGGACAAGCAGTCTATTTGATAGAGGATATTTTTTGGGTATATTGAAATGGCCCCATGCATGATATTATGCTGGGCCTCTCTCCACATTTCGTTTATAATGTGTTTCCTAAACAAGCTCTACTCCGCTCTAATCTTGAAGGGAATCCCTACATCGTCTAATTGCTGCTTCCAATATTGAAAGAAGATAAATTAGATTTCATTACAGAATAAAGAACCAATATTAAAGGGGTACCATGGGAAATAACAATATGACATCCAGCTCATTTTGGCCAACCTCAAATGTTACATCTTTTAAGTTGGCCATAATGGAGAGTTTGATTTGCTCATACTGAAAATAGTCATGGGGAGGTAGGTTATATTTCTCCAGACATTCTGTATGTTAGCATCTCAATTCAGTTGGGTGGAGAAGATGAGATGTTATTTATTCCCTCCTGTTGCCATTTTGAAAAAAAAAATATTTTCCCTACTCTGAGGGAATTCGGGGTGTCGCCATAATGGAAGGTGTTTTGAAATTAAAATGAAAGGCCAAACTTTTCCTTACTGCCTTCCAAGTGGAGAGAGTATCCCTAAAAATAACCAATCTCCTTACTACTGAAGGTAATGAGACAATAGGGGAATGGAGGAGAGAAGCTAAGTTAAAGGGCTATGAATAGTTGGATTATAGCATGTGATCAGAGTACGTGTGTCTTTTGTGAAGCCAGTCAATTATATAGTGGGAGAGGCAGGCAAGATTATAGTTTCTAATGCTTGGGAAGTTAATGCCTCCGTCGTCTTTGGACACCATGAGCTTGTTCAGGCTAATCCTAGGACGTTTACCCCTCCAGATAAAATGACTGAAGGCCCTATTGAGTGTGGTGACGTCAGAGTGTTTCAGGAGTAATGGTAAGGTTTGTAATTGGTACATGAGCCTGGCTGTACTAATCATTTTCACCATGTGTGCCCTCCCCATAAAGGATAAGGGTAAGTCCCGCCATGCCTTTAGCTGACTAGTATTTTTTTTATAAGAGGGGGATAATTTGGGGTGTACAGAGATGTTGGCAATCGGCCTATTTTAATTCCCAGATAAGTAATTTACGAAGGTGCTAACGACAAACGACCCAATGACATAGTTGAGTAACGTTTTATTCCTTTTTCAGTTAATGGAAGCATTTTGGATGTTTTTACATAAATTTTAATACCGGAGTAAGAACCAAAGTCCCTAAGCAGGTCGAGCAATAAAGGCAGGTGCTGAGAGGGATCTGACATAAATAGAATGACGTCATGTGCAAAAAAGGCCGCCTGAATCGATTTCTTGGTACATTGGATCTCGGAAAATGTATTTGGATCAGATAAAATGCGGACTAAGGGTTCCAGAGCCAAGTAAAAAAAAAGGGGGACAAAGGAAATCCCTGTCTCGTTCCCTTTTTAGGAGAAAAGGGAGTAGACAAAAAACCCAGAGCGGATACCTGAGCTCTCAGAGAAGAGTATAAATTGCCAACGTAAATAAAGGGGCCCGTTAAAGACATTTTTGCTAAGACTTTTTATAACCACTCCTAATTAATGTTATCAAAGGCCTTTTCCACGTCTGAGATGATTGCAGGGGAATCTTTTAAGTTAGATGAGGAATGGAATTTATCAAGCACCAAGAGTACTTTTCTGATATTCAAAGTGGCCCAGGTACCTCTTATACACCCCGCCTGGGCAGGAGATATGAGGTGAGGTAAAACTACCTCTATTACTCTTAATAACACTTCTGAAACGTCATATAATCCATGGGGTTTCAAAGTATTAGGTCTATACCTCCAATACATTTCTACTTAGTTTCTGGATGCGATTAGGTGTTTCCGGAGGGGTATACTCAATTGGGCTACCGTATATACTCCAGTATAAGCCGAGATTTTCAGCCCATTTTTTTATATCGGCTTATACTCGAGTCCCAGGGGGTCGTGGGGGAGCGGCAGCTATCAAATTATACTTATTATACTTAACTGCTCCTGTCACTGACAAGCAGGGACCGCGCCGGGAGCAGGTAAGTATATCGGGGGAGGGTGAGCATTGCGCGATATTCACCTCTCCCCATTCCACCGCCGGGCGACGCTCCGTCTTCCGCATCCTCTGGCTATGACTGTTCAGGTCAGTGGGCACGATGATGTAGTTAGTGTGCGCCGCCGTCTGCCTGAACAGTCACTGCGGAGGGATGCGGTGAATATCGCAAGTGCCGGGGGCCTGAGCGACGAGAGGTGAGTATGTCTTTTTTTATTTTAATCGCAGCAACAGCATATGGGGCATAATCTATAGAGCATCTTATGGGGCATAATCTATGGAGAATCTTATGGGGCCATCAACCTTTGTGCAGCATTATATGGGGCACATGTTTTTATGGAGCATCTTATGGGACCATTATTAACCTTTATGCAGCATTGTATGGGGCACATGTTTTTATGGAGCATCTTATGGGGCCATCAACCTTTATGCAGCATTGTATAGGGCAAATGTTTCTATAGAGCATCTTATGGGGCCATTATTAACCTTTGTGCAGCATTGTATGAGGCATATTTTAATATGGAGCATCTTATGGGGCCCATCATGAATTGTATGGAGCATTATATGGGGCTCCTGATTCAATATGGATATTCAAAAACACTTAACCTACTGATGTCTCAATTAATTTTACTTTTATTGGCATCTATTTCTATTTTTGAAATTTACCAGTAGCTGCTGCATTTTCCTCCCTAGGCTTATACTCGAGTCATTAAGTTTGTTGTGGCAAAATTACGGATCTCGGATTATACTCGGATCAAATTATACTCGAGTATATACGGTATCTGTCATGGTTCCCAATGGCAGGGAAACATCAGAACACAAAAAATAACGAACGAGCTCTGGGTGATGGAATCTAGAGCTGACCATGAGCTAAATCTACCACACAACTAACAGTAGCCAGGGAGCATACCTATGGCTTCCTAGATGCCACGCGCCAGCCGGAGGACTAACTACGCCTGGTAGAGGAAGGAACAGACCTGGCTTACCTCTAGGGAAATACCCCGAAAGATGATAGCAGCCCCCCACATGTAATAACGGTGAGTTAAGAGGAAAAGACATACACAGTATGAAAGTAGATTTAGCAAAGAGAGGTCCACTTACTAGATAGCAGAAAGATACAAAAGAGGACTTCACGGTCAACTGAAAACCCTTTCAAAAACCATCCTGAAATTACTTTAAGACTCCTGTGTCAACTCATGACACAGGAGTGGCAATTTCAGCCCGCAAGAGCTTCCAGCTACAGAGAATAACAAAAACTGCAAACTGGACAAAAGATACAAAACAAAAGGACAAAGTCCACTTAGCTGATCAGCAGACTAGTAGCAGGAACATGCAACCGAAGGCTCTGGTTACAATGATGACCGGCAAGGAAATGACTGGAGAGCAAGGCTAAATAGGAAACTCCCAAACGCTGATGGAAGCAGGTGAACAGAAGCAGCAAAGTGCAAACAAGTCACCAGTACCACCAGCAACCACCAGGGGAGCCCAAAAAGCGGATACACAACAGGTATCTGTATGAGTTGATTCTCTTATAAAATGGTTGGATGTATACAGTTTGTTACAGATACAACGAATGACATATATTACAAAGTCTGTATTATATGTTAAATGTTGATTGATTGGAAAGCTTTCCCCAGTAGATGTGGAGGAAAAACCAACAGCACCGTGAACAATAGATGAATAGCACAAATATTTTTTATCCTAAACCTGAAAATACCATTTAATGTATTTGATTGGTTAGGTATAATTAGTAGTGATGAGCGAGTGTACTCGTTGCTCGGGTTTTCCCGAGCATGCTCGGGTGTCCTCCGAGTATTTGTTATTGCTCGGAGATTTCGTTTTCGTCACCTCAGCTGAATGATTTAAAGGTACTAGCAGGCTGAGTACATGTGGGGGTTGCCTGGTTGCTAGAGAATCCCTACATGTATTCAAGCTGGCTAGTAGCTGTAAATCATTCAGCTGAGGTGACGAAAACTAAATCTCCAAACACTAACAAATACTCGGAGGACACCCGAGCATGCTCAGGAAAACCCGAGCAACGATATCACTAATAATTAGTAATAAACGCGATCTGAGGTGACTCAGAGCCAGAATGTTTATGTAGGGGCACTACAAAAGGCTATAGTCAGATTTCTGGGCAATGTTTTCCCAAGGATGGGTACATTCTGAAGTACATGCCATCGTTCCTGAGAGATCTGACATATTTCTTTAAAACAAGAGTTAAACTGAATAATAAAATTAAATTCATGTATATTTTTAACTTCCAATTTTTATTACATTTCTGTAAGGTCAAAAGGCTCCTTTAACTAGATTGTTTGGATATTTCTGGATTTCAAATCTCTTTAGCAGGACTAGCTTGTGATATAATATCGGTGTCTAGGCTGCAATTCTTTTTCCAAAACTTAGAAGTGAACTGGACTCCACGAACAGAGACTATGCGGAGAGGGAGACAGTGGAGACGAAATCCATGCTGGAAGAATTGCGTGGCAAGCTTAGGTGCGGAGGGAAGGCCAGCAACAGGTATGAAATGAGCCATCTTAGAGAACCGATCCATCACAACCCAGATGGTGCTGCAACCCTTGGAGAGGGACAGATCCGTGATTAAATCCATAGCGAAATGTCGCCAGAGGGCAGCAGGAACTGGCAGAGGCTGGAGACCAGCAGGCTAATCCCTGGAAGAAAAGAACAAGTCAGAATCCCACTGAGAATTAGAATCAAACATTATTAAAAGGCAACGTTCCCTCAGGTGACACAATTAGGTAAAGCTATATACAATATTATAGGATACATCGTACACATGTGGCTCCACTCAGTACACACGTCTCTGCTCCGCACACCTCTTACACACACGACTCCGCTCCGTACACCTCGTAAACACACGGCTCCGCTCCGTACACACGTGTCTCCGCTCCGTACACCTCGTACACACACGGCTCCGCTCTGTACACCTCGTACACACGACTCTGCTACATCCACACTGTAAACCCCTCCTGACACATAAACTTCCCCTCATTCAGGACCATGACAACCAGCACAGCAGAGTCCTGTATACACTGAGGCCCCTGATCATGTGACCCCTGACTCCTCCCCTCCTGTGACCTCATCTCAGGTCCTGCGCGCACAGAACAGTCATACAATGGTTGCGTCCATACCTCCCAACTTTTGAAGATGGGAAAGAGGGACAAAGTTTGCGGCGTGCGAAGCGCGCCGCGGCAAATTTTAGGCCACGCCTCTGACCACACCCATTCATAATTAGTCACACCCATATCCACGTCCCAAGCACACCCATTTAGCACTGCTGATCACACTGTTTCATATACAATAGTTATAAACAAAAAAATATGGCCACAGTGCTCCATACCGTATAATGACCACACATGATGCCCCATACTGTATAATGGCCACACATGACGCTCCATACTGTATAATGGCCACACATGATGCTCCATACTGTATAATGGCCACACATGACGCTCCATACTGTATAATGGCCACACATGACGCTCCATATTGTATAATGACCGCACATGATGCTCCATACTGTATACTGGCTGCACATGATGCTCCATATTGTATAATGACTGCACATGATGCTCCATACTGTATAATGGCCACACATGATGCTCCATACTGCATAATGGCCACACATGATGCTCCATACTGTATAATGACCGCACATGATGCTCCATATTGTATAATGACCGCACATGATGCTCCATACTGTATAATGGCCACACATGATGCTCCATACTGTATAATGACCGCACATGATGCTCCATACTGTATAATGACCGCACATGATGCTCCATATTGTATAATGACCGCACATGATGCTCCATACTGTATACTGGCTGCACATGATGCTCCATATTGTATAATGACTGCACATGATGCTCCATACTGTATAATGACTGCACATGATGCGCCATACTGTATAATGACCGCACATGATGCCCCATACTGTATAATGACCGCACATGATGCTCCATACTGTATAATGGCCGCACATGATGCTCCATACTGTATAATGACCGCACATGATGCTCCATATTGTATAATGGCCACACATGATGCTCCATACTGTATAATGACCGCACATGATGCTCCATACTGTATGCTGGCTGCACATGATGCTTCATACTGTATAATGACCGCACATGATGCTGCATACTGTATAATGACCGCACATGATGCTCCATACTGTATAATGGCCACAGTTCTCCATACTGTATAATGACATACAGGCATGCAGCTCACACACACGCTCACACACATGCACACGCACACAGCTCACACACATGCAGCACACACACAGCTCACACACGCACGCAGCTCACACACATGCAGCATCACACACACAGTATCACACATACACACGCAGCATCACAAACGCAGCTCACAAACACATGCAGCTTTGACACAAATGCATCACATACGCAGCCATCACACACACACACAGCCATCACACACACACGCAGTCATCACACACACACGCAGCCATCACACACACACACGCAGCCATCACATACACACACGCAGCCATCACACACACACACACGCAGCCATCACACACACACACGCAGCCATCACACACACACGCAGCCATCACACACACACGCAGCCATCACACACACACGCACACACACTCTCATCTTGATCGCTGCTGGCTCTCTGCCTCAGCGTGGCAGCGCAGCGCCGCACACACAGGGGGCGGGCGGGATCGGTCGGGAGGAGACCCAGCATGTATAAGAAAAAAAAAACAGCCACAAACCTAAGCTACTCAGGTGCCGCCCCCTGCATTGTCCCCGCCCTAGGCACGTAGTGCGGGACATTAGTGTCCCGCCCGGGATCCCGGGGCTGACTGTCAAAATCAGGACAGTCCCGCGGGATCCGGGACGGTTGGGAGGTATGGTTGCGTCTAGTTCGGAGTTGATTTTTTGAGGCCTAATTTTATCAACTCCACTCTAGACGGCTCACTACTGAAGTGACTAGATCGGAGTGGATATTTTGTGGTCCTCATTCCAGCCACTCCACTCTAGCCGGTTCACTGGTGAGGTGACTAGATTATAGTTGAATTTTTGAGGCCTCACTGCAGTCACATGTTTTTGATGACCTCATTTTAGCCACTCCACTGTAGACGGTTCACTGGTGGGGGGACTAGATTGGAGTGGATTTTTTGATGATCTCTCTGCAGCTTCTCCATTCTAGACAGTTCGGTTTCTACATTGACGTTCCTCAAAAAATCAACTCCAATGTTCAGAATGGAGCTGATTCCAGGATCCTCATAGACTGCAATGTAGTGGAATTGGAATGTATATACACACATTGTATATATGTATATATAGATATATATATATATATATATATATATATATATATATATATATATATATCAGCTTTATAATTGTAATAATTTAATATTTTTATTTTTTAGATACTTGCTCAAACTGTTTTTATTATGTATTTTCAAAGGGCAATTTTTTTTTTCATGATTAATCAAACTTGCATTTTATTATCGCTTTTTGTAATATAAATAATTACACATAGCGCTGATTGTTCATTTTTGCCTGAATTTTACTTTTAGTGTATTTCCACCAGTCCTGGCTGCACCACCGACATTGGAATTATTCCATGGCGCTTTACATGTTAAAGGGGCAGATATAGACAAGCACAATAAGCATGTGCAAAACAAGGCACACACAAGTACAGAAGGAAGACCCTGCCCGCGAGGGCTCACAGTCCACAGGGGATGAGTGAGGATACACTAGGATAGGGTAGAGGGTCGTACGGCAGTTCAGCAGACCAATGATCACTGCAGTTGTAGGCTTGTGGGAAGAGGTGGGTCTTCAGGTTCTTTTTGAAGGTTTCCTTTGTAGGCGAGAGTCTGATTCCAGAGTATGGGGAGACATAGAAGCATACCTCCCAACTTTTGAAGATGGGAAAGAGGGACAAAGTTTGCGGCGTGCGAAGCGCGCCGCGGCAAATTTTAGGCCACGCCTCTGACCACACCCATTCATAATTAGTCACACCCATATCCACGTCCCAACCACACCCATTTAGCACTGCTGATCACACTGTTTCATATACAATAGTTATAAACAAAAAAATATGGCCACAGTGCTCCATACCGTATAATGACCACACATGATGCCCCATACTGTATAATGGCCACACATGACGCTCCATACTGTATAATGGCCACACATGATGCTCCATACTGTATAATGGCCACACATGACGCTCCATACTGTATAATGGCCACACATGATGCCCCATACTGTATAATGGCCACACATGACGCTCCATACTGTATAATGACCGCACATGATGCTCCATACTGTATACTGGCTGCACATGATGCTCCATATTGTATAATGACTGCACATGATGCTCCATACTGTATAATGGCCACACATGATGCTCCATAATGCATAATGGCCACACATGATGCTCCATACTGTATAATGACCGCACATGATGCTCCATATTGTATAATGACCGCACATGATGCTCCATACTGTATAATGGCCGCACATGATGCTCCATACTGTATACTGGCTGCACATTATGCTCCATATTGTATAATGACTGCACATGATGCTCCATACTGTATAATGACCGCACATGATGCTCCATACTGTATAATGACCGCAAATGATGCCCCATACTGTATAATGACCGCACATGATGCTCCATACTGTATAATGGCCGCACATGATGCTCCATACTGTATAATGACCGCACATGATGCTCCATACTGTATAATGACCGCACATGATGCTCCATATTGTATAATGGCCACACATGATGCTGCATACTGTATAATGACCGCACATGATGCTCCATACTGTATAATGGCCACAGTTCTCCATACTGTATAATGACATACAGGCACGCAGCTCACACACACGCTCACACACATGCACACGCACACAGCTCACACACACGCAGCACACACACAGCTCACACACGCACGCAGCTCACACACATGCAGCATCACACACACAGTATCACACATACACACGCAGCATCACAAACGCAGCTCACAAACACATGCAGCTTTGACACAAATGCATCACATACGCAGCCATCACACACACACACAGCCATCACACACACACATGCAGTCATCACACACACACACGCAGCCATCACACACACACACGCAGCCATCACATACACACACGCAGCCATCACACACACACACGCAGCCATCACACACACACACGCAGCCATCACACACACGCGCAGCCATCACACACACACGCAGCCATCACACACACACGCAGCCATCACACACACCCAGCCATCACACACACACACGCAGCCATCACACACACACACGCAGCCATCACACACACACACGCAGCCATCACACACACACACGCAGCCATCACACACACACACACAGCCATCACACACACACACACACCAGCCATCACACACACACCCAGCCATCACACACACACACCCAGCCATCACACACACCAGATACCTCATACACACATGACACACACACATGCAGCATCAGACACACACACACACATCACACACACACACATCACATCATCTCCTCTGTGTTGCAGGGGCGGCTGATCTGTCCATGTGCAGCTCTTCAGTTTCTCCGGCTGCTCACAGCTCTGCACTGTCCCGGCACCTCCCCCGTCTCTCCTTCTCTGCCGGGATAGCAGCTAAGAGCAGGAGAAGCCGGAGCTCCGTGCACACACAGGAGGAAGTGAGTCGCTGACCTCTCATCTTGATCGCTGCTGGCTCTCTGCCTCAGCGTGGCAGCGCAGCGCCGCACACACAGGGGGCGGGCGGGATCGGTCGGGAGGAGACCCAGCATGTATAAGAAAAAAAAAACAGCCACAAACCTAAGCTACTCAGGTGCCGCCCCCTGCATTGTCCCCGCCCTAGGCACGTAGTGCGGGACATTAGTGTCCCGCCCGGGATCCCGGGGCTGACTGTCAAAATCAGGACAGTCCCGCGGGATCCGGGACGGTTGGGAGGTATGATAGAAGTCTTGTATGCGGTTGTGGGAAAAAGCGATAATAGGGGAGTAGAGAAGAAGATCTTGAGAGGATCGAAGGTTGCGTGTGGGTAAGTAGCGGGAGGCCATGTCACAGTTGTATGGAGGAGACTGGTTGTGGATGGCTTTGTATGTCAGTTAGGGTTTTGAACTGGAGCCTCTGGACAATAGGAAGCCAGTGAAGAGCTTGGCAGAGAGGAGAGGCTGTGGAATAACGGGGAGACAGGTGGATTAGTCAGGCAGCAAAGTGTAAGATGATTGCAGTGGCACCAGAGCCCTAGAGGGGAGGTCAGAGAGTAGGAGGTTGCAGTAATCGAGGGGGGAGATGATAAGGGCGTGCACTAGCGTTTTTGTGGTTTCATGGTCATGGAATGCACGGATCTGGGAAATATTTTTGAGTTTAATTTGGCAGGAGGAGGCAAGGGCTTTCACAAGTTGCAGATTTTTGTGCAGATTTCTTCCTTTTTTACCCCTGCAGATTTCTATTATGGAATGGGTGCAGAAACGCAGCAGTTCTGCACAAATAATTGACATGCTCCTTTTTATAATCTGCTGCGTTTTCCATGCAGATTTTTCCGCACCATCAGCACAGCATTTTTTTTTGCCATTGATTTACACTGTACTGTAAATCACTTGCAGATCTGCAGCGTTTCTGCACGGAAAAAAAAAGCTGCAGTACTGCAGGAAATCTGCAACGTGTGCACATACCCTGAATGTTCAGTCTATTAGATATGACGAGATGCAGGTTAGGGCCAAGTCTGTGATGCCAAGAGATGAGAGAATCTGTGGCAGAAGGGAATGGTCGACAGTATCCAAGGCAAAAGACAGGTCCAGGAGAAGGAAGTCTGAGTAGTGTCGCTTGCTCTTGGCAGTTAGTAGGTCGTTGGTGACTTTAGTTAGGGCAATATCAGTTGAGTGATGCTGTTGGAAGCCAGATTATAACCGGACAAAGAGGGAGCAGGAGGAGAGGAGGACAGTTCAAGATGGACATGCTGTTCCAGTAGTTTTGAGGCATAAGGGAGAAGAGATATTGGGTGATAGCTAGTCTCAGAGGATGGGTCGAGGGAGGGCTTTTTAAGGATGGGTGTGATCGAGGCATGCTTGAAGAGTGAGGGGAAGACACCAGTTGTGAGAGGTTGAAGAGGTGTGTTATGATTTGGATGAAGACTGTGGCGAGGTTAGGGATGAGGTGGGACGGGAGCGGGTCAAGCGTGCAGGTGAGGTGTGATCTTGACAGGAGGGTGAAGAGCTGATCTTTTGTCATGGAGGAGAAGCTGGTTTTGGAGGAAGTGTTGAGCAGCTAAGAGGGGCATTGGGGGCTGCGTCCAAAGCTTTCTCTGATCGTATCAATCTTTTGCTTAAAGAGGCAAAGTCTTCAGCAGAAATGAGAGGAGTGGGGAGGTGCTGGGGGATGGATTAGAGAACTGAAAGTGTTGAAAAGCTGTTTAGGGTTGTGAGGATATGAGAGATGAAAAGTTTGTTTTGCGGCAGTGAGCGTAGACTTGAAGCTGGCGAGGGACTGCTTGTATGCGATGAAGTGCTTGGCAGAGCAGGATCGCTTCCATCCATCACCCTGGAAGCCCGTCTCAGTTCTTTGGTCAGGTTGGTCAGCCAGGTTGGTCAGCCAGGGCTGCCTGTTGATTGCACGAGTTTTGCTAAGCGTGAGGGGGGCGGCCGAGTCAAGTGTTGCTGTTATTGTGGTGTTATAAAGTCTTTCCAGATGGCCCCATTCCCTGGATAAAATGGTTTCAACTCATTGTGGTAAGAAAACAACATAGGGGTATGTTTTGCCTTTTTAAGGATACCAACGGCTCTGTGGGAAGCAAGTCATCTTCCTTGACCTCGAGAGTATGTTTGACTACCAAGATCAGATTGTTCACCATATCCTGAAGCTTTGATGGCCCGGTCAGAGTCTAGATCAGAGTTCAACTTAGTCAGAAGCTTGAGCAGCCTGTGGCTCGAACGATGAAGAGCAATTGACAGATGTCAACCTGGAAAATATGGAAGTCCAGGGAGAACCAGAAGAGTAAATGGAGGGTGTCTGCTTCTTGGATCTTCTATGCAATCGGCACTGATGGAGTGCATCAGAAGGGAAACCGACACACCTCGTGGAGCGTTCAGAACACCAGGGGCTGCTGAAAAATTAGATTTTTGGGGGGATTGTAAGGTTATGTACACACGTGGATTTTGATGCGGATCCACAGCTTAGTTGGATGTGCGGAATTGCATCAAATCCGCAGTGTAGTGCACAAGCAATATTAGTCAATGGAAAAGTGAGAACTGTTGTGCACATGCTGCGGAAAAAAAACCACGGATTTGCAGTGTTTTTTACATAGCATGTTAATTATTTTTTTCGGATCTGCAGCGTTTCTGCACCCATTGACTTACATTGAGTCAGGCAAATCCACAGGCTTAAAAAAGAGCTGCGGATTTGCTGCGGATGTGCCTGCGAGAAATGCTGCAGATCGGTAGGAGGAAGAGTTTGTGGGTGGAGAAGATTTGCATGTCTGTGTGTCTCTGCAGGGCTGTGTGTAGGCAGGCATCGTCTGATAGGACTACTAGTCCCATCCAGCTATGCCTGCTACAGTGACAGCTACTGTGTTGAAGTGTATAAAAAAAAAAAAAAAAAAAACACGTACACACATATAGACATTCAGTACATACTCAGCAATCACCTAGTCCCTGAAGCTCTCAATCACCTGTAAAAAAAACCCCAAAAACAAACTTAACCAACAGTATACTCCCTGATCCGATGTAATCCATTTAATAACAAGTGTCCCATGACGATCTCCCGTGGAGAGCTGTCACATCGGCAGATGCGACCGCTCTCCAGGGGCTCTGGTGATACGGTGACAGGAGGTAATCCTCTGCACTGTATCACTCCGCCGCTGTGAGTGCAGAGTTCATACTGTCACTTGCAGCACAGCTGTGTGGGAAAATTCTCACGCAGCAGTGCTGTAAAGTGAGAGCCCATTGAACCCTAAGTGATAACACTGCAGGAGCCATTGTCTCCTCTCAGTGTGTCACTGGAGGCCTATAGAAAAGTCACATCTCCTGATGTGACTGCTCTATAGGGGAGATCGCTGTTGGACAGTCATTATTAAATGGACTGTGTCGGACCAGGGAGTATTTGTGTTGGTTTATTATTTTTTTGCAAGAGATCGAGGGCATCGCATGGATTGGCAGAATAAAGAAAACACAACAGTTTTGCCATATTTCATTAAAATACTTTATTCTGGGTGTTTATTTAACCCTTTCACAACTATTGATGCCTCTCCATTACTAAGCCGGCTTGATGTCACCTTAAAATTCAAAGGTGGCATCAACCCCCTATTACCCCATATGCCAATGCTACTTGGGAGTGGGAAGAGAGAGAGGCTAAGTGCCAGAATTGGTGCATCTAAGGGTATGTGTCCACATTCAGGTTTGCTTCAGGCTTTGGTCAGGATTTTATGCAGGTAAAATCCTGACCAAAAATGCACCTGAGGTCACTGGCAGGTCACCTGCGGTGTTCCTGCGTGTTTTGCTCATTATAGCAACATGCTGCGTTCTGAAAAAATGCACCGCATGGGCGTTTTTGCGGGAAAAACGCATGCGTTTTTTAATGCACAGTGGAGACGGGATTTCATTAAATCCCCTCCACTATGCTGTAACATCTGGACGCTGCGTTTTTGACGCTGCGGCTCAACCGTTTCCTGAACGTGGACACATACCCTTAGAGATGCGCCATATCTGGGGGCGGCTGTCCTAGGCTATGAATATCAGCCCACAGCTGTCTGCATAGCCTTTTCTATTAATTAAAGGGGAACCCCAGGTTGTTTTGTTTTCTTTGGAGGGGGAGGGGGGAGGTCCCCCTATTTTAATAGCCAGTAAAAGCTAAATATAGAGCTGCGGGCTGAGATTCCTTGCCTGTGAAGACCCATGGGTATTAACCACTTCCCAGGCTATAAACATCGGCCCCCAGTAACTGGCTTTCCCTCTCTGGCGCAGAAAATTGTGCGGGAGCCCACACCATTTCTTAAACAGTTATTGCGTATAAGGCTGGGGTCACACTTGCAAGAAACTCGCATGAGTCTCGCATCTCAATACCCGGCACCGACGTCGGCACTTGGGACTGGAGTGTGCGGCTGCATGTATAAATACATATATGTATGTATATACAGCTGAATGCTGCGGTCCGGAGTGCCGGCGGCAGTGCCGGATATTGAGGTGCGAGACTCGTGCGACTTTCTCGCAAGTGTGATCCCGGCCTAACGCAGATTTTGTGTGTCTTTATTTAACTATGTACCATTTTATTATGTTTATTACTAATCATCGGGCTTGATATTATCTATATCTATCTATAGATCTATTATCTACATGTGTGTAAGCATTATTCTTCAATGGAGTATGTAAAAGAAGAGGTTGAACAAGAAATGACATCACAATTATTTTTTTGGTTAAATACTAAATTTTTATTTAGCTTACAAAAACGCACACAAATCCGCATGGAAAAAAAAACACATGAAAATCAGCATCAAATCCTCACGGATTTTTTAACTGGGTTTTCTGCTAAGAGATGCAGAATCTGCACAGAAAATTTCACAGGCAAATCTGCAACGTGTGCACATACCCTAAGACACACTTTTTCCCCCCAAATTGGGGTGAAAACAGGGTGCATCTTATAATCTGAATTTAAAAAAAACAAAAAAAAAAAACTTACCGAGGGGGGGTTGCGGTGGTGGAGCTGTGAAGCCTGCATCACTGCTCCACCAACACAACCCCCTTGGTAAGTTTCACAGATCCACGGAGGGTGGGGCAAAGCTGAAGCCCTGGACCTGCGGAGGAGGGGAGAGAAAGGTCACAGTGGCATTTTCCTTTTGCCTGACTGCATTGCCAGGCTGCAACTCAGCCTCTAGTGTCCAGACTTCCAGAAAATTGCCGCAGATCCCGATCAGCCTCCACAGCCATTTTCTGGAAGCCTGGATGCTAGAGGTCAAGTTGCAGCTTGGGGATGAAGGCAGGCATATGGAAAATGGCAGCCTCCACCAACCCTCCCCTCGCAGTTCCAGGGCCTCAGCTTTGTCCCCACCGTCCGTTGACCAGTAAAACCTGCCTCCTGCACCTCCAATCGATCACAGACAGCAAAGATCGGGACACTTTGGCAGGATCAGAGTCGGCAGTAAACAGAGCAGAGACCCTTTCAGGAAGAGATAGTGTGCTCAAATCCTGGGCAGTGGAGGGGTTCTTTGGGGGCTTGCATACTGAAGGTGCTGCACTTGGGGCAATGGCGTAAACTTTGGCTGAGATAAAAAAGTAAACTGATGGCCGTCCGGCAAAGAAGGAAAAAATAAAAACGCAATAAGAGGGAACACGGCAAGACTGCAAAGTGGCGTGACTTTGGGGGAGCAGGCCTCTGCGAAGTGGAGAACCCTACTGGAACCGCTACAGATCCACCCATTGATAGCTTACAAAGGACTGCGGAAGTGGAACAGATTCACTGGACAGCTGAAAGGAGGGAGCCCTGGGCTAGAAGAGATACAAATCCCTACCTGGTGTGAAAGGGAATGGGGTATGTAGAGGGGCATCCAGGGGGCTGGTGTGAGGGGGTATGGTGTATGCAGAGGGGCATCCAGGGGGCTGGTGTGAGGGGGTATGGTATATGTAGAGGGGCATCCAGGGGGCTGGTGTGAGGGGGTATGGTGTATGCAGAGGGGCATCCAGGGGGCTGGTGTGAGGGGGTATGGTGTATGCAGAGGGGCATCCAGGGGGCTGGTGTGAGGGGGTATGGTGTATGCAGAGGGGCATCCAGTGGGCTGGTGTGAGGGGGTATGGTGTATGCAGAGGGGCATCCAGGGGGCTGGTGTGAGGGGGTATGGTGTATGCAGAGGGGCATCCAGGGGGCTGGTGTGAGGGGGTATGGTGTATAAAGAGGGGCATCCAGGGGGCTGGTGTGAGGGGGCATGGTGTATAAAGAGGGGCATCCAGGGGGCTGGTGTGAGGGGGCATGGTGTATAAAGAGGGGCATCCAGGGGGCTGGTGTGAGGGGGCATGGTGTATGCAGAGGGGCATCCAGGGGGCTGGTGTGAGGGGGCATGGTGTATGCAGAGGGGCATCCAGGGGGCTGGTGTGAGGGGGCATGGTGTATGCAGAGGGGCATCCAGGGGGCTGGTGTGAGGGGGGTATGGTGTATGTAGAGGGGCATCCAGGGGGCTGGTGTGAGGGGGCATGGTGTATGTAGAGGGGCATCCAGGAGGCTGAGGCTGTGTCGCTGGTTTAAGGGGACATGGTGTATGTAGAGGGGCATCCAAGGGGCTGGTGTGAGTAGGCATGGTGTATGTAGAGGGACATCCAGGGGGCTGTGTGAGGAGGCATGGGGTATGTAGAGGAGCATCCAGGGGGCTGGTGGTGGTGGGGGGGCGGCATGAGGTATGTAGAGGAGCATCCAGGAAGCTGGTGTGAGGGGGCGGGGGCATGAGGTATGTAGAGGAGCATCCAGGAAGCTGGTGTGAGGGGGCATGGGGTATGTAGAGGGGCATCCAGGGGGCTACATTATGCCCCTCTACATATCCCCCTCACACCAGCACCCTGGATGCCCCTCTTCATACCCCATGCCCCCTTAAACCAGTCACACAGCTGGAGGGGACGGAGGGGCTGCACCATGGAGCTGTGCGAGAGGAGCTGCAGCATAGAGCCTTGTGAGGAGAGGACCTGCACCATGCAGCCGTGTGAGAAGGACTCAGGGGCTGCACATGGACCCTTGTCCAAGGGAATGAGGATGCAGGAATCGGTGTGCGCTCTAAAGTTGTAATTTGGTGTGAGGGGGGAGCATGAGGTATGTAGAGGGGGCTGGTGTGAGGGGGCATGGGGTATGTAGAGGGGCATCCAGGGGTCTGTGTGGCTGGTGTGAGGGGGTATGTAGAGGGGCATCCAGGGGTCTGTGTGGCTGGTGTGAGGGGGTATGTAGAGGGGCATCCAGGGGGCTGGTGTGAAGGAGCAAGTAAGGGGGCATCCAGGGGGCTGGTGTGAGGGGGCTTGTGTGAGGGGGGCATGAGGTATGTAGAGGGGCATCCACAGGGCTACATACCCCCTGGATGCCCCTCTACGAACCTCATACCCCCTCACACCAGCCCCCTGGATGCCCCTCTACATACCCCATGCCCCCCTCACACCAGCCCCCTGGACACCTCTCTACATACCCCCCTCACACAAGCCCTCTGAATGCCCCTCTACATACCTCATGCCCCCCACACCAAATTACAACCTCAGAGCACGCACACCGATTCCTGCGTCCTCATTCCCTTGTACAAGGCTCCATGGTGCGGCCCCCGAGTCCTCTCCTCACACGGCTCCATGCTGCAGCATCTCACTTCCCGCGTCTTTTCCCCAGCAGCAGCCTCAGCAAAACGCATCTTGAGCTTCCAGCTATCGGCTCGTCATTGGATTGGACTAAAGGAGGCCCCGCCCCTTCCGTTGACATCATGATTCCAAGGAATCACTCCTCTCCCTGAAAGAAACCAACTCCAAACTAGACGCTACCGACACACCGTCATACAATACACGTGGTGTGCGGCTCTGCAAGTGGAGGTAGGTGCTGGAGATTCCCCATTACTGGGGTTGGGGGCAGTAACCCCTTCAGTGCTGAGATTATTGCGGTGTTTTTCTGTTGTACTTCCTAAGGATAATAACGTTTTTATTCCACTTCCTCTGATAGATACGACCTAACTATGGAAATGAGGAAATGTATTCCTCACACAGTACAATGCCCCCTCTGGTTCCCCCACACAGTATAATGTTCCCCCAGTACCGCCATCCCCCCACACACAGTATAATGTTCCCCCAGTACCGCCATCCCCCCACACACAGTATAATGTTCCCCCAGTACCGCCATCCCCCCACACACAGTATAATGTTCCCCCAGTACCGCCATCCCCCCACACACAGTATAATGTTCCCACAGTACCGCCATCCCCCACACACAGTATAATGTTCCCCCAGTACCGCCATACCCCACACACAGTACAATGTTCCCACAGTATCACCATCCCCCCACACACAGTATAATGTTCCCACAGTACCGCCATCCCCCCCACACACAGTACAATGTTCCCACAGTATCACCATCCCCCCACACACAGTACAATGTTCCCACAGTACCGCCATCCCCCCCACACACAGTACAATGTTCCCACAGTACCGCCATCCCCCCCACACACAGTACAATGTTCCCCCAGTACCACCATCCCCCACACACAGTACAATGTTCCCACAGTACCGCCTCCCCCCCCCCCACACACACAGTATAATGTTCCCACAGTACCGCCGTGCCCCTACACACCGTATAATGTTCCCACAGTACCGCCATCCCCCACACACAGTATAATGTTCCCACAGTACCGCCATCCCCCACACACAGTATAATGTTCCCACAGTACCGCCATCACCCCACACAGTATAATGTTCCCCCAGTACCGCCATCCCCCCCACACACATTATGATAGTACAAGTTGCCCCCCACAATATGGCACCACCCTCCTCCTAATAAATGACTCTTCCCCTTCCCCCACTCCTGGTGCAGATACAGATGACCCCGGGACACAGCACCGACCTCCTGGATCAGTTTCCCAGGGCTGGAGATGTGGCCCCGGGCCGGTGCTATAGATGTATGAGGGGCTGTTATCTACGGTCTGAGCTCTCCTGCAAAAAATGATATTTATTTTTCAGAGTTGTTGGTGCCAATTGTATTTTGTATACACCTGTTTTTTTCTGGTGTGTTTTTTTCATGTAATTTACGGAAATCAAAGGAGAAAATCTCAGAAAAACATCATATCCAAAATAAAATAACAAAAACATAAACCTCTACATGTAGACTTTGTCATCAAATCCCTCCTGTCCGCGATGTTCTTACAAACCGCTTTTATAAATGCCTCAAACTTATGTGTATTAGATATGAGATATAAAAGATTACAGCCCGGGGAAGACAGGAAACATTCATACAGGGGGCCGGTGGTGATGGAGTCAGTGACGTACTGTGGCCAGATATGTTTCTAGAGCCGTAGTAGAAGATGTCGTCCTCATCATGAAGTAGTTATTTCTCATGTCTCGTGTAATGAATATCTCCTGCAGTATTGCTAATGCCGATTCCAGGGTCAGTAAATGAGATGAGAATTAGCGTTATGGAAGATGAGTCTATGAGAAACGGATTCAGCTGCCGACTCTGCGGGTGAAACTGCTTGTTGTGTGCGGCCTAGAATATATAGGATTTTTTAGAAGGTGTAAAAAATGAATACTGTTTAATCTATTTCATATGATTCCCCTTATCTCTAATAATTGTATTATTACGCAGGATCCTTTATGATGTTATATCGTCATCTTCTCCCCATTCAGATTCCTGCAATATCGGATCCTCTCAATGGAGATTTTCTATATAAGAGAACTTACATGATTGACACATCGAGGATGGACAGGGACAGGGACAAGATGGCGGAGAGGATATTACATCTCACCCTAGAGATCCTCTTCCGTCTTACTGGAGAGGTGAGAGATTCTGATGACGTCACATTACATCATTCTTATCTATAGGAATAACAGATGGACAGAACTGGAGAGGTGAGGACTCTGGATATGTCTGTAGTGAGCTTTATTAATGTGTCTCTATCTAAACAGGATTACATAGTAGTGAAGAAGACCTCTAGTGAGCCTTGTCAGGACACTGTGTCTGAGGGACGGGGAAGACCCCTGAGCCCAATCACGGGGCCTCCACCTCACCCCCTGATACATCAGGACATCAATGACCAGAAGATCCTAGAACTTGCCTACAAGATAATTGAGCTGCTGACTGGAGAGGTGACACTGCTGGGAATGCTGGGACATTATACAGTAACACTATGAAGGGATCAGGGTGATGACGATATCATTGTATGTGTCAGGTTCCTATAAGGTGTCAGGATGTCACAGTCTATTTCTCCATGGAGGAGTGGGAGTATTTAGAAGGACATAAAGATCTGTACAAGGACATCATGATGGAGGTTCCCCAGCCCCTCGCATCACCAGGTAATAGGACTAAATACACATGGCCTATAATTTTCTGTATGTAAAGAATTAACTCAATCCCTGTATGTGTTTACTCCAGCTCTATCCAGTAAGAGGACAACACCAGATAGATGTCCCCATCCTCTTCTTCTACAGGAATGTAAACAAGAAAATCCAGATGTTCCTCAGGATTATCAGGTAGATGGAGAGAAGGTGTTGTTCCTGCTCTAAATTAAATTGTAAAAATTCAAATATGTGCACAAAAGAGCTACGCTGATACATTGAGTACCAAAGCAGATCTCTCTTTACCTCATAACATCATCTTATAGAGGTTATTAGTATTCATGCTCTGTAACAATATAATTTGCTCAGCTTATCTCTAAACATATGCTGGCATTAGCATACATACATCTCATTGTCTAAAGTAATTCTGTCTACACCCAGCTGAATGGTGTAGGTGTGTTTCTCACTTTCCTATGTTTTCTATAAGTCTGTTAGACAAAGACATTCCTGAAACTTCTTAGCTGATCATAGACTCCCATCTTTCAAGGAATGAGAGAATATATGTAGAATATCCACAATAGAGTCCACCCATGTCTGTGGGAGTAATGTGCCAGAAAGCCTGTGTGTGTACTCTGTACCCATCTCTGCCATAACAGCCTGGTGCAGAGTGCCAGAAAAGCCTGGTAGTCGTGGGAGTGACTCATCTTCCAATCTTTTTCCACTCCAATTCCTAATTTTTTTGTAAATTGTCCAAACATTTTTTCTGAGGCCAACGTAAGTTTTTGCTTTCTGCCATTTTGTCCGGTTTCATGTTGTCTTATATCATCCAATACAAATACCGTAAGTGTTCCTTCTGGTCACATTCATCTCTTCCACAGTCCACAACATGCTAGCTTCTTTCCATGCATTCATTGACAGATTCGGACTGTTCCTGGTCATCTGTAGACAAAAGTTTCCAAAAGAAGGCAAAATTAACTGATTTAATGATCAATTGCAGTTTCACTGTACCATCCTTGTGTACTCAATAGTCATGGGTAAAGGCCTCATGTTCCAATTTCTTTCCAATTCAATTCACAATGTTTTTAAATTCGTCTCAAAAATTTTTCTGGGGCCAAGTCAAGTACTTGCTTTGTCCCATCTTATTGTATTTCTGGTCAAATGTCAGTATCATCTGATGAAAACGAGTTGAGAAGAGCAAACCTTAAATGTAATGTTTGGGGTTTGTACCATGTCAGGTGCTGAAATTCAGACATGGACTTTTTCTGTAAATCTGTTGTATTGTTGGTAGTCATATACCGAATAAAGTTTTTTGAAAGAGCCATCACAGCCGTGCCAAGTATTAGCATGTCTGTGATTGGCCAGCACACCGCCATTCTACTGTGATTAGCATAGGGACAGTATTGGGTTCTGTGTGTGAACTCTGCACCCATCTCTGTGATTGTACTCTGCCAAAAAGCCTGTGTGGGTGTACACATCAAAACAGCCTCTTGTGGTTTATTATTATTAATAATAATTAATCATATTTCAACTTGGGGAGGCCCCAAAATATTGGGAACTGCAAATAAAACAAACAAACTGCTGTGGAGTATAACGATGGGTTGGTGCTGCAGCTGGTTTATCTGCACCTGGTTAATTTTAATAAATGTTAACTTGCTCACGGATGCTCCCTTCTGTGATTACACCCTCTGCCATGATAAACACACGTTCCGACCTTTCCATTTGCCTCAGGGCAGGGCAGCACCTCCAAGGCATAAAGGGCAAGCTCAGGTCATGTGACCAATTTGGAGACACAGAAGTTAAATGGGGGAAGACCCATCACTCAGTACGTGGAGACATGTGGTGTGGACACATACTCTTCCACCATGTTGTTGAAATGTTGCATCCTAATAATACGGAGCGTATCAGATGGTGATGCTGGATGTTGTGGCTTGCTGAGGAAGGTTCTCCACATTTTCCCAGGCTTACCCTCCTTTTGAAATGGTGCCCGTGCCCCAGGTGCTTTAGCGACTTCCTCCACCGTCTTGTTCATCCACTGAATCACCGCTGTCAGGTGGGAACGACGTCAATAGTGTGCCTACCAGCGTGCACTTGTATTCCCACATTTTCCGGTCCCGCTCAGTGACTGAATTATTAATGAATATCTCCTGCGGTATTGCTAATGCGTATTCCAGTGTCAGTAAATGGGATGAGAATTAGCCTTATGGAAGTCATGAGTCCATGAGAAACGTATTCAGCTGGAGGCTCCGATGAAGAAACTGCTTGTTGTGTGTGGTCTAAAACATATAGGAAACTAAATACTGTAAAATAATTTCATATTTCTCTATCGCTTTACTGGGGGACGCAGGAATCCATGGGTGTATGCTGCTGCCGCTAGGAGGTTGACACTATGCAAAAAAGTTAGCTCCTCCCAGCAGTATATACCCACCAACTGGCAGGAAGCTGATTAGTTTTAGCTTAGTGTCAGTAGGAGGTGGACACAGGGCTGCGCTCAGCTCTGTCTCTACCATTTAGGTTTTGTTGTTTTTATTAATCATCTCTCTTTTTCAGATACAGCTTGTGACTCTGGGCGACGGAGTGGTTGTTACTCCGCTCCCCCCCTTGAAACTGGGAACACACTGTAGAACTGTTCAATACTGTACCCTCTCGTGTCTACCAGGCAGACGCTATGCCTCCCAGCACATCAAGAGTGTTTGGGGGCATACACACCGAGAAAAATGTTGACTGGTCCTTGCCACTACACCGTAGCCTGCAGGGTAGGAAGACGGAATCGGTACCTTATAGCCGCCCGTCTGTCCGGGACGTCTGATGACAGTTGTCCTTATCATGCTGTGAAGATGGATTCCGAGGCCTTCAGAACAGATATTCCTCCCCATAAGTCCCTGGAAAACAAGCTCCCCATTCTTGGCACCTTTCGGGCCCTGCTCACGCGGTCGGTACACGCCCTCGACAATTAGTCCACCATTTGTGCGGGCTCTTGTGTCCCTGACCACCATCCTCTTCCACGGCGTGACTTTCTTCCCAGAAGCGTGGGAACTCAGCTCTCTTTCTGGCGCACGTGAACTCGGTGCGCCTTTTTTTTTCTTCTAATGCCTTCTCCTTAGCCCCATCTTTGTGCCCTGATTCCAGCTTTACACGTATCATGGTTAGACATTCACCTGCTGTACTGCAGTGTTTGGGCCAAATGCTCTATTTAGACACTCCATCTAGATGTTTCTGTTTTTCCCAGTTTTGAATTACAATCCCTCCAGAAAAGCTCCCTCCTCACCCTCCCAATTCATCTAGAGCTTGTGACTCAGCAACTTAAAGCACCTGAGTCTGTAATGCTAAAAAAAAAAAAAAAAAGATATAGTCCATTACTCCAGGGCTCACTTTTATTTTACACAGATGTAGTTGTCCTTAGTCTATGCATACAATATCTTAAGGCACTTCCCAATGTAGCTCCTGCAGATGTCCCTAAAGTACATTTCTTCCTCCAGGAGCTCCCCTTATTTCCTCTCTATTCAGTCAGATATCCAGATCTCGACTTCAGCAATGGAGTGTTTTTTTTTTTCCTGTGCCTGCCGGGTTTTCCATCCACAGGGAGTTAGACACTAGGTACTGTAGGGATCACAGTTCGATTGTTCGGTCCCCTATCCAGTGGGTCTGATGTACCTTTTACCACTTATCTCATGGTTGATCGCAGCCACAGTCCACATTTTCTGACCACTATCTAGTGAATCAGATGCATCATTTACCATGTACCGTACCTCCTGGTCGATTGCAGCCATGGTACTAGTGTTCTGTCCACTAATCGGTGAGTCAGACGCACAACCTACTGCTTATCTCATGGTTGATTGCAGCAGCGGTCCATGTTTCCTGTCCACTATCCAGTGAGTCAGATGCACCATCTACCATGTACCACATGGTCGATTGTAGCAGTGGTACGCATCTCCTGCCCACTCTCCAGGGAGTCGGATGCACCATCTACCATGGCCAATCGCTGCAGCAAATGTAAGTGCTCTATCTGCTATCCATTAAGTCAATCACACCATCTATCATGTACCATATGAACGTTTGCAGCTGCGGTCCAAATGTTCTGCCCGATATCCATTGAGTCAGACTCCCTCTCTACCACGTAACTCAACCTTGATTACGGTTATGATCCAGGTACCTTGTCCTCCATCTGGTGAATTAGACTTTCCAAGAATTATCCAACAAGTCAGGACCTCCATCTACAGTAAACCAAATCACTGCCTGCAGTGCGGTTCTGGTGCTCCCCCCACTATCCAGTAGTTAGACCCAACATGACTAATAGCAGCAGCGTTTCTAATGATCTGTCAACTATCCAGTGCGTCAGGTCCTACTTCTAAAATGATCCAGTCTAAATTGCAAGTCGTCTTCAGATCACACATCACCCTAGCAATCGGCACTGATAGTTTGTTTATTCCTTGGCCTCTGTTCTCCCTCCAGTACACGTTCCTTCCTTGCCACTGATCTCTAGGGTGGTCAAGAATCTCAAAACAGAGGGAGTTCCCATCCTCATCGCCCCAGAAGACTCTGGTATGCAGAAGTTATCAACTTCCTCACGGGCACTCCGAAGAAACTTCTGGATCTTCTCTCGCAAGGTGCTTTATTCCACCAGAATTCTCAGTCACTCAATTTAACGGCATGGCTTTTGAGACCGCGGTCCTGAAATCAGCCGTATTCACCAATCAGGTTGCTCAGAGCTATGAAGTCTTCATCTCGCATTTCCTACCTTTAGTGGAGAGTCTTTTTCCCCTGGTGCATAACTAATCAGATCTCATTAATGGTCTTTCATCTGTTTTCCACTTTGTCATTCCTCCCTTTGGGCCTGGAATCTGGCTTATCCTTCTGTTCTCTCAAGAGGTGGGTGTCTGCCCTTTCCATCCCTTGCAGGGAGATGGGCACTCTGTTCCCCCCCTAACGGCCTCCGGTAGCACCTGGGATCTCAAGTTAGGCTAATGTTCTTCAAGAATTAACATTCGAACCTCTACGAGAGATCTTTCATTCATTTCCTGGAAGGTTGCCTTCCCGGTCACCATCTCTTCTATCAGATGAGTTTCCAAACTCACAGCTCTCTTGTCGCTCCCCTTATCTAGGGGTCCGCCAGGTCAAGGTGGTGTTACGTCCGATACCATCCTTTCACCCTAAGGGAAATGAGGATAGTTCTTTGGTCCTTTTGTCCGCCCCCTTTTCATCATCGAGAGTGGTGTCTAAACAAACTGGACGTGGTAAGAGTCCTCCGTATCTACCTCCCAGCACAACTCACATCAGATGTGTGGATTCGCTGTCCTTAATCCCTGAAGATACTCGAAAAGGGCTTGGCTGCTTCCAAGTCTATCATTGCCTGCTGGGTTCGCTTTGCCATACTGGAAGCCTGCTGACCTAGTGACAAAATGCGTCCACTTAGAGTCACTGTGCACTCCATTCACAGTGGGGGGCATCCTCGGCCATCCTCCTCCAGGTGTTGGTCTTGAAGATTTGTAAGACTGCTACATAGTCTTCTTCATACCTTCTACAAGGTTCACATCTAGGCCCAGTCATTTCCGAATCTCTGTAGAAAGGTCCTGCAAACAGCCGTGACTCGAGCTCTGATTTGACAGTACTTTTTTTACCCATCCTCGAGACTGATTTTGGATGTCCCATGGTTTCCTGTCTCCCCCATTGAAGCGATAGAGGAATTCAGATATTGGGTACCTACCGTAAAATCTCTTTCTCTGAGCCTTTACTGGGGGACACTGCCCTTGTTTATTGTTCATTGTGGCTATGTTATGATAGTTGTATACCTGTTGCTTCTCCTACTGCTTTCTCACTAACTTATTAGCTTCCTGCCAGTTGGTGGGTATATACTGCTGGGGAGGAGCTAATATATATATTTTTTTTTTGCATAGTGTCAACCTCCTAGTGGCAGCAGCATACACCCATAGATTCCTGTGTCCCCCAGTGAAGCGATAGAGAAATATGAGATTATTTTACAGTATTTAGTTTCCTGTGTCCCCCAATGAAGCCTCCGAGAATGAGATTTTACGATAGGTTACCAAAATCTCCATATTTCCCTTATCTCCAGTAATTGTATTGTTATAAAGGATTCTTTATAATGTTACATTGTCATCTTTTCCCCATTCAGGTCCTTACAATATCGGATTGTTTCAGTGGAGATCTCCTGTATAAGAAGAATTTTCAGATTTACCAATCAAGGATGGATAGGGACAGGGACATGATGGCGGAGAGGATTTTACACATCACCGTTGAGATCCTCTTTTGGCTTAATGTAGAGGTGAATGATTCTGATGATGTCACATTACATCATTCTTATCTATGGGAATAACAGATGTACAGCACTGGAGAGGTGAGGACTCTGGAAATGTCTGTAGTGAGATTTATCAATGTGTCTCTCTATAACCAGGATTACACAGTAATGAAGAAGACCTCTACTGAGCGCTGTCCGGACCCCATGTCTGAGGGATGGGGAAGAACCCTGAGCCCAATCACTAGGCCTTCACCTCACTCCCTGATACAGGAGGACATGAATGACCAGAAGATCCTTGAACTCTCCTATAAAATGATTGAGCTGCTGACTGTAGAGGTGACACTGCTGGAAATGCTGGGATATTATACAGTAATGCTGTGAAGGGATGGGAAGATGACTGTATTATTGTATGTGCCAGGTTCCTATAAGGTGTCAGGATGTCAGCGTCTATTTCTCCATGGAGGAGTGGGAGTATTTAGAAGGACACAAAGATCTGTACAAGGACATCATGATAGAGGTTCCCCAGCCCCTCAGATCGCCAGGTAATGGACAGGACTAAATACACACAGCCTATAATTATCTGTATGTAAAGAATGAATTCAATCCTTGTATGTGTTTCCTCCAGTTCTATCCAGTAAGAGCACAACACCAGAGAGATGTCCCCGTCCTCTTCTTCCACATGTCTGTAAAGAAGAAAATGCCAATGTTCCTCAGGATCATCAGGTAGATAGAGAGAAGGTGTCATGAGATCTCCCTTATGCTGTGTAGATGACTGTGATGGTCTTGTGTTCAGTATTGTTTCCACCACTATTATATATTTTATACTTCTGTATTGAAAACGGTGGAGATGGCAGGATTAGAGCTGACAATATTTATTTCAGGGTGAAGATCTGACCCATAATAATACTACAGAGACATATGTGAGGGATGAAGAGCAGTGTAAAGAGGAGATTCTTACATGCGACCAAGGTGAGTAGTAACCACTTATTGCAGAGAAGTCACAGATTCTTCTCAGTCAGTGGCTGTCATAATAGTAATATAATGGAGGAACTTGACTGCAATTCAGTGGCCAGAGGAGCACGAGCGGGGAAAAGATAGCAGTAGTTCCAGTAGCTGGAAACAATGCTATGAATCCTAGGGATAATAGAAGTGTGGGAACAGTCTGAGTAAGGCCACGTTCACACGTTCAGTGTTTTACATCAGTATTTGTAAGCCCAAACCTGGAGTGGGTGAAAATTGCAAAGGTGGCACACGTTTCTATTATACTTTTTCCTCTGAATGTTCCATTTCTGGTTTGGGCTTACAAATACTGATGTAAAATACTGCACATGAGAACAGGGACTAAGGCCGGGTTCAGATTAGCATTTGGCTGGGCTGCGGATGGCTGCGTTCTTCCTCCCTTCTTCCTGCTTTAAACTCCGCCTACTCAACATGCGTCCTACATACTTATCTTTAACATTGGGTACGCGGCGACCACACGGAAACGCAAAACGCCGCATGCGGACGCATCTGCATACAATGCATGTCCCTGCTTACCCAATGATAAAGATCAATCCGCAGGACACATGTGGAGTAGGCGGAGCTTAAAGTAGGAAAAAAGGCAGCAAGTACGCAGCCATCCGCAGCCCAGCCGAACGCTAATCTGAACTCGGCCTAAAACATTTCTCAGGAGGTGGAAACTGGAACTAGATTAAATGCTAGATGCAAAACTGAAGCCATGAATGAATAATAGCAGCCAATAGTGGTCAATCCACAGAAAGACTATAGAATTCTGACAACGGCTTTTCTCTTTATCAGCGGTGTAGTCTGGCAATATAGCAATCATGTTGTCAGAATCACTGACTGGGTGGATCTGGGTAATGCGGTTCATATAGTACATCTCGACTTCAGGAAGCATTTGATAAAGTATCTCATACTATCCTTATTGAAAAAATGACCAAGTATGGGATTGACAAGGCTACAGTTGGGTGAATTCATAACTGGCTCAGTGATCGTACTCAAAGAGTGGTAATAAATGGTTGCACATCCAATTTTAGAAGACTGTTTCAAGTGGGGTACCACAAGGCTCTATCCTGGCCCCAGTGTTGTTCAACATTTTTATAAATTATCTAGATAAGTGAACGGAAGGTACACTAACCAAATTTGCAGACAATGCAAAGCTAGGAGGGATAAATAACACTAGAGAAAACAGAGAAAGGATTCAGAATGGTCTACTTAAGCTTGAATAATGGTCAGCGACTAATAGAATGGTACTTAACCCCTTCCCGACCCGTGACGCAGGGTATGCATCATGAAAAAGGGTCTTTACCGACCTGTGACGCAGCATATGCGACATGGCGGGATCGTGTTCATGCTGGTCGGGTGACCGCGGTCACTGAAATGTCACCCGACCTGCAGGTTCCCCCCCAACCCCCCTCCCCCCCGGGGCTATTATCGCTCTGGTGACCTCTGTTTCACCCCCCCAGATCTGATTGGAGCTAGCGTACATGTGCTGCTATCCCTCCAATCACATGTGGAGGGGCGGTGTTAACTATGGCTGCCCTCGCTCTATAGCCTGACCACTTCCGTGGATGCTGATGAGCGAGGTCCCTTCTGCTGCCCTACTGCCGCCGCCGCACCACCACGATCTTCCATCCGGTACTCCCCTCTGCTGCCCTCCATCTCCCCGACCTCCGCTCCCCCCCGCCTCAGTGATCACCCCCGCCCCCATTGATCACCCCCTGCCCCAGTGATTACTTCACAGCTGCTGCTGCCGGCTTCTACATCTCCTCAGCCCCCTCCTGCCCCCGGTGAACACCCCCCTCCCCGGTGATTACCCCTTCTGCTGCTGCCGACTTTTGCATTTCCTCAGCCCCCTCCTGCCCCCGCGCCTGACTGCCCCCGGTGATCAGCCCCAGTAATCACCCCCTTGCCCCAGCGATCACCCCCCTCCCCGGTGATTACCCCTTCTGCGACTTTTGCATCTCCTAATCCCCTCCTGCCCCCCGCGCCTGACAGCCCCCTCCTGCCACCGGTGATCACCCCCTTGCCCTGGTGATCACCTCCCCACCCCAGTGATCATTCCCCTGGTGCTGCTGCCGGGTCCTGCATCTCCTCAGCCCCCTCCTGCCCACGCTTCCGACAGCTCCCTCCTGCCTCCGGTGATCACCCCCCCGCTGCTGCCGCCTCCTCCTGCATTTACTCTTCCCCCTCCTGCCCCCACGTGACTGAGAGCCCCTTCCTGCAGTAGAAAGTTTCACCAAGCACTTGCACATACACATGCACACTATAATAAAGTTTAGATTTTTTTTTACACACGCACACACACCACATACACAATGTCCCGCTCGTCCCAGTCACAAAGGGTGTACTCAGCTGAGGAGGCATGTGCCATTATTGCCTCCGAAACTGATAGTGAGGAGAGGATCCCACTTTTCTCTATTCCTCCCACTCTTCCTCCTCCAGTGACACAGACTCGCCACCACGAAGATGTCGCAGGACAAGAAATCATGATGCCAAAAAGAAGAAAAGCGCTACTGTAAGGCATGCACACTACACCAAAATAATAAAATATAATTTTATTGACCCACAATTACAAAAAACATAAAACACAAGTAAAAACATGTGAGAACTACCACTCAAACCCACTGCAATAAACGGATACAATAAGTGCTATGCAATCATATAACCGTGAGGCAATATAGCTCCTAATAAATATTTATCCAATGCACCCTGGGATATCAATAATCAGGACATGTCAAAATTTGGACGATCCCTAGTATGCCCTAAAAGGGACCAAGTAAGGAGGAAATAAACTCAGTGTTGGAGAACCAGCACAGAACATCCCTACAATTAGGGTAACTGTAAGAAACCCGCCAAAAACCTGGGTTTACTGGATTTATACTATGAGCGCTGTGAGTAACATCAGTCAAATACAGTAGCTTAGCTACCTGGGGGGGCAGTTGCCCAGTGCCCAGCTCTCTGAGGGGGCCCACCCGGAGCTGCGCTCTGTAGCTGTATTGGCGTGCACAGCGCGCCAATACAGTTACTTTCTGCGGCAGAGCAGGGAGACACGATCTCCCTGCCCGGCCGTTATGGGGCCCCTGAGGAGGTGGTGGAGGGCCCGGTACCAGCAGTGGGCCCCCCCGCCTGTCATCACAGGGTCAGCTGCATGGCGATACAGCTGACAGCATTGATGAGAGAGGGAGCGTTACGCTCCTCCCATCATCCCCTGTCAGTGTCTGACGCCGTCGACACTGACGGGGTTGCCATGACATCAATAGTCAGCGCCCCCTGTCTGGAGATGAGCTGGCGCTCAGAGTACCGCGGGAACAAGGAGGAAGAAAGGTGAGTATTGGATTTTTTTTTTTTATCGGGTGCATTATACTATACTGGCCTATGGGGGTGCATTATACTATACTGGCTGCCTAATGGGGGTGCATTATACTATACTGGCTGCCTAATGGGGGTGCATTATACTATACAGACTGCCTAATGGGGGTGCATTATACTGTACAGACTGCTTAATGGGGGTACATTATACTATACAGGCTGCCTAATGGGGGTAGATTATACTATACAGGCTGCCTATCGGGGTGCATTATACCATACAGACTGCCTAATGGGGGTGCATTATACCATACAGACTGCCTAATGGGGGTGCATTATACTATACAGGCTGCCTAATGGGGGTTCATTATACTATACAGACTGCTTAATCGGGTACATTATACTATATAGGCTGCCTAATGGGGTTACATTATACTATACAGGCTGCCTATGGGGGTGCATTATACTATACAGGCTGCCTAATAGGGGGTGCATTATACTATATTGGCTGCCTTTTGGGGGTGCATTTTTCTATACTAGCTGCCTAAGAGGGGTGCATTATAGTATACAGGATGCCTAATGGGGGTGCATTATACTATACAGGCTGCCTACGGGGGTTCATTATACTGTACTGGCTGCCTATAGGGGTGCATTATACTGTACTGGCTGCCTAATGGGGGTGCATTACACTGTACCGGCTGCCTAATAGGGGTGCATTATACAATACAGACTGCCTAATGGGGGTGTATTATACTGTATTGGCTGCATATGGGGGTGCAATATACTGTACAGGCTGCCTAATGGGGGGTTCAATGTACTATACAGGCGGCCTAATGGGGGTGCATTATACTATACAGGCTGCCTAATGCTGGTGCATTATACTATACAGACTGCCTAATGGGGGGTGCATTATACTATACAGACTGCCTAATGGGGGTGCAGTATACTATACAGGCTGCCTAATGGGGGTAAATTATACTTTACAGGCTGCCTTATGGGGGTGCATTATATTGTACTGGCTGCCTAATGGGGGTGCGTTATACTACACAGGCTGCCTAATGGGGGTGCATTATACTTTACAGGCTGCCTAATAGTGGGTGCATTGTGCTATACTGGCTGCCTTTTGGGGTGCATTTTTCTATACTCGCTGCCTAATGGGCGTGCATTATAGTATACAGGCTGCCTAATGGGAGTGCATTTTACCTTACAGGCTGCCTAAAGGGGGTTCATTATACGGTATCGGCTGCCTATGGGGGTGCATTATACTGTACTGGCTGCCTAAGGGGGTGCATTATAGTATACAGGCTGCCTAATAGGGTTGCTTTATACTATACAGGCTGCCTAATGGGGGTGCGTTATACTATACAGACTGCCTAATGGGGGTGCATTATATTGTACTGGCTTCCTAATGAGGGTCCAATATACTATACAGGCTGCCTAATGGGGGTGCAATATACTATACATGGTATGCATTGACTTTCCCCAGCTCCCCCTGGCTCCTGAATGCCTCTGTATATTGCATTGAATTTTCATGATATGCATTGACTTTCCCCAGCTCTCCCTGGCTTCTGAATGCCTCTGTATATTGCATTGTTTTTTTCTATGCTTTCCCTGGATCTGAGTGTCTAGGTGCTGCACATATAATCCTTTCTTAGTACGCTTTCTTACCTATCAGCTTGTTTCCATGACCTGTTTTCATGTATCTCATTGTGATATTTTGGCATCTCTCTGAGTGGTCATTCCAACCCCTCCCTCTCTTTATGACCTCTGCCTAACTCTGTGCATCTGGTCTCCCATACCCAGCCACCTCCTCATTCACACCTGATTGCCCTTAACTGGGGATATATTCACATGCAGGCGTCTGCTACAGACGCAGTCTGCTGAATTTCATCTTTTAAATTACCGTATTTTCCGGCGTATAAGACGACTGGGCGTATAAGACGACCCCCCAACTTTTCCAGTTAAAATATAAAATCTTCTTAAAAGTCGGGGGTCTTCTTATACACCGTATGTCGTCTTATAGGGCCGTGACTAATGTGCCTTTTGGGAAGGGGGGAGTGGTCCTGATGACAACGAGGGGGCGTCTCACAGGAAAGTGAGTATCCCCCATTACCTGATCGTAGCGCTGCAGCGTGGGGTCTCTGCTGGGAGCGGCGGCTGCTGTGCTGTGGGGCGGCGGCTCCTCTTCTGCAGTGTGGGACCTCTGTGCTGTGGGGCGGCGGCGTATCTTCATGCAGTCGGGGCTCCTCCGGCATCTCATTAAAGCCTGGAGGCCCCGCCGGCAGCTCCATCGGTGTAATGCGGTGGCCTCAGGGAAAATGGCCGCTGCTCAGATTCAGATCTCGTCCCGAGATCTCGGGAGACGAGATCTGAATCTGAGCAGCGGCCATTTTCCCGGAGGCAGCTCAATAGGTGTTATGCGGTGGCCTCCGGGAAAATGGCCGCTGGGGGCGGCGCATGCTCAGACTCAGATCTCGTCCCGAGATCTCGGGACACGAGATCTGAATCTGAGCAGCGGCCATTTTCCCGGAGGCCACCGCATTGCACAGATTGAGCTGCCGGCGGGGCCTCCGGGCTTTAACGAGATGCCGGAGGAGCCCCGACTGCATGAAGATACGCCGCCGCCCCACAGCACAGAGGCCCCACACTGAAGAAGAGGAGCCGCCGCCGCTCCCAGCACAGAGACCCCACGCTGCAGCGCTAGGATCAGGTAATGGGGGATAGTCCACGCACTTTCCTATGAGACGCCCCCTCGTCGTCATCAGGACCACTTCCCCCCCCACCCACCATATACACCGGCGTGCAGGGCGATACCCGGCGTATAAGACGACCCCCGACTTTTAAGAAGATTTTCAGGGGTTAAAAAGTAATCTTATACGCCGGAAAATACGGTACATCTTTTTAATTATGAATTTGAATTAGACTGAATTGGACTGGAAATGACTGGAAGGTAACAGAGTACCAACCACTACAATGTTTGTTTCTTTGCTCTTTCACCCCCATACTACTTTTCTTCTTACAATCTCCTTCAATCCCTCCACCTAGTAAGGAACTAGTAATTTCTTCCTCCCTCCTCCCCAGCCATCTCACCTTCTCCTCAGAACTGTTCCTCCACATACAATCCCTTTTCTCCAGACACACACGGCCACATCATGTCCTATCCTGCACCCACCTTCTAACGCTCTGTCTGCTACTCCTTATTGCTGGTGATGTATCCCCAAATCCTGGCCCTCCTCAACACATCCCCACACTCATTTCGAACCCCCTACCTCAATCCTCCGCACATTTTCCCAACCATGACAACCTCCTACCCATTCATCCAGCCCCCATTTCCCCGGTCCCCTTACCTGGAGCACTATGGAACGCACACTCCGTCTGCAACAAACTGCCATTTATCCATGACCTCTTCATCACCAACAAACTCTCCTTCTTTGGCATCACGGAAACCTGGCTCACCCCCTCTGACTCAGCCTCTCCAGCTGCGCTTTCCAACGGCGGTCTCCACCTCTCTCACACCAACAAATGTGGTGGAGGGTTGGCTTGCTCCTGTCCGACACCTGCTCCTTCACTCCAATCCCGCTACCACCCTCCGCTACTCTTCCCTCATTTGAGGTGCACTCCATCCGCATCTATTCCCCCAGCTGGCTGTCATCTACCGCCCCCCAGAACTAGCCATCTCCACCTTTCTCGACCACTTCACCACATGGCTACTTCATTTCCTCTCTGTTGACATCCCCACTATCATCATTGGTGATTTCAACATCCCCAGTGACACTTCCACCTCAGCTGCCTCTAAACTTTTATCACTGACTGCCTCCTTTGGCCTCACTCAATGGTCCTCTGAGGCCACTCACAAAGATGGCCACACGCTGGACCTCATCTTCACCCGCCTCTGCTCCCTTACTAATCTCACTAACACACTCCTCCCCCTGTCTGACCACAACCTACTGACATTCTCTTCCCTCTCCTCTCCCTAGTGTGCAACCCCCACTCCACAAACTCCCTCGCAGAAATCTCAACTTACAATCACTCTCTGAGTTCCTTCTTCCTCTTACCGACATAGCCTCCCTTCATGACACAGATGCTGCTGCTTTTTATAACACCACAATAACAGCAACACTCAATTCGGCCGCCCCGCTCATGCATAGCAAAACTCGTACAATCAACAGGCAGCCTTGGCTGACCAGCCTGACCAAAGAATTGAGACGGGCTTCTAGGATCGCTGAGCGGAGATGGAAGCGATCCCGCTCTGCTGACCACTTCACCGCATACAAGCAGTCCCTCGCCAGCTTCAAGTCCGTGCTCACTGCCGCAAAACAAACTTACTTCTCATCTCTCATATCCTCCCTGTCTCACAACCCTAAACAGCTTTTCAACGCTTTCAATTCTCTACTCCGGCCCCCTGCACCCCCTCCCTCCCCTCTCATTTCTGCTGAAGACTTCGCCTCTTTCTTTAAACAGAAGATCGATGCAATCAGAGAAAGCTTTGGCCCACAGTGCCCAATGCCCCTCTTAGCTGCTCACCCCTGCTCCTCCAAAACCAGCTTCTCCACCATGACAGAAGATCAGCTCTCCACCCTCCTGTCAAGATCACACCTCACCACCTGCACGCTCAACCCACATCCATCCCACCTCATCCCTAACCTTTCCACTATCTTCATCCCAACCCTAACGCACCTCTTCAACCTCTCACTCACAACAGGTGTCTTTCCCTCATCCTTCAAGCATGCCAAGATCACACCCATCCTCAAAAAGCCCTCCCTCAACCCATCCTCTGTGTCTAGCTATCGCCCGATATCTCTTCTCCCTTATGCCTCCAAATTGCTGGAGCAACACGTCCATCTTGAACTGTCCTCCCACCTCTCCTCCTGCTCCCTCTTTGATCGGTTACAATCTGGCTTCCGTTCCCATCACTCAACTGAAACTGCCCTAAAGTCACCAATGACTAACTGCCAGGAGCAAGCGACACTACTCTGTCCTTCTCCTGGACCTGTCTTCTGCCTTTGACGCTGTGGACCACTCCCTTCTGCTACAAATCCTCTCATCTCGGCATCACAGACTTGGCCCTTTCCTGGATCTCGTCATATCTGACAGACCGGACATTCAGTGTCTCCCTGCCCCACACCACCTCCTCACCTCGCCCCTTGTCAGTCGGTGTTCCTCAAGGCTCTGTTCTAGGTCCCCTACTCTTCTCCATCTCCACCTTCGGTCTGGGACAGCTCATAGAATCCCACGGTATGCAGTACCATCTCTATGCCGACGACACGCAGATCTACCTATCCGGACCTGACCTCACCTCCTTACTTACCAAAATCCTGCACTGTCTGTCTGCTATTTCAGCCTTCTTTTCTGCTCGCTTTCTACAACTGAACATGGACAAAACAGAATTCATCATCTTTCCCCATCTCACTCTACCCCTCCACCAGACCTAATCATCAATGTCAATGGCTGCTCACTTTCCCCAGTCCCACACGCCCGGTGCCTCGGGGTGATCCTCAACTCTGCCCTCTCTTTCAAGCCACATATCCAAGCCCTTGCCTCCTCCTGCCGCCTCAAACTCAAAAACATTTCCCGGGTCCGTGCATTCCTTGACCGCGACACCGCAAAAACACTAGTGCATGCCCTTATCATCTATGTTGCTCTACTAATCTACCTGTCTCCCCGCTATTCTGCAGCCTCTCCCCTATGCCAAGCCCTTCACTGGCTTCCTATCGCCCAGAGACACCAGTTCAAAACCCTCACAATGACCTACAAAGCCATCCACAACCTATCTCCTCCATACATCTGTGACATGATCTCCCGGTACCTACCAACACGCAACCTCCGATCCTCTCAAGAGCTCCTTCTCTACTCCCCTCTCATCCCTTCTTCCAACAACCGCATCCAAGACTTCTCCCGTGCTTCCCCCATACTTTGGAACACTCTACCCCAACACATCAGACTCTCGCCTACCATAGAAACCTTCAAAAAGAACCTGAAGACTCACCTCTTCCGACAAGCCTACAGCCTGCAGTGATCCTGAACCTACTGAACCGCCGCACAACCAGCTCTACCCTCTTCTAGTATATCATCACCCATCCCTTGCAGACTATGAGCCCTCGCGCGCAGGGTCCTCCCTCCTTATGTACCCGTGTGCCTGTGTTTTTTGCTCATGTTTAATGTATTTGTCTATATTTGCCCCGTATTTCACATGTAAAGCGCCGTGGAATAAATGGTGGCTATAAAAATGTATAATAATAATAATACAGGCTGCCTAATGGCTGGGTTCAATGTACTATACAGGCTGCCTAATGGGGGTGCATTATACTATATAGCAGGGGTCAGGAACCTTTTTGGCTAAGAGAGCCGTAAACGCCACATATTTTGAAATATAATTCCGCGAGAGCCGTACAATATGTTTAAAGGGCCATTGACAGATCAATCGCTCCAATGTTCACTTAGTACAGCAAGGAATGCTCCTCCCTGCTGTATAAAGCCACAACTGGACTGAAACAATGGTAATTAGCAGTAAAAAAATTAAATAAATAACTTACATTGTGAGCTTGCGATGCATGACATCAGTCCAGCAGTCTGGCTTCTTCTTTTTCCTGCGCATGACTGGAAGCTGGCATTCTTCCCACCTGATGTTGAGAGAATGCCAGCTTTGAGGCATTCGCAGAAGAAAGAAGCTGGAATGTTGGACATGTCACACAACGTATTGTCAGTTATGTCAATTATCTATTTTATTATTTTACAGCGAATTATTGTTTAGGTCCAGCGGTGGCTTAGTGCACCTTCAAAGCAGCAGCACAGCCAGGGGTTTCTGGAACGTCCAAGGGAGACACAAGGGAGGAGGCAGATGCCGCTTCACTAGGGGACGCAGGTGCGTGCTTGCAGACGGCGTGGCTATGCAGGGAGTTATGGGAAATGTAGTCCATGCTCCCTGCCGCTCACCACTGCCGCCAATGCTTATCAGGCCATCAAAGAACTACCAATATCAGCGTGCACCGCGGCCTGATGGAGCGCGGTGCATGCATCCTTCCCAGGGGCGTAGCTAGAGCTTTTGCCGCCCGGGGCTGTTCCCGAGTTTGGCGCCCCCCCCCCCCCCCCTAGAACGTATGCGATTTTCACACTTAGTCATGTACCGACGAGCTCCTCTCCCTTAAGCTCCCAATGTTCAGTGAAAAACTGAGAGAAGCAGAAGAGAAGCTCGTTGTTACAGGACCATGAGTATGAAAATCGCATATGAGTGACGTGTCCATGTGTCGACGACTGGAACCTGCAGAGGTGAATCCTGACATCGCAGCTTCTGAATTCTCACAACTAATGCATTGCACACTTTTAGGATTCTCCCTGGCCGGTGGACAGTCATGTCAGCACAAGCATGCGATTTGTATACTTCCGACCACATTCCGACTAGACGTGCCTGGCCTCGCTCAGTTCATTTTCATAGAGTGAGGCCACACATGTCTAGTCAGCACGTGACCGCATGTATGTAAATCGCCAGCACCAGAGAATCCTGACAGTGTGCAGGGTGCACTGTGAGAACTCAGAAGTCTGCAGTCACAAAGAATGACTGCAGACTCATTACAAACCTGGACATCCACTTTAATGCTCCTAACATAAATAAAAACATGAGAGTTAGTCAGTATCACAAATAACATTTACATCCAGGTACCTTATAGATGACGTCGCCTCTGGAGCCGTTCTTCTTTTCTTCATCTTGTCCAGATCCCATGATGAGTTTTCTCATCCACAGCCGTCTCTGCAGACTTCCATCTTCTCCATTCTTTTGCAGAAAGTCTCCACATGACGCCCTTAAAGATACAAGTGTCATTATAATGCTCCTGAATAAAAAATTTCCCCGCACTATATTGTCTGCATAAAATATGACCCCACACTGTCTGTCTTATGGTACTTGCTCTTCACACTGACCTCCCCTTTCTATACCGGACCCCTCTTCACACTGACCTCTCACACTGTGTCCCCCCTATAGGGCCCAGTATTTATACTGTACTCTCTCATCACACTCCCCCTCCTTTGTATCATATCCCCTCCTGGCTGTGCCCTTACACTGTCCCCCATGCTACGCATGCACACATCCCAACACCCTCACTCCCCGTACTCTGTCCACATACGTTTTTCACATCGCTACTCATACTGTGTCCGCATACATTCCCCTGTTTGACCCCAAGCTGTCTGCACCCATCCCCCATACTGTTTCCTCATATATGCCCCCCCATCTCCCCCTTTGCTCTTCATTTTGTGTCCTCAGATCTCCCCCACACATTAAATCCCCCCATCCCCATGACAAATCTCCCCCCACACACAATAAATACCCCATCTCCACTCACATTAAATCTCCCCCCACAATAAATCCCCCCCATCTCCACTCATATTAAATATCCCCAATCCAATAATATATCCCACTATCCCCACTCACATGAAATCCCCCCCACAATATATGCCCCCATCCCCACTCACAGTAAATCCCCCCCACAATATATGCCCCCATCCCCACTCACAGTAAATCCCCCCCCCACAATAAATGCCCCCATCCCCACTCACAGTAAATCCCCCCCACAATAAATGCCCCCATCCCCACTCACAGTAAATCCCCCCCACAATAAATGCCCCCATCCCCACTCACAGTAAATCCCCCCCACAATATTTTCCCCCATCCCCACTCACAGTAAATCCCCCCCTGCACCTTCGGTGTCTTCAGCTCCAGCCTCCACTCACAGTAAATCCCCCCCCACAATATATGCCCCCCTTCCCCACACAGTAAATTCCCCCCCTGCACTTTCGGTGTCTTCAGCTCCATTGGAGCACTTACCACCGCTCTGCATCTCCTGCTCTGCCGCGCAGGTGAGTGACGTCAGCAGCGTGATCACATGACCTGATCACGCTGCTGGCATCGCTCTGACCCGGCAGTCAGAGCTTCAATTGTACTCGCATCACAGATACGAGTACAATTGAACACTGGGAGCCGGCACGCTGCAGCTTCTCTGTGCCGGCTGTCAGCTTGACAGTCGGCACAGAGAACAGCTGACTCCCAGCGCGGGGGGTGACAGAATGCAGCCGCCGGGGGAGACACTGCGGACCGCCGCTTTAGGCGGCCCGACTGCGCCCCCCTGCCGGCTGCTCCCCCCCTAGATACGCCACTGACTCACCCCCGCATTGTGCCGCCCCCCCCCCCCGCATTGTGCCGCCCGGGGCGGCCCGCACCCCCCTTCCTACGCCACTGATCCTTCCCATAGACAGGTAGGAGCCCTGTCTGCGAGCCAGATACGGCCATCAAAAGAGCCATATCTGGCTCGCGAGCCATAGGTTCCCGACCCCTGCTATATAGGCTGCCTAATGGGGGTGCATTATATTGTACTGGCTGCCTAATGGCGGTGCATTATATTGTACTGGCTGCTTAATGGGGGTACATTATATTGTACTGGCTGCCTAATGGGGGTGCATTATACTATACAGGTCTGTGGAGAGTGCATTATACTATACAGGCCTGTGGGGAGTGCATTATACCATACAGGCCTATGGGGAGTGCATTATACTATATAGGCCTATGGGGAGTGCATTATACTATTCAGGCCTATGGGGAGTGCATTATACTATACAGGCCAATGGGGAGTGCATTATACTATATTGAGGATTATCTGGCACATTATAGTATATGGAGGCTATCAAGGGGGCCATCATACAGTGTGGGGGATTACAGTGAAAGGGGCCATCACACAGTAGCCCCCAAAATGCTTGAGGGCCCCAACACTAAGGGGTCAGTATACTGTGTATGGGTACCTTACAGTCAGGAGGCATCATGTTATGTATAAGAGAGCATCATGACGTGTATAGGGGAGCTGTACAGGGGGGAGACTCTGGACATTGGTAAATGTAAAGTGGGCACTTATTGTTATAGGGGAACTCAGGTTACTGTGACTATCAAAGGGGCACACAGAGGGCATTATTATTTTCTAGGGAGCAAAATGTGGGCACTGATTCTATGGCACTTGCACCCGGCATTACTATATTCTAGAGTTACTTTAGAATTTAGAAGGCACAGAGAACCACACAGCATGTGCAGTAATAGGGACACATACGCCAGCAGCGGCTCGTTATTGGGGTATCAGGTACAGTAATAGGGACACACACGGCAGCAGCGGCTCAGTATTGGGGTACTAGTAGGATGAGGAGTGTGTGCAGGTTGCCAATAGATGGTTACGTGCTGAAAATATTAGAAGTGAAGTGTGTCTTTGTTGTATTCTCTGCAGACGAGTCCTGGGTGGAAGAAGTTGTGTCTGTCTGGGCCATATGGAAAAGACGGGAAAAGTGAACAACTCCATCAGAAAGAACGTCAGCAGTGATGAGCGAATATGCTTGTTACTTGAGATTTCTCGAGCATGCTCGAGAAATTTCGAGTAACGAGTATATTCGCTCATCACTAAACGTCAGTGGTAAGTCATCTACTATATAATTGTCTAAGGGTCACTTCCGTCTGTCCTTCTGTCTGTCTGTCTGTCTGTCACGGTTATTCGTTCACTGATTGGTCTCGCCAGCTGCCTGTCATGGCTGCCGCGACCAATCAGCGACGGGCACAGTCCGGAAGAAAATGGCCGCTCCTTCCTCCCCGCAGTCAGTGCCCGCTCCATACTCCCCTCCAGTCAGCGCTCACACAGGGTTAATTGCAGCGTTGCAGCTATGCCGCGGTCGGTTAACGCTGCTATTAACCCTGTGTGACCAACGTTTTACTATTGATGCTGCCTATACGGCGTCAATAGTAAACATATCTAATGTTAAAAACAATAATAAAAAAAATCGTTATATACTCACCGTCCGTTGGCCCCTCGGATCCACAACAGGCCTTCCCTGCTCGCGACGCTCCGGTAACCGGTACATGCTGCGATCTCGCGAAATGACGTGCGGTCTCGCGAGACCACTACGTCATCATCTCGCGAGACCGCAATGCAATCTTCAGACCGGAGCGTGCGACGAGCATCGGTAACCAGCTGCTTCGATCCTGAGGCTCCGGAAGGTGAGTATATAACTATTTTTTATTCTTTCTTTTTTTTTTAACAGGGATATGATGCATACTACGTGGCTCGGGCAGTATACTATGTGGCTGGGCACTATACTATGTGGCTGGGCACTATACTACGTGGCTGGGCAATATACTATGTGGCTGGCCAATATACTACGTGGCTGGCCAATATACTACGTGGCCGGGCACTATACTACGTGGCTGGGAAATATACTATGTGGCTGGGGCTGGGAAATATGCTATGTGGCTGGGCACTATACTACGTCACTGGGCAATATACTACGTGACTGAGCAGTATACTACGTGGCTGGGCAATATACTACGTGGCTGGGCAATATACTACGTGGCTGGGCAATATACTATGTGGCTGGGTAATATACTACGTGGCTGGGCAGTATACTACGTGGCTGGGCAATATACTACGTGGCTGGGCAATATACTACGTGGCTGGGCAATATACTACGTGGCTGGCCAATATACTACGTGACTGGGCAGTATACTACGTGGCTGGGCAATATACTACGTGGCTGGGCAATATACTATGTGACTGGCTAATATACTACGTGACTGGGCAGTATACTACGTGGCAGGGCAGTATACTACGTGGCAGGGCAGTATACTACGTGGCAGGGCAATATACTACGTGGCAGGGCAATATACTACGTGGCAGGGCAATATACTACGTGGCAGGGCAATATACTACGTGGCTGGGCAATATACTACGTGGCTGGGCAATATACTACGTGGCTGGGCAATATACTACGTGGCTGGGCAATATACTACGTGGCTGGGCAATATACTATGTGGCTGGGCAGTATACTACGTGACTGGGCAGTATACGTGGCTGGGCAATATACTAGGTGGCTGGGCAATATACTAGGTGGCTGGGCAATATACTAGGTGGCTGGGCAATATACTAGGTGGCTGGGCAATATACTAGGTGGCCCCCTCAGAAGCTCCCCCCCCCCGATCCAAAACCCTAGCTACGCCACTCAAATAGGATAGATAGTGATGACCAATGACTGATAAACCACTGAAGGAGTAATGGCAGTCTGCAGTCACGTAGATTGACTGCAGACTTTTATCCCAAGCCTGGACTACTCCTTTAAACGGAGCCTGACAGGTAATTTAGGCTGCTCGAACTATGTGCAGTGTGTATCTGCACCGGCTGTAGTATCTCACCAGGTATGTTTGTCTCTGTAAAGCTGCGGTGTTTCAGAGAAAAACATACTAATAGCTGCTGGGGAGCTAGCGAATCTGTGCACGAGTCCTACAGACAGGTCCCTGGCGGCTTCTTCCTGCCCGCTGACAGTGCGGTGCTGTGAGCTATTCCTACAGACAGGTCCCTGGCGGCTTCTTCCTGCCCGCTGACAGTGCGGTGCTGTGAGCTATTCCTACAGACAGGTCCCCGGCGGCTTCTCCCCGCCCGCTGACAGTGTGTCGCTGTGCATTAGTCGTACAGACAGGTCCCTGGCGGGTTCTCCCCACCCGCTGACAGTGCGGTGCTGTGCACGAGTCCTACAGACAGGTCCCTGGCGGCTTCTTCTCGCCCGCAGACAGTGACTGACAAATGTCATCCTACGTGGGCGTATAACAGACTTGTCAGTCACTGTTAGCGGGTGGAAAGAAGTCGCCGGGGACCTGTCTGTAGGACTAGTGCACAGCGCCGCTCGCTCCCCAGCAGCTATTAGTGTTTTTCTCTGAAATGCAGCAGCTTTTGGGTATGTGCAGAAGTTCAGGAATTGGCAGTGCTTTGGACGTAGCACATGTCCGTCTCCGTGGGTGTCGGTGCACGCATAGTGGAGATGGGATTTTTTGAAATCCCATCCACTACACTGTAACATCTGGAGACTGCGGGTTGGACGTTACACAAGTACACCACGTCAAACCCGCAAAGTAAAGTTTACTGGCTATGGGGATGTACCCGACTGGGACACTAAAGCCACTGCTGATAGACAGCCTGTATCACCGGTCAAGAGAGCTTTAATACTTAAACAGTAATAAGGCCCCCTGTCCTGTCCTTCCTCCACCACCCGTTCAGCTCCCACCCTACCCCCATCTTATAACATACGCCCCACAGTTATCATTACATACCTGAATTTAATTAGCATAATACATTCTGGCCGCACTCATATGAAGTTGCAGGTCGTTTATAGACGGCCCTGGCAATTTCTGATGCAGTGCTGCAGGTGAAGAGCATGAGATGGGGTCAGACCCAGGCAGTGTCTGAGGTAACTCAAAGGTGAACACTAGGACCCAGGAGTGTCCCAGCGTGCATGAGCAAGGAGCGGAGCTGAGGTGAGCACTGACAGCCAAGCCTGTCAGAAACGTATCAGGTGAGCTCCGTTACACCGCACTGAGGACTCTGCCGCTGTGCTAGCCACCAGTGTGCAGCGTCTCAGGAAGATAAGGGAGTATGCAATTTCCCATGCTCTCCCTCAATGCCTTATGACAGAAGTGGCCATGGATCCTGGGGGGCCCCCTCATGGGATGGGGCCCGGAATAATGGCCCTCTCTGCCCCCCTCCCCCCAGTAGCTAAGCTACTGGTAGGGATGCTCTGTGCTGGTTCTCCAACACTGAGTTTTTTTCCTTATTTGGTCCCTTTTAGGGCATACTAGGGATCGTCCAAATTTTGACATGTCCTGATTTTTGATATCCCAGGGTGCATTGGATAAATTATTTATTAAGAGCTATATTGCCTCAGGGTTATAAGATTGCATGGCTCTTATTGTATCTGTTTATTGCAGTGGGTTTGAGTGGTAGTTCTCACATGTTTTTACTTGTGTTTTATGTTTCTGTAATTGTGGGTCAATAAAATTATTAGATTTTATTATTTTAGTGTAGTGTGCATGCCTTACAGTAGTGCTTTTCTTCTTTTTGGTATCATTATTTGTTTTTACTACTGGCTTTTGCACCTCCCTTGATTATCTTTGCATGATAGTGAGCCTGGTTCCATTATTATTATTGCAGGACAAGAAATCGTCCAGAGCCCAGAGAAGAAGAGCCAGAGGCCGGGGGGAGAAGACCCACAGCCAAGTGTGACTAACCCCCAACCTAGTGTTAGTCACGCCCAACCTAGCACTAGTGCCCCAGTCTGGACCCCCGTCCCTAAAAATTTTTCTCCTCAAATTCCTGATTTTGTTCCCCAATCAGGAATCCAGTTTGAGACTGCCAACCTCAGGGAAATAGACTTTTTCAAGGTCTATTTCTCTGAGTCAATTGTCAATCTTATGGTGGAGCAAACCAACTTGTATGCCCTGCAATTTTTTGCCAAAAACCCTGATTCATCATTTTCTACTTGGAGTCCCGTTGACTCAGTAGAAATGATGAAATATTGGGGACTGGTCCTTCACATGGGGATTGTGAAGAAACCGGAAATTCGCCAATACTGGAGTACTGATATTTTATATCAAACTCCAATATTTGGCATGGTTATGATTCGCAAACGTTTTGAGGAGATTCATAAGTTTCTCCATTTTAGGGACAATAAGGACATCCTTCCCCGCAATCACCCGAATTTTGATGGATTGTTCAAAATTCGGCCGGTCATCGAACATTTCGGCAACAAGTTTGCTGAAGTGTACATTCCTCTAAGGGAAATTTGTGTGGATGAATCCCTCATCCACTTCAACGGGAGCCTTCGATTCCGTCAGTACCTGCCCAGCAAAAGGGCGAGGTACGGGATAAAACTCTATAAGCTGTGTGAGAGTACCTCAGGGTACACTCACAGCTTTAGAGTTTACCAAGGGAAGGATAGCAGGATCCAGCCCCCAGAATGTCCACCTGCTCTGGGGATGAGTGGGAAAATAGTGTGGGATTTGGTCCACCCACTGCTTGATAAAGGTTACCATCTGTACATTGATAACTTTTATACAAGCATCCCTCTCTTTCAATCCCTCTCTGCCAGAGCTACCATCGCTTGCGGTCCTGTGCACAGAAACCAGAGGGGTCTCCCTTTGTCGCTAATTGAGCAAGCTCTCCCAAAGGGTGAGAGCCGAGCCCAATGTAGCGGCAACATGCTTGTGGTCAAGTTCAAAGACAAAAGTGACGTCTTTTTCTTGACGACAATCCATTGTCCCGGCACCACGGCCACCACCGTTCGGGGTACCCCAGCACAGGTCCACAAACCGGACTGTGCCCTGGGGTACAACAAACACATAGGGGGAGTTGATCTTTCTGATCAAGTCCTCCAGCCCTATAGTGCCATCCGGAAGGTGAAGGTGTGGTATAAAAAACTGGCTGTGCACATCGTACAAATGGCACTATATAACGCATACGTGCTATCACGATGTGCAGGCCAGACCAACACCACCTTCCTTCAGTTCCAGGAGGCAGTGATAAAGGCCCTGATGTTTGGAGACGAGGAAGGAACAGGCCCCAGCACCCCTGAAACTCAAGTTTCCCGTATAGTACAAGGGCAACATTTTCCCTGTGAGGGGACAACAAGAAAAAGGTGTCGGGTATGCTATAAAAGGGGGACAAGAAAAACAACTCGTTTCCAATGTGAAACGTGTCCTGACAAACCTGGACTGTGTGTGAATGAATGCTTCAGAATTCATCACATGTCCGTGGACTAAACACATCCTGACAGTCCCCTACAGAACTCACCCACAGCAGCCAGATATACACAATACCACACACACACACACACACACACACACACACACACACACACACACACACACCTGACGTACACTAAACCACACACACCATCCTGACGTACACTAAACCACACCAACCTGACATACAGTACGTCAGGTTGTTATGTGGTATAGTGTACGTCAGGTTGGTGTGTGTTGTAGTGTACGTCAGGTTGTTGTGTGTGTTTGTGGTGTATACTACACACACCAACCTGACTTGTGTCAGGTTGGTGTGTGTGGCGTAGTGTACGTCAGGTTTGTGTGGTGTAGTGTACATGTGGTGTAGTGCTCGTCAGGTTGGTGTATGTGTGGTGTAGTATACACCACACACACCAACCTGACGTGTACACCACATGTACACTACACCAACCTGACATACAGTACATCAGGTTGGTGTGTGGTGTGGTATAGTGTACGTCAGGTTGGTGTGTGTGTGTGTGTGTGTTGTAGTATACGTCAGGTTTGTGTGGTGTATACTACACCACACATACCAACCTGACATACACTACTATACCACACCGCACACCAACCTGATGTACACTACACCACACCCCAACTTGACGTAGTGTATGTCAGGTTGGTGTGTGGTGTATGTTAGGATGGTGTATGTGGTGTATGCTACACCACACACACCAACCTGACGTACACTACACCACACCACACACCAACTTGACGTACATTACATACTTTCCATACTCAGTGTCTGATTACAATTGCAGCTAATTTTCCAGTCAAATGGCGCTCCTTCCCTTCCGAGCCCTGCCGTGTGGCCAAACGGTGGTTTATGACCACATATGAGGTATTGGTGTACTCAGAAGAAATTGCCCTACAAACTTTAGAATCCATTCTCTCCTGTTGCCCATGTGAAAATGAAAAAATTGAGGCTAAAACTAAATTTTTGTTGGAAAAATTAAAATGTCCATTTTTTCCTTCCACATTGCTTTAGTTCCTGTGAAGCACCTGAAGGGTTAATAATCTTCTTGAATGAAGTTTTGAGTAGCTTGAGGGGTGCAGTTTTTGGAATTGTCACTTTTGGGTGTTTTCTTTCATATAGGCCCCTCAAAGGGACTTCAAATGTGATGTGGTCACTAAAAAAAGGGTTTTGTAACTTTTTCTGGAAAAATGAGAAATTGCTGATAAACTTTAAACCCTTATAACTTCCTAAGAAAATTTTTTTTATGTTTTTTTTTTCCAAAAATTGTGCTGATGTAAAGTAGACATGTGGGAAATGTTATTTATTAACTATTTTGTGTCACATAACTTTCTGGTTTAACAGAAAAAAAATTCAAAATAAAAAAATTGCAATATTTTTGCGAAATTTCCAATTTTTTTCCTACAAATAAACGCAAAAAATATCGACCTAAATTTATTACTAACATGAAGCCCAAAATGTCATGAAAATCGTTAGGATCCGTTGAAGCGGTCCTGAGTTATTACCTCATAAAGGGACACTGGTCAGAATTGCAAAAAATAGCCAGGTCAAAATCGGCTGGGTCATGGAATGCAAGATTCTACATATGGTCAATAAAAACTAAAATTACATCTACATAATGGGAGGGATAGAACTAAGTAACAGCACCTGTGAAAAAGACTTGGGCATACTAATAGATCACAGACTGCACATAAGTCAACAATGTGATGCAGATCTGTAAACCGCAAAGCCAAATGACAGCGTGTGTAGAATGGGCTGACAAGTTAGAAAAGCTTTTGAAAAAAAAATATTGAGTTTGTTCTCTAAGAGAAAGTGGAGGGTAATGATTGCCTCTGCCAAATGCCTGAGATCTAAATTTGACACCTAAGCTCTGCACTGCTTCAACACCTTAGTGACCACCAATACGTCTTTTTACTGACTTGAGATATGAGAACCCGGCTTCCTGGATGTTGCCGGCCGATAAGCTGCTAGGCACCACAGCTGCATGCGTCGCGGCTGTGTCAGTCACGACACATGCATGTGCTATAGCTTGCCGAAGAAGAGGGAACCCGAGCAAATTTGCTCATCTATCTCTTGTATCAATCCTAATGTTTGCAATGGAAATTCATGCCCAAATAATTACCTTATAGTCTGCCGCTACAGTGGCCTGGTCACAAGTTACCAACATCTAGGTGGTAAAAATAAACTTCTTCAGTTCTGTCATGCCACTTTGCATTAATTCCTGAAAAAGCACCTGAAAGGTTAAACTGCCTGATAGCAGTTTTGAATATGTTGAGGGGCGCTATTATTAAAATGGTATCACTTTTGGGGGTTTCCAATATGTAGAACCTCCAAAGTCACTTCAAAACTTAACCCCCTTCTGCCATCAGACGTACTATTTTGTCCATGTGACCCGGGCCCTAATTCCCATGGATGGAATAGTACGTCATACGCGATCACGGCCGGGTGTCAGCTGATTATCAGAGCTAACAACCGGCACTATGTGCCAGGAGCGGCCACGGACCACTTTCGGCACATTAACCCCCAAAACACTGCGATCAAACAAGATCGCAGTGTTCCGGCGGCATAGGGAAGCATACCTGAGACCCTCAGAACAACGCGATGTGATTGTGTTGTTCAGAGGGTCTCCTACCTCTTCCTCACTGCAGGTCCCGGATCCAAGATGGCCGCCTGGTCCTGCAGGGAGGTAGCTTGCCGGCGCCATTCTTAGTCCACAGGACACGTCAGGGTTGTGGTTATGGTGCTATGTTTAGCAAGGAAGAGTCAATTTAACCCTTGCTCTGCTGACAAAAGACATCACACCTGTTCCAAGACCAGTGCGGATGATATGGAAGGATTCCAGAAATATCCAAGGCAGGCCAATGTAAGTCCAGTTCTCTAAAGGTGACACTGCACAGATATTAAAGCTACATTTCATCTACGGACTTTGTTATCCTTTCAACATTTGAATTTATGGACTTTGATTGACACATGACACACGGTCTCTACAATATCTACATGCCGTTTCAAAAGAATTATAATAAATATTGTTTTAAAAGAACCAATAAAAGACAGATGTATGTATGTATATATATATATATATATATAAGAGAGAGAGAAGTATAATGTATTTTATGTGAATATTGGTCACGGCTTACCATAACATGAATTTACATATCATTGTTATTGAGTACGTATAACAATAAAATTATTATAATTATTATGGACATTAAATTATTTTGCCAAAGAAGAAGGAAGATGCCATCAATATATCTAATTTGAGGGTTCAAATTAATATCGGTCACCCTCAAAAGGTGGAATTGTTAAATATTAATTATTGACTTAATACACTCAATTCTGTACTGAGCCTCGTGGAAGGTTTCACTGACATTGCATATGCTATTCCTGTATATTTAGCTCAGTAAAATTTAACCATATAGAGAGAACACTTGCTCTATTTATATATATATATATATATATATATATATATATATATATATATATATATATATATATATATATACACACTCTCACTGGCCACTTTATTAGGTACACCTGTCCAACTTCTTGTTAACACTTAATTTCTAATCAGCCAATCACATGGCGGCAACTCAGTGCATTTAGGCATGTAGACATGGTCAAGACAATCTGCAGTTCGAACCGAGCATCAGTATGGGGAAGAAAGGTGATTTGAGTGCCTTTGAACGTGGCATGGTTGTTGGTGCCAGAAGGGCTGGTCTGAGTATTTCAGAAACTGCTGATCTACTGGGATTTTCACGCACAACCATCTCTAGGGTTTACAGAGAATGGTCCGAAAAAGAAAAAAAATCCAGTGAGCGGCAGTTCTGTGGGCGGAAATGCCTTGTTGATGCCAGAGGAGAATGGGCAGACTGGTTCGAGCTGATAGAAAGGCAACAGTGACTCAAATCGCCACCCGTTACAACCAAGGTAGGCCTAAGAGCATCTCTGAACGCACAGTGCGTCGAACTTTGAGGCAGATGGGCTACAGCAGCAGAAGACCACACCGGGTACCACTCCTTTCAGCTAAGAACAGGAAACTGAGGCTACAATTTGTACAAGCTCATCGAAATTGGACAGTAGAAGATTGGAAAAACGTTGCTTGGTCTGATGAGTCTCGATTTCTGCTGCGACATTCGGATGGTAGGGTCAGAATTTGGCGTAAACAACATGAAAGCATGGATCCATCCTGCCTTGTATGGAGCATCTTTGGGATGTGCAGCTGACAAATCTGCGGCAACTGTGTGATGCCATCATGTCAATATGGACCAAAATCTCTGAGGAATGCTTCCAGCACCTTGTTGAATCTATGCCACGAAGAATTGAGGCAGTTCTGAAGGCAAAAGGGGGTCCAACCCGTTACTAGCATGGTGTACCTAATAAAGTGGCCGGTGAGTGTAATATATATATATATATATATATATATATATATAATTGTCTAAGGGTTTTTCCGTCTTTCTGTCTGTCTGTCCTGGAAATCCCGCGTCTGATTGGTCGAGGCCGCCAGGCCTCGACCAATCAGCGACGGGCACAGCATGGCAACGACTATGTCATAATGAAAATCCCGCGTCTGATTGGTCGAGGCTGCCAGGCCTCGACCAATTAGCAACGGGCACAGTATCGACGTAGATGTCATAATGGTTGCCATGGCGACGATTATGCCATAAAGGTTGCCTCGACCAATCAGCGACGGGCACAGTCTGCCGCGAATTCTGGAATCATCATTGTCCATATACTACGGGGACATGCATATCCTAGAATACCCGATGCGTTATATATATAGTAAAAAGAAGGCAGCACTCCAAGACTTTCCGGTAGAAAAAATGTGAAGTTTTAATCGACCCACATCACTGCGCGACGTTTCGGCTCCATGAGCCTTTTTCAAGCAGTGGGTGTTAACATTGGTTGTGCTTATATAGAGACAATTTGAACTAATTTGCATATTACAATTGCCATTAATACATACATAAACAAGTGATTGTACAGTTTTCTATAAAGTGCATATTATATATCTTTAGTGCAGTCTTCATACTTATAAAAGTGCTATATTGCTTATAAAATCGCATGATCTGCTAGTTTCTTATTTCATTCATAGATAATCCCATTGGTGTATATTGTAATTATATTAATCTTGTTGTAACCCTCACCTTGCCACAGTCCGGTGATACCACATGGAGGACTCTGCTTTCGCCATTACCGGCGTTCATCTAAGTGTATTGCGCATGTCTGAATGTCTAATTACTATGTCACAAAGTGTCAGCCAATGGGAGTTCCAATGCACTTTCGTTTTAGTAGCGCATGCGCACTATCATTTTGTCAGCGCCGCAGCGCCATCTTTAATGCGTCCGAGCGTTCTGTTTTTTTACAGCTATATAGACCTCTATAGCGGTCATGTCACAACGCAGTAGCGTCTTCTTTTTGTACAGAGTTATTAAATAGTTACGTTTAAGCTGTGTATTTTGACATGCGAGAATATGCATGTTCCTAACTTGGTAAGTGGCTAAATGGATGCAGTTTCACTCAGACACAACGGACGAACGCCTTATTCAGACTATCTCCATTCGTCTATGCTTCTCCAAGTCGATGCACAGCCTCTCCAGGCCATGGCATCACCCTTTAGAAAAGCAAAAAAGTGAACACATTAAAGTACCATATAAATAAGTAAAAGTCTGACAGCCGTTGCTGCTTTTTATATGCAGTGATTTTTATTATAGGAGAAAAGAACCATTGCCATTGGTCGACATTTGTGACAAATAATTTGAATCAAAAAAGTAAATAGTTAAGGATTTTCAGAGAAAAATAAGTAAAAATAATATAGGTAAAGGACTATTTTTTTTAAAAGAAAAGGATTTTTTCATTCCTCCATGTGGATGCTCCATCCGGTGGCTGGTAAGGGAACACACAGGGCCCACTGGTCATACGGGAATCTATAGAATGACAACAAAGACATTAAAATCAGTACACTCTGCAAAGTACCCAATGCAATGAGTACCCATGCATAGTGTTACAAACCTAAAAAAACAACAAGGAGCCAATATACATCAAGTTCAAGGGTCTATCATAGGGGTTCATTCACATACCCGACTGGATTTTAAATTCTATGTTTAGTCCTTTCGGTTTTAGCGTATTCAACTCATAAATCCATTTAAGTTCCAATTTTTTTTAAGAGGCATACCCTGTCTCCTCCCCTTCTCTGTATGGGGACCCTATCTATTATTCTGACTTTGAGATCTTTTTCTGTGTGTTTGAATTCCATAAAGTGTTTAGAGACCGGGAGATCCAATCGTTTCTTTCTGATCGAGTGCCGATGGTTATTTATGCGTGTTTTCAGCTCACAGGTCGTTTCACCTACATACCACAGTTTACAGGGGCATTCTAATAAATAGATTACATGGTCAGAATTACATGTCAAATATTGTTTGATTGTGTATACCTTATTAGTGTCCGGATGTTTGAATGTGGGACCTTTTAATATATATGAACAATTTACACAGGACAGGCACGGAAAGCAACCTTTTTGAGTTTTACCTGTGATCGTAGTCTGACTGGGGTTTCTTAGGGGACCAATGTCTGCTTTGACCACAAAATCTTTAATATTCTTGCCCCTACGGTATGAAAACAGCGGGGGCTCCCTAAGTTCTTTAATTCCTGGTAAGCAATTGCCTAACATCCCCCAATGTTTCCTGATGACTTTTGCTATGGCTCCGCTTTCCTCAGAGTATGTCATCACACAGGGTACCCTGGTTAATATTTTTTTGCCTCGATCGTTCTTTCCCAAAAGGTCTTTACAATCTTTTTTAAAGGCCTTGCATTTTGCAATATTGATTATTTCTTGTGGATATTTTCTTTCTAAAAATTTTTTAACCAGGGTATCAATGACTCCCTCCATCTCTTTATCCTCTTTAACAATCCTACGCACTCTTAGGAGTTGACTAAGGGGTATAGACCTTACCATACTGCGTGGGTGTTGACTGTCATAAGTTAAAAGATTATTCTTATCTGTCTTTTTGACATATAGCGTAGTTGTCAATTTTTTCTCGTTCTGTATTAGATACATCTAGAAATTGTTTCTCTGACCTGGAAAAATTTAACGTAAATGTAATAGTGTCATCAACCCCATTCAGGAACCGATGAAAACTATTCAATTCTTCTTCCGTGCCTTTCCATAGGAGGAAGACATCATCTATGTATCTCCACCACACCAGAACATGCCGGAAGTGGTGGGACACACAGACGAGGTCCTCCTCCAAGGCACTCATTACAAGGTTTGCATAAGCAGGGGCCATATTGGCCCCCATAGCTGTACCTCTTTGTTGTGCATAAAAGGTATCCCCAAACAGGAAGTAGCTCCGCCTCAAAATAATTTCCAACAATTTAATTATAAATATTTTACCCTCAGGGGTTCTCTCAGTTGTATTCAATTTTTTATCAACTGCTCTTAATCCCGAGTTGTGATCTATTGAGGTGTAGAGTGAGATGACATCGAAAGAGGCCAGAATGACATTATCCTCTAATTTTATAGATTCCAGTTTGTTTAGAAAGTCTGTGGTATCTTTAATGTAGGATTTTGAATTTTTTGCAATTGGGTTAAGGATTTTGTCTAGGAAAGTTCCTATTCTACTAAATACTGAATCCACACCAGCCACTATGGGTCGCCCCGGAGGGTCAACCAATGACTTGTGGATTTTTGGAGTTATGTACAGTACAGGGGTTCTTGGAAATTCTATGGACAAGTACTCCATTAGTTCCTGGTCTATAATTTTATTGTTCAGGGCTTCTTGCAAATATTTATTAATTTCCCCCATTATTTTAAACTTAGGATCATTCTCTAGTTTTTTATAGACATTTACATCCCCCAATTGTCGATTTATTTCTGCTATATATTTGGACTTGTCCATGATGACGACAGCACCACCTTTATCGGCAGGTTTGATTATGATGTCATCATGGACAAGTTCCTTCAAGGCCTCAAATTCCTCTTTTGTTATATTGGGGTGTTTGAATTGGTTTAACGCTCCATTTCTAATTTCTTCTATCTCATTTCTTACAACTCTCTCAAATGCATCTATAATTGTGGAACTAGTAGGTGGTGTGAAGTCACTTTTATTCCTCAATTCCATGTTATTGGAATTGAATTCACCACATCCTACTTTATTTTCTACATTCCTGTTCTGGAACCACTCTTTTAATTTTATAGATCTAAAAAATCTCTCCAGATCTATCTGTAGGTCGAACCAATTAGTATGTGTACACGGTGCAAACGACAGTCCTTTGCTCAGGATTGAGACCTGTGGAGGGGTTAGTACCTTAGTAGAAATATTGATCACGAGTTCTGATCCCTCTTCTTGGATGCTACTTGTCTCTGTGGTTGTGTTCTGTTCTTTTCTGGTCTTTTTTTGGGACCGGTGGTGGCGCTTGCCTCCTCTCCTCTTGCGTTTGATTGTCCCTCCATAGTATTGTCCTGGTCTATGGGAAATAATGTCATTATTAGTCAGGTTATGCCCCTGTAAACTGTGGTATGTAGGTGAAACGACCTGTGAGCTGAAAACACGCATAAATAACCATCGGCACTCGATCAGAAAGAAACGATTGGATCTCCCGGTCTCTAAACACTGTATGGAATTCAAACACACAGAAAAAGATCTCAAAGTCAGAATAATAGATAGGGTCCCCATACAGAGAAGGGGAGGAGACAGGGTATGCCTCTTAAAAAAAATTGGAACTTAAATGGATTTATGAGTTGAATACGCTAAAACCGAAAGGACTAAACATAGAATTTAAAATCCAGTCGGGTATGTGAATGAACCCCTATGATAGACCCTTGAACTTGATGTATATTGGCTCCTTGTTGTTTTTTTAGGTTTGTAACACTATGCATGGGTACTCATTGCATTGGGTACTTTGCAGAGTGTACTGATTTTAATGTCTTTGTTGTCATTCTATAGATTCCCGTATGACCAGTGGGCCCTGTGTGTTCCCTTACCAGCCACCGGATGGAGCATCCACATGGAGGAATGAAAAAATCCTTTTCTTTTAAAAAAATAGTCCTTTACCTATATTATTTTTACTTATTTTTCTCTGAAAATCCTTAACTATTTACTTTTTTGATTCAAATTATTTGTCACAAATGTCGACCAATGGCAATGGTTCTTTTCTCCTATAATAAAAATCACTGAACATAAAAAGCAGCAACGGCTGTCAGACTTTTACTTATTTATATGGTACTTTAATGTGTTCACTTTTTTGCTTTTCTAAAGGGTGATGCCATGGCCTGGAGAGGCTGTGCATCGACTTGGAGAAGCATAGACGAATGGAGATAGTCTGAATAAGGCGTTCGTCCGTTGTGTCTGAGTGAAACTGCATCCATTTAGCCACTTACCAAGTTAGGAACATGCATATTCTCGCATGTCAAAATACACAGCTTAAACGTAACTATTTAATAACTCTGTACAAAAAGAAGACGCTACTGCGTTGTGACATGACCGCTATAGAGGTCTATATAGCTGTAAAAAAACAGAACGCTCGGACGCATTAAAGATGGCGCTGACAAAATGATAGTGCGCATGCGCTACTAAAACGAAAGTGCATTGGAACTCCCATTGGCTGACACTTTGTGACATAGTAATTAGACATTCAGACATGCGCAATACACTTAGATGAACGCCGGTAATGGCGAAAGCAGAGTCCTCCATGTGGTATCACCGGACTGTGGCAAGGTGAGGGTTACAACAAGATTAATATAATTACAATATACACCAATGGGATTATCTATGAATGAAATAAGAAACTAGCAGATCATGCGATTTTATAAGCAATATAGCACTTTTATAAGTATGAAGACTGCAATAAAGATATATAATATGCACTTTATAGAAAACTGTACAATCACTTGTTTATGTATGTATTAATGGCAATTGTAATATGCAAATTAGTTCAAATTGTCTCTATATAAGCACAACCATTGTTAACACCCACTGCTTGAAAAAGGCTCATGGAGCCGAAACGTCGCGCAGTGATGTGGGTCGATTAAAACTTCACATTTTTTCTACCGGCAAGTCTTGGAGTGCTGCCTTCTTTTTACTACTTTTGTATACATCTTGGATAGATGAGTGGACCACTCTGTCCGGGGGGCCAGGCACCCACTATTGGTGAGCATTGTGCTGTTCCATTTTTTTTATATATATATATATATATATATATATATATATATATATATATATATATATATATATATATATATATATATCCACGGCTCATAGGAGGTGGCGGCTGTCACTTGGGGGCTTCTTCACTCTCACAGACATCAGACGGAATGAACAGCTGGCCATGTGTTTCTTGATGACGCCATTTACCATTCAGAATCTCAAGAAAGATAGGGAACACACTTTGATATTGACAAATGGAAAATCTCTTTCCATTTGAGGTAACTATTGCATCTGTTTTATGTTTTGCTGCAATGATTATTTTTGGTGGACAATCCAATAAGCCACTATTTTTATATAAAATATTTTTTATGAGAAATATGACATTTTCTTTAGAATATCGCATCTGGTAAAGAGTCCTGATTAAATAAATATACGAAATAAGCATATTTACCACCACAGTGAATAAAAGCATGGTTGTTATGCCCCACGAATGGGAACAATCAGCAAAATTCCCTATTGTTGCTAGGTAGAATTAGTCTGTAAGATTGTCCCTCCCATAGTTCTCTGTATTAGGTTGCTCCTCCCTTCTTCTTCAGTTCAGTCTACAGCAGCCATTACTCATGTGTACTGCCCTGTACAGATGACTCCTTTTTACCTATTGTAACTGCATTATACAAGCATTCAACTGAAAATAAACCCTCTACTGGACTCTTCAAACGTGCTCTCCTTCAGTGGAGTTAACCTATCTCACTAAATGTGAGTAATGGTAAACAGACGCCATAGAAAGGCTGTCTAAGCGCACAACACTTGCAGTTTAACCATGGAGGCAGAATAACGGAGATCGAATGTTTCTGACAGCAGGGCATCGGGACTCATAGTCGTTAGGAGTGGCGGTTTCCCCCCGCATCTATGATCGCTTTAATTGGCTGTTCAAGTCTAAACAGCCAAATACAGTGATTTTAGTGTTTCGGACATGAAAATCTGAGGTCCAGCTATGAAGGTATGATCGGGGTTGTAACAGCACTGGTCATATGTTGGAGATTATTAACAGTAGCTTCACCAGCACTGATTGGTGCAATGGGACCATGAGGCCGATTGCACCAATCAATGTGCAAAGTCGCAATGTGACCGACCTGCACGTCCTCATTTTAGCTTTGAGATTTTTGGGGGGCTGTACCTGTGCTGTTCTGCCAGATCTCCTGGGACTTATGGTGCCACAGACTATTTTTGCCTGTGCCATCACTGCTGCTGTTCCTGAAAAAAGAAGGAAGTTCCTGATCCTTTTTTGATCTGTTCCTGTCTTGAGCTTTTTCCTAATCCACCTGTGGAGACATGAGGGTCAGTGGTTGTTCTCATTCGCTGGCCTGGCTGTTTTTAGAAAGACCGCATGGTCCAGGGCTTCGCTGTTAGCAGAATACTACTCCGACAACACATTGTGAGGCTAACACAATGTGGTGATATTGGATCACCAACAGTCTATAAATACAAGTACATAAGATGGTGCAAATGACAGAGTTTCACCCTTCTGCTGGCTTGCCGGGAATTTGAACATCTGTGAGTTAGGGGTTTTTCAGGGCCAACTATCCCAACCAGTTGCACCCAACTTTTGGCAGACTCCCACAGAGAGAAGTTAGTGGCAAGCTTATGAAGCTGATAATCCATTGAGGTATGTGGCCAGGTGACTTGATTATCCCAACCTTGGTTCTCCAAATGTTTCCGTAGGTTCATTGATGGGTAGTGAAATAAATCTGTGTTCTGGTTGGAGCCATGGTGCCTTCACTGCTGTCCTCTTGAGTCTCACTGTAGAAGGAGAGATGTTCCTTTTATACCCACAGCTGTACTTCGTAAATCACTGATCTGCCCCCGTGCTTTCTTTTTATTAAGACCTTTTTTTTCCCTGTCTTTTTTTATCTCCTTTTTAGCACCACAACTGTGCATGTATTCTACAGCCATTGAGTGCCGGTCAGTGACTAACATCACCGATCGACATCTAGTTCTTTTTTTATGTGTGAAAATAAAATCTAATAAAAAAATTATTTTGATTAGTTGATAGAACTAGATTAAGGATAGCAAAAATATACCTTAGTAATCTGTGTTTACTAGAGTATTTTTACTGAATATAGTCAGGGTTAGTTTAAAAAAATAATTTAGATTACTGTAGTTTGCGGATATAAGATGCATCGGACCATAAGATGCACCCCAAATTTTCAGAAGGAAAATAGGGGAAAAAAAAGTGTTAAATTGGGGTCCGTCATACAGTCTGAATTCAGCTTACCGGGGAGGGGTTTCGGCACTGGTGGAGGAGTGGTCACAGATGTTGTTCGGTGGACCAGGCTGATACAGTGGACTCCGAGAAATCCCAGTGTGGTGCTGCTGCTCTGTGGGCTGCAGTGATCTGGCTGCAGTGGCCAGTGGAGCTGCATTGCTCTGTGGGGCTGCAGAGCTCTGTGGGGCTACGGTGGTCTGTGGAGCTGCAGTGCTCTGTGGTGGCATGTGGGGCTGCAGTGCTCTGTGGGCCTGCCGTGCTCTGTGGGGTTGCGGTGGCCTGTGGAGCTGCAGTGCTCTGTGGGGCTGCGGTGCTTTGTGGCTGCATTGCTCTGGGGCTGCGATGCTCTGTGGGGCTGCGGTGGCCTGTGGGAGCGGTGGTGGTGCTCTGTGGGGTGGCAGGTTCCTCCGGCTCATCAGGAAGCTCAAGACTGAAGGGGTTTCATTGATCCTAGTCACTCCAGACTGGCCACGCCGTGTGTGGTATGCGGAGTTGGTGCAGCACGTCATTGACATTCCCTGGTGACTACCGGATCGACCAGATTTGCCACCAGAACTCAGGGATCCTGTGTTTAATGGCCTGGCCGTTAAATCCTGGGTCCTAACCCAAGTGGCCTTCTCTCCAAAGGTGATTTCCACCATGATTAGTTCTCTGAAACCAGTATCGGGGTGCATCTATCTCCGCACCTGGAAAATGTTTTTCGCATGGTGCAGGGACTGCGGTTGTGCTCCTCTCGTCTTCTCCATTCCCACCATTTTGGAGTTCCTTCAGACTGGTCTAGATTTGAGACTAGCGCTTAGTTTCCTCAAGGGTCAGATCTCTGCCTTATCTGTTTTGTTCCAGTGCTATCGCCATTGGATGCCTGGTACCTTAACGTGGTCCTCGGTGCTCTACAAGAGTCTACTTTCGAACTGCTACAGGATGTTGCTCTGACTTTCCTTTCTTGGAAGGCCATTTTTCTTGTCGCGGTGACATCAATTAGGCGGGTATCGGAGCTAGCCGCCCTGTCGTGTCGAGCTCTTTTCCTAATTTTTCACCAGAACAAAGTGGTTCTCAGACCATCCCCATCCTTCTTGTTCAAGGTTGTCTCTCCTTTTCACCTTAATGAGGACATTGTCTTTCCCTCGTTTTGCCCGGCAATAGTACACTGTTTTGAGAGGGCTTTTCACATTCTGAATCTGGTGAGGGCTCTTAGAAGATACGTTTCCCTTCCAAAAGATGTACGTCCTGTTCATTCCTACTGAGGGCCACAGTAAGGGACTCGCCACTTCAAAGTCCACAATAGCCTGGTGGATGCGCTTGGCTATTCAGGAGTCTTACCGTTTCAGGGACAGGCCTATCCCGGCGGGAATTAAAGCACACTCCACTCAGTCGGCAGAACAAGTTTGCAAGGCTGCAACTTTTTCCAGTCTGTATACATTCTCAAAGCACTACAACATTCACACTCAGGCTTCTGCACATGCAGGTCTGGGAAGAAGGATCTTGCAGGCAGCAGTAGCGTATCTCTGGGCAGCTGGCACGTGGGGTTTGTTCTGTTCTATTGTTTCCCCACCCTGGGACTGCTTTGGGACGTCCCATGGTCCTGTGTCCCCCAATGAGGCGATGGAAAAACAGGGTTTTTGTGTACTCACCGTAAAATCTTTTTCTCCGAGCCACTCATTGGGGGACACAGCACCCACCCTGTTGATCTGAAGGCTTGAGTATGTTCTTTGGTTTGACATTTATATACTCTAATATAATTTTTTCTTGCTCTCCTACTGCATTGACACGTAACTGGTTCTGCTGGAGCCAGTGTCTGGGTGGATAGTGCAGAGGACGAGCAAATCTCTTTTGTGTTTACTTAGTGTCAGCCTCCTAGTGGCACAGCATAACACCCATGGTCCTGTTTTCCCCAATGAGTGGATCGGAGAAAAGGATTTTATGGTGTTTACACAAAAATCCCTTTTTTACTGACATCCATCTAGTAATTGTAGTTTCAAAATTTTAGTCGAAAATTCCACATGGCTATGTCCTGGAGACACTTTGAGGCCATCCACAATTTTTTTTGTATTACAACATTAATGCACAATGTCCTCTCCGAGATGGCCCCAACTTGGACCGACTTTTCAAAGTTCGAACTTTCAAAGTTCGGTCAGTCATTGATCACTTTAGTGACAAGTTTGTTGAGGTGTACGTTCCTCAAAGGGACATCTTTGTGGAGGAGTCCCTGATATATTTCAAGGGGAGGCTAAAATTCCAGGAATACCTGCCCCGTAAGAGGGTGAGGTACGGAATTAAATTCTACAAGCTTTATGAGAGTACCTCAGGGTACACCCATGGGTTTAGGGTTTATAAAGGGAAAGACACCCGGTTTCAACCCCTTGAATACACCCCCAGTCCTGGGAATGAGTGGGAAAATTGTGTGGGAATTAGTGCACCCACTGCTGGATCAAGATTATCACCTCTATGTATAACTTTTATACCAGCATCCCACTCATCAAGTCCCTCTCTGCTAGAGCTACTGCAGCTTGCAATGCTGTGCGCAAAAATCATAGAGGACTCCCTAGGACGCTAAATGGGCAGCTTCTCAAAAAGGCTGAGATCAGAGCTGAATGTAGAGACAGCAAGCTGGTGGTCAAGTACAAGAGGGATATCTGTTTTTTCTCCTACGCCTCATTGGGGGACACAGGACCATGGGTGTTTATGCTGCTGCCACTAGGAGGACACTAAGTAGACAGAAAGATTAACTCCTCCTCTGCAGTATACACCCCTTCACTGGATACAATTTCAACCAGTTCTTGCTTAGTGTCTGTAGGAGGCACTTGGGTCTGTTTTCAGACCCCAACTTTCTTATTTTAGTTTTTAATTTTTATTTTTCTGTAAATTTTTATTTTTTATTTAACGGAGCGAAGGGGGCGACGGATCCTTTTTTATGGGACCCGCTCTCCCCCGAACCAGCAACAGGCGAGCACGGCGAGTATACCTCCCCGTCCCTCTCCTGCGACGTATGGCGCACGGAAAGCTTGCGCCGGGGCAACGGTTCCTATACGGTCCCGATTTAACCCCCCCCCCTCCCGCCTGCAATAGAGCATTGTGCTCAGGAAAGCAGCCGGAGTGGAAGATGTGCCGCAAACCCCTCTGATCATCGAGGAGGCCTCACTCTCCATCCCCATCCAGGGTGCATGGATTGAGTTCACATGTGAGAACGGGGAGCACCACGGCTGTAAGTACATTCCCCCCTGCTCCCCCGTGTGCGGCAGTTGTGCGGCAGTTATGCGGTCCGGGTCCCTGGGGAGAGGCGCCGCCGACGGTGCTGGGCGGCGGTTCAGAAAGCTCCGCCGCGGCCGCACATCGCCGGCCAGCCCCAAAAATTTAGTCCCCGGCTTCTTCAGCCGGAGTAGGCCGCAGTGGGAAAAATCACTCCCACGGCCGTAGCTCCGCCCCCTACACTGGCGCTTCTCGCCTGGGACGAGAAGCGCCCTCCAAATCTCGGGGGCCATATTTCCACATCTCTCTGCACGGAGCCCACGCTTCTACAGCGCTCCACCGCCATATCTCTCCCTGGGGACACAGTCTGGACCGTGGGTAAGCTGCTTCAAGAAGGCTTAACCCCTTCCCGACGTATACTGCCCGCTCTGTTCCAAAGGCACTATGTCTCAATCCAAGGAGACTAAAAAGGGTAACAAAAAGCACACAGTGTTTTTCACTGTATGTGCCACTTGCAATACGGCCCTGCCCCGTGCCCACAGTAGCCCACTGTGTGCGGCTTGTACCTTGCCCTCTGTGCAGCCGCCTCTTGCCGCCGCTGGTACTGTCGCCGATGCCGCAGCCGTCGACCCTGTAGAGCCTAGCCCCCCTGAGTGGGCGGCTTCTCTGTCACGATCTGTGGCTTCCCTAGCCAGGGCAATTGACTCCCTCAGGGGCCCCTCTCCAGGTCGAACCGCGGCGGACTCAGATGACGGTATGGATCCGTCCACCAGCAGGGGGCGTACCCGGTCACTTTCTACTCGGGGATCTAGCAAACGTGTTCACGTTTCATCCCCTGACCATGAGCTAGCGGGCCCTTTAGTGCCTGCAAGCTCCGCTTCCCGGTCCCCTTCCCCAACCTCTGATAACTCTGAATATGAGTCCGACATTTCCTATGTTCAGGACTCCCCCTCCTCCCAGGAATCTCTCGACTCTCTCATCGAGGCGGTCAACCAGACCCTGAAGGTGACTGAGGACTCCGTATCGGAACCCGAACACGTGGTGTCTTTCAAACGGACTAAACGTGTTCAAAAGGTTTTTGTCACTCACCCTCACTTTAAGGAGATTGTACAAAAACATAGGGATCACCCAGATAAACGTTTCATGGGACAAAAGTCCATTGAGGCAAAATACCCTTTTTCTCGGGAATTAATCAAGGACTGGCTGCAGTCTCCCTCAGTGGATCCTGCTGTGTCACACCTCGCGTCCAAGACCATCCTGTCTCTCTCGGACGGTTCCTCCGTTAAGAACCCCTCCGATCGCCAGATTGAATATCTGGCTCGTTCTGCCTTCGAGGCCACAGGAGCGTCTCTCTTCCCATCCTTCGCCACTTCCGGGGTGGCGAAGGCTGTGGTCGCCTGGACCGAGACTCTTTCCTCTACCATCCAAGCCAGTGACTTACCTCCAGAAGCCAGCATCCTGGTTAACCAGATAACGCAGGCCGGAGACTTCATAGTCAACGCCTCTATGGACGCAGCCAATTGCGCTGCACAGGCAGCCGCCAATGCAATCTCCATCAGGAGAGCCCTGTGGCTCAGGGATTGGCGAGCAGATTCGGCTTCCAAGCGTTCTCTAACAGCCCTGCCTTTCCAGGCGGGTCGGTTATTTGGAGAAAAATTGGACCAAATGATCTCGGATGCTACCGGAGGGAAAAGTAAATTTCTCCCCCAGAAAAAACCTACCCGGCCCTTTCGGTACCAGCAGCAACCTCCATTTCGGCCTTTTCGGCCCAATGCCAACTGGTCCTCTACGTCCTCTACCTCCGCATCAGGACGAGGTTCGCGCGGTGGCCGAGGCACCCAGGTCTCTTACAGACCTACTCGCAACTGGAGACCCAGGCCTAAACCACCCGGGTCTAAGGGATCCACATCCCATGGATCCTCTGCCCAATGACTCCTTGCAACAGCCGGTGGGCACCAACAAAGTAGGCGGACGCCTGCTCTTGTTCCGCCAAGCCTGGCTCTCAGTCGTCTCCGACGAGTGGGTCAGAGAACTGGTGTCCACCGGATACAAAATAGAGTTTTCCTTTCCCCCCCCTACGCGCTTCTTCCAGTCTTGCCCTCAAACGTCAAAGGCCACTGCGTTTCTCCAGGCAATACGGGCACTGCAAAGGGACGGAGTCATCATTCCGGTCCCCCTAGAACAAAGATTCAAGGGTTTCTATTCGAATCTATTCGTGGTCCCAAAGAAGGACGGATCACTACGTCCGATACTAGACCTAAAGCTACTAAACAGATTCGTAAAAATCCGACACTTCAGGATGGAGTCCCTCCGTTCTGTGGTCGCGTCTATGGAAACAGGAGAATTCCTGGCATGCATAGACATCAAGGATGCCTACCTGCACATACCAATCTTCCCTCCGCATCAGCGGTTCCTTCGCTTCGCTTTTCGCGGGGAACACTTCCAATTTGTGGCCTTGCCCTTCGGTCTCGCCACCGCTCCCAGAGTCTTCACGAAGGTCATGGCGGCGGCCATGGCCATTCTTCATTCCAGGGGAGTGGTGGTAATTCCGTACCTGGACGACCTACTGATAAAGGGTCCTTCCTACCCAGCGTGCGAAGAGTCCGTCGTTCTCACGGTGGATACTCTTACTCGCCTGGGATGGAAGATAAACTTCGAAAAATCTTCTCCAATTCCGGCTCAACAGATCTCTTTTCTGGGGATGATACTGGACACTTCCTGCGGTCTGGTCATACTCCCTCAAGACAAGGCTTTGGCCTTGCAGCAGGGAGCTCAGAGTCTTTCCCGTCCAGTCTCCCACTCCATTCGTACCAGCATGCGAGTTCTCGGGCAGATGGTAGCTGCCATGGAAGCGGTCCCATTTGCGCAGTTTCACCTCCGTTCCCTGCAGCATGCGCTACTGTCGGCTTGGGATGGCAACCCGTCCTCCCTCGACCGCCGATTCATCCTGCCCCCACGGGTCAGGAAAACCCTCAGGTGGTGGACGCTGAAGTTCTCCCTAACCCAGGGAAGGTCTTTTCTCCCACTACGGTGGCTGGTGGTGACCACCGATGCCAGTCTCATAGGCTGGGGAGCGGTCTTCAACCATCACACAGCCCAGGGGCGGTGGTCCACTCAAGAATCTCGCCTTGCCATCAATATCCTCGAGATTCGAGCTATCCGGCTAGCATTGTTCCAGTTTCACCGCTTTCTGGCAGGTCACCCAGTCAGAATCCAGTCCGACAACGCCACGGCCGTGGCGTACATCAACCGTCAGGGCGGAACCCGCAGCAGGACGGCCATGCTCGAGGTGTCTCACATCCTTCATTGGGCGGAGTCAAACCATTCGCCCATCTCGGCGATCCATATTCCAGGTGTGGAGAATTGGGCGGCGGACTTTCTCAGCCGCCAGGGCCTCGCCTCCGGAGAGTAGTCCCTTCACCCGGAGGTCTTCCAGCAGATTTGCCATCGCTGGGGGACCCCGGATGTGGATCTCATGGCTTCCAGGATGAACAACAAGGTTCCTCAGTTTTTTGCTCGGTCCCTCGACCCACGGGCCCTCGGAGTAGACGTCCTGGTCTTGCCTTGGCGCCAATTCCGCCTCCCGTACATTTTTCCTCCTCTTCCCCTGCTACCGAGGGTCATCAAAAAGATCAGGGCAGAGGGGGTGCCAGTGATTCTCGTCGCGCCAGACTGGCCGCGTCGGGCATGGTACGCCGAACTGGTTCAGCTGGTAGCCGATGTCCCCTGGCGTCTTCCAGATCGCGTGGATCTTCTTTCACAGGGCCCGATTTACCACCAGAACTCAGGGGCCCTGTCTTTGACGGCTTGGCCGTTGAGTCCTGGATTCTAGGCCAAGCGGGTTTCACTCCCAAGGTGTCCTCCACCATGATCAGAGCCAGGAAACCTGTTTCCATGCGCAGTTACCACCGTACCTGGCGAATTTTTTTCTCATGGTGTGATACTCAGGGACGATCTCCTCTGGTATTCTCTATTCCTTCCATACTAGAGTTTCTTCAGTCTGGACTAGAGTCGGGACTTGCCCTTAGCTCCCTAAAGGGTCAGGTTTCGGCTTTGTCAGTCCTTTTCCAGAGGAAGATTGCCAATAGGTTGCCGGTGAAAACTTTTCTCCAGGGAGTTTCCCGTGTGGCGCCTCCCTACAAATCGCCCTTGGATCCGTGGGATCTTAATTTGGTTCTCGGAGCTCTTCAGGAGACTCCCTTCGAACCGCTACAGGACGTCTCCTTGACCTTCCTTTCCTGGAAGGTAGTCTTCCTTGTAGCCATTACGTCCATCAGAAGGGTTTCGGAGTTGGCTGCACTCTCCTGCCGCCCTCCCTTTCTAGTTTTTCATCCGGACAAGGCGGTATTGAGGACCTCTCCCACCTTTTTGCCCAAGGTTGTCTCTTCTTTCCACCTCAATGAGGAGATTGTCCTGCCTTCGTTCTGCCCGGCACCAGCCCATCGCATCGAAAAGGCTCTCCACACTCTTGATGTGGTGAGGGCTCTTCGTCGGTACGTCTCGAGGACGGCTCCCTTCCGCACGTCGGACGTCCTGTTCGTACTTCCAGAGGGGCCCAGGAAGGGTTCCCCCGCTTCAAAGGCCACTCTGGCAAAATGGATTCGGTCAGCCATTCAAGAATCCTATCGTGTCAAAGGTGTTCCTATCCCAGAGGGGATCAAGGCCCATTCTACTCGGTCGGTGGGCGCCTCGTGGGCCATTCGGCACCAGGCGTCAGCACAGCAGGTCTGCAAGGCTGCGACGTGGTCCAGTTTGCACACTTTTACCAAGCATTACCACATTCATTCTATCTCTTCTGCAGACGCCGCCCTTGGCAGGCGCATTCTGCAAGCGGCAGTTCCTTAAGCCGTAGGCCAGTGGTACATGGGGTATTAGCATATTGCTCCCCACCCAGGGACTGCTTTTGTACGTCCCATGGTCCTGTGTCCCCCAATGAGGCGTAGGAGAAAAAGAGATTTTTGTATACTCACCGTAAAATCTTTTTCTCCGAGACACTCATTGGGGGACACAGCACCCACCCTGTTAGCCTGTTTTTTGGCTTGTTGTTACTTCTTAGTTTTGACATAGTTTGTCTTTCTTCATGCTCCTACTGCTTTACTACCGAACTGGTTGAAATTGTATCCAGTGAAGGGGTGTATACTGCAGAGGAGGAGTTAATCTTTCTGTCTACTTAGTGTCCTCCTAGTGGCAGCAGCATAACACCCATGGTCCTGTGTCCCCCAATGAGTGTCTCGGAGAAAAAGATTTTACGGTGAGTATACAAAAATCTCTTTTTTTGTGCACTATAAATGGTGATGGCAACACCCAACCACTGTACTACGTTCTACACTGGTCCCCAAACCAGACTTTGTTCTGGGGAACAACAAAAACATGAAGGGACTTGATCTCTCTGATCAAGTCCTCCAATCCTATAGTGCCATTCAAAAATCTAAGGTGTGGTACAAGAAGCTGGTTGTGCACATCGTACAGATGGCATTGTAAAACACTTTTGTGCTATCACGATGTTCATGCCAGACTGCTCCATATCTTCAACAATTTCAGGAGGTAATGATCAATGCCCTAATATTTGTAAGTCAAGAAGGAACGGGCCCAAGCACTTCTGGAACTGAAGGTGCCCATATTCTACCAGGGCAACATTTCCCTGGTGAGCTTCCTCAAACTGCCAAGCAACGAAGGTCGCAAAAATTGTGCAAAGTGTGTTACAGAAAGGGGATACAAACGGACACCATTTATCAGTGTGACACCTCCCCCGACAAACCTGGTTTGTGTATGAAAGACTGTTTAAGAGTCTACCACTCATCCATGGACTACTACATTTTTTTCTGACATGCCAACCTGATGCACTCTATACTACCTGTGTATGCCAACCTAATGCACTCTACACTACTCACGTATGTCAACCTGATGCACTCCACATTACTCACGTATGCCAACCTGATGCACTCTACACTACTCGCGTAAGTCAACCTGATGCACTCTACACAGCTCACATATTCCAAATTGATGCACTCTACACAACATAAAAAAATTGTTTCAAAAAGTGTGCTGTAAAGTAGACATGTGGGAAATGTTATTTATTGAATATTTTGTGTGACAGCTCTCTAGTTTAAGGGCATAAAAATGAAAAGTTTGAACATTTTCATCAAATTTCCTTTATTTTAACAAATAAATGCAAGTTATCAAGCAAATTTTGCTACTATCATGAAGCAAAATATTCTCATGATCAGTAGAATCTTTATGGGGCAGCACGGTGGCTCAGTAATTAGCACTACAGCCTTGCAGCGCTGGGGTCCTGGGTTCAAATCCCACCAAGGACAACATCTGCAAGGATTTAGTATGTTCTCCGTGTTTGCATGGGTTTCCTTTGGGTACTCTGGTTTCCTCCCATATTCCAAAAACATACTGATTAGGATTCTAGATTGTGAGCCCCATTGGGGACAACGATGATAATGTGTGCGAACTGTAAAGCGCTGCGAAATATGTTAGCGCAATATAAAAATAAAGTTTCCAAGGTTATTACCACAAAAAGTGACTCTGGTCAAAATTGCAAAATTAGGCCTGGTCATGAAGGTGAAAAATAGGGTTGGGGTGAAGGGGTTAATATATTTTGCATTTTAAACACAATCCTCATACTTGCCAAATAATTTAGAAAGATTTGTAATTTTCAAACTTTAAATTTTTTGTGCGCCTTCATCAGATAAATGGTTCATAAATAATATTTCCTGTATTTGTACTTTAGATCGACAGCTTTTTTCCAACATCCCATTGACGTTGAGATAACGTTTTTATCTGTACCATTTTCAGGCATATGACATTTTTTGATGGATTTCGGTTCCAATTTTTTTGAGGCAGAATGAACAAAAAACAGCAATTAATGAATTTCTTTTGGGGGAGGATATGCCATTCCATGTGTGGTAAAATTGATAAGGCAGTTTTATTCTTCGGGTTAGTACGATTACAGCAATACCTCATTTATATAGTTTTTATGTTTTGGCGCTTTTATACAATAAAACTATTTTCTAGAAAAAATATTTCTCAGTCCCCCATGACAGCACCACGTAGAGAGGGGATCCGCCCTTCAGGGACAGGAAACCTACAGGATGAAAGGGTGGTACCTCTCCCCCGCATCAGTTGGTGTCCTGTCCTTGATGGGGAACCTATTTGATGTGTGTACCTGGAAGACATCCGAAGATAAGCGGGGATTCCGGAGCTGGCCAGTCCGGGTTCTGGCAGCTGGGAGGCCCCTGCCACGGCTGGTGCTGTGTCCGAAGCCTCCACTGCTGGGACCGATGGGTCTGCAGCATGAGCGGGGGAAGCGCGGCCGCCACTCCAGATAGGAGATGGGGCTTCCGGGACCTTGCCAGCGTGCATGAGGAGTAGAGGTATCCTGCATTCTAAGATGGACGCCGCACCGAAAATAGTGAAGGACTTCCGGTTTCGGGGCAGGCGCATGCGCAGTGAGTGCTCAGGGTGCACCAAGATGGCCACCACCCCGTATCTAAAAGCAACACTTCTGGGTCCCTGGCAGTGCGCGCATGCGCAGTACGAGCAAAAAAGACGCTTCCCCAGCGACACAGCCACAGGGGGAGGGGCTGGTAATAGGCATCAAGTTTAAAAAGTGAGTGGTGGAGCTCCCTGCTGCATGCCCTCCCATGGGGATAACCATGGAGGACAGCGACCAGCAGCTCCTGCCGCAGCAGCCACCGCTGCAGCAGCAGTGCCACTACCAGCGACAGAAATCGAATGTGCAGAGGAAACGATCTTCTGACAACTGGAGTACTCAGTCATTCCACGCAGCATAGCAAAAACTCCAGCGTGGTGAACCAGTTACTATCTCTGGAACTCACATTGCAGGATCCTACCCCTCCTCCGGAACCGGTACCTGTGGCTGTGTCAGATTGGTGAGTGATCTTCATGAAAGTTCACTATTATAATTGGGGTCCCCTCTCTTCCATTTATTTTACGGAAGGAAAAGAGCAGAAAAGACAAAACATAGGTCCTGCCCCTTGTGCGAAAAACCCCTGCCACAGTCCTGGGATATGAAGCTTTGCGACTCCTGTATAGGACGGGTTCTCTGCGAGGAAACCCCAAACTTTGCCTCTGAACTGAGATCTGTAATTAAGTCAGAGGTCAAGACTGTATTTAAGTCCCTCAAAGAAAGGAAGAAAGTCAAGATGAAGGAATCTATAGTATATTCCCACTCTGATTCCTCTAGTTCCGAGGGTAGGGATTCAGAGATACTGGACTCTTCCCTCTCTTCCTTGGATGATGAAAGCAGGGTACTTTACTGTTTTCCCCTAGATGAAGTAGATGCACTTGTGAAAGCTGTAAGCTTTCACAAGTAGACCTTTCACAAGCTGAAAGCTTGTGAAAGGTCTACTAAGGGTGTTCTGGATCCTCGCCCTGACGAGACGGTCCAGGATATAATGTTTGGGGGTTAGGCCAAAAACGGCGGAAAGTTTCTCCCCTTAATGAGAAAATCCAAGCCCTAATCAAAAAGGAGTGGGAAAAGCCAGACAGGAAGAACTCGGCGGTACCCTCCCTTAAGAAAAAATATCCCTTTGAGGAGGAAGCTTCCACTTCTTGGGATAAGGCCCCTAAACTTGACATTGCGGTCGCTAAGGCCTCAAAAAAATGTGCACTACCTTTTGAGGACATGGGAACCCTGAAGGATCCCCTTGACAAGAGAGCTGACACCTTCCTTAAAAGGGCTTGGGAATCAGCAGGGGGAAGTTTGAGACCAGCCATAGCAGCCACATATACTTCTAGGTCCCTAATTGTATGGGTGGACAACTTAGAAAAGCAACTGCAGGATGGGGTACCTAGGAATAAGGTGTTGGAATCCATCCCTAAGATAAGAGGCGCGATGGCTTTTATGGCGGATTCATCGGCTGACTCAGTCAAACTCACATTTAAATCCGCAGCCCTTTCGAATGCAGTCCATAGAACACAATGGCTCAAGAGTTGGCCTGGTTACTCTGATCAATCCCATGCAAAGGTAAATTTCTATTTGGTGAGACCCTGGATGATATCTTGCAAAAAATGGGGGATAAGAAAAAAGATTTCCCTAATTTAGCCCTACCATTAATGAAACGGTCCTTTCAGAATAGAACGTTTTTTCGGAGGAGACCCCCAAGGGAGCAAAACAGATGGGACGATGGGAAAAGGAGAGACAAGGGTTTCCTTTTTGGGAATTCCTCACGAGATAAAAAGACCCCCATATGACAGCTCCCCCAGGGTGGGAGGAAGGCTATCTCAGTTCCTCCCTGCCTGGGAAAAAATATCAACCAGCCCCTGGATACTAAACCTAATCGTGTCTGGGCTTCTGATAGACTTTATTTCCCTGCCTCCCCAAAACTATGTGTTGACTCCCCTGAGGTCCTCCCCCCAACAAGAGGCCCTGGAACTTGAAATAATGAAACTTATAAACAAAGCAGTCATCGAGGAATTCCCCCCTCAGGAAAGGGGAAGGGATTTTACTCCCTGCTATTTCTAGTTCCAAAGCCGGATGGGTCCTTCCAAACAATAATAACGGAAGCGTTAATTCTGCCATTGAAGTCTATTGCTAACGCAGCCAGACGCAAATCAAGAAAAATGTCCATATGAAACCATGGGTTGGATTGCGTTAATGAGGGTAGTCCATGTGGTCATGTGACAGGAAATATGATTTCAGCCATTTTGGATCATAGACTCTGCAAACACACCCTGAAAACGCCAGCAACACAGTGTGTGTATCTTGTGAGCTATCAGCGGCAATGTAAGTACAATTCTATGTATCAAATTATTCTGTATACATCATTTGAGTGTGCAGTGGCCGTTGGATGTATGTGTACTAAATGTATTGTTTTGTTTGTACGACGCAGATGTCGGATAGTGAGGGATCGAACAGCAGCAGCGTGTCTGCAGTCTTCTCATCACAATCGGTGGGCTTTTGATTTAAAAAGCCACAATAAATGTGTGTCACTCGAGTGTATTGAGGTAATCATGTGTAATCATGTTTTTATTGCAAATAGGAATCTTCTGATCCCGACCTTGCCAGGAGGCCACTCCCCAAAAAAGTGTCCAATAAGGTATATGCCACAAATTGTGTCTTTTTACATATAAATTAATTGATACAAGAATTGTAATTTTTTTAATTTTTTACTACACTGTAGGTTGTTGAAAAAGGAAAAAGAAAAAAATCAGCCTCGCCGTCTGTCTTCACCTCACCTAGAAGTGGTAAATATCACGCAAAATATACCTTTTTGAAAAAAAAAACTAAATTAGTTTATTTAAAAAAAAATATATATATATCATTAAACATACAAAACAAGCATAACACAAGAAACATATATATAACATTGTTTAAAACCCTGGTTTAAAAAACTACATACATGTCACAACATTAACCAAACAGTACAAGGACAACCAGTAAAAATAAACGATTAAACCTTGCAATATAATTTATAAAAAGTTAAGTGTTAAAAAATGTAAAAAATTTGAAAAACTGTCCTTAAAAATAATGTAGTTTTGGGGATGAGATAAATGTATGCAACCAAAAATTAATGTATACATTTTAATATAAAGTTTTGTGTTTACATAGTCCAAGCAGCCCACCAAAAAAAGAGGGAACATTGCGGTTGACGAAGAGCCCTTGGACATAGAAAATGAGACACTAATAACACTAGTGGAAGCGAATCCGTCCATATGGGATCAAAGTGACAGCTCCCACCATGATATTATTAAAAAACGGAAGTTGTGGGAGAAAATAATATGCCAGTTGGACCCACGGTATTTGGATTAGTCCGTATCCTCTAAGAAACAAATTGGTAATTATTGCTGAACTTAAATTGCTAATATGTAAAGATTGGAAGCTCTCAAATAATTTTTTTTGTTTTTTTCTTTGAAGCCGATGCTGTCCATACCCGGTGGAGATCCATTAGAGATCGATTTGTATGGAACTTCCGCAGCAGCCAAAACGCCCCCAGTGGATCTGGTGGCAAACGTGTCACCCCGTATGTTCATTATGAGCAATTGGTGTTTCTACAGAAAACGTCCCAGCGCTCGTAAGTAAAAAGTTTACGGTGTGAGAGAGGACCAAGTATTTAAAATTTCTGAAATAATATATATATATATTTTTGTTATAGAACAAAATGCAGTACCGCTGCGCCTCGAGAGGCAGAGCAACCGGAGCATCTCAACAGGAAACAAGCCAGCAGACGGGCGCTGATGATGTGTCTGGCCTGAGCGAGCCACGATTAATGGAGAGAAGTACTGTGACGCCTGTTGTCAGTGCCCATTTGCAAGCACACAGTGGACGCAAGCGATCATCTGCCAAAGCTAAAGTCAATGCCATAATTGTCAATGGACTCCAACGGTTAGAGGATCTGTGTCGCAGTGAGCACAGAGATCTAAGGCGGGAAATTACGGAATTGCAATCCCGTGAATCAGTATATGCAGCCAATGAGTGGAAGCTCCTGTTTTTGTCATATGTGCCTGTAGCCCAAAAGATACCGCTGCACAGAAATTTAATTTTTAGGCAAAGATTTCATGACCTATTCGAGGAATTTTTCGCCCCTCAGGAATCCACTTCCTCGAGACTAAGAACCATGGACATGCCGTCATACAAACCACAATACAGAGGCCAGGGTGAACCTATGTTCATGAGTATGGAAATGCAAAGGCAATGTAGCAGTTCAGCGTACAGTTGGGCAGAGAATACGCCCGCGCAATATCACAGTCTGTAACTACTCTTTAAAAAATCAAACTTTGGCAATTACAGCCTTTAAAATGTTTGTGTTGAATTTTTGTGTACCAAAGTTAATTGTGTATATTTTTGTTCATCCCTATGGGATCGCATATGTTAAAATGTCTACCAACAATCAGGTTGAACGACCAATGTCTTCAAAATTATTTTAGTAAATTTTGCTGTTATTAAACATTTCATATTCTTGTATGGATTGAACTTTTTAAAATTTATTAAGGTTATATAAACTAAAAAAAAAAAGAAAAATTAACAAAGAATTGCCCCACACATTGCACCAATATAAACAGTCTTTAACATTTTCACACGTGTATGTCTTGCCATGGAACAAGACGTTCATGTAAGAAGTAATTTGCAAATTGATCACGAATCCTCATTATTTCAACTGTAGACCGAACAGTAGTCGAATCAATGCTCATGAGGTTCGACTTACAGTCATTGGGGTCAACCACCTGGGGATATCCCTGCCATCTTATAAGATATTGGAGCCAATTCCTGCGAATCCTGGAATCAATAATTTCCTCCACCACAAATTGTTCTTGCCCATCAATCACCACAGGCTGCAGAGGTGGCACAACATGTCCCTGGAAGGTATTAGGAGATACAGGCTTTAGTAAAGATACATGAAAAACTGGGTGTACCTTCATAGTGCTAGGCAGCTTCAGACGGCAGGCCACAGAGCTCACAATACCGTTGATCTTAAAAGGGCCAATTAATTTCTGTCCAAGTTTTTGTGAAGGAACGTTTAACTTCAGATTCTTAGTTGATAACCACACGGAATCTCCTACCTTGAGGGTGCAGGTTTACGGAATCTATCAGCCGATCTCTTATAACGTTCTTGAGCCGTGGTCAGGGATTCCTTCAGAACCTCCAGATTTTGCCTCATCTCAGTCAGCCTTTCCTCAACTGCTGGAACCGGAGAATTAATCTGAGACCTAGGTAAGATACATGGATAATAACCCAGATTGGCAAAGAAAGGAGTGAACTTAGTGGAGGCGCTCTGAGAATTGTATGAAAATTCGGCTAACGGCAGTAATTCCAACCAATCATCTTGGAGATGGCTAACATAGCATCTTAGATATTGTTCCAATGACTGGTTGGTACGCTCAGTCTGACCATTTGTCTGGGGATGGTAAGCGGAAGAGAGACAGACATTAATATTGAGCGCAGAGCAGAACCCCTTCCAGAATCTTGAAGTGAACTGTACGCCATGGTCAGAGATGATCTCATCCGGGACCCCATGCAGCCGGAAGACCTTCTGAATAACCAAGTTCACTGTATCCTTAGCTGAGGGGAGGCCGGTGCATGAAACAAAATGAGCGGCTTTAATCAGGAGATCAACTACTACCATGATCGTATTCATGCCCCCCGATGTAGGCAGCTCCACAATAAAGTTCATTGATATAGACCCCCAAGGTCGGGAAGGAACAGATAATGGTTGCAGGAGACCCGTAGGTGCCACACGAGGAGTCTTGTAACAAGCACATACCTCGCAAGAGAGAACATAGTCCTTAGTATGCTTCAGGCAAGTTGGCCACCAGAAAAATCGGCTTAGGAACTCTTGTGTCTTCTGTACCCCCCTGTGACCAGCCAACTTGGAGTCATGTACCAACTTGAGGATCTGCAGACGGCCGGCCTCAGGAACGTAGATATGTCGATCTCTAAACCACATGCCACCCTTAAAGACAAGATTAATAGGTGGGTTGGCCAGAAATACATCACTGTCATAAGCCTCCCTGCACTTCTTCCACAAGTCCTGATCGTTGATAACTCCGATGAAATTGTCATCAGATAGAATGGTCTTGGACGGGGCTCCAGGTACGGAATCCGCAGCATGGATTCGGGATAAAGCATCAGCCTTCCCATTATGAGAACCTGGACAGTGCGAGATAACAAATTAAATTGATTTAAAAATAAATTCCAACGAGCCTGACGAGGAGAAAGACATCTAGCGGATCTGAGGAACTCTAAATTGCGATGGTCAGTAAGCACTACGATCTGTTGTGCAGCTCCTTGCAGATGATGCCTCCATTCCTTGAAAGCAGCAATAATAGCCAGCAATTCCTTGTCTCCCACATCGTAATTCTTCTCTGCTGAGGTTAGTCTACAGGAAAAGAAAGCACAAGGATGTAGCAGACCCTTCTCTCCAGTTCTTTGGGAGAGATTAGCCCCCAAGGCATTATCAGAAGCGTCCACCTTCTCAATGAAAGAAAGTGTTGGATCTGGGTGTATCAACAGTGGTGCTGAGGTGAAACAGATCTTAAGCTGATCAAAAGCTTCTTGAGCCTGTGATGACCACTAAAAGGGCTTTTCCTTCTTTGTCAAGGAAGTAATGGGACGGACAATATCAGAAAAATTTTGAATAAAACGTCTGTAGAAATTTGCAAAACCAATAAAACGTTGCACCTCCTTAACGTTCTTGGGTACCGGCCAGTCAAGGATAGCTTGAATCTTACCAGATTCCATGTTCAGCCCCTGGGGAGAGATGATATAACCTAAGAACTGTATCTCAGAACGATGGAACTCGCATTTCTCCGGCTTGACATACAGATGGTTCTCTTTCAGACATCTTAAAACAGCTTTGACATGTTCTTCATGTTCCTGTAGAGAGTCAGAAAAGATTAGATTATCGTCCAAATAGATCACCACAAACTGGTCCAACAAATCTCTGAAAATGTCATTAGCAAGGTGTTGAAACGTTGCAGGGGCATTACAAGTCCCGAAGGGCATCACGAGATATTCAAAGTGTCCACACCGGCATCGGAATGCTGTCTTCCACTCATCCCCTGGACGAATACGCACCAAATTATAAGCCCCACGAAGATCCAGTTTAGAGAACACCTTAGCATGACGGACTCTTTCCAGTAATTCGGGAATGAGAGGCAAAGGGTAACGATTCCGTACAGTTACCTTATTGAGCTCTCGATAGTCCACACAGGGTCTCAGGGACCCATCCTTCTTCTTTACAAAAAATGTAGGTGCCCCTGCTGGTGAAGGACGTATGAAGCCTTTGGCCAGATTTTCATCAATATACTCCTTTAAGGCTTGAAGCTCAGGTGCCGCCAAAGGATATACGTTACCAAAAGGAATAGCTGCCCCAGGAAGCAACTCAATGGGACAGTCATAATGCCTGTGTGGAGGAAGCTGATCTGCATTCTTCTTGTCACAGATGTCAGAGAACTCTTTATATGCTGAAGGTAAAGTAAATACATGTACCGGTGGTTCCGTAGCTGTGGACTCGGGGACAGCTTCAGTTAATGCTGAGTTGCTCCTTGTTGGAAAGATAATCTCATTGGTCTCCCAGTTGATAGTTCGATTCTGAGAACGTAGCCAAGAGATGCCTAAAATCACAGGAAAATGAGGAGAAGAAATTAACAAGAAAGAGAGTTGCTCTTGATGATTAGGCTCCAACAAAATCTCAAGGGGTGCGGTCTCCTGATCCACAAGCCTGGAGATTAAAGGTGACCCATCCACTGTTTCCATGGTAATTAGAGAGGCTCTTTGCTGAATTTCAGTACCATGTTCCTTGGCAAATGCGATATCCATAAAATTGCCACTTGCACCAGAGTCAATGATAGCTGCACTGGAAATCCACTGTCCTGCACACAGGATCTTAATTGGGAGAGAACAGTGAGAGTTTTTTCATTTAGCTCCTTGGCTGGTGAAGTCATAGAAAGTGAATGGAATACAGCGTTTAAAGGCAGGCTACATTCAGAGATGTCATTCATCATCATAGTTGTCATACTCCCCTACTGCAGCTAGCACCTTGTTAGGCCGCTTGGGACACTTGATTATAAAGTGGTAAGACTGGCCGCAGTAGAAACATAGACTTTCTTGAAGGCAATGCTCCCGGTGCTCATTACTCTCGCGCCTCTGAACAGAATCAATTTGCATGGGCACCTCCTCTACCTTTCGAGATGTTTTACCTGCAGGCTCTTTGGAAGGAAGCGAAAAGTTAGAAATACGGTTATATGCAGCAAATTTCTCCTGCCTACGCTCAGTAAGGCGAATGTCAATGCGCACACAATGCTGTATAAATGTTTCTAGCTCTTGTGGTGATTTAGAGCGAGCTAATTCATCCTTTACAATGCTAGACAGACCCCTTTTAAAAATAGGTAATTGTGCATAACTGTCCCAATTAGTATCTACCGCTAATCTCCTGAATTCAGTAGCATACTCAATAACAGAACGTTTAGCCTGGCGTAAAGACAATAAAGCAGATTCAGCGGTTGCACGGCGATTAGGGTCATCAAACATTAATGCCATAGCGGCCAAAAAATCGTCCAAATTATTTAACCGCGGGTCACGAGACTCAATCATCGGATTCGCCCAGGCGAGCGCTCGTGCGGTCAGCAGCATTATTACACACAATACTTTGGATCTATCATTAGGAAAACGGTCAGCATGCACATCAAAATATAGCATACATTGATTCACAAAGCCACGAAATTTGTCGCGATCACCATTAAATCTGAATGGGGCAACTTAGGTGGGCTAGCTGGTGGTGGTTGCCCAGATGGTAAAGTCGCTTGTGCAACCATTTGCGTGCTTATGTCCTGAAAAGCCAATCCATACTGGGACTCTATGCCAGCAAGGTTGTTTTCCTGGGCTGCCATGCGGGTGCTTAAGTCCTGCAAAGTTTGTCCAAACATTTGTTGATTGTGTTCACAGCTTCCAAACTTCTTTTGCAGACCTTCCACATCTTTCTGCAGTGATCTAATTATGGAGAACACCTGCTGTAGTCTGCTTTCTGCAGTCTTTGTTCCAGCAGTCTCCTCTTTTGAGGCTAGAGTTTCCTGTAAAGATTATAAGGGATAACTCAGGAGACTCTTTGCATGGAACAAGACAGCTACAGGACACAGTTTTATAAGTGGTAAAGTCTATATTATCACACGGTGATTCAAACAGGTGCAGAGAGAAACTCAAGTCCACAACACTTGGTGTAAATATTAAACGCAGCTTAACAGTCTAGGAAACTTCAGAGGAAAATGCAGTCATGAAGAAAGTCTATGAAGCACAATTATTCTTGAGGATACTTGACAAGAATAAGTCCTTGTCTTAGTCTAAACACAGATAGATATGCTTATAAGACAATTCAAATAATATCTTAGCTCAACCAGGGAGGCCTGGGTAAAAGTCTCAGGTTTAAGCAGAGCAGCAACAGCCTACATGTCCAGCAAATGCAGATGGAAACAAACACAAGCAGCCAGATGGAGGATTACTGGAAACCGATGTATGCAGCAGAAACTCAGAGCTGAGTAGCAGGATCTCCACACAGGTTCACAGGAGCAGGTGCAGGTGCAAAGCCAGGGAGTTGTCAGGAGCTGGATGCAAGGCAGAATACTCTAGCACAGACTAAAGGCTGGGGTGGAGTTATATAGCAGGAACCTACATGTCCAGCAAATGCAGATGGAAACAAACACAAGCAGCCAGATGGAGGATTACTGGAAACCGATGTATGCAGCAGAAACTCAGAGCTGAGTAGCAGGATCTCCACACAGGTTCACAGGAGCAGGTGCAGGTGCAAAGCCAGGGAGTTGTCAGGAGCTGGATGCAAGGCAGAATACTCTAGCACAGACTAAAGGCTGGGGTGGAGTTATATAGCAGGAAGACACAGCGCACATGAGACCAAAGACGCCATCTTGGAAAACGCCGCGTTTGTATGCGTTTATATGCGTTTTTTCCAGCACTTGTGGATGCGGATTAAATGCTGCGGATTCTAGCGCAAATGTGAAACTAGCCTTAGGCATCCTCGTAGTCTTTAGAGACCATATCCATCAATGACTGGGTCGAGTTTCCTCAGAACACTATCTTTTGGCATTGGTCGTTGGTTGTTTAAAGCTCGGATAATTATATTCTTTGACTGCTCTAGCTCGAGAGCTGTGTGGATGTGTTTACCATGGTGCCAGTGCTCTTCAGAGTCTTGAAGTGTAGGTGCTAACGCTGCATGACTGTTCTTATACATGTTCTCCATGAAGGTAAAGAAATGGTCTCTCATCTCTGGTTTACTATGGAAGCTGTGCCTGACGGAGACAAATCGTTTGTAAACTTGTTCTCTGTTGTTGGGCAAGTGTTGTCTTTTAGGCTTGAAGGGTAGAGGTGCAATCCAGCTCTTTGTTTTGCCCTGCACCATTCCTTGTTCCATCATCTCTAGGAACAGTCTATCTTCAAATGACATTGCTGTACGATTATCTACTTTTGTGTTGTGGTATTCACGGTGGAAAATGAAATGCTAGGTGAAATGCCGAGAGACAAAGAAAACCCTATATTAAGGGTCACCAATCTAACCCAAGAAGAGGTGCAAAACCAGCTAAATAAGATTAAAATAGATAAATCTCCGAGTCTGGATGGCATACACCTACAAGCAGGCTCGGACTGGCCAATAGAGTAACAGGGCAATCCCCCGGTGGGCTCTCAATCCCCCTGTATGGGCAGTACTTGGCAATAATTCACTTGATTCACTCTGTACAGAAAAAAACAGCATCTCTTCATTCATTAACTAAGCTACCCAGGTTATTATTATTATATAGAGATATATATACATTTGTGAATGAGGGTAGTGTAATATTTGTATGCTGGTGAAAAGTGGGTACCCCAAATTCAATGTTACTGGTGGGCCCTTGGCATCCCAGTTCGACACTGCCCATGAGTACTAAGAGAACTATGTAATGTAATAGACAAGCCATTATTTCTTATATTTAGGGACTCTATAGCGAAGGGGTCTGTTCCACAGGACTGGCGCCTAGCAAATGTGGTACCAATATTCAAAAAGGGCTCTAAAAGTGAACCTGGAAATTATAGGCCAGTAAGCCTAACCAATATTGTTGGTAAAATATTTGAAGGGTTTCTGAGGGATGTTATTCTGGATTATCTCAATGAGAATAACTGTTTAACTCCATATCAGCATGGGTTTATGAGGAATCGCTCCTGTCAAACCAATCTAATTTGTTTTTATGAAGAGGTAATGTCACGATGTGACAGACCCGGTATGAAATTACCCAACCGTAGGTCTGTCACAAACAGCAAAACAAACAAGGGAACACTGGGGACACAATTACAATGGTGGGCCCTGTCGGTAGGGAATGGGCACCTCCTGCACTCGCCTGCAGATGTGCCCTGATCTTGCTATCGTCCCTATATGGGTTCTTTCACCCCATCGCCGACCAGTATACCTAGTCCCTCACTTGCCCTGCACTTACTGTATCCCTATGTAGGGAACTGGCAGGTGAGAGCACTGGTCCCACCGCTGCACTACCACAGGTATGTCTGAACTACCTCCTAATCTGGAATACCCAGTGCACCCCAGAATCCCATGTACTTCTCTCCCTGTGTTCTAAAGGTACCGTCACATTAAGCGACGCAGCGATCTAGACAACGATGCCGATCGCTGCAGCGTCGCTGGAGAGCTGTCACACAGACAGCTCTCCAGCGACCAACGATCCCGAAGTCCCCGGGTAACCAGGGTAAACATCGGGTTACTAAGCGCAGGGCCGCGCTTAGTAACCCGATGTTTACCCTGGTTACCATTGTAAAAGTAAAAAAAAACCACTACATACTTACATTCCTGTTGCGTCCTTCAGCTTCCCTGCACTGTGTAAGGCTACGTTCACATTTGCGTTGTGCGCCGCAGCGTCGGCGCCGCAACGCACAACGCAAACAAAAACGCAGCAAAACGCATGCACAACGCTGCGTTTTGCGCCGCATGCGTCCTTTTTTTCATTGATTTTGGACGCAGCAAAAATGCAACTTGCTGCGTCCTCTGCGCCCGGACGCGGGCGCCGCAGGGACGCATGCGGCGCAAAACGCAAGTGCGACGCATGTCCATGCGCCCCCATGTTAAATATAGGGGCGCATGACGCATGCGGCGACGCTGCGGCGCCCGACGCTGCGGCGCCGACCGCAAATGTGAACGTAGCCTAAGCGCTGGCCGGAAAGCAGAGCGGTGACGTCACCGCTGTGCTCTGCTTTACGGCCGGCCGGTGCTGACACTGGGGGACGCAGGGAAGCTGACGCTGAGGGACGCGACAGGAATGTAAGTAAGTAGTGTTTTTTTTTCTTAACAATGGTAACCAGGGTAAACATCAGGTTACTAAGCGCGGCCCTTGCGCTTAGTAACCTGATGTTTAACCTGGTTACCAGTGAAGACATCGCTGGATTGGTGTCACACACACCGATCCAGCGATGTCAGCGGGTGATCCAGCGACGAAATAAGGTGCTGGCCTTCTAGCTCTGACCAACGATATCACAGCAGGATCCTGATCGCTGCTGCGTGTCAAACACAACGATATCGCTATCCAGGACGCTGCAACGTCACGGATCGTTATCGTTGTTAAGTTGTTCAGTGTGAAGGTACCTTAACTGGTACATCTGAACTACCTCCTAATCTGGAATACCCACTGCACTCCAGAATCCCATGTACTTCTCTCCCTCTGTTCTAACTGGTATGTTGCTACCTTTTCCCTGACTTTAATTCCATGTATCATACTTCAAATTTACTGAATGCATATTAATATATCCGTGCTCTTCACACCTAGCACTATCATTCCACCTGATCCTGTCTCTTTCTTCAGCATTGATGGTAGTCAAATGTTCTTTCAACTGCAATCTTTTAATTGTTCTCTGCTGTGAACTGTCCTCCACCCCCTTCCTCCTCCCCCCTCCCTCTCTCACCTGGCTTCATTTCATGGACACTTGAATGGTATAAGTTGAATGGTGCTGGTCAGATATGGCCTTAGCCAGATGTGACAGCATTTGAAGTGTATCATCAGAAATACACCAGAAATAGTCCAGAAATCGGCAAGAATAATCACTGTCTTCAATTTTACTTGCCTTTCTTTTCCCCTGCTCTTTAACCATTCTCACATTTGCCCTCACTGTTTTTGATCCACTAATCCTCACTCTCCTTCACTAACCCCAAACCCCTGCACGCTCGAACCACATAACTATCTCCCCCTCTCTCTTACCCCCCTACCTCGCTTCATCTGCAGACCCGCTCTTTAACCTCAGATTTCTCCTACCAAAATATAATATAAGCCGATCACTCTCCTTCACCCACCTGCTTTCCGTTTCTCTGCTCATTCTCACTGCTGGCGACATATTCCCCAATCCTGCCGCCCTCCCCCCACCCCGCCTCATATGTCACTAATCCTCACACCAAGAGAAACTACCGCAATCCCTCTGTCATGTCGGATGCTCTTCAGACCAGGTCGTCCGACAGACAGCGGTAATTCCGCTTTTGACCACTATTTACTCATTGGCGTCTGCTAGATTTTGTCTAGCTGTTCCGGGGTTAATTTACCTGATCCTCGGATTGGAAGCTGGGCCATTTCCATGGCCTTTAAATAGTTCTCCTGATCATTGGGCGTCGCCAATTATAGCTTCTGTCTTGCGTTGTTATCTCGGTCTGGAGTGGAGAGCTGGTGGTTGGAGATTCGTTGCTGGTGGTGTATATTCCTTCGTCTTATTTACTCCTTCCTATATTTGTGTTTATTTTGCCCTGCACATTTATAGTGTATTCCTGAGTGTCTGCGGCGTGGTGTATATTTTCCTTTATCCTTGTCTGTGCTAACTGTGGGTATTTAAGTATTACCTCTTCACTGGGTGGTGGGTAGAGGTTTCAGCCTAGGGCTGAGCTCAGGAGTTAGGGTGAGGTTCGAGGCCTGAACATGCACACCATCAGTGTAAACTTCAGGTAGAGGGTCAGTCAGGATTTCCCTATTCTTAGGAAAATTTCAGGGGCCCGGGTTATTAGCTCTCGCTCACCTAGTCTCTCCCTGACACCCTCACACTTAAAATCTGTGCCGCTGACCCCCACCCCCTGCTTCCTCTCTCTGGGGCACTTTGGAATGCCCGCTCCATCTGCAACAAGCTCCATGTGATCCACGATCTCTTTACTTCCTGCAACCTTTCCTTCCTGGTCCTCACTGAGACCTGGCTGACGCCTCCTGTCACAGCCTCCCCTGCTGCGCTGAGTTACGGTGGCCTCCAATTTACCCACACTCCTCGCTCTGGCAACAGACATGGCGAAGTGGGTTTCCTTCCCTTATTTCGAGGTTCACTCTGTCCGTATCTACTCTCCCTCTAATCTCCAAATGGCTGTCATTTACCGACCACAAGGCTCAGCCACTGCCTTCATTGACCAATTCTCCACCTGGCTTCTTCACTTTCTCTTCTGCTGACATCCCCACCATCATAATGGGTGACTTTAATATCCCTACTGACACCCACCAGCCTCCAAGCTCCTGGCCCTTACCGCATCCTTTGGACACTCAGTAGTCCTCCACAGCTACCCACACAGATGGACATACACTAGACCATCATCTACTCACCTTCTCATCATTGCCCTCCTCACCCGCCCTCCATGCCCAGCCACTACCACATCCTCGCAGAAACCTTGCACACCTAGACATTCACAGACTCTCTTCTACCCCTGTCCTCCATATCTTCACTCCACGACATGGACAGCACCACCGCTTTCTATAACTCCACCCTCACATCAGCCATAGACTCAGTCGCCCCTCTCATGTCAAAGTGTGAAAAATCAATAGGCAACCCTGGCATAACAATCTCACCCCTAAACTTTGACAAGCATCCAGGGTCAAGGAGCGGCGTTGGAAGAAAACACGCCTGCCAGATGACTTCACTGCTTTCAAACAAGCTACACTTGCCTTCAAACCTTGTATCTTCATTATATTACAACCCAAAACAACAGTTCAGCATATTTAACTCTCTCCTCCGCCCACCACTGCCACCTCCAACTCCCCTCATCTCTTCCGAGGACTTTACCACCTACTTCAAAAACAAGATCGACCAAACAAGGCAAACCTTTACTGTTCCACCACCCTAATCACTCCATATACCAGACCTCTTCCCGTCCCTAATAACTTCCCTCTCCAACATCACTGAAGGAGAGCTTACTCACCTCCTTTCCAAATCACACCGCTCCTCCTGTGCACTTGACCCCATCCCTTCCCACCTGCTCCCAAACCTCACTAATATGCTGATTCCAGCCCTAACCCACCTCTTCAACCAATTGCTGTCTTGTGGTACCTTCCCCTCTGCCTTCAAACATGCCACCATCACACCCATCCTCAAAAAAACTAACCTTGACCCAACTGCTATGCCCAGCTATCGCCCCATATCACTGCTCCTGTTTGCTTCAAAACTTCTTGAGCAGCATGTCCATGCTCAACTTTCTTCCCACCTCTCATCTAACTCTCCTTGACAACCTCCAATCTTGCTTCCGCCCCCAGCACTCCACCGAAACTGCCCTAACCAAAATGACTAATGACTTACTCATAGCCAAAGCTAACAGACAGTTCTCCATCCTCCTCCTTCTCAACCTGTCCTTTGCTTTCGACACAGTCGACCACTGCCTGCTGCTACAGATTCTTTCTTCCCTTGGCATCAAAGGCCTTGCCCTGTCCTGGATTGCCTCATACCTTTCCGACCGCACATTTAGCATTTCACACTCCCACACTACCTCCTCATCCCACCCTCTCTCGGTTGGAGTCCCTCAAGGTTCTGTCCTAGGGCCCCTTTTTTCCATCTATACCCTTGGCCTAGGACAACTCATAAAGTCCCATGGCTTCCAGTCTCACCTGTATGCGGAGGACACTCAGATCTACCTCTGGCCCAGATGTCACCTGTCTGCGTCCAGAATCCCGGAGTGTCTATCAGCCATATCCTCCTTCTTCACCTCTCGCTTACTAAAACTCAATTTAGACAAAACTGAACTCATCATCTTTCCTAATCTCACGTATCCCCCCTACCTAATCTATCTATTATGGTAAATGGCATCACGATCTCTCCTGCACCTGAAATCCACTGCCTCGGGGTATCCCTCGACTCTGCTCTGTCCTTCAAACCGCACGTCCAAACTCTTGCCACCTCCTGTCGCCTCCAACTCAAAAATATTGCCAGAATCCCTCCATTCCTCAGTTCACAATCTACTAAAACTCTTGTGCATGCCCTCATCATCTCCTGCCTCGATTACTGCAACACCCTCCTCTGTGGCCTCCCCGCTAACTCTCTTGCACCACTCCAGTCTGTCCTTAACTCTGCTGCAAGGCTAATCCACCTCTCTACTCGATACTTCCATTTCTCCCCTCTGCAAATCCCTCCACTGGCTCCCAATTCCCCAACGAATCCAGTTCAAACTATTAACACTGATCTACAAAGCCATCCACAACCTGTCCCCTCCCTACATCTCTGAACTAATCTCCCAATATCTTCCCTCACATAATCTTCGATCCTCCAAAGACCTCGTACTGTCCTCCACACTTATTCGTTCACACACAACCGCCTCTGAATATCCCCATCCTCTGGAATACCACGCCTCAACACGTCAGATTATCCACCACCCTCGGATCCTTCAGATGAAACCTGAAAACCCATGTCTTCAGGAAAGTCTACAGTCTGCAATAACCATTCTGCCGCCTCACCACCACCCGAGCTGCCGCCTCACCACCACCCGAGCTGCCGCCTCACCACCACCTGAGCTGCCGCCTCACCACCACCTGAGCTGCCGCCTCACCACCACCAGAGCTGCCACCTCACCACCACCAGAGCTGCTGCCTCACCACCACCAGAGCTGGCGCACCCCCGACCTTCTGTCTCTTCCTCATCCCGTAGAATGTAAGTCCGCAAGGACAGGGTCCTCTCCCTTCTGTACCAGTCTATTATTGTAAATTTTTTTTACTGTAAACGATATCTATAACTCTGTACGTTACCCATTTCTCATGTACAGATCCATGGAATTAATGGTGCTATATAAATAACTGGTTGGACAATTTTTTTTTTCGGCCTTGCTAACTATGTTACTGTTACCATATACCCAAGGTGATCTTGGTTCCATAAGCATGTTGTTACATGTTGTTAACCATTGTTGGTTTGTGTGCTCCTTCTAAACAGTCATCTCCTACAGTGACCCACCCAAAGTTGGGTCTCTGGGCGTATGAAGTGTTAGAGCCATTGATCTTCTGTCTAACCTTGTGGACTCGTAGAATCTCTGTCCCAAGGAGCAAGACTATTTGAGCCTCTGGGTATAGGCTGGGAATCAGGCGTTCTATACGCTTCAGATGAGGATGATGGAATGCCACTTCAGGCGTAGGTATCTCTAACCTATTGTCAGGAATCTGCTTACTTTCCGATATGGTTGGTAAGAGCAGACACATTTGGCCATTTATAAACTCAACTACTTAGCCTGTTGCCCTCCTACCAGCTGTCTCTACTATACCGGCACACGTTTTTAAAGAGTAGGGGGGCACTGGGTCCTCTGACGTTAAAGCTATCAAAGAAGGCAGACTTGGCTAATGACCTGTTACTCTGATCATCCAAAATTACGTATACTTTGATGGCTTTGTCCTTTTTGTCTGCTTGGTAGACTCTCACTAGGGAAATTTTAGAGCAGGACTTGCCTCCCATAAGATTTCCACAAACTTCTGTAAACTTAGAATTGTTGGAGTGTCAGTATTTGAATCCTTTGCCTCCCCGCTGACTCTTGGACTTGGGGCAGAGTCTCCAATGGTGGTCCAGGGTGTAGAGCTGAGTTATGTTCGATGCTGTCACATTCGGCACACTTTGCACTAACGTCACAGTCCCTGGGGAAGTGGGATGTTGAGGAGCAGCATTTGTAGCAGATATGGTTCTCTTTAAGGAAGGCCTTCCATTCTTTCAATGACTTTTCTCTGAAAGCTGTGCACTTAAGTAAGAATGCTGCTCCTTGTGTAAGGGACAATGTCTGCTTAGGTCTTTGGATTTGTCTTCTCATTGATGGGAGCTGAACTCTTTGTGAACTGAACCTGTGGAGGAAAGGTCAGTTTTGTGGACTTCTACAGTTGTTCTACGAGGTTTGCTAGCAGAGGTTTTGGCACATGACAGCGTGAAATCAAAGATAGGATCATTTCTAATTTTTGCTTTTTCTGAGATGAAATCTACAAACACATTGAATGGAGGAAATGGTACATTGTAAGTCTGTTTATACCTGGAACCATATGAGGTTCACACCTATAGCAGTGTCAAGGTATGTCAACCCCACAAGATCTCCTTCTGCTTTTGCTACACACAACCCATTAACAAGTCACTTAAATCTCTGAGCTTTGAATAGTCCTTGTTTGCAATTCTAGGAAAGTCTTCTATTCTTTTAAACAAGGCACTTTCTATATCCTCTACAGAGCCATACCATTCATCAAGTTATTCCAAATTCTTTTGAGGCCAACATCTGGATAGTTTATATTAAAGGGAACCTGTCACCTGAATTTGGCGGGACCAGTTTTGGGTCATATGGGCGGGGTTTTCGGGTGTTTGATTCACCCTTTCCTTTCCTTACCCGCTGGCTGCATGCTGGCCGCAATATTGGATTGAAGTTCATTCTCTGTCCTCCGGAGTACACGCCAGCGCAAGGCAATATTGCGTTTTCCGCATCCAGGGATGCTTGTTGTAGTTTCAATTGTATCTCATGCTCAGCAAAGGTGCTTCGTGCTTTTGCCGCTTCAGCTTTTGCGCGGGCAATGATGGCGATATTGCTGACGGATGATGTCTTGGAGGAACTACAGTAACTCGTGATCTCGTTTAGATAGAGGATGCTCCTCCTTGAGACATGATTCAAGGGTTAGGAGACTGCTGCAATATCCCTTTGTTGGTCTCTGCGTGGATAATGATGGGCTTCATATGGTCCGATTATGGTTATGGTGCGACTGTTAGAAGGTTATTGCAATATCCGTATACAATAACCGTATGCTTGGATAATAGCGGGGTCCGTATTGTCAGATCTTCTGAGCTTGTTCTCAGCAGTTGTATCACTACGCTGTCCCAGTAGCGTAGCTACCAGGGGGCAGAGGGTGCGGCCGCCCCGGGCCCACCGCTCACAGGGGCCCACCCGGAGCTACACTACACTTAACTAGCTCTGTGGTAGAGCAGGGAGATACGATGTCCCTGCTCTACCTCGGGCAGGGGCTGGAGAAAGGCAGTGACGCTATGCCCCCTCCCCCCAGTGCTGACACTGTTCCTGTATCCAGCAGACATGCCCACATTGCACGCTCAGTGAACGTGTCTGCGGCAGAGAAGTCAGGACCATGGCGCTGGGTCTTCCCTCCAGAGAGGAGCAGGACAGGGGACACAGTGCTGTAAGTAACAGCTCACACTTCGGCCTGTACAGCCAGAGGTGTCTGCACTGTGCAGGGAGGAGGTGACAGGATGCTGCTCCTCTCCTGATAAGACCCAGCCACATGCTGTATCTGCAGTCTCTGAGACACTGTAGATTTATGGCAGCATCATGAACTTTTACTCACATCGGGTCACTGAGTGCAAATCGCCCAAGCATCACCCGATCTGTAAAAAAAACTTCAGAGCAGCTGATATAAATCTAATGGTTCCTCAGATAGACAAGACTGGTCAGTAATGTGCACTGATAGACGTGACCCCGGCTGCAGGACCCCACTGATTAGGATATAGGTTTCTTTCCTATATATAAAAAGGAGACGTGTGTATACAGTGGGGCAAAAAAGTATTTAGTCAGTCAGCAATATTGCAAGTTCCACCACTTAAAAAGATGAGAGGCGTCTGTAATTTACATCATAGGTAGACCTCAACTATGGGAGACAAACTGAGAAAAAAAAATCCAGAAAATCACATTGTCTGTTTTTTTTATCATTTTATTTGCATTTTATGGTGGAAAATAAGTATTTGGTCAGAAACAAAATTTCATCTCAATACTTTGTAATCTATCCTTTGTTGGCAATGACAGAGGTCAAACGTTTTCTGTAAGTCTTCACAAGGTTGCCACACACTGTTGTTGGTATGTTGGCCCATTCCTCCATGCAGATCTCCTCTAGAGCAGTGATGTTTTTGGCTTTTCGCTTGGCAACATGGACTTTCAACTCCCTCCAAAGGTTTTCTATAGGGTTGAGATCTGGAGACTGGCTAGGCCACTCCAGGACCTTGAAATGCTTCTTACTAAGCCACTCCTTCGTTGCCCTGGCGGTGTGCTTTGGATCATTGTCATGTTGAAAGACCCAGCCACGTTTCATCTTCAATGCCCTTGCTGATGGAAGGAGGTTTGCACTCAAAATCTCACGATACATGGCCCCATTCATTCTTTCATGTACCCGGATCAGTCGTCCTGGCCCCTTTGCAGAGAAACAGCCCCAAAGCATGATGTTTCCACCACCATGCTTTACAGTAGGTATGGTGTTTGATGGATGCAACTCAGTATTCTTTTTCCTCCAAACACGACAAGTTGTGTTTCTACCAAACAGTTCCAGTTTGGTTTCATCAGACCATAGGACATTCTCCCAAAACTCCTCTGGATCATCCAAATGCTCTCTAGCAAACTTCAGATGGGCCCGGACATGTACTGGCTTAAGCAGTGGGACACGTCTGGCACTGCAGGATCTGAGTCCATGGTGGCGTAGTGTGTTACTTATGGTAGCCCTTGTTACATTGGTCCCAGCTCTCTGCAGTTCATTTACTAGGTCCCCCCGCGTGGTTCTGGGATTTTTGCTCACCGTTCTTGTGATCATTCTGACCCCATGGGGTGGGATTTTGCGTGGAGCCCCAGATCGAGGGAGATTATCAGTGGTCTTGAATGTCTTCCATTTTCTAATTATTGCTCCCACTGTTGATTTCTTCACTCCAAGCTGGTTGGCTATTGCAGATTCAGTCTTCCCAGCCTGGTGCAGGGCTACAATTTTGTTTCTGTACGAAAATAACAAAAAGGACAAGTATCACTCCAGTTATGCACACCACGTAAAAATACAAACATGATATATGGAAAAAACACAAGATTTTATTGACACACAATAAAACATAATTAAAAACAACAAGCACAGAGCCCTGTCCATGCCAATAAATAAAAACTGAATAACAATAATTATTAAGCAAAACAATGACCAATGCTATAAGCCCGTCTGTAACCTAACACTCAACACACCAAACTGACCAGAATGAGGTAAGTAAGCCCCTGGATGGTATATAACACCTATGCGGCTCATGGGACACTGATATAAGTATGGTGCCCACTAACTAAAAAATGAAAACCCAAAGCACAAAGGTGGACAAAGGGCCGAAGCCCAGAGGCCGCCAATAAGACTCCCAGACAATGCTGGGGAAGAAGTTACCAAGGAGCGAGGCGATGACCGGTGAGGAGACTGGAGAGACAGGCAGGTAGGCAGGCAGGCAGGACAAGGGCCAGTGCAAGGGCCTTGTTTTGGGCTGCACTGGCCCTTGTCCTGCCTGCCTGCCTACCTGCCTGTCTCTCCAGTCTCCTCACCGGTCATCGCCTCGCTCCTTGGTAACTTCTTCCCCAGCATTGTCTGGGAGTCTTATTGGCAGCCTCTGGGCTTCGGCCCTTTGTCCACCTTTGTGCTTTGGGTTTTCATTTTTTAGTTAGTGGGCACCATACTTATATCAGTGTCCCACGAGTCGCATAGGTGTTATATACCATCCAGGGGCTTACTTACCTCATTCTGGTCAGTTTGGTGTGTTGAGTGTTAGGTTACAGACGGGCTTATAGCATTGGTCATTGTTTTGCTTAATAATTATTGTTATTCAGTTTTTATTTATTGGCATGGACAGGGCTCTGTGCTTGTTGTTTTTAATTATGTTTTATTGTGTGTCAATAAAATCTTGTGTTTTTTCCATATATCATGTTTGTATTTTTACGTGGTGTGCATAACTGGAGTGATACTTGTCCTTTTTGTTATTTTCGTACAGTTGTTCTATCACTCGCGTGCACCCCGTATGTATTAGATATCATTGATAGTATTATTTATATTTGTGCAGTGCGCCTCGTTTTATTACTTTTTCCAACAATTTTGTTTCTGGTGTCCTTTGACAGCTCTTTGGTCTTCACCATAGTGGAGTTTGGAGTCAGACTGTTTGAGGGTGTGCACAGGTGTCTTTTTATACTGATAACAAGTTTAAACAGGTGCCATTACTACAGGTAATGAGTGGAGGACAGAGGAGCCTCTTAAAGAAGAAGTTACAGGTCTGTGAGAGCCAGAAATCTTGATTGTTTGTTTCTGACCAAATACTTATTTTCCACCATAAAATGCAAATAAAATGATCAAAAAACAGACACTGTGATTTTCTGGATTTTTTTTTCTCAGTTTGTCTCCCATAGTTGAGGTCTACCTATGATGTAAATTACAGACGCCTCTCATCTTTTTAAGTGGTGGAACTTGCACTATTGCTCACTGACTAAATACTTTATTGCCCCACTGTATACATATATATATATATACATATATATATATATATATATATATATATATATATATATATATATATATATATAGGAAAGAGACCTATATCCTCATCTGTGGGGTCCTGCAGCCGCGGTCACGTCTATCAGTGCACATTACTGACCAGTCTTGTTGGTATATATACCTTGGATATATATATATATATATATATATATATATATATATATATATATATATACAGTGTATATATATATATAGTAATGCAGTCCTATAGGCAGGGGTCAGGATCTATCAGTCCAGTGTCTGTATGATCTCATATCAGTAAATCCAAGGTTGTAGACACAAAAACTCCATTATAAAACCCTTTATTAAAAAAAAAGTTATGGGTGAGTTTATACAGTATGATAAATAGCCAGACAGAAGAAAAAAGCATCACAAGTGTGTATAGAAAATCAGCCAGGGGGTGTTTTCTTCTTCTTTAGATTGGTAATATTCTATCTCCCCCTCTTTCTTCTGGTTGCCTCCTTTCCTTTCCCTCTTTGGGGTCTTGTCCAGACAAGAGTATTTTTTTAGGGTTACCTGCTGTCAGGCCATCATACAGTGTAGGGGCCTATATACAGTGTGAGAGTTACTGTGGGGGTCATTATACAGTGTTGGGACCACTGTGGGGGCTGTAAAGAGTTTGGGGCTACTGTGAAGGCACATAGACATTTTACTATGTAAGGGCACAGTGGTGGCATTACTATGTGAAGCAGTGTGAGGAACAATGCTTTTGTACCACACAGCAGGTGCAGTAATAGGGACACATACAGCAGCAGTGGCTCAGTATTGGGGTATCAGGTGCAGTAATAGGGACACATACAGCAGCAGCGGCTCAGTATTGAGGTATCAGGGGCAGTAATAGGGACACATACGGCAGCAGCGGCTCAGTATTGGGGTGTCAGGTGCAGTAATAGGGACACATACGGCAGCAGCGGCTCAGTATTGAGGTATCAGGGGCAGTAATAGGGACACATACGGCAGCAGCGGCTCAGTATTGGGGTATCAGGTGCAGTAATAGGGACACATATGGCAGCAGCGGCTCAGTATTGGGGTATCAGGTGCAGTAATAGGGTCACATACGGCAGCAGCGGCTCAGTATTGGGGTATCGGGCAGTAATAAGGACACATACGGCAGCAGCGGCTCAGTATTGGGGTATCAGGGGCAGTAATAGGGTCACATACGGCAGCAGCGGCTCAGTATTGTGGTATCAGGTGCAGTAATAGGGACACCTAGGGCAGCAGCGGCTCAGTATTGGGGTATCAGGTGCAGTAATAGGGACACATACGGCAGCAGCGGCTCAGTATTGGGGTATCGGGCAGTAATAAGGACACATACGGCAGCAGCGGCTCAGTATTGGGGTATCAGGGGCAGTAATAGGGTCACATACGGCAGCAGCGGCTCAGTATTGTGGTATCAGGGGCAGTAATAGGGACACATACGGCAGCAGCGGCTCAGTATTGGGGTATCAGGTGCAGTAATAGGGACACATACGGCAGCAGCGGCTCAGTATTGGGGTATCAGGTGTAGTAATAGGGACACATACGGCAGCAGCGGCTCAGTATTGGGGTATCAGGGCAGTAATAGGGACACATAGGGCAGCAGCGGCTCAGTATTGAGGTATCAGGTGTAGTAATAGGGACACATACGGCAGCAGCGGCTCAGTATTGGGGTATCAGGGCAGTAATAGGGACACATAGGGCAGCAGCGGCTCAGTATTGGGGTATCAGGTGCAGTAATAGGGACACATATGGCAGCAGCGGCTCAGTATTGTGGTATCAGGTGCAGTAATAGGGACACATACGGCAGCAGCGGCTCAGTATTGGGGTATCAGGTGCAGTAATAGGGACACATACGGCAGCAGTGGCTCAGTATTGTGGTATCAGGTGCAGTAATAGGGACACATACGGCAGCAGCGGCTCAGTATTGGGGTATCAGGTGCAGTAATAGGGACACATACGGCAGCAGCGGCTCAGTATTGTGGTATCAGGTGCAGTAATAGGGACACATACGGCAGCAGCGGCTCAGTATTGGGGTATCAGGTGCAGTAATAGGGACACATACGGCAGCAGCGGCTCAGTATTGGGGGGTATCAGGTGCAGTAATAGGGACACATATGGCAGCAGCGGCTCAGTATTGTGGTATCAGGTGCAGTAATAGGGACACATACGGCAGCAGCGGCTCAGTATTGGGGTATCAGGTGCAGTAATAGGGACACATACGGCAGCAGCGGCTCAGTATTGTGGTATCAGGTGCAGTAATAGGGTCACATAGGGCAGCAGCGGCTCAGTATTGTGGTATCAGGGGCAGTAATAGGGACACATACGGCAGCAGTGGCTCAGTATTGGGGTATCAGGGGCAGTAATAGGGACACATACGGCAGCAGCGGCTCAGTATTGGGGTATCAAGGGCAGTAATAGGGACACATACGGCAGCAGCGGCTCAGTATTGAGGTATCAGGGGCAGTAATAGGGACACATACGGCAGCAGCGGCTCAGTATTGTGGTATCAGGTGCAGTAATAGGGACACATACGGCAGCAGCGGCTCAGTATTGGGGTATCAGGCGCAGTAATAGGGACACATACGGCAGCAGCGGCTCAGTATTGTGGTATCAGGTGCAGTAATAGGGACACATACGGCAGCAGCGGCTCAGTATTGGGGTATCAGGTGCAGTAATAGGGACACATACGAGCAGCAGCGGCTCAGTATTGTGGTATCAGGTGCAGTAATAGGGTCACATAGGGCAGCAGCGGCTCAGTATTGGGGTATCAGGGGCTGTAATAGGGACACATACGGCAGCAGCGGCTCAGTATTGGGGTATCAGGGGCAGTAATAGGGACACATACGGCAGCAGCGGCTCAGTATTGGGGTATCAGGGGCAGTAATAGGGACACATACGGCAGCAGCGGCTCAGTATTGGGGTATCAGGGGCAGTAATAGGGACACATACGGCAGCAGCGGCTCAGTATTGTGGTATCAGGTGCAGTAATAGGGACACATACGGCAGAAGCGGCTCAGTATTGTGGTATCAGGTGCAGTAATAGGGACACATACGGCATCAGCGGCTCAGTATTGGGGAATCAGGGGCAGTAATAGGGGCACATCCGGCAGCAGCGGCTCAGTATTGTATCAGGTGCAGTAATAGGGACACATATGGCAGCAGCGGCTCAGTATTGGGGTATCAGGTGCAGTAATAGGGACACATATGGCAGCAGCGGCTCAGTATTGGGGTATCAGGGGCAGTAATAGGGTCACATACGGCAGCAGCGGCTCAGTATTGGGGTATCAGGTGCAGTAATAGGGACACATACGGCAGCAGCGGCTCAGTATTGAGGTATCAGGTGTAGTAATAGGGACACATACGGCAGCAGCGGCTCAGTATTGGGGTATCAGGGCAGTAATAGGGACACATAGGGCAGCAGCGGCTCAGTATTGGGGGGTATCAGGTGCAGTAATAGGGACACATACGGCAGCAGCGGCTCAGTATTGTGGTATCAGGGGCAGTAATAGGGACACAGGGCAGCAGCGGCTCAGTATTGGGGTATCAGGTGCAGTAATAGGGACACATACGGCAGCAGCAGCTCAGTATTGGGGTGTCAGGTGCAGTAATAGGGACACATACGGCAGCAGCGGCTCAGTATTGGGGTGTCAGGTGCAGTAATAGGGACACATACGGCAGCAGCGGCTCAGTATTGAGGTATCAGGGGCAGTAATAGGGACACATACGGCAGCAGCGGCTCAGTATTGTGGTATCAGGTGCAGTAATAGGGTCACATACGGCAGCAGCGGCTCAGTATTGGGGTATCAGGTGCAGTAATAGGGACACATACGGCAGCAGCGGCTCAGTATTGGGGTGTCAGGTGCAGTAATAGGGACACATACGGCAGCAGCGGCTCAGTATTGAGGTATCAGGGGCAGTAATAGGGACACATACGGCAGCAGCGGCTCAGTATTGGGGTATCAGGTGCAGTAATAGGGACACATTTGGCAGCAGCGGCTCAGTATTGGGGTATCAGATGCAGTAATAGGGACACATACGGCAGCAGCGGCTCAGTATTGGGGTATCAGGTGCAGTAATAGGGACACATACGGCAGCAGCGGCTCAGTATTGGGGTATCAGGTGCAGTAATAGGGACACATACGGCAGCAGCGGCTCAGTATTGGGGTATCGGGCAGTAATAAGGACACATACGGCAGCAGCGGCTCAGTATTGGGGTATCAGGGGCAGTAATAGGGTCACATACGGCAGCAGCGGCTCAGTATTGTGGTATCAGGGGCAGTAATAGGGACACCTAGGGCAGCAGCGGCTCAGTATTGGGGTATCAGGTGCAGTAATAGGGACACATACGGCAGCAGCGGCTCAGTATTGGGGTATCAGGTGTAGTAATAGGGACACATACGGCAGCAGCGGCTCAGTATTGGGGTATCAGGGCAGTAATAGGGACACATAGGGCAGCAGCGGCTCAGTATTGAGGTATCAGGTGTAGTAATAGGGACACATACGGCAGCAGCGGCTCAGTATTGGGGTATCAGGGCAGTAATAGGGACACATAGGGCAGCAGCGGCTCAGTATTGGGGTATCAGGTGCAGTAATAGGGACACATATGGCAGCAGCGGCTCAGTATTGTGGTATCAGGTGCAGTAATAGGGACACATACGGCAGCAGCGGCTCAGTATTGTGGTATCAGGTGCAGTAATAGGGAGACATATGGCAGCAGCGGCTCAGTATTGTGGTATCAGGGGCAGTAATAGGGACACATACGGCAGCAGCAGCTCAGTATTGGGGTATCAGGTGCAGTAATAGGGACACATACGGCAGCAGCGGCTCAGTATTGGGGTATCAGGTGCAGTAATAGGGTCACATACGGCAGCAGCGGCTCAGTATTGAGGTATCAGGTGCAGTAATAGGGACACATACGGCAGCAGCGGCTCAGTATTGGGGTATCAGGTGCAGTAATAGGGTCACATACGGCAGCAGAGGCTCAGTATTGTGGTATCAGGTGCAGTAATAGGGACACATACGGCAGCAGCGGCTCAGTATTGGGGTATCAGGTGCAGTAATAGGGTCACATACGGCAGCAGCGGCTCAGTATTGGGGTATCAGGTGCAGTAATAGGGACACATACGGCAGCAGCGGCTCAGTATTGGGGTATCAGGTGCAGTAATAGGGACACATACGGCAGCAGCGGCTCAGTATTGGGGGGTATCAGGTGCAGTAATAGGGACACATATGGCAGCAGCGGCTCAGTATTGTGGTATCAGGTGCAGTAATAGGGACACATACGGCAGCAGCGGCTCAGTATTGGGGTATCAGGTGCAGTAATAGGGTCACATACGGCAGCAGCGGCTCAGTATTGTGGTATCAGGTGCAGTAATAGGGACACATATGGCAGCAGCGGCTCAGTATTGGGGTATCAGGTGCAGTAATAGGGACACATACGGCAGCAGCGGCTCAGTATTGGGGTATCAGCGGCAGTAATAGGGTCACATACGGCAGCAGCGGCTCAGTATTGTGGTATCAGGTGCAGTAATAGGGACACATACGGCAGCAGCGGCTCAGTATTGGGGTATCAGGGGCAGTAATAGGGACACATACGGCAGCAGCGGCTCAGTATTGGGGTATCAGGGGCAGTAATAGGGTCACATACGGCAGCAGCGGCTCAGTATTGTGGTATCAGGTGCAGTAATAGGGACACATACGGCAGCAGCGGCTCAGTATTGGGGTATCAGGGGCAGTAATAGGGTCACATACGGCAGCAGCGGCTCAGTATTGTGGTATCAGGTGCAGTAATAGGGACACATAGGGCAGCAGCGGCTCAGTATTGTGGTATCAGGGGCAGTAATAGGGACACATACGGCAGCAGCAGCTCAGTATTGGGGTATCAGGTGCAGTAATAGGGACACATACGGCAGCAGCGGCTCAATATTGGGGTATCAGGTGCAGTAATAGGGTCACATACGGCAGCAGCGGCTCAGTATTGAGGTATCAGGTGCAGTAATAGGGACACATACGTCAGCAGCGGCTCAGTATTGGGGTATCAGGTGTAGTAATAGGGTCACATACGGCAGCAGAGGCTCAGTATTGTGGTATCAGGTGCAGTAATAGGGACACATACGGCAGCAGCGGCTCAGTATTGGGGTATCAGGTGCAGTAATAGGGTCACATACGGCAGCAGCGGCTCAGTATTGGGGTATCAGGTGCAGTAATAGGGACACATACGGCAGCAGCGGCTCAGTATTGGGGTATCAGGTGCAGTAATAGGGACACATACGGCAGCAGCGGCTCAGTATTGGGGGGTATCAGGTGCAGTAATAGGGACACATATGGCAGCAGCGGCTCAGTATTGTGGTATCAGGTGCAGTAATAGGGACACATACGGCAGCAGTGGCTCAGTATTGGGGTATCAGGTGCAGTAATAGGGTCACATACGGCAGCAGCGGCTCAGTATTGTGGTATCAGGTGCAGTAATAGGGACACATATGGCAGCAGCGGCGCAGTATTGGGGTATCAGGTGCAGTAATAGGGACACATACGGCAGCAGCGGCTCAGTATTGGGGTATCAGGGGCAGTAATAGGGTCACATACGGCAGCAGCGGCTCAGTATTGTGGTATCAGGTGCAGTAATAGGGACACATACGGCAGCAGCGGCTCAGTATTGGGGTATCAGGGGCAGTAATAGGGACACATACGGCAGCAGCGGCTCAGTATTGGGGTATCAGGGGCAGTAATAGGGTCACATACGGCAGCAGCGGCTCAGTATTGTGGTATCAGGTGCAGTAATAGGGACACATACGGCAGCAGCGGCTCAGTATTGGGGTATCAGGGGCAGTAATAGGGTCACATACGGCAGCAGCGGCTCAGTATTGGGGTATCAGGTGCAGTAATAGGGACACATACGGCAGCAGCGGCTCAGTATTGGGGTATCAGGGGCAGTAATAGGGTCACATACGGCAGCAGCGGCTCAGTATTGTGGTATCAGGTGCAGTAATAGGGACACATACGGCAGCAGCGGCTCAGTATTGGGGTATCAGGGGCAGTAATAGGGACACATACGGCAGCAGCGGCTCAGTATTGGGGTATCAGGGGCAGTACTAGGGACACATACGGCAGTAGCGGCTCAGTATTGGGGTATCAGGGGCAGTAATAGGGACACATACGGCAGCAGCAGCTCAGTATTGGGGTATCAGGTGCAGTAATAGGGACACATACGGCAGCAGCGGCTCAGTATTGGGGTATCAGGTGTAGTAATAGGGACACATACGGCAGCAGCGGCTCAGTATTGGGGTATCAGGGGCAGTAATAGGGACACATACGGCAGCAGCAGCTCAGTATTGGGGTATCAGGTGCAGTAATAGGGACACATACGGCAGCAGCAGCTCAGTATTGGGGTATCAGGTGCAGTAATAGGGACACATACGGCAGCAGCGGCTCAGTATTGGGGTATCAGGTGTAGTAATAGGGACACATACGGCAGCAGCAGCTCAGTATTGGGGTATCAGGTGCAGTAATAGGGACACATACGGCAGCAGCAGCTCAGTATTGGGGTATCAGGTGCAGTAATAGGGACACATACGGCAGCAGCGGCTCAGTATTGGGGTATCAGGTGTAGTAATAGGGACACATACGGCAGCAGCGGCTCAGTATTGGGGTATCAGGGGCAGTAATAGGGACACATACGGCAGCAGCAGCTCAGTATTGGGGTATCAGGTGCAGTACTAGGGTCACATACGGCAGCAGCGGCTCAGTATTGGGGTATCAGGGGCAGTAATAGGGACACATACGGCAGCAGCAGCTCAGTATTGGGGTATCAGGTGCAGTAATAGGGACACATACGGCAGCAGCGGCTCAGTATTGGGGTATCAGGTGTAGTAATAGGGACACATACGGCAGCAGCGGCTCAGTATTGGGGTATCAGGGGCAGTAATAGGGACACATACGGCAGCAGCAGCTCAGTATTGGGGTATCAGGTGCAGTAATAGGGACACATACGGCAGCAGCAGCTCAGTATTGGGGTATCAGGTGCAGTAATAGGGACACATACGGCAGCAGCGGCTCAGTATTGGGGTATCAGGTGTAGTAATAGGGACACATACGGCAGCAGCGGCTCAGTATTGGGGTATCAGGGGCAGTAATAGGGACACATACGGCAGCAGCAGCTCAGTATTGGGGTATCAGGTGCAGTAATAGGGACACATACGGCAGCAGCGGCTCAGTATTGGGGTATCAGGGGCAGTAATAGGGACACATACAGCAGCAGTGGCTCAGTATTGGGGTATCAGGGGCAGTAATAAGGACACATATGGCAGCAGTGGCTCAGTATTGGGGTATTAGGTGCAGTAATAAGGACACATACAGCAGCAGCGGCTCAGTATTGGGGTATCAGGGGCAGTAATAAGGACACATATGGCAGCAGTGGCTCAGTATTGGGGTATTAGGTGCAGTAATAAGGACACATACAGCAGCAGCGGCTCAGTATTGGGGTATCAGGGGCAGTAATAGGGACACATACGGCAGCAGCGGCTCAGTATTGGGGAATCAGAGGCAGTAATAGGGACACATACGGCAGCAGCAGCTCAGTATTGGGGTATCAGGTGCAGTAATAGGGACACATACGGCAGCTGCTCAGTATTGGGATATCAGCAGGATGAGAGGTTTGTGCAGGTTGGGAATAGATAGTGACGGGGCTGGAATATGAGAAGTGAAACGTGTCTTTGTTGTATTCTCTGCAGCCAAGTCGTTGCTGGAAGAAGTTGTCATGTCGGTCTGGGCCAGATGGAAAAGACGGGAAAAGTGATGACTCCATCAGAAAGAACGTCAGTGGTAAGTCACCATCTGTAACTGTGCAGTGATCTATGTTCTGTAGGACTGGCAGTGTTGGTATTTGTGGAGATTTTTTTTAGTTACAGGAGGATCATTGGCTGAGGTTCTTATACACGCAATTACAGTGCCACACTGTAGTTGTAATCAGGGGTTAGGGGCCCACTCAGATGTCTCGCCCCCCCCCCCCCTCCCCCCTGAGCTGAACCCCTAGCTACGCCTCTGCGCTGTCCTCACACACGGCTCTGCTACATCCACCCTGTAAACCCCTCCTGACCCCACACATAAACTTCCCCTCATCCAGCACCATGACAACCAGCACAGCACAGTCCTGCATACACTGAGGCCCCTGATCATGTGACCCCTGACTCCTCCCCTCCTGTGACCTCATCACAGGTCCTGTGCACAGAGCAGCCATATATGTGGTGTGCGGCTCTGCAGGTGGAGGTAGGTGCTGGAGATTCCCCATTACTGGGCAGGGGCAGTAACCCCCTCAGTGCTGAGAATATTTCGGTATTTTTCTGGTGTACTTCATAAGGATCATTACGTCTAAGTATAATGTTCCCACAGTACCGCCTTCTCCCATAGTTACATAGTTACATAGTTATTAAGGTTGAAGGAAGACTGTAAGTCCATCTAGTTCAACCCATAGCCTAACCTAACATGCCCTAACATGTTGATCCAGGGGAAGGCAAAAAACCCCATGTGGCAAAGAGTAAGCTCCACCATGGGGAAAAAAATTCCTTCCCGACTCCACATACGGCAATCAGACTAGTTCCCTGGATCAACGCCCTATCAAGGAATCTAATATATATACCCTGTAACATTATACTTTTCCAGAAAGGTATCCAGTCCCCTCTTAAATTTAGGTAATGAATCACTCATTACAACATCATACGGCAGAGAGTTCCATAGTCTCACTGCTCTTACAGTAAAGAATCTGCGTCTGTTATTATGCTTAAACCTTTTTTCCTCCAGACGTAGAGGATGCCCCCTTGTCCCTGTCACTGGTCTATGATTAGAAAGATCATCAGAAAGGTCTTTGTACTGTCCCCTCATATATTTATACATTAAAATAAGATCACCCCTTAGTCTTCGTTTTTCCAAACTAAATAGCCCCAAGTGTAATAACCTATCTTGGTATTGCAGACCCCCCAGTCCTCTAATAACCTTGGTCGCTCTTCTCTGCACCCGCTCCAGTTCAGCTATGTCTTTCTTATACACCGGAGACCAGAACTGTGCACAGTATTCTAAGTGTGGTCGCACTAGTGACTTGTATAGAGGTAAAATTATGTTCTCCTCATGAGCATCTATGCCTCTTTTGATGCATCCCATTATTTTATTTGCCTTTGTAGCAGCTGCCTGACACTGGCCACTGAATATGAGTTTGTCATCCACCCATACACCCAGGTCTTTTTCATTGACGGTTTTGCCCAGAGTTTTAGAATTAAGCACATAGTTATACATCTTATTACTTCTACCCAAGTGCATGACCTTACATTTATCCCCATTAAAGCTCATTTGCCATTTATCAGCCCAAGCTTCTAGTTTACATAAATCATCCTGTAATATAAAATTGTCCTCCCCTGTATTGATTACCCTGCAGAGTTTAGTGTCATCTGCAAATATTGAAATTCTACTCTGAATGCCCCCTACAAGGTCATTAATAAATATGTTAAAAAGAAGAGGGCCCAATACTGACCCCTGTGGTACCCCACTGCTAACCGTGACCCAGTCCGAGTGTGCTCCATTAATAACCACCCTTTGTTTCCTATCCCTGAGCCAGCTCTCAACCCACTTACACATATTTTCCCCTATCCCCATTACTCTCATTTTATGTAACAACCTTTTGTGTGGCACCGTATCAAAAGCTTTGGAAAAGTCCATATATACTACGTCCACTGGGTTCCCTTGGTCCAGTCCGGAACTTACCTCTTCATAGAAATTGATCAGATTAGTCAGACAGGAACGGTCCCTAGTAAACCCGTGCTGATACTGGGTCATGAGGTTATTCCTCTTCAGATACTCCAGTATAGCATCCCTTAGAATGCCCTCCAGGATTTTACCCACAGTAGAGGTTAAGCTTACTGGCCTATAATTACCGAGTTCAGTTTTTGCCCCTTTTTTGAATATTGGCACCACATTTGCTACACGCCAGTCCTGTGGTACAGACCCTGTTATTATGGAGTCTTTAAAGATTAAAAATAACGGTCTATCAATGACTGTACTTAGTTCCTGCAGTACTCGGGGGTGTATCCCATCCGGGCCCGGAGATTTGTCAATTTTAGTTATTTTTAGACGCCGCAGTACTTCCTGCTGGGTTAAGCAGGTGACATTTAATGGGGAATTTTTATCACTAGTCATTTTGTCTGCCATGGGATTTTCTTTTGTAAATACTGATGAAAAAAAGTCATTTAGCATATTGGCTTTTTCCTCATCCTCATCCACCATTTCACCCAGACTATTTTTAAGGGGGCCAACACTGTCATTTTTTAGTTTCTTACTATTTATATAGTTAAAGAATATTTTGGGATTATTTTTACTCTCTCTGGCAATGAGTCTCTCTGTCTCAATCGTTGCTGCCTTGATTTGCTTTTTACAGAATTTATTTAATTTTCTGTATTTATTTAATGCCTCCTCACTACCTACTACCTTTAATTCTCTAAATGCTTTCTTTTTGTCCCTTATTGCGCCCCTTACAGCTCTATTTAGCCATATTGGTTTCCTCCTATTTCTAGTATGTTTATTCCCATACGGTATATACTGTGCACAGGTCCTATCCAGGATGCTAATAAACGTCTCGCATTTTCTTTGTGTATTTTTGTGTCTCAGGATATCGTCCCAGTTAATTGCACCAAGATCCTCTCTCATCCGTTGGAAATTTGCCCTCCTGAAGTTTAGTGTCCTTGTCACCCCCCTACTACCCATCTTATTAAAGGTTACATGAAAACTTATTATTTTGTGATCACTATTCCCCAAGTGACCCCCAACCCTTACATTTGATATGCGGTCTGGCCTGTTGGTTAATATTAGGTCTAGCAGTGCCCCCCTCCTTGTTGGGTCCTGAACCAGTTGTGAAAGGTAATTGTCTCTCATAGTTGTCAAAAATCGATTACCTTTGCTGGAACTGCAGGTTTCTGTTCCCCAATCTATTTCAGGGTAGTTGAAGTCCCCCATAATAATGACTTCTCCTTGAGTCGCAGCTTCATCTATTTGCTTTACGAGGATATTCTCCATTGCTTCCATTAGTTTTGGAGATTTATAACAAACCCCTATCAGTAATTTATTATTTTTTCCCCCTCCCCTTATCTCCACCCACAGGGTCTCTACATTTTCATTAAATTCACCTATATTATCACGCAGGATGGGTTTTAAGGAAGATTTTACATATAGACACACCCCTCCCCCTCGCTTATCTGTACGGTCATTTCTGAAAAGGCTATAGCCCTGCAAGTTAACAGCCCAGTCATGGCTCTCATCCAGCCACGTCTCAGATATCCCCACCATGTCATAATTATGCTCCAACAACATTAGTTCTAATTCGTCCATTTTGTTGGCGAGGCTTCTGGCATTAGTATACATGCACTTTATGTTACTCTCTGTACCTCTATTCTTTCTTAAATTACTAACTGTTCTAACCCCACCCCCCATGCCACCGCCACCCCCAACTTCCTTATTTGTCCCCAGGTCTCTATCTGCACTATCTTCCCCTCCTATAAAATGAATACCCTCCCCCCAATCCCTAGTTTAAACACTCCTCCAACCTTCTAACCATTTTCTCCCCCAGCACAGCTGCACCTTCCCCATTGAGGTGCAGCCCGTCCCTAGCGTAGAGCCTGTAGCCAACTGAGAAGTCGGCCCAGTTCTGCAGGAACCCAAACCCCTCCTTCCTACACCAATTCTTGAGCCACTTATTAACCTCCCTAATCTCCCGTTGCCTCTCTGGCGTGGCACATGGTACAGGCAGTATTTCGGAAAATACCATGTTGGAGGTCCTTGCTTTCAGCTTGCAGCCTAATTCCCTGAAATCATCTTTAAGGACCTTCCACCTACCTCTAACTTTGTCATTTGTGCCAATGTGCACCATGACCGCTGGGTCCTCACCAGCCCCTCCCAATAATCTGTCCACCCGATCAGCGATGTGTCGGACTCGAGCGCCAGGTAGGCAGCACACCGTCCGACGATCCCTGTCTTTGTGACAGATTGCCCTATCTGTTCCCCTAATAATTGAGTCCCCCACTACCAGCACCTGTCTGGCCTGCCCTGCTCTCCTTTTTCCCTCCTTACTGGAGCAGTCACTCCTCCGGCTTTCAGAGGACATGCCTGGCTGCAGCAATGCTACCCCTGTACTGGCACCCCCCTCATCTGCCAACTTAGCAAACTTATTGGGGTGTGCCAGATCAGGACTAGCCTCCCTGGCACTCTTCCCTCTACCCCGCCTTCTATCTGTCACCCAGCTAACTGCCACACTGTCCTGCAGCTCCATCCTACCATCCCCCTCCTCATCTATCCCATTGAGAGTCTGCTCTGTGAGCAGAAGACTCCTCTCCATATTGTCTATGGATCTCAGTGTTGCCAGCTGCACATTTAGATCCAGTATCTGGGTTTCCAAATGCACAATGTGCTCACATCTCGCACAGCAGTATGCACCCTCGACCGGCTGATCAAGGATTGCATACATGTGGCAAGATGTACACTGGATGGCATTAACAATTGTGGAGCACATTTCCTAATGGGGATTGCACCACACAGAAACGTTAATTAAAAATAAATACAAAGTATTAATTAAACCAAAAAAAAAAAAAAAACAGAAGCAATTCCTCCCTTGGAAACTCCCTGATTCCAAAGTCACTGAATCACAAGTCACACACTTACCGCCGTTCACACTTACACTCAGGTCACACTCAGCTCGCTCACACTCGCTGTGCTGAAGATTTATAGATTTTTTTTTTTCTCTCTATCTCCCCTCAACAGCAATCCACCTTGCTGTTCAGATGCACTTCCACAAAGGACTTGAGCCCCAAACAGCTGCCCCTTATATCCCCTTAATTATTAGCCCCCACCCTAAGTTAACTCCTTATGAATATAGCTACTCCCAATTCAGCAACTCACACCAATTCACACAGGTATTTGTTAAAGGCCTTCCAAATACCTCCTCACTGAATCACAAGTCACACACTTACCGCCGTTCACACTTACGCACAGGTCACACTCAGCTCGCTCACACTCGCTGTGCTGAAGATTTATAGATTTTTTTTTTCTCTCTATCTCCCCTCAACAGCAATCCACCTTGCTGTTCAGATGCACTTCCACACACAGTATAATGTTCCCCCAGTACCGCCATCCCCTCACACACAGTATAATGTTCCCACACTACTGCCATCCCCCACACAGTATAATGTTCCCCCAGTACCACCATCCCCCACACACAGTACAATGTTCCCCCAGTACCGCCATCCCCCACACACAGTATAATGTTCCCACAGTACTTCCATCCCCCACACACACAATATAATGTTCCCCCAGTACCACCATCCCCCACACAGTATAATGTTCCCCCAGTACCGCCATCCCCCACACGCAGTATAATGTTCCCCCAGTACCACCATCCCCCCACACACAGTATAATGTTCCCCCAGTACTGCCATCCCCCCCACACAGTATAATGTTCCCCCAGTACCGCCATCCCCCCACACACAGTATAATGTTCCCCCAGTACCGCCATCCCCACACACAGTATAATGTTCCCACAGTACTGCCATCCCCCCAAACAGTATAATGTTTGTGGGGGTGACATGCAGCACACGGGGAAGCTGTGGGGGCGACATGCAGCACATTTGGTGGCTGTAGGGGCGTCATGCAGCACATGGGGTGGCTGTGGAGATGACATGCAGCACATGGGGTGGCTGTTGGGTGACATGCAGCACATGGGGAGGCTGTGGGGGTGACATGCAGCACATGTGATTAGTGTGGGGGTGACATGCAGCACATGGGGTGGCTGTGGAGGTGACATGCAGCACATGTGGTGGCTGTTGGGGTGACATGCAGCACATGGGGAGGCTGTTGGGGTGACATGCAGAACATGTGGAGGCTGTTGGGGTGACATGCAGAACATGGGGTGGCTGTGGGGTTGTCATGCAGCACACGGGGAGGCTGTGGGGGTGACATGCAGCACACGAGGAGGCTGTGGGGGGGTGACATGCAGCACATGGGGAGGCTGTGGGGTTGTCATGCAGCACATGGGGAGATTGTGGGGTTGTCATGCAGTATATGGAGATGCTGTGTGGGGCTCATGCACTATATAGGAAGGCTGTGTGGGGCTCATGCAGTATATATAGGGATGCTGTGTGGAGCTCATGCACTATATATGGAGGATGTGTGGGGCTCATGCAGTATATATAGGTAGGCTGTATGGGGGCTCATGCAGTGTACATAGGGAGGGTGTGTGGGGCTCATGCAGTGTATATAGGGAGGCTATGTGGGGCTCATGCAGTGTATATAGGTAGGCTGTGTGGGGGGTCATGCAGTATATATAGGGAGGCTGTGTGGGGCTCATGCAGTGTGCATGGGGAGGCTGTGTGGGGCTCATGCAGTATATATAGGGAGGCTGTGTGGGGCTCATGCAGTGTGCATGGGGAGGCTGTGTGGGGCTCATGCAGTGTGCATGGGGAGGCTGTGTGGGGCTCATGCAGTGTGCATGGGGAGGCTGTGTGGGGCCTATGCAGTGTATATGGGAAGGCTGTGTGGGGCCTATGCAGTGTATATGGGGAGGCTGTGTGGGGCTCATGCAGTATATACAGTACCTTGCGAAAGTATTCGGCCCCTTGGCACTTTTCAACCTTTTCCCACATATCATGCTTCAAACATAAAGATACCAAATGTAAATTTTTGGTTAAGAATCAACAACAAGTGGAACACAATTGTGAAGTTGAACGAAATTCAAAAACTGAAAAGTGGGGCGTGCAATATTATTCGGCCCCTTTACTTTCAGTGCAGCAAACTCACTCCAGAAGTTCATTGTGGATCTCTGAATGATCCAATGTTGTCCTAAATGCCTAATGATGATAAATATAATCCACCTGTGTGTAATCAAGGCTCTGTATAAATGCACCTGCTCTGTGATAGTGTGAGGGTTCTTTTTGAAGCACAGAGAGCATCATGAAGAAAGACCAAGGAACACAACAGGCAGGTCCGTAATACTGTTGTGGAGAAGTTTAAAGCCAGATTTGGATACAAAATGATTTCCAAAACTTTAAAGGGAACCTGTCACCTGAATTTGGCGGGACCAGTTTTGGGTCATATGGGCGGGGTTTTCGGGTGTTTGATTCACCCTTTCCTTACCCTTTGGCTGCATGCTGGCTGCAATATTGGATTGAAGTTCATTCTCTGTCCTCCGGAGTACACGCCAGCGCAAGGCAATATTCTCATAGTCTGGGAGTCCTTCATGTGTTTTTTTTTTTTTTTTAGCAGACTCTATGTGGGCTTTCATATGTCTTGCACAGAGGAGAGGCTTCCATCGGATCACTCTGCCATAAAGACCCGACTGGTGGAGGGCTGCAGTGATAGTTGACTTTATGGAACTTTCTCCCATCTCCATACTGCATCTCTGGAGCTCAGCAACACTGAGATTTTGGGGTTCTTCTTTACCTCTCTCACCAAGGCTCTTCTCACACGATTGCTCAGTTTGGTTGGACAGCCAGGACTACGAAGACTTCTGGTGGTCCCAAACGTCTTCTATTTAAGGATTATGGAGGCCACTGTGGTCTTAGGAACCTGGAGTACTGCAGAAATTCTGATGTAACCTTGACCAGACCTGTGTCTTGCCACAATTCTGTCTCTGAGCTCCTTGGCCAGCTCCTTTGACCTCATGATTCTCATTTGGCCTGACATGTACTATGAGCTATGAGGTCTTATATAGACAGATGTGTGCCTTTCCAAGTCAAGTCCTATCAGTATAATTAAACATAGCTAGCCTCCAATGAAGGAGTAGAACAATTTCTCACGGAGGATCACAAGGAAATGGACAGCATGTAACTTAAATATGAGTGTCTGAGCAAAGGGTCTGAATACATATCACCATGTGATATTTCATTTTTCCAGGACGTCCCTCCTGACAGCACCACCAGGAGGTTGTCCTTCTTATCCTTGATAGGGACAGGAACACAGAAGAGGTTAAATAGCCCCTCCCCAACACCACCCTTCAATGTTTTTCCTCTCCCTATCAGGGACAGACGCAGAGGTGCTAAAGAAATTGATACATGCATACCGGTGGCCCCTCCAGGCGTCAGGACCCGGTAGAGCAGGAAGCTCCCGGGAATGGCCTCATCCCTCTCTAGTTGGCTCTGGGCGGTGGAGTCCTGGTCCTGGGGGTTCACTCCACAACAACGCTGACACCGAGAGAGGTCCCTCAGTGTTTGGTTGAGCTGGGTGCTCCTGAGGTCTGCCGCATCCCTCCAGCGGCCTCTGGGCAGCGACTGCTGTTCCGGCTGCAGCGCAGCCGTCATCTCGTGTCCCGATCTTCTGGCCCGCCGTGTCATCGGGAGGCGCGCCAGTGATGACTTCCGGGGGGTGGATCCAGAGGATACCAGACCTGCCAGCGCCCTGAATTATGTATCAGGAGCGTCGGGGGTGTGGCTTCTAACCAGGACTGAGCAGGGGCGTCATCAGGTCGTGCGTTCCAGATGGAGCATGCGTAGTAGGACTGAAGACCAGTGACGTTGAGTTCAACAGCAGCTGGGCAGATCAGATGTCTTGAAGCCGGGTAAGGCATACTACTTAAAGACAGACAGACTGACAGTACACTTGACTCAGTCAGTAAAGATGGAGAGTGTTAGCCGTCCTGACGTCCATTCCTTAGAGCTGGCTCTGGACCATGTGAATAAGGGGATAGTAGGGGTCTCCGGACACAGTCCTGCAGGAGCTTTCTCTATACATGTATTTCAGACTAAGGAAACACCTAGGCGACCCACCGCTACTACCAAGTGAAAGCCCAATAGATGCCCCCTATGCTCGGCCAGACTCCCAAAGGGATATACAAAAAAGCTATGTAAAGGCTGCATATCCGGACTACTCAAAGAGGAGCAGTCCTCTCTATTGGATAATATAAAATCCATGATTCGAGAGGAGGTGCAAACTATGGTTGCAGGACTTGTACCACCACAGTCTCCACATCCTAAGAGGCCCAAATGGGATCAGGAACAGAGCTCAGAGGAAGGAGAGGTGTCAGGCAACTCCGACCCGGTTTCGGGCGACTGTTCCTCAGCAGCTCTTCCAGAAGAAAGGAAGAGATATCTCGTTTCTTCTGATAACACCGACATACACCTGCATGCAGTCAGGAATACAATGAAGATAGTGGACCCTACGGAGCCATTAACAACCCAGGACGAAACATTGGGCGGGTTGAGCACTCGTAGGAATAGAGTATTCCCGGTTAACAAACATATAACGGCTATGATACTAGAAGAATGGGAGGAAGCGGGGAAAAAACTCATAGTCCCAAGAGACTTTAAATACCGCCTCCCATTCGATCCAGAGGAGACCAGGGTATGGGAAACCATTCCAAAAATCAACATACCCATGGCTAGGGTTTCTTAAAAAACAGCTATCGCCTTCGAGGATTCATCCGGCCTTAAGGATCCGATGGATAAAAGATCAGAAGACCTCCTCAAAAAAAGCCTGGGAATCGTCGGCAGCCGTTATGAAGGTGAACATAGCAGCCACCTCGGTAGCCAGATCAATGAGCTTATGGGTCGACGAGCTAAAGGATCACATTAAGAACAAAGCTCCCAGAGAAGAGATTCTAAAGTCGCTACCTCTATTGAAGATGGCAACTGACAGGTGCCTCAGCTGAATCAGTCCGCTTTGCTGCAAGGAACAATGCGCTCTCTAAAGCAGCGAAATGAACTCTGTGGCTGAGATCCTGGACAGGGAATACTCAGTCAAAGAACAAATTATGTTCCATACTCTTTTCAGGCCTTCATGTATTCAGGCCTGTACTAGATGAACTGCTTGAAAAAGCATCAGACAAAAAGAAGGGCTTTCCTGAAGAAAGGCCTAAGAGAATGCCGTCCTTTCGGAGGACCCGCTCCCATCCCAAGCAGGGCTATAGAGGGAAAGGGAAATCCATCACGTTGAGCTACCCCAAAGGAGGGAAAGGTAAAAGTTCTTTTCAAGATCAGAGGACAAGACACAGCAGGCAATGACGCCAGGAACGCGGGAAGGAGACTCCAGTACTTCCTGGAAAATTGGTGAGATATTACCCCAAATCAGTGGATTTTAAATACAAGTGCAGCGCCCCAGAGTCCTGGTCGTTGCAGTACTGTGGCTCCGCCACTAAGGGGAGCCATGGTACGTCTGGTGGCACTGAAGGAGTTCATCTGATCAGTTATCACAGACACCAATACATTTCACCGCCAGGCCTCCAGGGGGAGCTAAGGGTTCTATTTACTAGGCCACTCTCCACACACTGGTAAAACTGGGGGTCAGGCAGGAAGTTAGACAGAAAGCTGACTGGGTTGGAACCAGGCAACACCTTGTGGCAGAGGGTGTTGCGGGAGAAGATTCGGTAGGGTCCCTGTCAGGGGTGGGATCCTGACAGGGGCTTGGCAACTTGAGCGAACGTAAAGGGACCGTGCCTGCACAGTATAGCGGCGGTGCCCGAGAAGGGATTGGAAGCGAGATAGATTGTGCTGAGTGAGAAACGAGATCAAAGCAACAAGGAGAATACCAGTAGGGGTCGTGCTGTAAGACCGAGGCAACATCCTACTGAGGCGCAAACAACCGGTGGCCGGAACGCCGAAGGAAGTATTTCTACAGACAGCTTCAGGCAATACTTCGAACCTACGGCAGGACAGTCAGTCTCAGGCGGGCTGTCTCACCTAAATCACCTATGCAGTCTTGGGGGGCAACTTGTGGAGAGGGGCGACTCTAGGGTCCCGGAAGAGCTCCGAGCCTACCCGTCAAACGGGTGCCGTCCTGACCGCAACATCAGGGAGGGACGGAAGATTAGCAGAAGATCATCTAATCGAGTTGTGAGGGAACTTAAGAAACAGACACAACAGTTGTGGGGACTTTCCGTAAGCACAGCAGGGAGGGACCGCAACACATAGCGCTAGAAGGAAGGCACAGATTTCCACCTGTTAAGAGAACTCTGTAGGTGCCATTGGACCGGCCGGACTTGCGCAGCCTGGTTATCTGGATTCCGGACTGAGGACCCAGAGATCTTCAGTAAAGAGGTAAAGAGACTGCAACCTGGTGTCCTCGTTATTTGCTGCACCGCACCACTGCATAACATCATCTACCACCACTATTCATCTACTGTACGTCGCCTTCCCACCAGCAGGGTCACGGACCGGGCCTAGCCACCGTGACAACCCCAGAGCAGAGACTCTAGAAGCCCGGTACCGGGTACCCCTCGGCCCTGCGGCGGGGTGGGGGCGCTGCAACTTGGTGTCACGAACAGGATCTACTTAAGCCTGAAGAATCAGGTCATGTGTGCCTTGGAACTGTGATTTACTGTGCTTGGACTGTACTTTATTGAAAAGACTGTGTGCTGCCATTACTACAAGGATTGCCGCCAAAACCGCCGCCATTACAGCGCTAAGGAGAGCGCAGGAGAAGAAGAAGGGCGTGGAAGTGGGCGTAAACAAGCTGAAGAGCGCGAAAGACAATGGCCGCCCAGTCTAAATATCTCGGCCCCTTGAGGACGTGTCCGTCAGCAGCCGAGATCCGCCTCCTGATCCTCAATGGTGGGCAGAGACAGAGAAAACGAAACCGCCCACGGAGGGGGGAGCGGGAAAAGGACCAGGAAGAAGAAGTCCGCGACATGGAGGATGCCATGGCCAGCCGCCCGGAGCCGGAGCGTGGGGTCGGAGCCGAGGACTCCCCCAGCTACCCGGAGAGGCACCGCAGCCAGACCTCCACAGTTGACGCCGACCTTCTGCAGACCGGAGCGGACGAGCTGATCTACCAACTCCTGCAGACGCAGCTGAGCACTGAGGCTGGATGGAAGAAGACCATCATCGGGAGCCTCACCGGACATCTGTCGGCAGCCTCATCTGGTCCGGAGCAAGAAAGAAGTTCCAGCGCTCCGAAACCAGAAAGCAAGGCTCTGCCGGAAAGCAAGATGCTGCAAGCAGAGATGACAACGTCGCAGCATGAGGCCCTGCAGCCAGCGTTCCAGACCACAGCGGAGACGGAGCAGACCGGCACCGGAGGAACCGCATCTGAAGCAGGTAGGAAGAACGACCCTGCCCTGATGATTGACACCACTCCAGTGACTGCTAGTGCCACCGCTACTGACTCCGTCCCAGTGACTGATCTTGCAGCAGCGCTACCTGCTGCCCTGACTAAGACTACCTCTGAACCGACGAGTCCCAGCACTACTACTACAGAGTGCATTATCTCTACCACTGAACTTACTACCAAAATTGACATTCGAACCCAGGTTATACCTGAAAAACCGACTAGTGACATTGATACCGCATCGAATGAGAAGTCGAACCCAGATCTTCCCAGGCCAGGAAGTGTTCGCTACCAACTGATGCCTTGCAACCTACTACAAGAATAAACCTCGGAACCATGAGAATGTAAATAGTTAACTGTTCGTTTCCTGATTTGCTGCTGAACCCGGCTAGGGTTAACTCTTAAAGGGATCCCTTTGTTGTCCCGGGATCCCTATTGTTTGGTTTGTTTTTCTACTTTTTGTTTCCTGTTATCAAGAACTGCCGCAATCATGAACAGTGCATGATACAAACTTATTGTAAATAGTTGCACCTTCTTAAAGGCGCTCCCTACTGGTTTTACTTAAAGAGAGACTCTTTGCGAAGATACCGCACCGGAGCCTTTGTTGAGTACGGACTGGTAGCCTGAGAAGATATGCTACCTCATAAAGACTTGGTCCCCTCTTAAAGGGGATGTCCACGTATTACGCTGATGAACCGTGTACTCTAAGACTGACAGATAATAGTAATGTCTTGATGAAGAAAGAGATGCTAATGTTTACATGTAAAAGTTATATGTACCAAACTGGTTAATTGTGAAGAAATGCTGATAATGTTCATAGGAAGAAAGTGTGAAAGTTAGAAGAAAGATGCAGTAGGCCCGTAGGGGTAGACATAGCGTCCTGCATAGTTGCTAGTATGTTGATAACGTTGATAGAAAATGAGGATAGAAGGTGAACCCTGAGTCCTCCTAGGAGCCATATGAAGATGGCTCAGTGTTCCTAAACTGAAAGTACGTTATGTTCTATACTGTGTATAGTAGTTGAAAAGACAGAAGGCTCGGGCTGAAAGGAGCGGTCCTGTAAGAAAGGAGAGGCAGTAGGTCTGGCGCCGTTAGGACAGGCGGTCCTGCAGATTTAAAGAAGGAGAATGTAGCACAGTTGCTTAAGCCTTATAATGTGTATAAGAAGGTCTTTAGTGGATTTAGAGTGTGCATCCTTAAAGGCAAAGTTAAATTATTGTTCAAGAATTTGTAACAAGTAGAATACCCGGTTGGGTAAGAAAAGTTCCTTATAGCATGTTGCTATGATATTTAACCATGTTTGTAACGTTCAAGTGTCCTCACCTCCCATAAAGGGAAGCTCTGTTCAAGTATACTTATTGTTATTTGCACTCAACAAATTGTATGTCTTTTTGCTAACCTGTATTGTTGTTTTCTTCCCAGTCCCGGAGTACTGGATTTAACCGGGGGGGAGTGCAGCGCCCCAGAGTCCTGGTCGTTGCAGTACTGTGGCTCCGCCACTAAGGGGAGCCATGGTACGTCTGGTGGCACTGAAGGAGTTCATCTGATCAGGTATCACAGACACCAATACATTTCACCGCCGGGCCTCCAGGGGGAGCTAAGGGTTCTATTTACTAGGCCACTCTCCACACACTGGTAAAACTGGGGGTCAGGCAGGAAGTTAGACAGAAAGCTGACTGGGTTGGAACCAGGCAACACCTTGTGGCAGAGGGTGTTGCGGGAGAAGATTCGGTAGGGTCCCTGTCAGGGGTGGGATCCTGACAGGGGCTTGGCAACTTGAGCGAACGTAAAGGGACCGTGCCTGCACAGTATAGCGGCGGTGCCCGAGAAGGGATTGGAAGCGAGATAGATTGTGCTGAGTGAGAAACGAGATCAAAGCAACAAGGAGAATACCAGTAGGGGTCGTGCTGTAAGACCGAGGCAACATCCTACTGAGGCGCAAACAACCGGTGGCCGGAACGCCGAAGGAAGTATTTCTACAGACAGCTTCAGGCAATACTTCGAACCTACGGCAGGACAGTCAGTTTCAGGCGGGCTGTCTCACCTAAATCACCTATGCAGTCTTGGGGGGCAACTTGTGGAGAGGGGCGACTCTAGGGTCCCGGAAGAGCTCCGAGCCTACCCGTCAAACGGGTGCCGTCCTGACCGCAACATCAGGGAGGGACGGAAGATTAGCAGAAGATCAGAAGATCATCTAATCGAGTTGTGAGGGAACTTAAGAAACAGACACAACAGTTGTGGGGACTTTCCGTAAGCACAGCAGGGAGGGACCGCAACACATATCGCTAGAAGGAAGGCACAGATTTCCACCTGTTAAGAGAACTCTGTAGGTGCCATTGGACCGGCCGGACTTGCGCAGCCTGGTTATCTGGATTCCGGACTGAGGACCCAGAGATCTTCAGTAAAAAGGTAAAGCGACTGCAACCTGGTGTCCTCGTTATTTGCTGCACCGCACCACTGCATAACATCATCTACCACCACTATTCATCTACTGTACGTCACCTTCCCACCAGCAGGGTCACGGACCGGGCCTAGCCACCGTGACAACCCCAGAGCAGAGACTCTAGAAGCCCGGTACCGGGTACCCCTCGGCCCTGCGGCGGGGTGGGGGCGCTGCACAATCACAGAGGGGTACAAAATATAATTCGCCGAGCGACCTCCTAGAAGATTCTGCCTAACCCAAACCCTGTCTCCAGTAATCCATCAAAGACTTTTCAAAGACATACAAGAGCTGATGGAGGTACGGGCCATAACCCAGGTACCTCACTCCCAAAGATTCCAGGGTCATTACTCAAGCCTATTCACCATAAAAAAAAACAGAAGGAGAATATCGAAAAATAATAAACTTGAAGCCGCTAATCGGTGAGTGACCTATAAGCGATTCAAAATAGAATCTCTAAAATCAGTCATAACTCTGATACTAATAGTCCCTTATTGGCCCAAGAGGAGCTGGTTCTCTTTACTGAGATGGATGGTGTTGGAGGATCCAATTCTACTACCAGCAAGACCGGATCTACTAATCCAGGGCCCTCTAGTTCATCAGAAATGTTACAATTGTCAGTTTGGATCCTGAGACGGAGATCTTGAGAACAAAGGGTCTGTCGGAACTAGTCATATCTACTATGCAAAAGAGTAGGAAACCAGTAACCTCCACAATATATCAGAAGGTCTGGAAGAAGTTTTGTTCACAGACTAAAGTACCTGTGTTCGTCACTCGGGGTCCAGATATCCTTCAGATTCTAGACTTTTTTCAGGCTGGCTTTGACAAAGAACTAAACCGAAAAATGCCCTCCTGGCCAGCAAAGGGCTAACCTCTATGCCATAATGCATAAACCTATAAACAATGTGCTAAGTTGCAAGATGGAAAGGACGCTAATGAATAACAAAAGAGCAACCAAGCAGAAAGAGGTACCAAAACTAGAATAAATTTTATTTAAGTGTCAAATACACAAAAGAGCAATAATTATACATGGACAAAAACAGTGAGAGGAAAGGAAACATGCCAATGAATGCCAGCAGCCAACAAGATGTAGGAGGGTGGCTGGGGAAGGACACAACAAGTCCAGGTGATCTGGACACACCACTGCCGGAAAACCGCCCAAAGGAAAAAACAATTTAAAATGACCAATGATGCTAAGCATAAGTACTGAATCTGCACACTGTAAGAAGCATCTCCTAAACAGATAAAGTGAGTGCTAAGAATAGTAAATAGATCCGAGAAGCAGTTCCGGCAGGTCAAATACCATCAGAACCTGTGCAGATTCAAGGTAGGGCAAGTAATTATATTCAGCGCCAAACCACCAGTCCTAGGCATAGAATATATATACTGGGCAAATAGCCAAAATGTTACCTTGCGACATGGCGGGCACCGGATTCCGGCGTGGTGTGGACAGGAGAGGGCCTCGACGCACGTTTCGCCGAGCAGGCTTCGTCAGGAGGCGTGGCTAAATATTGGAGGGGTTGGACAATATATACAAGCAGATTATAATATAGTGGCCAATCGGCGCGCATCCATCATGATGCGGTTACGCCCGGCCGCCGGATGCAGCGGCGCACCACGGGGTATGGGCGGGAGGACAAACGTCATCACCGCCCATCCCCGCGGCAACGCCGCAAACATCCGGCCAAGCCGGGCGCACCACAGCGCATGCGTGGAGCGCGCACAGGCCTGGAAAATGAGCAGCGGTGATAGAATGGCACCCGATGGACAGAGCGCACGACGTGTATCCGTGGTGGCGCGGAAGCCCCCGGACGGCGTGTGCGCACGCGCGGCACGGAGCTCGGGCGGACGTCATATCCGCCCGTCTCCCCGGCAACGCTGCAAACACACAGACCGACCGGGTAAACACCGCACCAACACAGGACACACAGCAAAGATACGGACGCCGTACCGGTACTGCGGAGGAGTAGGACTGCACTGGTCAGTGGTATCAAATCCTGGAATGCTCCTAAATGAATAGAAATATTATTCCCAAACAGGGAACCCCTGAGTAAGATAAATGACCTATATTTGAATTGCTATAGGTACGGTAGAAAACACAGCAAAACAAATAATAACAACATATAATAAAGAAAGGGAAGAAAAAAAGGGGCATTCAAAAAAATATATAGAGATATATACATGTGGCCATAACATGCTACGATTAGTAACCACCCATATATAGTAACGGTTATCCAAAACAAGTTGATATATATTGGGACAGCATATAGCAAAAAAGGGAAGGCATACAAAAATGTGTAGATGTACACCCGAAAACAGTTAATAACCACCCATATTGGATAACAACTGCCCAAAGACAATATTTGAATTTTTTGTGTATACGTAAGCCCAAATAAGGGCACATGCCATAAATTGAACAACTAGACGTAACAATCTAAAATAGTATACAAAACTATTGATGTTAAATAAGGTGTAGTGTTACTATAAGAAATAAATAGCACATATAATACCACAAAAACAGCGATATCAAAAAGTGAACAGTCCATCCAGAAAAAATACAAAAAAAATAATGTAAACTGGAAGAACTCCGCAGGAAGATGTTGACAGGTCGTAATTCAATGAATGGTAGCGACTTCAAGATCCAGTAGACGCGGCAATAGTCCATATAGTAAAGTCCATCAAAGGATCCCATGGCCAAAGGTATGACATAGTAAAGGACAAAGAGAGAACCTGGATAAAAAGTGAGATAAAAGAACATGCTACATAATTAAAACAAGTGCTATACACAGATGGCTAAAACACCAAGACCATAAATAAGATAACAACCCAACATAAAAAATAAAAAACAGACTGGATTCATAAGAAAGACCTGAAACTGATGGCCTCATTGAGGCCTATGGGTGAAAGTGTGTTCAAATTAACCATCCAACGGGTCTCTTTTTGAAGGAGTTTTTTCTTCAAATTACCGCCGCGGATCCCCATATACACATGGTCAATACCGCGGAAGGTCAAACCCTTAGGGTTACTATTGTGGACATCAAGAAAATGTCTCGGGATGGATTTTAACTGGAGCGGCTCTGAGCAAGTGGCTGAATTTTTAATGTCCCTGATATGCTCCTGCACACGAACCTTAAATGCCCTCGTCGTCATGCCAATATAGATGCGATCGCAGGGGCATTTGGCGTAATAAACGATCGCCTCTGTATTGCAGGTGATATGGTGCACGATCTTATACGTAGTGTCGCCAGAAGAATCAGTGAAATCCTTAGTTCTCAAAATATATTTACAAGCAGAACAGCTACCACATGGGAAGCATCCCCAGGGGGGACCCTTGGAATTAACACCAAATTGGCCAAAGGGGGTGCTCCTAGGAGGGACATAATGACTTCTGCAAAGGGTATCGCGTAGCGTGCGTGATCTTCGCCACGTAATTAATGGATATGGAGTCAATTGTCCCAACAGGTCCTTATCCGTTAGGAGGACCGACCAATGCTTCTTAAAAATTTCACTGATTTTTGACCAATTCGAATTGAATTGGGTAATAAAGCGTGGTGCTGAAGCGTTATTGTCTGGAGGCCTCCTGGGCTGTCCCGCCAAAAGCGAGGGTCTGTCTGAATGGAGGGCACGCGAATACCCTCGCTGGATGTCACTCCGTCTAAAACCCCTATCCCTGAACCGGCGTGTCAGTTCCCCCGCCTGTCTAAGAAAAGCACCCTCGCTGGAACAGATTCTGCGGGCACGCAGAAACTGACCAATGGGTATAGAGCTTTTAAGTTTGGGCGGGTGGGACGAGGAAAAATGCAGAAGCGCATTGGTGGCCGTGCTCTTGCGGAAGACATCAGTGGCTACCGAACCATCAGACTGTCTGGAAATCGCCAAGTCCAAAAAATCGATGGAAGTTTGGCTATACTTCCAGGTCAGCCTGATATTGAATGCATTGATGTTGAGATGGTTCAAAAAAGTGTCCAATTGCGACGTGGAGCCCTGCCAAATGAAGAAAATATCGTCGATGTACCGTAGCCACGAGATGACGGAGCTGTGACCGGGTGTGTCAAGGACCACATCCCTCTCCCACAGCCCCAGGAACAGGTTGGCATACGAGGGCGCACAAGACGCCCCCATAGCCGTGCCCTGGAGCTGTAGGAAGGGGCGGTCCTTGAACACAAAAAAATTATGAGTCAAAATGAACTCCAAAAGTTCCAAAATAAAATTAATAAGTTCCGGTCCAAGGTTAGTCATATCGAGAAAGAACTTTGCAGCCCGCATCCCGTGGCCATGGCCTATCGACGTATACAAGGACTCCACGTCGCAGGTGACCAGCCACATGTCGTCCTCAAGAGCAAGGCCATCAAGCCTCCTCAACACATCAGTGGTATCCTTCACAAATGAAGGAAGGGTCTCCACGCATTTCTTCAAATAAAAATCAATGAATTGGCATGAAGGCTCACAAAGACCCCCCATGCCCGAGACAATGGGTCTGCCAGGTGGGCATGAGGGGTCCTTGTGAACCTTGGGCAACAAATAAAAAGTGGGAACAATGGGAAAATCAGGGAGGAGGGCATCACCCATCTTGCGAGTGATAGCTGAGCATTCCACACCTGCATCAAGAAGAGATTTGAGATTCTGTTGAAAACCCAATAGAGGTATATGCTCAAGTTTTTTATAATGCTCAGGTCTCAAAAGCTGTCGAAAAGCCTCAGCCTCATAGAGTGTAGCCGGCCAAATGACAACATTGCCACCCTTGTCTGCCTGCTTAATCACAACATCTTTCATGTTACTTAACTCCTTAACAGCCCTTCTCAAAAGGGGGGATAGGTTGTCATGACCAAATTCTCTACTCAGTTGGTCAAACTCTTTGCCCACCAACTTAACAAAGATTTCTACTGGAGGGCAGGCAGACAAGGGCGGGAAGGTCAAAGACCGCCGATGCAGATGTGTGGGGACAAGGGAGGAGGCAGTGCAAGCGTTCTCCGCCTCTAAGGCCTCCAGGTCACTCAGGACCTGAAGGTCAGTGGGAGACAGTGAAGGATCTATCTTGGAAGCAAAATGTTTTTTAAGAATTAACTTTCTCGCAAAAAGTTGTAAATCTTTAGTCAAGGTGAACCTATCGGAGCCCTCCACCGGTGAAAAGGACAGGCCCCTAGATAACACCTCTAATTGTGATGTACTCAAGATGTGTTGTGATAAGTTGATTACCTTCAAAACCTCCTGGCTTTCTTGTCTCTCATATTGTAATGATGTTTTTTCTTTTTGATAGTAGGAGTGGACGGTTGCATGGGACGGGGTACTTCCCCCAAACCGCCATCTTTGTCTAAAAAAGAGTCTCCACATGCTCCCTCAGAGGTGGTAGATAAACTAGAGATGGAATATGACCTGGGATGTTTTTTAGGGAATTTCTGATGCCACCGAAATACTCGATTATTTTGGTAATCTTCCAGATCCCGTAAATATTTCTTCGTTTTGATGCTCTGTATTTCCACCTCCCACTTGGAGAGCTCCTCCTCGAGGGTTAAGTCAAATTTTTTGCAATCCTCGTTGGAGATGGCACCCTGAATTTGTTCCCGTGTGGTCTCGATTTCCTTCTCAAGGTTTTCAAGAGACCTCTTATCCGCTCCCACCAAGAGTTCCAGAAGAGTCCTTGAACACCTGGTGAGAGTTTCCTCCCACCTGGCCGTGAAGGTGGAATCCTCCACGCCCAAGGTAGGAAAGATTTGAACACGTAAACCTCTGGGGACGATATCTTTCTGCAAATAATGCTCTAAAGCCGCCTTGTTCCACCACACTTTGGTTCTCTTTTTTAAGAGATCTCTAATTTTCAGTTTCAGGTCTTTAATATCATGTGTGTCCTTGTCAATTGGCCGTTTCTCACCAAACACCGTCCCGAGTTGTGTAACCCAGGATTTGTCACGCTTTTTGTAGTCCATAAAGCCTGTAAGGGAATCTGTAGATACAAGAAGGTTAAACCAAACAACTAAACCGAAAAATGCCCTCCTGGCCAGCAAAGGGCTAACCTCTATGCCATAATGCATAAACCTATAAACAATGTGCTAAGTTGCAAGATGGAAAGGACGCTAATGAATAACAAAAGAGCAACCAAGCAGAAAGAGGTACCAAAACTAGAATAAATTTTATTTAAGTGTCAAATACACAAAAGAGCAATAATTATACATGGACAAAAACAGTGAGAGGAAAGGAAACATGCCAATGAATGCCAGCAGCCAACAAGATGTAGGAGGGTGGCTGGGGAAGGACACAACAAGTCCAGGTGATCTGGACACACCACTGCCGGAAAACCGCCCAAAGGAAAAAACAATTTAAAATGACCAATGATGCTAAGCATAAGTACTGAATCTGCACACTGTAAGAAGCATCTCCTAAACAGATAAAGTGAGTGCTAAGAATAGTAAATAGATCCGAGAAGCAGTTCCGGCAGGTCAAATACCATCAGAACCTGTGCAGATTCAAGGTAGGGCAAGTAATTATATTCAGCGCCAAACCACCAGTCCTAGGCATAGAATATATATACTGGGCAAATAGCCAAAATGTTACCTTGCGACATGGCGGGCACCGGATTCCGGCGTGGTGTGGACAGGAGAGGGCCTCGACGCACGTTTCGCCGAGCAGGCTTCGTCAGGAGGCGTGGCTAAATATTGGAGGGGTTGGACAATATATACAAGCAGATTATAATATAGTGGCCAATCGGCGCGCATCCATCATGATGCGGTTACGCCCGGCCGCCGGATGCAGCGGCGCACCACGGGGTATGGGCGGGAGGACAAACGTCATCACCGCCCATCCCCGCGGCAACGCCGCAAACATCGCAAAATAGAATCTCTAAAATCAGTCATAACTCTGATACTAATAGTCCCTTATTGGCCCAAGAGGAGCTGGTTCTCTTTACTGAGATGGATGGTGTTGGAGGATCCAATTCTACTACCAGCAAGACCGGATCTACTAATCCAGGGCCCTCTAGTTCATCAGAAATGTTACAATTGTCAGTTTGGATCCTGAGACGGAGATCTTGAGAACAAAGGGTCTGTCGGAACTAGTCATATCTACTATGCAAAAGAGTAGGAAACCAGTAACCTCCACAATATATCAGAAGGTCTGGAAGAAGTTTTGTTCACAGACTAAAGTACCTGTGTTCGTCACTCGGGGTCCAGATATCCTTCAGATTCTAGACTTTTTTCAGGCTGGCTTTGACAAAGGGCTGAGGCCTAGTACGTTAAAAGTATAGATTTCAGCCCTAAGTTCCTTTTTTGACTTTCCACTAGCCAATCATCTCTGGTTGGGGAGGTTCATAAAAGCCACACAGCGTATTAGGCCCACAATTCGTAGCTCAGTACCCCCCTGGAATCTCAGTTTGGTTTTGAATGAACTACGCAGGGAGCCATATGAGCCACTAGACCAGGCACTCCTAAGGTCAGTAACGTTCAAGGCAGTTTTTCTTGTGGCAATAACTTCTACAAGACGCATAGGGGAGATTCAAGCCCTTTCCATAAGAGACCCATATTTAAAAATACAGGAGGACTGTATCGTCTTAAGGTTAGAACCTGCCTTTCTTCCCAAAGTAGTTTCTGACTTCCATAGGAATCAGGAGATAGTATTACCTACTTTCTGTCAGAACTACAGCAACGAGAAAGAACGCTCTCTTCACCTTTAGGATGTTAAAAGGACTGTTCTTCAATACTTAAAACTCACAGAGAGCTGGAAAGGGGACTCTAACCTCTTCGTCCAGATGGCAGGGAAGAACAAAGGGAAGAAGGCTTCAAAAGCTACTTTAGCCAGATGGTTAAAATCAACTTTGTGCAGCATATGTCTCAGCAGGAAAGTCTCCTCCCAAAAACCTCAGGGCTCACTCGCTGAGAGCAATTTTAGTGTCATGGGCAGAAAGTTTGGGAGCTTCCATGGAACAAATCTGAAGGGCCGCAGCTTGGTCTAAATTAAATACGTTTTGTAAACATTACAAATTAGATGTTATGGCAAATCAGCAAACAGCCTTTGGGAGAAAAGTCCTTCAGGCAGTAATCCCATCCTAGTAAGAGTTATTTGGTATTTCTCCTGGTGGTGCTGTCATGAGGGACATCCTGGAAAGTAGGAATTAGTCCTACTGGTAATGGTGTTTCCAGGAGTCCATGACAGCACCACTTACACAGGTTGGACAAAATAATGGAAACACCTGGAAACATCAACAAGAGTTAGTTTAATATGGTGTAGGTCCACCTTTTGCAGCACTTACAGCCTCAGTTCTCCGAGGTATGGATTCATACAAGGTGTGAATTGTTTCCAAAGGAATTTTAGCCCATTCTGCAGTTAAAACACCCTCCAGTTCTTTGAGTGACGATGGCGGCGGAAATCGACGTCTAACTTGAATCTCTAAAATCGACCATAAATGCTCTCTAATGTTGAGGTCTGGGGATTGTAGGGCCAGGTAAGATGCTCAACTTCATTAGAATATTCCTCGTGCCATACTTTAACGATTCTAGCTGTATGAATTGGTGCATTATCATCCTGAAAGATGGCGTTTCCCTCCGGGAACAGTGCTTGAACCATTGTATGCACTTGGTCGCCCAAAATGCCTAAATAATCTCGGCTGTTAATTCTTACATGAAGGGATATCATTGGCCCGGCGGATCTCCATGAAATAGCACCCCAGATCATCTCAGAACCTCCACCATGTTTTACGGTTGGGAGAAGGCAGTCTGGATGGAATGCTTCTTTCGGCTGTCTCAAAACGTACACTCGGCCGGAGGTCGGAAATAGGGTAAACGATGATTCGTCTGAGAATATCACATGTTTCCACTGCTCGAGGGATGAATTCTGGAGGTTTCTACACCGCTCTAAATGCTTGGAAACATTTGTCATTGAGAGCAGCGGTATTCTAATTGCAGCTCTTCCGTGGAATCCAGATTTGTGCAGCTCCTGATGAACAGTTTTCGTGGAAACTGGGTTCTGTAGGTGTTCATTGAGCTCAGCAGGGATTTTCGGAGCCGTGGTCTTGCGATCCTCTCTCACAATTCGCTTTAGAGTCCGACAGTCTCTCTCAGTCAACTTTGACTTTCGGCCGGACCTGTGCTTTGCTGTGGACGTTTTTCCTTCTCTTTCAAACACAGTCGTTACTTTGGAGACATTACCTCTTGACACACCAAGCATTCGGGCACTTTGTGTTACACTAGCGCCTGCCATACGAGTACCAACAATTTGGCCTCTTTGAAAATCCGAGAGGTCTGCCTTTGGTATCAGGTTCTCATCAATGTTCTTACAATTATGCAAAACAAACAGTTCATTTACATACACATATCACATAACACAAATAATCAACTACAAAACATTACCTTATGTCACGGTTTGCATGTGTATCACATGTTCGAAGATTATGATGCCAAAACGTTAGGTGTTTCCATTATTTTGTCCAACCCCTGTATATCCCCTCCCTTGGATTTCCTGTCTGATATTGATGAAAACATTTATCTACAATAATTGTGTTATTTCACATGATACTTTATGATGTTACATTGGCCTTCTTCTTCCCATTCAGATTCCTACAATATTGGATCCTCTCAGTGGAGATCTTCTATATAAGAGGATTTTTCAGATTTACTCATCAAGGATAAATGTGGACAGAGACAAGATGGCGGAGAGGATTTTGCACCTCACCCTAGAGATCCTCTTGCGGCTTACTGGAGAGGTGAGAGATTCTGATGACGTCACATTACATCATTCTTATCTATGGGAATAACAGATGGACAGAACCGGAGAGGTGAGGTCTCTGGAAATGTCTGTAGTGAGATTTATTAATGTGTCTCTCCATAACCAGGATTACACAGTAGTAAAAAAGACCTCCAGTGTGCGCTGTCAGGCCCCTGTGTCTGAAGAATTGGGAAGAACCCTGAGCACAGTCTCGGGTTCTCCCCCTCACCCCCTGATACATGAGGATATCAATGACCAGAAGATCCTAGAACTCACCTACAAGATGATTGAGCTGCTGACTGGAGAGGTGACACTGCTGGGAATGCTGGGACATTATACAGTAACACTATGAAGGGATCAGGGGATGACAGTATCATTGTATGTGTCAGGTTCCTATAAGGTGTCAGGACATCGCCGTCTATTTCTCCATGGAGGAGTGGGAGTATTTAGAAGGACACAAAGATCTGTACAAGGACATCATGATGGAGGTTCCCCAGCCCCTCCCATCACCAGGTAATAGACAGGTCTAAATAGACACGGCCTATAATTATCTGTATGTAAAGAATGAATTCAGTCCCTGTATTTGTTTCCGTCAGTTCTATCCAGTAAAAGGACAACACCAGAGAGATGTCCCCGTCCTCTTCTCCTACAGGACTGTAAACAAGAAAATCCCACTGTTCCTCAGGATCATCAGGTAGATGGAGAGAAGGTGTCATGAGATCTCCCCTATGATGTGTAGACGGCTGCGAAAGTCTTGTGCTCAGTCTTGTTTTATCCACCACTTTTATATGTGTTATACTTTTGGAGATGACAGTATTAGAACTGATCATAGATCACAGCACTTGTTTGTGGTAGTGCTGTCCTTAAAAAAGCACTTTTTACTCTGCACCTGTGTCAGGGGGAGTACTGTGAGAAACTGGTTGGTTGGAGCTTGCCACACTTGTAAGATTAGCATCCATGGGAGACAAAAACCGGTGGGTGCCACGTCTCCAGCTGGTGCAGCACAGCGACAATAGAAGGAAAAAAGAGGGAGAGCGACACTTCCAGCAGCTCAATAAAACAAGGATTTTATTTAGCAAGCCACAAAAAAAGACAAATGGTTAAAAAACTGGCGCGTTTCTGGCGTTCAGGACACCCTTAGGGCTCATTTCCACATGCGAGTCACACGTCCGTATGTCGCATGTGGAAACCAAGCTGTGGAGCCAGCACTCAGGAGCGGAGCGTGCGGCCGCATAGGAACACATGGAGCTGCACAGCTCCGCTCCTGAGTGCCGGCACCAGAGCTTGGTTTCCACATGCGAGATACGGACGTGTGACTCGCATGTGGAAATGAGCCCTTAATCATAGTAATTACTACTATGTTTAAGGGCATCCTGAATGCCAGGACCGTGTCAGTTTTTTTAACCCTGTTTGTCTTTTTTATGGCTTGCTAAATAAAATCCTTGTTTTATTGAGCTGCTGGTAGTGCCGCTCTCCCTCTTTTTTTCCTAATATTGTGCCAAAAAACCTCAGTGTGTATTGTGCACCTGTGTTTGTGGGAGTACTATGCACCAGTGTCTGTTAGAGTACTCTGCCAAAAAGCCTGTGTATGTACTCTGCACCCGTCTCTGCCATAAGAGGCTGGTAGTCGTGGGAGAATGCCTCATCTTCCAATCTTTTGAAAATTGTCCAAACATTTTTTCTGAGGCCAAGTGAAATTCTTGCTTTTTTACCTTGTTGTTTCATGTTGGCTCATATGAGTACTATATGCTGAAAAAAGAGTGTTCCATTTGGTCATATATGACATGGTCCACAACGTGCTGGATTCTTTGCCAGATCCCAGACTGTTTCTGGTCATTTGTAGACAGAAATTTCCAAAAGAAGGCAAAATTAACTTATCTAATGACAATTTGCAATAAGCGGTAGTAGTAGGAGAGGGCCTATGTTCCAAATTGTTTTAAATCCAATTCACAATCGTTTTAAAATTATCCCAATTTTTTTTTATGAGGCCATGTCAAGTTCTTGCTTTTTACCATCATGTTCTGTTTCTCATTGTCTCATATGACTATCATCTGATGGAAATAAGTGTTTTGTCTGGTCACATAAATTTCTTCCACAGTCAGCAACATGATGGCTTCTTTCCATGCATTCATTGACCGATTCAAACTGTTTATGGCCATCTGTAGACAGAAATTCCCAAAAGAAGGCAAAATTATCTGATTTAAATGACCATTCACAGTTTCTCTGTACCATCCTTGGGTGAAGGCCTCATGTTCCAATCTTTTTCCAATCACAATCACAATCTTTTAAAATTTGTCCCACTTTTTTTGAGGCCAAGTCAAGTTTTTGCTCTGTCCCATCTGGTTGTATTTCTAGTCAAATGTCAATATCATCTGATGGAAATTAATTGAGATGAGCGAACTCAAACTGTAAAGTTTGGTGTTTGTACTGTGTCCAGTGCTGAACTACGAACACAAACTTTTCCTGAAAGTCCTTTGTTTTGTTGATGTTCGGATGCTGAATAAAGTATTGGCATGGTTGTAATCGGCCGACGCACCACGTGACCTGGCCTGTGGCATCGCCATTCTGCTTTGATTAGCGTAGGGACAGGACACAGCTTGAGGGAGGCAGTATTAGATTGTGTGTACGCTGCACCCGTCTTTGTGAAAGTACTCTGCCTAAAAGCCTGTGTGAATGTACTCATCAAAACAGCCTCTGGGAGTGTATTCTGCAAAACAGCCTGTGTTTTTGTTTTTTTTATTTCAAATTGGAGAGGCCCCAAAACATTGGGAATGGCAAATAAAATGAACAAACTGCAGTGGAGTATAACAATGGGTGGATGCAGCTGGTATACTTCTCTTTTCATCCAAAGGTACGAACAAGTCTTGTGGGATCCACACCTGGTTAATTTTAATAAATATAAACTTTCCCACATTGGCTGTGGATGCCCCTATCTGTGATCACATCCCCTGCTGTGCAAAACATTTGTTCCTACAGTACACTTTCCGCAGTTCAGGCCAGCACCTCCAGGGCGTAAAGGGCAAGCTAAGGCCATGTGTCCAATTTGGAGACCAAAAAGTCCTACAGTACATGGAGACACATACTTTTCCACCATGTTGTGGCTTGCTGAGGAAGGTTTTTCACATTTTGTCACGTCTAACCCTCCTTTCGAGGAGGTGAAGGTGCCCCAGCTGTGTTGGGGAGTTCTTCCTCCTCCTTTGTCTTGTTCTTCCAAAGAACTACCAGTGTGTGCTGGTATTCCTACATTTTCCAATCCCACTTCAGTTCCGAAAGTAAGGATTCTACTTTATCCTTGTAGTGGGGATCTAGCAAGGTAGGCACCCAGTAATTATCACTGATAACAATCCGGGCAACCTTGCGGTTGTTGAGCAGGCACAGCATGTATTGGCTTATGTGTGCCTGGCTGCCCAGATGCAATGACAAGCTGTCTTCGGTGGGAGGCCGTGATGACCATGAGCTGCCTGCACTTTCTGCAGCAGCTCTGACATCTTGGGGTATTTTTTTAGGAAGCTCTGCACCACCAAATTCAGCACATGCACCAAGCAAGGGATGTGTGTCAAATTGGCTAGGCCCAATGCTGCTATGAGATTTAGCCTGTCATCGCACACCACCAGGTCGAGCTTGAGGTTTATCGGTAGCAACCACTCACCAAGTTGGTGGTGCAGGTGTTACACTCACTGGATGAGGAAGTGGTGGAGAAAGCAGAGTAGTAGGAGGAAACAACATGGACAGATAAACATCCTGCAATACTCGGTGGTGAAAACACACCCACAGAAACCACATGGATCCCACACACGAAGTGTGCAGGTGTAAACAGATAGTTACCTTTACCCATGTATGTATAAGAGGACAGTAACGTATACTCCGAGGAATTAATACCAAGCAAAAAAGAGGAGTTCTATACGAAATTTAAAATGATTATTTTATTACCATAACTTGTAAAAAAGACATAAATAGTCCAAAGTTTTATTTTTTTACAAAAATTACAATCAAGGAAGAAAAGGAGACCCTAGTACAAAAAACATCCGAGTCACAGGCAAAGGAAGTAAGGAATACCATGGTATGAGTATAAACATAAGCAAGCACCCATACTGGGACATAGAGATGTGGTCTAGGTAATTAATTTAACTGTACCGATGTCCAAGTGGACATGCATCCACCACATACATAGAAAGCGCCAGTTATGGTGCAGCTATAACACAAATGCATTACAAAGTTCCTTACCCATGGTAAAAGTAGTTGTTGCCTGGGACTCCGAATACCCCCTAACGCGCGTTTCGCATTGCTTTCTCAAAGATTTCTATTAGGTTTGGCGTTAAGTTCTGGTCAAGTTCTGATGCCTGAACCGAATTTTGAATTACGGTTCGGCCATCCTGACCATCCACGGGTCCGCTCTTCTCTAATCATACATCTGGAAATAACATGGACATATTTGTTGTCCCTGTAATCATAACAACCCGCATAAAACAGTGATCAGATTATTTACGGGGATCGGTAAATGGCGTGTTATTCTTTCTCTATTAAACCTATTAAAAATTAATAAAAATGTAACGCTGAAGCCGTGTTCACACATACTGTACATGCTATGTTTTTTCAACTGCGTTTTTTTCTTGCACGTTTTCTGCAGATGCCTGCAGCACACGACACAATAATCTTCGGTGATTATTGTGTTTGCTGCGTTTCTTTTATGCGTGTTCCTCCTTATTGATTCATTTTTGGTGCAGGTGCGTTTTTCTTTCATGCTCTACATATAAGCCTAATAAGGAAAAAACACCAAAACCAAAGAGTTTAGCACCATCTTTAGACCACAGGGGGCACAGTTTTCATGAAATCACATCCACTTTGTATGAATATTTAAGCCATATTCACATGTAATTTAAACGCTGTATATTTTCTGCTGCTTTTGCAGTGCCCCAGTGTCCTGGTCCTTGCAGTAATATCATTCTCCTCTAGGGGGGAGTGATGTTACGTTTGGAGGCAAAGAAGGACAACTGCATCCAGGTATCACAAACATGCAACACATTTCACACTCCATGCCACCAAGGGGAACTCTGCTATTTATTAGGTCACACTTAGGTAAAACTGGTAGCCTGGAGAGGAAGTGAGTTAGTTGCTGGCTGAGCTCTGCTCAGGTAGTTGGTCCCTGACAGGGGTGGGATCCTGTCAGAGATCGAGGAAGGAAGACACGGAGCTGTGCCTGCCCTAAGTGCGGCAGCTCCTAGAAAGAGACACTGAAGGAGAACTGTATTGCAGATAGGGTGAAAAGAAGTCGTAACAAAGGAGCGGATTCCAGGAGGGGTTCAGCCCTACACAGGCTGCCTCCTCCTGAGGCGCAGGATCCCGGTAGCCGGAACACCGAGGGAGCAACGATCCTTTATGCCTTGCTCCAGAGACCGGCAGGACAGCTAATTTCATGTTACTTGTCCGCCCCTACACCCAGGAGGCAAGGTGGCACCCCTTAGAGGCTAGGGCATGATAGTCCCTGTAAAACGCCTCAAGCCACCGGTCATACGGGTTTGTCCTATATATCTGGGGGACAGAGAGAGAGACATAACCTCTACAACATCTGTGAGGACCTTATGAGAAGCTTAGCAGTAAGGGACTACAACACCACGGCGCTAGAGGAAGGTTACTGATTTCCACCTGGACAAGGGAACTGTGGACTTGCCTCCAAACCGGCCGGACTCTGCCTACCCTGTGGTCTGGTGCTCTGGACTGTGGATGCTGAAGCCACCAGTAAAGGTAAAGAGACTGCAACCTTGTGTCCTCATTCTTCCCTGCGCCTCTCACCATACACCATCTACACACTGGGAAGCCCTGGGGATACACTTCACCTGTGGGAAGGTATACCATCTAGCTGCCATAACATCACCCCAGCAGACCCCTTAAAGCAGCGTCGGTCACCCTGACCGAATACCACAGGTGGCGTCACGAACACTTCCCCTTTAAAGACCTTTCCCTTCTACATGGACGTCCCTAGGGCTACGGACCGGGTCAGCCACCGTGACATCCCCCTGTGAACCGAAGGACCCGGTACCGAGTACCCCGCTGCCCTTGGGGGTGCTCCAAATCTTTAACAGAAGTTCTGCTGTATTTAACTGTCCAAGCAAAGTGTATGCGATTTCATGAAAATTGCGCACCATGTGGTCTAAAGATACTGCTGAACTGTGTTTTCAGAGTTTTGTTGGTTTTTTTTTTCTCTCTATGTGGAGCCAAAAAAACTTGAGTTTCTTTTTTCTCAGTCAGCTATGACAGCACCACAGAGAGAGGGGATCTGCCCTTCAGGGACAGGAAACCTACAGGATAAAAGGGCGGTACCTCTCCCCCGCATCAGTTTGGTTTCTTGTCCCTGACAGGAGACCTATTCGGTGTCAGTACCTGAACATCCGAAGATCGATGCAGGATTCCGGAGCCGGCCAGTCCGGGTTCTGGCAGCGAGGAGGCCCCTGCCATGGCTGGTGCGGTGTCCAAAGCCACCGCCGCTGGAACCGATGGGTCTGCAGGTTGAGCGGGGGGAAGCATGGCCGCCTCTCCAGATGGGAGACAGGGGCTTCCGGGTTCCGGACAATACGCACGAGGATTTGCTGAGGTGTTCCAAGATAGACGCCGCATCGGAACTAGCAAGGACTTCCGGTTTTCGGGGCGGGTGCGCTGGGTGCACCAAGATGGCCCCGGATCCAGAAAGAGGCATTTCAGGGTCCCTATGCACGCGCATGCACAGTAGAGTAAAAAAAAGAAAGAAAAAGCTTCCCCAGCGATGCAGCCACAGGGGGGAGGGAATGGTAATAGGCGCCAAACTTGAAAAGAGCGGTGAATTGTGGAGCTCCCTGCTGCATGCCATCCCAGGTAATAACCATGGAGGACTGCGACCAGCAGCTCCACCCGCAGCAGTCGCAGCAGCAACAGCAGCGCTACCACCAGCGACAGAAATCGGAGGTATAGATGAAATGGTCTTCTGCTGAAAATCGGAGTACTAGGTCCAGTAGTCACTCCACACAACGTAGCAAGAACTCCAGCGTGGTGAACCAGTTACCATCTCCAGAACCCATGCTCCAGGATCCTACTCCTCCCCCGGAACCGGTACTCGCGGCTGCGTCAGATTGGTGAGTGATCTTTGTGAAAGTTCACTGTTGTAATTGGGGTCCCCTCTTCTCTGTTTATTTTAGGCAAGGAAAAGAGCGGTGAAAGCAAAACACAGAACCTGCCCCTTGTGCGAAAAGGCCCTACCGCAGTCCTGTGATAAATAGCTTTGCGACTCCTGTATAGGATGAGTTCTCTGTGAGGAAACCCCAAACTTTACCTCTGAATTAAGATTTGTGATCAAGTCGGAGGTAGAGACTGTGTTCAAGTCCCTTAAAGGAGAGGAGAAGGCCAAAAGTAAGGAATCTATAGTTTATTCCCACCCCAATTCCTCTAGTTCCGAGAGTAGGGACTCAGATATACGGGACTCTTCCTTCTCTTCCTCAGATGGTGAAAGTGGGGGCTGTCATTGTTTTTCCCTAGACGAAGTAGATGCACTTGTGAAGGCAGTGAGATCTACTATGGGAGTGTTGGATCCTCGCCCTGACAAAACGGTCCAGGACATAATGTTTGGGGGGTTAGGCCAAAAACGGCGGAAAGTTTTTCCCCTTAATGAGAACATCCAAGCCTTAATTAAAAAGGAGTGGGAAAAAACAGACAGAAAAAACTTGTCGGTACCCTCCCTTAAGAGGAAATATCCCTTTGAGGAGGAGGCTTCCACTTCCTTGGATAAATCCCCTAAGCTTGATGTTGCGGTGGCTAAGGCCTCAAAAAAATTTGCACTCCCCTTTGAGGACATGGGAACTCTGAAGGATCCCCTTGATAAAAGAGCTGACGCCTTCCTTAAAGGGGCCTGGGAATTAGCAGGGGGAAGTTTGAGACCAGCCATAGTGGCTATATGTACTTCTAGATCCATAATGATATGGGTCGACAACTTAGAAAAGCAAATGCAGGATGGGGTACCTAGAAATAAGGTGTTAGAATCCATCCCTATGATAATAGGAGCAGCGGCTTTTTTGGCAGGTTCATCGGCTGACTCAGTCAAACTCACATCTAAGTCCGCAGCCCTTTCAAATGCAGCCCGTAGAACACTGTGGCTAAAGAGTTGGCCGGATGACTTACAAACTAAGCTAAAACTTTGCTCAATCCCATGTGAAAGCAAATTTCTCTTTGGGGAGGTCCTGGATGATATCTTTCAAAAAGCAGGAGATAAGAAGAAAGGTTTCCCTAATTTGGCCCTGCCATTAATAAAACGGTCCTTTTGGAATAGGAAATTTTTCCGGAGGAGACCCCCGAGGTAGCAGAACAGATGGGACGAAGGGAAGAGGAGAGACAGGGGTTTCCATTTCAGTAATAATAACAATAATAATAATAATAATAATTTTTATTTATATAGCGCCAACATATTCCGCAGCACTTTACAATTAAGCGGGGACATGTACAAACAATAAATTCAATACAGGTTAAGACAATTTAAACAGTGACATTAGGAGTGAGGTCCCTGCTCGCAAGCTTACAATCTACAAGGAAAAGGGGGGACACAATAGGTAAAAAGTGCTTGTTATTTCAGGTCTGGCAATTATAATACATAGGGATTTTCATACAAAGCTGCATGATCCGGTCATCAGCCCGTGTGTTTAAGTGCAATAGTCAAGTATCAAGTGCAGTTATCGTGTGCATGGAGGGTGTGGAGACAGATGAATAGTAGGGTGCAGATTCAGAGTAATATTTGGAAGGAGGGAACAGGGCAAAGTTGGTTTACTGAGTAGTTGGTGTGGTAGGCTTGTTTGAATAGATGGGTTTTTAAAGCTCGCTTGAATAGGTCGGGGCTAGGTATCAGTCTGATCGTCTGGGGAAGTGCATTCCAGAGAGCTGGCGCAGCACGAGAGAAGTCTTGGAGACGGAGGTGTGAGGTTCGGATTATGGGGGATGCTAGTCTTAGGTCGTTTGTAGAACGGAGGGCACGTGTAGGGCGATAGACAGAGATGAGAGAGGAGATATAAGGCGGTGCAGAACTGTGGAGAGCTTTGTGGGTGAGAGAGATGAGTTTATACTGGACCCTGTAGCGAATGGGTAGCCAGTGTAATGACTGGCACAAGATGGAGGCATCAGTGAAGCGGCTGGACAGAAATATGACTCTGGCTGCAGCATTCAAGATGGATTGGAGAGGAGAAAGTTTGGTAAGAGGGAGACCGATTAGAAGAGAGTTGCAGTAGTCCAGACGAGAATGAATAAGAGCGACAGTAAGAGTCTTAGCAGTTTCAACGGTGAGAAAAGGTCGGATTCTGGAGATGTTTTTAAGATGCAGGTGACAAGAGCGAGTGAGTGATCGGATATAGAGAGTAAAGGAAAGTTCGGAGTCAAATATGACCCCAAGACAGCGGGCATGCTGCTTGGGAGTTATGGTTGAACCCTCCAGGGTAATTTCGATGTTGGGTAGAGTGAGGTTAGTAGAAGGGAGAAACACAAGAAGTTCCGTTTTGGAGAGATTTAGTTTCAGGTAGAGGGAGGACATGATGTTAGAGACAGCAGACAGACAATCCTTGGTATTTTGAATTAGGGTAGGGGTGATGACAGGGGAAGAAGTGTATAATTGGGTGTCATCAGCATAGAGATGATACTGGAACCCAAATCTGCTGATTGTTTGTCCAATAGGGGCCGTGTAAAGAGAGAAGAGGAGGGGGCCTAGGACTGAGCCCTGTGGAACCCCGATAGTAAGGGGACGAGGAGAGGAAGAGGAGCCGGCAAAAGATACAGTAATTCCTCACGGATAAAAAGACCCCTAAGTGACAGCTCCCCCCAGGGTGGGAGGAAGACTAGCTCAGTTCCTCTCGGCCTGGGAAAAAATTTCAAACAGCCCCTGGATATTAAACTTGATCGAATCGGGGCTTCAGATAGACTTTATTTCCCTACCTCCCCAAAACTATGTGGTACCTCCCCTGAGGTCCTCCCCCCCAACAACAAGAAGCCCTAGAACAAGAAATAATAAAACTTATAGTCAAAGCCGTCATCCAGGAAGTCCCCCCTCTGGAAAGAGGGAAGGGATTGTATTCCCGGTTATTTCTAGTTCCAAAGCCAGATGGATCCTTCCGAACAATAATAAACTTACGGAAGTTAAACAGTTATGTAAAAAAACAGAAATTCAAAATGGAGTCAATAAAATAAACTATCAAAAATCTGTTCCAAACTGTTTTATGGTAGTACTGGATATCAGCGACGCGTATTATCACGTCCCCATTTACAAGAACTCTCAAAAATTCCCCAAACTAGCGGTGTCCATGAAAGGAGAAATAAGAGAATACCAATAAAGAGCCCTTCCCTTCGGCATATCAATCGCACCCCGCATATTTACCAAACTAATAGCGGAAATTATGGCTCATCTGAGAGAAAAAGACATCTTGATAGTTCCATACTTGGACGATTTTTTGATTGTGAGCAACTCGACCCAGCACTGCAAACAACAGTACGACAGAGTGATAAATACCCTAAGAAATTTAGGCTGGCTTATAAACCTGCAGGGTTCAGGAATTTTTGGGTCTGACATTGGACTCTACAAAGCAAGAGTGCCGCCTCTCAGATCAGAAAAAGCAAAAGATAATATGTCTTGTATCAAAAGCTTTCTTAAACCCATCCATGACTTTAAGAAGGGCGATGTCACTACTGGGGTCCCTTTCTGCCTGTCTACCAGCAGTTCAGTGGACACAACTTCACACGAGATCTCCAGTGGGACATTTTGAAAAACCAGGTTACACTAAGGGGTCAGCCACTACGCATTCCCTAGTTTGGTGGATGAATTCCAACAACCTATCAAAAGGGATTCCCTGGGTAATAGAAGTATCTCGGATAGTTACCACAGACGCAAGGGGTGGGAAGCTCACCGGGGCAACAAAGTTACTCAAGGGATTTGGACAGGTCAGGAACATGAGGCATCCTCAAATCAAAAAGAACTCTGGGCAGTGGGCCGTGCCTTATTAACTTTCCAACACAGCCTATGGGGCCATCATGTTCGAGTATTTTCAGACAATCTGGTGGTGGTAGCCTACCTAAACCACCAGGGAAACCAGATGTCGAACCCTAATGGGTGGCACTTCCAAAATGTTCAACTTGGTAGAAAACAATTTTCTATCCCTTTCTGCGCTGCATATTCGAGGAGTAGAGAATCAGAAGGCAGACTTCCTGAGCCGTACCCAATTAAAACAGGGTGAGTGGACATTAAATCAGTCCATTTTCAATCAGATCGTAGAACTATGCGGGACTCCTGTACTAGACCTGTTGGCCAATATAGACAACCGGAAAGTGAAAGTCTTTTGTTCTCTAGATCCAAGGGGGAACCCTCAGGCTTTAGATGCTTTCATGATCCCTTGGACACAGAGTCTAGCATATGCCTTTCCCTCAACTATCCTCATCCCAACAGTTCTGCGGAAAGTCAGGGAGGACAGGTCAAGGCTCATTTTAATAGCCCCCTTCTGCCCCAAAAGAACCTGGTTCTCCTGGTTGAGGATGCTATTGGTCACCGATCCTTGGGTTCTTCCGGATCTTCCGGACCTTCTATCTCAGGGACCGGTGTTCCACCTTCATTCAGAGAATCTTCACCGAACAGCGTGGAATTTGAAAGGACGCTGCTGAAAGGAAGAGGTTTTTCGGATAAATTAGTCTTCACGCTAATGAAAAGTAGGAAAATGGTGACCACTAAAATCTATGGCAAGACCTGGAAAAAATTTCTCTCCACCTCCGGGGTTAAATTACAGGATGGGGTCCCAATTATTGAGATCTTAGAATAACTACAGAAGGGTCTAGAACTGGGCCTCTCAGTAAGTACCTTAAAGGTACAGGTAGCGGCGCTAGGAGCTTTGTACAATGGAAATATAGCTGGCAATCCTTGGGTAACACGATTTATTCGAGCCGCTGCAAGGTCTAGACCATTAACTATTCAAAAGACTACCGCCCCGGGACTTGAATCTAGTCTTATAAGCTTTAATAGATTCCCCGTTTGAACCTATAGAGTTAATACCCCTTAAAACCTTATCACTTAAAACTGCCCTTCTGATAGCCCTAACATCTGCCCGGAGAATAGGGGATCTCCAAGCCCTGTCTGCGAGTCCTCCCTTCACAAAAATCCTGGACGATAGAGTTATCCTAAAACCTGACTCTGCCTACCTACCAAAAGTAGCATCCAGATTCCATAGATCCCAAGAGATAATCCTTCTGTCCAGACCCTAAGAATAAGAAAGAAGAAAAATTCCACACATTAGATGTGAGAAGGTGTCTGGTTCAGCACCTAGATTCCAGCCAGAGGTATAGGAAGGAAGGTCTCTCTTTGTCTGCTTTCAGGGACCCAGGAAAGGACTCAAAGCCTCCAAGGGTACTATAGCACGTTGGATAACAGATGCGATAGCCTTGTCATACTCATCTACCGGGAACTTAGTTCCAGAGGGACTGAAAGCTCATTCCACAAGGGCTATGCCGACCTCCTGGGCCGAAAGGTCAGAGGTATCAATAGATCAAATCTGTAAAGCGGCCACCTGGTCATCACCTTCAACCTTTTTCAGACACTACTGTCTAGACCTAGCCTCTTCATCTGACTTAACCTTCGGAAGAAGGGTTCTGCAGGCTGTGGTCCCTCCCTAAGCAATAATCTCTGCTAGTCTCTCTGTGGTGCTGTCATGAGGGACTGAGAAAAGCACAGTTACTTACCGATAATGGTATTTCTCAGAGCCCATGACATCACCCGCTTATTCCCCCCTCATCACGTGTGCGGTGAGCACATTCTATTGTATGAAGTGTGTTTTTTATACAGACACGGTGTGTACCTGTTAAGCAATACGATAAAAGTGTATTTTTTGTTGTCACTAACCTGCAGGACGTCCGATGCTCTGTAAACCAACTGATGCGGGGGAGAGGTACTGCCCTTTTATACTGTAGGTTTCCTGTCCCTGAAGGGCGGATCACCTCTCTGTGGTGCTGTCATGGGCTCTGAGAAATACCGTTATTGGTAAGTAACTATGCTTTTTGACGTGCAGAATCAACAGTTTTCGCTACTGTAAAAGAAACACGCTATAAACAAGGCTTCACATCTGCACCAAAAAACGCCTCAAATAAGGGGGAAAAGGCATAAAAAATGCAACAATAATGACAGAAGAATGTTAGTGTAGTTTGGTGTAGATCCTGCAGAAAACATAGTATTACTGCAAATTGTGAACACAGCCTTACAGACACCGTAAAGCCAGATGCAAAAAAGTTCTGGCTGCTACAAAAATGAAGGAACAAAAGTCACAGAAGACTTTATTCCAGTCCTGGATAATCAAAAACTGCGACGGGGACGCCGGAAGGTTAGAGATTTATGGCCTCCCGTCCAGCCGGCAGATAGCGGATACATCAGACAGTCCTGGATTTCGGTCCACAGCCAGCAGTCTCAGGCATCTGCTTAATGTTCCTCACTGCCCGCGCACCTCTGACAACTCCTCCTGCCAGGGGAGAAAGAAATGGGTGACAACGGGACATGGCCAAAATATGACATGGTGCACTGCTTAATTAGTCCCTCTATTTTTCAAAAGTTGGCAGGTATAACCTCGTACACACACAGCTCTGCGTCGTACACACGCGTGGCTCCACCCCATACGCGCAAGCAACTCTGCCTTGTACATACAAACTTCCCCTCATCCAGCACCATAACAACCAGCACAACAGTCCTGCATCCACGGAGGCCCATGATCATGTGACCAGGGCCGGTTTTAGGCAAAGTGGGGCCCTATGCAGAAATTTAAAATGGGGCCCCAAATGCTATTATATTACACATCACACAGAAGCATTTCTGCTGTATTTACATGCGCCGAGTTCATGCCGTTAAACGAGTGTGATGGACAATTTTGAAGTCTTTCGATGCTTGTTTTCCGGCCTCTTTACACCAGCTGAGAGAATGATGGGAACACAACAATCACTATTAGATCAATCTGTCACCATACAGTATCATGTTATCAGCAGCACATCTACAGTTTACACCAGACGATGTGCTGCTGAGAACAATGATTTCTGTTCCGGCATAAACAATCCAATCACTTGATAAATATGCAACATTTTGCTTGTTTAGTATAATACACCCCATAGTCCTCCATAAAATATAATGTGCCCCATAGTCTCCATATAGTATAATACACTCCCTATAGTCCTCCATATAGTATAATACACTCCTTATAGCCCTCCATATAGTGTTATACACTTCCCATAGTCCTCCATATACTATAATACACTCCTTATATTCCTCCATATAGTATTTTACATTTCCATAGTCCTCCATATAGTAGTATACACTACCCATAGTCCTCCATATAGTAAAATACACTCCAGTCCTCCATATAGTATAATACACTCCCCATAGTCCTCCATATAGTATAATACACTTTCCATAGTCCTCCATATAGTATTATACACTACCCATAGTCCTCCATATAGTATAATACACTGCACAGTCCTCCATATAGTATAATACACTCCTTATAGCCCTCCATATAGTGTTATACACTTCCCATAGTCCTCCATATACTATAATACACTCCTTATATTCCTCCATATAGTATTTTACATTTCCATAGTCCTCCATATAGTAGTATACACTACCCATAGTCCTCCATATAGTAAAATACACTCCAGTCCTCCATATAGTATAATACACTCCCCATAGTCCTCCATATAGTATAATACATTCCTTATAGTCCTCCATATAGTGTTATACACTTCCCATAGTCCTCCATATAGTATTATACACTTTCCATAGTCCTCCATATAGTGTTATACACTACCCATAGTCCTCCATATAATAATAATAATAATAATCTTTATTTTTATATAGCGCTAACATATTCCGCAGCGCTTTACAGGTTGCACACATTATCATTGCTGTCCCTGTTGGGGCTCCCAATCTAAATAGTGTTAAACACTACCCATAGTCCTCCATATAGTATAATACACTGCACAGTCCTCCATATAGTATAATACACTCTTCATAGTGCTCCATATGGTATAATGCACCGCCATAGTCTCCATGTAGGACAATTTACTTCCCATAGTATAATGCACCCCATAGTTCTTCATATAGTGTAATGTATTTCCCATAGTCCTCGATACAGTATAATGCAGCCCACATAAAGTATAATGCAGCCACCCCACAGAGTATAATGCTGCCACCCCGTAGAGCATAATGCAGCCACCCCACACAGTATAATACAGCCACCCCAAAGAGCATAATGCAGCTACCCCACACAGTATAATACAGCCACTCCACAGAATATAATGTAGCCCCACCATACAGTATTATGTAACCCCCCATAGAATATAATGCAGCCCCCCTCATAGTATAATGCAGCCCCTTCATAGAATATATGGTAGGCCCTCACAGAATATAATGCAGCCCCTCCATAGAATACAATGTAGCCCTCCTCATATAATATAATGCAGCTGCCCTTAGAATATAATGTACCCCTTCATAGAGTATAATGAAGCCCCCATAGAATATAATGCAGCTCCCTCATATAGTATAATGTAGCCCCTTCATAGAGAATGATGCAGTCACTCCTCATAGAATATAAATATAATACAGCCCCCCATAGAATATAATATAGCCCACCTCCCTATAGAATATAATGTAGCCCCCCATAAAATATAATACAGCCCACCTCCCCATAGAATATAATGTACCCCCCTTCCCCCGAGAATGGCCCCACAGTCCAGTACTCACTGATATATTAAAAAAACAAACAAAAAAAAAACACAATCCTCACCTCCTGTCGTCGGGCCCGCTTGGCTCCGATCTCAGATGCTGCAATGCCAGGGCCCGGCACACAGCGAGCGGGTGCGTGATGAAGTGACGTCATCACGCACGCGTAGTATCAGAGGGGTATGATGGGAGAGGGAGCGTCATCTGACGCTCTCTCCTCCATCATTGCTTTGAACTGTACCAGCGTCACGGTATGAGCTGTACATGTAATGGAGACATTCTGGGGACAGATTATCCCAGCAGTAGAACTTTTTCTCTTCAGTGAATGTAGCTGGATTTTACCTTGTTGTTTTCTCTTTATAATTTAATGACCTCGTTCTAGGACCCCAGTGTTAGGCCCCGGCTGTCATGGCGATATATTGGGATGTGTCTATGGGGAACACAGGACTCCCCCTCTCTGTGCCCCAGATATAATGGAGGAGGCGCTCTGCCTCTGTTTTTCTGCCTCAGATACAATAATGGATGTTGTCTCTCAGTTACCTCAGATATATAGAAGATGTCTTCTCTCTGTCCTCATCAAGAATGGAGAATATTCTTTCTCTCTTGCTAAAACTGTTATAGAACTTTGAACATTTTTCAGCTTTTCTCCACACCCCTCATTAGTGCGATCATACAGCATAGAAGCCTCTGATGGATCCGGTGATGCCCTGTACTACTGTAGTGCGGTGTATTATCCCTGCCTGTCAGTGTGATACTAATGGCCCCATACACATGAGATAGCTGTTGGCCGGACAATCATTCTGCTGATGTCTATTTCTCCCGACTCCCCCACACACAACTGTTCTCCTCGGCCGAGCTTTCCTGTGGTCTCTATAAAAAATGTCTACCATTTGGCATATAAGGTGCACCATGTGTCTCACACTACTTGTATGGTGTTGTACAAGAGTTGTTGGTGCCGCCAATTGTATTTTGTAAAATTTTAGCACCTGTTTATTTCTGGTGTTTTTCGATACAAACTAAACATTCCTGCATCACCTATAAAAAACCTGTAAAAATAATAATTATGAAATAATAATAAATATCTAATATTATAACACAGGATCTTAACTACAAGCAGTAAATAAACATAATTATTGTCCAGTTCAGGGTTAGGAACTTTCCTTACTCATTGTTTCACTGATAGAAACTGCAATTTGAAAATACATATTCAGACGTATCTGTTTTCAGCTGTGTGAATGTAACACCTGTAAGTATGGAATAGCCCTTAAGGAAATCTAAGCTGAAAATCCCAGGAAAAAAAAACAACATAAAACACAATGAGCTTTTATAAATGCCTCAAACTTTTTTGTGTGTATTAGATATGAAATCTAATACAATAGAAGATTACAGTCCGGGAAGATGGGAAACATTCATATAGATGGCTGGTGGTGATGGAGTCAGTGACGGAGTAGAAGATGAAGATGTCGTCCTCATCATGAAGTAGTTAGTTCTCCTGTCACGTGTAACGAATATCTCCTGCAGTATTGCTAATGCCGATTCCAGTGTTGGTAAATGAGACGAGAATTAGCGTTATGGAAGATGAGTCTATGAGAAACGGATTCAGCTGCTGACTCCGAGGAGGAAACTGCTTGTTGTGTGTCGTTTAAATTTATAGGAAGCTACATACAGTAAAATAATAAATGTCATATATTTCCCTTATTATCTTCAGTAATTTTATTGTTACAGAGGATTCTTTATGATGCATGCCCTCACGATCTCCCGCCTTGACTATTGCAACCTCGTGCTCTCTGGCCTCCCCTCTAGCAATCTTGCACCACTCCAGTCTATCCTAAACTCTGCTGCCCGACTAATCCACCTGTCTCCCCGCTATTCCCCAGCCTCTCCTCTCTGCCAAGCCCTTCACTGGCTTCCTATTGTCCAGAGGCTCCAGTTCAAAACCCTTACTATGACATACAAAGCCATCCACAACCTGTCTCCTCTGTTATGATCCTAATGGCAGAGGATCTCAGGAGTACCAGCTAAGTCTGCAAACACAAAAAGCCAGCTCATAGGAAAGTGGTAACTTGACTGACCGTATACCTGATCCTAACACAAACAACTAGCAGCAGCCGGGGAACGTACCTACGTTGGTTCTAGACGTCTCGCGCCAGCCGGAGAACTAACTAACCCTTTCAGAGAAAATAAGACCTCTCTTGCCTCAAGAGAAAGGACCCCAAAGTTATAATACAAGCCCCCAACAAATAATAACGGTGAGGTAAGAAGAAATGACAAACGTAACAATGAACTAGATTTAGCAAAGAGAGGCCCACTGACTAATAGCAGAAAATAGAAAGATGACTTATACGGTCAGCAAAAAACCCTACAAAATATCCACGCTGAATATCCAAGAACCCCCGCACCGACTAACGGTGTGGGGGGAGGATAACAGCCCCCCTTGAGCTTCCAGCAAAATCAGGAATACATTTTAAACAAGCTGGAACAAAATAAGGGAAATTCAAATGCACAAAAATAAGAAAGCAGGACTTAGCTTATCTTGCAAAATCAGGAGACCAGGAGACAGGAGAAAACAGACAAGGTCTGATAACAACGAATCCAGGCACAATACAGAGTCTCCAGGAAGTTTATATAGGCACACCCAGACCAAACGAAGCAGGTGAGTGCCAACCAGGGGAAAGACACTCAAAGTGCCATACCGCTAATGACCACAAGAGGGAGCCAAGAACTATAGTTCACAACACTCCTCCATACATCTGTGACATGATCTTACGGTACTTACCTACGCGCAACCTCCGATCCTCTCAAGATCTCCTTCTCTACTGCCCTCTTATCTCTTCTTCCCACAACCACATACAAGACTTCTTCCGTGCTTCCCTCATACTCTGGAACTCTCTATCACAACACATCAGACTTTCGCCTACCACGGAAACTTTCAAAAAGAACCTGAAGACCCACCTCTTCCGACAAACCTACAACCTGCTGTGATCCGCCTCACAACCAGCTCTACCCTCTCCTAGTGTATCCTCACCCATCCCCTGTAGACTGTGAGCCCTCGCGGGCAGGGTCCTCTCTCCTTCTGTACATGTGTGTGTGCCTTGTATTGCTCATGTTGATTGTGCTTGTCTATATTTGTCCTTTTTTCACATGTAGAGCGCCATGGAATAAATGTCCCTATAAAAATGAATAATAATAATATTACATTATCTTCTCTCTATTCAGGTCTCTACAATATCGGATCCTCTCAGTGGAGATCTTCTGTATAAGGGGATTTTTCAGAATTACCCATCAAGGATGAATAAGGACAGAGACAAGATGGTGGAGAGGATATTACACCTCACCCTAGAGATCCTCTTCCGGCTTACTGGAGAGGTGAGAGATTCTGATCACATTACATCATTCTTATCTATAGGAATAACAGATGGTCAGAACTGGAGAGGTGAGGACTCTGGAAATGTCTGTAGTGAGGTTTATTAATGTGTCTCTCCATAACCAGGATTACACAGTAGTGAAGAAGACCTCTAGTGAACGCTGTCAGGCCCCTGTATCTGAGGGATGGGGAAGATCCCCGAGCCCAATAATGGGGCCTCCACCTCACTCCCTGATACATGAGGACATCAATGACCAGAAGATCCTAGAACTTACCTACAAGATGAATGCACTGCTGACTGGAGAGGTGACACTGCTGGGATATTATACAGGGGATGATGGTATCATTGTATGTTATAAACACAAAGGACCCCAATGGGCATAATTAAAGCAACAGGGGATCAAAAAGTATATTCAACCATAGAAATAATTTTATTAGCATAAATTAATGCAGCGCCCCAGAGTCCTGGTCGTTGCAGTACTGATGCTCCGCCGCTAAGGGGAGCTATGGTACGTCTGATGGCACTGAAGGAGTTCACCTGACCAGGTATCACAGACACCAATACACTTCACAGTCTGGCCTCCAGGGGGAGCTAAGGGTTCTATATATTAGGCCACTCCTCACAGTCTGGTAAAACTGGGGGTTGGATAGGAAGTGAGTTCAGAAAGCTGACTGGGTTGGAACCAGGCAACACCTTGTGGCAGAGTCCCTGAAGAGCTCCGAGCCTCCCCGTCATACGGGTGCGTCCTTACCATAACATCTGGGGGACGTGGAAGAACATGAGAATCGAGTTGTGAGGGAACACGAGAAACAGACACAACAGTTGTGGGGACTATCCCGTAAGCACAGCAGGGGAGGACCACAACACACAAGCGCTAGAAGGTAGGCACAGATTTCCACCTGCAAAGGGAGCTCTGGATGTGCCATCGGACCGGCCAGGCTTGCGTGGCCCGGTTAACCGTATTCCGGATTGAGGACCCTGAAGCCTTCAGTAAAGAGACTGCAACCTGGTGTCCTCGTTATTTACTGCGATCGGCACTTCACCGCACCATAATATCATCCCATACCTCCACCTTTATTGTATGCCCCCCCCCCTCAGCAGGGTCACGGACCGGGTCTAGCCACCTTGACAATCCCAGCGCAGAGACTCAGAGGCCCGGTACCGGGTACCCCTCGGCCCTGCGACGGTGGGGGCGCTACATTAACACATAAAATAAGTTTGAGCAGAGTATCACTAGCAAAACAAGAAAATAGGGGATCAATATTAAAAAGTATTGCCAAAAGTACAAATCTATAATGTAAGTAAGTTTATGCAAAGCATGAGGCCCTGCACAAATGGAAATAATTTTGACTGCAATAAGTGGTCAGCAAACAGTTAATCAATGTGCAAAAGCAGGGCTGCAATAAAGGATTAATGTTAACACAGAGGTCCTAATGAAATCTGGCACCCACTCATAGAACCCAAACATAGGGTATTGTCCTTATGTGAGGTGGAGGGTGTTAAGGTACCTTCACATTAAGCGACGCTGCAGCGATACAGACAACGATGCCGATCGCTGCAGCGTCGCTGTGTGGTCGCTGGAGGGCTGTCACACAGACCGCTCTCCAGCGACCAACGATGCCGAGGTCCCCGGGTAACCAGGGTAAACATCGGGTTGCTAAGCGCAGGGCCGCGCTTAGTAACCCGATGTTTACCCTGGTTACCAGTGTAAAATGTGAAAAAAACAAACACTACATACTCACCTTCACGTCCCCCGGCGTCCGCTTCCTGCACTTCAGCTCCAATTTGTTTTATTTTACCAAGGGTAAGGGGAGAAAATGGACCCCAAACGATGTTGTACAATTTGTCCTGAGTGCGCAGATACCCCATATGTGGGGGTAAACCACTGTTTGGGCGCATGACAGAGCTCGGAAGCGAAGGAGCGCCATTTGACTTTTCAATGCAAAATTGACTGGAATTGAGATGGGATGCCATGTTGCGTTTGGAGAGCCACTGATGTGCCTAAACATTGAAACCCCCAACAAGTGACACCATTTTGGAAAGTAGACCCCCTAAGGAACTTATCTAGATGTGTGGTGAGCACTTTGACCCACCAAGTGCTTCACAGAAGTTTATAATGCAGAACCGTAAAAATAAAAAATCATATTTTTTCACAAAAATTATCTTTTTGCCCCCAATTGTTTATTTTCCCAAGGGTAAGAGAAGAAATTGGACCCCAAAAGTTGTTGTACAATTTGTTCTGAGTACGCTGATACCCCATATGTGGGGGGGAACCACCGTTTGGGCGCATGGGAGGGCTCGGAAGGGATGGAGCGCCATTTGGAATGCAGACTTAGATGGAATGGTCTGCAGGCGTCACATTGCATTTGCAGAGCCCCTAATGTACCTAAACAGTAGAAACCCCCACAAGTGACCTAATATTGGTAACTAGACCCCCCAAGGAACTTATCTAGTTGTGTTGTGAGAACTTTGAACCCCCCAAGTGTTTCACTACAGTTTATGACGCAGAGCCGTGAAAATAATTAAAAAAAAACTTTCCCCATAAAATTATTTTTTAGCCCCCAGTTTTGTATTTTCCCGAGGGTAACAGGCGAAATTGGACCTCAAAAGTTGTTGTCCAATTTGTCTTGAGTACGCTGATACCCCATATGTGGGGGGGAACCACCGTTTGGGCGCATGGGAGGGCTCGGAAGGGAAGGAGCGCCATTTGGAATGCAGACTTAGATGGAATGGTCTGCAGGCGTCACATTGCGTTTGCAGAGCCCCTAATGTACCTAAACAGTAGAAACCCCCCCACTAGTGACACCATTTTGGAAAGTAGACCCCCTAAGGAACTCATCTAGATGTGTTGGGAGAGCTTTGAACCCCCAAGTGTTTCACTACAGTTTATAACGCAGAGCCATGCAATTAAAAAATATTTTTTTTTCCACAAAAATTATTTTTTAGCCCCCAGTTTTGTATATTCCCAAGGGTAACAGGAGAAATTGGACCCCAAAAGTTGTTCTCCAATGTGTTCCGAGTACGCTGATACCCCAAATGTTGGGGTAAACCCCTGTTTGGGCGCACGGGAGAGCTCGGAAGGGAAGGAGCACTGTTTTACTTTTTCAACTCAGTATTGGCTGGAATTGAGATCGGAAGCCATGTCGCGTTTGGAGAGCCCCTGATGTGCCTAAACAGTGGAAACCCCCCAATTATAACTGAAACCCTAATCCAAACACACCCCTGACCCTAATCCCAACGATAACCCTAACCACACCTCTAACCCAGAAACACCCCTAACCCTAATCCCAACCCTATTCCCAACCGTAAATGTAATCCAAACCCTAACCCTAACTTTAGCCTCAACCCTAACCCTAACTTTAGCCCCAACCCTAACTGTAGCCTTAACCCTAGCCCCAACCCTAGCCCTAACCCTAACCCTAGCTCTAACCCTAGCCCTAACCCTAACCCTAATGGGAAAATGGAAATAAATACATTTTTTAAATTTTTTTATTTTTCGCTAACTAAGGGGGTGATGAAGGGGGGTTTGATTTACTTTTATAGTGGGTTTTTTAGCGGATTTTTATGATTGGCAGCTGTCACACACTGAAAGACGCTTTTTATCACTAAAAGTATTTTTTGCGTTACCACATTTTCAGAGCTATAATTTTTCCATATTTGAGTCCACAGAGTCATGTGAGGTCTTGTTTTTTGCGGGACGAGTTGACGTTTTTATTGGTAACATGTTCGGGCACGGGAGATTTTTTTATCGCTTTTTATTCCGATTTTTGTGAGGCAGAATGACCAAAAACAGCTATTCATGAATTTCTTTTGGGGGAGGCATTTATACTGTTCCGCGTTTGGTAAAATTGATAAAGCAGTTTTATTCTTCGGGTCAGTACGATTACAGCGATACCTCATTTATATCATTTTTTTAATGTTTTGGTGCTTTTATACGATATAAACTATTTTATAGAAAAAATAATTATTTTGGCATCGCTTTATTCTGAGGACTATAACTTTTTTTATTTTTTCGCTGATTATGCTGTATGGCGGCTCGTTTTTTGCGGGACAAGATGACGTTTTCAGTGGTACCATGGATATTTATATCCGTCTTTTTGATCGCGTGTTATTCCACTTTTTGTTTGGCGGTATGAGAATAAAGCGTTGTTTTTTGCCTCTTTTTTTTTTTTTTTTTTTTACGGTGTTCACTGAAGGGGTTAACTAGTGATATAGTTTTATAGGTGGGGTCGTTACGGATGCGGCTATACTAAATATGTGTACTTTTATTGTTTGATTTTTTTTTATTTAGATAAAGAAATGTATTTATGGTAATAATATTTTTTTTTTTTCTTTATTTAGGATTTTTTTTTTCTTTTTTTTTACACATATGGAAATTTTTTTTTTTACTTTTTTACTTTGTCCCAGGGGGGACATCACAGATCGCCGATTTGACAGCTTGCACAGCACTCTGTCAAATCGGCGATCTTACTTCCAGCAGTGCAGGCTGCAGCTTTCATCTGCAGCCTGCTCTGCACCCGGAAGTAATCCCTGCAGGACCTGGACGCAGCCCCGCGGCCATTTTGGATCCGGGGCCTGCAGGGATACGAGGTAAGAGACCCTCGCAGCAACGCGATCACATTGCGTTGCTCCAGGGGTCTCAGGGAAGCCCGCAGGGAGCCCCCTCCCTGCGCGATGCTTCCCTGTACCGCCGGCACACCGCGATCATGTTTGATCGCGGTGTGCCGGGGGTTAATGTGCCGGGGGCGGTCCGTGACCGCTCCTGGCACATAGTGCCGGATGTCAGCTGCGATAGGCAGCTGACACCCGGCCGCGATCGGCGTGGCCGATCGGCTATGACGTACTATCCCGTCGAGGGTCAGATAGGCCCAGGTCACCTCGACGGGATAGTATGTCTAAGGTCACAGAGGGGTTAATATTGATCTTCTGTTTTCCTGTTTTGGTAGTGATACTCTGCTCAGCTTATTTTATGTGTTAATTTATGCTAATACATTTCTTTCTATGTTTGGTTGAATATGCTTTTTGATCTCCTGTTTGCTTTGATATAATTGTATTTTGTCAGGTTCCTATAAGATGTCAGGATGTCACCGTCAATTTCTCCATAGAGGAGTGGGAGTATTTAGAAGGACACAAAGCTCTGTACAAGGACGTCATAATGGAGGACCTCACCTCACCAGGTAGTAGACAGGACTAAAAACACACGGTTTATAATTATCTGTATGTAAAAAATGCATTCAATACTTGTATGTGTTTTCTTCCAGTTCTATCCAGTAAGAGGACAACACCAGAGAGATGTCCCCGTCCTCCTCTTCTTCTACAGGACTGTAAACAAGAAAATCCCAATGTCCCTCAGAATCATCAGGTATATAGATCCAAACATAGACTAGGTGTGAACAGGTGCTAACCTAGAATCACCAACTCGTATACAATCAAATAAATAAGGCAGCACTCAGTAGCGCCACAGCTTGCAAACTTGAAATATTTCATGTTTGCAAGCTGTGGCGCTACAGAGTGCTGTCTTATTTATTTGATAGAGAGAAGGTGTCATGAGATCTCCCCTATTATGTGTAGATGGCTATGACAGTCTTGTTTTACTCATCACTATTATGTTTTACACTTGTGTATTGAGAACGGTGGAGATGTCAGGATTAGCACTGATCATAGATGTGACTTCTCCATCTGTTTGTTACTTTTACAATATTTGTTTCAGGACGAATATTTGACTCATATTAATACTAAAGAGACATATGTGAGGAGTGATGAGCGGTGTAAAGACGAGATTCCTACATACGACTACCCAGGTGAGTGGTAACCACTAATTGCAGAGAAGTCACAGATTCTTCTCAGTCAGTGGCTGTCATGATAATGGTGGAGTACTGCTGCAATCCAATGGCCAGAGGAGCACAAACGGGGAACAGGAAGTGGTAGTTCCAGTTGTTGGAATTAGCGCTATGAATCCTTGGGAGAAGAAAGAAGCGGAAATAGTCTGAGTAAGGCCACGTTCACACGTTCAGTGTTTTTACATCAGTATTTGTAAGCAAAAACCGGGAGTGAGTGAAAATTGCAAAAGTCGTACACGTGATTGTATCATACTTTTTTCCTCTGATTTTTCCATTGCTGGTTTGGGCTTACAAATACCTGATGTAAAATACTGCACATGTGAACATGGACGAAGACCGTTCTCAGGAGCTGGAGACTGGAACTAGACTAATGGCTAGACACAATACTCAAGCAATGAATGAAAAATAGCAGCCAATAGTGGTCAATCCACAGAAAGACTACAGAATTAACGGCTTTTCTCCTTTATCAGCGGTGTTGTCTGGCCATATTGCAATCATGTTATAAGTAATTTACCTGAGCCAGAATGGGTTTGTAGCAAAAAAGTCATGCCAGATTAATCAAATTTCGTTCTATGATGGAATCACTGACTGGGTGGATTAGAGAAATGTGGTAGATATAGTGTATCTTGACTTCAGCAAAATTTGATAAAGTATCTCATACTGTCCTTATTGAAAAAATTACCAAGTTTGGTATTGACAAGGCTACGGTTAGGTGGATACATAACTGGCTCAGTGATCGTACTCAAAGAGTGGTACTAAATGGTTGCACATCCAATTTTGGAAGAGTGTTTCAAGTGGGTTACCACAAGTCTATCCTGGCCCCAGTTGTGTTCAACATTATTATAAATGATCTAGATGGGTAAACTAATCAGATTTGCAGGTGATGCAAAGCTAGGTGGGATAGCTAACTCTTGAGAAGACAGAGAAAGGATTCAGAAGGATCTAGAGAAGCTTGAACAATGGGCAGCAACTAATAGAAGGGTATATAACAGGGAAACATGCAAGATTCTACATCTGGGCAAGAAAAACAAAAATTACATCTACAGAATTGGAAGAATAGAACTAAGCAACAGTGTGTATGATGAAGACTTGGTTATCCTAATAGATCACAGACTGCACATGAGTCAACAGTGTGATGCAGCAGCAAAAAAGGTAAACACAGTTCCAGGATGTATTAAGAGAAGCATAGAGTTTATATCAATTGAAGTAATTTTCCCCCATTACTCCTAATTGGTCGTGCCTCATCTGGAATACTGTGTCTAGGTCTGGGCACCACTTTTTAAAAAAGACATGAAAAGCTGGAGCAAGTTCAGAGAAGAGCTACCAAGATGGTGAGCTGACTGCAAACTGCGTCCTAGGAGGAACAGTTAAAAGATCTGGGAATGATTAGCCTACAAAAAAGAAGACTAAGAGGAGACTGAATAGCTGTCTGCAAATATCTGAAGGGATGTCACAGTGTAGAAGGATAATCCTTATTCTCATTTGCACATGGAAACTCCAGGTGCACCAGGTGCAATGGAATTTGTTATGATCCGGTGGCTTTGGAGCCGCATGAGACTTTCTCAGGAGAAGTGGAATCTGTACTGACCGCAAACCCTGAACTTAACACCGCAACTAGAAGTAGCCGTGGGATGTGCCTAACAAACCCTAGACACCTCGACACAGCCGGAGGACTAAATACCCCTATAGATAGAAATAGGAATACTAACTTGCCTCAGAGCAGAACCCCAAAGGATAGGCAGCCCCCCACAAATATTGGCTGTGAATAGGAGAGGAACGACACACACAGGCAGAATACAGATTCCAGCAAAAGAGGCCACTCTAGCTAAACAGGGAAAAATAGAACAGAATACTAAGTGGTCAGTATTAAAACTCTAAAAATATCCACAGCAGAAAATACAAAAAGTTCCACAATCTAACTAAAGACATGGAATGTATATCTGCAACTCCTTAGAATCCAACAAGACTGAGAAATTACTGATACAATCTAAGCTGGACAAAAAAACACTGAATAGCACTAAATCATAAGCACACGGCATGTGTGCCACGAAAACCAGACACTTATCTTTGCAGATTTAGCAGCAAGGCTGAAGGAACCAGGCAAGGACAAAACCTCCAAAAACAATGAACAACTGGCAAGGACTAATGAATCCTGCTGACCTAAATACCCCAGTCAGAGCTGCAATCAGCAGAAACACCTGACCAGGGCTGCAACTCAGAGACAACTGCATTACCACCTACAACCACCGGAGGGAGCCCAAAAGCAGAATTCACAACAGGAATTAAACTGAAAGGGAGAAGATACAGAATAGATATTCGAAAAAAAATTTTGACAGTGAGCGCGATCAATGACTGGAACAGGCTGCCACGGGAGGTGTTAAGTTATCCTTCAATGAAAGTCTTCAAATAGAGGCTGGACAGACATCTGTCTGAAATGGTTTAGTGAATCATTGAGCAGGTGGTTTGACATGATGACCCTTAAGGTCCCTTCCAACTTAACATTCTATGATTCTATGATCACCATTTTACCACTAAACCACCACATTCTTCTTCACCTGACACTGTTCAAATTACTTTGGGCATTGAACACTCTTCTTCTATAGAGTTTACAACCTGGAGTATCCACATACCCTCTGGAATTAGAAAAGGCTGACCCTAATCTGCCTAGACCTGTAAATTATAAATCCAAATGACATCGTACGTACGTAGAATGTGTTGACAAGTTAGAAAATCACTTGAAGAAAAATATCGAGATTGTTCTCTAAGAGAAAGTGGAAGCTAATGATTGACTCTGCCAAATGCCTGAGATATAAATTTGACACCTCAGTTCTGCACTGTTTTAAAGAAAACTTTTTAAATGTCCAATATTTCTTCTAAAACTCATCTAACAGAAAATATTGGCCTCTAAGATAATTTAGATTGCCAACAACCACCAAGCCACATACTCACCACATGCATCACCGCTAGTTACTCATTAGTTCTCTGATGAAGACTGTTGAGTTTGTTCTTTTCAGTAGATGTGTTATTGTCTATAGTCACAGTTTTTGACTACAGTAGTTAGTGCCCTAAATACTCTGACTTAACCACTTCCTGCAGCGTTTTTTGTTCTTCCTAACCAAGCCCCATTTCTCAAATCTGGCATGTGTCACTTTATGTGTGTGATGCTGTAAGAATCAGGCTGCACTCAGATGTCATCCGAGTGCAGTTCCATTTGAGAGAGTGGATTCAAACAGGGACAACGGAGAGTGGACCCACTGGACCGTGACGACGAACCCCTCCCGGACGAGCTGACCAGGTGGACCGCCCCCTATACAGGGAGCGTTAGGGGCAGGCCCGTGAGGGACTATCGCCACGGAAGCTGGAGGGTCGACTGAGATAAGAAGGGTACACTGCAGGAACACAGGGACCGAAGGAAACAGCGGAGGAAACAGAGGGAATGGCAAGGAACTACTGAGACGAGGGAGAAGATGGGAATACTACAGAGACACGGAGGCTGACGAGACAATATGGAGACACAGAGGCTGACGGGAGCAAGGAAATGGTAAAGGAGCCGGGCAGGTACCGCACAGAAACAGGAACTGAAGGAACAAAGCAGGAACACAGGAAAATCAGGCAGGTACTGCAGAGGAAGGAGGAGTCCCAAGGTCAGAAAGCTAGGAATGCACAGAGACCACAGGTGACCAGAAGCACTTGTAAACACAAATGATCATCAGGCACAGAGGAGCAGCAGGAAGCAGCTTATATACCAGCATGAGAGCTACTTCCGGGTTACAGTCCTCCAGGATGACGGAGAGGACAGGAAGGAGTGCCAACAGAGGAATCAGATGTGCGCACGCGCAGAGCTGAATGCGCCGTGCGCGCGCACCCGGCGAGCTGCAGAAGCCGGGGGCGAGCGCTGCATGACAGTACCCCCGTCTTTACGCCCCTCCTTTTTAAGACTTGAAAGAAACCGGGAAAAAATGCGAGGGGCCTGAATGTTCTCACGAGGCTCCCAGGACCTCTCCTCAGGACCAAAACCTTTCCAGTCAACCAAAAACAAAGTTCTCCCTCTAAGTTTTTTCATGGCTAAAATGTCCCTAACTTCAAAGACATCATCCTCGGAAACAGGCGAAGGAGAACAAAGGTTAGAAGAATGAAACTGATTAAAAACTACGGGTTTAAGGAGAGACACATGAAAAGAATTAGAAATACGCAGAGAGGCAGGCAACTTAAGTTTGTAAGAAACGTCATTAATACGAGACAAAACTTCGAATGGATCGATATAGCGAGGACCCAGCTTATGTGAAGGAATTTTGAGACGGATAAATTTAGAAGAAACCCAAACCTTGTCCCCAGGATGGAATATAGGAGAATCGAGGCGTCTTTTTCCGCATGTCTCTTCATCCTGACTTGAGCCAACTCAAGGGCAGACTTGGTCTCCTGCCAGACCCTGGAGAACTCTCTAGACAGAAGATCAGCCGCTGGTACAGTAGAGACAGGAGGAACCGGAAGAGGAAGACCAGGATGTTGACCGTAGACGATAAAAAATGGAGATTTGTTAGTAGCTTCGCTGGAATGGTTATTGTAAGAAAACTCAGCCCATGGCAGCAAGTCAGACCAATCATTCTGATGGGAATTGGAAAAATGACGGAGATAAGTTACCAAGGTCTGATTAGTACGTTCCACCTGGCCATTGGACTGCGGATGGTAGGCTGAAGAAAAGTCAAGCGAAATGTTCATAGATTTGCAGAGGGATTTCCAGAAGCGGGCGGTGAATTGAACACCTCGGTCAGAAACAATATGTAAAGGAAGACCATGAAGACGAAAAATATGGTGAACAAAAATCTTTGCCAATTCGGGAGCAGAAGGCAAACCAGGTAGTGCAATGAAATGAGCCATCTTGGAGAAACGATCCATGACCACGAAGATGACGGTACAACCAGATGAAGAAGGCAGGTCAGTGATGAAGTCCATCGATAAATGTTGCCACGGAGTGGAGGGTACCGGTAAAGGATGCAAAAGCCCGGAAGGTAGTTGCCTGGGAATTTTATTCTTGGCACAGGAGGGACAAGAGGCGACAAAACTTTGGACGTCCTTGGACAACGTAGGCCACCAGTAATAGCGAGAGATCAGACGGAGGTTTTTTTTGAGACCAACATGTCCAGCTAATTTGGAGGCATGACCCCAAAGTAAGACGCGTTCTTTGTTCTCTTCAGCAACTAAGGTCTTACCCGGAGGCAACGAGGAAAGAGGGAGAGGAGCAACTGTGATGACTCTTGCAGGATCGATGATGTGCGCAGGTTCTTCCTCCATATCCACCGCCTGGAATGACCTAGACAGAGCGTCGGCTCTGGAGTTTTTATCTCCTGGCAGGAAACGAAGTTCAAAGTCAAACCTGGCGAAAAACAAGGCCCACCTGGCCTGCCGAGGATTTAGTCTTTGCGCAGAGCGGATATATGCCAGATTCTTGTGATCTGTGTAAATTACAAAACGATGTAAAGCCCCCTCCAAGAGGTACCGCCACTCCTCCAATGCCAACCTGATTGCCAAAAGTTCTTTATCACCGATAGAATAATTCTTTTCAGAGGAGGAGAAGATCTTAGAGAAAAAACCACAGGGCACAAGACGACCAGAAGAGGATTTCTGCGAGAGCACAGCTCCAGCTCCAATTGCAGAAGCATCTACTTCAAGGATGAAGGGTTTATTGGCCACAGGACGATGAAGAATAGGAGCGGAGGCGAAGGCCTGCTTGATGGACCGGAAAGCCTCTTCGGCCTCAGACGACCATAGATGAGGATTGGCACCCTTCCGAATCATGGAGGAGATTGGAGCAGAAAGAGAGGAAAAGTGAGGGATAAACTGCCGATAGTAGTTAGCAAATCCAAGAAATCGCTGAATTGCTTTCACTCCAAGAGGACGTGGCCAGTTGAGCACGGCAGAAACTTTTCCTGGATCCATACACAAACCAGCGTCGGAAATGATGAAACCCAAAAAGGGAAGAGATGACTGTTCGAAGACACATTTTTCCAGTTTTGCGTACAGCCGATTCTCTCTCAAACGCTGAAGTACTTGCCGTACATCTCTTCTGTGAGTAGACAGATCTGGAGAGAACACAAGGATATCGTCCAAGTACACTACAACACAGGTGTAAAGTAGATCCCGAAAAACATCATTTACAAACTCCTGGAAGACTGCGGGTGCGTTGCATAAACCGAATGGCATAACCAAATATTCATAATGACCATCTCTGGTATTAAACGCAGTCTTCCACTCGTCACCGGAACGGATACGAACCAAATTATAAGCTCCTCTGAGATCCAATTTGGTAAAGATTCGTGCTCCACGTAGACGATCAAAGAGTTCAGGTATGAGAGGAAGTGGGTACTTGTTCTTGATCGTGATAGTGTTGAGACCCCGATAGTCTATACATGGGCGAAGAGAACCGTCCTTCTTCTTGACGAAGAAGAACCCAGCTCCTGCAGGGGAGGAAGACTTTCGAATGAAGCCTCTGGCCAGATTCTCTTGGATATATTCGGACATGGCTTGAGTTTCGGCAGGAGACAATGGGTAAATACGTCCTCGAGGTGGAGTAGAACCAGGAACAAGGTCTATCGGGCAGTCATAAGAGCGGTGCGGCGGCAAGATCTCCGCCTCCTTCTTGTTAAAGACATCCGAGAAGGCGCAATAGGCTGGAGGAATTCCCGTGGATTCCGAAGCAGACCGAAAGGAGGACGCAGGCTTGACAGGAAGCAGGCACCTGTTCAGACAAGACTGTCCCCACCGTAGAACATCTCCAGTGCGCCAGTCCAGAGTGGGTTCGTGATCTCTCAGCCAAGGAAGACCCAAAAGGAAAGAATGAGACAATGAAGGTAAAACATAAAAGGCCAGTTTCTCACGATGAAGAGCTCCAATCTGAAGTTCAACTTCCTCCGTAACTAAGTTGACGGTCTCCTGCAAAGGCTGACCATCGACGGAAGCTATTTGTCTAGGAGTCTCCAAGGGTCTAACAGGTATCCCAAGCCTGTTTACAACCTCAAGCTGAACAAAGTTCCCAGCCGCTCCTGAATCAACATAAGCCTCCAGAGAAAAGTGACGGGAACCTAAATGTAGAATAACAGACAAAACCAGAGGTGGAGAGGAGTCATAACCACCTAGGAAGGCCTCTCTTACCTGTCCTAGGCGGAGGCGTTTCCCGACCTCTGAGGACAGGCGTGTAAGAGATGAGAGGCACTACCGCAGTAAAAACAGAGACCTTGTGCGAGTCTCTCCTTGCGGCGCTGCTCGGAAGACTCAAAGCGATCGACCTGCATGGGTTCAGGAGAAGATGAAGAAACCACTGGGGCTGTTTGAGAAAAAGAAGTCCCTCGAGCAATAGTGGTCTGGCGAAGAGGTCTCTTTTCTCTGGCAAGCTCGCGAGTGCGCTCCTGAAAGCGCAGATCAATGCGTATGGCCAAGGAGATAAGATCATCCAAAGAGGTGGGAGTGTCCCGTCCTGCCAGCTCATCCTTAATCCGTGAAGACAAACCACGCCAAAACGCTCCAACCAAAGCCTCATTATTCCACCCAAGGTCTGAAGACAGAGTCCGGAAACGGATGGCGTACTGAGCTACAGAGAGAGTGGCCTGGCTAAGGTTAAAGAGGGACTCTGTGGTTGAGACCAGACGTCCAGGTTCATCAAAAACCTTGCGGAAGGTATCCAGGAACGGATTGAGTTGGGAGACCAAAGGATCATTACGCTCCCAGAGGGGATTAACCCACGCCAAAGCCTCACCCTCCAAATGGGATACTATAAAAACAACCTTAGCTCGATCGGTGGGATAAAGTAGCGGAGACAATTCAAAATGCAACTGGCATTGAATAAGAAAGCCGCGGCATGCTTTAGGATCCCCACCATACCGAGGAGGTCTAGCAAGTCGGGGTGAGGGTTGTGGCGCTGAGACAGGAGTGGAGACAGAGGCCACATTCTGGAGGGCGAGAAGCCGATCATTAATAGAGGCCAAAAAATTCGAAATATGGGACTGAGTGTCCCATTGTAGACCTAGCTCCAGCTGAAGGGCAACCAACTGCGGAGCAATACCAGGATCAGAAGGCTGTAAAGCCGCTAAGCGAGACTCCATATTTTTTAAAAACGACATGATCCTAGTCTGGTTTTCACGCAAAAAGAGTAAGTCTTTTTGAGTAGCGGAAGCTCCAGCGGGGTCCATGGCCTGATGATACTGTGATGCTGTAAGAATCAGGCTGCACTCAGATGTCATCCGAGTGCAGTTCCATTTGAGAGAGTGGATTCAAACAGGGACAACGGAGAGTGGACCCACTGGACCGTGACGACGAACCCCTCCCGGACGAGCTGACCAGGTGGACCGCCCCCTATACAGGGAGCGTTAGGGGCAGGCCCGTGAGGGACTATCGCCACGGAAGCTGGAGGGTCGACTGAGATAAGAAGGGTACACTGCAGGAACACAGGGACCGAAGGAAACAGCAGAGGAAACAGAGGGAATGGCAAGGAACTACTGAGACGAGGGAGAAGATGGGAATACTACAGAGACACGGAGGCTGACGAGACAATATGGAGACACAGAGGCTGACGGGAGCAAGGAAATGGTAAAGGAGCCGGGCAGGTACCGCACAGAAACAGGAACTGAAGGAACAAAGCAGGAACACAGGAAAATCAGGCAGGTACTGCAGAGGAAGGAGGAGTCCCAAGGTCAGAAAGCTAGGAATGCACAGAGACCACAGGTGACCAGAAGCACTTGTAAACACAAATGATCATCAGGCACAGAGGAGCAGCAGGAAGCAGCTTATATACCAGCATGAGAGCTACTTCCGGGTTACAGTCCTCCAGGATGACGGAGAGGACAGGAAGGAGTGCCAACAGAGGAATCAGATGTGCGCACGCGCAGAGCTGAATGCGCCGTGCGCGCGCACCCGGCGAGCTGCAGAAGCCGGGGGCGAGCGCTGCATGACAATGTGGTGATAATTTTGGATGCTTCTTCTGATTCCAATTATTCTGGAATATGTTTTTCTGTGACACATTGTACTTTCTTTCTGGTAATTTTAGATTATCTCCTTCAATACAGAAGTATATATGCGACATGGAAGAGACGGACTTCCCGACCAATGCAATATGTATACATCATGTACTTCATGCGACCACCGTGACTAAACGCACGGTGATCTCATGTTTCTAACAGCAGGGCACCTGGACTAGTAGCCATGAGGGGTGGTGCCGTTGCACCCCTCCCCCACCATCATCTATGATCATTGTGATTGCTTGTTCAATTCTGAACAGCCAATCACAGAAATTTTAGTGTTTTAGGCAATTAAATTGCCTGAAACACTGAGTTCCAGCTATGTAGCGATGATCGGTGCACTGATCATAGGCTGGAGCTTAGCAACGATAGCTTCACCAGCACCAGCGCTTATTGGTGCGATGGGACGATGACGCCGTTCACGCCAATCAGTGTGCAGAGATGCAGTGTGACTTCACAGTGACCGTCCTGCACATCCTCATTTTAGCTTGGAGAAGATGCAGGGTGATTACGGGGCTGTTCTGCTTCTGGATCTCCTGGAACTTATGGTGCCACAGACAATTTTTGCCTGTGCCATCACTGTTGCTGTTCCTGAAAAAAAAAAAAGACGTTCCTGATCTTTTCCTGATCTGTTCCTGTCCCCAGCTTTTTCCTGATCCACCTGTGGAGACATGAGGGTCAGTAGGTGCTCTCGTCAGCTAGACTGGCTGTCTTTAGAAAGGCCGCATGGACAAGGGCTCATCCTACTGAATGCCTGTTCTATTTGACTTTGAGCAGAACACTAATCAGAGAACACAGGGTAAGGGTAACACAATGGGGTGATACTTTATTGGATCATCAACAGGCAATAACATATAGTACAGTCCAGCAAGTACATAAGATGGTGCAAATGACAGAGTTTCAATGTTCAGTTGGCTTGCCAGGAATTTGAACATCTGGGAGTTCAGGGCTTCCAGGGCCAACTATCCCAACCCGTGTCACCCCGCTTTTGGCAGACACCCACAGCGAGGAGTTTGCAGCAAGCTTGCAAAGCTGACAGTTCTTTGTGGTATGAGGCCAAGTGAAGTGATTATTTCAACCTGGGTTCTCCAAATGTCTTTGTAGGTTCAGTGATGGGCAGTGAATCAAATCTGTGTACCTCCGGTTGGAGCCATGGTGACATGGCTTCTGTCCTCTAGAGTCTCACTGTAGAAGGAGAGAGGTATCTATTATACTTACAGCTGTACTTTAGAGCAGAGGTGTCAAACTGCATTCCTCGAGGGCCGCCAACAGGTCATGTTTTCAGGATTTCCTTGTATTGCACAGGTGATAATTTAATCACCTGCACAGAATGATTCCAGCACCTTGTGGAATGCTAAGGAAATCCTGAAAACATGACCTGTTGGCGGCCCTCGAGGAATGCAGTTTGACACCTCTGCTTTAGAGCATTATCCATTGTTTTGGGAGAGGAGGGAGGAGGTCATCTCTCATTGTTCGAGTGTTCAATTAACCTGCATATTTTGTCCTTCAGTCTTTGCAGAACAACAAGCTGCAGGGACTGATGAATGCCTGATGACTACCAAATTAACAAACATCGATTGTTCAATTAATCTTCGCCTTTGTCCCTCAAGGATATAAAAATTTTATGAGGCTACCAATCAGAGAATGGTAATTGACGTAAGGAAGAAGTACCTTGCGTCACTCAAGGATAGCAGAACAAACAGCTGCAGGGGCTGATACAAAAAATGTTTAAAAAAAATATTAGTTTCTAGGATATTTTATTCAAAAATAATAATTTGTTTTATTCTTGGCAGATAACTATACCAGCAGAACAGAGGGACAAATGACATCTTCAATTTTTAAATCAGATGAACTTGAGATTACACAGGATACAATTGAAGTGGATGCCAGTACTCCAAGTAGACCATCATCCCTTCACAGCGAAGATCTATCATCTGACCCTTTGAAAAAGGTCCTTTCTTCTGATTCAATACGGACTACTAATAAAAATAAAAGTCAGAAAAGAGGCATTAAAAAAAGGACTGCTCTTAAATCAGAGAAGCCAATTTCAAGTTCAGAATATGAAAATAGTTTTCCACTTGAAATATCTTTGGTTAATCATCAAAAAATTCACACAGAGAAGAGATTTTCTTGTTACAAATGTGGGATGGATTTTATCCAGGAATCAGATCTTATTAGACATAAGAGAATTCATACTGGGGAGAAGACATATTCTTGCTCCGAATGTGATAAATGTTTTAAAGTTAAATCAAAACTTATCAGACATCAGAGAATTCACACAGGGGAGAAGCCATATCTATGTTCAGAATGTGGGAAATGTTTTGACCAGAAATCTTATCTTGTTATTCACCAAAGAACTCACACAGGGGAGAAGCCGCATTCATGTTCAGAATGTGGAAAATGTTATGGACAGAGATCACATCTTGTTACACACCAGAGAACTCACAAAGGGGAAAAGCCTTTTTCATGTTCAGAATGTGGGAAATGTTTTGTAGATAAAGCACATCTTGTTAGACACCAGAGAACTCACACAGGGGAGAAGTCTTTTTCATGCTTAGAATGTGGGAAATGTTTTCTAGATAAAACCTACCTTGCTATTCACCAGAGAACTCACACAGGGGAGAAGCCTTTTTCATGTTTAGAATGCGGGAATTGTTTTAGACTGAAATCTTGTCTTGTTATTCACCAGAGAACTCACACAGGGGAAAACCCTTTTTCATGTTCAGAATGTGGGAAATGTTTTACTCAGAAATCATTTCTTGTTGCACATCAAAGAATTCACACAGGGGAGAAACCATATTCATGTTCAGAATGTGGGAAATGTTTTTCATTTAAATCATATCTTGATAGACATCAGAAAATTCACGCAGGGGAGAAGCCTTTTTCCTGTTCAGAATGTGGAAAATGTTTTTTACTTAAATTACAACTTGTTAAACACCAGAGAACTCACACTGGGGAGAAGCCTTTTTCATGTTTAGAATGTGGGAAATGTTTTAGACTGAAATCTTTTCTTGTTATTCACCAGAGAACTCACAAAGGGGAAAGGCCTTTTTCATGTTCAGAATGTGGAAAATGTTTTACTCGTAAATCATTTCTTGTTGAACATCAAATAATTCACACAGGGGAGAAACCATATTCATGTTCAGAATGTGGGAAATGTTTTTCATTTAAATCAAATCTTGATAGACATCAGAAAATTCACACAGGGGAGAAGCCTTTTTCCTGTTCAGAATGTGGGAAATGTTTTGTACTTAAATTATATCTTGTTAGACACCAAAGAACTCACACTGGGGAGAAGCCCTTTTCCTGTTCAGAATGTGGGAAATGTTTTACCGAAAAAAGGCACCTTCTTGAACATCTAAAATCCCACATGGGGGAATCCATTATCATATCTGGAATGTGAAAACTGAGTTGCTGGAAATTATATTTTGTTGACCATCCAAAATGATGTCCACAGATATTAATTGTATATGTTATTGAAAAAATTGAACAAAAACTTGTAACAATGATACTCACTTTTGGAGGCTGGTTTATTTAATTCCTCATAAACCACATCACAGGAAACTCCAATACAGCCCTTGTTCAGCATAAAATAAAACATAAAGCAACAAATCCATATATTGCTGGTTAGCCCCCCTGTCTTAGTGTACAGCTTCTTAATCATTTTGCAAAAGCACTCAATCCAGAAGATCTACACACCTCCATACACACAGCCCATCTGTGAGACAAAACAAGTCTAATTTTAAGCAGTGAACCATACCTAGGGGTGGAGATATGGTGAGCAAGCCCATTCAGCTGCTCATAATCAATATGTCATAGCCGATTAACCCCTTCTAGTCCTATATGCACCAAAGCATTACTGCAGGCTTATCTAACATCCACTGTGTGTCTAACAGCCAACTTACATAGCTGTCCACTGTGCCTAAAGCCATGGACTTGGCACCTTTTGCTAGACATGCGATTCTTGAGAGGGCATCGTTATTACCATAACTTTGCTCTATGTTTTCTATGGAAGCAGAAATCCTGCAGGGCTAGAAACCAGAACCAAAAAACATGAAGTATATTACTCATAAATATATTAAAAATATATATGTTTATTAATATACAAAAACAAAAATACCAAAAAATTACATCCAGATAATAAACAACAGATTATATACTACAGAGTAATTTGAATATTGAGAAATGGGTGCACCAAAACCAGTGTTGCACCATGGATAAAGATAAAGGGCATAAATTGTAGTAACACAGTCCAATGGGTACCTGTATCATAAAATGCCAGTGCCTAATATATTCCTAAAAAACCACAAGGATAAATGTTACACAAAAAGGAAGGGGTATACCCTATAGTCCAGTGACCCCAACGTATTATCAATATAAGGGAACTAGTCCCATGTCATCTTACCCTTCTCTCTATCCATGTGTGTCAACACGCGCCCCTACGCGCGTTTCGCCCACGTCTTCCTCGGGGGGCCCGCATAACATATGTGTCTCCCAAAACCGGCTTTTATAGTCCACGGCGGGGCTACTATATGGCGCATGTCTGTGACGAATACGGGCGCCGCAAGCCACATCATCAGAGGCGCCAACATGGCGGTGCGGGTCACCGGAATATGCCGGTGACGTCATTGACCCGCACACGTCAAAGATAGGCGCCAGAGACGATGCCGCAGCCCTTGCCCGCGCCAGAGACATGCGCACTAGCTCCGCAATGATTTCCTATGCAGCCACCAAAGGTAACAGATTAAATAGAAACAAAAGACGGCCCATACATGTGTCATACAAAACTCGCATCATAATATTTGATCACCCAATATGCAAACCCAGGGAGAATACTACATACATCAAGATAGTGAAAAAATATAAAAATTCTTAAAAAACATAAGTGTATTGACATTTATCTCCACCAAAATGACATATCTGTCAGATATAGAATATGAAATGCTATAATCGTGATAAGATAAAAAAATCTTTTAAAAAAAGTTTTTTACACTGATCATAAAGTGACATAGTGAGTACATGATATTAATTCTACATCAGTGATAAAATATACAATATAAGAACTAGCATGATAATAAAGTGACAATGTGCATAAATATAAAGATAAGCATTATCCCGGATTCGACGATCTTATTGTACGAGATGAGATTTGAAGGTCTGTATCCAGGCCGACTTTATTCAGTAAAGTGCATCAATGAAAAAAGGTCCTTATTGTAACTATAACACTAAATAAATGAAAAAAACACAACAGACAAATATATTAAAAACAAAAGTAAAAAACTGTGATCCTCAGACCAAAGATGACATAATCTACAGAAATGATGTAAAATTCAGTTGCTCATTGAGTCCATGGGGAATCATTGTATCAAGATTTACTATCCAACGGCATTCTTTTTGCTTTAGAACCCGTACAGCATCACCGCCTCTTATCCCCAAATGGACACAATCAATACCCCAGACTTTCAACTAATATTCTCTGTCCTCCGTAGTACATGCCTGCACAAGGCAATCTTGCCTTGCGCAGGCGTGTACGATGGAGGACAGAGAATGAACTTCAATCCCATATTGCAGCCAGCATGCAGCCAGCGGGTAAGGAAAGGGTGAATCAAACACCCGAAAACCCCGCCCCTATGGCTAAAGATTGTTCCCTCCAAATTCAGGTGACAGTGTCCCTTTAAACACAGCCTGAAATTTTCCCAGATTACATCCCCAATGTGAGCTGAAGATCACAATATCGTCCAGGTATGCCACAGCGTAAATCTTATGGGGTTCTAAGATCCAGTCCATGGCCCTTTGGAAGGTGGTCGGAGCTCCCTCCAGTCCAAATGGCATCCGGACATATTGAAAACAACCATCGGGCGCAAAGAAATCCATCTTCTCCTTGGCTTCTTATGACATGGGGATTTGCCAATATCTTTGTTACATCCAAGGTGGTTATGTACCTTGCCGGCCCAAGACTTGATCAGCTCAGTGACACGCAACATCTGATATGCATCGAACTTGGAAACTCAGTTCAGCTTCCGATAATCATTACACAATCTCCATTCTCCATCGGGTTTTGGATCAAGTACAAGAGGGGTTTACAAAAGTGAGAGGTGGGAGCGGTTAGTTGGCATGTGTGATAGGGCTTGCAGTACCTTTAGGATTTCCTGGTGACTGCTGGGCCAATAGAACCTCCACCTGACCTGTTCTTGGGTTTTGTCGACACCCAGATGGCCATTCAAGACATGTGAATGGGACCTATCTAACACCCGCCATCTAAAAGGTCCTAGTACCAACCATTGCTCCACTATTTCCTCTCTGATCTTATTAACCTGGTACAATCAGTCACCACTCATAAAATAAGGAAATCTGGTATCGGCCCCATCTCCTGCCATTTCTAAGAATTACTTTTATTGAATGCTTCTTTTTACAGTTAGGTTCCTATGTAGGACGGACCCAAAATTTTCTCTGGTCACCCCTATCTCAGAATTGTTGTCTTCCGGGAATATTACCTCCTCAACTCCCACCATTAAATAGAAGTGAAACCCGTCCGGCTCTGGACTATGTGAGACTTCTTTAGGGCCAACCTGTCTCTTACCTGAGCAATTAAGGTCTCCGCCCCTCCCTCACGAGTCCCTAAACAACACAAAGTTTGGGCCAATGAAATTTAGATGCAATGAATCCTGAACCACGCCGACCTCATAAAACTCTAAACTACCTCTCTGGCTATGGGATAGTCTTTAGCATCCCCGTGAATGCAGCTGACGGGCACCTTCTTCCCAGTGATTAACTGGAGAGGGAGTGTGGCCCTCACGAGGGTCACCAAACTCCCCAAGTCTAGTCATTTGCAGACCATTTAGCTTTACAGGTGTAGCTTGGGGCCTCTCGTTCGGTGGCCAATCCACAACGGCACTCGATTAAGGAGATGTACAAACCTCCATATACACAGCCTATTATGAGACAAAATTGATTTCATTTTACCCAGTGAACTACACCCATAGGTGGAGATGTGGTAAGCAACTGCTCATAATCAATCTGTCATGCCTCATTTACCCCTTTTAGTCCTATATGCACTAAAGCATTACTTCATGTCTATCTCCCATCCACTATTTGTCTAACAGCCACCTTACACTAAATAGCAGACAGTTGTATACTTAAATGAGAAGGGAAAATAGTTCAGAACTTACAGTATTTCTTGGACTATTAAACGGCCTTTTATGTTCAATCTATTTTATTAAACATTTTACAAACAAAAAATATATTATACGAAAAATGATAATATTATTATTAATATAATGTATATTATGTAGAAGAAAGATATATGATAAGAAAAAGAGGGAAAGAAAGACAAGGGAAGGGGAAAAAAAAGTTATGGGTAAAGGGGTCCTTAAAATCCTATATATATTAAAGCACAAATTCTTATGTAACTGTAGAAGTCAGTGGAACAAATTATGGAAATCAGGTGAGTTTTGAAATAAAATCCATCCACTCCAAATCCTTCTAAATTTATTGTTCGTTCCATTGCAGTCTGCAGACGGCTCCTCCATTCTACACAGATTGACCATTTTCTCATACCATTCTAATATGTCAGGGGGGTTTGTAAGTTTCCCAAACCGCGTGATTACCATTCGTGCTGCTGTTAGACAAAACCAAAGAATACCTCTTTTCAGAGTCCCTATTGAAGAAGGTAAAATTGACAGAAGAGCTATTTGAGGGGACCTTGCTACATTGTTTCCCATGATTTGTTGATAACTGTCAAAAACCTTCTCTCAGAATGGCTTGATCTTAGAGCACTCCCATCAAACGTGAATCATAGAGCCCACTTCCCTCTCGCATTTCCAACATACCTCTGAAACTGCTGGATATATTGCATGTAGTTTAGAAGGGTAATGATACCATCGCATAAGTATTTTATAGTTCTTCTCTTGTGCAATCCCATGAGTGAAGAGAAACACCCTTTCCCAATCCTGAGGAGACAAGCTTATCCCCAAGTCTCTCTCCCATGCCTGTAGAAATGTTAACTTCTCCGCTTCACCCTCTCTGCTCAAACCCCCATAAATCACTGATATAGCATGTGGTTATTTTCTTCTAAGAACAGTTTCTCAAAAAAGGTGAAGTATGAAATCGAAATGTTATCAAAATGATGTGCCACTAGGAAGGATTGTAATTGCAAGTATTCAAACCACCTAATTTTCTCATTTGGAAACTGAGCCTGTATAGAGACAAAAAAAGGCAACTCCTCCTCTGCCCTCCGACCGAGAAAAGATCCCTGCCAGTATTCAGGGAGAAAGGATGGATTGAAAAACATTGATGTAAGTGGGCTAATATTCCTATCTGGGAACCCCTTCTTTCTCAGAGTGTGCCACATTTTAAGTGTGTCTCTAGTTAAATTACAATTGACTATAGTCAATGATTCCCCAGAACACCACAGCATATGTCTTAGGGCTTTCCCACACGTCCAGATAATTCCGGTACCGGAATAAATCGTGTCATGATCTCTGCAGGCAGAGATCATAGCAAGCCTATAGAGGGACAAGCTCTCGGAAAATGGAACTATACTGACCATGAACTAAGCCTGCCGCGCAACTAGAAATAGCCAGGTAGCATTTCCTATTTATCGCTAGATGCCCAGCTCTGGCCTAAGACCTAAATAGCTAGCAGAGGGAAATATAAGACCTGGCTCACCTCTAGAGAAATATTCCAAAGAAGACAGTAGCCTCCCACATATAATGACGGTGAGTTCAGATGAAACAACAAACGCAGCAGGAAAATAGTCTTAGCAAATTTGAGGTCCGCTTACTAGATAGCAGAAGACAGATAGTATACTTTCATGGTCAGCAGAAAAACACTAACAAAACACCATCCAGAGATTACCTTAAACTCTGGCATTAACTCATAACGCCAGAGTAGCAATCCCTGATCAACGAGAGCTTTCCAGACACAGTAACAAAACTTCAGCTGTGAACTGGAACAAATAGGCAAATCAAAACATGGACAAAGTCCAACTTATCTAGTAGTTGTCTAGAAGCAGGAACAAGCACTGAGAGGCATCAGATAACATTGTTGACCGGCAAGAAACCACCAGAGAAATGAGCTTAAATAGCGACACCCACTACTGATGGAACCAGGTGAAACAGGAAAGAGGATGACAAGTCCAATTCCACAAGCGGCCACCGGGGGAGCCCAGAATCCAAATTCACAACAGTACCCCCCCCTCAAGGAGGGGGCACCGAACCCTCACCAGATCCACCAGGGCGACCAGGATGAGCCCTATGGAAGGCACGAACAAGATCAGAAGCATGAACATCAGATGCATTGACCCAAGAATTATCCTCCTGGCCGTAACCCTTCCAGTTGACCAGATACTGGAGTTTCCGTCTGGAAACACGAGAGTCCAAAATTTTCTCCACAACGTACTCCAACTCACCCTCAACCAACACCGGAGCAGGAGGCTCAACTGAAGGTACAACAGGTACCTCATACCTGCGCAATAACGACCGATGAAAAACGTTATGAATGGAAAAGGACGCAGGGAGGTCCAAACGGAAAGAAACAGGATTAAGAATCTCCAATATTCTATAAGGGCCGATGAACCGAGGTTTAAACTTAGGAGAAGAGACCCTCATAGGGACAAAACGAGAAGACAACCACACTAAATCTCCAACACAAAGCCGAGAACCAACACGACGATGACGGTTGGCAAAACGCTGAGTCTTCTCCTGGGACAACTTCAAATTGTCCATAACCTGCCCCCAGATGTGATGCAATCTCTCCACCACCGCATCCACTCCAGGACAATCCGAGGATTCCACCTGACCGGAGGAAAATCGAGGGTGAAACCCCGAATTACAGAAAAACGGGGACACCAAGGTGGAAGAACTGGCCCGATTATTGAGGGCGAACTCTGCCAATGGCAAAAAAGCAACCCAATCATCCTGGTCAGCAGAGACAAAACACCTCAGATATGTCTCAAGGGTCTGATTAGTCCGCTCGGTCTGGCCATTAGTCTGAGGGTGAAAAGCAGATGAAAAAGACAAATCTATGCCCATCCTAGCACAGAATGCCCGCCAAAATCTAGACACAAATTGGGTACCTCTGTCAGAAACAATATTCTCAGGAATACCGTGCAATCGGACAACATTCTGAAAAAACAGAGGAACCAACTCAGAAGAAGAAGGCAACTTGGGCAGAGGAACCAAATGGACCATTTTAGAGAAACGGTCACAGACCACCCAGATGACAGACATCTTCTGGGAAACAGGCAGATCTGAAATAAAATCCATCGAGATGTGTGTCCAAGGCCTCTTAGGAATAGGCAAGGGCAACAGCAGTCCGCTAGCCCGAGAACTACAAGACTTGGCCCGAGCACAAACGTCACATGACTGCACAAAGACTCGCACATCTCGCGACAGGGAAGGCCACCAGAAGGATCTTGCCACCAAATCCCTGGTACCAAAAATTCCGGGATGACCTGCCAATGCAGAAGAATGTACCTCAGAGATGACTCTGCTGGTCCAATCATCCGGAACAAACAGTCTATCAGGCGGACAACGATCCGGTCTATCCGCCTGAAACTCTTGCAAGGACCGCCGCAGATCAGGAGAAACGGCCGACAAAATTACTCCCTCCCTAAGGATACCTGTGGGTTCAGAATTACCAGGAGAGTCCGGGTCAAAACTCCTAGAAAGGGCATCTGCCTTAACATTCTTAGAACCCGGTAGGTATGACACCACAAAATTAAAGCGAGAAAAAAATAAAGACCAGCGCGCCTGTCTAGGATTCAGGCGTCTGGCAGTCTCAAGATAAATCAAATTTTTGTGGTCAGTCAATACCACCACCTGATGCCTAGCCCCCTCGAGCCAATGGCGCCACTCCTCAAACGCCCACTTCATGGCCAAAAGCTCCCGATTCCCAACATCATAATTCCGCTCTGCGGGCGAAAATTTGCGAGAAAAGAAGGCACAAGGCCTAATGACGGAGCAGTCGGAACCTTTCTGCGACAACACTGCCCCAGCTCCGATCTCCGAAGCGTCAACCTCAACCTGAAAAGGCAGATTCACATCAGGCTGACGCAACACAGGGGCAGAGGCAAAACGGCGCTTAAGCTCCTGAAAGGCCTCTACAGCATGAGGGGACCAATTAGCAACATCAGCGCCTTGTCTGGTCAAATCAGTCAGTGGTTTAACGACATCCGAAAAACCAGCAATAAATCGGCGGTAAAAGTTGGCAAAGCCCAAAAATCTCTGAAGACCCTTAAGAGAGGAGGGCTGAGTCCAGTCACAAATAGCTTGCACCTTGACGGGATCCATCTCAATGGAAGAGGGAGAAAAAATATACCCCAAAAAGGAAATTTTCTGGACCCCAAAAACGCACTTAGACCCCTTCACACATAAAGAATTAGACCGCAGAACCTGAAAAACTCTCCTGACCTGCTGGACATGAGAGTCCCAGTCATCAGAAAAAATCAGAATATCATCCAGATATATTATCATAAACTTATCCAGAAAATCGCGGAAAATATCATGCATAAAAGACTGGAAAACTGAAGGGGCATTAGAAAGACCAAAAGGCATGACCAAATACTCAAAGTGGCCCTCGGGCGTATTAAATGCGGTCTTCCACTCATCCCCCTGCCTGATCCGCACCAAATTATACGCCCCACGAAGATCAATTTTAGAGAACCACTTAGCACCCTCTATACGAGCAAACAAATCAGTAAGCAATGGCAATGGGTATTGATACTTAACAGTGATCTTATTCAGAAGCCGATAATCAATACATGGTCTCAAAGAGCCGTCTTTTTTTGAGACAAAGAAAAACCCAGCTCCCAAGGGAGAAGAAGATGGACGAATATGTCCCTTTTCCAAAGACTCCTTTATATATTCCCGCATAGCAGCATGTTCCGGCACAGACAAATTAAACAAACGACCCTTTGGATATTTACAACCCGGTATCAAATCTATGGCACAATCGCACTCACGGTGCGGAGGTAACGACCCAAGCTTGGGTTCGTCAAAGACGTCTTGATAATCAGAGAGGAACTCAGGGACTTCAGAGGGAATGGACGACGAAATAGAAACCAAAGGTACGTCCCCATGAATACCCTTACATCCCCAGCTCAACACAGACATTGCTCTCCAGTCCAAGACTGGGTTGTGAGACTGCAACCATGGCAATCCCAGTACCAAATCGTCATGTAAATTATACAGCACCAGGAAACGAATAATCTCCTGGTGATCCGGATTGATACGCATGGTTACTTGTGTCCAGTATTGTGGTTTATTATTAGCCAATGGGGTGGAGTCAATCCCCTTCAGAGGAATAAGAGTCTCCAAAGGCTCTAAATCAAAACCACAACGATTGGCAAAGGACCAATCCATAAGACTCAGAGCGGCGCCAGAGTCAACATAGGCGTCCGTGGCAATGGATGACAAAGAGCAAATCAGGGTTACAGACAAAATAAACTTAGACTGAATGGTGCCATCAAAGTTTTTTCTGCCTGAAGTTCCAAATGAGGTTCCTCATAAAGCAAGCCCAAGGCCAGAAAAAACGCATCCACATCGCGTAACGCAGGATCCCCTGCTGGCAATGAGAAGGCCCAATCTTGAGGGTCACCCCTGAGCAAGGAAATCACAATCCTAACCTGCTGAGCAGGGTCTCCAGCTGAACGAGACTTCAGGGACAGATAAAGCTTACAATTATTTCGGAAATTCTGGAAGCTAGCTCTATTCCCTGTGAAGAACTCCGGCAAAGGAATTCTCGGCTCAGATACCGGAGCATGTACCACAAAATCTTGTAAATTTTGTACTTTCGTGATGAGATTATTCAAACCCGCAGTTACACTCTGGAGATCCATTATTGTCAGGTGCACACAGAGCATACAGAGATTAGGAGGAGAGAGAGAAAAAAGACTGCAGCAAGGCAGACTGGAGGAAAAAAAAAAAAAAAAAAAAATTCCAGCAGACTTCTTATAACTCTCCTTTCTCAACCTGGGTCTTTAACACTTTATTGGCCGGTCAAACTGTCATGATCTCTGCAGGCAGAGATCATAGCAAGCCTATAGAGGGACAAGCTCTCGGAAAATGGAACTATACTGACCATGAACTAAGCCTGCCGCGCAACTAGAAATAGCCAGGTAGCATTTCCTATTTATCGCTAGATGCCCAGCTCTGGCCTAAGACCTAAATAGCTAGCAGAGGGAAATATAAGACCTGGCTCACCTCTAGAGAAATATTCCAAAGAAGACAGTAGCCTCCCACATATAATGACGGTGAGTTCAGATGAAACAACAAACGCAGCAGGAAAATAGTCTTAGCAAATTTGAGGTCCGCTTACTAGATAGCAGAAGACAGATAGTATACTTTCATGGTCAGCAGAAAAACACTAACAAAACACCATCCAGAGATTACCTTAAACTCTGGCATTAACTCATAACGCCAGAGTAGCAATCCCTGATCAACGAGAGCTTTCCAGACACAGTAACAAAACTTCAGCTGTGAACTGGAACAAATAGGCAAATCAAAACATGGACAAAGTCCAACTTATCTAGTAGTTGTCTAGAAGCAGGAACAAGCACTGAGAGGCATCAGATAACATTGTTGACCGGCAAGAAACCACCAGAGAAATGAGCTTAAATAGCGACACCCACTACTGATGGAACCAGGTGAAACAGGAAAGAGGATGACAAGTCCAATTCCACAAGCGGCCACCGGGGGAGCCCAGAATCCAAATTCACAACAAAATCGGTACCGGAGTTATCCGTGTCCGTGTGCCTGGGAACTCACGGAGGCCATACGTGCGGCACACGTGTGCCGCCCGTATGGCGAGTGGGTACCACACGGAGTGTGTGGTACCCACTCTGCATCATGCTGAAGCCGCGATTCATATGTTCCCTGCAGCAGCGTTTGCTGCAGAGAAAATATGAATAATAGTGTTTAAAATAAAGATCTATGTGTCCGCCGCCCTCCCACCCCCTGTGCGCCCCCCCGCTGGTCAGAAAATACTTACCCGGGTCCCCCGTCGGCTGTCGCTCCTTCCTGGTATGGCCGCGGCTTCTAGTGTATGCGGTCACGTGGGCCCGATCATTTACAGTCATGAATATGTGGCTCCACCTCCCATAGGGGCGGAGCCGACTATTCATGATTGTAAATGATCGGCCCCATGTGACCACATACAGTAAGCCGTGGCCAGACCAGGAAGGAGCGACAGCCGACGGGGGACCCGGGTAAGTATTTTCTGACCAGCGGGGGGGCGCACAGGGGGTGGGAGGGCGGCGGACACATAGATCTTTATTTTAAACACTATTATTCATATTTTCTCTGCAGCAAACGCTGCTGCAGGGAACATATGAATCGCAGCTTCAGCACCATGTGGGGGGGACAGCGCTTACTGTAGCGCTGTCTCCTGCACGCACACGGACCCCAGACGGAGAATGTCCGTGTGAGGTCCGTGTTTTACACGGACCCATTGACTCTATTGGGTCCGTGTAATACGTGCGCTCCCACGAACACTGACATGTCTCTGTGTTTGGCACACGGAGACACGGTCCGCAAAAAATCAATGACATCTGAACAGATGCATTGATTTTTATGGGTCTACGTGTGTCAGTGTCTCCGGTACGTGAGGAAACTGTCACCTCACGTACCGGAGCCACTGACGTGTGAAACCGGCCTTAAAGGGACATCTAAACTCTACTTATTTTGTGCTGCTTTTCTTTTTTTGATAATATATATACAGTCATATGAAAAAGTTTGGGCACCCCTATTAATGTTAAGCTTAATGTTTTATAAAAATGTTTTTTTTTTGCAACAGCTATTTCAGTTTCATATATCTAATAACTGTTGGACACAGTAATGTTTCTGCCTTGAAATGAGGTTTATTGTACTAACAGAAAATGTGCAATCTGCATTGAAACAAAATTTGAAAGGTGCATAAGTATGGGCACCCTTATCATTTTCTTGTTTTAAATACTCCTACCTACTTTTTACTGACTTACTAAAGCACTTTTTTTGGTTTTGTAACCTCATTGAGCTTTGAACTTCATAGCCAGGTGTATGCAATCATGAGAAAAGCTACTTAAAGTGGCCACTTGCAAGTTGTTCTCCTGTTTGAATCTCCTCCGAAGAGTGGCATCACGGGCTCCTCAAAACAACTGTCAAATGATCTGAAAACAAAGATTATTCAACATAGTTGTTCAGGGGAAGGATACAAAAAGCTGTCTCAGAGGTTTAACCTGTCAATTTCCACTGTGAGGAGCATAGTAAGGAAATGGAAGAACACAGGTACAGTTCTTGTTAAGGCCAGAAGTGGCAGGACAAGAAAAACATCAGAAAGGCAGAGAAGAAGAATGGTGAGATCAGTCAAGGACAATCCTCAGGCCACCTCCAGAGATCTGCAGCATCAACTTGCTGCAGATGGTGTCACTGTGCATCGGTCAACTATACAACGCACTTTGCACAAAGAGAAGCTGTATGGGAGAGTGATGCAAAAGAAGCCGTTTCTGCAAGCACGCCACAAACAGAGTCGGCTGAGGTATGCAAAAGCACATTTGGAGAAGCCAATTTCTTTTTGGAAGAAGGTCCTGTGGACTCATGAAACCAAGATTGAGTTGTTTGGTAATCCAAAAAGGCGTTATGCATGGCGGCAAAAAAACAAGGTGCGATGTATAGTTGACCGATGCACAGTGACACCATCTGCAGCAAGTTGATGCTGCAGCTCTCTGGAGATGGTCTGAGGATTGTCCTTGACTGATTTCACCATTCTTCTTCTCTGCCTTTCTGATGTTTTTCTTGTCCTGCCACTTCTGGCCTTAACAAGAACTGTACCTGTGTTCTTCCATTTCCTTACTATGTTCCTCACAGTGGAAATTGACAGGTTAAATCTCTGAGACAGCTTTTTGTATCCTTCCCCTGAACAACTATGTTGAATAATCTTTGTTTTCAGATCATTTGACAGTTGTTTTGAGGAGCCCATGATGCCACTCTTCAGAGGAGATTCAAACAGGAGAACAACTTGCAAGTGGCCACTTTAACCCCTTCCCGACCCATGACGCCTATGCGGCGTCATGGAATGATCGCATCCCTGCAGATCGGGTGAAAGGGTTAATTCCTATTTTACCCGATCTGCAGGGAGAGGGGGAGTTGTACTTCAGCCTAGGGGGGGTGGCTTTGCCCCCACGTGGCTACGATCGCTCTGATTGGCTGTTGAAAGTGCAACAGCCAATCAGAGCAATTTGCAATATTTCACCTATGAAAATGGTGAAATATTGCAATCCAGCCATGGCCGATGCTGCAATAGCATCTGCCATGGCTGGAAATCATGTTCTGGCCCCCCCCACCGCCCCCGATCTCCTCCCCAGTCCTCCGTTCTGTCCGGTACCCCCCTCCGTCCCCCTGTTCGCTCCCCCGTGCTCCTGTCCGCTCCCCCGTGCTCCTGTCCGCTCCCCCCGTCCTCCGATCCCCCCCCCTGTGCTCCGATCCACCCCCCCACCACCCCCGCATACTTACCGAGCCTCCCGAAGTCGGCCGGTCTTCTCCCTGGGCGCCGCCATCTTCCAAAATGGCGGGCGCATGCTCAGTGCGCCCGCCGAATCTGCAGGCTGGCAGATTCATTACAAAGTACATTTTGATCGCTGTGGTAGGTTCTACCACAGCGATCAAAATAAAAAAATAATAAATAAACCCCCCCCCTTTATCACCCCCATAGGTAGGGACAATAATAAAATAAAGAAAATATTTTTTTTTCTTTTTCCACTAGGGTTAGAACTAGGGGTAGGGTTAGGGGTAGGGTTAGGGTTAGGGTTACGGGTAGGGTTAGGGGTAGGGTTATGGCATGTGCACACAGAGCGGATCGGCCGCGGATCCGCAGCGGATCGGCAGCGGATCCGCAGCGGATCGGCCGCGGATCCGCAGCGGATCGGCCGCGGATCCGCAGCGGATCGGCCGCGGATCGGCAGCGGATCGGCAGCGGATCCGCAGCGGATCGGCCGCGGATCCGCAGCGGATAGGCCGCGGATCCGCAGCGGATCGGCAGCGGATTGGCCGCGGATCCGCAGCGGATTGGCCGCGGATCCGCAGCGGATAGGCCGCGGATCTGCAGCGGATTGGCCGCGGATCCGCAGCGGATAGGTCGCGGATCCGCAGCGGATCGGCAGCGGATTGGCCGCGGATCCGCAGCGGATAGGCCGCGGATCTGCAGCGGATCGGCAGCGGATTGGCCGCGGATCCGCAGCGGATTGGCCGCGGATCCGCAGCGGATTGGCCACTGCGAATTCGAAGCAGTTTTCCATCAGGTTTACAGTACCATGTACACCTAAGGAAAACCAAATCCGCTGTGCCCATGGTGCGGAAAATTCCGTGCAGAAACGCTGCATTGTATTTTCCGCAGCATGTCAATTCTTTGTGCAGATTCCGCAGCGTTTTACACCTGTTCCTCAATAGGAATCCGCAGGTGAAATCCGCACAAAAAAACACTGGAAATCTGCTGTAAATCCGCAGGCAAAACGCAGTGCCTTTTACCTGCAGATTTTTCAAAAATCGTGCGGAAAAATCTCACACGAATCCGCAACGTGGGCACATAGCCTTAGGGTTAGGGTTGGAATTAGAGTTAGGGTTGGAATTAGGGCTAGGGTTTGAAATAGGGTTAAGATTAGGCTTGTGGTTAGGGTTACGGATAGGGTTAGGGGTGTGTTGGGGTTACAGTTGTGGTTAGGGTTGGGATTAGGGTTACGGTTGGGATTAGGGTTAGGATTAGGGTTGGAATTAGGGTTACGGTTGTGTTGCGGTTAGGGTTGTGGTTAGGGGTGTGTTGGGGTTAGGGTTGTGATTAGGGTTATGGCTACAGTTGGGATTAGGATTAGGGGTGTGTTGGGGTTAGTGTTGAAGTTAGAATTGAGGGGTTTCCACTGTTTAGGCACATCAGGGGTCTCCAAACGCAACATGGCGCCACCATTGATTCCAGCCAATCTTGCGTTCAAAAAGTCAAATGGTGCTCCCACCCTTCCAAGCCCCGACGTGCGCCCAAACAGTGGTTTACCCCCACAATTGGGGTACCAGCGTACTCAGGACAAACTGGGCAACAACTGTTGGGGTCCAATTTCTCCTGTTACCCTTGTAAAAATAAAAAATTACTTGCTAAAACATAATTTTTGAGGAAAGAACAATTATTTTTTATTTTCACGGCTCTGCGTTATAAACTTCTGTGAAGCACTTGGGGGTTGAAAGTGCTCACCACACATCTAGATAAGTTCCTTCGGGGGTCTAGTTTCCAAAATGGGGTCATTTGTGGGGTGTTTCTACTGTTTAGGCACATCAGGGGCTCTGCAAATGCAATGTGACGCCCGCAGACCATTCCATCAAAGTCTGCATTTCAAATGTCACTACTTCCCTTCCGAGCCCTGACGTGTGCCCAAACAGTGGTTTACCCCCACATATGGGGTATCAGCGTACTCACAACAAACTGGGCAACAAATATTGGGGTCCAAATTCTCCTGTTACCCTTGTGAAAATAAAAAATTGCTTGCTAAAACATCTTTTTTGAGGAAAGAAAAATGATTTTTTATTTTCACGGCTCTGCGTTGTAAACTTCTGTGAAGCACTTGGGGGTTGAACGTGCTCACCACACATCTAGATAAGTTCCTTGGGGGGTCTAGTTTCCAAAATGGGGTCACTTGTGGGGGGTTTCTACTGTTTAGGCATATCAGGGGCTCTGCAAACGTAACATGATGCCCGCAGACCATTCCATCAAAGTCTGCATTCCAAAACGTCACTACTTCCCTTCCGAGCCCCGGCATGTGCCCAAACAGTGGTTTACCCCCACATATGGGGTATCAGCGTACTCAGGAGAAACTGGACAACAATTTTTGGGGTCCAATTTCTCCTGTTACTCTTGCAAAAATAAAAAATTCTGGGCTAAAAAAATATTTTTGAGGAAAGGAAACACATTTATTATTTTCACGGCTCTGCGTTATAAACTTCTGTGAAGCACTTGGGGGTTCAAAGTGCTCACTACACATCTAGATAAGTTCCCTTGGGGGTCTAGTTTCCAAAATGGAGTCACTTGTGGGGAGTTCCTACTGTTTAGGCACATCAGGGGCTCTGCAAACGCAACCTGATGCCCGCAGAGCATTCCATCAAAGTCTGCATTTCAAAACGTCACTACTTCCCTTCCGAACCCCGACGTGTGCCAAAACAGTGGTTTACCCCCACATATGGGGTATCAGCGTACTCAGGAGAAACTGGAAAACAACTTTTGGGGTCCAATTTCTCCTATTACCCTTGGGAAAATAAAAAATTGTGGGCTAAAAAATCATTTTTGAGAAAAGAAAAATTATTTTTTATTTTCATGGCTCTGCGTTATAAACTTCTGTGAAGCACTTGGGGGTTCAAAGTGCTCACCACACATCTAGAATAGTTCCTTGGGAGGTCTAGTTTCCAAAATGGGGTCACTTGTGCGGGAGCTCCAATGTTTAGGCACACAGGGGCTCTCCAAACGCGACATGGTGTCCGCTAATGATTGGAGCTAATTTTCCATTCAAAAAGCCAAATGGCGTGCCTTCCCTTCCAAGCCCTGCCGTGCGCCCAAACAGTGGTTTACCCCCACATATGGGGTATCATCGTACTCAGGACAAACTGGACAACAACATTTGGGGTCCAATTTCTCCTATTACCCTTGGGAAAATAAAAAATTCTGGGCTAAAAATCATTTTTGAGGAAAGAAAAATTATTTTTTTATTTTCACGGCTCTGCGTTATAAACTTCTGTGAAGCACCTGGGGGTTATAAGTGCTCACTATGCATCTAGATAAGTTCCTTGGGGGGTCTAGTTTCCAAAATGGGGTCACTTGTAGGGGAGCTCCAATGTTTAGGCACACAGGGGCTCTCCAAACGCGACATGGTGTCTGCTAACGATTGGAGCTAATTTTCCATTCAAAAAGTCAAATGGCACGCCTCCCCTTCCGAGCCTTGCCGTGCACCCAAACAGTGGTTTACCCCCACATATGAGGTATCGGCATACTCAGGAGAAATTGCCCAACAAATTTTAGGATCCATTTTATCCTGTTGCCCATGTGAAAATGAAAGAATTGAGGCTAAAATAAATTTTGTGTGAAAAAAAAGTACTTTTTCATTTTTGCGGATCAATTTGTGAAGCACCTGGGGGTTTAAAGTGCTCACTATGCCTCTAGATGAGTTCCTTGGGGGGTCTAGTTTCCAAAATGGGGTCACTTGTGGAGGAGCTCCATTGTTTAGGCACACAGGGGCTTTCCAAACGCGACATGGTGTCCGCTAACGATGGAGATAATTTTTCATTCAAAAAGTCAAATGGCGCTCCTTCCCTTCCGAGCCTTACCATGTGCCCAAACAGTGGTTTACCCCCACATGTGAGGTATTGGTGTACTCAGGAGAAATTGCCCAACAAAATTTAGGATCCATTTTATCCTGTTGCCCATGTGAAAATGAAAAAATTGAGGCTAAAATAATTTTTTTGTGAAAAAAAAGTACTTTTTCATTTTTACGGATCAATTTGTGAAGCACCTGGGGGTTTAAAGTGCTCACTATGCTTCTAGATAAGTTCCTTGGGGGGTCTAGTTTCCAAAATGGGGTCACTTGTGGGGGAGCTCCAATGTTTAGGCACACGGGGGCTCTCCAAACGCGACATGGTGTCCGCTAAAGATTGGAGCCAATTTTTCATTGAAAAAGTCAAATGGCGCTCCTTCCCTTCCGAGCCCTGCCGTGCGCCCAAACAGTGGTTTACCCCCACATATGAGGTATCAGCGTACTCAGGACAAATTGGACAACAACGTCCGTGGTCCAGTTTCTCCTTTTACCCTTGGGAAAATAAAAAAAAATTCGCTAAAATATCATTTTTGTGACTAAAAAGTTAAATGTTCATTTTTTACTTCCATGTTGCTTCTGCTGCTGTGAAACACCTGAAGGGTTAATAAACTTATTGAATGTGGTTTTGAGCACCTTGAGGGGTGCAGTTTTTAGAATGGTGTCACTTTTGGGTATTTTCAGCCATATAGAACCCTCAAACTGACTTCAAATGTGAGGTGGTCCCTAAAAAAAATGGTTTTGTAAATTTTGTTGTAAAAATGAGAAATCACTGGTCAAATTTTAACCCTTATAACTTCCTAGCAAAAAAAAAATTTGTTTCCAAAATTGTGCTGATGTAAAGTAGACATGTGGGAAATGTTATTTATTAACTATTTTGTGTCACATAACTCTCTGGTTTAACAGAATAAAAATTCAAAATGTGAAAATTGCGAAATTTTCAAAATTTTTGCCAAATTTCCGTTTTTTTCACAAATAAACTCAGAAATTATCGACCTAAATTTACCACTAACATGAAGCCCAATATGTCACGAAAAAACAATCTCAGAATCACTAGGATCCGTTGAAGCGTTCCTGAGTTATTACCTCATAAAGGGACACTGGTCAGAATTGCAAAAAACGGCAAGGTCATGAAGGGGTTGTAGCTTTTCTCATGATTGCATACACCTGGCTATGAAGTTCAAAGCTCAATGAGGTTACAAAACCAAAAAAAGTGCTTTAGTAAGTCAGTAAAAAGTAGGTAGGAGTATTTAAAACAAGAAAATGATAAGGGTGCCCATACTTATGCACCTGTCAAATTTTGTTTGAATGCAGATTGCACATTTTCTGTTAGTACAATAAACCTAATTTCAAGGCAGAAACATTACTGTGTCCAACAGTTATTAGATATATGAAACTGAAATAGCTGTTGCAAAAAAAACAATTTTTATACAACATTAAGCTTAAGATTAAAAGGGGTGCCCAAACTTTTTCATATGACTGTATATATATATATATATATATATATATATATATATATATATATATATATATATATATATATATATATATAATCTACTATATAATTTTCTAAGGATCACTTCCGTCTGTCTGTCCTTCTGTCACGGATATTCATTGGTCGCGGCCTCTATCTGTCATGGAATCCAAGTCGCTGATTGGTCGTGGCACAACAGCCACGACCAATCAGCGACGGCCACAGTCTGGCGGAAAAATCCTCCCCGCAGTCAGGGCCCGCTCCGTACTCCCCTCCAGTCTGCCCTCACACAGGGTTAATGGCAGCGGTAACGGACCGCGTTATGTCGCGGGTAACGCACTCCGTTACCGCAGCTATTAACCCTGTGTGACCAACTTTTTACTATTCATGGTGCCTATGCGGCATGAATAGTGAAAGGATCTAATGTTAAAAATAATAAAAAACATAAAAAATCGTTATATACTCACTGTCCGTCGGCCCCTGGATCGACAACAGGCCTTTCCCGCTCGCGACGCTCCGGTAACCGGCGGTCCATGCTGCGATCTCGCGAGATGATGATGTAGCGGTCTCGCGAGACCGCTACGTCATCATCTCGCGAGACCTCAATGCACTCTTGGGACCGGAGCGCACGAGCAGCGTCGGTAACCGCTTCGCTTGGATCCGTAAGGTGACTATATAACTATTTTTTATTTTATTTCTTTTTTTTTTAACAGGGATATGATGCCCACATTGCTATATACTACGTGGGCTGGGCAATATACTACATGGGCTGGGCAATATACTACGTGGGCTGGGCAATATACTACGTGACTATACAACGTGGGCTGCGCAATATACAACGTGGGCTGTGCTATATACAACGTGGGCTGCGCAATATACTACGTGGCTGGGCAATATACTACGTGACTATACAACGTGGGCTGCGCAATATACAACGTGGGCTATGCTATATACAACGTGGGCTGCGCAATATACTACGTAGGCTGCGCAATATACTACATGGGCTGCGCAATATACTACATGGACTGCGCAATGTACAACGTGGACTGCGCGATGTACTACGTGGCTGTGCAATATGCTGCGTGGGCTGTGCTATACACTACGCATACATATTCTAGAATACCCGATGCGTTAGAATCGGGCCACCATCTAGTATATATATATACACTCACTGGCCACTTTATTAGGTACACCTGTCCAACTTCTTGTTAACACTTAATTTCTAATCAGCCAATCACATGGCGGCAACTCAGTGCATTTAGGCATGTAGACATGGTCAAGACAATCTCCTCCAGTTCAAACCGAGCATCAGTATGGGGAAGAAAGGTGATTTGAGTGCCTTTGAACGTGGCATGGTTGTTGGTGCCAGAAGGGCTGGTCTGAGTATTTCAGAAACTGCTGATCTACTGGGATTTTCACGCACAACCATCTCTAGGGTTTACAGAGAATGGTCCGAAAAAGAAAAAAAATCCAGTGAGCGGCAGTTCTGTGGGCGGAAATGCCTTGTTGATGCCAGAGGTCAGAGGAGAATGGGCAGACTGGTTCGAGCTGATAGAAAGGCAACAGTGACTCAAATCGCCACCCGTTACAACCAAGGTAGGCCTAAGAGCATCTCTGAACGCACAGTGCGTCGAACTTTGAGGCAGATGGGCTACAGCAGCAGAAGACCACACCGGGTACCACTCCTTTCAGCTAAGAACAGGAAACTGAGGCTACAATTTGTACAAGCTCATCGAAATTGGACAGTAGAAGATTGGAAAAACGTTGCTTGGTCTGATGAGTCTCGATTTCTGCTGCGACATTCGGATGGTAGGGTCAGAATTTGGCGTAAACAACATGAAAGCATGCCTGGATCCATCCTGCCTTGTATGGAGCATCTTTGGGATGTGCAGCCGACAAATCTGCGGCAACTGTGTGATGCCATCATGTCAATATGGACCAAAATCTCTGAGGAATGCTTCCAGCACCTTGTTGAATCTATGCCACGAAGAATTGAGGCAGTTCTGAAGGCAAAAGGGGGTCCAACCCGTTACTAGCATGGTGTACCTAATAAAGTGGCCGGTGAGTGTATACAGGTCCTTCTCAAAAAATTAGCATATAGTGTTAAATTTCATTATTTACCATAATGTAATGATTACAATTAAACTTTCATATATTATAGATTCATTATCCACCAACTGAAATTTGTCAGGTCTTTTATTGTTTTAATACTGATGATTTTGGCATACAACTCCTGATAACCCAAAAAACCTGTCTCAATAAATTAGCATATTTCACCCGTCCAATCAAATAAAAGTGTTTTTTAATAACAAACAAAAAAACCATCAAATAATAATGTTCAGTTATGCACTCAATACTTGGTCGGGAATCCTTTGGCAGAAATGACTGCTTCAATGCGGCGTGGCATGGAGGCAATCAGCCTGTGACACTGCTGAGATGTTATGGAGGCCCAGGATGCTTCAATAGCGGCCTTAAGCTCATCCAGAGTGTTGGGTCTTGCGTCTCTCAACTTTCTCTTCACAATATCCCACAGATTCTCTATGGGGTTCAGGTCAGGAGAGTTGGCAGGCCAATTGAGCACAGTAATACCATGGTCAGTAAACCATTTACCAGTGGTTTTGGCACTGTGAGCAGGTGCCAGGAAGCATGAAGTACTCCAAAATCTCCTGATAGCTAGCTGCATTGACCCTGCCCTTGATGAAACACAGTGGACCAACACCAGCAGCTGACATGGCACCCCACACCACTGACTGTGGGTACTTGACACTGGACTTCAGGCATTTTGGCATTTCCTTCTCCCCAGTCTTCCTCCAGACTCTGGCACCTTGATTTCCGAATGACATGCAAAATTTGCTTTCATCAGAAAAAAGTACTTGGGACCACTTAGCAACAGTCCAGTGCTGCTTCTCTGTAGCCCAGGTCAGGCGCTTCTGCCGCTGTTTATGGTTCAAAAGTGGCTTTACCTGGGGAATGCGGCACCTGTAGCCCATTTCCTGCACACGCCTGTGCACGGTGGCTCTGGATGTTTCCACACCAGACTCAGTCCACTGCTTCCTCAGGTTCCCCAAGGTCTGGAATCGGTCCTTCTCCACAATCTTCCTCAGGGTCCGGTCACCTCTTCTCGTTGTACAGCGTTTTCTGCCACATTGTTTCCTTCCAACAGACTTACCATTGAGGTGCCTTGATACAGCACTCTGGGAACAGCCTATTTGTTGAGAAATTTCTTTCTGGGTCTTACCCTCTTGCTTGAGGGTGTCAATGATGGCCTTCTTGACATCTGTCAGGTCGCTAGTCTTACCCATGATGGGGGTTTTGAGTAATGAACCAGGCAGGGAGTTTTTAAAAGCCTCAGGTATCTTTTGCATGTGTTTAGAGTTAATTAGTTGATTCAGAAGATTAGGGTAATAGGTCGTTTAGAGAACCTTTTCTTGATATGCTAATTTATTGAGACAGGTTTTTTGGGTTATCAGGAGTTGTAGGCCAAAATCATCAGTATTAAAACAATAAAAGACCTGACAAATTTCAGTTGGTGGATAATGAATCTATAATATATGAAAGTTTAATTGTAATCATTACATTATGGTAAATAATTAAATTTAACACTATATGCTAATTTTTTGAGAAGGACCTGTATATATATATATATATATATATATATATATATATATATATATATATATATATATATATATATATATATATATATATATATATATATATATATATATACAGACACACTCCTATACTATGTAGACATTTCTTTTGTCTAGTCTATTCTAACCTGTCAGTGTCATTTTACTGTATACCACACTGAATTGCCAGCTTTTCTAAAGGACACCGGTGCATATTTATCGCAAGTCTCACTGATGGTCCTTGTGATGTGCGAGTTTTTCTCGCACCCATATACTTTCAATGGCGAGTCTCGACCGATATACGGTGGAAATCGCAGCATGCTGTGATTTCTCTCGTATGTATAATACGGTTGAGAAAACAACGGATGATGGGAGCTGCTCCATAGATTGACATTGGTCCAAGTGCTATGCAATTTTTTTTCTTGCATAGCACTCGTCCGTATTATACTCTAGTGTGACTGCAGCCTAAGGGCTCATACCCATTTGCGAAAAAAAAGGTCCGTAATCTGGACCGAAAAAAATGGACGAGTGCTATGCGAGTACAATGCGATTTTTCTCACTTGCCACCCGTATGACATCCGTATGTAATGCGTTTTTTTTCTCTGCTACTATTTTTCTACAATCATTTACTGGATCATTTACACTGTTCCATGCCACAGAATGGTAAGATATCTGTAAAAATCGGACAGCACTCGTATGATGCAAGTGCTGTAGGATTTTCTTCTCGCACCCATTGACTTGCATTGGCGAGTCTCGTCCAAGATACGCAGCATGCTGCAATTTTTGTCTCAGTCTGATTTCAGCTGAGAAAAAAATCGCAGATGAGATGTCACCCATTGAATAATATTGGTCAGAGTGCAATCTGATTTTTTATCGGATTGCACTCGTCCGTTTTTCTCGCAAATGAGTATGAGCCCTAAGGAAGAGACTGGTGTAAAAACCCTGCCCTGAATATACCCGGGGTTAAATTGGCCTAGGCCAAATTATACCCCTCCAGGGCCAGAATATACCCCAGCTGCTGTAGATCAGATTTTTCACACTTTTGGGAACCATTGAGTGATATACTTAATAACGGGGCCCCAGTCAGTGCACAGGGGCTCCAGGCAGCGCACATGGGGGCAGAGACAGCGTATGGGGACCCAGACATGGCACAGGATTGAGTGATATACTTAAGAACGGGGCCCCAGACAGCGCACAGGGGGGCAGAGACAGGACACAGGGGGGCAGAGACAGCGCACAGGGGCCCTGCACATTGTCTCTTCCCCCCCTTGCGTGCTCTCTCTGCCCCCCTGTGCTGTCTCTGCCTCCCTGTGTGCTGCCTGAGGCCCCTGTATGCTGCATGGGGCTTCATTCGCTGCCTCTGCACCCCCCCCCCCCCCCCCCTTGTGCTACCTGGGAACCCGTTCGCTGTCTCTGCCCCCTGTGTGCTGCCTGGGGCCCTTGTGCACTGCCTGGGGCCCCGTGTGCTGCCTGGGACCCCGTTCGCTGACTCGCCTCCCACCCCCCCCCCTTGTGTTGCCTGGGGCCCCATTATTGAATAAATCAGTCAATGGTTCTCAAAAGCCTTAAAAATCTGATCTACAGCAGCTGGGGTATATTCTGACCCGGAGGGTTCATCTGGCCTGTTACAGCAGGAGAGACTTCTACCAAGATGCCCCAAATCTGTAAGGCTATGTGCACACGTTGCGGACTAGCCTTAGGAATTTCTGGTGCGGATTCTGCATCTCTTGGCAGAAAACGCAGCTGCAGACTTGTCGCGGTTTTTGTGCGGATCAGCAGTGTTTGGTGCAGTTTTGCTGCAGATTTTTTGTGGATTTACTGCTTTTTTTTACCCCTGCGGTTTTCTATAATGGAATGCGTACAAGAACGCTGCAGATCCGCAAAAAAGAAGTGATATGCTACTTCTTTTAATCCGCAGCGTTTCCACACGGAATTTTCCGCACCATCTGCACAGCGTTTTTTTCTCATTTATTTACATTGTACTGTAAATCAATTGCGGATCTGCAGTGTTTCTGCACTGCAACGTGTGCAGATACCGTAAGAGAGAGAGCACCAGATCCCCGAGACTGAGCTCAGGGCAGAGAAATAGGGGTGTAATGGGAAAACAGAGAGTTCTAAGGGGGAACACAATAATAAACACAAGCTGTTCCGTACACCTTACACTCATGTGGCTCCGTACATCTCGTACACACGGCTCCGCTCCGTACACCTCGTACACGGCTCCGCTCCGTACACCTCGTACACACACGGCTCTGCTCCGTACACCTCGTACACACACGGCTCCGCTCCGTACACCTCGTACACACACGGCTCCGCTCCGTACACCCTGTACACACACGGCTCTGCTCCGTACACCTCATACACACACGGTTCCGCTCCGTACACCTCGTACACACACGGCTCCGCTCCTTACATCTCGTACACACACGGCTCCGCTCCGTACACCTCGTACACACACGGCTCCGCTCCGTACACCCTGTACACACACGGCTCTGCTCCGTACACCTCATACACACACGGTTCCGCTCCGTACACCTCGTACACACACGGCTCCGCTCCTTACATCTCGTACACACACGGCTCCGCTCCGTACACCTCGTACACACACGGCTCCGCTCCGTACACCCTGTACACACACGGCTCCGCTCTGTACACCTCGTACACACACGGCTCCGCTCCGTACACCTCGTACACACGCGGCTCTGCTACATCCACCCTGTAAACCCCTCCTGACCCCACACATAAACTTCCCCTCATCCAGCACCATGACAACCAGCACAGCAGAGTCCTGCATACACTGAGGCCCCTGATCATGTGACCCCTGACTCCTCCCCTCCTGTGACCTCATCCCAGGTCCTGTGCGCACAGAACAGCCATATATGTGGTGTGCGCAGGGCCGGCTCCAGGTTTTCATGGGCCCTTGGGCGACAGAACCTCAGTGGGCCCCCTTGTGGAGCAAATCATGTGGCGACAGTAAAACAGCAGGGACCACAGAGACCCAAATATTTTATTTAGAAAAAAACTATGTAAACTTTATAAAAACACTAGTGCAAAATAGAGAAAGTGCAATATATCAGGGAAACTTTTGATAAATTTGCTTCTCTGTAAGTTGTAAACTTCTAAACAAATTTAAACAATTTATGCCTTTTGCTAGATCTTTAACAGTAGTTACTTTTCTTAGGTGCTCCTTTAAACCTTTCTTCCCCATCTATTCCCTACCTACAAAAACTCCCCACTCTGTGTGCACCTGCAGTGTGGACCACTGACCCCAATATTTAATCAATTGTGTCATTGCTAGGATTACTCCCACCCCCCAAAATCCCACAGAAAGTAGTAATGCCCCTACTGTGCAACGACATGTATGGGCCTTTGAAGGATATAAATATATAAATACAATTGTAAATGCATTAATTTAAAAAAAACCACAATACTAAGTGCTATTTACATGAACTCTGTATTTACTGTCAGTGTACATGTAACACAGTGATCACTGGTGACATTATACACAGGAGCTCTGTATATAGTGTCAGTGTACAGGTAATACAGGGATCACCAGTGACATTATACACAGGAGCTCTGTAAAAAGTGCCAGTGTACAGGTAATACAGTGATCACCACTGCCAGTGACATTATATACAGGAGCTCTGTATATAGTATACAGTGTATAGTGTCAGTGCACAGGTAATACACTGACTCACCAGTGACGTCTCTAGCTGAAGTCCTTCATCTTTGCTTTTCTCATTCATGCAGCACAGACCGCCATCGCTTCTTCCAGCCAGGACTCGCCTCTGCATAAAAAAAACACAGTTATCTAGAGCACATTCCCCACTTTTTCCCTTTCTTCTACACTACACATCTGAATACAGAGGTCCACCCACAATCAATATATAATTGGTTATTATGCAACCTCATAGATTGCAAGCTTACGAGTCCCCCATCATGTGCAGTCCCCCTTACCTCCCACTTCATGTGCAGTCCTCCTTACCCCCACTTCATCATGTTCAGCCCAACTCCCCCACTTCATCATGTGCAGCCCAACTCCCCCACTTCATCATGTGCAGCCCAACTCCTCCTTCATCATGTGCAGTCCTCCTTAACCCCCAAATTCCATCATGTGCAGCCTCCTTTAACCCCCCAAATTCCGTCATGTGCATCCTCCTTTAACCCCCCAAATTCCATCATGTGCAGCCTCCTTTAACCCCCAAATTCCATCATGTGCAGCCTCCTTTAACCCCCAAATTCCATCATGTGCAGCCTCCTTTAACCCCCCCAAATTCCATCATGTGCAGCCTCCTTTAACCCCCCCCAAATTCCATCATGTGCAGCCTCCTTTATCCCCCCAAATTCCATCATGTGCAGCCTCCTTTAACTCCCCAAATTCCATCATGTGCAGCCTCCTTTAACCCCCCCAAATTCCATCATGTGCAGCCTCCTTTATCCCCCCAAATTCCATCATGTGCAGCCTCCTTTAACTCCCCAAATTCCATCATGTGCAGCCTCCTTTAACCCCCCCAAATTCCATCATGTGAAGCCTCCTTTAACCCCCCAAATTCCATCATGTGCAGCCTCCTTTAACTCCCCAAATTCCATCATGTGCAGCCTCCTTTAACCCCCCCAAATTCCATCATGTGAAGCCTCCTTTAACCCCCCAAAATTCCGTCATGTGAAGCCTCCTTTAACCCCCCAAAATTCCGTCATGTACAGCCTCCTTTAACCCCCAAATTCCATCATGTGCAGCCTCCTTTAATCCCCCCAAATTCCACCATGTGCATCCTCCTTTAACCCCCAAAATTCCATCATGTGCAGCCTCCTTTAACCCCCCAAATTCCGTCATGTGCAGCCTCCTTTAACCCCCCAAATTCCAACATGTGCAGCCTCCTTTAACCCCCCAAATTCCGTCATGTGAAGCCTCCTTTAACCCCCCAAAATTCCGTCATGTGCAGCCTCCTTTAACCCCCCCAAGTTCCATCATGTGCTGCCTCCTTTAATCCCCCCAAACTCCATCATGTGCAGCCTCCTTTAACACCCCCAAATTCCATCATGTGCAGCCTCCTTTAACCCCCCAAATTCCATCATGTGCAGCCTCCTTTAACCCCCCAAATTCCGTCATGTGCAGCCTCCTTTAACCCCCCCAAGTTCCATCGTGTGCAGCCTCCTTTAATCCCCCCAAACTCCATCATGTGCAGCCTCCTTTAACCCCCCAAATTCCATCATGTGCAGCCTTCTTTATCCCCCCAAATTCCATCATGTGCAGCCACCTTTAACCCCCCAAATTCCGTCATGTGCAGCCTCCTTTAACCCCCCAAATTCCATCATGTGCAGCCTCCTTTAACCCCCAAAACTCCATCATGTGCAGCCTCCTTTCACCCCTCCCCACTTCTTCATTTGCAGTTACCCACCATTTAATTTAAAAAAAAAAAAAAAGGTTTTTTTATACTTACATCACCACTCGCTCCCTTGCAGCGCCTCTCTGCTAGCGTCCTGGCCGGGACATGTCGGCACGTGCGCGATGACGTCATCGCGCACGCCTGACACCTGACCCGGAAGCATAGAGAGATATCATGGAGCCTGGAGGGAGCAGGAGCTGTGCAGCCGTCAAGCTGACAGCCGCGCACAAAGCTCCCGGACCCGGCGCGGACGTGTGCGCCGACTGTGACTGCTGCCGGCCGCTTCACAGTGCAGCGCACACGGCCGCGCACAATTTGATGCAGCTTTGCACACAATTTGCAGCTTTACAGCCACCACCAGGCGGCCGGCCCTGATCAGCTGCAGGGGGAGCGGCCCGGGGGGCATTTGCATCTTTGCAACCCGGCCCAGTCCGCCCCTGCTAGGGGGGCCCCCAGAAGTCAGGGGGCCCCGGCATCTGCCCGACCCTGCCGTGTGCGGCTCTGCAGGTGGAGGTAGGTGCTGGAGGTTCCCCATTATTGGGCGCGGGGGCAGTAACCCCTTCAGTGCTGAGACTATTTTGGTGTCTTTGTGTTGATACTTTTTGAAAATCCTACTTGTTACCTTTTCCCCTGATAGATACGACCCAACTATAAAAGACAGTACCGCCATCCTCCCACACACAATATAATGTTCCCCCAGTACCGCCATCCTACACACAGTATAATGTTCCCACAGTACCGCGTAGCTCCCAACCGTCCCTCATTGTGCGGGACTGTCCCGGTTTTGTTGCTTCGCCCCGCTGTCCCGCACGGGACGCTCTGATCCCGCCCCTCTCCCTTCTTGAAGACGATACTCACCTCACCTTGCTCCAGCGATGCCTGGTCTCGGCGTACACAGCTCATCCTGAATGAGCGGTCACGTGGCACCGCTCATTAAGGTCATGAATATGCGCATATTCATGACCTTAATGAGCGGTATCACGTGACCGCTCACGCAGGAAGAGGGTGCTGTGCCGGAGTCGGGACAGAGCAAGGGGGATGTCGGCGCGGCCACGCATTGTGGGACAGGTGAGTATGGGGGACGGGGGGATGAAGGAGGACATAAGCCGGCGCGCCATGCAAGATGGGAGCGGGAGCGGGAGCGGGGGGGGGGGGGGTGGAGAGATAAGCCATGCATTCAGGGGGGAATATGAGCCATGCATACAGGGGGGGGAATATGAGCCATGCATACAGGGGGGGGAATATGAGCCATGCATACAGGGGGGGGAATATGAGCCATGCATACAGGGGGGGGGATATGAGCCATGCATAGAGGAGGGGGGGATATGAGCAATGTATATGGGATGGGAGGGAGATGAGCCATGCATACAGGAGCGGGGGTCATTATACAGTATTGAGCATCATGTGGGATCATTATACAGTATGGAGAACTGTGTGTGGCCATTATACAGTATTGAGCATCATGTGTGGTCGTAATACAGTATGGAGCATCATGTGTGGCCATTATACAGTATGGAGCATCATGTGCGGTCATTATACAATATGGAGCATCATGTGCGGTCATTATACAGTATGGAGCATCATGTGTGGCCATTATACAGTATGGAGCATCATGTGCGGTCATTATACAGTATGGAGCATCATGTGGGGCCATTATACAGTATGGAGCATCATGTGCGGTCATTATACAGTATGGAGCATCATGTGTGGCCATTATACAGTATGGAGCATCATGTGCGGTCATTATACAATATGGAGCATCATGTGCGGCCATTATACAATATGGAGCACTGTGTGGCCATTATACAGTATGGAGCATCATGTGTCCATTATACAGTATTGAGCATCATGTGTGGCCATTATACGGTGGGGCCATTATACAGTATGGAGCATCATGTGTGGCCATTATACAGTATGGAGCATCATGTGCGGTCATTATACAATATGGAGCATCATGTGCGGCCATTATACAATATGGAGCACTGTGTGGCCATTATACAGTATGGAGCATCATGTGTCCATTATACAGTATTGAGCATCATGTGTGGCCATTATACGGTATGGAGCACTGTGTGGCCATATTTTTTTGTTTAATTATTGTATATGAAACAGTGTGATCAGCAGTGCTAAATGGGTGTGGTTGGGACGTGGATATGGGTGTGACTAATTATGAATGGGTGTGGTCAGAGGCGTGGCCTAAAATTTGCCGCGTTGCACGCCACAAACTTTGTCCCTCTTTCCCGTCATCAAAAGTTGGGAGGTATGGTACCGCCATCCCACACACAATATAATGTTCCCCCAGTTCTGCCATCCCCCCACACACAGTATAATGTTCCCCCAGTACCGCCATCCCCCCACACACAGTATAATGTACCACCATCCCCCCCACACACACAGTATGATAGTACAAGTTGCCCCCACAATATGGCACCACCCACCTCCTAATAAATAACTCCTCCCTCCCCCACTCCTGGTACAGATACAGATGACCTCGGGACACAGCGCCGACCTGGATCAGTTTCCCAGGGCTGGAGATGTGGCCCCCGGGGCCGGTGCTATAGATGTATGAGGGGCTGTTATCTGCGGGGGGAGCTGTACATGTAATGGAGACATTCTGGGGACAGATTATCCCAGCAGTAGAACTTTTTCTCTTCAGTGAATGTAGCTGGATTTTTCCTTGTTGTTTTCTCTTTATAATTTAATGACCTCATTCTAGGACCCCAGTGTTAGGCCCCGGCTGTCATGGCGATATATTGGGATGTGTCTATGGGGAACACAGGCCTCCCCCTCTCTGTGCCCCAGATATAATGGAGGAGGCGCTCTGCCTCTGTCTTTCTGCCTCAGATACAATAATGGATGTTGCCTCTCAGTTACCTCAGATACAATAATGGATGCTGTCTTTCATTTTTACCTCAGATATATAGGAGATGTCTTCTCTCTGTCCTCATCAAGAATGGAGAATATTTTCTTTATTGCTAAAACTGTGATATTTATTTTTCTTTTTTTAGCTGTTTCTCCACACCCCTCATTAGTGCGATCATACAGCATACAAGCCTCTGATGGCTCCGGTGATGCCCTGTACTACTGTAGTGCCGGGTATTATTCCTGCCTGTCAGTGTGATACTAATGGCCCCATACACATGAGATCGCTGTTGGCCGGACAATCATTCTGCTGATGTCTATTTCTCCCGACTCCCCCCCCACACAACTGTTCTCCTCGGCCGAGCTTTCCTGTGGTCTCTATAAATCTGTCTACCATTTGGCATATAAGGTGCACCATGTGTCTCACACTTCTTGTATGGTGTTGTACAAAAGTTGTTGATGCCAATTGTATTTTGTAACATTTTAGCACCTGTTTATTTCTGGTGATTTTCATGTAATTTAGCGGCCATTCCATCCAAACTGAACATTCCAGTATTGCCCATAAAAAAACTGTAAAAATAATTATGAAATAATATCTAATTTTATGGCATGGGATCTTAACTAAAGATGAGTGAATATCTTCGGCTCCCTCCTTATTCGACAAGCTATAGCACTTACCAAAGAATCTGCAGAGGGAACCCGGATACCTGGATTACTCCCCATAATCAGCTGTGTCACAGTCACAACACACAGGCTCTCCATGAATGTGTTGTGACTGTCACACAGCCGTGACACTTGCAATTGCAGTGCCAGACACCTGATTACCGGGAGCGATCCAGGGAGGCAGCTGAAGATATTCACTCATCACTAATTTTAACTACAACCAGTAAAAAAACCTAAACATAATTATTGTCCATTTCAAAGAAACTGTAATTTCACCACATAGTTTGAAAATACATATTCAGACATATCTGTTTCTACCATTGAAAAAAATTTGGTAAATTTCCCTATAATTTATTTATACATTTTAAGCTGTGTGAATGTAACACCCGTAACTATGGAATGGCCCTTAGGGAAATCTAAGCTGAAAATCCCCCAAAAAATGATATCCATAATAAAAAAAACCCCATAAAACTCTACATGTAGATTTTGGCATCAAATCCTTCCTGTCCGCGGTGTTCTTACAAACTTGCTTTTATAAATGCCTCAAATTTATGTGTATTAGATATGAGATCTCACAGAATAAAAAATTACAGTCCAGGGAAGAAGGGAAACATTCATTCAGGTGGCCGGTGGTGATGGAGTCAGTGACGGACTCTGGCCAGATATGTTTCTAGAGGCGTAGTAGAAGATGAAGATTTTACTCTTCGCCATGACGGCACCCTACTGGAGAGACGGATCCACCCCACAGGAACAGGAAACCTACAGAAAATAAAAGGGGGTCATCTGCCTCTCCTCCTCATTTTAGGTTTCCTGTTCCTATGGGAACGGCAGGATTCTACTACGAAGAAAACAAGTACCTGGACTAATGCATGCCGCCTGTGCAGTATCTCCGGGAACGGCAGGGGCTGCAGTCCAGAAGCAGCGTCGGGGGAGTTTACTTTTGACGGCTCCCTCCTCGTCTGATGGATGGCTAAAGTGATGACTGGGTCTGGGGAAGGCCGCTCGGCACCACTGAGGAGCATTCAGCGTGGAGCGGCGCCGGAACGAGCCCTGGCCCACAGGAAGTCAAGTAAGGTGAGGCTTCCGGAATGTGGTCCAGTGCAGAATCCCGGGCCGTGTATGCGCCAACCGCCACAGATGCTCCTGCCCCGGAAGTAGAGATTGAACTTCTGGGGCACCCAGGCCAAGGTCAGCGGTGGGGGAAGCACCGATCCGTGCATGCACAGAGCTGCAATAACGACCCGGAACTGCTAGAAGACTCCAAAAAAAAAAAAAAGAGGAGATGGTGCCTTCTATAAAAATAAAACAAGCGCTGCATCCGGCGATGCAACATGTCATCCCCAGGGACTATGGACCCTCCAATAGGAGACTCAGCAGCCCCCAAGGATCGCTCCAGCAGGGGATCCACGGATACCGGTCGCAGAAGCGACGCAGTAGACCCCAAATCCAAAACAGGACGTCGGCCTTCTGATCCGGTACCGATAGCTTCACTGGGTGAGTGTAAAACTCTGCCTATTAGGGCCCCTTTCCACTTGCGAAAAAAAAGGTCCGTAATCTGGACCGAAAAAACGGATGTAACGTATGCGATTGTCATGCGAGTGTCATGCGAGTGCATCATCCGTTTTTTGTAATCGCATCATCCGTATGACATCCGTATTACTGTCCGATTTTTACACACCGGTGTCCTTTGAAAAGCGGGTAATTCAGTGCGGTGTACAGTAAAATCACACTGACAGGTTAGAATAGAGTAGATATATACACATAGAATAGGTACAGTTAGGTCCATATATATTTGGACAGAGACAACATTTTTCTAATTTTGGTTATAGACATTACCACAATGAATTATAAACAAAACAATTCAGATGCAGTTGAAGTTCAGACTTTCAGCTTTCATTTGAGGGTATCCACATTAAAATTGGATGAAGGCTTTAGGAGTTTCAGCTCTTTAACATGTGCCACCCTGTTTTTAAAGGGACCAAAAGTAATTGGACAATTGACTCCAAGGCTATTTCATGGACAGGTGTGGGCAATCCCTTTGTTATGTCATTCTCAATTAAGCAGATAAAAGGCCTGGAGTTGATTTGACGTGTGGTGCTTGCATTTGGAAGGCTTTGCTGTGAAGTACACATATGGTCAAAGGAGCTCTCCATGCAGGTGAAACAAGCCTTCCTTAAGCTGCAAAAACAGGAAAAAACCCATCCGAGAAATTGCTACAATATTAGGAGTGGCAAAATCTACAGTTTGGTCCATCGTGAGAAAGAAAGAAAGCACTGGTGAACTCATCAATGCAAAAAGACCTGGGCGCTCACGGAAGACAACAGTGGTGGATGATCGCAGAATAATCTCCATGGTGAAGAGAAACCCCTTCACAACAGCCAACCAAGTGACCAACACTCTCCAGGAGGTAGGCGTATCAATATCCAAATCTACCATAAAGAGAAGACTGCATGAAAGTAAATACAGAGGGTTCACTGCATGGTGCAAGCCACTCATAAGCATCAAGAATAAGAAGGCGAGACTGGACTTTGCTAAAAAACATCTAAAAAAGCCAGCACAGTTCTGGAAGAACATTCTTTGGACAGATGAAACCAAGATCAACCTCTACCAGAATGATGGAAAGAGAAAAGTATGGGGAAGGTGTGGTACAGCTCATGATCCAAAGCATACCACATCATCTGTGAAACACGGCAGAGACAGTGTGATGGCTTGGGCATGCATGGCTGCCAGTGGCACTGGGTCACTAGTGTTTATTGATGATGTGACACAGGACAGAAGCAGCCGAATGAATTCTGAGGTATTCAGAGCCATACTGTGTGCTCAGATCCAGCCAAATGCAGCAAAACTGATTGGTCGTCGTTTCATACTACAGATGGGCAATGATCCAAAACCTAAGGCCAAAGCAACCCAGGAGTTTATTAAAGCCAGAAGTGGAATATTCTTGAATGGCCAAGTCAGTCACCTGATCTCAACTCAATTGAGCATGCATTTCACTTGTTAAAGACGAAACTTCAGACAGAAAGGCCCACAAACAAACAGCAACTGAAAACCACCGCAGTGAAGGCCTGGCAGAGCATCAAAAAGGTGGAAACACAGAGCCTGGTGATGTCCATGAGTTCAAGACTTCAGGCAGTCATTGCCAACAAAGGGTTTTCAGCCAAGTACTGAAAATGAACATTTTATTTAAAATTATTGAATCTGTCCAATTACATTTGATCCCTTTAAAAACAGGGTCGCACATGTTAAGGAGCTGAAACTCCTAAACCCTTCATCCAATTTTAATGTGGATACCCTCAAATGAAAGCTGAAAGTCTGAACTTCAACTGCATCTGAATTGTTTTGTTTAAAATTCATTGTGGTAATGTCTATAACCAAAATTAGAAAAATGTTGTCTCTGTCCAAATATATATGGACCTAACTGTATATATACATATATATATATGTCAGTGAGACATCTATATATGTATATTTATATTTAATGCAGCGCTAGATAGCATAAAAGCCGCTAATTCAATTGCCGGCTTTTGCTCTCTCCTTCACAAACCCGACAGGATATGAGACATGGTTTACATACAGTAAACCATCTCATATCCCTTCTTTTATTACATATTCCTCTTCACTAATGTAAGAAGTGTCTGTGTGTCAAATTTGGGGGCTCTAGGTATTAAATTAAAGGGTTAAATCGCAGAAAAAATTGGCGTGGGCTCCCGCGCAATTTTCTCCGCCAGAGTGGTAAAGCCAGTGACCGAGGGCAGATATTAATAGCCTAGAGAGGGACCATGGTTATTGGCCCCCCTGGCTACAAACATCTGCCCCCAGCCACCCCAGAAAAGGCACATCTGGAAGATGCGCCTATTCTGGCACTTGGCCACTCTCTTCCCACTCCCGTGTAGCGGTGGGATATGGGGTAATGAAGGGTTAATGTCACCTTGCTATTGTAAGGTGACATTAAGCCAGATTAATAATGGAGAGGCGTCAATTATGACACCTATCCATTATTAATCAAATAGTATGAAATGGTTAATAAAACACACACACATTATTACAAAGTATTTTAATGAAATAAAGACAGAGGGTGTTGTAATATTTTATTATACTGGTAATCCACCTGAAGACCATCGTCCTGAAACAAAGTTAAAAAAACAAACAACAATATTCCATACCTTCCGTCGTTATGTCCCACGATGTAAATCCATCTGAAGGGGTTAAATCATTTTACAGCCAGGAGCTGTGCTAATGCACTCGTGCCTGTAAAACCCCGGGTACTGAATGGAAAGCAGGGGATTGTCCTGTACTTACCTTGAGTTGCGGTGATGCTCCCTCTGCTGGATGTCCTCATATGAACTCGAGCGTGGGAACTTTTCCCATTATCAGAAATCGAGGGACGATCATGTTTTCCCTTGGATAGTGTGGACAATTTAGTGAAGTCGGTAAGAGACACTATGGGGTGTGAGGAGACAAAAGGCGCTCAAACCACACATTCAAGAATATTCCACTTCTTTGCTTTAATAAACTCCTGGGTTGCTTTGGCTTTATGTTTTGGGTCATTGTCCATCTGTAGTATGAAACGATGACCAATCAGTTTGGCTGGATCTGAGCACACAGTATGGCGGCTCTGAAGACCTCAGAATTCATTCGTCTGCTTCTGTCCTGTGTCACATCATCAATAAACACTAGGGAACCAGTGCCACTGGCAGCCATGCATGCCCAAGCCATCACACTGCCTCCGCCGTGTTTTACAGATGATGTGGTATGCTTTGGATCATTAGCTGTACCACGCCTTCGCCATACTTTTCTCTTTCCATCATTCTGGTAGAGGTTGATCTTGGTTTCATCTGTCCAAAAAATGTTCTTCCAGAACTGTGCTGGCTTTTTTAGATGTTTTTTAGCAAAGTCCAGTCTAGCCTTTTTATTCTTGATGCTTATGAGTGGCTTGCACCGTGCAGTGAACCCTCTGTATTTACTTTCATGCAGTCTTCTCTTTATGGTAGATTTGGATATTGATACGCCGACCTCCTGGAGAGTGTTGTTCACTTGGTTGGCTGTTGTGAAGGGGTTTCTCTTCACCATGGAGATTATTCTGCGATCATCCACCACTGTTGTCTTCTGTGGGTGCCCAGGTCTTTTTGCATTGATGAGTTCACCAGTGCTTTCTTTCTTTCTCAGGATGTACCAAACTGTAGATTTTGCCACTCCTAATAATGTAGCAATTTCTCGGATGGGTTTTTTCTGTTTTCGCAGCTTAAGGATGGCTTGTTTCACCTGCATGGAGAGCTCCTTTGACCACATGTTTACTTAACAGCAAAACCTTTCAAATGCAAGCACCACACCTCAAATCAACTCCAGGCCTTTTATATGCTTAATTGAGAATTACATATTGAAGGGATTGCCCACACCTGTCCATGAAATAGCCTTGGAGTCAATTGTCCAATTACTTTTGGTCCCTTTAAAGGAGGGTGGCACAGGTTAAGGAGCTGAAACTCCTAAACCCTTCATCCAATTTTAATGTGGATACCCTCAATTGAAAGCTGAAAGTCTGAACTTCAACTGCATCTGAATTGTTTTGTTTAAAATTCATTGTGGTAATGCCTATTACCAAAAGTAGAAAAATGTTGTCTTTGTCCAAATATATATATGGACCTAACTGTATCTGCAGATTCTCTCCGCTTGGCAGCAAGGTCCGCAGGTATCGTAAATAATGCCAGATGGGCCTTATGGATGAAAAGCTGGAAAGGGGACACGCCGTCAAAATCTAAAATCTGCGCTATCCCATGTGGGGGTGAGTTTCTCTTTGGAAAGACCCTAGATGAAATACTCACCAAGGCAAAGGACAGGAAGAAAGCTTTTCCTGATTCTATTCCCTTTTATAGGAGAGACTTTAAGAGAAGGCCTTTCGGCAAGAGAAGGCAGACAGAGAGGCCAACAAGATGGGCCACTAAGAAAGACAAACAGAGAGGCAACATGTTCAAAAGACCCAACCCCCCAAAAGAAAGCAAATATTGAAGAACCAATTACTCCAGTAGGGGATAGATTACAATTTTTCTTCTCTCAGTGGGAAAAAATAACAACTAGCTCGTGGATCCTGAATACAATCAGAGATGGAATTAAATTACAATTCATTCGCTTTCCCCACGAATCATATATCATAACATCCCTCAACTCGCCAATACAACAAAAGGCCCTTGAGGTGGAAATTCAAACCCTATTATCAAAACGGGTCTTAGTCCGGGTTCCTGAAGGGCAGGAAGGTAGAGGATTCTATTCTCCCTTATTCCTAGTTTCCAAACCCGATGGTTCATTCAGAACAATCATAAACCTAAAAAACTTAATTCATTCTTCATAATCATAAATTTAAAATGGAGTCTATCAGATCCATCATAAAACTCCTTTTTCCAAATTGCATGATGGGGGGCATTGATCTGAAAGATGCTTACTACCATCTCCCTATCCATGACAGATACCAAAGATACTTCAGGGTAGCGGTAACATTCGACGGCGAGATTCGTCATTTCCAGTATGCAGCCATGCCCTTTAGCCTCTCTACAGCGCCAAGAATCTTCACCAAGGTGATTCTGGAGGTGATGGCTTATCTTCGTCAAAAAGAGACCTTAATTGTGCCCTACCCGGATGACTTTTTGGTCATCGGAAATTCAGCTATCCAGTGTGCTGACCGCCTAGCTCATGCAGTTTCATCTTTACAGGTTCTGGGCTAGATCATCAATGTCAAGAAATCCAGACTTATTCCACTTTCCCTCCAGGCATTTTTAGGGTTCCATCTAGACTCCACAAGCCAAAAGTGTCTTCTCCCTCAGGTAAAGATATCACTCATCATACACAAAGTCACATCTGCGATGGATAATCCACGCATGTCCTTGAGGAAGGCAATGATGTTATTGGGATCCCTTATTTCCTGTACCCCAGTAGTTCAATGGGCACAATACCATACCCAGACACTGCAACACCAGATTCTCCAAGACTAAAGACGAGTACTTGGTCGTCTAGATGCAAAAATAACTTTATCTCAGGAAGTCTTGACTTCTTTGATGTGATGACTAGATTCTAAGCATTTGATGAATGGTAATACCACCATCCCATACTATAACCATCGATGCCAGTCCTCACGGATGGGGCCCCATATGGGAAATAGCTTTTTGCCAAGGGTTATGGGATACAGAGGAAACTCAGTATTCATCTAACCTTAAAGAGTTAAAAGCAGTAAAATATGCATTGTATCATTTTCTTCCACAGCCAAGGAAAAAATGTCAGAATCCTTTCCGACACCACCACAACAGTGGCATACCTAAACAGACAAGGAGGTACTCGATCAGAGAGTCTGATGTCTTCCGCTGGAGAAATCTTGGACTTAGCCGAAAAACATCTATTATCCCTTTCTGCACTTCACATAAGGGGGGAAACAACCAGCAGGCAGACTTCCTAAGTCGACACACTTTATGACAGGGGGAATGGTGCCTAAACCGTCATATCTTCCAAGAGATAGTATCCCTATGTGGTCATCCTCAAATAGATCTCTTCGCCACAAGGAAAAATAAAGTACGGAAATTTGCCTCCCTATCTTTAGCAGATCGTCCGGACATTCTAGACACTCTCCAAGCCCCTTGGCGATTCAATCTGGCATACGCCTTCCCTCCGATAATACTATTGCCACAAGTTATTCAGCAGATCAGAGAGAAAGGAGCGAGAATAATACTGATAGCAGTATGTTGGCCCAAGAGACCATGGTTCTCGTGGCTACAACCCATTTTGGTCTCAGATCCTTGGGTCCTCCCCTCGATTACCAACCTGCTCTTCCAGGGACCTTTTTTCCACCCTCAGGTGGACAGTCGCCATCTGACTGCCTGGAATTTGAAAGGCAAATGCAAAAATTAGGGGGGGTTCTCAGAAGGATTAATCGATACACTCCTTCAAAGTAGAAAGCATTCCACCACAAGGTGGTCCTCTATGGCCATAATGTGGCAGGAAATAAGTGGGTGTCCCGATTTATCACAGCCTGCGGACAAACAAATCCTGTTAACATACCTAGAATTCCCCCCTGGGATTAAAACTTAGTCCTACAAGCCCTAACAGACTCTTCTTTTAAACCAATAGACTCGATAACCCCAAAATAAATATCACTCAAAACGGCCCTCTTAGTGGCACTAACTTCTGCTAGACGGGTCAGTGACATCCAAGCCCTTTCCAAAGATCCACCTTTCCTGCTGACGTTTCAGGATAAGTTGATTCTAAAACCAGACCCCTCTTACCTTCCCAAGGTAGCAAAAAAATGTCATAGATAGCAAAAAATACTTCTGCCCTCCTTTTTTAGTAACCCCTCCACTCCTGAGGAAGAGAGGTATCACACCCTAGATGTTGGGAGAGTAGTTTTAAAATACATTGAAAGGACCAGGAGTTGGCGGCAGTGTAGGGCTCTGTTCATATCCTTCCAGGGTCACAAGAAGGGGCATGGAGTCACAAAAGGCACCTTATCCCGGTGGATCAGGGAGGCTATCAGACTGGCTTATTCCGCGAGAAATGAAAACCCTTCGGAAGGTATTACAGCACATTCTACCAGAGCTATGGCTTCTTCCTGGGCCGAAAGAGGGGATGTTCCAATTGAAACTATATGTAAGGTGGCAACATGGTCAGATCCTTCTACCTTCTATAACCACTATAGGCTTGACCTATCATCAACTTCTGACCTAGACTTTGGCAGGACTGTCCTCAGCACGGTGGTCCCTCCGTAGGTGATGGTCTCTGGAAAATCTCCAGTAGGGTGCTGTCATGGCGAAGAGTATACAGTAAAGCCGGATTACTTACAGGTAACGCTCTTTTAGTGAGTCCACGACAGCACCCACTCACATCCCTCCCTAGGTTAACCCCTTCATGACCTTGCCGTTTTTTGCAATTCTGACCAGTGTCCCTTTATGAGGTAATAACTCAGGAACGCTTCAACGGATCCTAGCGATTCTGAGATTGTTTTTTCGTGACATATTGGGCTTCATGTTAGTGGTAAATTTAGGTCGATAATTTCTGAGTTTATTTGTGAAAAAAAAGGAAATTTGGCAAAAATGTTGAAAATTTTGCAATTTTCACATTTTGAATTTTTATTCTGTTAAACCAGAGAGTTATGTGACACAAAATAGTTAATAAATAACATTTCCCACATGTCTACTTTACATCAGCACAATTTTGGAAACAATTTTTTTTTTTTGCTAGGAAGTTATAAGGGTTAAAATTTGACCAGTGATTTCTCATTTTTACAACAAAATTTACAAAACCATTTTTTTTAGGGACCACCTCACATTTGAAGTCAGTTTGAGGGTTCTATATGGCTGAAAATACCCAAAAGTGACACCATTCTAAAAACTGCACCCCTCAAGGTGCTCAAAACCACATTCAAGAAGTTTATTAACCCTTCAGGTGTTTCACAGCAGCAGAAGAAACATGGAAGTAAAAAATGAACATTTAACTTTTTAGTCACAAAAATGATCTTTTAGCAACAATTTTTTTATTTTCCCAAGGGTAAAAGGAGAAACTGGACCACGGACGTTGTTGTCCAATTTGTTCTGAGTACGCTGATACCTCATATGTGGGGGTAAACCACTGTTTGGGCGCACGGCAGGGCTCGGAAGGGAAGGAGCGCCATTTGACTTTTTCAATTAAAAATTGGCTCCAATCTTTAGCGGACACCATGTCCCGTTTGGAGAGCCCCCGTGTGCCTAAACATTGGAGCTCCCCCACAAGTGACCCCATTTTGGAAACTAGACCCCCCAAGGAACTTATCTAGAAGCATAGTGAGCACTTTAAACCCCCAGGTGCTTCACAAATTGATCCGTAAAAATGAAAAAGTACTTTTTTTTCACAAAAAAATTATTTGAGCCTCAATTTTTTCATTTTCACATGGGCAACAGGATAAAATGGATCCTAAATTTTGTTGGGCAATTTCTCCTGAGTACACCAATACCTCACATGTGGGGGTAAACCACTATTTGGGCACATGGTAAGGCTCGGAAGGGAAGGAGCGCCATTTGACTTTTTGAATGAAAAATTATCTCCATCGTTAGCGGACACCATGTCGCGTTTGGAAAGCCCCTGTGTGCCTAAACATTGGAGCTCCTCCACAAGTGACCCCATTTTGGAAACTAGACCCCCCAAGGAACTCATCTAGAGGCATAGTGAGCACTTTAAACCCCCAGGTGCTTCACAAATTGATCCGCAAAAATGAAAAAGTACTTTTTTTTCACACAAAATTTCTTTTAGCCTCAATTCTTTCATTTTCACATGGGCAACAGGATAAAATGGATCCTAAAATTAGTTGGGCAATTTCTCCTGAGTATGCCGATACCTCATATGTGGGGGTAAACCACTGTTTGGGTGCACGGCAAGGCTCGGAAGGGGAGGCGTGCCATTTGACTTTTTGAATGGAAAATTAGCTCCAATCGTTAGCGGACACCATGTCGCGTTTGGAGAGCCCCTGTGTGCCTAAACATTGGAGCTCCCCTACAAGTGACCCCATTTTGGAAACTAGACCCCCCAAGGAACTTATCTAGATGCATAGTGAGCACTTATAACCCCCAAGTGCTTCACAGAAGTTTATAACGCAGAGCCATGAAAATAAAAAAATAATTTTTCTTTCCTCAAAAATGATTTTTAAATGCACTGTTCCAAATTATTAGACACAGTAGAATTTCTAAAATATTTAGAATTGAGAGTCCTCAGTGGTTGATACCTTTTAATGGCTAACTGAAAAGATTGTAACAAATTGCAAGCTTTCGAGACTACATATGTTTCTTCATCAGGCAAAGACTAAAACAAATTCTGAAGAATCACATATTTATGCACAAAATGGTACCAAGATATATTTCTTTCCAGTAGAATTTCTAAACATTTGATATGTTTTAAAGAACTCAAAATGCTCATTCGTGAAATTTGCAGCATTAGGAGGTCACATTCACTGAACAAAAAACTATTTAACTCCAAAACATCCTAACAGGCCAAGTTACATGTTAATATAGGACCCATTCTTTGATGTCACCTTCACAATTCTTGCATCCATTTAACTTGTGAGTTTTTGAGAGTTTCTGCTTGTATTTCTTTGCATGAAGACAGAATAGCCTCCCAGAGCTGCTGTTTTGATGTGGACTGCCTCCCACCCTCATAGATCTTTTGCTTGATGATACTCCAAAGGTTCTCTATAGGATTGAGGTCAGGGGAAGATGGTGGCCACACCATGAGTTTCTCCTTTTATGCCCATAGCAGCCAATGACTCTGAGGTATTCTTTGCAGCATGAGATGGTGCATTGTCATGCATGAAGATGATTTTGCTTCTGAAGGCACTTTACTGCTTTTAATACCATGGAAGAAAGTTGTCAGTCAGAAACTCTGTATACTTTGCAGAGGTCATTTTCACACCTTCAGGAACCTTAAAGGGCCCTACCAGCTGTTTCCCCATGATTCCGGCCCAAAACATGACTCCTCCACCTCCTTTCTGACATCGCAGCCTTGTTGGGACATGGTGGCCATCCACCAACCATCCACTATTCCATCCATCTGGACCATCCAGGGTTGCTCGACACTCATCAGTAAACAAGACTGTTTGAAAATTAGTCTTCATGTATGTCTGGGCACACTGCAACCGTTTCTGCTTGTGAACACTGTTTAGGGGTGGCGGCCGAATAGTAGGTTTATGCACCACAGCAAGCCTTTGACGGATCCTACACCTTAAGGTTCGAGAGACTCCAGAGGCACCAGCAGCTTAAAATATCTGTTTGCTGCTTTGTAATGGTATTTTGGCAGCTGCTCTCTTAATCTAATGAATTTGGCAGAAACCTTCCTCATTATGCCTTTATCTGCATGAACTCTGTGCTCTGTTTCAGTCAGAAATCTCTTCACAGTATGATGATCACTCTTAAGTTTTCGTGAAATATCTAATGTTTTCATCCCTTGACCAAGGCATTGCACTATTTGATGCTTTTCGGCAGCAGAGAGATGCTTTTTCTTTCCCATGTTACTTGAAAACTGTGGCCTGCTTAATAATGTGGAACATCATTTTAAGTAGTTTTCCTTTTAATTAGAATCACCTGGAAAACTAATTATCACATGTGTTTAAGATTAATTTCAGTGATCCAATGAGCCCTGAGACACAATACCATCCATGAGTTTATTTGAAAAACAAAACAATTAAATCTTTATGACACTGAAATCCATAGTGTATATATACACATATATATTGTAGTAAATTGTTTGTACTACAGTATTTTTTACTAAAATATAATCACAGTCCCCGTCAGATAGTTGCTGGTGCTAAGTTATTTGTTTTTAACGACATCTGTCTTGCAATTGTTGATTCAGAATTTTAGTGGAACATTTTTGTAGTAAATATGCTACAGCTTTATTTACTGCATAGAATTAATTTACTTGCGGGTGATCAGTAATTGTTTTTACTGTCGTCTATTTAGTATGTATTTTTGCTTCTTTTATTTTACCAAATTTTTATATTTTTTTTATTTTATCCTTTTCTAGATTCTTTCCTTCTATTCTTTCTGTTTTTTTCCTTTTTTTCTATTTTAAATTTACACGAAAACCTCATATACGCCTAAATAAAATTTGTTACTCACATGTTCCGCTTGTCCAAAATACGGTATTCAGCAGAGGAGACATAAGCCTGTGACACTGATAGTGAGGGAGAGGATGCCACCTTTGTTTATTTATCCTGGTCCTCCTCCTCTTTATCAAGTGATACCGAACTGCCACGCAGACGCCCTATGACCAAAAATAAGACAACACCCACCGTTAGTAACCCCCTATGAACCTCACCTCCTTGACTCTACTGGCCTCACAGAAATTGGCTTTTCCAAAATCTTTTTCACTGAGAATTTGGTAAAGGGCATGATGTCCCAGACAAATTTGTGCGCCCATCAATTTTTATCCCAAAAACTCACTTCATCATTTGCCAACTGGACCCCTGTAGACGCCGTAGAAATTACAAAGTTTTGGGGCCTTGTTCTTCGCATAGGGAGAGTGAAGAAGTCTGAAATTTGGCAATATTGGGTTGGTATTTTATATAACACTCCACTGTTTTGCATGGCTATGCACGGGACACACTTTAGAGGCCATCCATAAATTTTTGCATTACGATAATGCACAATGTCTTTCCCAAGATGACCCCACCTCTGACCATCTTTTCAAAGTTCGGCCGGTCATTGATCACTTCAGCAACAAGTTTGTTGAGGTGTACATTCCCCAATGGAACATCTGCGTAAATGAGTCCCTAATACATTTCAGGGAGAGGCTCAAATTTCTGCATTAACAAATAATTGTAACAAGAAAACGAGCACTCACCATCTGTGCAAAAGTCCTCCTTTATTGAGGCTTCATGTTAAAAAAGCAGGCTGTTACAGGGAGAACCTGAGGTTCCAGATGACGACGATCTTTTCGCTCTTCTGAGCTTCTACGGGTCTAGAGGTGATGTCAGAAGGGAGGGTATATCTAGCATATCCGTCAAAGCGGCACACCCTCACCTGTGAACGTCACCAGACAATGGAACTCCTACCTAATAAAACTATTTAAGAACAAATTAAAGTGGAACAAAATAACTAAACAAACATATACAACTGCAAATATAAATACACTGTAACGAGTAAATCGACAAATTACCAAAAAATTATTACTATAAGAAAACTGACATATCAGTCCGATCATTTAACCCTAGAGGGCCTGTTGCGTTCACTTTCAATATCCATCTCCCCTCTTTTCTCAATAACAGTCTATGGAGATCGCCTCCCTGTTCTGGCACAGTTACCCGCTCCAGACCTGCGAACCGCAAACAAGTCGCATCTCCTGCATGATAGGTACGTATATGATTTATGAGTCCGGGAACACCCTTGCCTGTGATGATGGATTTGAAGTGTTCTATGAATCTAATAAAAAGGGAACGTATAGTTTTGCCTACATAACAAAAAAACCACACGGGCAAAACAACATGTAAACAACATACGTAGTTCTACAAGATATCAAGTCTTTAACCGTATGTCGAACTGGACCAATGTGGATCAATTTACCCACCAAGTGAAAGGAACAAAAGTTACAGTGTCCACATTTCACATTACCTTGGGGGATACTTGCTGTCAACCAATCAACTTGTTTTGAAACCACCCTATTGCGCACGAGTACATCTTTTAGATTTTTATTATGGCGACACGCAAACAAAGGCCCTTTACTGACTGGACCAGCTAAACTAGGGTCCCTCTCCAAAATATGCCAGTTACCGTATATACTCGAGTATAAGCCGAGATTTTCAGCCCAAATTTTTGGGCTGAAAGTGCCCCTCTCGGCTTATACTCGAGTCACGGTCGGCGTCAGGGTCGGCGGGTGAGGGGGAGAGGGCGCTGAGGCATACTTACCTGCTTCCGGGGCTCCTGGCGCTCCCCCTGCCTGTCCCACGGTCTCCGGGTGCCGCAGCTCTTCCCCTGTTCAGCGGTCACGTGGGACCGCTCATTAGAGAAATGAATATGGACTCCACTCCCATAGGGGCGGAGCCGCCTATTCATTTCTCTAATCAGCGGTGCCGGTGACCGCTGACAGAGGAAGAGGCTGCGGCACCGGAGACCAGCTGTCCGGGGGAAGGAGCGGGACGCTGGGAGCAGGTAAGTATGTCATATTCTCCTGTCCGCGTTCCACACGCCGGGCGCCGCTCCATCTTCCCGGCGTCTCTCCGCACTGACTGTGCAGGTCAGAGGGCGCGATGACGCATATAGTGTGCGCGGCGCCCTCTGCCTGATCAGTCAGTGCAGAGAGACGCCGGGACGGGACGCTGAGGAGCTGCAAGCAAGAAAGGTGAGTATGTGTTTTATTATTTTTATTGCAGCAGCAGCAATGGCACAGCTTTCTATGGCACATCTATGGGGCAATTCTGAACGGTGCAGAGCACTATATGGCACAGCTATGGGGCAATAATGAACGGTGCAGAGCACTATATGGCACAGCTTTCTATGGCACATCCTATGGGGCAATAATGAACGGTGCAGAGCACTATATGGCACAGCTATGGGGCAATTATGAACGGTGCAGAGCACTATATGGCACAGCTATGGGGGCAATAATGAACGGTGCAGAGCACTATATGGCACAGCTTTCTATGGCACATCCTATGGGGCAATAATGAATGGTGCAGAGCACTATATGGCACAGCTATGGGGCAATTATGAACGGTGCAGAGCACTATATGGTACAGCTATGGGGCAATAATAAACGGTGCAGAGCACTCTATGGCACAGCTATGGGGAAATAATGAACGGCGCAGAGCACTATATGGCACAGCTATGGGGAAATAATGAACGGTGCAGAGCACTATATGGCACAGCTATGGGGAAATAATGAACGGCGCAGAGCACTATATGGCACAGCTATGGGGCAATTATGAACGGTGCAGAGCACTATATGGTACAGCTATGGGGCAATAATAAACGGTGCAGAGCACTATATGGCACAGCTGTGGGGCAATAATGAACGGTGCAGAGCACTATATGGCACAGCTATGGGGAAATAATGAACGGCGCAGAGCACTATATGGCACAGCTATGGGGAAATAATGAACGGCGCAGAGCACTATATGGCACAGCTATGGGGAAATAATGAACGGCGCAGAGCACTATATGGTACAGCTATGGGGAAATAATGAACAGTGCAGAGCACTATATGGCACAGCTATGGGGAAATAATGAACGGCGCAGAGCACTATATGGCACAGCTATGGGGCAATTATGAACGGTGCAGAGCACTATATGGTACAGCTATGGGGCAATAATAAACGGTGCAGAGCACTATATGGCACAGCTGTGGGGCAATAATGAACGGTGCAGAGCACTATATGGCACAGCTATGGGGAAATAATGAACGGCGCAGAGCACTATATGGCACAGCTATGGGGAAATAATGAACGGCGCAGAGCACTATATGGCACAGCTATGGGGCAATTATGAACGGTGCAGAGCACTATATGGCACAGCTATGGGGCAATAATAAACGGTGCAGAGCACTATATGGCACAGCTGTGGGGCAATAATGAACGGTGCAGAGCACTATATGGCACAGCTATGGGGAAATAATGAACGGTGCAGAGCACTATATGGCACAGCTATGGGGAAATAATGAACGGCGCAGAGCACTATATGGCACAGCTATGGGGAAATAATGAACGGTGCAGAGCACTATATGGCACAGCTATGGGGCAATAATGAACGGTGCAGAGCACTATATGGCACAGCTATGGGGCAATTATGAACGGTGCAGAGCACTATATGGCACAGCTATGGGGCAATTATGAACGGTGCAGAGCACTATATGGTACAGCTATGGGGCAATAATAAACGGTGCAGAGCACTCTATGGCACAGCTATGGGGAAATAATGAACGGTGCAGAGCACTATATGGCACAGCTATGGGGAAATAATGAACGGCGCAGAGCACTATATGGCACAGCTATGGGGCAATAATGAACGGTGCAGAGCACTATATGGTACAGCTATGGGGCAATAATAAACGGTGCAGAGCACTCTATGGCACAGCTATGGGGAAATAATGAACGGCGCAGAGCACTATATGGCACAGCTATGGGGAAATAATGAACGGCGCAGAGCACTATATGGCACAGCTATGGGGCAATTATGAACGGTGCAGAGCACTATATGGTACAGCTATGGGGCAATAATGAACGGTGCAGAGCACTATATGGCACAGCTATGGGGAAATAATGAACGGTGCAGAGCACTATATGGCACAGCTATGGGGAAATAATGAACGGCGCAGAGCACTATATGGCACAGCTATGGGGCAATTATGAACGGTGCAGAGCACTATATGGTACAGCTATGGGGCAATAATAAACGGTGCAGAGCACTCTATGGCACAGCTATGGGGAAATAATGAACGGTGCAGAGCACTATATGGCACAGCTATGGGGAAATAATGAACGGCGCAGAGCACTATATGGCACAGCTATGGGGAAATAATGAACGGTGCAGAGCACTATATGGCACAGCTATGGGGAAATAATGAACGGCACAGAGCACTATATGGCACAGCTATGGGGCAATTATGAACGGTGCAGAGCACTATATGGCACAGCTATGGGGCAATAATGAACGGTGCAGAGCACTATATGGCACAGCTTTCTATGGTACAGCTATGGGGCAATAATGAATGTTGCAGAGCGCTATATGGCACAGCTATGGGGCAATAATGAACGGTGCAGAGCACTATATGGCACAGCTTTCTATGGTACAGCTATGGGGCCATAAGGAACGGTATGGAGCATCTATTTTTATTTTTGAAATTCACCGGTAGCTGCTGCATTTTCCACCCTAGGCTTATACTCGAGTCAATAAGTTTTCCCAGTTTTTTGTGGCAAAATTAGGGGGGTCGGCTTATACTCGGGTCGGCTTATACTCGAGTATATACGGTATTTCTTATGGCCGTTCTTATACTTTGGTCCATGGGACCGAATTTAAAACTAAAAACGAACTTTTTTTGTGCCAAATCATTATTGTCCGATTTTTTTACGCCGCTTGATTATACCTTCCGTTTTCGCTTTTGTTAAGGCCTCATTTAAAACACTAGGGGGATATCCTCTGTCTCTGAATCTGGTGTATAATTCTTGTGATTGTCGCAAAAAGCTTGCTTGGCTACTGTTAACCCTTAAGACCCTGAGGAATTGGCTGTAAGGAAGGGATTTTTTAGTGTAGTATGGATGAGCACTCTGATAATGTAGAAGTGAGTTCGTCGCTGTGGGTTTACGGAACACTTCAGTTTGTAACAACCCTTCTTCGATCCAAATTTTAACATCCAAAAATTCGAGATGTGACCCACCAAAAATCGACGTGAATTTCATATTCATGCCGTTTACTAGTTCAAGATGTTGAACAAAGGACAAAAAGTCGAATTCATCTCCATCCCAAACTACAAACACGTCGTCGATAAATCTAATATAAAGTTTTAGGTGTTTTAGAAAGGGATTGCTGTGAACATATACGAAGCGTTTCTCAAACACTGCTAGATATAAATTGGCGAGGGTACATGCGACAGGCGTACCCATCGCTGTACCCTCAGTTTGAACATACCAAGTGGAATCAAACTTGAATGCGTTGTGAGATAAAACAAAATGTAAACCTTCACAGACAAACGCCACTGCCCTTTCATCAGTCGGAGTATATGAAAGAACCTCTTTGACTGCCTCCACTCCCTGTTCTTGGGGGATACGAGTGTATAAACTTTCTACGTCAATAGACGCTAAGAAAAAGTTATCTTGCCAAGTAAACCCTTTTAATATTCCCAAAAAATGTTTGGTGCCACGTACATAGGAGGGTATGTCAGGGAGGAGGGGATGTAGAAGCCAATCTAAATAACGTGACAGGGGTTCTGTGACCGCTCCCACCCCCGACACTATTGGACGGCCTGGTGGCGTAGCTTGTGACTTGTGCACTTTGGGTACATGGTACCAATAAGGTTTATGAGGAAAATCTGTAAACAATTTCTCTGCCTGTCTCCTAGATAGGGTCCCATTCTCTACAAAAGGTCTCAATAATGTCCTTAAATCCTTCTTAAATTTCTCAGTGGGATCTGATTTCAATGGGCGGTGTGTTTCTGATTTACTTAGCTGTCTATGAGCTTCTAACATGTAATACTCTTTAGATAAGAGCACTAAATTCACACCCTTGTCCGCTGCGCGGATCACTATATTATCCCAACTCCTGATTTCCTTCAAGGCCATTTTTTCTTCTACAGTCAAATTTGACGGCATATGTCGATAAACCAGAGCCTCTACATCTTTGATAACCTGTCTCTCAAATACCTCTATGGGTCCACCTGAGACAACAGGAGGCATAAAGGTAGAAGGTACGTTACCCATAAAAGGTGCATTTTTCGATAACCTAGATGCTAAAGAGACATCAGGGTCTGTGAGGCTAAGTAGCAAAAGTGCATCATCCTGTATATCATTATCAACACTAGGGTTCACCATGAAACCCAAAGGACTACAGAACATCGAGTTTCACCTGGATATACTTCCTTAACTGCACCTGTGGAGGAAGAGAAGAGTTTAAACAAATGCATTTTCCTCACCGCTTTAAACAAATCGATTTTAAATTGGACTACATCAAATTTCTCCGGTAAACAAAAACTCAAACCCTTGGATAACACAGAAAGCAGAAAGGTGAGTCTTACTCAGTTCATGAGAAGACAAGTTCAATACTGTGTTTATCGATGTGCTTGCGGGTAAGTCCGTTTCCAGGAAACTTGTTTCCTCTTGCGCCGATTTTCGGGATCTACGTCTCCTGCCCCCCCCCCTTCCGTGTTTTCCTTCTAAAGGGATCACCTCCGTCACTGGTGCCTCACTTGGTGACTTGCTCGTGGATGGAAAGGGGTCCTCATTCATACTTGAGTCGGAATCGGTAGTTAAATAATCCCTTTTGGAATATTTGGAAAAATTGCGATTTCTGCCACCTCTGGGTCTGGGAAACCTGCAAAAACCTGGCGTATGTTTGTTTTTATTCCAGGAAAAAATTAAACCACTGTCAAAATCCGCTTTTTCGTGAATGAATTTGTCGCGTTTTCTTTGTTTTATCTCTGACTGGAGAATGACCAGATTGCTGTCCAGTTTTTTGTCCCGTAGTTTAGCTGGTCCAGTCAGTAAAGGTCCTTTGTTTGCGTGTCTCCGTAGTAAAAATCTAAAAGATGTACTCGTGCGCAATAGGGTGGTTTCAAAACAAGTTGATTGGTTGACAGCAAGTATCCCCCAAGGTAATGTGAAATGTGGACACTGTAACTTTTGTTCCTTTCACTTGGTGGGTAAATTGATCCACATTGGTCCAGTTCGACATACGGTTAAAGACTTCATATCTTGTAGAACTACGTATGTTGTTTACGTGTTGTTTTGCCCGTGTGGTTTTTATTATGTAGGCAAAACTATACGTCCCCTTTTTATTAGATTCAGAGAACACTTCAAATCCATCATCAAGGGTGTTCCCAGACTCATAAATCATATACGTACCTATCATGCAGGAGATGCGACTTGTTTGCGGTTCGCAGGTCTGGAGCGGGTAACTCTGCCAGAACAGGGAGGCGATCTCCATAGACTGTTATTGAGAAAAGAGGGGAGATGGATATTGAAAGTGAACGCAACAGGCCCTCTAGGGTTAAATGATCGGACTGATATGTCAGTTTTCTTATAGTAATAATTTTTTGGTAATTTGTCGCTTTACTCGTTGCAGTGTATTTATATTTGCAGTTGTATATATTTGTTTAGTTATTTTGTTCCACTTTAATTTGTTCTTAAATAGTTTTATTAGGTAGGAGTTCCATTGTCTGGTGACGTTCACAGGTGAGGGTGTGCCGCTTTGACGGATATGCTAGATATACCCTCCCTTCTGACGTCACCTCTAGACCCGTAGAAGCTCAGAAGAGCGAAACGATCGTCGTCATCTGGAACCTCAGGTTCTCCCTGTAACATCCTGCTTTTTTAACATGAAGCCTCAATAAAGGAAGACTTTTGCACAGATGGTGAGTGCTCGTTTTCTTGTTACATTTGTTGTTACAGACATCTTTTTCTGCTTTTCACGAGCACCCGATTCTGTTGTGGCAGATATAACGCCCAGTCGCCTGGAGGTGGAGTACAGGTGTGTCAGTGCTGATTGTGCGTCTGACTTTTTTTCTTTTTGAATTTCTCAAATTTCTGCATTACCTACCCAGTAAAAAGGCCAGGTATGGAATTAAACTGTGTGAGAGTACCTCAGGGTACATTCATGGGTTTTGGGTTAATGAAGGGACGGACACCCGGATTCAACACCATGATTTCCCCCTTGTCCTGCGAGTGAGTGCGAAAATTGTGTGGGAATTAGTGCACCTACTGCTGGATCAAGCTCATCACCTCTATGTATAACTTTTATACCAGCATCTCACTCATCTGAGTCCCTCTCTGCCAGAGTTACCCCAGCTTGCAATACTATGCGCAAAAATCAGAGCGCACTCCCTAGAACGCTAATTGGGCAGCTGCTCAGAAAGGCTGACAGCAGAGCACAATGTACAATGAAGGACAGCATCCAATCCAGGTGAAGTCTTAAAAAACGTTTCCTTTATTTGCCAAATGCAACGTTTCGACCACAGAGGTCTTTTTCAAGCATAAAATACATTGGTAATGGCGGCCTTATATAGGAAGTGGATTAGCATCCACCAATCACCATACAATGACCACCATCTAATATATACAATTTAAAATCATGTATAAACATACACAAACAGATTACACAATATATACATTAGAGATAATAAAGTATAAACAGAAAATTCTATATAGATACACAAATAACCTGCTTAGTTCCTGTGCAAAAAAAAAAAACACTAACAAGCGTATTCAAATGTCCATAGTGACCATGTGCCAATCACAACTTGCAACACAACTGACTTGATGTCTCATAGCAAATCAGGTACACCTTACTATACTCATGTCACACGTGTTAATTCACCCAATGTAATGCCTCCATACGTCCACCAATCATTAATCGAGTTAGCACTGCCTTCTAACAATCCCTGTACATAGCACATACTTTGTTTACAAAATAAAGGTATACAGCCAATAGATGGGCTGCCTTACTTTAGCGCTCAAATGGGGCACATGTACCTGATCCAATCAGCAGAGCTGTCAAGTCTGTTTACATTGCAGCTCAGTCTCCAATGCACTCCACTTGTGTGCCGGCCTCCAGAGGCTCATAGCTCCACCCACCACAGCGTCATCATCACATGATGCAGCTGGGTGAAGGAAACACAGAGCACTCCTCGCCGCACTTCAGAGCATGCGCAGAGGACCCACAATCACACATCAGTCATGTGACGCCTTTCAGCTATGTCACACTCTCGGGGGAACACCACCTAAATAGCGCAATAAGGAGAGCATCGGCCATCAATCAAACAACACATGTAACCATACACACCAAAGGAAATATCTCACTACATGTCGGCACATTCATCCACTATGGACAAGAAAAGACAAACATAAAGGAACTGGATCTTATCCGCAGAAATAATTATACAATCAGGGAAAGAATAACAGGTGTCACAGATCCCACATTCTATATCTGTTCGTATAGGCACCGAATGTGCCATCTTCTTGCACCAAGGACAACTAAGTGCATAACCTAAAAATATAAAGAAAAAGGGAAAAGAACAAACAAAAAATTCCATTTAAAACCAATTAAAATCTTTCTTCTACTGAAAAATAGACCACAGAGTAACCACAGGTCTCCTTACATCACACATCTGCAGATTATACTCAATATTGAGACCCCCAGGTTGTAATGTACCTAATTTGGAGATCCATTTTAATACCTTTTGTTTCAGCAATTTGATCCTATCCCCACCTCTCCGCAATGGTGGTACTCCATCAATGACCCTAAATCTCAACTGGCTGACAGTATGTTTATTATCATGAAAATGTTTAGGGACTGGCAAGTCTAACATCTTGGTTCTTATTGTACTCTTGTGTTTTCCAATGCGCGCCTTAACCTCCATCGTCGTCTCACCAATGTAAACTAACCCACATGGGCACACTATCATATATATAACAAAATTAGATGTACAAGTGTACCTGTCTCTTATCGCTATTTTTCTTCCTGTATGCGGGTGATGAAAAAAGTCCCCTTTTAGTAAATTACTACAACACGCACACCCAAGACAGGGGAAATTCCCCTGCCTCGGAGGGCCCAGTGTTCTCTGTATGGAGACCCTACCAGGGCCTACATCTGAGTGGACCAGTTTATCTTTTAAATTACGTCCCCGTTTATAAGAGAAAATGGGTGTCTGCATAAATTCAGCTACATTGGGAAAACCTTTATTTAGTACATGCCAGTGCTTTCTCACAATCCCACTGATTTGACTGCTGGCCGTACTAAATGTAGACACAAATGGAATACGCCTGACAGCCTCCTTAGTACGCTTACTTCTAACATCAAGTCGTGTTGTTTCTTTCACTTTGTTCTTATAAACTGACACATCTTTGCCAGGGTAACCCCTATCAGTGAACTTCCTACACATATCGTCCAATCTAGATTCCAACCGAGACTCGTCTGATACTATTCTCCTATACTATAATACTATATTAGTACACACCCCTCTTTGTAAACCATAGTGTCTGGGAATTGGACCCTCTCTGTCGAATATGTCAGAGTGAAGTCCAACTCAGGATAAATTCCATTTAACTCACCCTGAAACTCAAGAAGCTCATTTTGGTCTCCATCCCAGACAACAAAAATGTCGTCGATGTAGCACCACCAGGCCCGGACATGGCACCAAAATCTGGAACTGTACACGTGTCTGTCCTCGAGCACCGCCATGTAGATGTTAGCATAAGTTGTTGGGGACAGAGAGGGTCCAATTCCTAGACACTATGGTTTACAAAGAGGGGTGTGTACTAATGACAGACTTGTTTGTCAAAGAAACAGACAGGAATAGCTTATTGAGCTTTGAAAGTCATCATCCGAGGAGGATGGTAGAATCCCTACCTTGGAGCCAGATGGTCAGGGTACGGAGAATAGTATCAGACGAGTCTCGGTTGGAATCTAGATTGGACGATATGTGTAGGAAGTTCACTGATAGGGGTTACCCTGGCAAAGATGTGTCAGTTTATAAGAACAAAGTGAAAGAAACAACACGACTTGATGTTAGAAGTAAGCGTACTAAGGAGGCTGTCAGGCGTATTCCATTTGTGTCTACATTTAGTACGGCCAGCAGTCAAATCAGTGGGATTGTGAGAAAGCACTGGCATGTACTAAATAAATGTTTTCCCAATGTAGCTGAATTTATGCAGACACCCATTTTCTCTTATAAACGGGGACGTAATTTAAAAGATAAACTGGTCCACTCAGATGTAGGCCCTGGTAGGGTCTCCATACAGAGAACACTGGGCCCTCCGAGGCAGGGGAATTTCCCCTGTCTTGGGTGTGCGTGTTGTAGTAATTTACTAAAAGGGGACTTTTTTCATCACCCGCATACAGGAAGAAGAATAGCGATAAGAGACAGGTACACTTGTACATCTAATTTTGTTATATATATGATAGTGTGCCCATGTGGGTTAGTTTACATTGGTGAGACGACGATGGAGGTTAAGGCGCGCATTGGAAAACACAAGAGTACAATAAGAACCAAGATGTTAGACTTGCCAGTCCCTAAACATTTTCATGATAATAAACATACTGTCAGCCAGTTGAGATTTAGGGTCATTGATGGAGTACCACCATTGCGGAGAGGTGGGGATAGGATCAAATTGCTGAAACAAAAGGAATTAAAATGGATCTCCAAATTAGGTACATTACAACCTGGGGGTCTCAATATTGAGTATAATCTGCAGATGTGTGATGTAAGGAGACCTGTGGTTACTCTGTGGTCTATTTTTCAGTAGAAGAAAGATTTTAATTGGTTTTAAATGGAATTTTTTGTTTGTTCTTTTCCCTTTTTCTTTATATTTTTAGGTTATGCACTTAGTTGTCCTTGGTGCAAGAAGATGGCACATTCGGTGCCTATACGAACAGATATAGAATGTGGGATCTGTGACACCTGTTATTCTTTCCCTGATTGTATAATTATTTCTGCGGATAAGATCCAGTTCCTTTATGTTTGTCTTTTCTTGTCCATAGTGGATGAACGTGCCGACATGTAGTGAGATATTTCCTTTGGTGTGTATGGTTACATGTGTTGTTTGATTGATGGCCGATGCTCTCCTTATTGCGCTATTTAGGTGGTGTTCCCCCGAGAGTGTGACATAGCTCAAAGGCGTCACATGACTGATGTGTGATTGTGGGTCCTCTGCGCATGCTCTGAAGTGCGGCGAGGAGTGCTCTGTGTTTCCTTCACCCAGCTGCATCATGTGATGATGACGCTGTGGTGGGTGGAGCTATGAGCCTCTGGAGGCCGGCACACAAGTGGAGTGCATTGGACACTGAGCTGCAATGCAAACAGACTTGACAGCTCTGCTGATTGGATCATGTGATGATGACGCTGTGGTGGGTGGAGCTATGGGCCTCTGGATGCCGGCACACAAGTGGAGTGCATTGGAGACTGAGCTGCAATGCAAACAGACTTGACAGCTCTGCTGATTGGATCATGTGATGATGACGCTGTGGTGGGTGGAGCTATGGGCCTCTGGACGCCGGCACACAAGTGGAGTGCATTGGAGACTGAGCTGCAATGCAAACAGACTTGACAGCTCTGCTGATTGGATCAGGTACATGTGCCCCATTTGAGCGCTAAAGTAAGGCAGCCCATCTATTGGCTGTATACCTTTATTTTGTAAACAAAGTATGTGCTATGTACAGGGATTGGTAGAAGGCAGTGCTAACTCGACTAATGATTGGTGGACGTATGGAGGCATTACATTGGGTGAATTAACACGTGTGACATGAGTATAGTAAGGTGTACCTGATTTGCTATGAGACATCAAGTCAGTTGTGTTGCAAGTTGTGATTGGCACATGGTCACTATGGACATTTGAATACGCTTGTTAGTGTTTGTTTTTTTTGCACAGGAACTAAGCAGGTTATTTGTGTATCTATATAGAATTTTCTGTTTATACTTTATTATCTCTAATGTATATATTGTGTAATCTGTTTGTGTATGTTTATACATGATTTTAAATTGTATATATTAGATGGTGGTCATTGTATGGTGATTGGTGGATGCTAATCCACTTCCTATATAAGGCCGCCATTACCAATGTATTTTATGCTTGAAAAAGACCTCTGTGGTCGCAACGTTGCATTTGGCAAATAAAGGAAACGTTTTTTAAGACTTCACCTGGATTGGATGCTGTCCTTCATTGTGGATTTTGGTATGTACATTTTCCATGTGGTCCAGTGGAACTAGGACTTGCATCTACAGGTCTGTTGTGCTGTCAGCCACCCCCTATTGATATTTAGCAGAGCACAATGTAGTGACAACATGCTGGTGGTCAAGTACAAGGAGAAGAGGGTTGTCTTTTTTTGACCACTTTAAATGTTGATGGCAACACCCCACAGCTGTACGATGTTCCTCTACACTGGTCCCCAAACCAGACTGTGTCCTGGCGAACAACAAGAACATAGGGGGAGTTGACCTCTCTGATCAAGTCCTCCACACCTACAGTGCCACGGAAAAAGCTAAGGTGTGGTACAAGAAGCTGGCCGCGTACATCATAGAGATGGCATTGTAAAACCCTTTCATGATATTACAATGTTCAGGCCTGACTGGAACGTACCTTCAGTTTCAGGAGGTAATGATCCAGGCCCTAATGTTTGGAAATCAGGAAGGAGCAGGCCCCAGTACTTCTGTAGCTGAAGGTGCCAGTGTTGTACCAGGGCAACATTTCCCCTGTGAGGTCCCTCAAACTGCCAAGAGACGAAGGTCGCAAAAAAAGGTGCAAAGTGTGTTACAGAAGGGGGATATGAAAGGACACAGTTTCAGTGTGACACCTGCCCCAACAAACTTGGTCTGTGTATGAAATGCTTTCAGAGTCGACCACTCATCCATGGGCTACTAAATTTATTTCTGATTTGCACAAATTAACGTATGCCAGCAGCCAACCTGATGCATTCTACACTACTCACGTAGGCCAACCTGATCCCCTACCAACCATTAAGAGTTCTGGCTCTACAGACCAGTTAGACGCTCCTAATCAATTTGTTACCTGCGTTAAAGACTGTTGTCTTACATAGTCACCTTTATAAAAGACTCCTGTCCACAGACTCACAGTCAGACTCTAATGTCTACAACATGGGCAAGACCAAAGAGCTTTGTAAGGATGTCAGGGACAAGATCATAGACCTGCACAAAGCTGCAATGGGCTACAAAACCATAAGTAAGATGCTGGATGAGAAGGGGTCAACTGTTGGTGCAATAGTAATAAAAAGGAAGAAAAACAAAATGACTGTCAATTGACATTGATCTGGGGCACCTTGCAAAATCTCACCTCGTGCGGTATCCTTGATCATGAGGAAGGTGAGAGATAAGCCTAAAACTACCCAGGGGGAACTTGTCAATGATCTCAAAGCTGCTGGGACCACAGTCACCAAGAAAACCATTGGTAACACATTACTCCGTAAAGGTTTAAAATCTGCAGTGCTCACAAGGTCCCCCTGCTCAAGAAGGCACATGTGCAGGCCCGTCTGAAGTTTACCAATGAACACCTGGATGATTCTGTGAATGACTGGGAGTAGGTGCTATGGTCAGATGAGACAAAAATTGAGCTCTTTGGTAGGGTTGAGAGAATTTGTTTGGGTTCCTTTACCGAATAAGCTATAGTGGGAACCCAGCTTCCTGGATTGCGCCAGCTGATCAGCGCCGCAGCTGCATGTGTCACGGCTGTGTTACAGCACATGCATGGAGAGCCTGTTTGTTGGGCTATCCATGCATGTGTCGTGACTGTGACACAACCAAGACACATGCATCTGCTGCGCCGATCAGCCGGCACAATACAGGAAGCCTGGTTCCCTCTGCAGCTTATTCGGAAAGCGCTATAGCTTGCCCAATAAGAGGGAACCCGAACAAATTTGCCCAACTCTACTCTTTGGCATAAACTCAACTCGCAGTGTTTGGAAGAAGAAAGATGCTGCCTATCACCCAAAGAACACCGTCCCCACTGTCATGCATGGAGGTGGAAACATTATTTTTGGGGGCTGTTCCTCTGCTAATGGCACATAACTAATTCACCGCATCAATGGGAGAATGGATAGAGCCATGTACCGTAAAATCCTGAGTGACAACCTCCTTCCCTCCGCCATGACATTAAAAATCGGTCGTGGCTGGGTCTCCAAGCAAGAAAATGACCCAAAACATACAGCCAAGGCAACAAAGAAGTGGCTCAAAAATTAAGCACATTAAGGTCATGGAGTGGCCTAGCCAGTCTCCGGACCTTAGTCCCATAGAAAACTTATGGAGGGAGTTGAAGCTCCAAGTTGCCAAGTGACAGCCTCAACATCTTTATGATTTAGAGATGATCTGCAAGGAGGAGTGGACCAAAATTCCTCCTGACGTGTGCAAACCTCATCATCAACTACAAAAAAGTCTGCTGTGCTTGCCAACAAGGGTTTTACCACCAAGTATTAAGTCTTGTTTGCCAGAGGGATCAAATACTTATTTACAGTGCCTTGCGAAAGTATTCGGCTCCCTGGAACTTTTCAACCTTTTCCCACATATCATGCTTCAAACATAAAGATACCAAATGTACATTTTTGGTGAAGAATCAACAAGTGGAACACAATTGTGAAGTTGAACGAAATGTATTGGTTATTTTTAGTGATGAGCGAATATACTCGTTACTCGAGATTTCCCGAGCACGCTCGGGTGTCCTCCGAGTATTTTTTAGTGCTCGGAGATTTCATTTTTATTGCCGCAGCTGAAAGATTTACATCTGTTAGCCAGCATAAGTACATGTGGGGATTCCCTAGCAACCAGGCAACCCGCACATGTACTTATGCTGGCTAACAGATGTAAATCATTCAGCTGCGGCAATAAAAACTAAATCTCCAAGCACTACAAAATACTCGGAGGACACCCGAGCGTGCTCGGGAAATCTCGAGTAACGAGAATATTCGCTCATCACTAGTTATTTTACATTTTTGTGGAAAATCAAAAACTGAAAAGTGGGGCGTGCAATATTATTCAGCCCATTTACTTTCAGTGCAGCAAACTCACTCCAGAAGTTCATTGTGGCTCTCTGAATGATCCAATGTTGTCCTAAATGCCTAATGATGATAAATATAATCCACCTGTGTGTAATCAAGTCTCCGTATAAATGCACCTGATCTGTGATAGTCTCAGGTTCTGTTTGAAGCACAGAGAGCATCATGAAGACCAAGAAACACAACAGGCAGGTCCGTGATACTGTTGTGGAGAAGTTTAAAGCTGGATTTGGATTCAAAATGATTTCCAAAACTTTAAACATCCCAAGGAGCACTGTGCAATTGATCATATTGAAATGGAAGGAGGATCATACTACTGCAAATCTACCAAAATTCCCTCTAAACTTTCATCTCAAACACATTTCAGTTTTTGATTTTTCCACAAAAATTTAAAATAGCCAATACATTTCGTTCAACTTAACAATTGTGTTCCACTTATTGTTGATTCTTCACCAAAAATTTACATTTGTTATCTTTATTTTTGAAGCATGATATGTGGGAAAAGGTTGAAAAGTTCCAGGGAGCCGAATACTTTCGCAAGGCACTGTATAGCTGCAAAATGCAAATACATTTATATAAGTTAGAGTGATTTTTCTTGATTTTATTTTTGATATTATATCTCTTAATGTTTAAATTAACCTACTCTTAAAATTATAGACTGTTCATGTCTTTGTCTGTGGGCAAACTTACAAAATCAGAAAGGGATCAATTAATTATTTCCTTCACTGTATGTCAACCTGTTGCACTCTACACTACTCACATATACCAACCTGATGGACTCTGCACAACTCGCTTATGCCAACCTGATGCCCTCTACAGGACTTGCGTATGCTAGATCAGTTCCAATATAGGGTCACTTGTGGGGGGGGGGAGTCCACTGTTTAGGCACACCAGGGGCAACGTGATATGAGCATGATCATTATTATAAGGTATACGAAATATACTGGTGACATAAAGAAAACAGTCATCTACATATCAGAAAAAACTGCCTCACCTTACAAGCGTAAGTAAAGCGTTCTCGCTGCTCGGCTGCTCCATCAGGTACATACTCATCTTGACTTGAGGTCTCAATGTCTTTGCCAGTAGCTTCAGCTACATAGAATATGAAGACTATTTTATTTTCATTCAGTCCAGGCAATGGTGGTACATGAACTGGCAAGGTACCATCATGTGGAACTGGCCTAATTGCAGATTCAAGCTCAGGGTAATTAATCTTATGTTTGTTCTTTGTAGAAAAGTCCTTCAGTTTAATACAAAAGTAGCAGTCATCAGTATGATTTTGGGGTTCTCTCCAAATCATGGAAACGGCAAATGGCATAGCCACTTTCCTCATATTCAACCAGTCACAAAGACCATTTGAACAACTTGAGTACTGTATATACTTGTCTTACCGAGTTTTCACTCCGGGAGGGGAAAACCCCTTACTTACGTAGCGCTCACTAATATACTAATTAGGCAAGAAGACTACTAGGTCTCTATTTCGGTAAAACAACTTATATTTTATTAATAATGAAATAAAGTTTAATAATCAACAATTTAAGCTATGATTTGATATATGTACTACAGGCACATGAATTATAACAGCGCTAGCCTAACATTACATGATCATAATCATCATCTATATAATAGAGAAAGTAAGCATCTATATAATTACTGTAAGAGTCATGTCGGCCTGGTAGTCGGGGGCAGGTATATCTCGCCCAGGTATTTGTCCTATGTGAATTAGGCCGCTCAGTATCTTCAGGATACCGAGGGGTTAATAACTGCAGGAATAAAGGCTGACCAGCTGGAGGTTTCAGGTGTCAGCCTGGGGCACACAGAATGCCTGTCTGTGTGAGACAATGTGAGTAAGAGCTGTGCTCATGACCTGTGTTATGTTTGCTGGGTGGGAGTAGCCCCCCCAGTTGTTAGATAGGAACGTGTTTGTTTAGTAAGTGCCGGACAGGCAAGGATTTATTTTTATGATTTGTTTTCTGTATTTGCTTTCACTTTAATAAACCTGACCTGAGGTCAGTTTACCTGGAAACCTGCTGTCACCTCAGAGTTTAATGCACAAACCACGTGACCTTTGACCCCAGCAAAGGCGATCCCGGAGTGTTTTGTCACATTGTGGTGGAGAATGCGGGCACTCCGTGGCACAGGCGACAGTATGGAAGACGTGGTGAAAGCCCTGGTACAGTCCGCTGCCGTACAGCAGGAAGCTAATCGTTTGATGGCCGCACAGCTGAAGGAGTTACTGGACATGACGGCTGCAGACCGCCAGCTTCTCCAACAGGTGGCGCAGCGCTTGGTGAGCATGCCTGAGGCTAACCCGGAAGCAGAGTCCAGGAGGATCCATGTGAGTCGATACTGGCAAAAGCTGACCGCAGAAGATGACGTCGAGGCGTACCTGACAACGTTTGAGCGGACAGCGTTGAGAGAGAAGTGGCCGAAGGAACGGTGGGCCGATTTAATTGCTCCGTTTCTCTCCGGCGAGGCCCAAAAAGCTTACCATGACTTGGACCCGGAAGTCGCGCAGGACTTTGAGAAGCTGAGAGCTGAGATCCTGGCCCGGCTCGGTGTGACGACGGCTGTCCGTGCACAGAGGGTACACCAGTGGACATACCAGCAAGATAAACCGGCGCGGTCTCAGATGTTCGACCTGATCTACTTGACAAAGAAATGGCTGCAACCCGAGGAACTGACAACGCCCAAAATAATCCAGCGGATTGTCTTGGACAAGTACCTGAGGGTACTACCACCAGCGCTGAAAAAGTGGGTAAGCCAAGGAAATCCCACGACAGCGGATCAACTTGTGGAGTTGGTCGAGCGTTATTTCGTGGCAGAAGGACTTCCCGATGACACCGCCAGCACCCGGTCTGTGCCTCCTCCTCGTGGAACCGGTAAGACTGTTCCAGCGATTACGGGTGAAGGAAAATCACCAAAAACTGTGGGGGAGGAACCCGGGACTGCTCGCGCTCCGAGACCGAGAGTATGGGACGGTGGTCTCAGTAGGGGGCCTGTTAGGTGTTTTCGTTGCCGTGAGAAGGGCCATGTTTCTGCGAACTGTCCTGTTACCACTGAACCCATGCAGTGCGATGTTATAGACTCTAAGAAACGCATGTCTTTGGTTACACAGCTGGTGAATGTGAATGCGGGCCAAAATGATATAGCAAAACACCTGTGTGAATTATCTGTTGATGGGAAAAGTGTTGTGGCGTTACTAGACTCTGGAAGTGTGGTGACTCTGGTGAAAGCTAGTCTGGTGGCACTTCCGTCTGGTTCGTCTGACAAATTCTCTGTGACGTGTGTGCATGGTGACACCTGCTCGTACCTAACAGCGGTCATACTGATTTCCACTCCCTATGGGTCTGTGCAACACAAAGTGGGACTCGTTCCCGCATTGTTACATGATGTAATTCTGGGCAGGGATTTTCCCCATTTCTGGCAGTTGTGGGAAAGTCAGTTGCTCCTTCACGGTAGCTGTGAACCTTCCCCCATGCCATCTGGAGGTCCCGAGTTCCTAGAGGAGACCCCACAGGAAGATGTTGCTGGGGAGGTTATTGAATCTAACCTTCAGTTCCCCTTCTCAGTTATGGCGGGGGAAACTGAGGAAACTCAGCGAGAGGCGGAGGCAGACAGCCATCCGGCACCCGGCCTGCCAGATTTGGGAGTCCAGTTGGATGACTTCCACAGCGAACAAATGAAAGATCCTACCCTGACTCAGGCTAGGAAAAATGTAAAAATAATAGATGGGGTGCCCGTAGAACCTGACACTAGGCTAGCGTACCCGTACATGGTTCTTGAAAATGATTTACTCTACCAGGTAGAAAAAAAAGGGGAAGACACTGTGCAACAGTTAGTGGTACCCAAACCTTATCGGCGGAAGGTACTGGACCTGGCCCACGGACATATATTGGGGGGACATCTGGGGGTACAAAAAACCATAGAGAGGATATTGCATTGTTTTGTGTGGCCTGGAATACACAATGATGTGCGTAGCTATTGTGAGTCCTGTCCAGAGTGCCAAGTCTCGGCACCTAAACCTCGGTTCTGTAGCCCTTTGGTACCCCTCCCTATCATTGGAGTCCCTTTTGAGAGAATTGGGATGGATCTGGTTGGGCCCCTTCCCCGGTCCGCACGTGGGCACCAACATATCCTCGTCATCATGGACTATGCCACTCGTTACCCAGAAGCCATCCCTTTGCGTAACACTGCTACCAAAACGATCGCCAAAGAGTTGGTACAAGTGTTTAGTCGGGTGGGAATTCCAAAACAGATACTCACCGACCAGGGGACTCCCTTTATGTCAAGGGTGATGAAGGAGTTCTGCAGGCTCTTACAAATAGACCAGTTGCGTACGTCTGTCTATCACCCTCAAACAGATGGCCTGGTTGAGCGGTTCAATAAAACCTTAAAACAGATGCTCCGGAAGGCGATCGACAAAGATGGGAAGAACTGGGATTACTTGTTACCCTATTTGCTGTTTGCCATTAGGGAAGTTCCCCAGTCTTCCACAGGATTCTCGCCTTTCGAGCTATTATATGCCCGTCGTCCCCGTGGACTGTTGGACGTCGCAAAAGAAACCTGGGAAGGTCAAGTCACTCCCTTTAAAACGGTGATAGACCATGTAACGCAAATGCAGGACCGGATTGCTGCTGTCATGCCCCTTGTTAGGGAACATATGTTACAGGCCCAGGGAGCCCAAAGGCAAAGTTATGATAGAGGCGCCAAGGTCCGTACGTTTGCACCCGGGGATAGGGTGTTGATCCTAATCCCTACGGTGGATAGTAAATTTCTGGCAAAATGGCAGGGCCCCTTTGAGGTCATGGAACAAGTTGGAGAAGTGAACTATAAAGTGCACCAGCCTGGTAAGAGAAAACCAGAACAGATTTATCATGTGAATCTGATAAAACCCTGGAAAGACCGCACTGCCCTAACAGCGGATCTGCCCCGTCCGGTTTGCTCACCTACCATACCGGAGGTACAGATTGCCGAGACTCTCTCTGAACGACAAAAATCTGAGGTTAAGCAGTTTTTGTTACAGAACCAACAGTTTTTCTCGGAAAAACCTGGCCAGACTAGGCTAGTGAAACATGAGATTGTCACAGAGCCTGGTGTCACAGTTCATGTGAAGCCATACCGGATTCCGGAAGCACGCCGTGAAGCCGTCTCCCGGGAGGTGAAGGCAATGTTGGACTTAGGAGTCATTGAAGAGTCGCACAGCGCCTGGTCCAGTCCAATCGTGTTGATACCTAAGCCGGATGGCTCTATACGGTTTTGCAATGACTTTAGGAAACTGAATGCGGTTTCTAAATTTGATGCCTACCCTATGCCCCGGGTCGATGAGTTGATCGACCGGCTGGGTAAAGCCCGATATATTACGACCCTGGATCTAACAAAGGGATACTGGCAAATCCCTCTGAGAGAAGACGGCATTTGCTACACCAGAAGGGCTGTTCCAGTATATCTACATGCCGTTTGGACTTCACGGAGCCCCAGCAACGTTCCAGAGATTGATGGATCGAGTCTTGAGGCCCCACAGGCAGTACGCCTCTGCCTACCTAGACGACATCATAATTTACAGCGTGGACTGGGAAGCTCACCTCCGGAAGGTACAGGCGGTGATTGATGACCTGAGAGATGCAGGCTTAACAGCGAATCCCAAGAAATGTCACATCGGCCTTGAAGAAGCCCGATACTTGGACTATGTGATTGACAGAGGAGTGGTTAAACCCCAGATCGACAAAATACAGGCAATTCAGGGCTGGCCGCAACCAGTGAACAAGAAACAAGTTCAAGCTTTCCTGGGCATTGCCGGCTATTATCGCCGGTTCATACCCAACTTTGCGGCCATGGCTACCCCCTTGACGGATCTTACCAAAGGGAGGGATTCCGTCATGGTAAAATGGACTTCAGCGGCTGAAGAGGCCTTCCACAGCCTGAAACGGGCTTTGTGCTCTCAGCCCGTACTAGTGACTCCTGATTTCAGCAGCGAGTTTGTGGTGCAAACGGATGCTTCTGATACTGGTATTGGAGCTGTACTTTCCCAGGTCAGGGACGGAGTCGAACACCCGGTCCTCTACCTCAGTCGGAAACTGAATGTGCATGAGCAGAGGTATGCCGTGGTTGAAAAAGAGTGCCTAGCCATCAAATGGGCTCTCGACTCCCTCAAATATTACCTGGCAGGTAGGAAGTTTAGGCTGGTCACGGACCATGCCCCTCTCAAATGGATGCACCTCCACAAGGACCATAATAGTCGGGTAACCCGGTGGTTCCTTGCCCTGCAGGCTTACTCGTTCACGGTGGAGCACCGCCCCGGGGTACAGATGGGGAATGCTGATGCCCTGTCCCGAGTGCACTGTTTCAGGAGTGTCTTTGCTCGACCGGAGTGGTCTGAGCAGGGGGGGAGGATATGTAAGAGTCATGTCGGCCTGGTAGTCGGGGGCAGGTATATCTCGCCCAGGTATTTGTCCTATGTGAATTAGGCCGCTCAGTATCTTCAGGATACCGAGGGGTTAATAACTGCAGGAATAAAGGCTGACCAGCTGGAGGTTTCAGGTGTCAGCCTGGGGCACACAGAATGCCTGTCTGTGTGAGACAATGTGAGTAAGAGCTGTGCTCATGACCTGTGTTATGTTTGCTGGGTGGGAGTAGCCCCCCCAGTTGTTAGATAGGAACGTGTTTGTTTAGTAAGTGCTGGACAGGCAAGGATTTATTTTTATGATTTGTTTTCTGTATTTGCTTTCACTTTAATAAACCTGACCTGAGGTCAGTTTACCTGGAAACCTGCTGTCGCCTCAGAGTTTAATGCACAAACCACGTGACCTTTGACCCCAGCAAAGGCGATCCCGGAGTGTTTTGTCACATTACCAAATATTGTAACATCACTTCCCTGTCGGGGGACTCGACTGATGAGAAGGAAATATTCGGTAACACATCATCACAGAAGTTATGCGTCCATAAAGTCTCCTGGAATGTCCCTACCCCCACCTAGATGCCGTCCTGTTTTATACACTTAAAACTGGATTCAGTTTCGTCATGCGTACTGGCATTTTTCTCATATAACTTATTATTTTACAGATCACGAGCTGTTATTGTACAAATTCCATGCTTATCTTGTTGTTCACCCTTGAGAATATTTTCCTCACACTACAAGAATGCCGCTGCGCATGCGTACATAACTGTTTATGCCACATCTCCTCATACAATACAAATAGGTCACTCTGAGGGCACTTTCCCGCTTCCATTTTGTCTTGTTTTACTCAGTTAATGGCAATAGATACGTGAAATCACTATCTACACATACATTCAGACATTCTTGTCTCATTTGTATCACAAACGGTCCTTGATATCATGTAACTATTTGCCATTACCATAGGTGACCATTAGGACCTTAGGTCTCCTACAGAACACTTTGTAAGCCATGTAACAGTTCCATATTGACAATATAATAACTATTATCATGACCACTAGGAGTGGGTGGATTACCCAGTCCAACATTTTCTTAGCGGATGGCGAGTACCCAAGAAAAATATCATACCAATAATGAGAAGTGGCATTGGCTATAACTGAACCCATTTTAACCATTTTATTACTTATAATCGTAGTAGTGATTATATGATTTTTGCAAACTTTGCATAAACTAAGTGTAATTTACAAGTTTTGCCTTCCAGAGTATCTTCACAGATAGATAAATCATGAGTTTTGTTATTGTTATCAACATAAGGTCCATTGAATTTTGGCATCCAGAAAAATATATTCCCCGGAAGCCCCAACATCAATGGCAATACTACATACCTACACATTACCTGTATTATTCTAAGATAATCCCTCCAATTTGGATAATACCTCCTAAAATCAGTGGAATATACTTTATCTGTCATATTAAAACACACTATCAATTTTGTTCCATTTAAACAAAATATAAAGCTAGTATCATTCAACCTTCTAGAAGTATAATTAGCGTATACTCGAGATTCGATTAGTCCAGTCGTTAAATTTAATTCTGGCATTTCAGCTTCCCAACATACTATATTGTCTTCATGTATTATCTTTACAGTTCCAGTTCCGTTGGTCAAAACAGTACTTGGCCAATACTTCCTTCCTGGATAATTGTATGGAGCCGGTTCTTCAATTACAGGCCCATACATCCATACAGAACTGGTGTTAGATAAAGTTATATTTACAATAGCCAGTATATCACTAAAGTTTTTCCTTCCATCCTTTGTGACATTGTAGACATTCCAATCACCAGATGACCTCAAAGGTGGCACTCGCTCACTTGTTAATTGGACACCGGGAGTCCATGCTTCAACGACGTCCAAAAATACGCCTCCAAGGATTCCACATACGATTAGGAAGGAAATCTGCAGAAATCAGAACATAACACGTTTATTCCCGCAAATAACATTTTTTTTTTTCCCCTGTGGGATATACTCCCATTTTTCTACGCCTTGCCTCATGATCAGCAAGGTGCGGTCCCTGCCTACTGCAATTATCTTAGCCTCTGAAGGCGGTTCTTTGAGCATTTTGTACCCAAATTTTAGCTCCAACATTAGTTACTTCAGAGGAGCCAAAACCTTTATCTCCTCTTACGGTTAATTCAGTGGGGGCATGACCTTCTTCCCCCAGAGATAAGTTTACGGGTATTAATAACATCTGAGCCATTTTCTGTTTCTTCTCAATGATCAATGGCTCTGTTCCCAAATTTAACATCAATACTTTAATTTCTCCTTGATAATCTGCATCAATAATTCCTCCCACCACTATGGCCCCTTTTAATGCAAAACTGGAACGAGTAGCAATCTGACCATAGTGACCTTTAGGGATTTGACAACCCAATCCAGTGGAAATTGGAACCACCTTACCTGAAGGAATGACTGTTACATCTAGTGCACTCAAATCCAGTCCGGCTGATAGGGGTGTTGCCCTTTCAGGGATCCTGGCCTCTTCATGTATTTTCCAGTAGATAATAGTCTCTCCTACGTGTGCTTCATGTATTATGAGATTGGGTGTCAACATTCTCATCAGAGGAGTCATGGAATCAGTTATGGGCCTATTGTTTATTATCTGGAGGGCATCACTTAGATTATCCCTCCATTGCCCAAATGAAGTGTCAGATTGGTTCAACTTTTTAGGGTGACCTTTAGTAACCCATTCATTCTCTCTACTAACCCTGCTGCTTGAGGGTAATAAGGCATGTGATATACCCATTGAATGTTGTGTTCCATAGCATAGTCTTTGACTTGTTGTCCAGTAAAATGTGACCCATTATCTGTCTGTACTTGAAGTGGGACCCCATAATACTGTGTTATGATTTCTAAAGTTCTCAGTGTACTCCATTGTGTAGCTGCCTTGCATGGGAAACCTACCATCAGGCCTGAGTATGTGTCTACTGCGGTACAGACATACTTACACCCTCTGCTCCCTGGTAGTGGCCCTATAAAGTCCATTTGCCAAATTTGTGCAGGTAATTGTCCCCTCCCTATGTGTCCCATTACTGTGTGTGGCACCTCTCTCCTTTGGGAATGTTGACAAACAGGACACTGTGCAATAATTTGTTTTATTATGTCCATGGTGAGGGGAACTCCTCTTTCCTGGGCCCACCTGTAAGTGGCTTTTTCTCCCAGGTGTCCACTTTTCTGATGTGCCCAAACGGCCGTACCGTGAAGCCATGTTTCTTTTGCTTTATCGGTTTCCGCCGTTGTTTGTCGAATGGCAGCTGCTCTATCTGCTTCAGAATTAAACAAATGTTCAAGTGAATCAGCAGGTACATGTGCATCAACATAAAAAAACAGTGGTAGGCGTGGTTTGCATTATTTCTTCAATACTCTCCCACACCTCTTTCCCCCAAACTTCTTTTCCATGGATAAGCCATCCATATTTTTTCCACCCCATCGTCCAGGTAGCTAGTCCATTTGCTACTGACCAAGAGTCTGTATACAAGTGACATTCACGTCCTTGCTCAAAACTCAGAGCTAAGAAAATTGCATATAATTCCGCATATTGACTGCTCTTACCATGACCTTCCATTTTTATATGTTTTTCCAATTAGGAACTGGGAAATTGATTATTGTCTGTCTAGCTTTAGGCAAGATTTTCCTATGTCCTTTGTTCCATTGAATTCCTAAAAATTTCACCACTTGGGCCGGTCCTTGGACCTTCAACAACAGTTAGATAAGTAATGATACTTATGTGATCACTTATTCATACATGCTCATTCAGGGATTGTTTTTTCCTCTTTTTTTTTTTCCTTTCACTTTTCAGTTGATTTTTACAAGAAGAAAATCCCTTATCTCAATCACTCCACCTAGTTCAGCTCAAACTGAGTTGAATAATGTCTCATTGACATACATACATACATACAAGGCTCACACAGCCTGCCTATTTTGCACTTTGGAATTAACACATTAACTCTATATAAATAAAACTGCAGCAGTGTCCACTGACACTTTGAAAGCACTTCAAGGCCAAACAACAAAAACCACGGCCTTATACAAAATATAGCTTCATATAATGTACTGCCAATTCAAAATGACCAAAATAACAACACTGCACAGAGCCTATCCCAGCTCTGTATTACACACTTATACAAATACACAACCAATTAATATATTGACAGATATTACAGATGAGATCTTATTTCTCTATAAAACATTCATCCTGGACCTTCATAATCATGCATCCTAACTAACCATGCAATTTCTGTTTCTCCAGGTTTTTGTTTAAACTGGGTTAAGATGCTATCTACTTCATTTTGAGTATAATCCTCAGTTGAGATCCTGGTTCAAGTATGGGGAACACCTCGTTCCACCATAATGGGCTGTCCGTCATCTCCAAATTGAAGCTGACGAGCTGCATCACGGGCTTGCTCCCGGATTATTTCGTTTTCCGTCCTTTTTTTTTTTCCTTTTCGTTTACGGTATTTATTTTAAGCAACTTTGATAGCAGCTTTTTCTGCTACACCCTGATAGTGTTCCAACTTATCTTCTAGTAATTTTTTTTTTCCCTGCATTCCAGCACTACCCGTCTTCCTTCAGATTCAATCAACCTCTGTTCAGCTTTTTTTTTCCAACAACAAAGAGTTCTTCTTGTGAACTGCTCTATAGGCGGTGGCCAACACCCAATAGAGACACTGCATCACCTGCCTTGGCAGGGACACCCTCGAGTAACTTAACAACATCGAGGGGTTAACTGCATCACCCGCCTTTGCGGGGACCCCCCTGAGTACATTAACAACATCAGTGGGTTCACTACCCTGGAGCTTACTAGACCACTGTTCCGCTAGTCCAGAACTGCTCAATTCATGTGCCAATATATTATACGGTGCCTCGGTCCAACCGGGCACGTCCACAACATCCTCCTACTTTTCCTTTCGTTTCTCAAACATTGTAGCAAAAACTTGGCAAAATGCCAAATGCTAATTTTTTGCACAAAAAATTATCAATCAAAACATATCACATTGATAAAAAAATTTCAAAATTATGTTGACAAAAAGTTATAAAGATTTCTAAAAATTGGCTTTGCGCCAAAAAGAAATAATCTTCCAGCAACTTAACAATTTCCTTTGTCTAGACAATCAAACTTACAAAAATCCATCTATTATCTATCACAAAATTCTTTTTAACAAAAAAAGCTTGCTTTCATAAAATCCTGCCGACTACGCCAATTTATGTCTTACCGAGTTTTCACTCCGGGAGGGGAAAACCCCTTACTTACGTAGCGCTCACTAATATACTAATATACTAATTAGGCAAGAAGACTACTAGGTCTCTATTTCGGTAAAACAACTTATATTTTATTAATAATGAAATAAAGTTTAATAATCAACAATTTAAGCTATGATTTGATATATGTACTACAGGCACATGAATTATAACAGCGCTAGCCTAACATTACATGATCATAATCATCATCTATATAATAGAGAAAGTAAGCATCTATATAATTACCAAATATTGTAACATCACTTCCCTGTCGGGGGACTCGACTGATGAGAAGGAAATATCCGGTAACACATCATCACAGAAGTTATGCGTCCATAAAGTCTCCTGGAATGTCCCTACCCCCACCTAGATGCCGTCCTGTTTTATACACTTAAAACTGGATTCAGTTTCGTCATGTGTACTGGCATTTTTCTCATATAACTTATTATTTTACAGATCACGAGCTGTTATTGTACAAATTCCATGCTTATCTTGTTGTTCACCCTTGAGAATATTTTCCTCACACTACAAGAATGCCGCTGCGCATGCGTACATAACTGTTTATGCCACATCTCCTCATACAATACAAATAGGTCACTCTGAGGGCACTTTCCCGCTTCCATTTTGTCTTGTTTTACTCAGTTAATGGCAATAGATACGTGAAATCACTATCTACACATACATTCAGACATTCTTGTCTCATTTGTATCACAATACTCAAGTATAAGCCGACCCCCCTAATTTTGCCACAAAAAACTGGGAAATCTTAATGACTTGAGTATAAGCCTAGGGTGGAAAATGCGGCAGCCACCGGTAAATTTCAAAAATAAAAATAGATACCAATAAAAGTAAAATTAATTGAGACATCAGTAGGTTAAGTGTTTTTGAATATCCATATTGAATCAGGAACCCCATATAATGCTCCATACAGTTTATGATGGGCTCCATAAGATGCTCCATATTAAAATATGCCCCATATAATGCTGCACAAATGTGGATTATGGCCCCATAAGATGCTCCATACAGATATTTGCCTGTTGTGAATTCTGCTTTTGGGCTCCATCCGGTGGTTGTAGGTGGCAATGCAGTTGCCCCTGAGTTGCAGTCCTGGTCAGGTGTATCTGCTGATTGCAGTTCTGACTGGGGTATTTAGGCGTGCAGGATTCATTAGTCCTTGCCAGTTGTCCATGGTTGTTGGGAGGTTTTGGTCCTGGTTTGGTTCCTTCTGCCTTCATCCAAATCAGCAAAGATAAGTGTCTGGTTTTGTTTCTGTGGCACACATGCTGTGTGCTTAATAATTCTGTGCTATTCAGTGTTTTTTTGTCCAGCTTAGATTGTGTCAGTATTTTCTCAGTCTTGTTGGATTCTCTGGAGTGGCAGATATACATTCCATGTCTTTAGTTAGATTGTGGAACTTTTTGTATTATCTGCTGTGGATATTTTTGGAAGGGTTTTAATACTGACCGCTTAGTATTCTGTCCTATCTTTCCCTATTTAGCTAGAGTGGCCTCTTTTGCTGAATCCTGTTTTCTGCCTGCGTGTGTCTTTCCTCTCCTACTCACAGTCAATATTCGTGGGGGGCTGCCTATCCTTTGGGGTTCTGCTCTGAGGCAAGGTAGTATTCCTATTTCCATCTATAGGGGTATTTAGTCCTCCGGCTGTGTCGAGGTGTCTAGGATTTGTTAGGCACACCCCACGGCTACTTCTAGTTGCGGTGTTAGTTCAGGTATTGCGGTCAGTATAGTTTCCACCTACTCCAGAGAAAGTTCATGCGGCTCCAAAGTCACCGGATCATAACATTTGCCCCCATATAATGCTGCACATGGCCCTATATAATGCTGCACATGGCCCCATACAGATGCCCCATACAGATATTTGCCCCCATATCATGCTGCACATGGCCCTATATAATGCTGCACATGGCCCCATACAGATGCCCCATTCAGATATTTGCCCCCATATTATGCTGCACATGGCCACATAAGATGCCCCATACAGATATATGCCCCCATATCATGCTGCACATGGCCACATAAGATGCCCCATACAGATATTTGCCCCCATATCATGCTGCACATGGCCACATAAGATGCCCCATACAGATATTTGCCCCCATATCATGCTGCACATAGCCACATAAGATGCTCCATACAGATATTTGCCCCATATGCTGTTGCTGCGATTAAAAAAATTACATACTCACCTCTCCGACCCCCGGCAATTGCTATAGTCACCTGCTCCCTGTGCCACCGCTGACCGCCGCTGTGTCTTCCCATCCTCTGCACCGACATTCAGGAAGAGGGCGGCGCGCAGTAATTACGTCACCGCTCCCTCTGACCTGAGCGTCACTGCGGAAGACACAGCGGCGCCGATGGTGGAACGAGGAGCCGGTGAGTATCGCGCACTGCTCCTGGCACCGTCGCTGCACGTCTGTTCCCCAGCTCCGCATTTTCTTCCTGTAGTGAGCGGTCACCGTTACCGCTCATTACAGTAATGAATATGTGGCACCACCCCTATGGGAGGTGGAGCCGCATATTAATTACTGTAATGAGCGGTACCATGTGACCGCTCACTACAGGAAGAAACTGCAGCGCCGGGAAGCAGGGACCGCGCCAGGAGCAGGTGAGTATTATTAGACAGCCCCCGCTCCCCCTCCCCTGCCGACCCCTGGGTATGACTCGAGTATAAGCCGAGAGGGGGACTTTCAGCCCAAAAAAGTGGGCTGAAAATCTCGGCTTATACTCAAGTATATACGGTATATCACATGAGGGGTCCAGCTTTTGTCTTGATCACCAAGTGGACACTTAAAGTACATCTGGTACATTTTTTTAATATCATGAGTGATTGAACGTACTTGGCCTTTTGTTGTAAAAGAACTACACACATAGCAGAATCTGTTCATATGATTGATACACTGTCGGGGCATTTTCCTCCTTTAAGTCAGATTAAACAGTAGAGTAAGTTCAGTTCAATGGTGGTGACAAAAAAAAAATGCGATGAGCCGACAAACTATATGTAGATATTTCCTTAGAGATGATAGAGGCAGCTTGTATTTAGAACTGATTTTACTGGAAGTAATGTGGTAGATAACTATATACAGTTGTGAGATAAAGTGGTCAGCCTATTCCATACAGATGAACATTTGTAGACAGGCAGTTTCTCAGTGTGATATTGGCTGCTTTCAGGATCTCTCTCTGTTTTCTTTGCTCTGAGGGGACTTGCCCTCCCAGAAATGTAGTGAACATCCTCTCACAATGGCGGCTGTCTGCTGCCTTCCCTTCTGTCTCCCTGTGGCAGGGCTCAGATCCCTGTAGAGGCCTGTCTCCTGTCAGTCTCACATACCAGTCCTTGCTTCTATAACCATCCTTTTCTGACTGACGCAAATCTTACCGCCTCATAACAGTTAGATCCTCCCCAAAGCATGTGACTTTCCGAGAAGCAGTTATTGGTTGACTGCACTGTCAATACTCCTTCCCATAAATATCACTAAAACCTTTACTGATGATGTCCCTGTAAGAAAATTCACAATTAAGTAAGACAGCAAAGAAATGGTAATAACATAGGAAAAGCCACATACATTGAAAATGCAGAAATAACGTAATAACAGAAATACCTCTCTCAAAAACATTATGTGATAGAGCAAAACTAAGCATATTTTTGGAATCAGCACATCAAACTCCAAAAAAACAGACATATTACCTTTGCTGATGATTTTTTTGTGTTGACCAGTGTAATATTTACTATAGTTCTACTTTAGGTCCGCAGCTTTTTTCCAACATGCCGGTTTATTTTTTCAACATTCTTTTTTGGATAGTAGAAGGATTACAAGTTTAGCAACAAATTTTTATATGTTCAATTAAATTTACTTTCATTTTTTAAATTACTTTAAGGGGCCTAGATTTTAGAACCAGGAGTGCAGAGAAAATACAAAATCGGGAGACACGAGTAGTCGGTAAACAGGCCAGAATCCCAACAGGATCAAATTCAGAAGCTGTATCTGGCATCTTTAGTAGTGTGTGGTGCTTTACAATTGGCTGACGTGTGGAGTTTATTACTCCAGCTGAACTGCACATACACCCATACTGCAAGACTGGATGGTTCTACTGGTCTTGGCCACTCAAATCTTAGTGGCTGGAAAGAGTCTGCTGCTCAGAGCTTCTGGTTCCAATGTCTCCTCCATCACAAGCGCCGCCCGCAGAATGAATGATAGCAGGTGATTGAAGCAGATATCACAGGAGCAGATCCCAGAGGAGATGTGACACACCATTTGCAGAAGCCCTAATGTTACAGAATAGCCGGAAACCAGAACAGTAGAAAACCCCATAAAGTAACTCCATTTTGTAAATAATAACCATCAGTGAATTAATCTATAGGAGTAGTGACTATTTTGACACCTGCGTGGGGGCTTGTGTTTTGCAGGATGAGTAAAACATTTTATTAGTATCATTTTCGCCTTCCTAACATTTTTTGGTGGCTTTTTATTCCAATATTTCAGAGGCAAAAAGAACAAACCGTTGAATACCATGCTCCACTGGCTCATGCTATGACGTCTTCTATTAGACTGTTATTATTAGACTCGTTTTTATGGACATTTTGAGTAGAAATATTCAAAAACATGAATTTCAAGTATATTTTGTTCAAAAATAATAATTGATTTTATTCTTGGCAGATGACTGTACCAGGAGATCAGAGGAACAAATGCCCTTATCAATTTTTAAATCAGATGAACTTGAGATCACACAGGATGCAATTGAAGTGATTGCCATTACTCCAGATACACCATCATCCCTTCACAGCAAAGATCTATTGTCTGATCCTTTGAAAAAGATCCTATCTTCCGATTCATTACAGACTACTAAGAAAAATAAAAGTCAGAAAAGAGGCATTAAAAAAAGAACTGCTCTTAAATCAAAGAAGACAATTTCAAGTTCAGAATATGGAAATAGTTTTCCCCTCGAAACATCTTTGGTTAATCATCAAAAACTTCACACCGAGAAGAGATTTTCTTGTTCCACTTGTGGGAGAAATTTTAAACAGAAATCAGATCTTGTTATTCATGAAAGAACTCATACTGGGGAGAAGCCATATTCATGTTCAGAATGTGATCAGTGTTTTAAAGTGAAATCAAAACTTATCAGACATCAGAAAACTCACACAGGGGAGAAGCCACATCTATGTTCAGAATGTGGGAAATGTTTTACCCATAAATCTTATCTTGTTATTCACCAGAGAACTCACACAGGGGAGAAGCCATATTCATGTTCAGAATGTGGAAAATGTTATGCACATAAATCACATCTTGTCACACACCAGAGAACTCACACAGGGGAAAAGCCTTTTTCATGTTCAGAATGTGGGAAATGTTTTGTAGATAATCCACACCTTGTCAGACATCAGAGAACTCACACAGGGGAGAAACCTTTTTCATGTTCCGAATGTGGGAAATGTTTTAGCCAGAAATATTGTCTTGTTTTTCACCAGAAAACTCACACAGGGAAGAAAGCACATTCATGTTCAGAATGTGGGAAATCTTTTGGACAGCGATCATATCTTGTTACACACCAGAGAACTCACACAGGGGAGAAGCCGTATTCATGTTTAGAATGTGGGAAATGTTTTAGACTTAAATCTTGGCTTGTTAGTCACCATAGAACTCACACTGGGGAGAAGCCTTATTCATTTGCAGAATGTGGTAAAAGTTATGGACACAGATCATATCTTGTTAGTCACCAGAGAACTCACAAAGAGGGAAATCCTTTTTCATGCTCAGAGTGTGGGAAATGTTTTGTATTGAAATCGCATTTTGTTAGACACCAGAAGACTCACATAGGGGAGAAGCCCTTTTCATGTTCAGAATGTTGGAAATGTTTTACTTGTAAATCATTTCTTGTTCAACATCAAAGAATTCACACAGGGGAGAAACCATATTCATGTTCAGAATGTGGGAAATGTTTTTTATTTAAATCATATCTTGTTAGACATCAGAGAACTCACATGGAGGAGAAGCCTTTTTCCTGTTCAGAATGTGGAAAATGTTTTTTACTTAAATTATATCTTGTTAGACATCAGAGAACTCACATGGGGGAGAAGCCTTTTTTCTGTTCAGAATGTGGGAAATGTTTTACTCAAAAATGTCACCTTCTTGAACATCTAAAATCCCACACGGGGGAATCCATTATGATACCTAGAATGTGAAAAATTAATTACTGGAAATTATATTTTATTGACCATCGAAAATAATGCACACAGGGAGAAACTATATGTTATTGACAAGTTGTCCAAAAAAAACTAACAGTGCTATTCACTTGGGATATAACAGGAATTGTTTTTATTTAAAGTCTGGCTTTTTTTTATTTCAGTCCTCATAAACCACATCACAGGAAACTCAAGAAAAGTCCTTGTCCGGCATACAATAAAACATGATGCAACAAATCCATACAGTAGTGCTGGTTAGTGCACTTGGCTTTTTGGTCCTTGCAAAAGCACTCAATCCAGGAGATCTACACACCTTCATATACACAGCCCATCTGTATGACAAAACAGGTCTCATTTAACCAATGAATCACAGGCAGGGGTGGACATATGGTGAGCAGCTGCTCCTAATCAACCTGTCGTGGACTAATAACTCCTTTTAGTCTTGTATGTACCAAAGCATTAATTCAGGTTTATCTGCCATCCACTGTGTCTAGCAGCCACCTTACACTATTTAACAGACAGCCGTATAATTAAATGAGAAGGGAAATTACTTTAAAACTTATTTCTATGGAATATTAGACACACTTTTAACATGAAAAGTCTTGCTAACAATTGAGTGTCTGTTACAGTCTGGTGGCAGTTTCCAGTGATGGAGAACATTGAGACAGTTTACCGTATATACTCGAGTATAAGCCGACCCGAGTATAAGCCGGACCCTCCTAATTTTGCAACAAAAAACTGGGAAAACTTATTGACTCGAGTATAAGCCTAGGGTGGAAAATGCAGCAGCTACCGGTAAATGTCAAAAATAAAAATAGATACCAATAAGAGTAAATTTAATTGAGACATCAGTAGGTTAAGTGTTTTTGAATATCCATATTGAATCAGGAGCCCCAGATAATGCTCCATAGAGTTCATTATGGCCACATAAGATGCTCCATATTAAAATATGCCCCATATAATGATCCATACAGTTCTTTATGGCCCCATAAGATGCTCCATATAATGCTTCATGCAGTTCTTTATGGCCCCATAGATGCCCCATATAATGCTCCATGCAGTTCATTATGGCCCCATAGATGCCCCATATAATGCTCCATGCAGTTCATTATGGCCCCATAGATGCTCCATTGTGCCACATGTAATGCTGCTGCACTAAAAAAAAAAAAAAAAAAAGACATACTCCCCTCTCGTCGCTGCCTGCTGCTCCTCAGCGTCCCGTCTCTCCACAGTTCAGGCAGAGGGCGGCGCGCACACTAACACGTCATCGCGCCCTTTGACCTGAACAGTCAGTGCAGAGGATGCAGAAGACGGATCGTCGGTGGAACGCAGAAAGGTGAATACGAAATACCTGCTCCCGGCGCTCCTGACGCGGTCCCTGCATGTCCCATGGTCTCCGGGCGTGGCAGCTTCTTCCTGTAGTGAGCGGTCACATGGTACTGCTCATTACAGTTATGAATATGCGGGTCCACCCCTGTGGGAGTGGAGTCCATATTCATTACTTTAATGAGTGGTACCACGCGACCGCTGAACAGGGGAAGAAGCTGCCATGCCCGAAGACCGTGGGACATGCAGGGACCGTGTCAGGAGCGCCGGGAGCAGGTGAGTATTTGACAGTCGTCGCTCCCCCTCTCCCGCCGACCATGACTTGAGTACAAGCCGAGAGGCGCACTTTCAGCCCATTTTTTTGGGCTGAAAATCTCGGCTTATACTCAAGTATATACGGTAAATGTCCATATGTAGCAGAGCTGTGTTTATGTAAATTTGTAGATGCAGCGGAGCTGTATGTATGTAAATGTGCAGATGCAGCAGAGCTGAATGTGCATGCACTGTCCAGCAGTGTTGTTTGTATATATGTGAGCTGCAAAGTGCATATTAATGTTCATGTTGTGACACTATTAGTAAATAGTTTACGATAAATCCATCCGCAAAGGATAAGGTTACACATAGATGTACACCATCAATAGATTATGAATTCAATATAGGAAGAGAAAAAAAAGTAATGTGTAACTAAAATTTAACTTTTATTCCATATATGTATTAAAATATTATATCTAAAATTATTATACATACATCCAATGTGGATGTATATTTGGTCACGATAGAAATTGTAGGGTGACCCACTGAGTCCTATAGGTAAAATGATGTAGGAGATGTATAAATAATAAAGGTGATTCTGACTGTTGTTCCCATAAATTAAGTCAAACTATTCCACCTATAATTTATCAATATCATAAAAAGCAGAGCAAATATATATATAATTATCAGTGCTGATCAACAATTTCTGCATGCACGCAATTTATAGGAATTGTAACCGTATTGGAAATTTTACAGCACTATTGAGTGCTATTGGTGTTTAATAAGAGCAACTTCTAATTATGAGCTCACCCTGGGCTGATGTGCCAGAATAAATAACTGATACAATTGCTGGCAACAGTCCTGTAACAGGGTATCAGTTATTTAACGTACAGCCTTAGGGGAGTAGTTGCTGCACATGAAGTGTTAATAATAAACAAATACCCGCTGGATACCGCATGGTGTCTATACATATACTCAGTATGGTTGAGTACGGAGCAAGTTGTACTAGCACGAGACTCCACGCGGCATCCAGCGTGTGTCGGTCTCCGCTAGCAGCACTCCACATGCCATGTCATACAGCAGACTGCAGTACGTGAATGCTCGTACAACTTGCTCCATACTCAACCGTACCAAGTATATGTTTCAGATCACAAAAGAAATTTAAATATTAGACGAAGATAACACAAGTAAACACAAAATCCTGTTTTTAAATGAAGGTCTTTAATATTACTAGAAAAAAAATCCAAACCTACAGGGCCCTGTGTGAAAAAGTGATTGCTCCCTAAACATAATAACTGGTTGGGGCACCCTTAGCAGCAAGAACTGCAATCAAGCATTTGTGATAACTGGCAATCAGTCTTTCACAAGGCTCTGGAGGAATTTTGTCCCACTCATTTTTGCAAACTTGTTGTAATTCAGCCGCATTGGAGGGTTTCTAAGCATGAATCACCTTTTTAGGCCGGAGTCACACACAACGTATAAAAATATGGTCCGTTTTTGATGGCCGAGATACGCAGAAAATTTCCTGAACAGTGATCCGTATTCAATGCGAGGATGCAATTTTTTCTCCAAAAATTATCCGTATGGCATCCGTATGGCGAGATTTTCTCGCCAGCTTGCAAAATGGACATAGAATTGATCCATGGCCTCAAATATTCGTAAAAACATATATACAGTATATATATATATATATATATATATATATATATATATATATATATACAGGGGTTGGACAAAATAATGGAAACACCTAACGTTTTGGCATCATAGTATTCGAACATGTGATAAACATGCAAACCGTGACATGGTAATGTTTTGTAGTTGATTATTTGTGATATGTGTATGTAAATTAACTGTTTGTTTTGCATAATTGTACGAACATTGATGAGAACCTGATACCAATGGCAGACCTCTCGGATTTTCAAAGAGGCCAAATTATTGGTGCTCGTATAGAAGGCGCTAGTGTAACAGAAAGTGCCCAAATGCTTGGCGTGTCAAGAGGTACTGTCTCTAAAGTAATGACTGCATTAGAAAGAGAAGGAAAAACATCCGCCGCAAAGCACAGGTCTGGCCGAAAGTCAAAGTTGACTAAGAGAGACCGTCGGACTCTAAAGCGAATTGTGAGAGAGGATCGCAAGACCACGGCTCCGAAAATCACTGCTGAGCTCAATGAACACCTACAGAACCCAGTTTCCACGAAAACTGTTCGTCGGGAGCTGCACAAATCTGGATTCCATGGAAGAACTGCGAAAAACAGCAAAACAAGGCAGAGATGCTTACCTGCCTAGGCCTCCAAACAAATGCACTATCAGGATGCAGTGGACCCATGTGGTCAAGATGAAAAAAACACAGGTGCAGCATAACCGATGAGGCAGCCACTCACGGCCTACCAAACTAATGGAGGGGGTGGCTGCTTGGCACATTGCTGCACATAAAAAACTTGTATGTGGCGCTGTTCACACAATGGAGATGCACAGCATCCAGGCAGGCCTAGTAGTGACACCCTTCTATTAGATCAGGCGGGCCTGCCCAGCGCTATCCAAATGCACCCCATGTGAACAGACACCACAGTTTACAAGAGAAAAATGGGCCCAACTGCACCCCGAAAAAAAGTGCAAAAAACACATAAAAAAATATATTTTTATGTGAGGTATTAGTTGATATTTTGGCCAAAATAAAGAAGCTCATGACCCACGTCAAGGGTCCCCACGCTCATGAGTCCTAACTCTAAAATAGCTAAAAGCACAAAAAGAGGATTCAGAGATCCTCCAAAAATGAGAAAAACAGCAAAACAAGGCAGAGATGCTTACCTGCCTAGGCCTCCAAACAAATGCACTATCAGGATGCAGTGGACCCATGTGGTCAAGATGAAAAAAACACAGGTGCAGCATAACCGATGAGGCAGCCACTCACGGCCTACCAAACTAATGGAGGGGGTGGCTGCTTGGCACATTGCTGCACATAAAAAACTTGTATGTGGCGCTGTTCACACAATGGAGATGCACAGCGTTTTTTTCATCTTGACCACATGGGTCCACTGCATCCTGATAGTGCATTTGTTTGGAGGCCTAGGCAGGTAAGCATCTCTGCCTTGTTTTGCTGTTTTTCTCATTTTTGGAGGATCTCTGAATCCTCTTTTTGTGCTTTTAGCTATTTTAGAGTTAGGACTCATGAGCGTGGGGACCCTTGACGTGGGTCATGAGCTTCTTTATTTTGGCCAAAATATCAACTAATACCTCACATAAAAATATATTTTTTTATGTGTTTTTTGCACTTTTTTTCGGGGTGCAGTTGGGCCCATTTTTCTCTTGTAAACTGTGGTGTCTGTTCACATGGGGTGCATTTGGATAGCGCTGGGCAGGCCCGCCTGATCTAATAGAAGGGTGTCACTACTAGGCCTGCCTGGATGCTGTGCATCTCCATTGTGTGAACAGCGCCACATACAAGTTTTTTATGTGCAGCAATGTGCCAAGCAGCCACCCCCTCCATTAGTTTGGTAGGCCGTGAGTGGCTGCCTCATCGGTTATGCTGCACCTGTGTTTTTTTCATCTTGACCACATGGGTCCACTGCATCCTGATAGTGCATTTGTTTGGAGGCCTAGGCAGGTAAGCATCTCTGCCTTGTTTTGCTGTTTTTCTCATTTTTGGAGGATCTCTGAATCCTCTTTTTGTGCTTTTAGCTATTTTAGAGTTAGGACTCATGAGCGTGGGGACCCTTGACGTGGGTCATGAGCTTCTTTATTTTGGCCAAAATATCAACTAATACCTCACATAAAAATATATTTTTTTATGTGTTTTTTGCACTTTTTTTCGGGGTGCAGTTGGGCCCATTTTTCTCTTGTAAACTGTGGTGTCTGTTCACATGGGGTGCATTTGGATAGCGCTGGGCAGGCCCGCCTGATCTATTAGAAGGGTGTCACTACTAGGCCTGCCTGGATGCTGTGCATCTCCATTGTGTGAACAGCGCCACATACAAGTTTTTTATGTGCAGCAATGTGCCAAGCAGCCACCCCCTCCATTAGTTTGGTAGGCCGTGAGTGGCTGCCTCATCGGTTATGCTGCACCTGTGTTTTTTTCATCTTGACCACATGGGTCCACTGCATCCTGATAGTGCATTTGTTTGGAGGCCTAGGCAGGTAAGCATCTCTGCCTTGTTTTGCTGTTTTTCTCATGTTTGGAGGATCTCTGAATCCTCTTTTTGTGCTTTTAGCTATTTTAGAGTTAGGACTCATGAGCGTGGGGACCCTTGACGTGGGTCATGAGCTTCTTTATTTTGGCCAAAATATCAACTAATACCTCACATAAAAATATATTTTTTTATGTGTTTTTGCACTTTTTTTCGGGGTGCAGTTGGGCCCATTTTTCTCTTGTAAACTGTGGTGTCTGTTCACATGGGGTGCATTTGGATAGCGCTGGGCAGGCCCGCCTGATCTAATAGAAGGGTGTCACTACTAGGCCTGCCTGGATGCTGTGCATCTCCATTGTGTGAACAGCGCCACATACAAGTTTTTTATGTGCAGCAATGTGCCAAGCAGCCACCCCCTCCATTAGTTTGGTAGGCCGTGAGTGGCTGCCTCATCGGTTATGCTGCACCTGTGTTTTTTTCATCTTGACCACATGGGTCCACTGCATCCTGATAGTGCATTTGTTTGGAGGCCTAGGCAGGTAAGCATCTCTGCCTTGTTTTGCTGTTTTTCTCATTTTTGGAGGATCTCTGAATCCTCTTTTTGTGCTTTTAGCTATTTTAGAGACATGGAAGAACTGCAAATAGAAAAATGCTGCTCTCAATGACAAAAGTTTCCAAGCGTTTAGAGTGGTGTAGAAACCTCCAGAATTGGTCCCTTGAGCAATGGAAACATGTGATATTCTCACAAAGTGACTTTAGGGCACCCTGTGAATTTGACTCCGGTAGTCCCACTAAACATACACTACTTCTATTGGAGCGATTCTCTAGGTCATCAATACGATCTCTCAATATCATGTTTTCACGGACGATAGCTATCACTGTTCAGTCAGCTGTTCAGCCTGCTCTTCCTGTCTATCCTTCAGGGCAGTACTAAGAGTGGATTGAATAATGTTTTTAATTTCCGGGATTAATTTGGCCGTCACCTCAGCTGCCAAAACTGAAAGATTCATTTGTATCTCTACTTTTTTTTTAAATAGAGGTGCGAAATTGGTTAAAGAGATGGCCCAACTTCTCCCTACCCTTAGTTTGGGGTGCTTGATCCTCTTGATCAAGAGTGGGGACCATTTTGGGGATGTTGGAAACATCAACAAGGCAGGAGAAAACGGGCTGTTTTTGCTCTCTGTGAAGTAAATAGCGGTCCATATAAGCAAATAGAATTATCCGAAGGTCTCCTTTAGCTTGATGTCAATTTTAAGGATTATGAGCGTGTTTAAGGGTGTAACACTCAAAAATCAGGTGGCCAGATGAAATGTACAGGGGGAGAGCATAAGCGATGATTAGAATTCACATGGTTGGCGCCTGAACCGGAAGTCTCACAGACCCATATTTTTGTACTAGTTATCCCATGTTAGAGGTAATTCATCCATTAGTCCAAGAAAGCCGTAATATCGTGTCTGGACACTAGATGGTAGCAGAGTCATACCGGGATAGTTAAAGAAGTTGTCCACTACTATAATTTTTTTTATATATATAAATCTTGCTATTATGTGCCACTGAAAACATCCACTTTGTTTATTTTAGCAATATTACCTTTTATCATGCTGTAGCAGCACATCTTCAGTGCTGGATCCAGCTCTCATGGGGTTAATCGACAACTTCCTTTCTCCTGACTTACTGTGCTCTAATACAAGTTCCATGATGCATTGCACTCGCCTGTAACTCTGCACCTGGCACACCCACTCCAAAACACACCCCAACCCCTCCCTCCTCTCCCCCCTGTATCTTCAAAAAGATTTGTGATGTCATTTCTGTCCAACCTCCTCTTTTACATTTGTCCAACCCACACTCCATTACACACAGATAGATAGAGGGATAGATAGATAGATAGATAGATAGATAGATAGACAGACAGACAGATAGATAGATAGATAGATAGATAGATAGATAGATAGATAGATAGATGGATAGAAGTCCAAAAATCAGAGGCAGCACACCATTCTGGATAAAGTTATGAAGGTATTTAAATTTAATAGCCCATAATGGCAACGTTTCGGCCCGTGGAGAGCCTTTCTCAAGCAAAGTGACAGTGTACAGACATGGTATTTATGTTATACAACCAATTAAACATACTTAATCTCATTTGTGCAAAAAAGATATAACAAAATCTTGAGAAGCAATATATATAAAGTGCATGTAGTGAACAATATAAGTGCAAGTGTAATAAAGTGCAATACAGTGACATATATAAATGAAAACAACATGCAATAGCTGTTTCAACGTTAATTGATAATCTACACAGCTGGATTTCATAAATCATTTCATGGCTCACCCCATTCTGTAATCATGTGTACACGCCGTGTTCGGCGTCCTGCTGCCTGAACTGCGCATGTCCAAAAGAAAAAAATGTAGTACAGGAAATCACTGTCAGCCCGCGCATGCGTGGAAGACAATTTGCAGAGCCAGCACCATATCGGTTGCTGGAAAGCTCGCACTGACAGACACCAACCAGAGCTCCATAAAAATGTGGGAGAAGAGAACCACCATAAAAGCCCATTCAGATATAGTTTTTATTCTTGTACAAAATAACTAAAGAACCAAAAGAAAAAAATAAGAAAAATTTTTTTGGGGGAAAAAAGCATTCCAATAGTTGACTCCATGAATAGGGTAAGTCATGATTTATGATCTTCAGAAGAAATTCTTTTCATATTTCATAATATATCCAAAAAACAAGAAAAAAGGTTTAATCAATACCATCAACTAGCTACAGTCATAAGAGAGGCAAGATCCCAAGTTGAAATATAAGGAAATATATACTGCAATTCATTATAATGTCACTTGCAACTTAAAATCAACATTCAAACCATGTGGTTTTAATGTATTCAATTTTCGAATCCACTTAAGTTCTCTAATCTTTAAGAGTTTAACCCTATCCCCTCCCCGCCTCAGTGGGGGTATATGATCAATGATCCTGAACTTCAAATTTTTTTCTGTATGTCCATATTCTGTAAAATGTTTAGAAACTGGCAAATCGATTTTTTTCTTTCGTATGGTATATCTATGGTGATTTATACGGGTTTTAAAATCCCACGTAGTTTCACCTACGTACCATAATTTGCATGGGCATTCCAAGAGATAGATTACGTAATCACTAGAACATGTCAAAAAATAATTAATAAAGAATTTTTCATTGGTAACCGGATGAAAAAAATGATCTCCTTTTAACGTATTGTTACAATTAATACAACTGAGACAAGGATAACATCCTACTCGATTTTTTCCAGTAAGGTAAGGTTGAAATGAGGATCTTCCAGGGCCCATATCTGAACGAACAAGTCTATCCTTTATATTTTTAGACCGTTTATAAGATATGAGTGGTGGATTTTTATATTCTGCTATCTCAGGAAGACAACGACCTATCATGGGCCAATGTTTTTTAACAATGCTTACTACTGCATTACTTTCGTCACAATATGTTGTGACTAATGGAATTCTTTTCATGGTTTGTTCTTTTTTGTCTCTACATAAAAGGGTGTCTCTATCCACATCCTTTACTTTATTTTCCCATTTTTTAAAATTTTATTGGGATAACCCCTTTGTCTAAATTTTTGGGTCATCATCCCAAGGGAATCAGCCACATTCCTATCATCACTTACTATTCTTCTGACTCGCAGATATTGACTGTAAGGTAATGCTTCTATTAATCTACGAGGATGATGACTATCATATTTTAATAGACTGTTTCTATCAGTAGACTTTATAAAAACTTCAGTAGATAATTTCATGCCTTCACATCTTACCAACACATCCAAAAATTGTATTTCTTTTTCAGAGTGTACTAGTGTGAATTTGATGTCTTCATTCAAACCATTAAGAAAAGTCTTGAACTCCTCCAATTCAACAATTGTTCCCTTCCATAGGAGGAAGACATCGTCTATGTATCTCCACCACTCCACAACATTGCGGAAGTGGTGGGACACATAGACAAGGTCCTCCTCCATGACTAAATTTGCATACGTGGGTGCCATATTGGCACCCATGGCCGTCCCTCTCATTTGCATAAAATATTCATCTCTAAACAGGAAGTAATTATTACCAAGTACCACCTCCAAAAGTTTTAGGATAAATTCAATCGTGTCTGTATTATACTCAGTCCCAGCAAGCTTTCTACGTACTGCTGTCAAGCCTACATCATGACTAATGGATGTGTACAAAGAAACTACATCAAAAGATGCCATTATAATCTTTTGTTCAATCTTGATTTTTTGAAGTTTACCCCAAAAATCAGTTGTGTCTTCCACAAAAGATGGTGTCTGTCTGGATAAAGGTCCTAAAATGTTATCAAGGAAAATTAAAGATTTATGAATTTTAGGCAATATGTATATTACCGGAGTAACCGGGTTCTCCACCATCAAAAATGTATAAAGATCATCATCTGTGATGTTCTGGTGTTTTACTTCATCCAGAATCACTTTCATTTTACTTATAATCATAAACTTAGGGTCACCCGACAACCTCCTATGTACATCCAGATCCGATAGCTGACGTTTGATTTCTGCCTCATATTTACATGTGTCCATGACGACAACAGCACCACCACCATGGTGATGTCGCCGTCACGGACCAATTCACACAAAGCCGTGTTCTCCTCACGTGTCATATTAGGGTTTTTGAAGCTTGTCTTATCATAAGTTTTCTTCAGATAATCTATATCTCTGTTAACGGCCAAGATAAATGCATCAATGACAGGGACATTAATAACAGGTACAAATTCACTCTTATTAAATAACATAAGTTGTTTAGATCTAAATACGGCTCCTGCTGGATTGTCAATACCTGGATTTTGTGAATGCCAATATTTCAACTTAATGGTTCTGAAGAATCTAAAAAGTTCCATTTCCAATGTAAACCAATCAATATGTCTGTTAGGACTAAAAGAAAAGCCCTTACTTAATACTGATAATTCACATGCATTTAATGACCTAGAAGATAGATTTACCACAATATTTAATCCTTCTTCTCCACCGTGGTCTGTCTCTGTGGAAGCACCCGACCTTTCTGCTTCTTGTCTCTTTTTTTCCACGCCGGTGTTTTCTGCCACCTCTCCTGGTCCTCTTGCACTGTCTTCCATCTGATCCTGTAAAAAAAATAGCATTATCAGAACATGAATGAATAGTGGCTGACCCCCTTGGTTGAGAACTAGTTGGATAAACACCTCTATCCAATTGGTATTTTTTAGATTTTGGAGTCTGAGAACCCTCTTTTTGCCAATTATAAACTTTCCCAAGACGATAATCCTCAGAGTCCCTGTTCCACTTCCTCCTTTTAATATCTTCCAACTCTTCCCTACTTTTTTCAAGCAAGAGTCAATCATGTCCTTGAATTGTTATACACATTTAGTTGTAACGAGAGTGTTTATGCTCCTTTAAAAATGTATTTGATTACTTTGGTCATTTACTCCATTGCCCAGCAGATAGCGCGGTTACAATCTATGCTCCATTACCCACATATGGGTTGTTATTTACTCTGACGGTGTGAGATCTCTCAGTACGAGCTTTCCAGCAACCGATATGGTGCTGGCTCTGCAAATTGTCTTCCACGCATGCGCGGGCTGACGGTGATTTCCTGTACTACATTTTTTTCTTTTGGACATGCGCAGTTCAGGCAGCAGGACGCCGAACACGGCGTGTACACATGATTACAGAATGGGGTGAGCCATGAAATGATTTATGAAATCCAGCTGTGTGTAGATTATCAATTAACGTTGAAACAGCTATTGCATGTTGTTTTCATTTATATATGTCACTGTATTGCACTTTATTACACTTGCACTTATATTGTTCACTATATGCACTTTATATATATATATTGCTTCTCAAGATTTTGTTATATCTTTTTTGCACAAATGAGATTAAGTATGTTTAATTGGTTGTATAACATAAATACCATGTCTGTACACTGTCACTTTGCTTGAGAAAGGCTCTCCACGGCCGAAACGTTGCCATTATGGGCTATTAAATTTGAATACCTTCATAACTTTATCGAGAATGGTGTGCTGCCTCTGATTTTTGGACTTCTATGACAAGGTTTGGTACATGCCTGAGGGCCTTGCACCCTGATTTTTGTTTTTCTTTTCTGTGCTGCTCTCACTTTTTTGCTATTGTTAGATAGATAGATATATAGATATGGGATGGATAGATAGATAGATAGATACATATATATCTATATATCTATGTCTATTTCCATAGATATGTCCATATCCATGTTTCTAAACCCCTTCACCCCTGGAGCTTTTTTCGTTTATCGCTCCCCTTATTTCCAGAGCCATCATTTTTCTGTCAATATGGCCATGTGAGGGCTTGTCTTTTGCAGGACAAGTTCTACTTTTGAACGACACCATTGGTTTTACCATGTCGTGTAACAGAAAATGTGAAAAAAAATTCAAAGTTTGACAAAAAAGTGCAATCCCACACTTGTTTTTTGCTTGGATTTTCTGCTAGGTTCACTAAATGCTAAGGCTCCTGGCTCTTACTGAAACCTGGATCCAGCAGTCAGACACCACCGCTGCTGCTGCTCTTTCATATGGTGGACTACACTTTTCTCATACCCCAAGATCAGACAACAGAGCAGGTGGAGGCGTTGGTCTGCTCCTTTCACCCAAATGTACCTTCCAAGTTATCCCCCAAGTACCCTCACTTGTATTCCCTTCCTTTGAGGTCCATGCTGTCAGACTCTACATCCCCTTCTCCATGCGACTGGCGGTGGTGTATCGTCCTCCCGGCCCCTCTCATCAGTTCCTGGATCATTTTGCCACCTGGCTTCCACACTTTCTCTCCTGTGACACCCCCACCCTTATCATGGGTGATTTCAACATCCCCATTGCTTCTCCCCTCTCCCCATCTGCTTCTCACCTTTTATCTCTAACCTCCTCTTTCATCCTCTCGCAGCATACTAACTCTCCAACGCATGAAGATGGAAACTCCCTTGACTTGGTCTTCTCCCGGCTTTGCTCACTGGATGATTTCACAAACTCCCCTCTCCCGCTCTCTGACCACAACCTTCTTTCATTTTCTATCAAGAACTGCCATCCCACTCAGGTCACCCCCACTTTCCACACTTATAGAAACATACAGGCCATTAACACCCAGAAACTTCTGAAGAACTTGCAGTCCTCATTGGCCCCAATCTTCTCCATCTCATGTCCTGATTCTGCTCTGAAGCATTACAATGAAACCCTGCAAAGTGCCCTGGATGAAGCTGCACCTCCTATACATAGAACAACTCGACAAAGACGGCGACAACCAAACACGTTTCTTGCAGCGGTGCTCCAGGTGCGCCGAACGTCTGTGGAGAAAATCTAATCTACCCGAAGATTTCATCCATTATAAGTTCATGCTAAAAACATACAACTCTGCCCTTCACCTCTCCAAACAAACCTATTTCAACACCCTCATCATCTCGCTGTCCAATAACCCTAAACGTCTCTTCGACACTTTCCAGTCACTACTCAACCCAAGAGAGCAGGCCCCAACCACAGATCTCCGCGCTGACGATCTGGCCAATTACTTCAAAGAAAAAATTGACCACATTCGACAGGAAATCATCTTCCAATCTCTTCATACCATGCACTGTCCTCCCTCCCCCACTGCATCTAGTTCACTCTCTGACTTTGAACCAGTTATAGAAGAAGAAGTAAGCAGGCTCCTTGCATCTTCTCGCCCGACCACTTGCACCAGTGACCCCATTCCGTCACATCTCCTCCAGTCCCTTTCCCCGGCTGTCACCTCTCACCTAACAAAAATATTCAACCTTTCCCTCACTTCCGATATTTTTCCCTCCTCATTTAAGCATGCCATCATACATCCATTACTTAAAAAACCCTCCCTCGACCAAAATTGTGCCGCTAATTATAGATCTGTCTCTAATCTTCCCTTCATCTCTAAACTCCTCGAACGCCTGGTCCACTCCCGTCTTACCCGCTATCTCTCAGATAACTCTCTTCTTGACCCTCTTCAATCTGGTTTCCGCTCTTTACACTCTACTGAAACTGCACTCACTAAAGTCTCTAATGACCTACTAACAGCTAAATCTAATGGTCACTACTCCATGTTAATTCTCTTGGATCTCTCCGCAGCATTCGACACTGTGGATCATCAGCTCCTCCTCACTATGCTCCGCTCCATCGGCCTCAAGGACACCGTTCTCTCTTGGTTCTCCTCCTATCTCTCTGACCGATCCTTCACTGTATGTTTTGCTGGTTCCTCCTCCTCTCACCTTCCCCTTACTGTTGGGGTTCCTCAAGGATCAGTCCTAGGCCCCCTCCTCTTCTCTTTGTATACTGCCCCTATTGGACAAACAATCAGTAGATTTGGTTTCCAGTACCATCTCTATGCTGACGACACCCAATTATACACTTCTTCTCCTGTTATCACGCCGACCTTCTTAGAAAACACCAGTGATTGTCTTACCGCTGTCTCTAACATCATGTCCTCCCTCTATCTGAAACTGAACCTGTCAAAAACTGAACTCCTCGTGTTCTCTCCCTCTACTAACCTACCTTTGCCTGACATTGCCATCTCCGTGTGCGGTTCCATCATTACTCCAAAGCAACATGCCCACTGCCTTGGGGTCATCCTTGATTTCGAGCTTTCATTCACCCCCCACATCCGATCATTGGCTCGCTCTTCTTATCTGCATCTCAAAAACATTTCTAGAATTCGCCCTTTTCTTACTTTCGACTCTGCAAAAACTCTTACTGTCTCACTTATTCATTCTCGTCTGGACTATTGTAACTCTCTACTAATCGGCCTCCCTCTTACCAAACTCTCCCTGCTCCAATCTGTCCTGAATGCTGCTGTCAGGATCATATTCCTCACCAACCGTTACACCGATGCCTCTACCTTGTGCCAGTCATTACACTGGCTACCCATCCACTCCAGAATCCAGTACAAAACTACTACCCTCATCCACAAAGCACTCCATGGCTCAGCACCACCCTACATCTCCTCTCTGGTCTCAGTCTACCACCCTACCCGTGCCCTCTGCTACGCTAATGACCTCAGGTTAGCATCATCAATAATCAGAACCTCCCATTCCCGTCTCCAAGACTTTACACGTGCTGCGCCGATTCTTTGGAATGCACTACCCAGGTTAATACGATTAATCCCCAATCCCCACAGTTTTAACCCCTTCCTGACATCCGACGTACTATCCCGTCGAGGTGGGGTGGGCCCCCATGACCGCCGACGGGATAGTACGTCATAGCCGATCGGCCGCGCTCACGGGGGGAGCGCGGCCGATCGCGGCCGGGTGTTGGCTGCATATCGCAGCTGACATCCGGCACTATGTGCCAGGAGCGGTCACGGACCGCTCCCGGCACATTAACCCCCGGCACACCGCGATCAAACATGATCGCGATGTGCCGGCGGTGCAGGGAAGCATCGCGCAGGGAGGGGGCTCCCTGCGGGCTTCCCTGAGCCCCCCGCAGCAACGCGATGTGATCGCGTTGCTGCGAGGGTCTTACCTCCCTCCCTGCCTGCTCCAGACCCGGATCCAAGATGGCCGCGGATCCGGGTCCTGCAGGGAGGGAGGTGGCTTCACAGACGCCTGCTCAGAGCAGGCACTGTGAAGCAGCCTGCACCTCTCGCAGATCGGTGATCTGTCAGAGTGCTATGCAAACTGACAGATCACCGATCTGTATTGTCCCCCCCTGGGGCAAAGTAAAAAAGTAAAAAAAAAAATTTCCAAATGTGTAAAAAAAAATTAAAAAAAATATTCCAAAATAATGAAAAAAAAAAAAAAAATATTATTCCCATAAATACATTTCTTTATCTAAATAAAAAAAAAAAACAATAAAAGTACACATGTTTAGTATCGCCGCGTCCGTAACGACCCCACCTATAAAACTGCCCCACTAGTTAACCCCTTCAGTAAACACCGTAAGAAAAAAAAAAAAAAAACGAGGCAAAAAACAACGCTTTATTACCATACCGCCGAACAAAAAGTGGAATAACACGCGATCAAAAAGACATATATAAATAACCATGGTACCACTGAAAACGTCATCTTGTCCTGCAAAAAACAAGCCGCCACACAGCATCATCAGCAAAAAAATAAAAAAGTTATAGTCCTGAGAATAAAGCGATACCAAAATAATTATTTTTTCTATAAAATAGTTTTTATCGTATAAAAGCGCCAAAACATAAAAAAATGATATAAATGAGATATCGCTGTAATCGTACTGACCCGAAGAATAAAACTGCTTTATCAATTTTACCAAACGCGGAACGGTATAAACGCCTCTCCCAAAAGAAATTCAGGAATTGCTGGTTTTTGGTCATTCTGCCTCACAAAAATCGGAATAAAAAGCGATCAAAAACGGTCACGTGTCCGAAAATGTTACCAATAAAAACGTCAACTCGTCCCGCAAAAAACAAGACCTCACATGACTCTGTGGAGCAAAATGTGGAAAAATTATAGCTCTCAAAATGTGGAGACGCAAAAACTTTTTTGCTATAAAAAGCGTCGCTGGTTTCACACTTGCGTTTTTGTCTGCAGCGTTTTTTGCACAAAAAAACGCATGCGTTTTTTCCCTATATTTAACATTGAAAACGCATGCGTTTTTTTTGTACACGTTTGGTCGCGTTTTCAAACGCATGCGGTTTTTTTCTGCATGCGTTAATTTTCAGAAATACAACCTGCAGTATTTTCTTGCGTTTTTAAGCACATGCGTTTGTTTGCGTTAAAAACGCATGCATTTTTATCGAAAAAAAAACAGAAAACACACTGAAAAGCCACCCACCACCATCATTGTGATAAAGGGATCCAAACCCTAACCCTAACTCTACCCCTAACCTCACCCCTAACCGTTTAATGAACATTTTCTGACAGTCATAGTGCCACGTATTTCAGTGCCACGTATTTCAGTGCCACGTATTTCAGTGCCACGTATTTCAGTGCCACGTATTTCAGTGCCACGTATTTCAGTGCCATGTATTTCAGGGCAACGTATCACATATTTCAGTGCCACGTGTTTCAGTGCCACGTATTTCAGTGCCACGTATCACGTATTTCAGTGCCACATATTTTAGTACCACGTATTTCAGTTGCACGTGTTTCAGTGCCACGTATTTCAGTGCCACGTATTTCAGTGCCACGTATTTCAGTGCCACGTATTTCAGTGCCACGTATTTCAGTGCCATGTATCACGTATTTCAGTGCCACGTGTTTCAGTGCCACGTATTTAAGTGCCACGTATCACATATTTCAGTGCCACGTATTTAAGTGCCACGTATTTAAGTGCCACGTATTTAAGTGCCACGTATTTCAGTGCCACGTATTTCAGTGCCACGAATTTAAGTGCCACGTATTTAAGTGCCACGTATTTCAGTGCCACGTATTTCAGTGCCACGTATTTCAGTGCCACGTATTTCAGTGCCACGTATTTCAGTGCCACGTATTTCAGTCACGTTTAGGGTTAGGGGTAGGGGTAGGGTTAGGGCTAGGGTTGGAGGTAAAGTTAGGGTTGGGGCTAAAGTTAGGGTTGGGGCTAAAGTTAAGGTTGGGGCTAAAGTTAGGGTTAGGGTGTGGATTACATTTACGTTTGGATTAGGGTTGGGATTAGAATTATGGGTGTGTCAGGGCTAGGGGTGTGGTTAGGGTTACCGTTGGGATTAGGGTTAGGGGTGTGTTTGGGTTAGGGTTTCAGGTAGAATTGGGGAGTTTCCACTGTCCAGGCACATCAGGGGCTCTCCAAGCGCGACATGGCGTCCAATCTCAATTCCAGCCAATTCTGCGTTGAAAAAGTAAAACAGTGCTCCTTCCCTTCCGAGCTCTCCCGTGCGCCCAAAAAGGGGTTTACCCCAACATATGTGTTATCAGCGTACTCGGGACAAATTGAACAACAACTTCTGGGGTCCAAGCTCTCTTGTTATCCTTAGGAAAATAAAAATTTGGGGGGCTAAAAATCATTTTTGTGGGAAAAAAAAGATGTTTTATTTTCACGGCTCTGCGTTATAAACTGTAGTGAAACACTTGGGGGTTCAAAGTTCTCACAACACATCTAGATAAGTTCCTTGGGAGGTCTAGTTTCCAATATGGGGTCACTTGTGGGGGGTTTGTACTGTTTGGGTACATCAGGGGCTCTGCAAATGCAACGTGACGCCTGCAGACCAATCCATTTAAGGCTGCATTCCAAATGGTGCTCCTTCCCTTCCGAGCTCTGTCATGCACCCAAACAGTGGTTCCCCCCCACATATGGGGTATCAGCGTACTCAGGACAAATTGGACAACAACTTTTGGGGTCCAATTTATCCTGTTACCCTTGTGAAAATACAAAACTGGGGGCTAAAAAATCATTTTTGTGAAAAAAAAAAAGAATTTTTATTTTCACGGATTTGCGCTATAAACTTTAGTGAAACACTTGGGGGTTCAAAGTTCTCAAAACACATCTAGATAAGTTCCTTGGGAGGTCTAGTTTCCAATATGGGGTCACTTGTGGGGGGTTTGTACTGTTTGGGTACATCAGGGGCTCTGCAAATGCAACGTGACGGCTGCTGACCAATCCATTTAAGTCTGCATTCCAAATGGCGCTCCTTCCCTTCCGAGCTCTGTCATGCGCCCAAACAGTGGTTCCCCCCCACATATGGGGTATCAGCGTACTCAGGACAAATTGGAAAACAAATTTTGGGGTCCAATTTATTCTGTTACCCTTGTAAAAATACAAAGCTGGGGGCTAAAAAATCATTTTTGAGAAAAAAAAAAAAAAATTATTTTCACGGCTCTGCGTTATAATCTGTAGTGAAACACTTGGGGGTTCAAAGCTCTCAAAACACATCTAGATAAGTTCCTTAGGGGGTCTACTTTCCAAAATGGTGTCACTTGTAGGGAGTTTCAATGTTTAGGCACATCAGGGGCTCTCCAAACGCAACATGGCGTCCCATCTCAATTCCAGTCAATTTTGCATTGAAAAGTCAAATGGCGCTCCTTCCCTTCCAAGCTCTGCCATGCGCCCAAACAATGGTTTACACCCACATATGGGGTATCAGCGTACTCAGGACAAATTGCACAACATTTTTTGGGGTCCAATTTCTTCTCTTACCCTTGGGAAAATAAAAAATTGGGGGCGAAAAGATCATTTTTGTGAAAAAATATGATTTTTTATTTTTACGGCTCTGCATTATAAACTTCTGTGAAGCACTTGGTGGGTCAAAGTGCTCACCACACATCTAGATAAGTTCCTTAGGGGGTCTACTTTCCAAAATGGTGTCACTTGTAGGGAGTTTCAATGTTTAGGCACATCAGGGGCTCTCCAAACGCAACATGGTGTCCCATCTCAATTCCAGTCAATTTTGCATTGAAAAGTCAAATGGCGCTCCTTCCCTTCCAAGCTCTGCCATGCGCCAAAACAATGGTTTACACCCACATATGGGGTATCAGCGTACTCAGGACAAATTGCACAACATTTTTTGCGGTCCAATTTCTTCTCTTACCCTTGGGAAAATAAAAAATTGGGGGCGAAAAGATCATTTTTGTGAAAAAATATGATTTTTTATTTTTACGGCTCTGCATTATAAACTTCTGTGAAGCACTTGGTGGGTCAAAGTGCTCACCACACATCTAGATAAGTTCCTTAGGGGGTCTACTTTCCAAAATGGTGTCACTTGTAGGGAGTTTCAATGTTTAGGCACATCAGGGGCTCTCCAAACGCAACATGGCGTCCCATCTCAATTCCAGTCAATTTTGCATTGAAAAGTCAAATGGCGCTCCTTCCCTTCCAAGCTCTGCCATGCGCCCAAACAATGGTTTACACCCACATATGGGGTATCAGCGTACTCAGGACAAATTGCACAACATTTTTTGGGGTCCAATTTCTTCTCTTACCCTTGGGAAAATAAAAAATTGGGGGCGAAAAGATCATTTTTGTGAAAAAATATGATTTTTTATTTTTACGGCTCTGCATTATAAACTTCTGTGAAGCACTTGGTGGGTCAAAGTGCTCACCACACATCTAGATAAGTTCCTTAGGGGGTCTACTTTCCAAAATGGTGTCACTTGTAGGGAGTTTCAATGTTTAGGCACATCAGGGGCTCTCCAAACGCAACATGGCGTCCCATCTCAATTCCAGTCAATTTTGCATTGAAAAGTCAAATGGCGCTCCTTCCCTTCCAAGCTCTGCCATGCGCCCAAACAATGGTTTACCCCCACATATGGGGTATCAGCGTACTCAGGACAAATTATACAACAACTTTGGGGGTCCATTTTCTCATGTTACCCTTGGTAAAATAAAACAAATTGGAGCTGAAATAAATTTTGTGTGAAAAAAAGTTAAATGTTCATTTTTATTTAAACATTCCAAAAATTCCTGTGAAACACCTGAAGGGTTAATAAATTTCTTGAATGTGGTTTTGAGCACCTTGAGGGGTGCAGTTTTTAGAATGGTGTCACACTTGAGTATTTTCTATCATATAGACCCCTCAAAATGACTTCAAATGAGATGTGGTCCCTAAAAAAAAATGGTGTTGTAAAAATGAGAAATTGCTGGTCAACTTTTAACCCTTATAACTCCGTCACAAAAAAAAATTTTGGTTCCAAAATTGTACTGATGTAAAGTAGACATGTGGGAAATGTTACTTATTAAGTATTTTGCGTGACATATGTCTGTGATTTAAGGGCATAAAAATTCAAAGTTGGAAAATTGCAAAATTTTCATAATTTTCGCCAAATTTCCATTTTTTTCACAAATAAACGCAAGTTATATCGAATAAATTTTACCACTAACATGAAGTACAATATGTCACGAGAAAACAATGTCAGAATCGCCAAGATCCGTCAAAGCGTTCCAGAGTTATAGCCTCATAAAGGGACAGTGGTCAGAATTGTAAAAATTGGCCCGGTCATTAACGTGCAAACCACCCTTGGGGGTGAAGGGGTTAAGCGTGCCCTAAAAACGCATTTGTTCAGACTGGCCTACCGCCTCAACGCATTAACCTAACTATCCCGGTGTGGCCTATTAAAAAAAAAAAACATAATCCGGTTCCTCGCATCATGTTCTCATACACTTTATGCAGTTAATAGCACTCTGTGTCTGTACTGCTACATACTTAGGCTGTTAACTGGTTCATGCAGCTTTACATGAACACCCGAGCCTTACACTATGGCTGGTCCAAATAACTAAAGCAATTGTTACCATCCACCTCTCGTGTCTCCCCTTTTCCTCATAGGTTGTAAGCTTGTGAGCAGGGCCCTCATTCCTCCTGGTATCTGTTTTGAACTGTGATTTCTGTTATGCTGTAATGTCTATTGTCTGTACAAGTCCCCTCTATAAGTTGTAAAGGAATTGCATCAAATCCGCAGTGCACTGCACAACCAATGTAATTCTATGGGAGCCGCAGACTTGTTGTGCACATGCTGCGGAAAAAGCCGCACTGAAACGCAGCTTTTTTTCCCGCAGCATGTCACTTCTTTTGTGCGGAACTGCAGCGTTTCTGCACCCATAGACTTTCATTGAGTCGGGCACATCCGCAGCAAAACCGCAGATGTAAAAAAAATCTGCAGTTTTGCTGCGGATGTGGGTCCGGGAAATGCTGCAGATCAGGAGGAGGGAAGTGTGTGGGCAGTGACTGTGTGCATGTGTGTGCGGGCGGGGTCTGCAGGCTGTTCGGGTGTGTGCAGGACTGTTCGGGTGTGTGCGGGACTGTTCCGGTGTGTGCGGGACTGTTCGCGTGTGTGCGGGGCTGTGCGGGGGGTCTTTGGGGGTGTGTGTGAAGGCATCATCCGATGGGACTACAAGTACGCAGCATCCAAACTGCAGCTAATCCGGATGTAATCCGGAAAGTGGACACGCACCCTACACTATCCATACATCTATCAATAGATATATCTATCCAGATATATCTATAGATAGATATATGAATAGATAGATGTATGCATCTATAGATCTATCTATATGTAGATCTGTCTATCCATCTCATCTATCATCTATCTGTCTAGCTATCTGTGTGTGTAATGGTGTGTGGGTTGGACAAATGTAAAAGAGGAGGTTGGACAATAATGACATCACAAATCTTTTTTTTTGTTCAATAATACATCTTTATTTAGCTTTCAAAAATGCATACAAAAACGCATTTAAAAACGCACAAAAACGCATAAAAACCGTGCAAAAACGAATCAAAAAATGCATCGAAGCCCCTCAAAAACCACACCAAAAACTGCATCCAAACTGAACCAAAACTGCTTCTCTGTTCCCTGGACGGTTATCAATTGTAGCTGCGCGCGCATACTATGTGACGTCAATTGGCGGACTTCTGCCCTGTGCACGCGCTGCTGTGACATTGGAGCTTGGCCCTAGGGGCGCGTGCGCCGATAAGCCGAGTACATTTCCGGTGTACACCCTATTTAAATCTGTGACAGCGATCAATAGCTAAACCCCTTTTGAGAAAGCTGACCGCAAAACGTGCGTCAGGGGCCGCTTTTGGAACAGGGAGAGTCATCCATACACATGGGTAAGCTGCTTGATGCTATTAGATGATTTTTACTATGTTGGTTTGCACTATGGCACTTTATTCCATGGAGAGATATAGGACCATGGAATCTACCTCATAGGTTATTATTACTTTAATATATCATAGGCAGCACCAGGGATGTAACGCATTTCTCCTTTGCTCCTCAGCATACCATATGTTTCCTCCACACCCTGTTTGAGCATATATGCTATTATTATATTTGTAAGCTGACACTATTGGTCATAATAAAATTTATATTTTATTACTATGATTGTTGGAATTTTTATACTCTGTTCTCTCGTTCAATATGTACTCTGGAGTTTCCTGATTCGTCCTATAGATTTGGACATTTATATTGGGAGGGATATACTAATTTACTCTCGGCCACAAACTGATTATAGTTTTTTTGAGTTTTGTGTTGAGTCTTCTTTTGAATGTTGGTTGTGCTTTCACACTTGTGGTAGCATGAGACGCTCTCTTCAACCCACTCAAGTGACTCAGGTATTGCAGCTCATCCAGAATGGCACATCAATGCGAGCTGTGGCAAGAAGGTTTGCTGCATCTGTCAGTGTAGTGTCCAGAGGCTGGAGGCACTACCAGGAGACAGGCCAGTACACCAGATGTGGAGGGGGCTGTAGGAAGGCAACAACCCAGCAGCAGGACTGCTACCTCAACCTTTGTGCATGGAGGAACAGGAGGAGCCCTGCCAGAGCCCTGCAAAATGACCTCCAGGAGGCCACAAATGTGCATGTGTCTGCACAAACGGTTAGAAACTGACTCCACGAGGATGGTCTGAGTGCCCGATGTCCACAGATGGGGGTTGTGCTCACAGCCCAACACACCGTACAGGATACTTGGCATTTGCCACAGAACACCAGGATTGGCAAATTGACCACTGGCGCCCTGTGCTCTTCACAGATGAAAGCAGGTTCACACTGAGCACATGTGACAGACGTGAAAGAGTCTGGAGACGCCGTGGAGAGCGATCTGCTGCCTGCAACATCCTTCAGCATGACCAGCTTTGCAGTGGGTCAGTAATGGTGTGGTGTGGCATTTATTTGGAGGGCCTCACAGCCCTCCATGTGCTCACCAGAGGTAACCTGACTGCCATTAGGTACCGAGATGAGATCCTTAGACCCCTTGTGAGACCATATGCTAGTGCGGTTGGCCCTGGGTTTCTCCTAATTTAGGACAATGCCAGACCTCATGTGGCTGGAGTGTGTCAGCAGTTCCTGCAAGATGAAGGCATTGAAGCTATGGACTGGGACATCATGTCTCGCACCATCCATCGTCATGTTGCACCACAGACTGTCCAGGAGTTAGCGGATGCTTTAGTCCAGGTCTGGAAGGAGATCCCTCAGGAGACCATCCGCCGCCTCATCGGGAGCATGCCCAGGCGTTGTAGGGAGATCATACAGGCACGTGGAGGCCACACACACTACTGAGCATCATTTCCTTGTCTTGAGGCATTTCCACTGAAGTTGGATCAGCCTGTAACTTCATTTTCCACTTTGATTTTGAGCATCATTGCAACTCCAGACCTCTGTGGGATATTAGTCGTGATTTGCGTTGATCATTTTTAGGTTTTATTGTTCTCAACACATTCCACTATGTAATGAATAAAGATTTGCAACTGGAATATTTCATTCAGTGATATCTAGGATGTGGGATTTTAGTGTTCCCTTTATTTTTTTGAACAGTATATATATATATATATATATATATATATATATATATATATATATATATGTCATTGACACACACACCTATATATATATCTATATTTATATTTCATAGAGTTAGGTAGCAGAATAGCCGATAATTCAATTGTCAGGTTCTGTAAAATCATTGCAGAACCCGACAGGATATGAGACATGGTTTCCATACAGTAAACCTTTGCATATCCGTTCGATTTTTATATGTCCCTCGCTAATAATGTTAGTAGTGTGTGTGTGTAAAATTTTGGAGCTGTAGGTGTTATATATAAAGATTCATGGAAAAAAACTGGAGTGGGCTCCAGCGCAATTTTCTCCGCCAGAGAGGGAAAGCCAGTGACTGAGGGCAGATATTAATAGCCTAGTGAGGGACCGTGGTTATTGCTCCCCCCGGCTAAAAAAAAAAATGTGCCCCCAGCCACCCCATAAAAGGTGCATCTGTAAGATGCGCCTATTCTGGCACTTAGCCTCTCTCTTCCCATTGCCTGGTGGCATATGGGGTAATAAAGGGTTAATATCACCTTGTTATTTTAAGGTGACATTAAGCCTGCTTAATAATGGAGAGGTGTCAATAAGACACCTATCCATTATTAATCCAATAGTATGAAAGGGATAAAAATACACACACACATTAAGAATAAAGTCTTTTGATGAAATAATTAAACACACAGATTTAACATCTTTATTACACTCTCAATCCAAGCGAAGCCCTCATTCTTCTGTAAAAAAATCCAAAATAAAAAAGCAACAATATCCCATACCTGTTCGCTGTACAGTCAAGTCCCACACTGCAATCCATCTCAAGGGGTTAAATAGTTTACAACCCAGAGCTGTGCTAATGCTACCGGCCAGGCTGTAAACCACGAAGGAATGAATGAAAAGCTGCCTGCGCAGCCTCCCCGCCTGACCGGACATGAGCTCATTAGCGTGGGAAAGTTTCTGAACATTTTCCCATGCTGTCAAGTTCACCTCAGGTCTCAGGTCAGGCGGGGCAGACTACCGCTGACATCACTGAGCATGCGCAGACTTCCTGCCATGGATCCATTATATCTCCATTTTGCAAGCCGGTGAGAAAATCTCGCCATACGGATGTCACACGGATACTTTGATGAGAAAAAATTGCATCCTCGCATTGCACATGGATGACATACGGATCACTGTTAGGAAACATTTCTGCGAATCTCGGCAGTGAAAAAAGGACCGATTTTTTATACGTTATTTGTGACTCCAGCCTAAGGAAGAGACAGAGACTTCTACCAAGGGGCCCCAAATCAGTAAGAGAGAGAGGGCTCCGGACCCCCGGGACTGAGAGTCCATGTAAGTAAGAGACCGGGAGAGGCTTCTACCAAGATGCCCCAAATCTGTAAGAGAGCGCTGGACCCCCGGGACTGAGAGTCCATGTAAGGAAGAGGCCGGGAGAGACTTCTCCTAAGGTACCCCAAATCTGCAACAAGAGAGATAGAGCGCCGGACCCCCGGGACTGAGAGTCCGTGTAGCTAAGAGATCGGGAGAGACTTCTACCAAGATGCTCCAAATCTGTAAGAGAGAGCGCTGGACCCCCAGGACTGAGAATCCATGTAAGGAAGAGGCCGGGAGAGACTTCTACCAAGGTGCCCCAAATCTGTAAGAGAGAGCGCCAGACCCCCGGGACTGAGAGTCCATGTAAGGAAGAGGCGGGGAGAGACTTCTACTAAGATACCCCAAATCTGCAACAAGAGAGCTAGAGCGCCGGACCCCCGGAACTGAGAGTCCGTGTAACTAAGAGATCGGGAGAGACTTCTACCAAGATGATCCAAATCTGTAAGAGAGCGCTGGACCCCCAGGACTGAGAGTCCATGTAAGGAAGAGGCCGGAAGAGACTTCTACCAAGGTACCCCAAATCTGCAACAAGAGAGATAGAGCGCCGTACCCCCAGGACTGAGAGTCCATGTAACAAAGAGATTATGAGAGACTTCTACCAAGATGCCCCAAATCTGTAAGCGAGAGCGCTGGACCCCCAGGACTGAGAGTCCATGTAAGGAAGAGGCCGAGAGAGACTTCTACCAAGGTACCCCAAATCTGCAACAAGAGAGATAGAGCGCCGGACCCCTGGGACTGAGAGTCCGTGAAAACAAAGAGATTGTGAGAGACTTCTACCAAGATTCCCCAAATCTGTAAGGGCTGTCCCACACGTCCAGATAATTCCGGTATCGGAATAAATCGGTACCGGAGTTATCCGTGTCCGTGTGCCTGGGAACTCACGGAGGCCATACGTGCGGCACACGTGTGCCGCCCGTATGGCGAGTGGGTACCACACGGAGCGTGTGGTACCCACTCTGCATGGTGCTGAAGCTGCGATTCATATCTTCCCTGCAGCAACGTTTGCTGTAGAGAAAATATGAAGAATAGTGTTTAAAATAAAGATCTATGTGTCCGCCGCCCCCCCCACCCCCTGTGCGCCCCCCCGCTGGTCAGAAAATACTTACCCGGGTCCCCCGTCGGCTGTCGCTCCTTCCTGGTCTGGCCGCGGCTTCTCCTGCATGCGGTCACGTGGGCCCGATCATTTACAGTCATGAATATGTGGCTCCACCTCCCATAGGGGCGGAGCCGACTATTCATGATTGTAAATGATCGGCCCCACGTGACCGCATACAGTAGGAGGCGCGGCCAGACCAGGAAGGAGCGAGGGAGCGGGTAAGTATTTTCTGACCAGCGGGGGGGAGCACAGGGGGTGGGGGGGCGGCGGACACATGGATCTTTATTTTTAACACTATTCTTCATATTTTCTCTGTAGCAAACGCTGCTACAGGGAAGATATGAATACCGGCTTCAGCACCATGTGGGGGGGACAGCGCTTACTGTAGCTCTGTCTCCTGCACGCACACGGACCCCAGACGGAGAATGTCCGTGTGAGGTCCGTGTTTTACGCGGACCCATTGACTCTATTGGGTCCGTGTAAAACGTGCGCTCCCACGAACACTGACATGTCTCCGTGTTTGGCACACGGAGACACGGTCCGCAAAAAATCAATGACATCTGCACAGATGCATTGATTTTTATGGGTCTACGTGTGTCAGTGTCTCCGGTACGTGAGGAAACTGTCACCTCACGTACCGGAATCACTGACGTGTGAAACCGGCCTAAGAGAGAGCGCCGGACCTCCGGGACTGAGCTCAGGACAGAGAAACAGGGCTGTAAGGGGGAAACTGGGTGTGCTAAGGGAGACACAATAATATGCACAAGGTTCCGCTCTATACACCTCGTACATGCACGGCTCCGCTCCATACACCTCGTACATGCACAGCTCTGCTCCATACACCTTGTATACGCACGGCTCTGCTCCATACACCTCGTACACGCACAGTTCTGCTCCGTACACCTCGGACATGCACGGCTTTACTCCGTACACCTCATACATGCACGGCTCCGCTCCGTACACCTTGTACACACATGGCTCTACTCCATACACATCGTACATGCACAGCTCCACTCCGTACACCTCATAAATGCACGGCTCCGCTCACCTCGTACATACACGGCTTTCCTCCGTACACCTGTAGGGGACGACCAGGGGCGCAGTCATGGCCGGGCATAACTGGTCTGTCACACCCTCTACATAACGCATACCATGGGAGAGAGGCAGGATGAAGGCACAACTGTATGACCTCGGGTTAATGAAGCTGCAAACACACCAAGGATTACGGGTGCCACTTCCAAAGAAAGAGAATCTGTATATCCATTGAAAAGAAAGCGGATAGGCACATATCGTCCAGCGCACAAAATTCTTTATTGTGGCATCATAATACCATCAACAGGCGGATAAAACGATGGAGCAAATACAGACGACGATACCATTTTCCGATACCCGTAGCGTCTATATTTTCTGAGATATCGGGTTTGGTGAGGGCTTATTTTTTTAGTGCCGAGCTGACATTTTTAATGATACTACTTTTGTGCAGATATGTTCTTTTGATCGCCCGTTATTGCATTTTAATGCATTGTGTCGGCGACCAAAAAAACATAATTTTGGCTTTTGATTTCTTTTCTCGCTACGCCGTTTAATGATCATGTAAACTTTTTTTATTGAAAACAGCTGACATGTTGCAGCTTTGAAGTGGGCTCACCGCCGGAGCCCACCTCAAAGCGGGGGGATACTGCCAGCTGACGTACTATTCAGTCAGCTGGCAGAAAGGGGTTAATGAACAATATGTTTCAGTTAAAAAAAAAAATGAAAAAACATGGCGTGGGCTCCCGCGTGATTTTCTGCGCCAGAGGGGGAAAGCTGACGGCCGGGGGCCAATATTTGTAGCCTGGGAAGGGGTTAATACCCATGGCCCCTCCCAGGCTATGAATAACAGCCCCTAGCTGTCTGCGTAGCCTTTACTCGCTATTAAAATAGGGGGACCCCCCAAAAAAATGACGTGGAGTCCCCCTATATTTTATAGCCAGAAAGGCTATGCAGACAGCTGCGGGCTGATATTCATAGCCTAGAGAGAGGCCATGGATATTGGCCCCCCCTGGCTACAAATACCAGCCTGCAGCCGTCCCAGAAATGGAGCATCTGTAAGATGCGCCAATTCCGGCTGGGTTCTCTTCTTCAAACGTTATGTGGATGCTGCGGTGTCCAGGGCCTAGAGTGCATGTGGACGCTCCGGGCACACGTATTTTCGAGGGCTGCAGATTTTTCCGCAGCGGATTTCATAAATCTGGAGCGCCCCCAGTAGGGCTATGGGGTACTCGGTACCGGGTCCTTCGGTTCTCAGTGGGGATGTCACGGCGGCTGACCCGGTCCGTGGCCCTAGGGACGTCCATTTTAAATGGGGGAAAGGTCTTTAAAGGGATATGTTCGTGACGCCACCTGTGGTATTCGGTCAGGGTGACCGACGCTGCTTAGGGGTCCGCTGGGGTGATGTAATGGCAGCTAGATGGTATACTTTCCACAGGTGAAGTGTATCCCCAGGGCTTCCCAGAGTGTAGATGTTGGATGGTGTGAGGTGCAGTGAAGAACGAGGACACAAGGTTGCAGTTTCTTTACCTTTACTGAAGGCTTCAGCATCCACACTCCAGGGTACAGACCACAGGGTAGGCAGAGTCTGGCCGGTCTGAAGGCAAATCCAGAGTCCCCTTATCCAGGTGGAAATCAGTAGCTTTCCTCTAGCGCCTGGGTGTTGTAGTACCTCCCTGCTGAGCGTCTCGGTAAGGTCCTCACAACTGATGTTGGTGTTCTAGATGTTATTTGTCTTTCTCTCTGTCCCCCTAATGGAATGGATAGGACAAACCCGTATGACTGGTGGCCTGAGGCTTTTTTACAGGGACTCTAGCACGCGCCGGCCCCCACAAGTTGCCACCGTGCCTCCTGGGTATGGGTCGGGCAGCTAATATGGAATTAACTGTCCTGCCGGTCTCTGGAGCAAAGCTTGGAGATGATACTCCCTCGGTGTTCTGGCTACCGGATCCTGCGCCTCAGAAAGGAGGCAGCCTTTTGCAGGGCAGAACTCCTGCTGGTTTCCTCTCCTTTTGCTATGACTTTGTTTCTCACCCTCCGCAATACAATTCTCTTCTAATGTCTCTTTCTTAGGATGCTGCCGCACGTCGGGCAGGGGCAGCTCCGTGGCCTTCTGTCTAGGCCTCTGACAGGATCCCACCCCTGTCAGGGACCCACTCTGTCAGCAGCTATTAGGTGGTCTTCCACCCTCTCTGCCTGACAGGCAGTGTCGGACTGGTGTGCCAAGGGCCCACCAGTATCTTAGACTTCGGGGGCCCACTTTTCACCTGCATACAGATATTACACTACCCTCGTTCACAAATTTTCCTGTATCTCTATATAATACTAAACTAGGTAGTTTGGTTAATGAATGAGGAGATGCTGCTTTTTTTCTGTACACAGTCAATTATGGGAATAATGCCAAATACTTCCCATATAGTGGGATTGGGGGCCCATGTTTGCACAGGGGCCCACCGGGGGATTCCCCTGTTCCCCTACGGGCCAGTCTGAGCCTGCTGACAGGTGCTGCCTGGGTGAAGCCCAGTCAGCTTCTGCCTATCTTCCTATCCAGACCACCAGTTTTACCTAATTGTGAAGAGTGCCCTAGTATAGGAGCATAGCTCCCCCTGGTGGGCTGGAGTGTGAAGTGTGTTGTGTGGTTTGTGATACCTGGTAAGAAGACCTCCTTTATTGCCTTTAGACGTAACATCACTCCCCCTGGTGGAAGAACGACATTACTGCAACGACCAGGACCCTGGGGTGCTGCAAATCCGCAGGTAAAAGGCACTGCGTTTCACCTGCAGATTTACTGCGGTTTTTATGCTGATTCCACCTGCGGTTTTACTCCTGCGGATTCCTATTATGGAGCAGGTATAAACCGCTGCGGAATCCGCACAAAGAATTGACATGCTGCTGAATGTAAACCGCAGCGTTGCCGCAAGTTTTTTTCCGCAGCATGGGCACTGTGCATTGCGTTTTACATAGGTTTACATTGTACTGTAAATGCATGGAAAGCTACTGCGGAACCGCAGCAGCTCCACAGCAAAATCCGCAACGTGTGCACATAGCCTCAGGGCGGCCCTTCTGACCTCACCTAACACAATACACTTACCACACAGCAGCCCCTCCCACAATTAACCATCTACCTACACTATGTTCTAGAATACACTACGAATACTATAGTGCCCCCATCTAGTGGCAATAATTAGACACTACACTTTCCCTATACACAGCAACAACACAAAAAGTATAACATTACATATATATATGTTTGGCAAAACACAGTAATACACCTAACAGTGTAGCAGCACCATTGTATGAGTAAGAATGGTAACACACTAAATCGTGTAGTAGTACCATCAAATATTAACAAATATATAAACACAGAAAGTATATGGATGGAAACATAATATATCATACTCCCTACACACGCACAACTCTACTCCGTACACCTCATACACACACGGCTCTGCTTCGTACACACACACGGCTCCACTCCGTACATCTTGCACATGCACGGCTCCACTCCGTACACCTCATACATGCATGGCTCCGCTCCGTACACCTTGTACAACCACGGCTCTGCTCCATACACCTCGTACACACGGCTCCGCTTCATACACATCGTGCACACACGGCTCCGCTCCGTACACCACGTACACACACGGCTCCGCTCGGTACACCTCGGACATGCATGGCTCCGCTCCGTATACCTCGCACACACACGGCTCCGCTCTGTACACCTTGAACATGCACGGCTCTCCTCTGTACACTCACGGCTCTGCTCCGTACACCTTGCACACACTGCTCCACTCCGTACACCTCGTACACACACGGCTCCGCTCCGTACACCTCGTACACACACGGCCCTGATCCATACACCTCGTACACATGGCTACGCTCCGTACACCTCGTACACACACTGCTCCACTCCGTACACCTCGTACACACACGGCTCCGCTCCGTACACCTCATACACACACGGCCCTGATCCATACACCTCGTACACATGGCTACGCTCCGTACACCTCGTACACACACGGCTCTGCTCCGTACACCTCGTACACACACGGCTCCGCTCCGTACACCTCGTTCACACACGGCTCCGCTCCGTACACCTCGTACACACACGGCTCTGCTCCGTACACACGGCTCTGCTCCGTACACCTCATACCCACACGTGACTCCGCTCCATACACCTCGTACACACACGGTTCCACTTCGTCCACTTCGTACACACACGGCTCCGCTCCGTACACCTCGTACACACGCGGCTCTGCTACATCCACACTGTAAACCCCTCCTGACCCCACACATAAACTTCCCCTCATCCAGCACCATGACAACCAGCACAGCAGAGTCCTGCATACACTGAGGCCCCTGATCATGTGATCCCTGACTCCTCCCCTCCTGTGACCTCATCACAGGTCCTGTGCGCACAGAGCAGCCATATATGTGGTGTGCGGCTCTGCAGGTGGAGGTAGGTGCTGGAGATTCCCCATTATTGGGCGGGGGCAGTAACCCCTTCAGTGCTGAGACTATTCTGGTGTTTTTCTGTTGTACTTCGTAAGTATCATAACATTTTTTATTCCTTTTCCTCTAAGGCGGCGTCACACTCAGCGTAGGGAAATACGGTCCGTATTTTACATGCGTAATACGCAGATATGTTCCCAAAATAGTGATCCATATGTCATCCGTAGGGAAGGTGTGGCAGGGTATTTTGTGCATGTAAACCTCCGTATGTAATCTGTATGGCATCCGTACAGCGAGATTTTCTCACCGGCTTGCAAAACGGACATACAATGGATCCATGGGCTGAAATATTCATGAAAACATATATACAGTCTATATATATATATATATATATATATATATATATATATATATATATACATACATACCTCCCAACCGTCCCGGATCCTGCGGGACTGTCCTGATTTTGACAGTCAGCCCCGCGATCCCGGGAGGGACATTAGTTGTCCCGCACTACGTGCCGAGGGCGGGGACAATACAGGGGCGGCACCTGAGCAAGGTTTGTGGCTGGTTTTTTGTTTTTTTTTATAAAAGCCGGGTCACCTCCCGACCGACCCCGCCCCCCCGGACGCCTCCCACCCACCCTCCTTGAAGACGATACTCACCCTGCTCCAGCGATGGTCTCGGCTTCTGCAGCGCTCCTGAATGAGCGGTCACGTGGTACTGCTCATTATAGGTCATGAATATGCGCATATTCATGACCTTAATGAGGTATCACCTGACCGCTCACCCAGGAAGAAGGTGCTGCTGAGCCGGGACAGAGCGAGAGGGATGGCCGTGCGGTGAGGAACAGGTAAGTATGAGGGACGGGGGACAGGGTAGGGGGGATGAAGGAGGACGGTAAGCCACGCCATTCAAGATGGGAGCGTGGGGGGGGAGCGTGGGGAGAGATGAGCCATGCATACAGGAGGGGGGGGGGAATATGAGCCATGCATACGGGGGGGGGGGTCATTATACTGTATTAAGCATCACGTGGGATCATTATACAGTATGGAGAACTGTGTGGCCATTATACAGTATGGAGCATCATGTGCAGTCATTATACAGTATGAAGAATCATGTGGGGCCATTATACAGTATGGAGCTTCATGTGGGGCCATTATACAGTATGGAGCTTCATGTGGGGCCATTATACAGTATGGAACATCATGTGCAGTCATTATACAGTATAGAGCATCATGTGCGGTCATTATACAGTATGCAGCATCATGTGCGGTCATTATACAGTATGCAGCATCATGTGCGGTCATTATACAGTATAGAGCATCATGTGCGGTCATTATACAGTATGGAGCATCATGTGGGGTCATTATACAGTATGGAACATCATGTGCGGTCATTATACAGTATAGAGCATCATGTGCGGTCATTATACAGTATGGAGCATCATGTGCGGTCATTATACAGTATGGAGCATCATGTGCGGCCAGTATACAGTATGGAGCATCATGTGCGGCCAGTATACAGTATGGAGCATCATGTGCGGCCAGTATACAGTATGAAGAATCATGTGGGGCCATTATACAGTATGGAGCATCATGTGGGGTCATTATACAGTATGGAGCATCATGTGCGGTCATTATACAGTATGGTGCATCATGTGCGGTCATTATACAGTATGGAGCATCTTGTGCGGTCATTATACAGTATGCAGCATCATGTGCGGTCATTATACAGTATGGAGCCTCATGTGGTTATTATACAGTATGAAGCATCATGTGCGGTCATTATACAGTATGCAGCATCATGTGCGGTCATTATACAGTATGGAGCATCATGTGTGGTCATCATACAGTATGGGGCATCATGTGTGGCCATTATATAGTATGGGGCACTGTGTGGCCATATTTTTTTGTTTATAATTATTGTATATGAAACAGTGTGATCAGCAGTGCAAAATGGGCGTGGTGACCGGTCACATGAGCGGCCACGGACCAATCACAGGACCGCGACGTCATCGAAGGTCCTTCACGCTCTGCAATTCTTAGGAACGGAGGCAGACGCTTGCAGCGGTGACAGCCAGGCTTCTCGGAGGGGTGAGTATATCCATATTTTTTTTTTTTATTCTTTATTTTTTACATGAATATGGATCCCAGGGCCTGAAGGAGAGTCTCCTCTCCTTCAGACCCTGGGAACCACACGCCATATAAGATGACTGGGCGTATAAGATGACCCCCGTCTTATACGGCGGGAATATCCCAAATTCCATATTATATATGGAAAAGTTGGGGGTCGTCTTATACGCCCAGTCATCTTATACACCAGAAAATACGGCATATATTACTCCCATCAGCCTACTCCTGCTGCCTCTAATAACAGTGACAGTAGGCGCCATGAATAAATAAATAAAACTGTGTTTTACTCTTCGCCACGACAGCACCCCACTGGAGAGAGGGATCCGCCCCGCAGGAACAGGAAACCTATTGAGAAATAAAAGAGGGCGGTCCGCCTCTCCTCCTCAGTTTAGGTTTCCTGTTCCTGCAGGAACGACAGGATTTCTATGAAGAAAAAATACCTGGGCATGCACGCCGCCTGTGCGGTGTCTTTTAAGAACGGCAGGGGCTGCAGTCCAGAGGCAGCGTCGGGGGAGATCCGTTTGACGGCTCCCTCCTCGCCTGACAGAAGCCCGGATGATGACCTGGTCCGGGTAAGGCCGCCGGGCATCGTTTCCGAAGCAGGTGGCAATAGCAGGCGCCGGAATCCTCGCTGAGCAGGTGAGGACAGCGTTCCGGAAGTGAGTCCGGGGCTCGGACTGCGCACGCGCCGACCACCACCAAGGATTACCCGGAAGTATAGTTTGAACTTCCGGAGTATCCAAGCTGCGGCCGGCGGCGGGGGGAAGGTGCGGTCCTTGCGCATGCGCAAGATGGAGGACGCTTAGGCGCCATATTTAAATCAAATGAGCGCTACTATCTGGCGATGTAAGATGTCATCCCCAGGTGCCATGGACCCTGAAACAGGAGACCAAGTACCCCCTGCCAAAGATCGTCCCAGCAAAGGATCTTCAGACACCGGTCATAAGAGCGGTTCGGTGATCAGATCCAGGACAGGATCTCGGGCTTCTGATCCGGTATTTTCAGCTTCACTGGGTGAGTGTGAGTGACTCTACCTATTAAGCTAATGCTATTTCCCCTCTCTCTCTCTCCCTCCTCCTTCTCTCATCAGCGCACGGGTCAGGGTAAAAAACGTGAAAAAACAAAACATAAAGAATGTGCTCTATGTAGCCAGCCCCTACCCGACTCATACCCCAAAAAACTTTGTCAAGGCTGTATATCTGAAACCACACAAGGAGCGGCAATGTCCATTACGGACTTGCGTACCATTATCAGGGAAGAATTAAGAGCCATATCCCAAGATAAACCGCATAAAGCCAAACCCAAAATACCGACACCCTCGTCAAATTCAGACAGTGACCAGGTTGTGTGTTCAGACGCCTCCCTGTCGTCATCATCATCATCATCATCTTCATCGTCTGAAATTGAGGGACGTCCTTGCTTCCCGGTGGAAAGTGTGGACAATTTAGTGAAATCAATACGAGACACTATGGGGTGTGAAGAGACAAAAGGAGCACAAACCACGCAAGATATAATGTTTGCGGGTTTGGCAGAGAGAAAAAGGAGATGCTTTCCGGTCATACCGGCAGTGAAAGCGTTAATAAAAAGGGAGTGGGAAAAGCAAGATCAGAGAAGCTTTTTACCCTCATCGTCAAAACGAAAATACCCGTTTAGTGACGACGAGCTTCTCACATGGACAAAAGTCCCTAAAGTTGATGCTGCTGTAGCCTCTACCTCGAAGCAGTCAACTCTGCCTGTAGAAGATGCGGGACTGCTCTCGGATCCTCTAGATCGCAAAGCCGAGTCCTCCCTAAAAAGATCCTGGGAGGCAACTACGGGAATATTTAAGCCAGCAGTAGCAAGCACTTGCACAGCCAGATCAATGCTCATATGGATAGATCAATTGGACCAACAAATTGAGAATAAAACCCCAAGAGAGAAATTACGGGCAGCCATCCCCTTAATACGGGGTGCAGCAGCCTTTATGGCGGACGCATCCGCGGACTCCCTTCGGTTAGCGGCAAGGTCTGCAGGTCTGGTAAACAACGCAAGGCGTGCACTATGGATGAAAAGCTGGAAGGGCGATGCGCAGTCAAAATCTAAAATATGCGCCATCCCATGTGAGGGTGAGTTCCTCTTTGGCAAAACTCTAGATGACATACTAAAGAAGGCGAAAGACAGGAAAAAAGCTTTTCCTGACTCTTCCATTCCTTTTTATAGGAGAGCCTTCAAAAGGAGACCGTTTGGCAAAAGAAAGCAAACGGATAGGTCTACAACATGGACCGCTAAAGATGAAAAGCAGAGAGGTACCATGTTCAGAAGACCCAACCCCTCAAAAGATAACAAATACTGAGGATATACCAGTTGGGGGTAGATTGAAGTTTTTCGCCACTCAATGGGAAAAGATAACATCCAGCTCGTGGGTTTTAAATATCATCCGAGATGGAATTAAATTAAAATTCTCTCGTGTCCCCCACGAGTCTTATATTATAACATCTTTCAGCTCGCCTATACAGCAACAGGCGTTAGAGCTTGAAATTCAAACCCTATTATCAAAACGGGTCCTAGTCCAAGTTCCGGTGGGACAGGAGGGTAGGGGGTTCTACTTTCCCCTATTCTTAATTTCTAAACCCGACGGTTCTTTCAGGACAATCATTAACCTTAAAAAACTCAACTTATTTATCGAAAATTATACCTTTAAAATGGAGTCCATTAGATCCACCATAAAGCTCCTCTTCCCAAATTGTATGATGGGGGGCATTGATCTAAAAGATGCATATTATCATCTCCCTATTCATAACAGATACCAGAAATTCCTCAGGGTGGCGGTAAAAATCAACAACGAGGTTCATCATTTTCAATATGTGGCCCTGCCCTTCGGCCTCTCAACAGCACCGAGGATCTTCACCAAGATAATGCTAGAGGTGATGGCCTACCTTCGCCAGAAGGAAACCTTGATTGTGCCCTATCTGGATGATTTTCTGGTAATAGGAAATTCAGCTACTCAATGTACTGACCGTTTAGCTCACACAATTTCCTCTCTACAGGGCCTGGGCTGGATAATCAATACCGACAAATCCAGACTCACTCCACTTTCCCGTCAAGCGTTCTTGGGGTTCCATTTAGACTCTATATCTCAAAAGTGTCTTCTGCCACAGGTAAAAATTTCACTGATCAGACACAAAGTCCTAGCCGCAATAAACAATCCACGTATATCCCTAAGACAGGCTATGTCATTATTAGGGTCTCTAATCTCTTGTATACCTGCAGTAAGATGGGCTCAACACCACACTAGAACACTGCAACATCAAGTTTTACAAGAGGATAAACGGTTATTGGGTCATCTAAATGCAAAAATAACCTTATCTCAGGAGGTTTTAACTTCCTTAGAGTGGTGGCTAGACTCAGACCATTTGATGAGTGGGGTTCCATGGGTAATAACGCCATCTCATACCATAACCACTGACGCCAGTCCTCATGGATGGGGCGCTCATATGGGGAATGATTATTGCCAGGGATCATGGAGCATAGAGGAAAGCTGCAGCTCCTCTAACTTCAAAGAACTAAATGCTGTAAAGTACGCCTTATACCATTTCCTCCCACAGCTTCGGGGGAAAAACGTCAGAGTCCTGTCCGACAACACCACCACCGTGGCGTATCTAAACCGTCAAGGAGGTACGCGATCAGAGACTCTGATGTCTTCTGCTACGGAAATTTTAAATCTAGCAGAAAATCATCTAGCATCCCTTACTGCGTTGCACATAAGAGGAGCAAGCAATCAGCAGGCGGACTTTCTAAGCCGACACACCCTAAGACAAGGGGAGTGGTGTCTAAACCAACAAATTTTCCTGGACATAGTATCTCTTTGGGGCCGTCCTCAGATAGATCTCTTCGCCACAAGAAGAAACAGAAAAGTTCAGAGATTCGCCTCCCTATCACCAGCGGATCATCCGGACATTCTGGACGCTCTCCAAGCCCCTTGGCAGTTCAGTCTGGCGTACGCGTTTCCTCCGATCATATTGCTACCTCAAGTCATACGCAAAATCAGGGAGGAAGGGGCGAGAGTTGTACTGATAGCTCCATTCTGGCCCAAGAGACCATGGTTCTCATGGCTACAGACTATGTCGATCTCAGATCCTTGGGTCCTCCCCTCAACGCCCAATCTTCTCTTCCAAGGTCCGTTTTTCCACCCTCAGGTGGACAATCTTCACCTGACGGCCTGGAACTTGAGAGGCAGATGCTAAGGTCAAGAGGGTTCTCGGGGGGTTTGGTTGATACACTTCTCCATAGTAGGAAACCCTCCACCACAAAAATCTATACGAGAGTATGGAAAAAATTCCTGCAATTCCATACATCTACCAATACATCAGAAATTCCTATATACTCTATCTTGGAATTTCTTCAAAAAGGGAGAGAACTGGGTCTAACTGTAAACACCTTAAAGGTTCATGTTTCAGCACTAGGAGCCCTCTATGGCCATAACATCGCGGGGGATAGATGGGTATCCAGATTTATTACGGCCTGCGAAAGAATGAATCCAGTTAACATACCTAGGATTCCACCCTGGGATTTAAATTTAGTCTTACAAGCCCTAACAGACTCTCCATTCGAGCCAATAGACTCAATATCAATTAAATGTCTATCACTAAAGACGGCCCTCTTGGTAGCACTGACTTCAGCTAGGAGAATCAGTGACATCCAAGCACTCTCCATAGATCCACCTTTTTTGTTAACCTTTCAGGATAAACTAATTCTTAAACCAGACCCTTCCTATCTACCCAAAGTAGCGAAAAAATTCCACAGGTCACAAGAAATAATCTTGCCCACTTTCTTCAGTAATCCATCCACTCCTGAAGAACAAAAATATCACACTCTAGACGTTAAAAGAGTAGTGTTAAAATACATTGAAAAGACCAGCAGCTGGCGACAGAGTAGGGCTCTGTTTATTTCCTTCCAGGGTGTCAAGAAGGGTCATGGAGTAACAAAAAGCACCTTATCCCGGTGGATCAGAGAATCTATCAGACTGGCTTACTCCGCGAGGAAAGAAATCCCTCCGGAAGGCATAACGGCACACTCCACCAGAGCGATGGCATCCTCCTGGGCAGAGAGGGGAGACGTCCCGATTGAAACTATATGTAAGGCGGCAACGTGGTCAAATCCTTCTACATTTTATAACCACTATAGGCTAGACCTATCGTCAACTTCTGACCTAGACTTTGGCAGGACTGTCCTCAGCACGGTGGTCCCCTCCCTAGGTGATGGTCTCTGAAAGATCTCCAGTGGGGTGCTGTCGTGGCGAAGAGTAAAAAGCCGGATTACTCACCGGTAATGCTCTTTTAGTGAGTCCACGACAGCACCCTCTTACATCCCGCCCTAGATCAATATAATACTGATTGAGTAAATTCCTTTTAATCATAAGCAAATAAGTTTAAAGAATGAAATAAATGATATTTGCCTAATACTGGCGGTCCTCCGGGTACTCTGAAATCAAAACTGAGGAGGAGAGGCGGACCGCCCTCTTTTATTTCTCAATAGGTTTCCTGTTCCTGCGGGGCGGATCCCTCTCTCCAGTGGGGTGCTGTCGTGGACTCACTAAAAGAGCATTACCGGTGAGTAATCCGGCTTTTTCCCCTGTATTTTCTATAACCAGCAACACAAACTCACAGCTGGGGGCTGCGACCCTCAGCTTTCAGCTTCAACAAGGCTGATTATCAAGAATAGAGGGGTCCCCACGCAGTTTTTTTTTTTTTTACAATTATTTAATTAATTCTAAAAGCAGCGTGGGGTCCCCCCGTTTTTGACAACCAGCCTTGCTAAAGCAGACAATTGGGGGCTGGTATTCTCAGGCTGGTAAGGGGCCCATGATATAGGCCCCCAGCCTAAAAATAGCAGCTTGCATCTGCCCATAAAAGGCACATCTATTAGATGCACTAATTTTGGCACTTTATCTGGCTCTTCCCACTTGCCCTGTAGCCACCACCTGTTGTCGTTGTCAGTTGAATATATCTCTCATCATTCTCCCCTATTTGCGCTGATTGCCGGCAGAGCAGGGGAGAAGGATGAGAGCCGTCTTCAGCACCTGTCGCCGGGGAACAGAACTAACTGTACCACTGCTTTTCAGGCGCCGGTACGTGTCACATAGATGACATCCCTGTGTGTCATTCGTGTGCAGCACGTTTTGCAGCCCTTGCTGCTGTTAAAAACATGTCAGAATATTTTGCCCATGGACACGCAGTCCGTGGAAACAAACTGACATGTGTACAGACCCATTCACTTGAATGTGTGTACGTGTGAAAACTGTCACCACGCGTATTGAAGACACGAAATTGAGAAAGAGGCCTAAGTGAGTCGAGAATTAGCGCTATGGAAGATGAACTATGAGAAACGTATTCAGCTGTGGCCTAACATATATGGGATTTATTTTTTTTTTTTAAATTCGTTTATTAGTTCAGTATAAACAAACAGTGCACACATTTGCAATTACCATCAATTATACCGTGACATACAAATAGTTGTAGAGCAACATCATATCAGAAGTTACAGAATAATGAAATGTGCATGGTAAATCATTAGTTACTTATAAGAGAAAACTACCTATAATACAACTTAACTTTAACCACTAACAGTAACAGTAAGTCGCCAAAAGAAAACAGAGTTAAATCCTGCTCTATGAGCGATGTCCCCAAACACCACAAGCCCACCCTCCTATGTAGATGTCTAGTCAGTGCAGACTATAGAGTATGACAAGAGGAGTTCCATCTGCCCCATATCTTCTCAAATTTACCTGGACATCCTCTATTTTGATACATTGTTTTTTCATATGGGATAATTGAGTTCACCAGATCGATCCAAACTCTAAGGGTCGGGGGGGAGCCACCCATCCATCTTAACGCCAATACCTTCCTTGCCAAAAAGAGCGTCTCTCGGAGAAAGATCCCAGTGTGAAGATCCCAGGTCTCCATGTCCCACACCCCGAACAAACAGGTCAACGGTTCAAGCGGGACAGAGATCGACAATAACGATGTTAATAGTGTCGTCACCTCTCTCCAGTAATGAAGAACTACAGGGCACCTCCAGATCATATGAACAAAATCAGCATTGGGCGCATGACATCGTAAACAATCTGACGAATGCAAGCGGCCCATTTTAAAGAGCCGTGTCGGGGTTAAATAGGCCTGATATATGATATATAACTGGGTCATTCTATTATTGATTGAAGGGGAAACTTTAGTTGAAGATTCAAGAATATCCTCCCAATCCTCTCCCAGTACATCGGGAAGGAGTTCCTCCCATTTCCCCTTGACAGAGTTGATGACCGACCCATCTCCCATGGATAGCAGATATGTATATAGAGAGGATATAAGTCCTTGAGGACCCTGCGATTTGAGGATACCTATTAAAGGCAAAGAAGAGATCGCCCGACCCGTACCCACATTTCGCATGTGTGATTGGAAAGCTGACCTTAGTTGTAAATACCTAAAGAATTGAGACCTAGGGATGTTGTAATTATTTCGCAGTTGTTCAAAGGTTACAAAAATCCCCTGGTTATGTATATCGTTTACCGAGAGAACACCGTGAGAGATCCAGAAATCAGTGGATGGATGATTTAGTAGTTCAGGTATATAACCATTGTTCCACAGTGGCATCTCGGCTATGATATCCATAAATTTAATAATTCTTTTTATTTGTCTCCATATCAGTCTCGCCAGCCGGAGCATAGGTAACAGACGACAAGTACCAACTTTCTCCATCTCCAAGAATCCCAGTGGGCAATTAATCTGGGCAGAATGAATTAAATGACTCTCAGAATTAGGTAGGGAGCTATCTGGCATCCACTTACTTATCGCCTTAGCCTGTCCGGCAAGGTAGTACAAATAGAGGTCTGGTAAAGCCGCTCCACCCCCCTTTTTCGGTCTCTGTAAAATAGATAGTTTGAGTTTGGGTCTGGCCTTTCCCCATATAAAGGATGTAATTAGGGAGTTTAATTTTGCGAAAAATGACTTGGGTATTGGTACAGCACTATGTTGAAAACAATAATTGAGTTTGGGAAGCAGTATCATCTTAATTAAATTAATGCGGCCTGCAACTGAGAGGGGGAGTCTACTCCATGTTATAAATTTAGACTTGACCAAATCCAGCAGTGGGTAAATGTTTTGTTGTAGGTCTAACCGACTGTATTGAGACATATGAATACCCAGATATTTGAAGTTGGAAACCACAGGTAGCGACGTGGGAATCCCAAGACAGGGAGCCGCAGTATGAGATAGAGGCATCAGGGCAGATTTATCCCAATTTATATATAGGCCAGAAAATTTGCTAAATTTATCTATGGTTGCTATCACTTGTGGTAGAGTTTCTTCTATTTTATCCATAAATATTATCATATCATCAGCATATAGGCCAATGGTATCCGTACGATCTGCAATATTTATTCCCTTGATATCCTTGGAGGATCTTATGCGTATTGCTAAAGCCTCTATCGCAAGGGCGAAGAGAGCTGGGGATAAAGGGCATCCCTGTCGGGTTCCCCTGTGTAATGTAAAAGAATCAGAGATGGAATTATTTACGATTATACGCGCTTTGGGATTCTTATACAGCTTGTCTATTCCCCTAATAAATTTTCCTCCAAAACCATACTTCTGCAGACACGCGGAAAGGAAAGGCCACTCGAGAGAGTCAAATGCCTTGGCCGTATCTAGTGATGCCAGCGCCCAGCTATTATCCGGTTCTAGAGAGCTATACTGAATCACCGATTGGACTCGCCTGACATTAATAGAAGTACTTTTCCCGGGCATAAAACCAGTCTGATCTGGGTGTATAAGGTCCAATATGAGCGTATTTAGCCTAGTGGCCAATATTTTGGTGAAAATTTTGTAATCTACGTTTACTAGTGATATGGGGCGATACGATCCACATTCCAAAGGATCCTTCCCTTCTTTTTTAAGTACAATAATGTTTGCATCATAGAATGTTTCGGGCATCGTCTCTCCCTCCCATATACTCCTAAGTACTTTCAATAAAAGTGGTGCCAATTGACCTCGATATTTCTTATACAACTCAATAGGGAACCCATCAGGTCCAGGGGCTTTCCCGGTGGCCATGTCCATTATAGCTTGCTCAACCTCCTCCAAAGTAAACTCCGCCTCCATAAAGGCTTGCTGAGCTGGACTCAATGAGGGGAACACTATGTCCGATAAATAGTCTGCACATTCAGGGACACCAAAACCACTATTAGACTTATATAAAGAGTTATAGTAATCATGAAAACACTGGAGGATCTCCTCAGTAGAGGATACCAATGAACCATCAGGTGCCCGAATCTGCAATACTGTGTTGGATGTGTTGTGTTGGCGTACCAAAAAGGCCAATAGCTTACTGGCTTGATTCCCCAATTCGAAATATGATTGGCGGGTAAAAAACAATTTACGTTTGGATTTTGTGTCTATATGTTGGGTATATAGTCTTTGGGAAGTGAGCCATGCTACCCTGTTGCCACTAGTTTGGTTAGTTACATAGGCGGCCTCGGATTCCTTCAACTGTCGCTCCATCTCATCATCCCTTCCCGCCGTTATTCTTTTAATATAGGAAATAGTGGAAGACAAACATCCCCTTAGATACGCTTTCAAAGTATCCCAGAACAGACCAAGATTTGAGGGATCCGGGTGGGTGAGGATAAAACAGTTCAACTGATCCACCGTTCTATCACTAGAATCTATTAATTTCAGCCAGAAGGGATTCAATTTCCAGGGTATAAAGTTATTTGGTTGACCATATTTAAGTTTAAGAATAACTGGACTGTGGTCCGATATTCCCCTATTGCCATGCTCAATGCTATCTACCCTTAATGCCAGATCACTAGACCCAAATATGTAGTCTATACGAGACAGAGACTGCCTAGTTGACGAGTGGCAAGTGTATTCCTTTAACCCAGGGTGACGAATTCTCCATAGGTCCAGCCATCCGCTACCACCCATAAACAGTGCCAACGGAGAAGAGGATTGAACAGAAGGGCCTCCAGACATCCCTTCCCCCAGTCTTAATTTATCTAAGGAACTATCCATGACTAAGTTAAAATCTCCCATACAAATAATACTAGCGTCAGGATAATTTAGGGAGAATCCCATTGCCATACGGAGAACCGATATACTAGCTGGAGGTGGGTTATAGATACACAATATCACATATTCCCGAGTATTAATAAAAGCGTGTACGAAAACGAAACGACCTTCGGGATCTCGTCTTGCCTCTCTGGCCTCCCATCTAACACTTCTATGAATTAGCAGAGAGACCCCTCTTGAGTAGCTGGTATGAAATGCATGAAGGGACCACTGCACCCATGGTTTTTGTGTACACTTAGCTGTGTCCCTGGTCAAATGTGTCTCTACTAGTGCTACAACATGGGGGTGATATCGCTTAATTTGTGAAAATACCTTGATTTTTTTACGAGGAGTCTTAATTCCCCGTACATTCCAAGTCATACACACAATCTCAGACCCCATAGCCACACTTGAGAAAAGGAACACTATGCACCATGGCTTGTGTAGAGATCAGGAACACCACCCAGAGCACAGAATTATCAATGGCGACTATTAAACATATCAAAAAGTCAAAACTGGTATAAAAACCAAAATAAAATAACACTTGAACAGAAGAGGAGTTTAATCCTTCACTCCTACAGTCAATCAAAAAAGGGGATACCCTCACTGGAATCAGCGTTCGGTATTGTTGGTAAACTCAACACCTTGTACGGAAAGCTCCATTTGTATTGCCATTGGATAAGAGAGATTGCTCAGGAGTCCGGCACAGTAGACGCCTTGTATGTACGTAACCATTCGGTTACCTCCGCCGGATCTGTAAAAAACAGGGAAGAACCTTCATGGACAACACGGAGCCGAGCCGGGTAGAGCATGGAGTAGAGGATGCTTTTATCCCTGAGCCGCTTCTTAACTTCCACAAATCGAACTCGCTGCTTTTGGAGCTCCATAGAGAAATCCGGGAAAATCGATTATAGTGGCGTTATTGAATTTAATAGGGCCCTTCTGCCTCGCCAGGCGGAGTATCGCATCTCTGTCCCTGCAGTTGAGAAGACGCGCCAAGAAAGGCCGGGGTGGGGCTCCAGCGGGGAGAGGCCTCGTTGGTACTCTATGGGCCCTCTCCACAGAAAACGTTGAGGAGAATCCATCTCCCAAGGAAGTTTTCAGCCAGTCTTCTAGAAATTGTTCAGGCTGCTGACCCTCTGTGCGCTCCGGCAAGCCAATTATTCGAATGTTATTACGGCGCAGTCTATTTTCCAAGTCATCTGCCTTCTGTTTCCAAGCATTCACGGACCCGGTAGCCTTTGATAACTTAGCTTCCATGGGGGTAATGGTGTCCTCTATCTGAGACACTCTTGTTTCAACCTCCGAGATGCGCCCTCTCATAGCCTGCATGTCATGTCGCAAGCGACCAACTTCAGTATGTACGTCCTCTATTTTCTCAGTAAGAGAGGATCTAGTGAGGGAAATGGCCTGCATCAGTTGCTCAGACGCTTGTTTGAGAGTTAGTTCGTCCTGTTCTCCCTCCTCATTACTGTCAGGCGGATAATTTTTCCGTTGGTGCTGCGTAGAATTATTTCTGAGAGTGCGCACATTATCAGGGGTGCCTTCTCTGGAAAATTTCTTTAATTTCTCAGCAGCCCCCGTTCCTTTAGAATGTTGCATGGCGGTTAGCAGAAGGACCCCACAGAAGGATCACACATATAGTTATAGCTGGTCTATTCTCCAATAACTGAGCTGCCAATATTAAATACTGAGATGGCTCCTAGGAAGATCATCAGCCAGGCAAGGGAGCTTTCAGATGATCATAAAAGCAGCAGCACAGGGGTTAATAGGCACTACGTCCCAGAGCAGCCCACAGCCTCCACAGGCAGCACAGCAGAGAGGGAGGGGTTAATCCCTCTCAAAGTTTATGGCACAATCAGGGGCTTGTAAGACAAGGGGGGGTGCAGGGCCCAATTTTCCAGGGCATCACACCGCACTACCCCTTTATTATTATTATAAATGTTCACCTCCCAGCTTGCACCGCTGTCTTAATATGGAGCGCCGCTCTCCTCACTGCTGGAGAGCACGCCACAGTAATTGCCGCTGCCCCCCGGGTGCCGCCCGCCGCTCCGGACCCAGCACCTGTATTTCAGTGTTCCACAGCGCTCCCGTCCCAGCGCAGGTGCCCGCTCTCTTCAGAGGAGATATATCCGGCTCCAACAACCGCCGGCGCCGCGTCCCTGTATAGTGGAACACGCGCCCAAGATGGCCGCCGCAGCCCAGGGATCACACTGCCCGTTCAGGCCACTTCACTTCCCAGCTTCTCTGGGCTTCAAAACCACCGTTTCCAGGGGTCGCCAGCCTCCTGGGATCTTGAGGGTTCCTCTCCAGCCGGTGCAGCCGGTATAGCAGGGGAATCCACGGCAGGATCTATTCAGGATGGTCGGAGCTCTCCAAAGGTGCGTCTTTCTTCCTGGACTACATAGCCACGCCCCCCATATATGGGATTTATTAGTAGATATATAATTCTTATTATTATCATCTACAGTAATTGTATTATTACACAGGATTCTTTATGATGTAACATCAACTCATCTTTTTCCTTACAGATTCCTACAATATTGGATCTGCTCAGTGGAGATTTTCAATATTAGAGGACTTTTCTGATTTGCCCATCGCGGATGGATAGGGACAGGGGCAACATGGCGGAGAGGATATTACACCTCACCCTAGAGATCCTCTTCCGGCTTACTGGAGAGGTGAGAGATTCTAAAGACGTCACATTACATCATTCTTATCTATGGGAATAACAGATGGACAGAACTGGAGAGGTGAGGACTCTGGAAATGTCTGTAGTGAGATTTATTAATGTGTCTCTCCATAACCAGGATTACACAGTAGTGAAGAAGACCTCTAGTGAGTGCTGTGAGGACCCTGTGTCTGAGGGATGGAGAAGACCCCTGAGCCCAATTACGGGTCCTCCACCTCACCCCCTGATACATGAGGACATCAATGACCAGAAGATCCTAGAACTCACATACAAGATGATTGAGCTGCTGACTGGAGAGGTGACACTGCTGGGAATGCTGGACATTATACAGTAACACTATGAAGGGATCGGGGGGTTGATGGTATCATTGTATGTGTCAGGTTCCTATAAGGTGTCAGGATGTCACCGTCTATTTCTCCTTGGAGGAGTGGGAGTATATAGAAGGACACAAAGATCTGTATAAGGACATCATGATGGAGGTTCCCCAGCCCCTCAAATCACCAGGTAATTGTTGGGACTAAATACACACAGCCTATAATTATCTGTATGTAAAGAATTAAATTAGTCCCTGTATGTGTTTCCTCCAGTTCTATCCAGTAAGAGGACAACACCAGAGAGATGTCCCCATTCTCTCCTTCCACAGGACTGTAAACAAGAAAATCCCGATGTTCCTCAGGATCATCAGGTAGGTGGAGAAAAGGGTGTCATGAGTTCTCCCCTATCATTTATGTTTAAAATATCTTGTGTTCAGTCTTCTTTTATCCACCAGTATTACATGTTTCCAGGACGTCCCTCCTGACAGCACCACCAGGAGGTTGTCCTTCTTATCCTTGATAGGGACAGGAAACACAGAAGAGGTTAAATAGCCCCTCCCCACCTCCACCCCTCAGTGTTTTTCCTGTCCCTATCAGGGACAGACGCAGAGGAGCGATGGCACGGCTTACCGTGCTGAAGATCCACGTAACCGGTCGAGCAGGGCTCCCGGAGCAGTCTCATCCCTCTCCCGAGGGCTCTGAGCAGGCGGTGCAGGGCGCCGCATAATTGCGCTGATACCGCTGGAGGTCCCTCAGCGCCGGTCGAGCTGTGCTCCCGACTTCGGTGCATCCCTCTTCAGAGGGCTCTGCACCTTTTTGCTGCACCCGGATACCGGCGGTGATTCTCCCAACCCACGCCGGAGAGCGCGCTGGGTTGGGCCTGCGGGGGGCGTGCCGCGTCATCAGAGCGCGCCGCGTCGTCAGGGGTGCCGCGTCATCGGGACGCCGCGTCATCAGAGCGCGCCGCGTCTCTGGCGTGCCGCGTCACCGAGGCAACGCACTGGCGTGTGTGCCGCGTCTCTGGGGCGCGCCGCTGCAGCGACGCTGTAACCACCAATGGGAACTTCCGGTGGCGTTCCCGGGCAGCTCGGGGGACGCCGGAAGCAGGCGTCAGGCTGTATTATAACAGCTGAAGAAAAGAATCCCCGCCCAGCAGCAGTGGGCGTCAGAGACCCGCAGTAATCACCGGCAGCTGAGCTCGGAAGGAGGACGAATCAGATGTTTTGAAGACAGGTGAGAGCCCTATTTAATCAGAAACATCTGACTGCACACTGTTCCTAGAGAAATGGAGAGTGCAGATCGTCAGGAAACCCTGTCCTCAGAGCTCGCCCCCGATCATGTAAGTTATACAAAGGGGGTCTGTATCACATATCATAACACAAGCTATAGGGCCTCTCTATGTCTATTGCAGGATAAGGGGATGTCCAACCGCCCAGCATCAGGCCAAAAGCGCAGGACAAAATGCCCTCTATGCTCCAGCAGGCTACCAGAGGGGCATAGCAAGAAAGTATGTGATAAATGCATGGCAGGACTTCTTAAAGGAGAACAGACTTCCCTCCTGGATAGTATTAAAACTATGATCAGGGAAGAAGTACAGTCCACAGTATCAGCGCTGTTGCCAGTCGATTCTCCCCGCCCTAAGAGACCTAGGTGGGAGCAGGATCTTAGTTCAGAAGAAGGGGAGCTTTCAGCCTACTCCGTATCCGATTCCATGGAGGGAGAACGCTCTTCAAATATCCTCACAGAGGAAAAGAAGAGATATCTATTTTCTTCTGAACACACTGAGACACTACTACAGGCCGTCAGAGATACCATGAGAGTAGAGGAGGCCACAGAACCCCTTACAGTCCAAGACGAAATGTTTGGGGGGCTCAGAGCTCGTAGAAGCAGAGTGTTTCCCGTAAATCGTCATATTCAAGAAATGATCTTAGAAGAATGGGGCGATGTAGGGAAAAAACTGATAGTCCCAAGAGATTTCAAATATCGCCTGCCCTTTGATCCAGAGGAGACCAAAATCTGGGAATCTGTTCCTAAAGTGGATATACCCGTAGCCAAGGTCTCAAAAAAGACCGCCATCCCTTTTGAGGATTCCTCGGGTCTCAAGGATCCTATGGACAAAAGATCTGAAGATCTCCTCAAAAAGGCCTGGGAGGCCTCGGCTGCTGTCATGAAAACCAATATTGCGGCCACCTCAGTTGCCAGATCAATGTCCCTGTGGGTAGAGAAACTTGAGACCCAGATTAATAATAAAACGCCTAGAGACGAGATTCTAAAATCTTTACCACTCCTAAAGATGGCAACAGACTTTATGGCCGATGCCTCGGCAGAGTCAGTGCGGTTTGCTGCAAGGAACAATGCTTTATCCAATGCAGCGAGAAGAGCTCTGTGGCTCAGATCATGGTCCGGCGATACACAGTCAAAGAACAAACTGTGTTCAATACCCTTTTCTGGCCTTCACGTTTTTGGTCCAGTACTGGACGAGTTGCTTGAAAAAGCAGCGGATAAGAAAAAGGGTTTCCCAGAAGAAAAACCAAAAAACACGCCGCCCTTTCGTAGGTCTCGTTTCCATCCCAGACAGGACTATAGAGGAAAAGGGAAAGGTGGAAGATGGAGCTACCCGAAAGGTGGTAGAGGCAGAGGTACCTTTCAAGACCAAAAATCAAGATCTAATAAACAATGACGCCAATCTAGTGGGGGGAAGGCTTCAGTACTTCCTACAAGGTTGGCAAAACATCTCTCAGAACCCATGGATCCTAAGTTTGATAGAACGAGGATACAAAATAGAGTTCAGCCAAACACCTCCCAAAAGATTTTGCCTAACTCAGACCCAGTCTTTATCGACTCAGCAAAGACTTCTGAAGGATATTCAGGAACTTATCCAGATAAAAGCCATCATTCCGGTACCCCATGCCCAAAGGTTCAGAGGACACTACTCGAGTCTATTCTCCATAAAAAAACCAAACGGAGAATTCCGTACGATTATAAACCTAAAACCTCTGAATCGGTCAGTTACTTACAAACGATTCAAAATGGAATCTCTCAAATCTGCAATACCTCTAATCCGGGAAGGTTCAGTAATGAGCACATTAGACCTAAAAAGTGCCTATTATCAGGTTCCCATCTCCGCCTCACACCAACAGTATCTCAGATTCGCCATAAAAGACCAGGGCCAAATCCTGCACTATCAGTTCACATGTCTACCTTTCGGCATCTCGTCTGCTCCCAGAGTATTCACCAAACTCATGGCAGAAGTGATGGCGTTCTTGAGAGAGAAAGGGATACTTACCGTCCCTTATCTAGACGACATCCTGCTCATAGCGGACTCTCCACAACAGATGGAAGAGAACTTATCAACAACTATTTCACTCCTGGAAAAGCTAGGATGGCTAATAAATTTCAAAAAGTCAAGCCTCAAACCCGAAACAAGGAAATCATTTCTTGGGGTAATCCTAGACTCAGTTCAGGAACATACGTACCTCCCACTTCACAAGCAGGAGTCATTCAAAAAAGAAATCCAAAAATTACAAAAGCAAAAGCAAACATCCATAAGGAAAGCCATGCGAGTATTGGGCTTAATGACCTCTTGTATTTCCAGCGTCCAGTGGAGCCAGTATCACTCAAGACCCCTGCAGCAAGAGATCCTCTCGCTTTGGGACGGCAGGGACGTAACCCTGGACAACAAAATACGATTATCCCTGGATACAAAAGGTTCACTGTCATGGTGGACCATAACAGGAAATCTCGGGAAAGGAAGACCCTGGAGAACATCTCCGTCGGTAAATATCACTACAGATGCAAGTCACAGCGGCTGGGGAGCACACATAGAAGGGAATTACTCCCAGGGGACTTGGCCCGTATCAGTACAAACCAGGTCTTCAAATTACAGAGAACTAAGGGCAGTCTGGGAGGCCTTAAACGCATTCCAGGGAAGGTTAAAAGACCAACATATCCGTGTCTTTTCAGACAACTCGACTACAGTAGCCTTTCTACTTCACCAGGGAGGTCCAAAGCATCGTCACTTACAGGACCTATCGAACACAATATTCTCTTGGGCAGAGCAGACCGTCAGATCAATAACGGCGATACACCTGAAAGGAACCAAAAACCAGGTAGCCGACTTCCTAAGCAGGCAGAGACTATGTCCTACAGAATGGTCCTTAAACGACCAGATCTTCCTCCAGATAACCCAACGGTGGGGCTTCCCGGAAGTAGATCTATTTGCCTCAGGGAAGAACGCAAAGACAAAAAGATTTTTCTCACTAAACCCAGGAGACAGACCATCGGGAATAGATGCGCTAGCTCAGAACTGGGACATGAAGTTGGCTTATGCTTTTCCTCCATTGGCCCTAATACCGAGAGTATTGAGGAAGATTCAGGAGAGCCAGACATCAGTTATCTTGATAGCCCCATACTGGCCCAAAAGGAGCTGGTTTCCTCTTCTAAAGAGCATGTCCTGGGAGGATCCAATCCATCTACCAGCGGTACCAGACCTTCTGTCTCAAGGGCCCCTAGTCCATCAAAACCCGGGCCTTCTACAGTTAGCGGCATGGATCCTGAAAAAGAGATCCTAAGATCAAAAGGCCTCTCAGAACCAGTCATTGCTACTATTCAAAACAGTAGGAAACCGGTAACTGCCGCAATATACAGGAAGATATGGAAAAAGTTTTGTTCTCACAGTACAGTTCCTGTATCGGTCTCTCATGGTCCAGATATTCCAAAAATCTTAGACTTCCTCCAGTCAGGTTTCGATAAGGGACTAAGGCCTAGTACACTGAAGGTACAGATCTCAGCCCTCAGTTCCTTCTATGACTTCCAACTAGCCTCCCATCCTTGGATAGTGAGGTTCGTCAAGGCCATTCAGAGACTTAGGCCTACAATTCGCAGTTCAGTGCCTCCCTGGGACCTAAACTTAGTGCTAAATGAACTTTGTAAAGCACCTTATGAGCCATTAGGTCAGGCAGACCTGAAAGCCGTAACACTTAAAGCCCTTTTTCTAGTGGCAATAACGTCAGCACGTCGCGTTGGTGAGATCCAATCTTTCTCTATTAAACATCCATACTTAAAAGTCCAGGATGACTGTATCATCCTTAAACTAAATCCCGGGTTCCTTCCTAAAGTGGTTACAGACTTCCACAGAAGTCAAGAGATTGTTCTACCTACATTCTGCCAGAACTTCAGTAATGACAAAGAGCGATTTCTCCACGCTCTAGACGTAAAAAGAACAATTCTACACTACTTGGAGATTACAGATAGCTGGAGAATTGACTCTAACCTCTTCATCCAGATGACCGGGAAAAACAAGGGGAAAAAAGCATCCAAAGCTACTCTAGCAAGATGGATTAAATCTACCATCACGGCAGCCTATATCTCGGCAGGAAGAACTCCTCCAGAAAGTCTCAAGGCACATTCGTTGAGAGCAATCTCAGCCTCATGGGCAGAAAGCGCTGGGGCTTCTATGGACCAAATATGCAGAGCTGCAACATGGTCGAGGTCAAATACCTTTTGTAGACATTATAAGTTAGATGTAACTGTGAATCAACAGACTACATTTGGGAGGAAAGTCCTCCAGGCTGTAATCCCGCCCTAAAAAATACAGGAGTTATTTGGTATTTCTCCTGGTGGTGCTGTCAGGAGGGACGTCCTGGAAAGTAGGAATTAGTCCTACCGGTAAGTATGTTTCCAGGAGTCCATCATGACAGCACCCCTTATATACCCTCCCTTGAGTTCCCCTCTGATATGTGATGTAAACATGGGAAGAAGGGAATTTCAATAAAATAGAGTTGCATCCATCCTGGTGTGGTACTTGGAAAATCACTGAGGGGTGGAGGTGGGGAGGGGCTATTTAACCTCTTCTGTGTTTCCTGTCCCTATCAAGGATAAGAAGGACAACCTCCTGGTGGTGCTGTCATGATGGACTCCTGGAAACATACTTACCGGTAGGACTAATTCCTACTTTTATACTTGTGGAGATGATAGGATTAGAGCTGATCATAGATCATGACATGACATCATGATATAGAGCATAGATTACGACACCTGTTTGTGGGAGTTCTGTGCCTAAAAAAGCTCTTTTCACTCTGAACCCTTGTCTTGGGGAGTACTGTGCAAAAAAGCCTCTGTCTGCTCTGCACCTGTGTCTGGGGGAGTACTGTGAGAAACAGTGGGTGGTTGGAGCTTACCAAGCTTGTAAGATTAGCGTCCATGTTTTGTGCACCTGTGTCTGTGGGAGTACTGTGCCTAAAAAACACTTTTTCTGAGGCCAAGTCAAGTTCTTGCTGTTTTGTCATCTTGTTGTTTCATGTTGTCTCATATGGGTATTGCATGCTGGAAATGAGTGTTCCTTCTAGTCACATATGACATGTCCCACAGCATGCTGGCTTCTTCGACAGATTCAGATTTTTTTCTGAGTAAACAAAAATTCCCAAAAGAAGGCAAAATTAACTGATTTAATGACTATTTGCAGTTTAACTATACCATCCGTGTGTACTCTAAAGTCATGTGAGAAGGCCTAATGTTCCAATCTTTTTCCAATCCAAATCACAATCAAGTTTTTGCTTTGCCCCATCTTGTATTTCTACTCAAATGTCAGTTTCATCTCAAGGAAATAAGTAGAGATGAGCGAATCCAAACTGTAAAGTTAGGGGTTTCTTCTGTGTCCGGTGTTGATGTTGGGATTCTGAAAAAAGGTATTGGCATGGCTGTAATTGGCTGACGCACCACGTGACCCAGCCTGTGGCACCGCCATTCTGCTCTAATTAGCGCAGGGACAGGACTCAACTTGAGTGAGAGACAGTATTAGGTTCTGTGTGTGTACTCTGTGAAAAAGCCTTTGTGGGTGTGCTCATCAAAACAGCCTCTGGGGTGTATTCTGCAAACAGCCTCTTGTTGTGTTTTTTTTTTTTTTCTTATATTTCAATTTGGAGAGGCCTGAAACATTGGGAACGGCAAATAAAACAAACAAACTGCAGTGGAGTATAACAATGGGTGGGTGCAGCTGGTATACTTCTCTATTCAGCCAAAGGTACTGACAAGTCCTGGGGGTTCACACCTTGCCCATGTTGGCTGTGGACAGGCGGATGCGCCTTTCTGTGATCACACCTTCTGCCATGCTAAAAACACGTTCCGATGGTACACTTTCCACAAGGCAGGCGAGCACCTCCATGGCATAAAGGGCAAACTCAGGCCATGTGTCCAATTTGGAGACACAGAAGTTAAATGGGGCAGACCCATCACTCAGTTCGTGGAGACATGTGGTCACATACTCTTCCACCATGTTGTTGAAATGCTGCATCCTACTAATAAAGAATGTATCAGATGGTTATACTGGATGTTGTGGCGTGCTGAGGAAGGTTTTCCACGTTTTGCCCAGGCTAACCCTCCTTCCGAGGTGGTGCCAGTGGCCCAGTTGTATTCGCAACTTCCCCCTTCTCTTTTGTCTTGTTCTTCCAAAGAACTACCAGCGTGCGCTTGTATTCCCGCATTTTACTATCCTGCTTCAGTTACGCAAGTAAGGATGGTATTTTGTCCTTGTAGCGTGGATCCAGCCGGATAGCCTCCTAGTAATTAGCACTAATAGCAATCCTTATAACTCTGCGGTCAATGCACAGGCACAGCAGCATGTGTTGACTCATGTGTGCCTGGCTGCCCAGACTATGAAAAGCTGTTATCGGTGAGAGCCCGTGATGCCCGTGAGCCGTTTTTCAACGGCCTGGAGCGGTTTTTCAAGGAGGCATAGAAGTGGGACAGTCTCTCCACCATTTGCAAGGTGTAGTTGGAACATTGCATATGAGTCGGAGAGAGGATGGGCAGAAGTGGTGCTGCAGCGCAGACAGACAAGATGCAGGATGAAAATGCTGAATGCTCACACAGACGGACTGCACTTTCTGCAGCAGCTTTGACATCTCAAGTTAATTTTTCAGGAAGCTCTGCACAACCAAATTCAGGCCAAGCACCAGGCAAGTGATGTGCGTCAACTGGCTTATCTCACACCGCCAGGTCGGTTTCGTTTTTCATTGATGTGCTGAATTTGGTCGTGCAGGTGTTACACTGAAAGGATGAGGAGGTGGTTCAGGAAGCGGAGTAGAAGGCAACATGGGCAGAGAAACATCCAGCAATCCTTGGTGGTGGTAGGATATGCGCCAAAGTGGTTTCTGAGATAAAATGTCCCTGCCTTTACATATTAGTCCACGTATCGGTGGTTGTGTGGATCTTGACATTGATGGCGTTAAGCTGTGCACACCTAATTTTCTACGCAACGTGTTCATGCAGGGCAGAGATGGCATGACTGGATAAATAGTGGCTGCTGGGAACCACGTACATTGGTTCCTGTGATCCCAACATATTGTTACTCCTTTATAAATCAATTGCGAGTGGGAGGAAGAGGTCAAGACCCCAGCAGAAGAGGGAGCAGGAGGAGGCTCAGATCTTTCATGTTTTGTTGTTTGTTTGTTTTTTTTAAGAGGTGTACTACACTGCAGCCAGGTCCACCTCCTCATTCACTTAGACCTCAGCTTCTGGTTCAAGATTATTTTTTTTATTCTATGTTATTTTAAGTATTATCCCTAGCCACATATGTTTGTAGGGCAATTACCTTTTCTTACCCTCATTTTGCCGTTCCCTAACCCGTTCTATGACCATTTTACAGCACCAAAGTTTGGGTCCCTGTTGACTTTGGAATTAAGTTCTGGTCAAGTTCTGATGCCTGATCCGAATTATGAACTACAGTTCGGCCAACTCGACCATCCACAGGTCCGCTCATCTCTAATAGAGATACATAACAGTGTATTTTTATGTCCCTGTATTCTAGAGAGAGAATAATAATTTTTTTTTCTTCCTATAAAAAAATGAAAATCGCACTGTAATTTTTAATGTGCTTTATTAAATAATAAATATCACAAATCCGCAAATAACATATTTGACATTCCTGATATAATAACGACCCTCACAAAACAGTGATCATATTATTTACTGTGATCGGAAAATGGCGTGATTGATATTCTTTCTCTATTAAACTCATTAAAAAGTTAATACAAAATGTAACGCTGAAGCAGTCTTCACACATACTGTACATACTACGTTTTTTCCCTGCGTTTCATTCTGCAAATTTTGTGAGCACATGACACAATAACAATCTTGCTGTGTCTCTTTTATGCGCATTTCCCCTTATTTGATGCTGTGGAGACAAGGGGGGTCAGAGGTTGCCCTGGTCAGCTAACAGAAACCGCATGGACCATGGATCATCCCACCGAACGCCCGGTCTCCTTCCCCCGTGGGCATACTGCTACTCAGACAACACAGGGTGACGGTAAAACAGTGGGGTAATACTTTATTAAACCACAAAACAGGCAAATAACATGTAGAACAGTCCCAGCACAATACCCAAGATGGTGCTCATTACAGAGTCTCACCCTTCCGCTCACTCGGCGGAATAAGAGCAGCTGTGAATTCAGAGCTTCCAGTGCCGACTAGCCCACCTGAGGCGTGCACAGAGAAGAGGTAACGGCAACCTTAGGAAGTTGACAGTCCATTGAGGTATAAGACCAGTTGACTGGAGGGTCGCAACTTAGTTTCTCTGAACATCTCCATGAAGCCAGGTGACTAGTGGGTCCAAATCTTGACTAGCCCAAAGGTATCCATAGTTCAGTGATGGTCAACAGAGCAGATCTGTATTCTTCCAGCTGGGGCCATGGTTCCTTAAGCTGGCATCCTGTAGAATGTTAAATCTGTGTCTCTCATGATGGAGCCATTATGTCTTGGCTTTTTCTTGTAAAGAGTCTCTGGTTCTTTAGATCTCTTGGCTATTTGGATGTATATCTATATATGTATATGAAGATTTATATCCTTTTTAAAGTTAACAACTGTTCTTCAGAGGTAAAGGGATAAAATGGTGGTGAAATCCCATTGTTTGATTATGTAATCTATTTGCATAGTTTTTCCTTCTCTGTTTTGAAAATCAACAAACTGGCTGGCCTGGACAATGTATAATCAACATATCAGCAAAAGATCATTGTTCAATGACCCTGTATCACTAGTTATCCAGGATAAGAGCACAATGTTACATCAAATGTCAACTTACAAGTCAATATCACAGGCTTATATGAACAAAAGTCTGTTTTCTTAACCAACCACAGAGAAACACATACATTCAAAAGTCAACATTTAGATAAGTCTATTCCTCCTGGCTTACTGAAAATAGACATCTGGTTAATTAACCCCTTAGTGACAGCCAATTTGGTACTTTATTAACAAGCCAATTTTTACAATTCTGACCACTGTCACTATATGAGGTTATAGCTCTGGAACACTTCAACTTATCCCACTGATCCTGAGTTTGTTTTTTCGTGACATATTGTACTTCATGTTAGTGGTAACATTTCTTCGATGTGACTTGCGTTTATTTATGCAAAAAATGGAAATTTGGCCAAAATTTTGCAATTTTCAAACTTTTTATTTTTGTACACTTAAATCAAAGAGTGGTATCACACAAACTAGTAACATTTCCCACATGTCTACTTTACATCAGCACAATTTTGGAAACATAATTTTTTTTTTGTTAGGACCTTTATAAGGGTTAAAATTTGACCAGTGATTTCTCATTTTTCCAACAAAATTTACAAAACCATTTTTTTTAGGGACCACCTCACATTTGAAGTGAGTTTGGGGGGGTCAATATAACAGAAAATGCCCAAAAGTGACACCATTGTTAAAACTGCACCCTCAAGGTGCGTAAAACCACATTCAAGAAGTTTTTTTAACCCTTCAGGTGCTTCATGAGAATTAAAACAATTTCGAAGGAAAAAATGAACATTTTACTTTTTTTCACAAAAAATTAACTTTGGAACCATTTTTTTTTTTTTTTTAATTTTCACAAGGGTATCAGGAGAAAAATGGACCACAAATTATTTTTTTTTGCAATTTCTCCTGAGTATGCTGATACCCCATATGTGGGGGAAAGCAACTGTTTGGTTGCATGTCAGGGCTCAGAAGGAAGGGAGCACCGTTTGACTTTTTGAATGAAAAATTGGTTGGAATCAATGGTGGCGCCATGTTGCGTTTGGAGACCCCCTGATGTATCTAAACAGTGGAAGCCCCCCATTCCAACTCCAACCCTAATTATAATCCTAACCACAACTCTAACACACCTCTAACCCTATTCCAAGCCCAAACCGTAATCGCAACCATAACCACAACTTAGCCCAACTCTAACCCTAATGGAAAAACGGAAATAAATACATTTTTTTTAAATTTTATTATTTTTACCTAACTAAGGGGGTGATAAAGAGGAGATTGATTTACTATTTTTTTTGTTATTATGATCACTGTGATTGACCCTATCACAGTGATCAAAATGAACCTATACTAAAAATTTCCTATTGTTGCCGGGTGCCAGCCAGCAGATCTCTGAGGGCGCACTGCACATGCGCCTGCCATTTTCTCCCGGAAGAAAACACCAAAACCGCATAATTTAGCAGCGTCTTTAGACGCACAGAGTTTGCAGTTTTCATGAAATAACATCAACTTTGTATAAACATTTAGGCCCGTATTCACATGTGGCGTAAACGCTGTATATTTTGTGCTTTTTTTTTTTTTTTTTTTGCATAGAAACTTTGCTGTGTTTTTAACTGTCCAAGCAAAGTGGATGTTATTTAATGAAAACTTCAGCTGAACTGTGTGGTTTTTTTTGTGGGGGTTTTTCTCTCTTGTCTTCTATGTGGAGCTTAAAAACATGCATCTTAAAAACTGCAGTTACTTTTTTAAGTGCAGAATCAAAGTTTTTCTGTGCTATAAAAAACGTTAGAAACACTGCTTCATATCTGCACCAAAAAACGCTCCATTGGGGAAAATTCCTGGTGGCCCAGAGGGTTTTTCATCATTATTCTATAAATCATATAGAGAGCCACTTGCCCCATTTCTCACTAGAGTGTTTACTGCAGTATCGATTTCTTCCCCGTTTGCTTCACAATCCCTCAAGGTACACATTACAGTAATCCCGAAACCAGGGTAAGACACCTCACCCGTTTCTAATTACCGTCCAATATCTTTAATGAATATTGATATTAAAGTGAACGCCAAAATACTAGCAAACAGATTAGCACCCATCCTCCCCTCAATAATACATACTGACAAAGTGGGGTTTATACAGGGAAAAGAGGCATGGGATAACGTGAACAAAACCATATCACTCATGACAAGTGGTCTGGCATCATCAAAACCATTAGGCCTGATGTCAGTAGATGCAGAGAAAGCATTTGACCGGGCACACTGGGGTTTTATGAGGGCAGTCCTTAGACAGATAGACCTAGGACATTGCTTCCTCAATAAGATCATGGCTTTGTATACATGCCCATCGGCTTGTATTAAAGGCAATGGATCTATTTCTTCACAAATAGAAATCCATAATGGAACAAGACAAGGTTGCCCTCTATCCCCACTATTCTATGTAATCGTCATGGAGCACCTGGCGATAGCGATCAGAAGGAACTCTAGTGTACACGGGTTACAAGTAGACCACAACACTTATAAAACTTCCCTGTATGCTGATGACCTTCTACTGTACATATCACAACCACATATTACATTTCCCACTTACGAAGGAATTTTAACGATATGGGGACATGAGTAATTTTAAGGTTAATTATTCCAAAACTGAGGCGCTAAATATATCCTTATCACCAACTGATATATACAATCGGCCACACATAATTTGTAATTTGGGTGGAAACCGAGTTCAATCAAATACCTTGGTATCCATATTTCCTATAATCTTAGTAAGCTTTACTGTCTAAATTACCTTACCCTATTAGAAAAAAACACCCAAGACCTTGCTGCGTTTAAAATGGATATTCTCCCCAGATTTCTATACATTTTTCAAGCAGTTTCCATTTTACCACCAGCAAACTTTTTCAAAACGCTTAAATCTGCCCTAATTAGATTTGTATGGAAACAAAATAAACATAGAATAAAGTATCACTCGCTCCAAAGTGTCAAGGGGAGCAGGCCTACCAGACCTTCGCACATACCATCAGGCCTCCTTGATAGTTTGATTTATTCTATTGGCAATATTATTAAAAATCAAACAGTGGGTAACTACGCTACACCTTTTGAAGCACCTCCCATCGATCGAGTCCAAAGATAAAATATAGATTGCACCTCAAGGGCTCCTGATAAGGGATGCTTTGGTCTGGGACCAAAGTAAACAAAAAAACACATTAGTCAGACCCTACAGTCCTCTCACCCCCATATTCTCCAACCCAGAGTTTCCGCCAGGGAATCTGAAAACAAAATTCAAACGCTGGAACGCTTGCTCGGACACCCGTCTATGTCACATATTGACAGGACCCAATTACAAAACATAGACCCACCACAAAACCTCTCTTGGTTAGAATATGACCAGATGAGATTTTTTATAAACTTACGGAGGAGGGAGGGACGGCACTCTTTACCGGTCACACTAACTCCCTTTGAAGGGTTGTTTCTCAGAGAATCGCCTCCGGCAAACTTGATCCCTCTCATATATAGTTTCCTAAACCAATCATCCTTCTCTATGGACCCTATCTTTATCCAAGCATGGGAAAACGAATTACACATTACCTTCTCAGAAGAAGACAAACAAAAAGCATATCTGACACAAGCAGCGGGGACGAACTGTTTATTGGGATTTCTGGAGACAGATAAACCATATGTTCCTAGGATTTTACCTCTCCTTAAGCTGGCCACACAATCTGGAGACAAGCTAAAAAAGTAGTTGATTTCACTGAGTTTGCGGTGGAAATGCCACTCTGGCACAACACATACTTCCCGTCTCTACAAGAACATCCCTCCTGCTTTCTGGAGCTCCAGAAATGTATTAAAAGTAAAAGACATATATAATCAAAATATTCTAATGTCTTTTGAACAGATACAGACTCAGTACGCAGTCCCATGATCTCAATTCTTCAGGTATCTACAACTTAGATCAGCGAACCAATCCCACATAGGTACAGGCACGCATATATCTTCTCTCCCGTTGATTGGCATACTTAAATCACAGGGACCAAGATGTCTTTTCTCCACTCTATACACCTATCTGTCAGCAAACATGGACTCTACTCCTTTGGCAGTTAAAGGAAAACGACAACTCTTGATTCCTGACATTCAGGAGGAGGACTGGGAGGAGATGCTGGAGTCCTCAATCAAGGTTTCCCCATCGGCTAACAACAAAATGGCCCAACTATATATAATCCATCAAGCATATCTTACACCATCTAAATGAGCAAAAATGGGTCATTCTCAGACCTCAGAATGCCCGAGGTGTCATGAGTTGGAGGCTGACTTCATACACATTATGTGGAGGTGTCCAGTAATACATACATTCTGGCAAGGGGTTACCACCTTCTTGTCATCACTGTTTAGGGTTGTGGAAGAAGATAATTGGGACCATTATATTAAAATATTTCTCTGAGAGACGCAATTTTTGGCTAGGAAATTAATTGCTCTGAGATGGATAGGGAGTTTACACCCAACACTGAGATCCTGGGTAGAACTTGTCAATTCAGTGATTCCATATGAAAACACGGTCTATCAAAATAGATGGTGCCCTGGGAAATTCTATAAAATATAGGACTTCTGGAACTCAACACCCGTCACTATCTAACAAGTGCCTAAAAATATTGACATGGAGGGGATGTGCCCAAATCACATTTACAGGTGGGTTGGTTTTTCCAGCAGAAATGTTAATTTTTAGTTGTTATTATGTAAATAGTTATTGGGTATTGATCTCCAAGTTTCGAGGTCGGCGTTATATGCATCCAGTAAATGTATACTGAGATAATAAGTTAGAATGAGAGGATAGATATATGTGAAATATATAACCACAGTGTAACATTGCTGGACGGTTAATGACCAGACATGGGATTGAACACTGCTAATTCATACATTGTTGCTTTTAATTTTGTAAACTAGTGTAATAACAAAGTGTACTGCTGTTTATGGACATGGAAATGTGTTTGTTCTTATGTATATTTTCAATAAACGAAGTTAAAAAAAAAAAAAAGCATATCCGCATATCAACTTACCCATAAAATGTCAGGGGCAGGAAATGCCTAAGAAAGAAATTACAAGATTCTGTCAAGGTGGTATCACTACCCGACAAACCTGAATACAATGTTTCCAGTTGTGCCTGATACATGCTGGCGCTACGGAATAGAGAGAGGAACACTGCTCCATATATGGTGGAACTGCGACAAAATAAAGCCTTTTTGGGAGTGGTGTATTCTGCCTATCTTAAGATCACAGGGGAGAAGATTCCCCCTGTATCCCAAATAGCCCTCCTTTCAGTACTACCAGGATCCTTTAGATCACAGAAACACGGTCTCCTATGTTTTTGCCTGACTGCAGCGCGCTCGGTGATTCCCAGACACTGGCGATCAATAGCATCCCCATCTATGTCTGAATGGCAGCAAGAGCTGTCAAACATATGCTTCATGGAGGAATTATCTGCAGAAGCATCCGGAGACCACAGCAAATGTATCCAAGTCTAGCGGCCCTGAATCCTACTCAGGGATTCACCAAACTTCCAATCATTACTTACCTGATCAAAACTATTAGTAGATGACATCAGCTACACAAGCTCTCTTTCCCCCCCCCCCCCTTTTTTTTCTCCCTCTCTCTATCTCTCTTTTTCCCCTCTTCCTTCCCTCCTTTCCCTTCCATTTGTACCATTCATTTATCTCTTAGTAAAATCATTCAGGATATACAGTTATTGGGTCAGTTTTGCGTTCTGGTCCGGTGACCCTAACGGAAATTGTTAAGTTAATACCCGGCTCTTGTTATTGTTATGCAAGGTATTTCTAAACACAATTAACATAGGGTGTAGTGTCTTAGTTCTAAGACAGAACAGTCGCATGCCTCGTTAGAACCCACTATTAATCAAAATTTAGATAAGGAATAGTGATGAGCGAATATACTCATTGCTCAGGTTTTCTCGAGCACGCTCGGGTGTCCTCCCGATTATTTGTAAGTGCTTGGAGATTTAGTTTCATCGCCGCAGCTGAATGATTTACATCTGTTAGCCAGCTTGATTACATGTGGGGATTCCCTAGCAACCAGGCAACCCCCACATGTACTTATGCTGGCTATTAGCTGTAAATCATTCAGCTGCGGCAATGAAAACTAAATCTCCGAGCACTTACAAATACTTGGAGGACACCCGAGCGTGCTCCGGAAATCTCGAGTAACGAGTATATTCGCTCATCACTAATAAGGAACAGACTTAAGAGAGAGGGGGAAAGAGGAGAAAGGTAAAAAAAAAGAAAGGCAAATGTCATATAATAAAGCTACAAAAAAGTTCTGGCTGCTATGAAGGAACAAAAAATAATTCTCAGGTCCCAACTATAAATGAGCAGGATGCACGGAGGACTTTATCCCAGTCTTGGATAATCAAAACCTGCGACGGGGACGCTGGAAGGTTAGAGAGTCATGGCCTCCTGTCCAGCCACCAGGTAGCACTGATCTAGACCCTGGACCAGAGAGTCGTGAATCCATCGGCTCATCTCTAGTCCTGGATTTGGGACTACAGCCGGCAGTCTCAGGTGACTGCTGAAGGTCCCTCACTACCAGCGCCCCTCTTACAACTCCTCCAGTTCTGAGACTATTTTGGTGCTTTTCTGTTGACACTTTTTAAAAATCATGACGTTTTTGTTTCTCTTTGTATGATACACAAGATCCAACTATGGAAAACAAGAAGTAAGGCAACATATTGCTCACACAGTACATTGCCTCTTTGTGGGAGCTTCCCAGACAGTGTAATTTTCCCACAGTACCTCCATCCCCCACATACAGTATAATGTTCCCACAGTACCGCCCCCCCCCCACACACACACACACACACATTATGACAGTACAAGTTGCCCCCACAATATGGCACCACCCGCCTCTTAATACATAACTCCTCCTTCCCCCACTCCTGGTGCAGGTACAGATGACCCCGGGACACAGCACCGACCTCCTGGATCAGTTTCCCAGGGCTGGAGATGTGGCCCCGGGCCAGTGCTATAGATGTATGAGGGGCTGTTATCTGCGGTCTGAGCTGTACATGTAATGGAGACATTCTGGAGATAGATTATCCCAGCAGGAGAACTTTTTCTCTTCAGTGAATGTAGCTGGATTTTACGTTGTTGTTTTCTCTTTATAATTTAATGACCCCGTTCTATGACCCCATTGTTAGGCCCCGGCTGTCATGGCGATATATTGGGATGTGCCTGGGGAACACAGGACTCCAATTCTTTGTGCCCCAGATATAATGGAGGAGGCGCTCTGCCTCTGTCTTTCTGCCTCAGATACAATAATGGATGTTGTCTCTCAGTTACCTCAGATACAATAATGGATGCTGTCTTTCATTTTTACCTCAGATATATAGGAGATGTCTTCTCTCTGTCCTCATCAATAATGAAGAATATTTTCTTTATTGCTAAAACTGTGCTATTTATTTTTCTTTTTAAGCTTTTCTCCACACCCCTCATTAGTGCGATCATACAGCATAGAAGCCTCTGATTGCTCCGGTGATGCCCTGTACTACTGTAGTGCGGGGTATTATCTCTGCCTGTCAGTGTGATACTAATGGCCCCATACACATGAGATAGCTGTTGGCCGGACAATCATTCTGCTGATGTCTATTTCTCCCAACTCCCCCACACACAACTGTTCTCCTCGCCCAAGCTTTCCTGTGGTCTCTATAAATCTGTCTACCATTTGGCATGTAAGGTGCACCATGTGTCTCACACTTCTTGTATGGTGTTGTACAAGAGTTGTTGGTGCCAATTGTATTTTATAACATTTTAACACCTGTTTATTTTTGGTGTTTTTCAAGTAATTTAGTAGCCATTCCATCCAACCAGAACAGTCCTGTGTCACCCATAAAAAAAAACAAAACATAAAAAATAATTATGAAATAGTAATAAATACGGTATCTAATATTATAACACGAGATCTTAACTACAACCAGTAAAAACCTGAACATCATTATTGCCCATTTCAGAGAAACTGCAATTTCACCACAGAATTTGAAAATACATATTCAACATATCCGTTTCTACCATAAAAACAGATGTGATAGATTTCCTCATAATTTATTTATACATTTTAAGCGGTGTGAATGTAACACCCGTAACTCTGGAATGGCCCTTAGAGAAATCAAACCTGAAAATAACCAAAAAACAAAAGATCCAGAATAAAAAAAAAACCCATAAAACTCTACATGTAGATGTTGGCATCAAATCCCTCCTGTCCGCTGTGTTCTCACAAATCTCCTTTTATAAATCCCTCAAACTTTTCTGTGTGTATTAGATATGAGATCTAACAGGATAAAAGATTACAGCCCGGGGAAGATGGGAAACTTTCATACAGGCGGCCGGTGGAGATGTAGTCAGTGACGGACTCTGGTCAGATATGTTTCTAGAGCCGTAGTAGAAAATGAAGATGTCGTCCTCATCATGAAGTAGTTATTTCTCCTTTCACGTGTAATGAATACAGTGGGAAAAAAAAAGTATTTTGTCAGCCACCAATTGTGCAAGTTCTACCACTTAAAAAGATGAGAGGCCTGTAATTGACATCATAGGTAGACCACAACTATGAGAGTCAAAATTGAGAAAACAAATCCAGAAAATCACTTTGTCTGATTTGGCAAGATTTATTTTGCAAATTATGGTGGAAAATAAGTATTTCGTCATTAACAAAAATTAATCTCAATATTTTGTTATATATCCTTTGTTGGCAATGACAGAGGTCAAGCGTTTTCTATAAGTCTTCACAAGGTTGGTTCACACTGTTGGTGGTATGTTGGCCCATTCCGCCATGAAGATCTCCTCTAGAGCAGTGATGTTTTGGGCCTGTCGCTGGGCAACACAGACTTTCAACTCCCTCCAGGTTTTCTATGGGGTTGAGATCTGGAGACTGGCTAGGCCACTCTAGGACCTTCATATGCTTCTTAAGAAGCCACTCCTTCATTGCTCTTGCAGTGTGCCTGTTATCATTATCATGCTGAAAGACCCATCCACGTTTCATCTTCAATACCATTGCTGATGGAAGGAGATTTGCACTCAAAATCTCACGATACATAGCCCCATTCATTCTTTCATGTACACGGATCAGTCGTCCTGGTCCCTTTGCAGAGAAAAGGCCCCAAAGCATGATGTTGCCACCCCCATACTTCACAGTAGGTATGGTGTTCTTTGGATGCAGCTCAGTATTCTGTCTCCTCCAAACACAACAACTTTTGTTTCTACAAAACAGTTTTACTTTGGTTTCATCAGACCATATGACATTCTCCCAATACTCTTCTGGATAATCCAAATGCTCTCTAACAAACTTCAGATGGGCCCAGACATGTACTGGCTTAGGCTACTTTCACACTAGCGTCTTACGACGCAAGTCGCAATGCGACGTACCGACGCATACTGTGAAAGTGCCGCACAACGGGGACAGCGGATGCAGTTTTTCCAGGCATCCGCTGCCCCATTGTGAGCTCCGGGGAGGAGGGGGCGGAGTTCTGGCCGTGCATGCGAGGTCGGAAATGCTGGACACGACGCACCAAAAAACGTTACATGCAACTTTTTTTGTGCCGACGGTCCCCCGCAACCGTCGCACGACGGTTGCGACGTGTGGCAGTGCGTCGCTAATGTTAGTCTATGGAGAAAAAACGCATCCTGCAAGCAATTTTGCAGGATGCATTTTTTTTCCAAAATGACACATTGCAACGTGCATCGTACGACGCTAGTGTGAAAGAGGCCTTAAGGAGGGGGACATGTCTGGCACTGCAGGATCTGAGTCCGTGACGGCGTAGTGTGTTACTGATGGTAGCCTTTGTTACAGTGGTCCCACTCTATGCATGTCATTCACTAGGTTCCCCCATGTGGTTCTGGGATTTTTGCTCACCGTTCTTGTGATCATTTTGACCAAATGGGGTGAGATCTTGTGTGGAGTCCCAAATCGAGGGAGATTATCAGTGGTCTTGTATGTCTTCCATTTTCTTATTATTGCTCCCACAGTTGATTTCTTCACACCAAGTTGCTTGCCTATCGCATATTCAGTGTTCCTGGCCTGGTGCAGGGCTACAATTTTGTTTCTGGTGTCCTTCGACAGCTCTTTGGTCTTCAACATAGTGAAGTTTGGAGTGTGACTGAGGTTGTGGACAAGTGTCTTTTATACTGATTACAAGTTCAAACAGGTGCCATTACTACAGGTAATGAGTGGAGGACAGTGGAATCTCTAAGGAATCTTGCTTGTTTTTAGGTGACCAAATACTTATTTTCCACCATATAATTATTGCCAAATCAGACAAGGTGATTTTCTGGATTTGTTTTTTCAATTTTGACTCTCATAGTTGTGGTCTACCTATGATGTCAATTACAGGCTTCTCTTATCTTTTTAAGTGGGAGAACTTGCACAATTGGTGGCTGACTACATAAAAACTTTTTTTCCCCACTATATCTCCTGCAATATTGCTAATGTTGATTCCAGTGTCGGTAAATGAGACGAGACTTAGCATTATGGAAGATGAGACTATGAGAAACATATTCAGCTGCCGACTCCGAGGAAGAAACTTCTTGTTGTGTGTAGTGTTAAATATATAGAATTTTTATTAGGTGTTAAAAAATTAATACTGTTTAATAACACTGGTCAACAGCATTTTTGGTGCCAAAGATATTTCATCGAATTTAGGGTATTTTTGGGGTGCTGATTCTGAATATGTCATCAGTTTTGCCAGATTGGCTCAAGTTTTTGAGATTTTTGGTATCTTATTTATAGCACTTGTTGGTAAATGCGACGCATCATCTCATTAATTTCTTTGGATTAGTACTTGAACTGAGCAGTTCTCAATATAGTTTTGTGTTAATTAGTGTTCTAAAAGTTTGTTCATAGCTTGATTTTTGCACTAACTTTATGTTGTTGTCTGTTTTCCAGTGAAAAGCATGAACTCATCAAGAAGAAGTTGTCTTAACGATCCAGACTCATTCTGTTACATTTGTGGTGAATACACACTGCCAAAACATAGGAGAAACATAACAGACTTCGTAAAAAAAGTGTATTTTGCCTATTTTGGGGTTATGCTTGGGGACCAAGACAAGTTTTGGGCACCACACATAGTGTGCAAAGCATGTATCGAATTATTACGAAAATGGAGCAAAGGACAAAGAAAAAGCTTCAAATTTGGTGTTCCAATGGTGTGGAGAGAGCCAAAAAATCATCATGATGACTGTTATTTATGGTAAACACAGGTACAGGCACATCTTCACAATGAGGGACAGGCCTTCTTGCAGATTCCATGTTACTCCCATTTTCGTTTCTTATGCTTATTGAATCCTTGCACTTGCACTGCACAGAAATAACAGTCATCATGATGATTTTTTGGCTCTCTCCACACCATTGGAACACCAAATTTGAAGCTTTTTCTTTGTCCTTTGCTCCATTTTCGTAATAATTCGATACATGCTTTGCACACTATGTGTGGTGCCCAAAACTTGTCTTGGTCCCCAAGCATAACCCCAAAATAGGCAAAATACACTTTTTTTACGAAGTCTGTTATGTTTCTTCTATGTTTTGGCAGTGTGTATTCACCACAAATGTAACAGAATGAGTCTGGATCGTTAAGACAACTTCTTCTTGATGAGTTCATGCTTTTCACTGGAAAACAGACAACAACATAAAGTTAGTGCAAAAATCAAGCTATGAACAAACTTTTAGAACACTAATTAACACAAAACTATATTGAGAACTGCTCAGTTCAAGTACTAATCCAAAGAAATTAATGAGATGATGCGTCGCATTTACCAACAAGTGCTATAAATAAGATACCAAAAATGTCAAAAACTTGAGCCAATCTGGCAAAACTGATAGCATATTCAGAATCAGCACCCCAAAAATACCCCAAATTCATTAAAATATTTTGGACACCAGAAAAAAATTTTTTTTTGTTGACCTGTGTAATAGATTTCATATGATTCCCCTTATTATCCCCAGTAATTTTATTATTGCTTTTTCATAGAATGGTAGAGTAGGAAGGGACCTCTTGAGTCATCTGGTCCAACCCCCTACTCAAAGCAGGATTCACTAAATCATCCCAGACAAGTTTTTTCTAATATCTAATATGTGTCTCCTCCCATTCAGTTTCATCCCTTTGCTTCTAGTCTTTCCTTGTGCAAATGAGAATAAAGATGATCCTTCTACAGTGTGACAGCCCTTGAGGTATTTGTGGACAGCTATTAAGTCTCCTCTCAGTCTCCTTTTTTGCAAGCTAAACATTCCCAAATCCTGTAAACATTCCTCATAGAACATGGTTTGCAGACCGGTCACCATTCTGGTCGTTCTTCTCTGAACTTGCTCCAGTTTGTTGATGTCTTTTTTTAAATGTGGTGCCCAAAGCTGGACACAGTATTCCAGATGAGGTCTGACCAAAGAGGAGTAGAGGGCAATAATGACTTCACGTGATCTAGACTGTATGCTTCTGTTAATACAGCCCCAAATTGTATTTGCCTTTTTTTGCTGCTGCATCACACTGTTGACTCATGTTCAGTCTGTGATCTATTAGTATTCCCAATTCTTTTTCACATGTGCTGTTGCTTAGCCCTATTCCTCCCATTCTGTATATGCTTTTTTCATTTTTATTGCCCAGATGTAGTACTTTACATTTTTCCCTGTTAAAAACCATTATGTTAGTTGTTGCCCACTGCTCCAGTTTATTTATATTTTTGAATCTTCTCTCTCTTCTCTAGTATGAGCTATCCCTCCTAGCTTTGTGTCATCAGCAAATTTAATCAGTTTACCCTCAATTCCTTTGTCTAAATCATAAAGATGTTGAACAATACAGGGCCCAGGACAGAGCCCTGTGGTACCCCACTTGAGACATTCTTCCAACTGGATGTGCAGCCATTTATGACCACTCTTTAGGTCAGATCACTAAGCCAGTTATGAATCCACCTAACAGTTGCCTTGTCCATTCCATACTTAGTCATTTTTTCAATAAGGATTGTGTGAGATACTTTGTCAAATGCTTTGCTGAAGTCAATATATACTATATCTACAGCATTTCCCTGATCCACCCAGTCAGTGATTCTGTTATAGAAGGAAACTAAGTTAGTATGACATGACTTATTAGTTACAAACCCATGCTGACTCTGTTTAATCACTTCATTCTTATCCAGGTACTTACATTCATGTTGTTTAATAATTTGTTCAAAGATCTTTCCTGGTATAGATGTCAGACTCCCCGGCCTATAGTTCCCTGGGTCCACCTTCTTCCCCTTTTTGAAGATAGGAACAACATTTGCTCTTCTCCAGTCTTCTGGGACTTCTCCTGTTCTCCAAGAATTTTCAAATATTATGGAGAGTGGTTCAAAAATTTCTTCTCCTATCTCCTTCAGTACTCTGGGGTGTAATTCATCTGGACCCGGAGACTTGGATTCATTTATCTGAACTGCAAAGTGTTTCCTCACTAACTTTCTGTTTATAAATACAGTATCCTTGATTCTTCTATTCCCTTATTAGGACAGTAAAAATCAGTTGATGTTACATTTTCTTTCTGAGAGAAAACAGATGCAAAATAGGAATTTAAAAGTTCGGCCTTCTCAACATCCTTTCTTACCATGTCATCATTTCCAGCCTGTAAAAATCCTATAGCATCTTTGACTTTTCTTTTACTTTTTACATATCCCCAAAATCCTATTTTATTGCTTTTGACGTCTCTTGCAAGCCTTAATTCATTGTCAGCTTTAGATAATCTGATTTGTGCCCTGCAGGTTCTGGAAACAACATTATATTCTTCTTTAGATAGGCCTCCCTCTTTCCATTTGATAAACATTTCTTTCTTCCTTTTTAGCATGTGTTTAAGTTCTGTGTTCATCTATCCTGGTTTCCTTAAATTCTATTCCTCCCTCTTTTCGGAATTGTTTTTATTAGTCAGGATTCTTTATGCTGTTACATCGTCATTTTCTCCCCATTAAGGTCCCTATAATATCGGATCCTCTCAGTGTAGATCTTCTGTGTAAGAGGATTTTTCAGATTTACCCATCAAGGATGAATATGGACAGAGACAAGATGGCGGAGAGGATATTACATCTCACCCTAGAGATCCTCTTCCTGCTTACTGGAGAGGTGAGAGATTCTGATAATGTCACATTACATCATTCTTATCAATGGGAATAACAGACGGACAGTACTGGAGAGGTGAGGACTCTGGAAATGTCTGTAATGAGATTTATTAATGTGTCTCTCCATAACCAGGATTACACGGTAGTGAAGAAGACCTCTAATGAGCACTGTCAGACCCCTGTGTCTGAGGCATGGGGAAGACTTTTTAGCCCAATCACTGGACCTCCACCTCACCCCCTGATACATGAGGACATCAATGACCAGAAGATCCTAGAACTCACCTACAAGATGACTGAGCTACTGAGTGGAGAGGTGACACTGCTGGGAATGCTGGGACATTATACAGTAATGCTATGGAGGAATCGGGGTGATGACGGTATCATTGTATGTGCCAGGTTCCTATAAGGTGTCAGGATGTCACTGTCTACTTCTCCATGGAGGAGTGGGAGTATTTAGAAGGACATAAAGATCTGTACAAGGAGATCATGATGGAGGTTCCCCAGCCCCTCACATCACCAGGTAACAGACATGACTAAAGTATAGGCCGTGTGTATTATCTGTATGTAAAGAATTAATTCAGTCCCTGTATGTGTTTCCTCCAGCTCTATCCAGTAAGAGGACAACACCAGAGAGATTTCCCCGTTTTTTTCTTCCAAAGGACTGTAAACAAGAAAATCCCGATGTTCCTCAGGATCATCAGGTAGGTAGAGAAGGTGTTATGACATCTACCCTATGATAAATAGATGGCTGTGAACGTCTTGTGCTCAGTCTTGTTTTATCCACCAGTATTATATGTTTTATACTTGTGTAATAAGAACGGTAGAGATGGCAGGATTAGAACTGATCACAGATGTGGCTTCTACATCTGTCTGACTTTTACAATATTTGTTTCAGAGTGAAGATCTGACCAATATAAATACAATAGAGACATATGTGTGGGGTGACGAGTGGTGCAAAGAGGAAATTCCTACATACGACTACCCAGGTGAGTAATAATCACTTATTGCAGAGAAGTCACAGATTCTTCTCAGTCACTGGCTGTCATGATAATGGTGGAGTACGAGCAGGGAGCAGCAAATGGTACTTCCAGTTCTTGGAATTGGCGCTAGGAATCATAGGGAGAGAAGAGGAGTGGGAACAGTCTGGTTAAGGCCACGTTAAGTTTTTACATCAGTATTTGTAAGCCAAAACCAGTAGTGGGTGAAAAATTCAGACGTGGTGACGTGTTTCTATTATATTTTTCCACTGATTGTTCCACTTCTGGTTTGGGCTTAAAAGTATTGATGTAAATACTGAGCATGTGAACATGGACTAAGACAGCGTATATAGAATGTTCCAACAAGTTATAAAATCACTTGTAGAAAAATATCGAGCTTGATAGCGGAGGCTAATGATTGCCTCTGCCAAATGTCTGAGATCTAAATTTAAGACCCCTCAGTTTTAAAAAGTTTTCTTTAAATGTCTAATATTTCTTCCAAAACTCATCTGACAGAAAATATTGGCCCTGAGATAGTTTAGATTGTGAAGAACCAACGAGCCACATACACTAATTACCTCAGAGAGGTTTCCCCACTAGTTACTCATTTTTTTGGTGATGAAGACTGTTGAGTTTGACTATGTCAGTAGATGTCTATTTGTCTATAGTCACAGTTTTGTCTACATTAGTTAGTGCCCCAAATGCTTTGATTTAACCACTTCCCGCAGACAGTTTTATGTTCCTAACCAGGCCCCATTTTTCAAATCTTGACATGTCACTTTTTGTGGTGATAATTTTGGATGCTATGGCTGGTCCGAACAATGAAAGTAATTACCAGCCACCTTTCGTGTCTCCCCTTTTTCCTCATAGGTTGTAAGCTTGCCAGCAGGGCCCTCACTACTCTTGGTATCTGTTTTGATCTATGTCTTTGTTATGCTGTAATGCCTATTGTCTGTACAAGTCCCCTCTAAAATGTAAAGTGATGCGGAATATGTTTGCGCTATAGAAATAAAATAATTATTATTATGCTTCTTCTGATTCCAGTGATTCTGGAATATTTTCTAGTATAACTACCTTATATTTTCGTATATAAGCCGATATTCTCAGTACAAAACGCCCCCCTCGGCTTATACACGAGTCCAGAAGGCTGGCGTTGGAGCGGCGGAGTAGTGGCAGGAGCCGTCTTCTGTAGCACAGTGACAGCTGCAGCGGCCGGCTATCAGAAGGCATCATACTCGCCCTCCGTAGCTGCATCTCCGTTGTCACGGCGCTCATTAAGGTAAGGAAAATGGACGCGTCTCAACGTGACTGCTGAGGAGAGGAGAGCCGCCGGCACCGTGACAATGGAGATGCAGGGACAGAGATGCAGGTGGGAGGAGGGTGAGTATGACGGGGAGGGCCAATGTGAACCATGCATACAACCAGGGGAAGCGGGGGAGCCGAGCCATGGGGGACGGGGGAGCTGAGCAATGGGGGAGCTGAGCAATGAGTGACCAGGAGAGCTGAGAAATGTGGGACCGGGGGAGCCATGCATACAACAGGGGGAGCCACACATACCAGGACAAGGATAGGGGGAGCCTCATACCAGGGCAGGACGGTGGAGCCACGCATAGCAGGACAGGACAGGTGAGCCTCATATCAGGACTGGACGAGGGGAGCCTCATATCAGGACTGGACGAGGGGAGCCACATACCAGGACAGGATGGGGGAGACACACATAGCAGGACAGGATGGGGGGAGCCACATACCAGGACAGGATGGGGGGGAGACACATAGCAGGACAGGACGGGGGGGAGCCACGTACCAGGACAAGGGAGCCACACATAGCAGTACAGGACAAGGGAGCCACATACCAGGACAGGACAAGGGAGCCATGCATTCGAGGACAGGGATGAGGGGGACCATACATACCCGGCTTATACTCGAGTCAATAAACTTTCCAGTTTTCCGTTGCAAAAGTAGGTGCCTCAGCTTATACTCGGGTTGGCTTATACTCGAGTATATACGGTATATCTTTCTAGTAATCTTGGATTATTTCCTTCAAGGCAGAAGTTTATATGTCATGGAAGGGAAGAATTTCCCGACCAATGCAACACGTATACTGTACATAATGTAATTCATGGGACCATAGTGACTAAATGCATGTTGATTGCATGTTTCTGACAGCAGGACACCGGGACTCGTAGCCATGGGAGTGGCACCACCTCACACTTCCCTTCAGCTACAATCGCTGTGATTAGCTGTTCAATTCAGATCATCCAATCACAGCGATTTTAGTGTTTCAGGCAATGAAATTGCCTCAAAAACTGAGGTGCAGCACCTATTATAGGCTGGATCTTAGCAACAGTAGCGTCATCAGCCCCATCACTGATTTGTGCCATCAGACGATCAGACTAATCAGACAAAACAGATTGAGGCTAATACAATGGGGTGATACTTTATTAGATCACCAACCATGAATAACATGGTATATAAGATGGTGCAAAAGACAGTGTTTCACCCTTTTGCTGGCTTGCCGGGAATTTAAACATTTGCGAGTTTAGGGATTCCAAGGCCAACTACCCCAAGCATTGGCACCCCACTTTTGTCAGACATCCACAGAGCGAAGTTAGTGGCAAGCTTACGAAGCTGACAGGCCTTTGAGTTATGTGGCCAGGTGACTTGATTATCCCAACCTGGGTTCTCCGAATGTCTTCGTAGGTTCTTTGATGGGCAGTGAATCAAATCTATATTCCTCCGGTTGGAGCCGTGGTGCCTTGGCTGCTGTCTTCTAGAGTCTCACTGTAGAAGGAGAGAGGTCCCTTTTATACCCATAGCTGTCCTTCAGGGCATTATCAACAGTTTTGGGGGGAGGTGGGAGTAGATAATCCCTCATTGTTCGAGTGTTCAATTAACCCCTTCACCCCCAAGGGTGGTTTGCACGTTATGGACCGGGCCAATTTTTACAATTCTGACCACTGTCCCTTTATGAGGTTATAACTCTGGAACGATTCAACAGATCCCGGTGATTCTGACAATGTTTTCTCGTGACATATTGTACTTCATGATAGTGGTAAAATTTCTTTGATATTACCTGCGTTTATTTGTGAAAAAAACGGAAATTTGGCGAAAATTTTGAAAATTTTGCAATTTTCCAACTTTGAATTTTTATGCAATTAAATCACAGTGATATGTCACACAAAATACTTAATAAGTAACATTTCCCACATGTCTACTTTACATCAGCACAATTTTGGAACCAAAATTTTTTTTTGTTAGGGAGTTAAAAGTTGACCAGCAATTTCTCATTTTTACAACACCATTTTTTTTTTTTAGGGACCACATCTCATTTGAAGTCATTTTGAGGGGTCTATATGATAGAAAATACCCAAGTGTGACACCATTCTAAAAACTGCACCCCTCAAGGTGCTCAAAACCACATTCAAGAAGTTTATTAACCCTTCAGGTGTTTCACAGGAATTTTTGGAATGTTTAAATAAAAATGAACATTTAACTTTTTTTCACACAAAATTTACTTCAGCTCCAATTTGTTTTATTTTACCAAGGGTAACAGGAGAAAATGGACCCCAAAAGATGTTGTACAATTTGTCATGAGTACGCCAATACCCCATATGTGGGGGTAAACCACTGTTTGGGCGCATGACAGAGCTCGGAAGCGAAGGAGCGCCATTTGACTTTTCAATGCAAAATTGACTGGAATTGAGATGGGACGCCATGTTGCGTTTGGAGAGCCCCTGATATGCCTAAACATTGAAACCCCCCATAAGTGACACCATTTTGGAAAGTAGACCCCCTAAGGAGCTTATCTAGAGGTGTGGTGAGCACTTTGACTCACCAAGTGCTTCACAGAAGTTTATAATGCAGAACCGTAAAAATAAAAAATCATATTTTTTCACAAAAATGATCTTTTCACCCCCAATTTTTTATTTTCCCAAGGGTAAGAGGAGAAATTGGACCCCAAAAGTTGTTGTACAATTTGTCCTGAGTACGCTGATACCCCATATGTGGGGGTAAACCACTGTTTGGGCGCACGGGAGAGCTCGGAAGGGAAGGGGCACTGTTTTACTTTTTCAAAGCAGAATTGGCTGAAATTGAGATCGGACGCCATGTCGCGTTTGGAGAACTCCTGATGTGCCTAAACAGTGGAAACCCCCCAATTATAACTGAAACCCTAATCCAAACACACCCCTAACCCTAATCCCAACTGTAACCCTAACCACACCTCTAACCCAGACACACCCCTAACCCTATTCCCAACCGTAAATGTAATCCTAACCCTAACTTTAGCCCCAACCCTAACTGTAGCCCTAACCCTAGCCCCAGCCCTAACCCTAGCCCCAACCCTAGCCCCAACCCTAGCCCCAACCCTAACCCCAACCCTAGCCCCAACCCTAACCCTAGCCTTAACCCTAGCCCTAACCCTAGCCCCAACCCTAACCCTAGCCCTAACCTAACTAAGCGGGTGATGAAGGGGGGTTTGATTTACTTTTATAGCGGGTTTTTTAGCGGATTTTTATGATTGGCAGATGTCACACACTGAAAGAAGCTTTTTATTGCAAAAAATATTTTTTGCGTTACCACATTTTGAGAGCTATAGTTTTTCCATATTTGAGTCCACAGAGTCATGTGAGGTCTTGTTTTTTGCGGGACGAGTTGACGTTTTTATTGGTAACATGCTCGGGCACGGGAGATTTTTTGATCGCTTTTTATTCCGATTTTTGTGAGGCAGAATGACCAAAAACCAGCTATTCATGAATTTCTTTTGGGGGAGGCGTTTATACCGTTCCGCGTTTGGTAAAATTGATAAAGCAGTTTTATTCTTCGGGTCAGAACGATTACAGCGATACCTCATTTCTATCATTTTTTTTATGTTTTGGCACTTTTATACGATAAAAACTATTTTATAGAAAAAATAATTATTTTGGCATCGCTTTATTCTGAGGACTATAACTTTTTTATTTTTTCGCTGATGATGCTATATGGCAGCTCGTTTTTTGCGGGACAAGATGACATTTTCAGCAGTACCATGGTTATTTATATCCGTCTTTTTGATCGCGTGTTATTCTACTTTTTGTTTGGCGGTATGAGAATAAAGCGTTGTTTTTTGCCTCGTTTTTTTTTTTTTTTACGGTGTTCACTGAAGGGGTTAACTAGTGATATAGTTTTATAGGTGGGGTCGTTACGGACGCGGCGATACTAAATATGTGTACTTTTATTGTTTGTTTTTTTTTATTTAGATATAGAAATGTATTTATGGGAATATTTTTTTTTTTCTTTATTTAGGAATTTTTTTTTAATTTTTTTTTTTTTACACATGTGGGAATTTTTTTTTTTTACTTTTTTACTTTGTCCCAGGGGGGACATTACAGATCGGTGATCTGACAGTGTGCACAGCACTCTGTCAGATCACCGATCTCACTTACAGCCGTGCAGGCTTACCAGCACCTGCACGGCACCCGGAAGTAATCCCTGCAGGACCCGGATGCAGCCCCGCGGCCATTTTGGATCCGGGGCCTGCAGGGATAGGAGGTAAGAGACCCTCGCAGCAACGCGATCACATCGCGTTGCTCCGGGGGTCTCAGGGAAGCACGCAGGGAGCCCCCTCCCTGCGCGATGCTTCCCTGTACCGCCGGCACACCGCGATCATGTTTGATCGTGGTGTGCCGGGGGTTAATGTGCCGGGGGCGGTCCGTGACCGCTCCTGGCACATAGTGCCGGATGTCAGCTGCGATAGGCCGCGCTCCCCCCATGAGCGCGGCCGATCCTGCTGGACGTACTATTCCGTCCTTGGGAATTAGGGCCCACCCCACATGAACGGAAATGTACGTCCAATGGCAGAAAGGGGTTAACCTGCTTATTTTGTCCTTCTGTGTTTTCAGAACAACAAGCTGCAGGGACTGATTCAATAGGTAGTCAACAGGCATTTACCATATTAACAAACATCGATTGTTCAATTAACCTTTGCCTTTGTCCCTCAAGTATAGCCGAACAAATAGCTGCATGGACTGATACAACAGGTAGTCAGAAAGCATTCAACAAACATCATTTCAACCTACAAAGTTTGGGCGCATATGAACAATTGCTCATGTCCCTGAGCCTACTGAATAATACATCTGGCATAACTAAGAATAAATGCACTGTCGTCACACCACTACAATACCCCTCTCCCCCCTTCTGCTGCCGAAACTGATCCAAATTTGATTGCTCCATTTTTGGCAGTATTTTTATTGTGCATGCATCCTGGAGCCATCAAGCACTGATCAGTGACTTAAATCACTGATCTGCACATATGCTCGCTTTATTCCAGAATGTTACTTTTTTTTCTTGTCAATTCTTTTTATTTTGTTTTTTTTTTTGCACCACAACCATACGTGCATTCTACAGCCATTGAGCGCTGGTCAGTGACAAACTTCCTTTTGTTTTGTGTGTGAAAACAATTTTGATTAGTTGATAGGACTAGATTAGGAACAGTAAAAATATATTCTGTGTCTACTACAGTATCTTTACTGAATATAGTGGGGGTTAATGTCAGTGAGTAAAGTGTATGAGTGTGTGTATATATATATATATATATATATAAGCTAATTGTGTGTATGTATGTGTGTGTGTATGTCCAGGATTGGCATCTGAACCGTCGCAGCTACAGCCACAAAATTTTGCACAGTCACACGTCTGGACCCCGAGAGCGTCATAGGCTATGTTGTGAGGCGAAATTTTAACCCCGCGCGTTCCAATTCACCAAACAATTTTGCCCCTATCTACATAATGGGGGAAAAAATGAAAGGAAAAGTGTTGGAGGCAAATTAACAGCTGCCAGATGTGAACAAGGGGGACTTAAAGAATGAGAGCGATGGCGCCAAAGAGTATATACTGTACAGTTGCTAAGGTGGGGCCCCGACATGGGATAATCACCACACCACCACAGGGACATGAACACACACACAAAATGCGCCACACACTACCACGTGCTCGAACACATATATCACCCTCAGCACACATTTCACCACACATACACCAACCTCGCCACATAAAAGTCGAAACTCAAAACTCGCCACGCGCAAAACTCTCCACATGCAAAACTCGCCACACGTGCAAAACTCACCTCATGGAAAACTCGCCACACGCAAAACTTGCACACGCAGAAAAATTGCCACATGCACAAAAGTTGCAACACATGCAAAAGTTGCCTCACACAAAACTTGCACATACTCAAAAGGCACCACACAAAACTCGCCACGCGCAAAACTCGCCATGCGCAAAACTTGCTGCACACAACTTGCTACACTAACCTGTCACATGCAACTCGACACACAAAAAGTTGCTACACGCATGTCGCCACACAAAACTCATCTCACAAAAGTCGCTACATGCATGTCGCCACACGCAACTCAACACACACAACTTGACACACGAAACTCGCCCTAAAACACACACAAGTCTGGTATTATCCTTCAAAAATAAAAATCTGATTAATAAGCAGACAAACTACAAGAGCAACAAATGTACCATATAGGAATCCGGCAGCTGTCAGTCACATGACCAGTCTATTATGTGTATGTGTGAGCTAATATATACTGCCAGGGGGTGGGCTTACTGTTAGATGGGGATTTATCAGGCTGCCAATTTAGCTTACAAATACTGTGGTAAAAATACTGACCAAATAACGTGTGAACGAGGGCTAATACAGGAGGAGATGACATACAGATATATACTATATACAGGAGGAGATGACACACAGGTATATACTATTTACAGGGGAGATGACACACAGGTATATACTATATACAGGAGGAGATGACACACAGATATATACTATATACAGGAGAGATGACACACAGGTATATACTATATAGAGGAGGAGATGACATACAGGTACATACTACATACAGGAGGAGATGACATACAGGTATATACTATATACAGGAGGAGATGACACACAGGTATATACTAATATACAGGAGCAGATTACCTACAGGTATATAGTATATACAGGAGGAGATAACATACAGGTATATGCTATGTATAGGAGGAGATGACATACAGGTATATACTATATACAGGAGGAGATGACACACAGGTATATACTATATACAGGAGATTACATACAGGTATATCTAATATATAAAGCTGAATATGTGTGTGTATGTATGTGTGTATGTCCGGGATTGGCATCTGCACCGTCGCAGCTACAGCCACAAAATTTTGCACAGTCACACGTCTGGACCCCGAGAGCGTCACAGGCTATGTTGTGAGGTGAAATTTTAACCCCGCGCGTTCCAATTCACCAAACAATTTTGCCCCTATCTACATAATGGGGAAAAAGTGAAGGGAAAAGTGTTGGAGGAAAATTGACAGCTGCCAGATGTGAACAATGGGGACTTAAAGAATGAGAGCGATGGCGCCAAAGAGTATATACTGTACAGTTGCTAAGGTGGGGCCCCGACATGGGATACTCACCACACACGGGGATATGAACACAAACACAAAATGCGCCACACACTACCACGTGCTTGAACACATATACGACCCTCAGCACACATTTCACCACACACACACCAACCTCGCCACATAAAAGTCGAAACACAAAAGTCACCACTCAAAACTCGCCACGCGCAAAACTCGCTACATGCAAAACTCGCCATATGCAAAACTAGGCTCACGCAAAACTCGCCACACGTGCAAAACTCACCTCATGGAAAACTCACCTCATGCAAAACTTGCACACACAGAAAAATTGCCACATGTACAAAAGTTGCAACACATGCTAAAGTTGCCTCACACAAAACTTGCACATACTCAAAACGCACCACACATAAAACTCGCCACGCGCAAAACTCGCCATGCACAAATCTTGCTGCACACAACTTGCTACACTAACCTGTCACATGCAACTCGACACACAAAATGTTGCTACACGCATGTCACCACACAAAACTCATCTCACAAAAGTCGCTGCATGCATGTCGCCACACGCAACTCAACACACACAACTTGACACATGAAACTCGCCCTAAAAAAGTCTGGTATTATCCTTCAAAAATAAAAATCTGATTTAATAAGCTGACAAACTACAAGAGCAACAAATGTACCATATAGGAATCCGGCAGCTGTCAGTCACATGACCTGTCTATTATGTGTATGTGTGAGCTAATATATACTGCCAGGGGGGAGGGCTTCCTGTTGGCTGGGGATTTATCAGGCTGCCAATAGCAACCAATCACAGCTCAGCTTCTATTTTGCTACAGTTAATTAATCTGAGCTCTGATTGGTTAATATAGGCAACAAAGACATTCTCAGTATAACAAAGCTAATACATGTTGTGAAATTCTTCTATTAGCTTAGTTTTTGCCTTTTAATAATTACATTTCTATCTATTTGTTTTGTGGTTTTTGCGTGCAGAATACATTTTTGTTACATTCTATTTTGCTAACAGCAGTCATTAACCCGGGTGAAGCCGGGTAGTACAGCTAGTGTGTATATATATATATATATATATATATATATATATATATATATATATATATATATATATATATATATATTGTAAGATATTTAAGACTATTCTTACTGAGTGTGTTGGGGGACACTCGCTTGACCGCGACATTCAGCACACGGGCACGGGTTTTAAAACCAAAACAGTCCTTACGGTTTATTACACCTCATAAACCATACCACGAGCAGTCCATTTACATACTGTACCAGGACCTCACTTTAAGTTTTAGGCCCTTATTCTGTGGCAACTACACACGCTGGTCCTCACTGACCAGTTGCCACGGGTTACCACACAGTTCCTATTCCAAGCACCAACAGCTTGTGGAGGTACCTTATGGGAGCTCCTGCTCCATCTGCTGACTCCTTGTCAGTCCTCTCTCCTGGGGAAACTGCCTAACGGGGTTCACCAACTTGCCTGGCCGGCACACATCAGTCAGTCCAGAGCCACCGAAGGCCGGTAGCTTCCCCAACGCCGATCATCCAGGTCCACAGTCTCTCAGGTGCTCCAAGAAGACTCCACTCGCAGGAGCTTCTAACACAGACTGTGCCGGACCATGATCACACTGTGTTCTTCAGAACGTCCATCCCACCTGGGACCGTTCAACACAGAGGCCGTGGCCTGTCTGGGTGCTATTCAGGACTCAGTCCAACACCACAGGCCACCAGGTCCAAGCCATGTGCTTTCCAGGAAGCCTCCTCCCAGGTCTTCCTACACGGGGCACACAGCCCATGCACAGGCTTCCAGGACCTTGCACTTGGACCATTCAGATCCAACACTGGAACCACACAGAAGACCACGTGACCCACACCCTGGTCAGGTTATGTACCTGTAACCACACCCACAGTAATGGATCACCTGGGCTGGTCACGTGATCCTGACATTACTGCAGGTCAATTCTCACGGCCTCAATACGACTCCGTGCACATACCGGGGAGACCATGCAGCGCCCCCTACCTGTTACAGGGGTCACTATATCACAATATATATATATATATATATATATATATATAAACGAAACCCGACTTTGGATTACAGATCGTGTACCGCCGACCCGATCCCAGATCATATATATATATATATATATACCGTATATACTCGAGTATGAGCCGACCCGAGTATCAGCCAAGACCTCTAACCTTGCCACAAAAAACTGGGAAAACTTAATTACTCTAGTATGAGCCTAGGGTGGGAAATGCAGCAGCTACCGGTAAATTTCAAAAATAAAAATAGGTACCAATAAAATTAAAATTAATTGAGATATCAGTAGGTTAAGTGTTTTTGAATATCTATATTGAATCAGGAGCCCTATATAATGCTCCATACAGTTCATGATGGGCCCCATAAGATGCTCTATATTAAAATATGCCCCATATAATGCTGCATAAAGGTTAATAATGGCCACATAAGAGGCTCCATAGACACATTTGCCCCATATAATGCTGCACAAATGTTGATTATGGCCCCATAAGATGCTCCATAGAGACATTTGCCCAATATAATGCTGCACAAATGTTATGGCCCCATAAGATGCTCCATAAAGATATTTGCCCCATACAGTGCTGCATAAATGTTGATTATTGCCCCATAACATGCTCCATATAGATATTTGCCCCATATAGTGCTGCACAAACGTTGAATATGGCCCCATAAGATGCTCCATAAAGATATTTGCCCCATATAGTGCTGCACAAACATTGTGAGAGGATGCCACTTTTTTATTTTTGTGTGCCTCCTCCTCTTCATTAAATGACGCCGAAGTGCCACACAGACGTCCCACAGCAGAAAATGAGACAGCGCCCATTGTTATTGAGCCCCTATGAACCTCACCTCCTTGACACTACTGGCTTCACAGAAATTGACTTTTCAAAAATCTTTTTCACTGAGAATTTTGTAAATCTCATGATGTCCCAAACAAATTTGTGAGCCCATCAATTTTTGTCCCAAAGTCCCACTTCATTTGCCAACTGGACCCATGTAGACACCGTAGAAATGATGACATTTTAGGGCCTTGTACTTCGTTTGGGGATAGTGAAGAAGCCAGAAATTCGGCAATATTGGGTTGGTATTTAATATAGCACTCCAATTTTTCGCATGGCTGTGCCCCGGACACACTTTTTGAGGCCATCCATAAATTTTTGCATTACAACGATAATGCACAATGTAATCCCCAAGATGACCCCACCTCTTACCGTCTTTTCAAAGTTTGGCCGGTCATTGTTCACTTCAGCAACAAGTGTGCTGAGGTGTAGTTTCCCCAATGGAACATCTGCATAGATGAGCCCCTAATACATTTCAAGGATGGCTCAAATTCCTGCATTACCTGCCCAGTAAAAGGGCCAGGTACAGAATTAAACTCTACAAGCTGTGTGAGAGTATCTGTGTGAGGGTTTATGAAGGGAAGGATACCCGGATTCAACTCCATGATTTCCCCCTGTCCTGAGAGTGAGTGCTAAAATTGTGTGGATATTACTGCATCTACTGCTGAATCAAGCTTATCACCTCTATGCATAACGTTTATACCAGCATCCCACTCATCTGAGTCCCTCTCTGCAAAAGTTACCTCAGAGAGTACTCCCTAGGATGTTAATTGGGTAGCTGCTCAGAAAGGCTGAGAACAAGTCCAATTTAGCGACAACATGCCGGTGGTCAAGTACAAGGACAAGAGGGATGTCTTTTTCTTGACCACTGTAAATGGTGATGGCAACACCCCACCACTGTGCCAGGTGCCGCTGTACGAGGTTCCTCAACCATACTATGTGCTGGGGAACAACGAGAACATGGGGGGGTTGATCTCTCTGATCAAGTCCTCCACACCTACAGTGCCATGCAAAAAGCTAAGATGTGGTACAAGAAGTTGGCCGTGCACATCGTACAGATGGCATTGTAAAACACTTTCATGAGATCACGATGTTCAGGCCTGACTGGTACGTACCTTCAGTTTCAGGAGGTAGTGATCAAGGCCCTAATATTTGGAAATCAGGAAGGAGTACTTCTAGAACTGAAGGTGCCAGTGTTGTACCAGGGCAACATTTCCTCGGTGAGGTCCTTCAAACTGCAAAGAGACGAAGGTCGCAAAAAAGGTGCAAAGTGTGTTACAGAAGGAGGAAATGAAAGGACACAATTTACTGTATTAGGCTGCTTTCACACTAGCGTTGGCACAGGGCCGTTGCTATGCGTCGGCCCGACGTGCCGACGCGCGTTGTGAAAGAAATGCCCGACGTGGGCAGCGGAAGCAGTCTTACGAAGCTTGCGCTGCCCCATTGTAAGGTCTGGGGAGGAGGGGGCGGAGTTTCGGCCGCGCATACGCGGTCAAAAATGGCGGACTTGACGCACAAAAAAACGTTACATGTAACTTTTTTTGTGCCGACGGTCCGCCAAAACACGACGCAACCATCGCACGACGGTTGCGACGTGTGGTGATACGTCGCAATGCGTCGGTAATGTAAGTCTATGGGGAAAAAACGCATCCTGCAAACAACTTTGCAGGATGTGTTTTTTCTCCTAAACGACGCATTGCGACGTATTGCAAACGACGCTAGTGTAAAAGTAGCCTTAGTGTGACACCTGCCCCAACAAACCTGGTCTGTTTATGAAATACTTTCAGAGTCGACCACTCATCCATGGACTACTAAATTTATTTCTGACTTGCACAATTTATATATGCCAACCTGATGCACTCTACACTACTCACGTATGTTAACCTGATACAATCTATACAACTTACGTATGCCATCACATTATTTAACTCACATACCAGGAAAACACTTGTTCAATTCCAATATAGGCTCACTTGTAGTGGGTTTCCACTGTTTAGGCCCACCAGGTGCTCTCCAAACGTGAGATGACGCCCCAGACCATTCTATCAAAGTCTTTGTTCCAAAACTCACTCCTTCCTTTCCGAGCCCTACCGTGCGCCCAAACAGTAGTTTTCCCCCACATATGGGATATCGGCATACTCAGGAGAAATTGATCAACAATCTTTGAAGTCCATTTCCTCCTATTACTTTTGTGAAAATACAAAAATTGGTGGAAAAAATTAAAATGTTCTTTTTTTATCTTCCACATTGCTTTAATTCCTGTAAAGTATATGAAGGGTCAATAAACTTCTTGACTGTGGTTTTGAGCACTTTGAGGGGTGCAGTTTAGTATGCTGTCACTATGGGGTATTTTCTGTAACATTGGCCCCTCAAAGTCACTTCAAATGTGATGTGGTCCTTAAAAAAATGATTTTGTAATTTTTTTGGGGGAAAAATGAGAAATTGGTGACCAAATTTTAACCCCTCTAACTTCCTTACAAAAAAAAACTTAAATTTTAAAAATTGTGCTAATGTAAAGTAGACATGGGAAATGTTATTTAATAACAATTTTATGAGACATGTCTCTCTGGTTTAACCCCTTTTCGACATCGTGTGTAATAATATGCCGATGTCGGACTCACTCCATTTGATTTGGTGCTGAGCCCACACCTTTTCCGGCACATGTCAGCTGTTTTGAACAGCTGATATGTGCCCGCAACAGCCGCGGGTGGAATTGTGATCTACCCGCGGCTGTTAGTTAAATGCCGCTGTCAATCTCTGACAGCGGCATTTAGCACTCACTCCCGGCAAGCGTGCCGGAAATCCCGCGCATCTTCACCCGTGTCACATGACCGCGGGTCGCCGATAGGTTGGCATGACAAATAGAGGTCTCCAGCAGACATCTATGGTCGTCACTGCCGGATTGCAATGAGTGCCACCCGGTGGTTGGCGCTTATAGCAAGTGAGCAATTCTGCTACATACAGGCGATCATCAGATCGCCTGTATGTAGCAGAGCCGATCGGGTTATGGCGGCTTCTAGTTTCCCATGGAGACTATTGAAGCATGCCAAAAGTAAAAAAAAAAAAAAAAAAAATTAAATATTTAAAAAAATCTAAAAGTTCAAATCATCCCCCCCCATTCGCACCATTCAAAAACAACAAACATAAGCAGATTTGGTATCGCCGCGTTCAGAATCATCTGATCTATCAATATAAAAAGTCATTAACTCAATCACTAACCAGCGTAGCAAGAAAAAAAGTCAAAATGCCAGAATTACGTTTTTTTGGTCCCCCAACACTGGATTAAAATGCAATTACGGGCGATTAAAAGATCGCATCCACACCAAAATGGTATAATTAAAAACGTCAGCTCGGCATGCAATAATAAGCCGCACTCAGCCTGAGATCACAAAAAATGGAGACACTATGGGTATAGGAAAAAAGGCATATTTTTTTTTTTTTTTTAAGAAACTTTGGATTTTTTTTTTTCACCACTTAAATACAAAAGAACCTAGACATGTTTGGTGTCTATGAACTTGTAATGACCTGGAGAATCATAGTGGCAGGTCAGTTTTATCATTTGGTGAACATGTAAAAAAATAAAATAAAAAAAACAGTTGTGGATTTGCACTTTTTTTTTCCAGTTTCACCGCACTTGGAATTTTTTCCTGCTTTCCAGTACACAATACGTTAAAAGCAATGGTGTCATTCAAAAGTACAACTTGTCCTGCAAGAAAACAAGCACACACATGGCCATATTGACTGAAAACTAAAAAAAAGTTATGGCTCTGGGAAGAAGGGGAGCAAGAAACAAAAATGCAAAAACGAAATTACCTCTGGGAGTTACGGGGTAAAGGGCTTAGAATTTGCAATTTTCAAAGTTTTCATTTTTTTGTCAAATTTACTATATTTTGACAAATAAGCGCATGTCATATCGAACAAATTTTACCACTGTTTTGAAGCACAGTATGTCACTAAAAAACATTCTCATGATCAGTAGGATTTGTTGAAGTGTTTCAGGGGTATTTACCACATAAAGTGACACAGGTGCTTATTGTAAAGTTTGGCCTAGTCATGAATGTGAAAACGGGCTCGGGGTGAAGGTGTTAATATATTTTGCGTTTATTTTTTAAAATACCTGAAAACTGCAAATTAATTTTAGAAACATTTGTAATTTTCAAACTTTAAATTTGTATGCTTCTTAATCAGATAGTGATACCACATAAAATAGTTAATAAATAATATTTACTGTTTTTACTTTAGGTCGACAGCATTTTTCCAACATGCTGGTTTATTGTTTCAACTTTCTTTTTTGGATGATAGAAGACTTACAAGTTTAGCAGCAAATATTCAAATAAATTTACTTTTACTTTTGAAATTACTTTAAGGGGCCTAGATTTTAGAACCAGGAGTGCAGAGAAAATACAAAATCAGAAAACACGAGTAGTCAGTAAACACACCAGGATCCCAACAGGATTAAATGCAAAAGCCAGGAGCTGAGCACACAGAATTGAACTAGAGGAGAACAAGTCTGTATCTGGCATCCTCTGACAGTATGCTTGGAACTTTAGTAGTGTGTAATTCTTTACGTAGTTCTTTACAATTGGCTGAAGCAGGGAGTTTATTACTTCAGATGAACTGCACATACACCCATACTGCCAGACTGGATGGTACAGCTGGTCCCAGCCACCCTATTCTTAGTGGCTGGAAAGAGTCTGCTGCTCAGAGCTTCTGGTTCCAATGTCTCCTCCATCACAAGCACCGCCCGCAGAATAAAGGATAGCAGTCACTGGTAATAGAAGCAGACCTCACAGCAGCAGATCCCTGAAGAGATGTGACACAGTGACACACCATTTGCAGAAGCCCTAATGTTACAGAATAGCAGGAAACCACAACAGTAGTCTCCAACATCATGTCCCCTCTATATCCTAAACTCAACCTCTCCAAAACTGAACTTCTTCTCCAGCCATCTACCAACCTCCCTAAATCTTACATTTCCCTTTCCGTGGGTGGTACCATAATAACACCCCGGCAGCAGGTGCGATGTCTCGGTGTTATGTTTGACTCCCATATCTCCTTCACATCCCACATACAATCTCTGGCCCGCTCTTGCCACTTACACCTAAAGAACATCTCTAGAATCCTCCCTTTTCTCACCATGGAAACAACAAAAACCCTCACTGTCACCCTGATCCACTCCCGTCTGGACTACTGCAATTCTCTGTTATTTGGCCTCCCCCTCACTCGACTTTCCCCTCTCCAGTCTATCCTTAATGCAGCAGCCAGGGTCGTCCATCTAGTTAATTGGTATCCAGACATGTCTGCTCTTTGCCAGTCGTTACACTGGCCGCCCATTCATTATAGAATCCAATTCAAAGTGCTTGTTCTCACCCACAAAGCTCTCCACAGTGCGGCATATCCTTCCTCATTTCGGTCTATCGGCCTAACCGACAACTGCGCTCTGCAAACGACTAATCCGTACCTCCCGACTCCAAGACTTCTGCTCTGCTGCGCCAATCCTCTGGAATGCTCTACCCCAAGATATTAGGACCATCCACAATTTGCATAGTTTTAGGCGCTCCCTCAAAACACATTTGTTCAGAGCGGCCTATCGCGTTCCCTAATCAAAGTAATTTTTGATCTGTGTATGTGTGTGCGTAGCCCATTCACTACTTCCATCTATCCCCCACCCCCTGAAGATGGCCGGACCATCATTGTAAATACATCATTGTAAATACTCACCTGTACTTTGTATCTCCCCCACCTCATGGTAGATTGTAAGCTTTCATAAGCAGGGTCGTCTTATTTTGCTTTAATTATTGTATTGCTAACATTGTTACTTATGACTTGTGTTTGAAACTGTTAAACTGTAAAGCGCTGCGGCATATGCTGGTGCTATATAAATAAAGATTATTATTAACAGTAGAAATCCCCATAAAGTAACTCCATTTTGTAAATTAAAACCATCAGTGAATTAATTTATAAGAGTTGTGACTATTTTGACACCTGAGTGGAGGCTTGTCATTTGCAGGATGGGTAAAAAAAATTATTAGTATCATTTTTCACCTACCTAACATTTTTTCGTGGCTTTTTATTCCAATATTTGGGAGGCATAATGAACAAACTGTTGAATACCATGTTCCACTGGTTCATGCTATGAGGTCTTCTATTAGACTATTATTAATAGACCCGTTTTTATTGTCATTTTGAGTAGAAATATTCAAAAATATGAATTTCAAGTATATTTTATTCAAAAATAACTGATTTTATTATTGGCAGATGACTGTACCAAGAGATCAGAGGAACAAAAGAACTCTTCAATTTTTAAATCAGATGAACTTGAGATCACACAGGATACAATTGAAGTGAATGTCATAACTCCAGACACACCATCATTACTTCACCCCAAAGATCTATCATCTGAACCTTTGAAAAAGATCCTGTCTTTTGATTCATTACAGACTACTAAGAAAAATAAAAGTCAAAAAAGGCGCATTAAAAAAAGAAATGCTTTTAAAGAAAAGAAGCCAAATTCAAGTTCAGAATATGGAAATAGTTTTCCCCTTGAAACTTCTTTGGTTAATCATCAAAAAATTCACACAGAGAAGAGATTTTCTTGTTCCACATGTAGGAGAAATTTTAACCAGAAATCTGATCTTGTTATTCATGAGAAAATTCATACTGGGGAGAAGCCATATTCATGTTCAGAATGTGATCAATGTTTTAAAGAGAAATCAAAACTTATCAGACATCAGAAAACTCACACAGGGGAGAAGCCACATCTATGTTCAGAATGTGGGAAATGTTTTACCCAGAAATCATATCTTGTTATTCACCAGAGAACTCACACAGGGGAGAAGCCATATTCATGTTCAGAATGTGGAAAATGTTATGCACACAGATCACATCTTGTTACACACCAGAGAACTCACACAGGGGAAAAGCCTTTTTCATGTTCAGAATGTGGGAAATGTTTTGCAGATAATCCAAACCTTGTTAGACATCAGAGAACTCACACAGGGGAGAAGCCTTTCTCATGTTCTGAATGTGGAAAATGTTTTAGTCAGAAATATTGTCTTGTTTTTCACCAGAAAACTCACACAGGGGAGAAGCCTTTTTCATGTTCAGATTGTGGTAAATGTTATAGACACAGATCATATCTTGTTAGTCACCAGAGAACGCACATAGATGGAAAGCCTTTTTCATGTTCAGAATGTGGGAAATGTTTTGTATTGAAATCACATTTGGTTAGACACCAGAAGACTCACACAGGGGAGAAGCCTTTTTCATGTTCAGAATGTGGGAAATCTTTTAGACTGAAATCTTGGCTTGTTAGTCACCATAGAACTCACACGGGGGAGAAGCCTTATTCATGTTCAGAATGTGGTAAATGTTATGGACACAGATCATATCTTGTTAATCACCAGAGAACTCACAAAGAGGGAAAATCTTTTTCATGTTCAGAATGTGGGAAATGTTTTGTATTGAAATCACATTTGGTTAGACACCAGAAGTCTCACACAGGGGAGAAGCCTTTTTCATGTTCAGAATGTGAGAAATGTTTTACTAGTAAATCATTTCTTGTTGCACATCAAAGAATTCACACAGGGGAGAAACCATATTCATGTTCAGGATGTGGGAAATGTTTTTTATTTAAATCATATCTTGTTAGACATCAGAGAACTCACACAGGGGAGAAGCCTTTTTTCTGTTCAGAATGTGGGAAATGTTTTATTCAAAAATTGCACCTTCTTGAACATCTAAAATCCCACTTGGGGGAATCCATTATCATACCTAGATTGTGAAAAATTAATGACTGGGAATTATATTTTGTTGACCATCAATAATAATGCACACAAGGAGAAACTATATATGTTATCGACAAATTGTACAAAAAAATCGTAACAATGCTACTTACTTGGGATATAACAGGAACCGTTTTTATTTAAAGTCTGGCTGGTTTGTTTCAGTCCTCATAAATCACACCACAGGAAACTCAAATAAAGCCTTTGTCTAGCATACAATAAAACAATGCAACAAGTCCTTACAGTAGTGCTGGTTTGTTCACTTGCCTTAGGGTACCGTCACACATTGAAATTTCCATCGCTACGACGTTACGATTCGTGACGTTCTAGCGATATCGTTACGATATCGCAGTGTCTGACACGCAGCAGCGATCAGGGATCCTGCTGAGAATCGTACGTCGTAGCAGATCGTATGGAACTTTCTTTCGTCGCTTGATCACCCGCTGACATCGCTGGATCGTTGTGTGTGACAGCGATCCAGCGATGTCTTCGCTTGTAACCAGGGTAAACATCGGGTAACTAAGCGCAGGGCCGCGCTTAGTAACCCGATGTTTACCCTGGTTACAAGCGTAAACGTAAAAAAACAAACCGTACATACTCACCCGTCGGTGTCCTTCAGGTCCCTTGCAGTCTGCTTCCTGCTCTGAGTGCCGGCCGGAAAGTGAGAGCAGATCACAGCGGTGCTGCGATCTGCTCTCACTGTACGGCTGCACTCAGAGCAGGAAGCAGACGGCAAGGGACCTGAAGGACACCGACGGGTGAGTATGTACTGTTTGTTTTTTTACGTTTACGCTGGTAACCAGGGTAAACATCGGGTTACTAAGCGCGGCCCTGCGCTTAGTTACCCGATGTTTACCCTGGTTACCCGGGGACTTCGGCATCGCTCCAGCGCCGTGATTGCACCGTGTGACCGCAGTCTACGACGCTGGAGCGATATTCATACGATCGCTGCGACGTCACGGATCGTGCCGTCGCAGCGATGAAAATTTCAATGTGTGACGGTACCCTTAGAGTCAAGCTTTTTGGTCTCTTTGCAAAGGCACTCAATCCAGGAGATCTACACACCTCCATATACACAGCCCATCTGTGAGACAAAACGGGTCTCATTTTACCCAGTGAACCATACGCAGGGGTGGAGATATAGTGAGCAGCTGCTCATAATTAGAGATGAGCGAATTTGATGGGGTCTCTCCTTATTCGGCAAGCTATACCGAATAAGCTGCAGTGGGTACCCGAATACCTGGAGCGCTCCGGCTGATCAGGTGTTCGGCTCCGCAGCTGCATGTGTCGCGGCTGTGTCACAGTCACAACATATGCATGGAGAGCTTGTTTGATGCGCTCTCCATGCATGTGTTGTGCCTGTGACACAGCTGCGACACGCAGCTGTGGCACCGAACAGCTGATCAGCCGTAGCGCTCTAGGTATCTAGGTGGTTCTCACTGCAGCTTATTCAGTAAGCTCTATAGCTTGCCAAATAAGGAGGGACCCGAACAAATTCGCTCATCTCTACTAATAATAAACCTGTCGTGGACGATTAAATCCTTTTAGTCTTATATGCACTAAGTATTATTTCAGGTTTATCTCCCATCCACTGTGTCTAACAGCCACCTTACACCATATAACAGACAGTTGTATAATTAAATGAGAAGGGAAATTACTTTAGAACTTACTGTATTTATATGGACTATTAGACGCACTTTTAACAAGAAAAGTCTTGCTAACAATTGAGTGTCTCTTACAGTCTGGTGGTAGCTTCCTGTGATGGAGAACACTGAGACAGTTTAAATGGCCAGATGTAGCAGAGCTGAATGTGATGCACTGTCCAGCAGTGGTGTTTGTGTTTATATATGTACACTATATGTAAGTATAACACATGCTGCAGAGAATGACTAACAATAGGTTTATTACTTAACTATTTCTCTCCGATGCATTACAATTAGTGATATTGACTTGCTTTATACCACCAGGGAAGATTTAATTAGTAGAAAGTAAGAATTATTTATTTTACTGCCTAAACTTGGGGTGCATCTTATGGTAAAGTGCATCTATATCATCTGTAGCGCTGGTGGGTGTGGACAAACTGCTGTATGGACCAGGCATACCCTGGAGGCGTGTGAACAAGTGTCTACTGGGTCTTCATAGGACCTCCAACGTTGAGCATTGTCTGGGCTACCGGTAAACACCAGGTACCACTCCAGGGCAGTCCCTGGGACTACACAGCTGACCAAAAGGCCAGAGGCACATGTATGAGGTACAGGAGGGCAAGACAGAAGCATAGTCATATGGTCTGAGATTAGGGTAGGCATCATGGGTTCACTGAATAAAGCTGGAGTCAGGGATGGAGAAGTCAAACAGAGAGGGTAAACAAAGCCATGTTGATAACTGGAAACCGAATAAGGAGATGCGGCCTGACAGAGGAGAAGCCACGTGGTGACCTCGGTGAGTAGGGCGGTGCTGAGGAGGCATACGAGTTACGGCGGTGACGCATCTTATAGTCCAAAAAATAAATAATTAAACATATATTCAGTTACTAATATATTTCATCTAATAAGCAAATAAAAAAGCAATCTTTTATGTGCATTGAATATTTGACATTTTTATATATTTATTTTATATTTTACTGTGGTGTGAAAAAAATGTTTGCCCCTTCCTGATTTCTTATTCTTTTTGCATTTTTTGTCCACACGTTGTCAAATGACAGCTTGAGACCATCGTAGGTATAGTTTACCTCTGGTCACTGGTGTAAGCTGATGGGTCTACTGCCCCCATCAGCCAATGCTTGCTGCCTCTAATAACAGCTAGAGCAGGGGCTGCTTATTGGAGTATTCATCGACTGACGTCTGTACCGTAAATAAATAATTTAAAAAAAACACAGCGTGAGTTTCCCTGTATTTTTGATAACCAGACAGGCAAAACTCACAGATGGGGAGTGCAACTCTCGGCTGTCAGCTTCAGTAAGGCTGGTTATCAAGAATAGAGGGGTCCCTACACCTTATTTTTTAATTAATTAAAAAATAATTTAAAAAGATGATGTGGGGTCCCCCTCATTTTTGTCAATCAGCCAAGGTAAAGCAGACAGCTGGGGGCTGGTATTCTCAGACTTGTAAAGGGTCATGGATATTGACCCCCCTGCCTAAAAATAGTAGCCTGCAGCTGCCCAGAAAAGACGCATCTATTAGATGCGCCTTTTCTGGTGATTTGCCCAACTCTTTCCACTTTCCCTGTAGCACTGGCAAGTAAGGTTCACATTTGTGTTGTTGATGTCACCTTTATATTGTTAGGTGACATCAAGCCCACGGATTAGTAATGGAAATATGTGTATAAGACACCTATCCATTACTAATCCTTTCGTTGTATGGTACTTAAAGACGCAGCAAGAATAATGTATTTTATCCTCCTATATTATTTCAAAACACTCTTTTTCGGTGATTACTTTGTATCCGTTCTTACTGCACCCACACACACAAATAATACACCATTTGAAAGGTAAACTTGCCCCCTTGGGCAAGAAAATAGCCAAACAAACCACACATCCACAATGTGATCACAAAATACAGTTTAAACATTAGTTTTCATAAACCTGCAGTAAGGAAAAATGTCCTGCAGTTAGTTTTCATCGCCAAAGCTGAATGATTTACATCTGTTAGCCAGCATAAGTACATTTGGGGGTGCCTGGTTGCTAGGGAATTCCCACATGCACTTATGCTGGCTAACAGTTGTAAATCATTCAGCCGAGGTGATGAAAACTAAATCTCCGAGCACTAAAAAAATACTCGGAGGTCACCCGAGCCTGCTCGGGAAATCTCGAGTAACGAGTATATTAGCTCATCACTAATAAATACCTCTCTGTGTTCATCATCTCATTAAATAGATTTACATTTGACTAGCTTGATTTTCCTGAAATTGCCTGCACCTCGACAACCAATGTGCGAAAATTTCGCACGGGCCAACTAGTTTGAAATAAAACAAAACTTTATTTTTAAATAAAAAAGAAAAATAGGTGAGTATAACGCCTAATTCCACTGAATCCCTTGTCTCCTGAAAGAAAAAAAACAACAATATTCCTCACCTGGCGGTCGTTCTGTCCCACATCATAATCCATGACTGGGGGATTAACTGTTTTCAATCTGGATGGTGCCAAGATGCAACTGTCTAGGTTGAGAACCACTGGTGAATGAGCTGTTGCAAGCGCAGCATCAGTGACGTCATAGAGGTAACAGCTGGTCACTGAGGCTGAGTTCCCAGCCAGGCCAATGACCTGCAGTGACCTCAGTGAGATCCCCTCTAGCACCGTGAGAAAGTCTCATGGTGCAGAGGCATGTTAACCACAGTTCAAAATCACCACAGTGAAATTCTCCCAGTGAGCTCGCCTCTGCGCCACTACAGGGCAAGTGGGAAGAACCGGATAAAGCGCCAGAATAGGATAGTCGCCTTTTCTGGGTGGCAGCAGAATGCTGTTTTTAGGCTAGGGAGTCCAATATCCATGGCCCCCTTACCTGCCTGAGAATACCAGCCCCCAGCTGTCTGCTTTAGCTTGGCTGGTTGCCAAAAATATTTTTTTTATTATTTATTTAAATAAATAATACGCTGTGGGGACCCCTCTATAGTTGATAACCAGCCTTGCTGACAGCTGAGGGTTGCAGCCCCAGGTCTGAGTTTTGCCCGGCTGGTTATCAAAAATACAGGTGAACCCACACCGTTTTGTTTTTTTTTACAGCACAGGTGCCAGCTTATGAATACTCCCATCAGCCACCTCTGCTCTCACTGTTATTAGCGGCATTAGGCGTCAGCTGATGGTAGCAGTAGTCCCATCATATGACACCAGTGACCGGCGATAAACTTTATACCTACGATCACAGTGCGGGCTCAAATGACAGTGTGGGCACTGTGACTGCCTGACCAGCAGTGATGATTTTACAGTCGATCAGAAGCAGTGTTTGCCGTGCTGTCATGCACATGACAGTGTGGCAAACACTGGATGTTCAGGCCTCTCATTTAAGTGAATGGGGTCCGGGTACTGTTCTGGTACCAGAACCCAAACCTTTTTGTAACTGTTCAATCGAATCCCCCAGACCCGAACATCCAGGTGTCCACCCATCTCTATCTACCAGACAATCTTTCATCCATCAATAAATGTTTTTTAACACATGTAAATCCGATGTCAAGCAATATGCTTATACATAAAGATGACACATCTAGCGTAAGAAAGATATAATCAGAATTCCAGTGGACCTCTTGTAATAGTTGAATTGGTGGCTAGTTAGTTTTAAGATATGAAATTGCATTATTTGGTCAATATACCCTGATAAATTGCTAGTACGAGAGCCAATTCCTGGTATAATGGGTCTCCCTGGTGTATTAGTAAGATCTTTACTCGGGATGTCACCCAGCTTTACAACTCTGTGATAACTCTTGCTTCTCCTGCGTGTATTTACTCGACTTCTTCCAAGTATCCCCCCTACTCTGGAACTCTCTACACCAACATATCAGACTCTTGCCTACCATGGAAACCTTCAAAAGGAACCTGAAGACATACCTCTTCCGACAAGCCTACAACCTGAAGTAACCACCAAACTGCTGCATGACCAGCTCTGACCTCACCTACTGTATCATCACCAGTAGTGTAGCTACTTGGGGGGGCAGAGGTGCTTTTGTAGTGATGCCCTGTCTGAGATGTCAGGGAGAGAGCAACACAACGCCTGCTCCCGTGTCTGATAGACTCTGCACGGTGGCAGGCTGCAGTGTATGATGCTGTCTCACCAGAGGAGCCTCTTGCAGGCTGAGCTGGCAGCATCTGCAGTTGGTTTCTCCCTGTGTAGGCTCCGATTAGCACAGGCAAACTGTTTCCTAGTACCCTCCTTGCATTTAACTCCACACTTTATGGTCCTACCTCACTGCCTACAAACTTCATTGGTAAGTGGAAATGGAATTTATTAGATTAATTAAATGTTGGCAAGTCATGGTCACTGTGGGATGAATGTGAGAGAATGGGGCTATTGTGGGGGGACAGGGCACTGGGAGTGAATGTGAGAGGATCGGGGTATTGTAGGGGCTAAAGGGTAGGGGGACCGCACTGGGGGTGAATGTGAGGATGGGGTATTGTGGGGGAGAGTGAATGCTGCTGGGGATGATTGTGAGAGGATGGATGTATTTTGGGGGAGGGGAGACAGTGCTGGGGGTGAATGTGAAAGGGTGGGTGTATTGTGGGGGCTGAAGTGGGGGAGGGAGACAGGGCACTGGGGGGTGAATGTGAGAGGATGGGGTTATTGTGGGGGCTGAAGTGGGAGAGGGAGACAGGGCACTGGGGGGTGAATGTGAGAGGATGGGGTTATTGTGGGGGCTGAAGTGGGGGAGGGGGACAGGGCACTGGGGGGTGAATGTGAGAGGATGGGGGTATTGTGGGTGTTGGGATGGGGGAGGTGGGACAGAGCACTGGAGGTCTGATTATTATACGGTTTTATTATGAGATTATATGCACTCCATCACATGTAATAGTTGCTGTCTTGGGGGACTGGAGATGTGGAGGTCGTGGGCTTTTTATACTTGTCAGCTGGGTCTTTTATATGTATTAGTATATCAAGCACAGCAATACAGGTTAATAGCGTTAATAATAGGTTAATATTTAAGTATTAGTAGAAGAAAGATAAGAATTAGCATAAGGGCGCAGACAGACGGCCGTATAACTCATACGAGGATCGCATCTCAATCCTCGGACTGGCCCAACACCTCTCCTGCCCTGAGCGTGAGAGCGTGATGGATTAAGGCCGGCCTCACACTCAGCGTATGTAAATACGGTCCGTTTTTTACGGCCGTAATACGCAGAAAAGTCCCCAAAATAGTGGTCCGTATGTCATCTGTAGGCAGGGTGTGTCAGCGTATTTTGCGAATGGCATCCTCCATATGTAATCCGTATGGCATGCGTACTGCGATATTTTCTCGCAGGCTTGCAAAACCGACATCTAATGGATTTATGTGCTCAAATGTTCGTTAAAACATATATACAGTATATATATATATATATATATATATATATATATATATATATATATATATATGTGTCATTGAGACACATATACTGTATATATATTCTGTATATTTAATTCAGCACGATATATGTGAAAAGCCGGTAATTCAATTGCCGGCTTCTCATTTCTCCTTCCCAAACCCGACAGGATATGAGACATGGTTTACATACAGTAAACCATCTCATATCTCCTTTTTTTTTGCATATTCCACACTACTAATGTTAGTAGTGTGTATGTGCAAAATTTGGGCGCTGTAACTGCTAAAATAAAGGGTTAAATGGCGGAAAAAATTGGCGTGGGCTCCCGCGCAATTTTCTCTGCCAGAGTGGTAAAGCCAGTGACTGAGGGCAGATATTAATAGCCTAGAGAGGGTCCATGGTTATTGCCCCCCCCCCCGGCTACAAACATCTGCCCCCAGCCACCCCAGAAAAGGCACATCTGGAAGATGCGCCTATTCTGGCATTTGGCCACTCTCTTCCCACTCCCGTGTAGCGGTGGGATATGGGGTAATGAAGGGTTAATGTCACCTTGCTATTGTAAGGTGACATTAAGCCAGATTAATAATGGAGAGGCGTCAATTATGTCACCTATCCATTATTAATCCAATTGTATGAAAGGGTTAAAAAACCACACACACATTATTAAAAAGTATTTTAATGAAATAAACACACAGGTTGTTTTAATATTTTATTGCTCTCTCAATCCACCTGAAGACCCTCGCTTGGCAAAATAATAAACCAACAATATACATACCTTCTGTTGATCTGTCACGTCCCATGAAGTAAATCCATCTGAAGGGGTTAAATCATTTTACAGGCAGGAGCTGTGCTAAAGCACTCGCTCGTGCCTGTAAACCCCGGGTGCTGAAAGGAAAGCAGGGTGATCTGTACTTACCTTGAGTTGCGGTGATGCGCCCTCTGCTGGATGAACTCATGAACTGGAGCCTTGGAAATGTTCCCACGCTCGAGTTCATATGAGTTCATCCAGCAGAGGGCACCTCACCGCGACTCAATGTAAGTACAGATCACCCAGCTTTCCTTTCAGCACCCGGGGTTTACAGGCACGAGCGAGTGCTTTAGCACAGCTCCTGCCTGTAAAATGATTTAACCCCTTCAGATGGATTTACTTCATGGGACGTGACAGATCAACAGAAGGTATGTATATTGTTGGTTTATTATTTTGCCAAGCGAGGGTCTTCAGGTGGATTGAGAGAGCAATAAAATATTAAAACAACCTGTGTGTTTATTTCATTAAAATACTTTTTAATAATGTGTGTGTGTTTTTTAACCCTTTAATACAATTGGATTAATAATGGATAGGTGACATATTTGATGCCTCTCCATTATTAACCTGGCTTAATGTCACCTTACAATAGCAAGGTGACATTAACCCTTCATTACCCCATATCCCACCGCTACACGGGAGTGGGAAGAGAGTGGCCAAGTGCCAGAATAGGCGCATCTTCCAGATGTGCCTTTTCTGGGGTGGCTGGGGGCAGATGTTTGTAGCCAGGGGGGCCAATAACCATGGACCCTCTCTAGGCTATTAATATCTGCCCCCAGTCACTGGCTTTACCACTCTGGCGGAGAAAATTGTGCGGGAGCCCACGCCAATTTTTTCCGCCATTTAACCCTTTATTTTAGCAGCTACAGCGCCCAAATTTTGCACATACACACTACTAACATTAGTAGTGTGGAATATGCAAAAAAAAAGGGATATGAGATGGTTTACTGTACGTATGTAAACCATGTCTCATATCCTGTCGGGTTTGGGAAGGAGAAATGAAAAGCCGGCAATTGAATTACCGTCTTTTCACTAACACCGCTGCGTATTTCTCGCAAGTCACACTGCTGGTCCGTGTGGAATCCGTATTTTTCTCGCCCCCATAGACTTTCATTGGCGATTTTTTTGCGCAATACGGTGACAAACGCAGCATGCTGCGATTTTCTACGGCCGTACAAGACCGTATATTACGGATGCGTAATATACGGCAGATATGAGCTGGGCCATAGAGATTCATTGGGCCGTGTGTAATGCGAATTTTACGGACGTAGTTTATGCGCTCATACGTCCGTAAAACTCGCTAGTGTGAGGCCGGCCTAATATGCAGCCATCCTGCTCAGGTCAGGAGAGCCGATGGTCAGTCCGAGAATTGTGATGCGATCCTCATCTGTCTGCCCCCTAACAAGTACAACAATGCAGTAACCACGAGCTGTATTCTATTTAATTATTTCATAATAAGCTATTTATTATAAAGTTATTAAATGCTCGGGATAAATGTCTGCAGTCACTCTGAGACTACAGACTGCCAAATCATGATGGGGTGCACCTGCTGTCATGAGACCCCAATACCACTGGTGCGATCAGGCGGTCATGCAACCACGTTTGCTATTTGCATGTGTCGACTAGAGAAGTTTGAACTTCTCTCAATAGAAGATAATTGGGAGAAGCTGAAAGAGTCTTCAAACAACCCCCTTGCTCACATCAGCGATGCTGGGGCCATTACTACTGTACATAGGGGGACTCAGGAGATAGGGTTAAGTATTTATTAGGCACTGAAGAAGCATTATTATTTGTAGCGTAGCTACTGGGTGGCAGACGGTGCTCAGCTGGCTGTCAGTCAGTGCCAGGGTGCTGTTACAGCTGCCGCTCTCTATACAAAGAGCGGTGACTTAAAACATCCCAGCGCCGCCCCTATGAGTGGAAGAGCAAGCCTGCTGTGAGGAATATAGTTAATTTATTTATTAGTTTTTAATTGTATTTCTTTGTTTACAGCTTTGTCTTACTTTTGATGTTTCTGATGTTATTGAAGGGGCCATTGGATCATTCACTGTCAATGTGTGTTTTTGTATTTCTTGAATGTTTCACTTTGTATTGCATCCTATTATATTGAGATTTGAGCATTTTTTCACCTTTTTTATTTCTGTATTTTGTATTTTTATTTCTTTATTTTTTCTCATATTTCATTTTTTTACTTTATTTTTATTTTTGTGTTTTTTTTGTGTGCAATGTACTGGTGCACTATCATTGACTGTTCAGGTGCATTATTGTAGTTTATTGATGCTTCACTATTTATGGCATTTGATTGTATTGAGATTCACAGTTGCATTCAATTAGCATTCATTCTTTGATCATCCACTTTTTCATTTTTATAATATTTTCACATTTGGACTTTTCATCTTTCCCTTACATGTTTTTTATTATTTCTTTCTAAATCTTTGTCTCTGCTATTTAATATTCTTGCTCTCTTATCAATGGTCCACAGATGCTTGCGCTGTGGTTCTCCCGTGGGATTTTCTGTGAGTGATTCATTTGGAGGTTTGCGCATGCACTGTCGCACAGCGACGCATCTGAGCTTGCGTTCCACTGGACCGCAAATGGAAATAGCCATTTATCACGTCAGGGAATCACTGCGCATGCGCCGCTTACGGATGTTCTCCGGCTCCTTCATTTTACTTCCTGTGGCTGCCGTAATATATGTGTCTTTCTTGCCTTATAAATATACTTACCTCCCTCCCCTTTACACGCCTCCTGAGGAAGTGGCTATCTCGAAACGTGCGTTGGGGCGGTGGGAGCACTTTCATCACTCACATGTAAGTCTCTCATTTTATTATTATGCATATATGTGCACCTTATGATTACAACACTGGTTGTTCTGGTTCAATACTGGATATTATGCTTGCATATTATATGTAGGTACAAATAAATGCACTTTATATATAAATTAGCATCCTGTAAGATTAACAGGTATATTAGCATGCTTTTTAAGCACTTTTTTTGCACTTTATATATTTGTGCCAATTTAGATCTTACATGTGAGTATAAGATGAATTTAAGGTCTCCTTAGACTGTTTTTGTTTTGTTTTTTTGCCGCCTCTAATGTGGCATTTTTGGTATCTGTTTTTTGTTTTGAAAATTCTGTCAAAATTTGGTGAATAAAGATTTGTGTAAATTTTATATATTTAGAACTTAGGCTCTTTTTTTTCATTGTTACTATCTGTACATAGGGGGACTCAGGAGATAGGGTTAAGTATTTATTAGGCACTGAAGAAGCATTATTATTTGTAGCGTAGCTACTGGGTGGCAGACGGTGCTCAGCTGGCTGTCAGTCAGAGCCAGCGTGCTGTTACAGCTGCCATTATCTATACACAGAGCGGTAACTGAAAACACCCCAGCGCCACCCCTGTTATGGACTGGTAATTTAGGAGCGACATGCGACTAGCTCTGAGCAGGTGGTAACTATACAGACCGCAGTTCCTGATCTTAACACAACACTAGCAGTAGCCGTGGGATGTTCCTGTCACTCCCTGGACACCTCGTCACAGCCGGAGAACTAGCTACCCCTAAAGGTAGAAACAGGAAAGCTATCTTGCCTCAGAGAAAATCCCCAAAGGATAGGACAGCCCCCCACAAATATTGACTGTGAGAGGAGAAGGAAATGACATACGTAGTATGAAACAAGATTTAGCAAAGGAGGCCACTTCTAGCTATATACATAGTAAGGAAAGAACACTGTGCGGTCAGTAATAAAAACTAGAAAAAGTCCACCGCAGAGATATGCAAAAATCTCCACACCTGACTAAAGGTGTGGAGGGCAAAATCTGCAGCCCAGAGCTTCCAGCTTAGCTGAATAGATCCATACTGATAAGCTGGACAAATGAGCAAAACATAGAATGTGCTGAACAATAAAGTCCACAACAAATGGACTGCAAAAGGACAAGCAAGGACTTATCTTTGCTGAACTGGACAGAGTGACAGGGAAATCCAAAAGAGCAGTGGCTCCAAGCAGGAACAATTGACAACTGGCATTGATTGAGGGATAAGGCCAGACTAAAATAGCCGAGCCAGAAAGACGATCAGTGGAAGCAGCTGCTAATGCTAAATCCAAGAAGCAGCTATACCACTCAAAACCACAGGAGGGAGCCCAAGAGCAGAATTCACAAAAGTGCTACTTACAACCACCGGAGGGAGCCCAAGAGCGGAATTCACAACACACCCCTATGACTGGAAGAGCAAGGCTGCTGGGGGGAATAAAGTTAATTTCCTCCCGGCAGCGGGGCTCTCAGAGCGGGGGCTGCATGGTGTCAAAACACTATTAACCTGCAGATTAACCCCATATCTGCAGGTTATTAGCATTATTTTACATGACAGGTTCCCTTTAAGCTCTGCAGTAGAGCAGCGAGATATGATCTCCCCGCACTAATGTTCTCCGTTTTATAGACCACAGGTCGCGTTAAGCTTGCGGTCTACAGAATGGCAGGGTGATGCACTGGCTAAGTCGCCAGCGCATACACAGAATGTCAGAGGGTCGCTATACATTTGGGGGCAATCATACAATGTGGGAGCCCATATACAGTGTGGGAGCTAATGGGAGGATCATTATACAGTGTGGACTTCTGTGCATGGCCCTCATAATGTGTGGGGACTACTATTATGAACTGTGAGGGACATTATACAGTATTGGGCTACTGTGAGGCCCAATAAACATTGTGGAGGCTACTGTGGGTGCCAATATACAGTGTGGGGGTCATCATAAATTGCAAGGACTACTGTGAGAGTCATTGCACTGTGTTTGGGGTGAGCAGTGGTGACATCATTCTATGTAAAGAGTAACTCTGGGGGACAGTAACTCTGGGGGACATCATACTACAGTTATCTGAAAAAGTTTGGGCACCCCTATTAATCTTAAGCTTAATGTTTTATAAAAATTGTTTTTTTTTTGCAACAGCTATTTCAGTTTCATATATCTAATAACTGTTGGACACAGTAATGTTTCTGCCTTGCAATGAGGTTTATTGTACTAACAGAAAATGTGCAATCTGCATTCAAACAAAATTTGACAGGTGCATAAGTATGGGCACCTCACCAGAAAAGTGACATTAATATTTAGTAGATCCTCCTTTTGCAAAAATAACAGCCTCTAGTCGCTTCCTGTAGCTTTTAATGAGTTCCTGGATCCTGGATGAAGGTATTTTTGACCATTCCTCTTTACAAAACAATTCCAGTTCAGTTAAGTTTGATGGTCGCCGAGCATGGACAGCCCTCTTCAAATAATCCCACAGATGTTCAATGATATTCAGGTCTGGGGACTGGGATGGCCATTCCAGAACAGTGTAATTGTTCCTCTGCATGAATGCCTGAGTAGATTTGGAGCGGTGTTTTGGATCATTGTCTTGCTGAAAGATCCATCCCCTGCGTAACTTCAACTTTGTCACTGATTCATGAACATTATTGTCAAGAATCTGCTGATACTAAGAGGAATCCGTGCGTCCCTCAACTTTAACAAGATTCCCAGTGCCGGCATTGGCCACACAGCCCCAAAGCATGATGGAACCTCCACCAAATTTTACTGTGGGTAGCAAGTGTTTTTCTTGGAATGCTGTGTTTTTTTGCCACCATGCATAACGCCTTTTTGTATGACCAAACAACTCAATCTTGGTTTCATCAGTCTACAGGACCTTCTTCCAAAAAGAAACTGGCTTCAACCTCAGCCGACTGTTTGTGGCGTGCTTGCAGAAACGGCTTCTTTCACATCACTCTCCCATACAGCTTCTCCTTGTGCAAAGTGCGTTGTATAGTTGACCGATGCACAGTGACACCATCTGCAGCAAGTTGATGCTGCAGCTCTCTGGAGGTGGTCTGAGGATTGTCCTTGACTGATCTCACCATTCTTCTTCTCTGCCTTTCTGATGTTTATCTTGGCCTGCCACTTCTGGCCTTAACAAGAACTGTACCTGTGTTCTTCCATTTCCTTACTATGTTCCTCACAGTGTAAATCGACAGGTTAAATCTCTTAGACAGCTTTTTGTATCCTTCCCCTGGACAACTATGTTGAATAATCTTTGTTTTCAGATCATTAGACAGTTGTTTTGAGGAGCCCATGATGCCACTCTTCAGAGGAGATTCAAACAGGAGAACAACTTGCAAGTGGCCACTTTAAGTAGCTTTTCTCATGATTGCATACACCTGGCTATGAAGTTCAAAGCTCAATGAGGTTACAAAACCAAAAAAAGTGCTTTAGTAAGTCAGTAAAAAGTAGGTAGGAGTATTTAAAACAAGAAAATGATAAGGGTGCCCATACTTATGCACCTGTCAAATTTTGTTTGAATGCAGATTGCACATTTTCTGTTAGTACAATAAACCTCATTTCAAGGCAGAAACATTACTGTGTCCAACAGTTATTAGATATATGAAACTGAAATAGCTGTTGCAAAAAAATTTTTTTTTATAAATCATTAAGCTTAAGATTAATAGGGGTGCCCAAACTTTTTCATATTACTGTATATGTAGGGGAGCTATGGGCCCATCATACTGTGTATAAGGAAGCTGTGAGAGCATTATACTGTGTACAGTGGAGCTCTGTCAGCATTATACTGTGTATAGGGGAGCAGTGGGGACATACATTGTATAGGGGAGTTGTGGTGCCTTATACTGTGTATAGGGGAGCGGTGGGATAATCATACGGTGTTTAGGGGATATGTGGGCCCACTATACTGTGTATAGGGGAGCTGTGGGATCATCGTACGGCGTACAGGGGATCTGTGGGCTCACCATACTGTGTATAGGGGATGTACATGGGGAACTCAGGGGACATTATTACATGTTAAGTGGGCACCTAAACATTATTATAAAGAGTGGCCCTCAGTGTTGTGACCATCAAAGTTGCACATGGAGTATTATTAGATTCTAGGGACAAAATATGGAGGGCACATGCACAGGAAAATAATATTGTCTAGGGGGCCATTTTACCATCTACAGAGCACAAAGGAGGCATCATTACTTCATAAGGGGCACAGTGGTGGCATTACTATGTAGGGCACTAAGAGGAGCCGTTATTGTACCACGCAGCAGGTGCTGTAGGACACATTCTGGCTGCAGTGGCTCAGTATTGAGGTATCAGCAGAATGAGTAGTTTGTGCAGGTTGGCGATAGGTGGGGATGGGGCAGGAAATGTGAGAAGTCAGATGTGTCTTTGTTGTAATCTCTGCAAATGAGTCCTGGAGAAGTTGTCATGTCGGTCTGGGCGAGATGGAAAAGATGTGAAAAGTGAACGACTCCGCCAGAAAGAACATCATCTGTAAAGGCCCCGTCTCACATAGCGAGATCGCTAGCGAGATCGCTGCTGAGTCACAAGTTTTGTGACGCAACAGCGACCTCAGTAGCGATCTCGCTATGTGTGACACGTACCAGCGATCAGGCCCCTGCTGTGAGATCGCTGGTCGTGTCGGAATGGCCTGGACCTTTTTTTGGTCGTTGAGGTCCCGCTGACATCGCTGAATCGGTGTGTATGACAACGATCCAGCGATGTCTTCACTGGTAACCAGGGTAAACATCGGGTTACTAAGCGCAGGGCCGCGCTTAGTAACCTGATGTTTACCCTGGTTACCAAAAAAAACAAACAGTACATACTCACCATCTGATGTCCGTCAGGTCCCTTGCCGTCTGCTTCCCACACTGACTGAGCGCCGCAAAGTGAAAGTACAGCACAGCGGTGACGTCACCGCTGCGCTCTGCTCTCACTGTACGGCGGCACTCAGTCAGAGCAGGAAGCAGACGGCAAGGGACCTGACGGACATCAGATGGTGAGTATGTACTGTTTGTTTTTTTTGGTAACCAGGGTAAACATCGGGTTACTAAGCGCGGCCCTGCGCTTAGTAACCCGATGTTTACCCTGGTTACCCGGGTGCTGCAGGGGGACTTCGGCATCGTTGAAGACAGTTTCAACGATGCCGAAGTCGTTCCCCTGATCGTTGGTCGCTGGAGAGAGCTGTCTGTGTGACAGCTCCCCAGCGACCACACAGCGACTTACCAACGATCTCGGCCAGGTCGTATCGCTGGTCGTGATCGTTGGTAAATCGCTATGTGTGCCGGGGCCTTAAGTCACCATCTATAACTGTAGAGTAAACTCTATATGTTCTGCAGGACTGGAATCTACCACTGACCATGTGGCTGTAATATCAGTGCTGGTCTTTGTATAGAGATTTATTTTCAATAATGCGCATTTATCTGCTGAGGTTCCCCTATACACACTGTAGTAATAATCATGGTTAGGGGCCACAGGCGGTCACAGAAAAGGGCCCATGTGCAAGAACAATATATGGGTCATTTGCAGCACAAGAGCTCCTAAAAATGCAAAATTCAGCTTCTTTGGAGGTAGAAATGGTCCCCCTTACCTCTTGGGCCCATGTGCAGCCGCACAGGTTGCACTAATGATATGTCTGCCTATTAGGAGCCCACTCACATGTTGCGTTTCCCATGAGCTGAACCCCTAGCTTCGCCTCTGATCCTCACCCATCCCTTGTAGATTATGAGCCCTCATGGGCAGAGTCCTCTTTCCTCTTCCTCATTTTGTTTTAGATTATTGAACTTTATTTTTTTATGTATACTCCTTTTCAAATGTAAAGCGCAGTGGAATAAATGATTGTACGATAATAAATATAATAATCTTTTTTAATTTTTGTAGGGTGATAGAAAAAAGGGGTAGTAGGATTTTTGATTACAAGAAACTTTTTTGAATGTAATATATTATCCTCAAGATGCCTTATTGCTGCGGTTATTATACTGTATATTGGAATCAATTTAGGTAGAGGATCTGAAGGAGTCTTTTGATAGTAGTTTGCATCTGATATTATCCTATAAGCTTCATTACAGTAGTCGGTACAATTTTGTGTTACTATGCCACCTCCCGTATCAGCGAATCTGATGACCAAATTTTCTTTTCTGCAAAGAGAATGGAGAGCTTTCTTTCTGATGCTGAAAGGTTGTTGCTGTTTTTACGTGGTGGACCTCTATTGTCTCTGTTGGGTAGAACTTTAAAGGGAACCTGTCACCTCCAAAATCGAAGGTGAGCTAAGCCCACCAGCATCAGGGGCTTATCTACAGCATTCTGTAATGCTGTAGATAAGCCCCCGATGTATCCTGAAAAATGATAAAAAGAGGTTATATTATACTCACCCAGGGGCGGTCCCACTGCGGTCCGGTCGGCATCGCGGTCCGGAGCCTCCTATCTTCTTACGATGACATCCTCTTCTTGTATTCAGGCTGCGGCTCTGTCGCAGGCGTACTTTGTCTGCCCTGTTGAGGGCAGAGCAAAGTACTGCAGTGCGCAGGCGCCGGGCCTCTCTGACCTTATACTGGGTGAGTATAATCTAACCTTTTTCTCACCTTTCAGGATACATCGGGGGCTTATCTACAGCATTACAGAATGCTGTAGATAAGCCCCTGATGCTGGTGGGCTTAGCTCACCTTCGATTTTGGGGGTGACAGGTTCCCTTTAATTTAGTTTTCACATCCACATGCTGTTGAGTGTCGGTTTGTAAAGGGGAGGGATTGGAATGTGCCTGCTCGTTATTCATAATAAAATGTCTTTTTAGCATCATTTTTCTAGTAAATATTTCAAGATCCAAAAAGAGATCAAAGTCTTTGTGTTTCTTAGTATGGTCATTGGAAGTAATAAGTCATGTGCCAGTATTTTGCACTGGCCACACATATATTTTTTCTAAGATAAACAAGCCCAACTTTTCCAACCTTTCATTATATGAGAGACCTTGCATCCCTTGTAATAATTTAGTTGCCCACCTTTAAACTAACTCTAACTTCTGAATATCCTTTTTACAGTGTGGAGCCCACAACTGGATCCCATATTTTGGATTGCGGGATTTTATCTCTCTATTTATATCGGGATTTAGGGATTTTCTCTCTCTTTTCTACTAGTTCCTCAAGTTGTTTTTTTTTCTTTTCCCTGGTTGGGGAGAAGTCTTGGTTTATGCATCCCTTTTTGGGGATATAGCTCGAGATAAAAAAAGACACCAATTATTGTGATAAAATCATCTATGAGGCAGGATAAATTCCTCGTGTAATTGCTGAGATGAACAGAAAGCATTATTGGACAATAGACAGCAATATCTTGTAATACATGATGAAATCCATTTCTCAAACCATCTAGATGTGGTAGATTCTGGTAGGGTCCAATTGTTCCACAAAAGTGTATACAATGTGAGGCCTTCAAAACATTTTGTTTTATTTTTATTACAATTTTTGGATAGGCCCAACAGTCAATGGCCTGGATTTCCCTTAGTTTTCCCAAGCAGGTAATTAATCTGTATACTTGAGCTGACATTTCAGTGTGTCATCATTGACATCTATTCCTTGTCCCTCTCAACAACCCCTTAAAAACGTTGTCCACTACTTTATAATTGATTACCTAAAGTGCAAATTATCACCGGAGAGCTGACACCATTCAGTAGATGTTTCCACTCCTCAAGCGCAATCTTGATAGCCAGAAGTTCACAATCCCCAATAGAATAATTTTGCTCAGCTGTTGAAAACCGTTTGGAGAAAAACCCACAAGAGACAGACTTCCCTGAAAAAAAGTTATTTGCAGAAACACTGCCCCTGCACTGACAGAAGTTTAAGACAATCTAGCCAAGGAAGAGTAAGAGGGTTTTTGCAAAGACAAATTTGGATAACTTTGCAAATAAATTGTTCTCCGGAAAACATTGTAGAGCTTGTTGGACATGCTCTCTGTGGGTAGGAAGATAGGGAGAGATTATCAGGAAATCGTCCAAGTATGCAACCATGGAAACATAGTGGAGATCCTGGAAGATATAATTAATGAACTCCTGAAACATTTTGGGTGTATTACACAACCTGAAGGGCATGATGACATTTATAGTGACCAACATGGGTAATAAAGACCATTTTCCATTTTCTGCACATACGGATACGAATCAAGTTCTAAACCCCTCGGAAATCCAATTTAGAAAGGATCTTAGCTCCCCAGATTCTGTTGAAAAGTTCAGAAATCAAAGGCAAGGGATATTTGGTGATTTTGATAAGACCTTGCTATACACAGGGACAAAGAGAACCATCCTTCTTGGTTACAAAGAAGAAGCCAGCATTAGTGTGGTAGGTCTTATGGACGAATCCCTCTGCAAAATTCTCTTGGATATATTCAGACTTGGCACGAATCTCAGGAAAAGAAAGGGATAAACCAACTCTGATAGGAGAAGTGCCAGGTAGGAGATCACTGGGACAGTCATAAGGCCTCTAGGGTAGCAGGACATAATGGATGCGCAGCAAGGCAAGGTTCAAAGAGATAGTAGCAGGACTCTTAAGCGTGACCTTGGTGGAGGCAATTGTAAGACCAATGTGATAACAGTCGATAACTGTCACATGTAGACACAGCCATGGAATTCCCAGAACTGAATTCACCGATCTGGATCGCACATAGAAGGCGATCCTTGTAGTAAGAAGCTCACCAAGCCACAGCACAACTGGCAGTGTAATGAATCAAACAGGTTTAGCCAGGAGTTGTCAGTCTATGAAAACAATAATCGGGAAGATGTAACCGTATTGTAGGGAGTAGAATATGACAGTCAACATCCAGATTAATGAAGTTGTATGTGGAGCCCGAATCCAGATGGGCAGAGATGGAGAGGGACCTCTCCTGCCATGGCAAGGTAATGTCAGACATTAACCTTGTAGAACATTTACTCTCACCTAGGGTAATCTCTCCGGCAAACCCTTGGTGCTAGTTTCCCAATTTCACTGGCGAACAAATTGTCCCTTGCCACCGCAATACAGACAAACATTCTCTCTGTACCTCCGCTTCATTCCTTACAATAAAGTTTAGTGCACTGTGAGGCAGCGACCGGTGTCACAGGTAGGAGTCGCTGTTTATGCTCCCCAGGATGCGCACAGAGGTGTATTGAGGTCATGAGGGGGCATTGCAGTCACAGGTGTAGCTGTGATTCCAATGGTGAAGCAGTGATTGATGTCATAGGTAGGGGTCAATGCGTGTTCTCCCCAGGATGTGCGTGGAGGCGTATGAAGGCCATAGGAGTGCATGGCAGTCATGGGCGTAGCGGTAACTGCAATGCAGACTAGAGATAATCAAAATAAGTGTAGTCTTGGAAATGCTAGTGTCCAAGGCAGATGTAGGGAAAACCTGCTCTGGGATGTCGTGTTGTCAAACAGACTGCAGGATGGTAGTCGTGCAGTTCGTTTCATTCCAAGGTCCGGGTTTTCCTTGTGGCTGAAGGCCACAGGTTTCTTTGTTAAAAGCCCTGCAGTAAAAGGTTTGGGTGTGTCAATGCCAGTTTCACTTTCGTGTAGGTGAGAGTGAAGAGACACAGGACAGAGCGGAGCCAATAGGTCTAGCACCCACAGCGGTGTTGCCGTCCACAGTGACTGGTCTCGAAGGTGGATGTCCTGTGCTCGAAGGAGGACTAGCGTGTTTAACGGCTGCAAACAGGTGGATATGGTACCCCGTTGTAATAAAGAGGATATCAAGGACTGTGTACGGCTGTGAGCAAACAGACATTAACACGGTGGTGTAGTTGCCCATGAAAAATAGTCAGAGGAAGACTGGCGTGTTTAGTGACTGCGATCTAAAGGATATTGTGTACTGTGTAAAGGCTGTAAGAGACATAAACACGACTGTGCAGTCGCCCACGGCTACTGGTCAAAGAGAAGGCCAGCGTGTTTAGTGACTGTAAATGGAAAGGATGCCGTGTAGTATGTAGTGCGGTGAAATGGACAATAATACTATGCACTGAAATTATATGCACTTGTGTGAATTTTGGACATTTAATGCTGTGAAGAAACACATTAAAGGAGTTTGTTTGAACTTTGTGGGTCATTGCCTCATCACTGCATAAGTGTGCTACTGTGGCACTACAGTACTCAACCTGAAAAGGTTCAGAAGCTGGTGGTAGCACTTGCGGTGGCAAAGGAACCTGGAAGTTTGGAGCCAGTCTGGGAGGTCCTCTGCCATGAGGAGATGCTGAAGCTTGTTCCAAAGCTAGCTCATGGAAGTAGAAATCAATCCTGGTGGAAAGATGTATGATGGGGAGCGAGGAGGTTAAGTCTCTGCCAGGCAACTCATCCTTAATTCAAGTGGAGAGCCCCTGCAAGAAGATCACCAACAGAGTTTCTTCATTCAAAGCCAGCTCCGCCGCCAAGGTATAGAAATGCATGGCATACTGGGCCACAGGATCCGTGCTGTGCTTTGGACTCAACAGAGACAAGGCATCAGAAAAGTTATGGCCTGGAATGTAAAAAAATGCAAAGAACATCTCCAGTAACCTTTCAACACCATGGGTCTCTGGATCACCAGGCTGCAAAATAGGGTTGTCCAGACCAGGGCTTGTCCCGACAACAGCGAGATCATAAATGCTATCTTAGTCTGGTACAATGGAAAGAGGCGAGTATGGAGGGTAAAGTGGGCCTTTCATTGATTAGTCAAACCTTGGCTCTCTTTAGGGTCTCCTGCAAACCAAGACAGAAATAGAAGTTGGAGCTTAGCAGTTCCAAAAGACACTGGAACATAAGGTATATCCCTCAGAGAGACTAACTGTCCAGAAGGGGGGTGGCTGGACATGGTAAAATTTGACATAGGGGTGGACAGACCCCACAGGGGTGTGACCACCACATTGATAGCCTGCATCAACTGGTCCTGATGCTCACACTGAGAGCAGAGCTCCTCATACAACACCTGTGCAGTATTGGAATCGCTGGGTCTATAATGGGTCAGAGGGGTCAATGGCTTGAACGTACTGTAACGCTGGTGGGTATGGACCCACTGCACCATGGGCTGGACTTACCTTGGAGGGCAATGACTACCTTTTTTTTGCTAAAGCCTCTGGTGGTGATGATACGCCTGGTCCCAGTTAATCACCAGATACCACTAGTGCCAGTGCAATTCCCAGGACTTCAGAAGCTGACAAGAAGGTCAGAGCAACAAGTGAGCACATACTACAGGAGTGCAAAGACAGATATGTGGTTAGACGGTCCGAGGTTGGGGTAGCAGGACAGGATCAGTAGGCGTAGCTAAGGACAGAGGTAGATAGGTCAAGTAGGACAGGTAAACAAGCCGAGCAGCAGATTACAGGAGAATGCTATAACATGAACAGGGAACGAACAATGTTCGAGCAAAGAGTAGTGGGTGGAGCTGCTTAAAATAGGACCTGATGGCAAGGGTAGGCCAGTGAGCCAAATATCTGCAGGACATAACAGGGTTAAATTTGTGCAGAAACCGGCCACGCCCCCATAAAGCTAGATGTATACCACCTGCAGAAGCATCACTGCTGAGGAGTGCAGGAGGAAACAAACTCAGTGTCATGGCCTGCAGTGAAGAGAAACCGCACTGTGAGGGGTGCGGCGCTGAGGATACATGCTAGTTGCCACCGTGACACTCCCCTCCTGCTCTGTGACATCAATCTTCAATTAACGCTGTCAAAATTTTCCAGTCAACAACGGATCCCCCTACAAACGGCCCATACACATGTCACAGTACCTCTGGACGGCGCGTAGACTCCAGGCCCCAAAAAAACGCTGCAGAATATGCTTCTGTGCCTTTTTGGCCCACAAGTGCCCTCCTAGCATGGGTGAGCCATGTTGAGCCCACCCTACCATAGGATTTGGGCACCACCAACTGTTCTACCACATCATCCCAGACTTTATCCACCTGGTATAACAACTCCAGCCTGTTGACCACCACCCTCTCTACCATCTGGAAAGGATTTTATGTCCCAGGCTGGAGCCATTTTTTAACCAACTGCAGCAAGTCATATGCCTGAGACCTGGCAGGACGCAACTCAACAAAAGACCACTGGAATACCCGTTGAGCCCACACATAAATATTAACCCCCAGTCAGGCAAGGATCTCACCTTTCAGCTTCCCATAGTCAAGGGCATCGTCCCGACTGAGGTCTAGGTAGGCCTTCTGGGCATCTCCTGTCAGAAAGGGGGCCACCACTTCAGCTCACTGGGTTTATGGCAAGCTCTCCCACACTGCTGTGCGCTCGAAGACTGTAAGGAAGGCCTCCATGTTATCCTCAGGACCCATCTTCCTCAGCGCTGACTGGACTTTATACCGTACCTCCGAACGGATTGAGGTTGCTGGTGGGGCCGCCTCTCGCATAGCCACGATCTACTGCATTAACAAGTTATTCATCTGCTCCTGCTGCCGTTGCCGCTGCTGAGCGAGGACCAACTGTTTCAAAAGTTCCTTCATCTTGTCAGCAATTTTGAGCTGTAGCATTACTTGCTTGCTTACTGACATGCAGCACACTGTGGGGTATGCCTCAGTTGACACTGCTTGCATTTTCCAACCATATGTAGTGCAGTGGGGTGGGTGTGGTATGACAAGCAGTGACCACAGGGAAAGTTCACAGCAAAACATGTTTAATGTCAAAAACTCACAAGTGTGCAGCACTCTGTATCCTCCAGATCGCAGCCGGGAAGCGAGACAGTCCATAAATGCGTCCGGTTGCTGAGGGTGATTGCACCACCGTATCCCGCTGCGGGGTGCCTGGAGTTCACTCTGCTGGGCTCTGTGATACTCTTACACAGGCTAAGCTTTTGAAGAGAGGACTGCTCTGCTCACTACAAACTCCACACTGACCCACCCAAACCAAACCCTGCCTGCAGGGTTTTTCCTCTAAACTGGAATCTGTAACATTGAGCCACTTGTAAGATCCGGCCTGGAAGAAGCAGACCAGCCCCACTAACTTCTTGGAATCCATTTAAAAAATAAAAGCCCATACCGGGTTTTCCTGAACAAATGCCTTGGCCAAATAACTTGACCAGGTTCATGCTTACTTTTATTTTGCCATGTGACTCACAGGCATCCTGTGTGACCACAAGCCACTCCAAGGGGTCTAATACGCTTCTGAGCGCATCCTGGGGAATACATAGCGACTCTCACAAAAAACACCAGTCGCTGCCTCACACTAAGTAGTACTGTACAGCCACATATGGGGTATTGCCACGTTCAGTAGAAATCGTGGGATAAATTTTGGGGCCATTTTTACCCACTTCTTGTGTGAACAATATAAAATCTGGTTCTAATCTGGTAAAAATGTAGTTATTTTTACTTCACTGCCCAATGGAATAAAATTCTGTGACATACCTTTAGTGTCGGTATGATCACTGCACCCCTAGATGAAATCATCGGGAGGTGTAGTGTGTAAAATAGGGTCATTTATGGGGGGTTCTGTTGTTCTGGCACCTCATGGGCACTCCCTGTGGGCCATGGCACCTGCAAACCATAACAGTAAAATCTGGCGCTCCTTGCCATCTGAGCTTTACACTGTGCCTGAAAAATATTTCCAAATTACATGTAGGGTATTGTATTGGCGCCCTTAGGTAAAAATGCACCTCAGTTTGTTTTAAAAAAAATTTCCTATTAGGCCATAGAAAATTTAAAAACTTGGGGTCTAAAACATTTTAGTGGTAAAAATGTAATTTATTCTTTCTTCACCGCTCCGTGGTATAAAATTTTGTGAGGCACATGTGGTGTCAATATGATCACTGCACCCCTAGATGAATTCAATGTGGAGTGTAGTTTGTAAAATGAGTTCACATATAGGGGGTTTCTGTTGTTATAGCACCTCAGGGGCTCTGCCAATGTGACATGGCACCCTCAAACCATTTATGCAAAATCTGAACTCCAATATGGTGCTCTTCCCTTTTGAGCTTTGCACTATGCCTCAAAAGTAGTATTCCCCCACATTTGGGGTATCGGCGTACTCAGGACAAACTGAACAAATTGTATGGTGCACTTTTTCCTGCTACCCATATGAAAATGTAAAATTTAGGCCCAAAATAACATTTTTGTGGGGAAAATGTGATTTTCTTTTTATTTTCACAGTTAAACTTTATAAACTTCCGTGAAGCACCTGGGAGCTCAAGATGCTCACCACTCATCTAAATATGTTCCTTGAGGAGTCTAGTTTTCAAAATGGGGTCACTTGTGGGAGGTTTCCAAGGTTTAGGCACATCAAGGGTTCTCCAAATGGGACATGATGTCCCCTAATGATTCCAGAAAATTTTACATTCAAATTATGCTTTTTCCCTTTTGAGCCCTGCCATGAGCCCAAACAGTAGTTTTCTCCCTCACATTGGTTATCAGCGTACTCAGGAGAAATTGCACAACAAACTGAATGGTGAAATTTTTCTTTTTACGTCTCAATGTTATAAACTTCTGTGAAGCACCTCGGGGTTCAATATGCTCACCACAAATCTAGATCAGTTCCCTGAGGGGTCTAGTTTCCAAAATGGTGTCACTTGTGGGGGATTGTCACTGTTTAGTCACATCAGAGGCTCTCCAAACGCGACTTAGCATCCGCCAATTGTTCCAGCAAATTTTGCATTGAAAAAGTCAAATGGCACTCCTTCCCTTCCAAGATCTGCCATGCGCCCAAACAGTGGATTTCTTCCTCATATGTGGTATTGACATGCTCAGGAGAAATTACACAACAAATTTTCGGGATTATTTTTTTCCTGTTACCCTTGTCAAAATAAAAACATTAGATAGGAAGTAATTTTTTTGTGAAAAAGTTAAATGTTTATTTTTTCCACATTCCAAAAATTCCTGTTAAGCACCTGAAAGAGTTAATAAACTTCTTGAATGTGGTTTTGAGCAACTTGAGGCGTGCAGTTTTTAGAATGGTGTCACTTTTGGGTATTATATAGACCCCCTAAAAGGGACTTCAAATGTAATATGATCCCTAAAAAAAAGATTTTGTAAATTTTGTTTGTTGTAAAAATGAGAAATCGCTAGTCAACTTTTATCCCTTTATAACTTCCTAACCCCAAAAATGTTCTGTTCCAAAATTGAGCTGATGTAAAAAGTAGACATGTGGGGAAAACTAAATTACTTACCGGTAATTGTGTTTTATGGAGTCCACAACAGCACCCACTTGAGAGGATCCGCCCACAGGGACAGGAACCTGCAGAAAAAAAAGGGCTGTCCCCCTCCCCTCCTCAGTTGGATTACAGAGCATGAGAGGAGCCGCAAATTTTAAGACATTCTGCATAATGATTAATCAATATACATAAATATATACAGCCTTCACCAGGAGTGAATCGCATACACCCATATATTTTTTTTTACTATGAGTAACTAAGGGAGGGAAGTGAGAGGGTAATGTCATGGACTCCAAAAAACACAATTACCGGTAAGTAATTTAGTTTTTTCTTTTTACCGCGACAGCACCCACTTGAGAGACTTTCAGAGAACCATAAGCTGGGTGGGACCACCATATTCAGGACAGATCTGACCCAAAAACCAAGTCAGGGGGTGATGATAAATCAAGTCTATAGTGATTGTAAAAGGTAGATGGTGAAGACCATGTTGCTGTCTTACATATCAGATCGATCGACATGTCCGCCTTCTCAGCCCAGGAGGATGCCATAGCCCGTGCTGAATGGGCCCTTACTCCGTCTGAGGGATTTTCACCTTTCGCTGAGTAGGCCAGACAGATTGCCTCTCTGATCCATCGAGATAAAATGCTCTTTGTGACTCCAAACCCATTCCAGTGGCCCCTAAAGGACACAAACAGAGCCCTACTCTGCCTCCAGGGACGACTTCTGTCTATATAATGTAGGACAGTTCTCCTTACATCTAAAGTGTGGAATCTCTCTTCCTCAGGAGTATAAGGGTTAGAAAAAAAGGAGGGAAGAAAAATTTCCTGACTTCTGTGAAATTTGGCAACTACTTTAGGGAGATAGGAAGGGTCTGGTTTCAGCACTATCCTATCAGAAAAAACTAAAAGAAAAAGGAGGCTCTATAGATAGAGCATATATGCACTATTCTAGCTGATAATGCGACTAACAGAGCAGTTTTTAACGATAGGCATTAGTGATGACTCGGGTGGTTTACGAGTATTTGTGAGTGCTCGGAGATTTAGTTTTTGTCGACACAGCTGCATGATTTGTGGCTGCTGGACTGAGCTGAGTTGAAGGTGGCTGTAAGTGGAAAGGGCTTGGATATGTGGTTTGAAGGAGAGATCAGTGTCAAGGATTACCCCGAGGCAGCGAGCTTGTGGGACTGGGGGCAGCCGTTTACTGTAATGGATAGGTTCGTTGGGGGGGTCGCGTGAGATGGGGGAAAGATGACTAATTCTGTTTTGTCCATGTTAAGTTTTAGAAATCTAGAGGAGAAGAAGGATGAAATAGCGGACAGACATTGAGGGAATCTGGTTAGTAGGCTGGTGATATCTGGTCCAGAGAAGTAGATCTGTGTGTCATCAGCATAGAGGTGATACTGAAAGCCGTGAGATTCTGTGAGCTATCTCAGGCCAAAGGTGTAAATGGAGAAGAGCAGTGGCCCTAGGACTGAACCATGTGGGACTCTGACAGATAGGGGGTGAAGTGAGGAGGTGGTGTGTGAGTGGAAGACGCTGAATGTCCGGTCTGTTAGGTATGACGAGATCCAGGATAAGTCTGTGATGCCAAGGGATGAGAGGGTCTGTAGTAATAGGGAATGGTACACGGTGTCAAAGGCAGAGGACAGGTCCAGGAGGAGGAGAACAGAGTAGTGTCGCTTGCTCTTGGTGGTTAATAGGTCATTGGTGACCTTAGTTAGGGCAGTTTCAGTCGAGTGGTGTGACCGGAAGCCATATTGTAAGCGGTCAAAGAGGGAACAGGAAGAGAGATGGGAGGACAGTTCAAGATGGATGTGTTCCAGTAGTTTTGAGGCACAGGGGAGAAGTGATATAGGGCGATTGCTAGATACAGAGGATGGGTCAAGAGAGGGCTAGGTGTGATTGAGGCATGTTTAACATGCATCTGGGGAATAAAAGTTTAATAGCCGATTTTATAGACTCCATCTTGAAGGTGTGAAATCGAAGGAAGGTATTCAATTTCTTCAAATTAATGATGATTCTATAAGAACCATCTGGCTTGGAGACCAGGAGCAAAGGGGAATAAAATCTCCTTCCCTCCTGGTCCCCTTCTTTTGAGCACCACTACAGCTGTGCCACGATATACGTTTATATACATGTTTAGACAACAAACTCAGGACCTCCAACACAAGAGGATTCTGTTGCGCAGGGGATTTAAGTGAAGTCACTGTAAAGGAATTTGGGGGGATCTGATGAAATTCCAGCTTCAATCCAGATGATAATAGGCTCAGCATCCAGGGATAAGATGTAATCTCCCCGCATTTGTGGCAAAAGAATTTTAATCTGCCACATACAGGAGGGTCAGGGTTAACAGAATTTGTTTCCGCTTTTGGAAGAGGATCCACTAAAAAGGGCACCTTTTTGTTTGGACTCCTTAGTCCCCCAGCGATCTCTGTCTCTATAGGGCTTTCTTTTACCAAATGGCCGCTTCTTGAAAGGCCATCCCTGGCATGGAATTGCGCACAACTTAGATTTTGAATGCGTGTCACCCTTCCAGCATTATAGCCATAAGGCACGGCGAGCAGAATTTGGGAGACCAGCTGATCTAGCCACCAGGCGTAGGGGAGTCTGCAGAAGAATCAGCTAGATATGCGGTAGCTCCCCTGATCAATAGGAAAGAAGACAACAGCTTCTCTCTCCTTTCCTGATCTGTTCTTCTAGCTGATCAACCCAGACCAACATTGACTTTGCTGTACACGTGCCAGATATAGCCAGTTTAAAGGCCCCAGTACAGGATTCCCATGATCTTTGAGCAACGTCTCCACCTTTAAGTCCAGAGGGTCAGATGGAACCCCAGAGTCTTGTACGAGTAGGGCAGAACTTTTAAATTTCGAAGCCACTGCGGCGTCCACTTTGGGAACTTTAGACTAGGTTGCCAAATCTTCACCGTCAAAGGTATACTTCCTCTTGGAAGATGAAGGAAGGAATCATCGCCGCTCTTGTTTGTTCCACTCCTTCCTGACCAGATCTTTTACTGACTGGAAATGATTGTCTTTTTTTTGCGAGAGACCCGCAAACATGATCTCTGGAGTAGTAGTGGCTTCTTTTGTATCTGCCATTCCCATGGTAGTATTTCTAACCAATTTTACCAGGTTATCGATGCTTTCTATGGGAAAACAGGATCATACTTCCTCATCAGATGATGATGAATGAGCAGAACAGGTGGACCTAACCTGGTCACTATTGGAAGAGGAGCTGGAGACGGGGGTAAAACTCCTTGTTCTGGTCTTATGCCTTTTTAGGTTTGTCTGAGCGTTTTAGGGACTGGAGCTCTTCCCTTATCATTGCTGGACCTGACAGATGATTCATCCTCCAAATTTTGGCTGATACTCTTCTGACGCAGTCTTTTAGTATAGGTGTCAGGAAGGGGCTGCGAGCACAAGGCACATTCTTTGTGTTTAGACTCTTTAGCTTTCTTAGCCTAAAGGGGTACACAGAAAGAAGGGGTAATCAGCTTAGTAGGCAGAGCCATTTAACACTCACCCAGTGAAGCTTGCAATGTGGTACCAGTTCTGGAGGTGGAGGCACAGCATGAGTTGTAGTCGGCTCAGATTTGTTGCACCATCCACTCTTAGGGTATGTGTCCACGTTCAGGATTGCTTCAGGATTTGGTCAGGATTTTATGCAGGTAAAATCCTGAACAAATCTGCACCTGAGGTCACTGGCAGGTCACTTGCGTTTTTTCTGCAATGTAAGGACATGCTGTGTTCTTAAAAGACGCGCCGCATGAGCGTTTTCTCAGGTGTGCCGCATGCGTCTTTTACTGCATAGTGGAGAGGGGATTTCATGAAATCCCCTCCACTATGCTGTAACATCTGGACGCTGCATTTTTTTATGCTGCAGCTCAACGCTGCGTCAAAAACGCAGCGTTTCCTGAACGTGGAAACATACCCTTATCGGTGGAGTCGCCCTCACTGGAGCGCCCACTGCTGCTCTTGGTCTTGCTGTGGATTTGCAGTTCCACCACCTGTGAGTGCACTTTGGATTCTCCTGGAGAGGACATCCTGTGGGCACACCAGCAGCAGGACGCCGCCTGATTTTATACTGACAGACCGCCCATCCATCTCTCCATCCTGGAATACACCTACCTGGATCCCCAGAAGTGAATACTGAGCACTTCCGGGTCAGGAAAGCTAAACGTTGTACATGCGCGGCTCCACTTCATACATACCACACACGCGCAGCTGCGCTCCGTACACACACAGCTCCGCTCCATACTTCCTGTACACACGCAGCTGCGCTCTGTACACCTCATACACACACGGCTCTGCTCTGTACACCTCCTATACACATGGCTCTGCTCCGTACACCTTGTACATACACGGCTCCGTTCTGTACATCTTGTATACACGCAGCTCCATTCTGGACCCCAGGACCGAGAGTCCGTGTAAGTAAGGCTGGGTTCACATTCTGTTGGTGCAGTCCGTTCAACCCCTGCATTAAACGGACTGCACCAATGCTAGTGCCTTTTCCAAGATCACGTTATGCCATCGCGATAGCATCTGCATAGCGAAGACGGACCCGGAAACGCTGCAGCCCGTGTCCGAGGGTCTGTCACAGAATTACGGCACATCGCTAATGCCGACAATGGGAGCGCTGAAGCATCTGTTACATTGCGTTAGTGCCGCTGTGTAACGGATGCCATTGACGCAATGTGAACCTGGCCTAAGAGACCGGAAGAGACTTCTACCAAGATGTCTCAAATCTGTAAGAGAGAGAGAGCACCGCCCCCCCGGGACTGAGAGTCCATGTAAGGAAGAGGCCGGGAGAGACTTCTACCAAGGTACCCCAAATATGAAAGAGAGAGCGCCGGACCCCCGGGACTGAGAGTCCATGTAAGGAAGAGGCCGGGAGAGACTTCTACCAAAATGCCCTAAATCTGAGGCTGCCGTCACACTAGCAGTATTTGGTCAGTATTTTACATCAGTATTTGTAAGCCAAAACCAGGAGTGGGTGATAAATGCAGAAGTGGTGCATATGTTTCTATTATACTTTTCCTCTAATTGTTCCACTCCTGGTTTTGGCTTACAAATACTGATGAAAAATACTGACCAAATACTGCTAGTGTGACGGCAGCCTGAAAGAGAGAGTGCCGACCCCAGGACTGAGCCCAGGGCAGAGAAATGGTGGTGTAAGGGGAAAACTGGGTGTGCCAAGGGGAACACAATAATATACACACAGCTTCGCTCCGTATACACATGGCTCGGCTCTGTACATCTCGCACACACATGGCTCCAGTCCGTACACGCGTGGCTCCGATTCATACATGTTGTACACGCGGGGCTCCACTTCATACATCCCACACACACGGCTCCGCTCCATACATCCTGTACACACGCAGCTCTGCTTTGCTTCGTACACCTCGTACACACGGCTCTGCTCCATACACCTCGTACACACGGCTCTGCTCCATACACCTCGTACACACACGGCTCCGCTCCGTACACCTCGTACACACGGCTCTGCTCCATACACCTCGTACACACGGCTCCGCTCCGTACACACACGGCTCCGCTCCGTACACCTCATACACACACGGCTCCGCTCCGTACACCTCGTACACACACGGCTCTGCTCCGTACACCTCATACACACACGGCTCCGCTCCGTACACCTCGTACACACATGGCTCTGCTCCGTACACCTCGTACACACACGGCTCCGCTCCGTACACCTCGTACACACACGGCTCCGCTCCGTACACCTCGTACACACATGGCTCTGCTCCGTACACCTCGTACACACACGGCTCCGCTCCGTACACCCCATACACACCCGGCTCTGCTACATCCACACTGAAAACCCCTCCTGACCCCACACATAAACTTCCCCTCATCCAGCACCATGACAACCAGCACAGCAGAGTCCTGCATACACTGAGGCCCCTGATCATGTGACCCCCTGACTCCTCCCCTCCTGTGACCTCATCACAGGTCCTGTGCGCACAGAGCAGCCATATATGTGGTGTGCGGCTCTGCAGGTGGAGGTAGGTGCTGGAGGTTCCCCATTACTGGGCGGGGGCAGGGGGCAGTAACCCCTTTAGTGCTGAGACTTTTGGTGTTTTTCTGTTGCTACTGATAGATACATATGACCCCAGTATGGAAGAAAGGAAATGTATTGTTCACATAGCACAGGGCCGCTTTATTGCCCCCCCACACACAGTATAAAGTTCCCCCAGTACCACCATCCCCCCACACACATTATGATAGTACAAGTTGCCCCCACAATATGGCACCCACCTCCTAATAAATATCTCCTCCTTCCCCCACTCCTGGTACAGATACAGATGACCCCGGGACACAGCACCGACCTCCTGGATCAGTTTCCCAGGGCTGGAGATGTGGCCCCGGGGCCGGTGCTATAGATGTATGAGGGGCTGTTATCTGCGGGGGGAGCTGTACATGTAATGGAGACTGTTAAATATATTTATTTTGCACATTTATTTAATCAGGACTCTGTACCAGATGTCTCATAAAAATGTAGTGATTTATTGGATTGTCCACCAAAACGCATCATTGCAGCAAAACATAAAATAGGTGAAATAGTTACACATAGATTGTCCATATCAAAGTTTGTTCCCCATTTTTCCTGAGATTCTGAATGGTAAATGGTATCTGTCCCTGTCATAGAGTATGGTAGTAGTCATCCTTGTTAACTCACATACCAGCTGTTCAATCCATCTGGGTGAAGTCTGAAGTCCATAGAGAGAGAAGGAGAAGGCAGGTGGAGGCCCCAAGTGACAGCCCCCCTCCTAACATATATATATATATATATATATATATATATATATATATATATATATATATGTCCCATAGAGCACGTGTTCTCTCTATATGGTGTCACTCTAAGCTAAATATACAGAAATAGATTTTGTAATGTTAGCCAAACCTTCCACGAGGCTCAGTACAGAATTGAGTATAATAATAATTAATATTTAACCCCTTAATCCCATATGACGTACTATCTCGTCGAGGTGACCTGGGACTTAATTCCCAGGGACAGGATAGTATGTCATATGCAATCGGCCACGCTGACGGGGGGGAAGCGCGGCCGAGTGTCAGCTGACTATCGCAGTTGACATCCGGCACTTTGTGCCAGGAGCGGTCACGGACTGCTCCTGGCACATTAACCCCTGGCACACTGCGATCAAAGATGATCACAATGTTCCGGTGGTATAGGGAAGCATCGCGCAGGGAGGGGGCTTCCCTGAGACCCTCGGTACAAGACAATGTGCTCACCTTGTACCGTACTTCTCCTCCCTGCAGGCCCCGGAACCAAAATGGCCGCGGGGCTACTTCCGGGTCCTGCAGGGAGGTGGCTTACCAACTGCCTGCTCAGAGCAGGCGCCTGTAAGCCTGGAGCAGTGCACGTCAGATCGCTGATCTGACACAGTGCTCTGCAAAATGTAAGATCAGTGATCTGTCACTATATAGTGATGTCCCGCCCTGGGACAATGTGATAATGTAAAAAATATATATTTAATAAAAATAAAAATAATTCCTAAATAAAGAAAAAAAAAATTGTTCTCATAAATACATTTCTTTATCTAAATAAAAAAAACAATAAAAGTACACATATTTAGTATCGCTTCGTCCGTAACGACCCAGCCTATAAAACTGTCCCACTAGTTAACTCCTTCAGTGAACACCGTAAAAAAAAAAAACTAGGCAGAAAACGCTTTATTATCATACCGCCGAACAAAAAGAGAAATAACACGCGATCAAAAAGACGGATATAAATAACCATGGTACCAATGAAAACGTCATCTTGTCCCTCAAAAAACGAGCCACCATACAGCATCATCAGTGAAAAGATAAAAAAGTTATAGTCCTCAGAATAAAGCGATGCAAAATAATTATTTTTTCTATAAAAGTTTTTATCGTATAAAAGCTCCAAAACATAAAAAAATAACATAAATGAGGTATCGCTGTAATCGTACTGACACGAAGAATAAAACTGCTTTATCAATTTTACCAAACATAGAACGGTATAAACACCCCCCCCCCCAAAAAAAAAAAAAAAAAAGAAAGAAATTCATGAATAGCTGGTTTTTGGTCATTCTGCCTCACAAAAATCAGAATAAAAAGCGATCACAAAATGTCACGTGCCCGAAAATGTTGCCAATAAAAACGTCAACTCATCCCGCAAAAAACAAGACCTCACATGACTCTGTGGACCAAAATATTGAAGAATTATAGCTCTCAAAATGTGGAGATGCAAAAACTATTTTTTTGCAATAAAAAGCGTCTTTTAGTGTGTGACAGCTGCCAATCATAAAAATCCGCTAAAAAAAGCGCTATAAAAGTAAATCAAACCCCCCTTCATGACCCCCTTAGTTAAAGAAAAATAATAAAATTAAAAAAATGTATTTATTTCCATTTTACCATTAGGGTTAGGGCTATGGTTGGGGTTAGGGTTAGGGTTGGGGTTAGGGCTAGGGTTAGGGCTAAAGTTAGTGTTAGGGCTGGGGCTAAAGTTAGCTTTAGGGTTGGGGCTAAAGTTAGGTTTAGGGCTGGGGCTAAAGTTAGGGTTGGGGCTAAAGTTAGGGTTTGGATTACATTTACGGTTGGGATTAGGGTTAGGGGTGTGGTTAGGGTTATGGTTGGGATTAGGGTTAGGGGTGTTTTGGAGTTAGGGGTGTGGTTAGGGTTGGGATTAGGGGTGTGTTGGGGTTAGGGGTGTGGCTGGGGTTAGGGGTGTGTTTGGGTTAGGGTTTCAGTTACAATTGGGGGTTTTCACTGTTTAAGCACATCAGGGCTCTCCAAACGCGACATGGCGTCCGATCTCAATTCCAGCCAATTCTGCGCTGAAAAAGTAAAACAGTGCTCCTTCCCTTCCGAGCTCTCCCGTGCGCACAAACAGGGGTTTACCCCAACATATGGGGTATCAGCGTACTCAGGACACATTGGACAACAACTTTTGGGGTCCAATTTCTCTTGCTACCCTTGGGAAAATGAAATGATTTTTTCTATTCGCCACGACAGCACCCACTGAGAGAGGGGATCCGCCCCTGGGAACAGGAAACCTACAGAGAGATAAAAGGGGCGGCCCCCCCTCGCTCCTCAGTTGGTTTCCTGTTCCTAGACGGGAACCCACAGAGAAGACTCTATGGAGTTGCTATCAAGAGGAAGACCCGCCTGGACTGCCGCCTGTACGACTCTGCTGAGCGGCAGGGGCTCCAGAGCGGGTAAACAGAGACGGGGGGATGATCCTGTGGACCCCTCATCTGCTGAAGCCATCAACAGTCTCCCTGCTGGGACACTGTTGTATGAGGCCACCGATGTTGCAGAGCGGCACCTACCTCGTCCAGCCCGGGGTCCGGGGCAGGTAGGAAGATATGCTCCTGGTGGAGCTGCGGTAGGCTGGCGTCTCCCCGGGGGTTTTTTTGTTCCCCTCCTGGTCCCTCCAGAGTGAAGCTAACAGGGCTGCAGGTACAGCGCTAGAGCGTCTTCCAGCGTGTAGCAGAGACGCCGGCGCATGCGCAGTAGCAGCGGCGTCCCGGAAATGCTTGGTTCAACTTCCGGGGTCGCGGGGGCAGCCTGGGCTCGTCTATGGGCGCAGCGGTTGCCGGTAATTACTGCAAGCATCTGCGGCTGGAGAAGGAGACTGCGGGCCACACACCTGGGATAATCGCTGATCTCCTCTGTTGATCAGGTATAAAAAAAAAAAAAAAAAAGGGGAGTGCTTTCTCAGCTGTGAGGCACAGGATGTAAAAGAGTTGAAGGCTATATTTTATTCCCTGCTCCACTTTCTCCCTCAGCTGAGAGGCTCTCACACAAGGGTCTTCTCCGACAACACAACCGCAGTGGCCTATCTGAACCGTCAAGGAGGTACTCGGTCAGAAAATCTTATGGGAGTTGCTTCAGACATCATGGAGCTAGCCGAAGGTCACCTACTATCCTTGTCGGCAGTTCATATCAGAGGCATAGACAATCTTCGTGCAGACTTCCTCAGCCGCCACACTCTGCATCAGGGGGAATGGATGCTCAACAGGAAAGTGTTCAAGTTAATAACAGCCAAATGGGGTGTACCCCAGATAGACTTGTTCTCCACACGAGCAAACCGTCAGGTGAGGATGTTCGCCTCTCTATGCAGAGAGGACAATCCAGACATATTCGATGCCCTCCATATAACATGGGCATTCGACCTAGCCTATGCATTCCCTCCATGGAATCTACTGCCAGTGGTCATAAGAAAGATAAGGGAAGAAGGGGCAAGAGTTCTGCTGATAGCCCCATTCTGGCCCAAGAGGCCATGGTTTTCGTGGCTCAGAGCGATGTCAATTTCAGACCCCTGGATTCTGCCTCAGACCAAAGACCTTCTATCTCAGGGGCCGTTCCTACATCCTCAAGTGAAAGGAATGAACTTGACTGTCTGGAATTTGAGAGGCAATTACTAGAGCTTAGAGGGTTCTCTAGGGGGCTAATAAATACCCTCATGAGGAGTAGAAAGCCTTCCACTACCAGAATTTATGTTAGGATTTGGAAGAAATTTCTTGAATTCCATACTGCACAACTCTCTTCGGAAGTTCCTATATTCTCAATATTAGAATTTCTACAGAAGGGTCTGGACTTGGGACTCTCGGTTAGCACATTAAAGGTCCAAATTTCGGCTCTAGGAGCTCTATTTAATTCTGATATTGCAGGCAATAGATGGATATCTAGGTTTATTTCTGCTTGCGAGAGATCAAAACCTATTAGAGTACCACAGATTCCTCAGTGGGATCTGACGTTAGTCCTGGATGCATTGACACAAAGCCCTTTTGAGCCTCTTCAGACAGCCTCTCTGAAGCATATCTCATTAAAAACGATATTACTAGTGGCATTAGTATCTGCCAGAAGGGTGAGTGATCTCCATGCCTTATCAGTAGATCCTCCATTCCTATCAGTGACTTCTGACAGAATAGTTTTAAAAACAGATCCATGTTATCTCCCTAAGGTAGCCACTAGTTTTCATAGGTCTCAGGAGATCTTGTTACCTACCTTTTATGAGAACCACTCGACTCCAGAAGAAGCTAGGCTTCATACCCTAGACGTTAAAAGAGCTATTCTAACCTATATAGAAAGAACTAGGGACTGGAGGGAGAGTAGGTCTCTCTTTGTGTCTTTCCAGGGGAAAAACAAAGGATCCAGAGTCACAAAGTGCACACTGTCGCGCTGGATCCGGGATGCTATAATCTTGGCGTACAAATCTAAGGGAAGAGATCCTCCTCTGCATATCGGAGCACACTCCACTAGGGCCGTGTCGACTTCCTGGGCAGAAAGAGCGAACGTGCCAATACACCTTATATGTAAGGCTGCAACTTGGTCTTCGCCTAATACCTTCTATAAGCACTATAGACTAGACCTATCTGCTGCTTCTGATCTAACCTTTGGGGTTTCGGTTCTTGACTCAGTTAACCCACCCAATCTACAATCTCTGTAAATCTCTCAGTGGGTGCTGTCGTGGCGAATAGAAAATATCGGATTACGTACCGGTAATGCTCTTTTATAGAGCCCACGACAGCACCCATTCGATTCCCTCCCTTTTCTTTATTTAGTTGCACGTGGTGTCTTGTAGGGAGATGTATATAATAGAGTAAGAGGCTATGAAGTTGTAAATATGTATATATAACTGAACCTGTTGAACTAATAAGCCTGGCGGCGGTTCCTCCTTATTCTCTGTAAAACAACTGAGGAGCGAGGGGGGGCCGCCCCTTTTATCTCTCTGTAGGTTTCCTGTTCCCAGGGGCGGATCCCCTCTCTCAGTGGGTGCTGTCGTGGGCTCTATAAAAGAGCATTACCGGTACGTAATCCGATATTTTATTTTCACGGCTCTGCGTTTTAGACTGTAGTGAAACACTTGGGGGTTCAAAGCTCTCACAACACATCTAGATAAGTTCCTTAGGTGGTCTACTTTCCAAAATGGTGTCACTTGTGGGGGGTTTCAATGTTTAGGCACATCAGGGGCTCTCCAAATGCAACATGGTGTCTCATCTCAATTCCAGTCAATTTTGCATTGAAAAGTCAAACGGCGCTCCTTCCCTTCCGAGCTATGCCATGCGCCCAAACAGTGGTTTACCCACACATGTGGGGTATCAACGTACTCAGGACAAATTGTACAACAAATTTTGCGGTCCATTTTCTCCTGTTACCCTTGGTAAAATAAAACAAATTGGAGCTGAAGTAAATTTTTTGAGAAAAAAAGTAAAATGTTCATTCTTTTTAAACATTCCAAAAATTCCTGTGAAACACCTGAAGGGTTAATAAACATCTTGAATGTGGTTTTGAGCACGTTGAGGGGTGCTGTTTTTAGAATGGTGTCACACTTGGTTAGTTTCTATCATATAGACCCCTCAAAATTACTTCAAATGTGATGTGGTCCCTAAAAAAAAAAATGGTGTTGTAAAAATGAAAAATTACTGGTCAACTTTTAACCCTTATAACTCCCTAAAAAAAAAAATTTTGGTTACATAATTGTGCTGATGTAAAGTAGACATGTGGGAAATGTTACTTAGGGCTGTCCCACACGTCCAGATAATTCCGGTACCGGAATAAATCGGTACCGGAGTTATCCGTGTCCGTGTGCCTGGGAACTCACGGAGGCCATACGTGCGGCACACGTGTGCCGCCCGTATGGCGAGTGGGTACCACATGGAGCGTGTGGTACCCACTCTGCATCATGCTGAAGCCGCGATTCATATGTTCCCTGTAGCAGCGTTTGCTGCAGAGAAAATATGAATAATAGTGTTTAAAATAAAGATCTATGTGTCCGCCGCCCCCCCACCCCCTGTGCGCCCCCCACCCCCTGTGCGCCCCCCCGCTGGTCAGAAAATACTTACCCGGGTCCCCTGTCGGCTGTCGCTCCTTCCTGGTCTGGCGGCGGCTTCTAGTGTATGCGGTCACGTGGGCCCGATCATTTACAGTCATGAATATGTGGCTCCACCTCCCATAGGGGCGGAGCCGACTATTCATGATTGTAAATGATCGGCCCCACGTGACCGCATACACTAGAAGCCGCCGCCAGACCAGGAAGGAGCGACAGCCGACGGGGGACCCGGGTAAGTATTTTCTGACCAGCGGGGGGGCGCACAGGGGGTGGGGGGGCGGCGGACACATAGATCTTTACTTTAAACACTATTATTCATATTTTCTCTGCAGCAAACGCTACTGCAGGGAACATATGAATCGCGGCTTCAGCACCATGTGGGGGGGACAGCGCTTACTGTAGCGCTGTCTCCTGCACGCACACGGACCCCAGACGGAGAATGTCCGTGTGAGGTCCGTGTTTTACACGGACCCATTGACTCTATTGGGTCCGTGTAATACGTGCGCTCCCACGAACACTGACATGTCTCCGTGTTTGGCACACGGAGACACGGTCCGCAAAAAATCAATGACATCTGAACAGATGCATTGATTTTTATGGGTCTACATGTGTCAGTGTCTCCGGTACGTGAGGAAACTGTCACCTCACGTACCGGAGCCACTGACGTGTGAAACCGGCCTTATTAAGTATTTTGTGTGACATATCTCTGTGATTTAAGGGCATAAAAATTCAAAGTTGGAAAATTGCAAAATTTTCGCCAAATTTCCATTTTTTCACAAATAAACGCAGGTAATATCAAAGAAATTTTACCACTATCATGAAGCCCAATATGTCACGACTCGAGAAAACAGTGTCAGAATCACCGGGATCCATTGAAGCGTTCCAGAGTTATAACCTCATAAAGGGACAGTGGTCAGAATTGTAAAAATTGGCCCGGTCATTAACGTGCGAACCACCCTTGGGGCTTAAGGGGTTAACAGAGACAGTCTGGGGACAGATTATCCCAGAAGTAGAACTTTTTATCTTTAGTGAATGTAGCTGGTTTTGATCTTGTTTGGGTTCGCCTTATAATTTAATTACATCATTATAGGATATAGATCACGACATGTGTTGGTGGGAGTACTGTGCCAAAAAGCCTATGAGTTTAAAAAAAAACAACACTTTTTTTTTACTCTGTACTTGTGTCTGTAGGACCACTGTGCCAAAAAGCACTATTTTTTTCTTTAAACTGTAAAACCCAACATACAAGGATAAAAAAAAAATTGACGCTTTTCTTAATCATAGCATAGTACTGAAATGGCAATGGTCCTGTTTTAAACTAAACACAGCCAATCATAAAGAGGCTGAAATTTTGTGTAATTAGCAGGTGTGCAGGAGTAGGGAACATGTCGTGAAGAGCAAGAAGTAACCAATCAATACGTATATAATAGTGATCTATCCACTTGTTCATACATATGAAGTATGCCACGCTCGGGTGGTCTCCGAGTATTTGCTAGTGCTCGGAGATTTAGTTTTCGTCACTGCAGCTGCATGATTTGCGGCTGCTAGACAGGCTGAATACATGTGAGGAATGCCTGTTTGTTAGGGAATTCCCACATGTATTCAGGCTGTCCAGCTCGCTCATCACTAATAAAAACCCTTCAGAAGGTCAGTCCCGGTTCAGTGTTTCAGCTGGGGGGGGGGAGGACACCCTGTATCTCTCTTTCTGCGAAACTCACTCAGCAAGAGCAGTGCCTCCAGGCTCAAACCAGAGTGCAGGCTCCTGACATTAACCCCTTCCTGACATCCGACGTACTATCCCGTCGAGGTGGGGTGGGCCCGTATGACCGCCGACGGGATAGTACGTCATAGCCGATCGGCCGCGCTCACGGGGGGAGCGCGGCCGATCGCGGCCGGGTGTCGGCTGCATATCGCAGCTGACATCCGGCACTATGTGCCAGGAGCGGTCACGGACCGCCCCCGGCACATTAACCCCCGGCACACCGCGATCAAACATGATCGCGATGTGCCGGCGATGCAGGGAAGCATCGCGCAGGGAGAGGGCTCCCTGCGGGCTTCCCTGAGCCCCCCGCAGCAACGCGATGTGATCGCGTTGCTGCGAGGGTCTTACCTCCCTCCCTGCCTGCTCCAGACCCGGATCCAAGATGGCCGCGGATCCGGGTCCTGCAGGGAGGGAGGTGGCTTCACAGACGCCTGCTTAGAGCAGGCACTGTGAAGCAGCCTGCACTTCTCTCAGATCGGTGATCTGTCAGAGTGCTATGCAAACTGGCAGATCACCGATCTGTATTGTCCCCCCCTGGGGCAAAGTAAAAAAGTAAAAAAAAAAATTTCCAAATGTGTAAAAAAAAAATAAAAAAAAATATTCCAAAATAATGAAAAAAAAAAAAAAAATATTATTCCCATAAATACATTTCTTTATCTAAATATAAAAAAAAAACAATAAAAGTACACATATTTAGTATCGCCACGTCCGTAACGACCCAACCTATAAAACTGCCCCACTAGTTAACCCCTTCAGTAAACACCGTAAGAAAAAAAAAAAAAAAATGAGGCAAAAAACAACGCTTTATTACCATACTGCCGAACAAAAAGTGGAATAACACGCGATCAAAAAGACTGATATAAATATCCATGGTACCGCTGAAAACGTCATCTTGTCCCGCAAAAAACAAGCCGCCATACAGCATCATCAGCAAAAAAATAAAAAAGTTATAGTCCTGAGAATAAAGCGATACCAAAATAATTATTTTTTCTATAAAATAGTTTTTATCGTATAAAAGCGCCAAAACATAAAAAAAATGATATAAATGAGATATCGCTGTAATCATACTGACCCGACGAATAAAACTGCTTTATCAATTTTACCAAACCCGGAACGGTATAAACGCCTCTCCCAAAAGAAATTCATGAATAGCAGGTTTTTGGTCATTCTGCCTCACAAAAATCGGAATAAAAAGCGATCAAAAATGGTCACGTGTCCGAAAATGTTACCAATAAAAACGTCAACTCGTCCCGCAAAAAACAAGACCTCACATGACTCTGTGGAGCAAATGTGGAAAAATTATAGGTCTCAAAATGTGGAGACGCAAAAACTTTTTTGCTATAAAAAGCGTCGCTGGTTTCACACTTCCGTTTTTGTCTGCAGCGTTTTTTGCACAAAAAAACGCATGCGTTTTTTCCCTATATTTAACATTGAAAACGCATGCGGTTTTTTTGTACGCGTTTGGTCGCGTTTTCAAACGCATGCGGTTTTTTTCTGCATGCGTTCATTTTCAGAAATACAACCTGCAGTATTTTCTTGCGTTTTTAAGCACATGCGTTTGTTTGCGTTAAAAACGCATGCATTTTTATCGAAAAAAAACAGAAAACACACTGAAAAGCCACCCACCACCATCAAGGTGATAAAGGGATCCAAACCCTAACCCTAACTCTACCCCTAACCTCACCCCTAATCGTTTAATGAACATTTTCTGACAGTCATAGTGCCACGTATTTCAGTGCCATGTATTTCAGTGCCACGTATTTCAGTGCCACGTATTTCAGTGCCATGTATTTCAGTGCCACGTATCACGTATTTCAGTGCCACGTGTTTCAGTGCCACGTATTTCAGTGCCACGTATCACGTATTTCAGTGCCACATATTTTAGTACCACGTATTTCAGTTGCACGTATTTCAGTGCCACGTATTTCAGTGCCACGTATTTCAGTGCCACGTATCACGTATTTCAGTGCCACGTGTTTCAGTGCCACGTATTTAAGTGCCACGTATCACATATTTCAGTGCCACGTATTTAAGTGCCACGTATTTAAGTGCCACGTATTTAAGTGCCACGTATTTCAGTGCCACGTATTTCAGTGCCACGTATTTAAGTGCCACGTATCACATATTTCAGTGCCACGTATTTCAGTGCCACGTATTTCAGTGCCACGTATTTCAGTGCCACGTATTTCAGTGCCACGTATTTCAGTGCCACATATCACATATTTCAGTGCCACTTATTTAAGTGCCACGTATTTCAGTGCCACGTATTTCAGTGCCACGTATTTCAGTGCCACGTATTTCAGTGCCACGTGTTTCAGTGCCACGTATTTAAGTGCCACGTATCACGTATTTCAGTGCCACGTATTTCAGTGCCACGTATTTCAGTGCCACGTATTTCAGTGCCACGTATTTCAGTGCCACGTATTTCAGTCACGTTTAGGGTTAGGGTTAGGGGTAGGGGTAGGGTTAGGGCTAGGGTTGGAGGTAAAGTTAGGGTTGGGGCTAAAGTTAGGGTTGGGGCTAAAGTTAGGGTTAGGGTTTGGATTACATTTACGTTTGGATTAGGGTTGGGATTAGAATTATGGGTGTGTCAGGGCTAGGGGTGTGATTAGGGTTAGGGGTGTGTTTGGGTTAGGGTTTCAGGTAGAATTGGGGGGTTTCCACTGTCCAGGCACATCAGGGGCTCTCCAAGCGCGACATGGCGTCCAATCTCAATTCCAGCCAATTCTGCGTTGAAAAAGTAAAACAGTGCTCCTTCCCTTCCGAGCTCTCCCGTGCGCCCAAAAAGGGGTTTACCCCAACATATGTGTTATCAGCGTACTCGGGACAAATTGAACAACAACTTCTGGGGTCCAAGTTCTCTTGTTATCCTTAGGAAAATAAAAATTTGGGGGGCTAAAAATCATTTTTGTGGGAAAAAAAGATGTTTTATTTTCACGGCTCTGCATTATAAACTGTAGTGAAACACTTGGGGGTTCAAAGTTCTCACAACACATCTAGATAAGTTCCTTGGGAGGTCTAGTTTCCAATATGGGGTCACTTGTGGGGGGTTTGTACTGTTTGGGTACATCAGGGGCTCTGCAAATGCAACGTGACGCCTGCAGACCAATCCATTTAAGGCTGCATTCCAAATGGCGCTCCTTCCCTTCCGAGCTCTGTCATGCGCCCAAACAGTGGTTCCCCCCCACATATGGGGTATCAGCGTACTCAGGACAAATTGGAAAACAAATTTTGGGGTCCAATTTATTCTGTTACCCTTGTAAAAATACAAAGCTGGGGGCTAAAAAATCATTTTTGAGAAAAAAAAAATATATATTTTCACGGCTCTGCGTTATAATCTGTAGTGAAACACTTGGGGGTTCAAAGCTCTCAAAACACATCTAGATAAGTTCCTTAGGGGGTCTACTTTCCAAAATGGTGTCACTTGTAGGGAGTTTCAATGTTTAGGCACATCAGGGGCTCTCCAAACGCAACATGGCGTCCCATCTCAATTCCAGTCAATTTTGCATTGAAAAGTCAAATGGCGCTCCTTCCCTTCCAAGCTCTGCCATGCGCCCAAACAATGGTTTACACCCACATATGGGGTATCAGCGTACTCAGGACAAATTGCACAACATTTTTTGGGGTCCAATTTGTTCTCTTACCCTTGGTAAAATAAAAAATTGGGGGCGAAAAGATCATTTTTGTGAAAAAATATGATTTTTTATTTTTACGGCTCTGCATTATAAACTTCTGTGAAGCACTTGGTGGGTCAAAGTGCTCACCACACATCTAGATAAGTTCCTTAGGGGGTCTACTTTCCAAAATGGTGTCACTTGTAGGGAGTTTCAATGTTTAGGCACATCAGGGGCTCTCCAAACGCAACATGGCGTCCCATCTCAATTCCAGTCAATTTTGCATTGAAAAGTCAAATGGCGCTCCTTCCCTTCCAAGCTCTGCCATGCGCCCAAACAATGGTTTACACCCACATATGGGGTATCAGCGTACTCAGGACAAATTGCACAACATTTTTTGGGGTCCAATTTGTTCTCTTACCCTTGGTAAAATAAAAAATTGGGGGCGAAAAGATCATTTTTGTGAAAAAATATGATTTTTTATTTTTACGGCTCTGCATTATAAACTTCTGTGAAGCACTTGGTGGGTCAAAGTGCTCACCACACATCTAGATAAGTTCCTTAGGGGGTCTACTTTCCAAAATGGTGTCACTTGTAGGGAGTTTCAATGTTTAGGCACATCAGGGGCTCTCCAAACGCAACATGGCGTCCCATCTCAATTCCAGTCAATTTTGCATTGAAAAGTCAAATGGCGCTCCTTCCCTTCCAAGCTCTGCCATGCGCCCAAACAATGGTTTACACCCACATATGGGGTATCAGCGTACTCAGGACAAATTGCACAACATTTTTTGGGGTCCAATTTGTTCTCTTACCCTTGGTAAAATAAAAAATTGGGGGCGAAAAGATCATTTTTGTGAAAAAATATGATTTTTTATTTTTACGGCTCTGCATTATAAACTTCTGTGAAGCACTTGGTGGGTCAAAGTGCTCACCACACATCTAGATAAGTTCCTTAGGGGGTCTACTTTCCAAAATGGTGTCACTTGTAGGGAGTTTCAATGTTTAGGCACATCAGGGGCTCTCCAAACGCAACATGGCGTCCCATCTCAATTCCAGTCAATTTTGCATTGAAAAGTCAAATGGCGCTCCTTCCCTTCCAAGCTCTGCCATGCGCCCAAACAATGGTTTACACCCACATATGGGGTATCAGCGTACTCAGGACAAATTGCACAACATTTTTTGGGGTCCAATTTGTTCTCTTACCCTTGGTAAAATAAAAAATTGGGGGCGAAAAGATCATTTTTGTGAAAAAATATGATTTTTTATTTTTACGGCTCTGCATTATAAACTTCTGTGAAGCACTTGGTGGGTCAAAGTGCTCACCACACATCTAGATAAGTTCCTTAGGGGGTCTACTTTCCAAAATGGTGTCACTTGTAGGGAGTTTCAATGTTTAGGCACATCAGGGGCTCTCCAAACGCAACATGGCGTCCCATCTCAATTCCAGTCAATTTTGCATTGAAAAGTCAAATGGCGCTCCTTCCCTTCCAAGCTCTGCCATGCGCCTAAACAATGGTTTACACCCACATATGGGGTATCATCGTACTCAGGACAAATTGTACAACAACTTTGGGGGTCCATTTTCTCCTGTTACCCTTGGTAAAATAAAACAAATTGGAGCTGAAATAAATTTTGTGTGAAAAAAAGTTAAATGTTCATTTTTATTTAAACATTCCAAAAATTCCTGTGAAACACCTGAAGGGTTAATAAACTTCTTGAATGTGGTTTTGAGCACCTTGAGGGGTGCAGTTTTTAGAATGGTGTCACACTTGAGTATTTTCTATCATATAGACCCCTCAAAATGACTTCAAATGAGATGTGGTCCCTAAAAAAAAATGGTGTTGTAAAAATGAGAAATTGCTGGTCAACTTTTAACCCTTATAACTCCGTCACAAAAAAAAATTTTGGTTCCAAAATTGTACTGATGTAAAGTAGACATGTGGGAAATGTTACTTATTAAGTATTTTGCGTGACATATGTCTGTGATTTAAGGGCACAAAAATTCAAAGTTGGAAAATTGCAAAATTTTCAAAATTTTCGCCAAATTTCCATTTTTTTCACAAATAAACGCAAGTTATATCGAATAAATTTTACCTTTAACATGAAGTACAATATGTCACGAGAAAACAATGTCAGAATCGCCAAGATCCGTCAAAGCGTTCCAGAGTTATAGCCTCATAAAGGGACAGTGGTCAGAATTGTAAAAATTGGCCCGGTCATTAACGTGCAAACCACCCTTGGGGGTGAAGGGGTTAAAGTCAGTCTCCTGGTCTTCTCATCCAAGATGGCAGGCTGAGCAAAGCTGTAAACACATCCAGAGTGGTGACTTACTCTGCCAACTTAGTTTTGACCCACTTTTAGTAATGGAAAACCTGTAAAATGTAATTTTAGCGCAGTAGGTGTGCACACATTCGTGCTCTCTGCTTGGTGACCAGGCCACGCCCATCATCTGAATAACGTTAATTGGAAATTTATATGTAAACCCCTGATGTATGTGCTCAGCATAGAGCGCAGGATCCAAAACCTTTTGTAAAATGTTTCCAATAAAAGCTTCATCTCAATCCACAAAAAAGCAAGTCTCCACTCAGGTCCGTCATCTGTTAAGGGAAATGTAGAGGGCTTCCATGTTACTGTAAGTACAAAGGCTCTGGAAAAAAAGTGAAATGGCTCCTTGCACCCCAGGAGAAATCCAGCTAATTCTGCACTCCGAAATCCAAATGCTCAACCTCCCTTCTGAGCCCCAGTGTGCCTAAACCACTTTTAGTGTCCACATCTTTGCCATTTCTCTAGCAATGGCAACTCACCTCATTTACAGGTGTGTGCCTCCAGAAACATGAGCTCGGCACTTCCACATACTGGTCACTACAACTTTCTGGGCACTACAATGGCATTTTGCAATTTTCACTCATCAACATCCACTGCTGCTTGTTTCTGGAAAAAGCCCATCGAGTCAAAATCGTCACTACACCTGTAGATAAATTCCCAAAATTTCCATTTTCTCTTGCTATCCTTGTGAAAAAGGAAAAAATTGGGGTTAAAACAACATTTTGTGTGAAAGATATTTTTTGTTCATTTTTACAGATCAACATTGTAAAATTTTGTGAAGCACTTATGGGTTTAAGGAGCTAACCACGTGTGTAGATAAATTCATTGAGGGGTCCAGTTTTCAAAATGGGGTCATTAATGGGGGATTCCACTGTTTCGGCACATTGTAGGCACTCCAAATGAGACATTACACCAGAAGGCCATTCCATCAAAGTCTGCATTTCAAAACGTCACTCCTTCCTTTCTAAGCACTGCCATGCGCCAAAACAGTAGTTTTCTCCCACATATGGGGTTTCTGCGTATTGAGGAGAAATTGCCCAACTAATTATGGATTCCATTTTCTCCTGTTACCCTTGTGAAAATGCAAAATTTGGGGCTTTTTGTGGGAAAAATGTTATTCATTTATTTTCACGACTCAACATTATAAACTTCTGTGAAGCACAGAGCGCAGGATAAATGTGATCCAAAACCTTATGTAAAATGTTTCCAATAAAAGCTTCAACTCAATCCACAAAAAAAGCAAGTCTCCACTCAGGTCCGTCATCTGTTAAGGGAAATGTAGAGGGCATCCATGTTACTGTTAGTACAAAGGCTCTGGAAAAAGTGAAATGGAGGTATGTTTTCTCCCCGACTCAACCGCCTCGCAGCCGTCCATCATCCCCCAGTCTTTCTTCCGGGCGCCGCCTCCTCTCTTTGTCATGACGTCACTGGCGTCTTTGTGTAGCAGAGGCCCCAGATCCCACCCCGCAGTGTGTTATGATGTATTCACGCTGCGGGGATGGGAATCTAGTGCCTGCACAGTAGAGCGGGTCACTGTGCTGCATTGAAGATAGTGCTGATGTCTCGCTAGATTTGTTAAGTCTCGCGAGACTTCGGCACTATCTTCAATGGAGTATGGTGACCCGCTCCACTGCGCAGGTGCCAGATTCCCAGCCCCGCAGTGTTCATCAGTGTTTGATAAGTTTCATCAGTTATTTGATGTAATAATTTTTTGATGAACTTAACTACTATATATACACTTCTTTTCTCTTTAGTTTTTTCAGCAGTTTATTTATGCGTGTGGTCAGTGATCCCCCAAATATTTGATGTGCCCTCAAGTTTCTTTGATAATACTGCATCGGGGAGAAGGTGACACCATGCTGGGGCACTGGCAATAGCACTATACTGGTATACATGGCCCCATCCATATCCTGGTGTACATGGCTTCTGATCCTGGTATACATGGCCACCATATCCCCTTCCTAGTATAAATGGTCCCCATTCCCATCCTGGTATATATGGCCCCCATTCCCATCCTGGTATATATGGCCCCCATTCCCATCCTGGTATATATGGCCCCCATTCCCATCCTGGTATATATGGCCCCCATTCCCATCCTGGTATATATGGCCCCCATTCCCATCCTGGTATATATGGCCCCCAGCCCATCCTGGTATATATGACCCCCATTCCCATTCTGGTATTGTGGCCTCCATTCCCATCCTGGTATATATGGCCCCCAGCTCAGCCTGGTATATATGGCCCCAGCCCATCCTGGAATATATGGCCCCCATTCCCATCCTGGTGTATATGGCCTCCATTCCCATCCTGGTATATATGGCCCCCATTCCAATCCTGGTATATGTGGCCCCCATCCCGGTATATGTGGCCCCCATCCCTATCCTGGTATATATGGCCCCCATCCCCATCCTGGTATATATGGCCCCCATCCCCATCCTGGTATATATGACCCCCCCCAATATTAATCCTAGTATACATGGCCCCCATCCCAATCCTGGTATACATGTCCCCCATCCTGGTATATATGGCCCCCATCACACCGCACACAAAAATAAACAATTCTACCCCCCTACCCTTTGCTGCCTCGCAGTTCGGCATCCTGTTCTGATGCCAGCTGCTGATTTCAGCATTTAAGCAGCGCATGATGTCACTGCAATGCGCCCCCACACGCTGAAGTCAGCTGCCAGAATTTTGACTGCTTCCCACGCCCGGGATTATGGGAGTTAGGAGCAGTGAATATTTTTTCTCTTTAATAGCAAGCACACATGGTAGCCGCCGCCACCTCTCAGCTCCGGCTTCAGTCATAGAGGTTGGAGGGCACGGGGAGCCGTGAATATTCATTCTCTTAACAGCGGGCACGCATGTTAGCTGCAGCCACCAGCTCCTGCTTCCTGTGATCCGCTCCTCCCCCGCCGCTGCATCTTCACCCCTCCCACACACCCGGATTATAAGGTACATATGGACTATAAGATGCACCCCCCATTTCCCTCAAACTTTTGGAGGAACAAAGTGTATATTATAGTCTGAAAAATACGGTAATGTATTGTCCAGTTCACAGAGCTTGGAGCTTTCCTTACTCTGTACAGGACTCTAGGTCTGTTTTTGGTAACACCCGTAACACAGTTTAATTTTTTTTTTCACTGCTAGAAACTGCAATTACACAACAAAAGTTGAAAATACGGTATATATTCTGACATATCTGTTTCTACCTAAAACCAAATGTAGTATATTTCCTTATAATTTATTCATACGTTTTAAGCTGTGTGAATATAACACCAGTAATTATGGGATGGCCCTTAGGGAATTCTAACCTGAAAATCCCAGAAAAACATCATATCCAGAATAAAAAAAAACCCATAAAATTGTACATGTCCGCGGAGTTTCTATAAAGAGCTTTTATAAATGCCTCAAACTTTTGTGTGTATTAGATATGAGATCTAGCAAAATAAATGATTACAGCTCGGGAAAGACAGTAATCATTCTGTAGCATAGCGCCTACTACGCACTCGGGCACGGTTTTCTTATAAAACACAGTCTCTTAGGTTTATTTCACATCAGCAAAACCACATCCACAGGAACTTAGTAACAGCTTGAACACCATCTGGACATATTTAACTTCACCACAGTTCGTCTCTGACCCCGGTCAGCATAACACACGGACCCCTGTCCGTTACCCGTTGGCGACCTTCACGGGTTCCTGGACACCTCTTGGCCTCAGAGGTGCCCCATACACAATGTCTCTCTCTTCTAACCCGGTTAGTATAACACAGATCCCTTTCCGTTACCTGTTGGTGCCGCACAGGTTTCTTGGATACCTCTCCTCCACAGAGGTATCCTTCAGACGTTTCTCACTCTGACCCCGGTCAGTACAACACAGATCTCCATCCGTTCCACTAACTGGCATGTGCTAGTTCCAGAGCCCTGCCATGTGCTCTTCAGGAATCCTATTCTCCAGGACTTCCAACACAGGCTTCCAGGACCTTCCAGCATAGACCATTCAGGTTCACACTCCAAGACCATGTGACCAGCCCTCAGTCACATTATATAGTACTAACCACTCCCACAGGTGGGAGTGTGGCTAGTTTGTCCCGCCCATCTCACACAACTAGCCTAGTAAGTCTCCCTTTCAACTATACAAACTCTTGAGGGACTACAGGTCCCAGAACAACAACATTGCAACAGACTTACCACACAGACTCCCTCTGCGACACATATCGGCCATTCACAACACTGCCAGTCACTGTTTCACCACGATTATAATGACAAATATGCCTCCATGCATATCCCAAGGAGCACACACAGCGCCCCCTAGCTGCCACAGGGGTCACTACACCACAATTCATATAGATGGCCGTTGGTGATGTCAGTGACGGACTCTGGCCACATATGTTTCTAGAGCCGTAGTAGAAGATGAAGATGTCGTCCTCATCATGAAGTAGTTATTTCTCATGTCACGTGTAATGAATATCTCCTGCAGTATTGCTAATGCCGATTCCAGTGTCAGTAAATGAGACGAGAATTAGCGTTATGGGCAAAGAGTCTATGAGAAACGTATTCAGCTGCCGACTCCGAGGAAGAAACTGCTTGTTGTGTGTGGTCTAAAATGTATAGGATTTATTTTTACATGGGATTCTTTATGATGTTGCATCTGTTCATCTTCTCATTCAGATTCCTACAATATCAGTTCCTCTCAGTGGAGATCTTCTGTATAAGTGGATTTTTCAGATTTATCCATCAAGGATGAATATGGACAAGGACAAGATGGTGGAGAGGATATTACACCTCACCCTAGAGATCCTCTACCGGCTTACAGGAGAGGTGAGAGATTCTGATGACGTCACATTACATCATTCTTATCTATGGGAATAACAGATGGACAGAACTGGAGAGGTGAGGACTCTGGAAATGTCTGTAGTGAGATTTATTAATGTGTCTCTCCATAACCAGGATTACACAGTAGTGAAGAAGACCTCTAGTGAGCATTCTCAGCCCCCTGTGTCTGAGGGATGCGGAAGACCCCTGTCCCCAATCACAGGGTCTGCACCTCACACCGTGATATATGAGGACTTCAATGGCCAGAAGATCCTAGAACTCGCCTACAAGATGATTGAGCTGCTGACTGGAGAGGTGAACACTGGTGGGAATGCTGGGACATTATACAGTAACACTATGAAGAGATCGGGGTGATGACGGCATCATTGTATTTATCAGGTTCCTATAAGGTGTCAAGATGTCTGCGTCTATTTCTCCATGGAGGAGTGGAAGTATTTAGAAGGACACAAAGATCTGTACAATGATGCCATGATGGATGATCCCCAGCCCCTCTCATCACCAGGTAAATAGAGACGAAATACAAACCGCCTGTAGATATCTGTAAATGAAGAATGATTTCAGTCCCTGTATGTGTTTTCTCCAGTTCTATCCAGTAAGAGGACAACACCAGAGAGATGTCCCCATCCTCTTCTTCCACAGGACTGTAAACAAGAAGAACCCAATGTTCCTCAGGATCATCAGGTAGATGGAGAAAAGGTTCATGAAATCTACACTATGATGTTTAGATGGCTGTTACGGTCTTGTTCTCAGTCTTGCTTTATCCACCAGTATTGTATGTTTTATACTTGTTTAATGAAAACGGTGGAGAAGGCAGGATTAGAGCGCATCATAGATGAGACTTCTACATCTGTCTGTGACTTTTACAATATTTATTTCAGGGTGAAGATCTGTCCCATATTAATATTATAGAGGTATATGTGAGGGGTGATGAGCGGTGTAAAGAGGAGATTCCTACATATGACTACCCAGGTGAGTAGTAACCATTAAATGCAGAGAAGTCACAGATTCTTCATAGTCACTGGCTGTTATGATAATGGTGAAGCACGGTTGCAATCCAATGGCCAGAGGAGCACGAGCGGACAACAGCAAGCGGTAGTTCCAGTTCTTGGAATTAGCACTAGGAATCATAGGAATAAGAGAGGGGAGGAGTGGGAACAGTCTGGAAAAGCCACATTCAGTATTTGTAAGCCAAAACCAGGAGTGAGTGAAAAATTCAGAAGTGGTGACATGTTTACATCATACTTGTCACGGTGCGACTTGACCCAATGGATGATCGGTTAGCTAACGGCATAATACACATACAACGGGGATTGTGTAGGTGAGAGGAAGGCCCTACCTGTAGGGAATGAGGAATGGTCACCACCTGAGCTCAAACCTGAGCCTGTCCCTGCACTCCCCTAATGCCCTATGCGGGTCCTTCCCCCCCACTGCCGTCAGGATATTTCGTCCCTAGTAGTCACCTATTACTGCCCTGGCTAGTGCAGTGGCCTGCAAGGAGCACTACCCTCACTTCTGCAGATAATACACACATGGGGAAGTGACAAACACCAAAGGGACAAGGTAACAAAAACACCACACTTAGCTTATGTACACCGCTGCTAAGCTCCACACCGCAGAAAACAACAGCAACTAGACTACAAACAGCAGACGTAGCTGACAACAGAGCGCTGCTCCTGTTAGGCTGGTCTCCAGAAAGGAACTGTATCACCAACAGTCAGCTGATGCATCAGGTGCCCTTTTAAAGTATGTTGGGAGTGTTCACCACCTGCATCAGCTGGCCCAGCAGCACTGCAGTAACATCAGATTGCCAGCTTAATGCTGAACATATGAACATGGACCAAGACAATTCTCAGGAGCTGGAGACTGAAACTAGACTAAAGGCTAGATACAATACTCAAGCAATGAGTGAGAGTTCCATGAGGCTATAAGTAGGTACAAAAACTAAATAAGATGGCTTCCACAGGTTCAAGATCGGCCATCTTACACTGTGTTCCAAATTATTATGCAAATTGGATTTAAGTGTCATAAAGATTTAATTGTTTTGTTTTTCAAATAAACTTGTGGATGGTATTGTGTCTCAGGGCTCAATGGATCACTGAAATCAATCTTAAACACATGTGATAATTAGTTTTCCAGGTGATTCTAATTAAAGGAAAACTCAAAAATGATGTTCCACATTATTATGCAGGTCACAGGTTTCAAGCGATATGGGATATAAAAGGGATCTCTCTGCTGCTGAAAAGCGTTAAATAGTGCAATGCCTTGGACAAGGTATGAAAAAATTAGATCTTTCACGAAAACTTAAGAGTGATCATCATACTCTGATGAGATTTGTGACTGAAACAGAGCACAGACAGAGTTCATGCAAATAAAGGCATAATGAGGAAGTTTTCTGCCAGACAAAGTCATTGGATTAAGAGAGCAGCTGCCAAAATACCATTACAAAGCAGAAAACAGTTATTTGAAGCTGCTGGTGCGTCTGGAGTCCCTCGAACCTCAAGGTGTAGGATCCTTCAAAGGCTTGCTGTGGTGCATAAACCTACTATTCGGCCACTCCTAAACAGTGTTCACAAGCAGAAACGGTTGCAGTGGGCCCAGTCATACATGAAGATTAATTTTCAAACAGTCTTGTTTACTGATGAGTGTCGAGCAACCCTGGACGGTCCAGATGGATGGAGTAGCAGATGGTCGGTGGATGGCCACCATGTCCCAACAAGGCTGCGACGTCAGCAAGGAGGTGGAGGAGTCATGTTTTGGGCTGGAATCATGGGGAACCAGCTGGTAGGGCCCTTTAAGGTTCCTGAAGGTGTGAAAATGACCTCAGCAAAGTAAATAGAGTTTCTGACTGACAACTTTCTTCCATGGTCTATAAAGCAGAAACGTGCCTTCAGGAGCAAAATCATCTTCATGCATGACAATGCACCATCTCATGCTGCAAAGAATACCTCTGAGTCATTGGCTGCTATGGGCATAAAAGGAGATAAACTCATGGTGTGGCCACCATCTTCCTCTGACCTCAGCCCTATAGAGAACCTTTGGAGTATCATCAAACAAAAGATCTATGATGGTGGGAGGCCGTTCACATCAAAACAGCAGCTCTGGGAGGTTATTCTGGCTTCATGCAAAGAAATACAAGCAGAAACTCTCCAAAAACTCACAAGTTCAATGGATGCAAGAATTGTGAAGATGATATCAAAGAAAGGTTCCTATGGTAACATGTAACTTGGCCTGTTAGGATGTTTTGGCGTTACATAGCTTTTTTGTTCAGTGAATGTGACCTCCTAATGCTGCAAATTCCACAAATGAGCATTTTCAGTTCTTTAAAACATATCAAATGTTTAGAAATTCTACTGTGCCTAATAATTTGGAACAGTGCATTTTGAGTTTTTATTCATTTTGGAGATTATACTGTTATCATTGGGAGGTTTCTTCAATAAAATTCGATGTATACTCTTAACGGGTGATGACTTTTATTAGACTGACTGTCATTTGCACCGACCATTTAGAAAAATCCGAGAAAAATGTCATTTGCATAATAATTTGGAACATAGTGAAGTGAAAGGTGATTGCAGAAACACAATAAAAGCCTCTAGTTTAAGGCCATGTTCACACAGTGCGTTTTTTATCGCGGAACCGCAGCGGTTTTGCCGCTGCGGTTCCGCAGCTTTTTTCCATGCAGGGTACAGTACAATGTACCCTATGGAAAACAGGAACCACTGTGCACATGATCCTGAATTAAAAAAAAAAAGCCGCGCTGAATAGCTGCGGGAAAAAAGAAGGAGCATGTCACTTCTTTGTCCGAAACAGCAGCGGTTCTGCACCCATAGACCTCCATTGTGAGGTCAAACCCGCAGTAAAACCCGCAGATCAAAAATATATCTGCGGGTTTTATTGCGGTTTGTGGTGCAGAACCGCTGCAGCAGGAAGTGCAGGGAAGCGGCCGGAAGTGCGTGGGCGGAAGTGCTTGGGCGGAGAGACATGGAGGCATACCGTCGCATGGGGATCGTGTCGGCCGTTTGATTGATTTGGTATGTGTGTGTGTGTGTGTGTGTGTATGTATGTGTGTGTGTCTGTGTGTGCGTGTGTGTGTGCGTGTCCCCATGCGACGCTAGTGCCACCATTGTGCTAAGTCGCCGTATGGGACTACTACTCCCATCCGGTATTAGGATGGGAGAGTTGTCCCTGTGTCCGGCGACTTAGCACAGTTGTAAAGTTACACAAAACACACACAATACACATACATGACACACAGTACAGTACATACAACATATAACACAGAGTATATACTCACCAACAGCACACTTGTAGGCGAAGCCCTCGATCCTCCAGGAAAAAAATCACAAAATAAAAAATCAAATTCATACTCCCTGTCCGCAGAATCCATAAAACGAGTGTCCCACGCCGATCGGCTGCTCTCCGGCGATACACTGCCAGGAGCGAAGAACTGTTCCGGAGTTCAATGACTCCGGCGTCTCGGTTAACGGCAGTACAGCTGCGTTGAACTTTCCCACGCAGCACTTCCGTTAAGCGAGAGTGCCGGGGTCAATGACCGCCGGTAAACTCGCTCACGCATGCGCAGTGACACACCGACAGGAACTATGGCTCCTGTCAGTGTGTTGCTGCAGCCGTGGAGAGCAGACATATCTCTGGATGTGTCTGTTCTCCATGGAAGATCTTCGTGGGATACGTGATACGTGGCACTTAAATACGTGGCAATTAAATACATGATACGTGGCACTTAAATACGTGATACGTGGCACTTAAATATGTGATACGTGGCACTTAAATATGTGATACGTGGCACTTAAATACGTGGCACTTAAATACGTGATACGTGGCACTGAAATACGTGGCACTGAAATACGTGGCACTGAAATACGTGATACGTGGCACTGAAATACGTGATACGTGGCACTGAAATACGTGGCACTGAAATACGTGATACGTGGCACTGAAATACGTGGCACTTAAATACGTGGCACTTAAATACGTGATACGTGGCACTTAAATACGTGGCACTTAAATACGTGGCACTGAAATACGGGATACGTGGCACTGAAATACGTGGCACTTAAATACGTGATACGTGGCACTTAAATACGTGGCACTTAAATACGTGGCACTGAAATACGTGATACGTGGCACTGAAATACGTGGCACTGAAATACGTGGCACTTAAATACGTGATACGTGGCACTGAAATACGTGGCACTTAAATACGTGGCACTTAAATACGTGATACGTGGCACTTAAATTCGTGGCACTGAAATACGTGGCACTGAAATACGTGATACGTGGCACTTAAATACGTGGCACTTAGGCTATGTTCACATTTGCGTTGTGCGCCACAGCGTCGGCGCCGCAACACACAACGCAAACAAAAACGCAGCAAAAACGCGGCACTTAAATATGTGATACGTGGCACTTAAATACGTGGCACTTAAATACGTGATACGTGGCACTGAAATACGTGGCACTGAAATACGTGGCACTGAAATACGTGATACGTGGCACTGAAATACGTGATACGTGGCACTGAAATACGTGGCACTGAAATACGTGATACGTGGCACTGAAATACGTGGCACTTAAATACGTGGCACTTAAATACGTGATACGTGGCACTTAAATACGTGGCACTTAAATACGTGGCACTGAAATACGGGATACGTGGCACTGAAATACGTGGCACTTAAATACGTGATACGTGGCACTTAAATACGTGGCACTTAAATACGTGGCACTGAAATACGTGATACGTGGCACTGAAATACGTGGCACTGAAATACGTGGCACTTAAATACGTGATACGTGGCACTGAAATACGTGGCACTTAAATACGTGGCACTTAAATACGTGATACGTGGCACTTAAATTCGTGGCACTGAAATACGTGGCACTGAAATACGTGATACGTGGCACTTAAATACGTGGCACTTAGGCTATGTTCACATTTGCGTTGTGCGCCACAGCGTCGGCGCCGCAACACACAACGCAAACAAAAACGCAGCAAAACGCATGCACAACGCTGCGGCGCAGACCGCAAATGTGAACGTAGACTTAAATAGCTGGATAGAGCTGGATCCGCGGGCTGTGATCTGGCCTACGCTCAGCACTCTGCGGAGCGCTGTCATTCAAAACACGTCCACTCATTTTGGTGTTTAGTCCCAAAATGGAGGATGGAAGAAGAAAAGGGTTGGACAAGGAAATGACATCATTTCTTTTTTTTTTTTCCCCCCACTGCAGTTAAAGCTTTATTTGTGTCAAACACAGACAATCTGCAGAGAAAACTGCATAAAAAAACCGCACTAAAAACCGCATCAAAAACGCACCATAAACGCACCTGCGTTTTCTGCCAAGAGCTGCGGTTTTTAGTCCTGAAAAAAAGGATTGAAATCAGGAACGTGTGAACATACCCTAAGGAGTGGAAATGCAGCACAGTAATGAAAATAAATAATAGCAGCCACAAGGGGTCAATCCGCAGAAAGACAACAGAACTCTGACACCAACCTTTCTTCTTTATCAGTGTTGTAGTTCAGCCACATTATAATCATATGATCACCATTTTACCGCTAAACCACCACATTGTGCTTCACCTGAAATTTTCAAATGACTTAGGGCATTGAAAGTCCTTCTTCTATAGAGCTTACAACTTGGAGGATCCTCCTACCTTCTGGGATTAGAAGATGTTAACCCTCACCTGTTCAGATCTGTAAACTACAAAACCAAATGACTGCGTACGTAGTATTTGCTGAGAAGCTAGAAAGTCTCTTAGAAGATAAATATTATGATATATATTATGCTTCTGCCAAATGCCTGAGATGTAAATTTAAGACAACTCAGCTCTGCACTGTTTTAAATGTACTCTTTAAATCTATAATATTTCTTCAAGAAACTCATCTGACAGATAAGATAAGTTTAGACGTCCAAGAGCCACATACTTGAATTACTCCAAAGATGTTTCACCACTAGTAACGCATTTTTTATTGATGAAGACTGTTGAGTTTGATCATTTCAGTAGATGTGTCATTGTCTATAGTCACAGTTTTGTCTACAGTAGTTAGTGCTCCATATACTCTGATTTATCCACTTCCGGCTGCCAGTTTTGTATTTCTAACCAGGCCCCATTTTTCAAATCTGACATGTCCCTTTATGTGGTGAATGTAGAAACTGGGAAAAAGAAGAGCACCAAACTGGGTTTTATCTGTTAAACATGCAGAAAAAACAAAGAACGGATCTGCTCACCTGGTATGGTTGCACCTAAGCAACATGTAAAAATCGCATATATCAGCTGCTGTACAAAACTAGTCCAAAGGACTTAGGGAGAATACATGTCCGGGTGAAGTGTCACTGGATTCACTGCTGATAAGATTTGACGAACAGATGATTTCCTCAAACGCTTCATAAACCTGTTCAAATAAAGTGTTCAAAGAAATCATCTGTTCGTCAAATCTTATCAGCCGCGCATCCAGTTACACTTCATCTGGATGTGTATTCACAATTTATATGGTGATAACTTTGGATGCTTCTTCCGATTCCAGTTATTCTGAATTTTTTTTCTGTGACACGTTGTATTTTATGTTTCTGGTAATCTTAGATTAATCCCTTCATGACATTTGAAGAATATACATAGGTCATGGAAGGGAAGGAGTTCTCTACCAGTGAAGTGTACAGTGGGTACGGAAAGTGTTCAGACCCCTTTTAAATTTTTCACTCTTTGTTTCATTGCAGCCATTTGGTGAATTAAAAAAAAGTTAATTTTTTTCCTCATTAATGTACACTTTGCACCCCATCTTGACTGAAAAAAAACGGAAATATAGAAATGTTTGCAAATTTATTAAAAAAGAAAAACCGAAATATCACATGGTCATAAGTATTCAGACCCTTTGCTCAGATACTCATATTTAAGTCACACGCTGTCCATTTCCCTGTGAGGGTATGGGTATGTGTCCACGTTCAGGATTGCATCAGGATTTGGTCAGGATTTTTCATCAGTATTTGTAAGCCAAAACCAGGAGTGGGTGATAAATGCAGAAGTGGTGCATATGTTTCTATTATACTTTTCCTCTAATTGTTCCACTCCTGGTTTTGGCTTACAAATACTGATGAAAATCCTGACCAAATCCTGATGCAATCCTGAACGTGGACACATACCCTTAGTGTCCACGGTCAGGTTTGCTTCAGGCTTTGGTCAGGATTTTATGCAGGTAAAATCCTGACCAAAAATGCACCTGAGGTCACTGGCAGGTCACCTGCGGTGTTCCTGCGTGTTTTGCTCATTGTAGCAACATGCTGCGTTCAGAAAAAACGCAACGCATGTGCGTTTTTGCGGGAAAAACGCGTGCGTTTTTTAATGCACAGTGGAGACAGGATTTTATTAAATCCCCTCCACTATGCTGTAACATCTGGACGCTGCGTTTTTGACGCTGCGGCTCAGCGCTGCGTCAAAAACGCAGCGTTTCCTGAACGTGGACTCATACCCTGATCCTCCTTGAGATGGTTCTACTCCTTCATTGGAGTCCAGCTGTGTTTAATTAAACTGATGGGACTTGATTTGGAAAGGCACACACCTGTCTATATAAGACCTCACAGCTCACAGTGCATGTCAGACCAAATGAGAATCATGAGGTCAAAGCAACTGGCTAAGGAGCTCAGAGACAGAATTGTGGCAAGGCACAAGGATACAAAATAATTTCTGCAATACTCAAGGTTCCTAATAGCACAGTGGGTCTCCATAATCCTTAACCCCTTTACCCCAAGGGTGGTTTGCAAGTAAGGCTGGGTTCACACTGCATTAGCAGCAGCCCGTTCAGCACATACGCTAATGGGCTGCTGTAACGCAAGTGCCAACGTTTACATCGCACTAGTGCAGATAGAGCATCTGCTAGCTCTATCTGCGCTAGCAGTGACGGACCCGGAAATGCTGCAGCCCGAGTCTCAGGGTCCGTCACTCAATGACGTCACATGGCTAGCGCACGCCCATTGTGGGCGTGCGCTAGCGATGCGTCCGACATTGCAGTCAAGTGCGGCCGTAACGGACTACGTTACACCGCTTTTATGCCGGGGTGTAACGTAGTCCGTCTAACGGACACCATTTAGGCTAGGGTCACATTGCGTTAGGGCAGTCCGTTTAGCGCATAGCACTACGGACTGCGCTAACGCAATGTCCCAAAAGGGATCGCGTTAGCCGATCCCGCTAGCGCAGATCCCCGATCTGCACTAGCGAGGAACGGACCGCGAACGCTGCAAGCAGCGTTCGCGGTCCGTCACTCAAATGACGGCACATCGCTAGCGCACGCCCAATGTGGGCGTGCGCTAGCGATGCGTTCACCATTGCAGGCAATGGCGGCGTTAACGAACTATGTTACACCGCGTTATGCCGCGGTGTAACGTCCGTTAAACGCGGTCACAGAACGCAATGTGAACCCAGCCTTAATGACCGGGCGAATTTTTGCCATTCTGACCACTGCCCCTTTATGAGGTTATAACTCTGGAACGCTTCAATGGATCCTGGTGATTCTGAAACTGTTTTCTCGTGACATATTGTACTTCATGATAATGGTAACATTTCTTTGATATTCCTTGTGTTTCTTTGTGAAAAAACTGAAATTTGGCAAAAATTTTGAAAATTTCGCATTTTTCCAACTTTGCATTTTCATGCCCTTAAATCACAGAAATATGTCACACAAAATACTTAATAAGTATCGTTTCCCACATGTCTACTTTATATCAGCACAATTTTGGAGCCAAAATTTTTTTTGTTATGTAGTTATAAGGGTTAAACGTTGACCAGCAATTTCTCATTTTACAACACCATTTTTTTTAGGGACCACATCACATTTGAAGTCACTTTGAGGGGTCTATATGATAGAAAATACTAAAAAGTGACACCATTCTAAAAAGTAAACCCCTCTAGGTGCTCAAAATCACATTTAAGAAGTTTATTAACCCTTCAGGTGCTTCACAGGAATGTTTGAAATGTAAAAAAAAAAATGAACATTTAACTTTTTTTCACAAAAAATTTACTTCAGATCCAATTTGTTTTATTTTCACAAGGGTAACAGGAGAAATTGGACCCCAAAAGTTGTTGTACAATTTGTCCTGAATAAGTAGATACCCCATATGTGGGGGTAAACCACTGTTTGAGCACATGGCAGAGCTCAGAAGGGAAGGTGCGCCATTTGGCTTTTCAATGCAAAATTGGCTGGAATTGAGATAGGATGCCATGTCACGTTTGGAGAGCCCCTGATAATAATAATCTTTATTTTTATATAGCACTAACATATTAAACAGAGCTTTATAGACATTATTATTGCTGTCCGCAATGGGGCTCACAATCTAAATTCCCTATCAGTATGTCTTTGGAATGTGGGAGGAAACCGGAGTACCGGGAGGAAACCCACACAAACACGAGGAGAACATACAAACTCTTTGCAGATGTTGTCCTTGGTGCAAGACTGCAGTGCTAACCACTAAGCCACTGTGCTGCCCGCTGATGTGCCTAAACAGTGGAAACCCCCCCACAAGTGACACCATTTTGGAAAGTAGACCCCCTAAGGAACTTATCTAGATGTGTGGTGAGCACTTTGATCCCACAAGTGCTTCACAGAAGTTTATAATGTAGAGCAGTGAAAATAAAAAATCATATTCTTTTCACAAAAATGATCTTTTCGACCCCAGTTCTTTATTTTCCCAAGGGTACCAGGAGAAATTGGACCCCAAAATTTGTGCAATTTGTCCTCAGTACGATGATACCCCATATGTGGGGGTAAACCACTGTTTAGGCACATGGCAGAGCATAGAAAGGAAGGAGCACCGTTTTACTTTTTCAACACAGAATTGGATGGAATTGAGATCAGATATCATGTTGCGTTTGCAGAGCCCCTGATGTGCCTAAACAGTGGAAACCCCCCGATTCTAACTGTGACCCTAACCCCAACACACCCCTAACCCTAATCCCAACCATAACCCTAACCACACCCCTAACCCGAACACACCCCTAATCCCAACCCCAACACACCCTTAACCCTAATCCCAACCCTAACCATAACCCTAAACACACTCCTAACCCTGAAACACCTTTAACCCAACTGTAAAGGTAATCCAAACCCTAACCCCAACTCTAGCCCCAACCATAACCCTAATTTTAGCCCTAACTTTAGCCCCAACCCTAACCCTAATGGGAGAATGGAAATAAATACTTTTTTTTATTTTATTATTTTTCCCTAACTAAGGAGGTGATAAAGGGGGGGTTGATTTACTATCTATAGCGGGTTTCTATAGCGGGTTTTTGTTTGGCAGCTGTCACACACTAAAAGACACTTTTTATTGCAAAAAATAGTTTTTGCGTCACCACATTTTGAGAGCTATAATTTTTCCATATTTTGGTTCACAGACTCATGTGATATCGTGTTTTTTGCTGTACGAGTTGACGTTTTTATTGGTACCATTTTCTGGCACATGACATTTTTTGATCGCTTTTTATTCAGATTTTTGTTAGGCAGAATGAGCAAAAACCAGCAATTCGTGAATTTCTTTTGGGGGGGGGGCGTTTATACCGTTCCACGTGTGGTAAAATTGATAAAGCAGTTTTATTCTTCGGGTTAGTACGATTACAGCGATACCTCATTTATATCATTTTTTTATGTTTTGGCGCTTTTATACAATAAAAACTATTGTATATAAAAAATAATTATTTTTGCATCGCTTTATTCTGAGGGCTATAACCGTTTTATTTTTTTGTTGATGACACGATATGGCGGCTCGTTTTTTGTGGGACAAAATGACGTTTTCTGCGGTTCCCTTTTTTATTTACATCTGTCTTTTTGATCTCGGGTTTATCCACTTTTTGTTCGGCGGTATGATGATAAAGCATTGTTTTTTGCCTCCTTTTATTTTTTTTTTACGGTGTTCACTGAAGGGATTAACTAGTGGGACAGTTTTAATTTTATAGGTCGGGTCGTTACAGTTATACTAAATATGTGTACTTTTACTGTTTTTTTTATTTACATAAAGAAATTTATTTATTGGAACAATATATTTTTTTTTCTTTAGGATTTTTTAAAAAAATATTTTTACACAGTGTAATATATATATATATATTTTTTACTTTTTACATTGTCCCAGGGTGGGACATCTATATATATATATATATATATATATATATATATATATATATATATATATATATATATATATATATATATATATATATATATATATAAGAGGCATCGTGATTACTCGCTAATCCCGCCCCCTGCACAGTAGCTCCGCCCCCCACATTACCACACATAATCCCGCCCCCCACCACAAAACCACACATAATCCCGCCCCCCACCACATTACCACACATAATCCCGCCCCCCACCACACTACCACACATAATCCCGCCCCCCACCACATTACCACACATAATCCCGCCCCCCACCACATTACCACACACAATCCCGCCCCCCACCACATTACCACACATAAACCCGCCCCCCACCACACTACCACACATAATCCTGCCCCCCCACCACATTACCACACATAATCGTGCCCCTCCCACATCACCACACATAATCCTGCCCCCCCACCACATTACCACACATAATCCTGCCCCCCACCACATCACCACACATAATCCCGCCCCTCACCACATTACCTCACATAATCCCCCCCACCACATTACCACTCTTAATCCCGCCCCCTTACCACATTACTACAGATAATCCCGCCCCCACCACATTACCACACATAATCCCGCCCCCACCACACATAATCCAGGCCCCCCATCACATTACCACACATAATAACACCCCCATCACATTACCACACAATCCCGCCCCCATTACCACACATAATCCCGCCCCATCACATTATCACACAATCCCGCCCCCCACATTACCACACATAATCCCGCCTCCCCACCACATTACCACACATAATCCGGCCTCCGCCACATTAGCACACATAATCCCGCCCCCCACCACATTACCACACAATCCCGCCCCCATCACATTATCACACAATCCCGCCCCCCCACATTACCACACATAATCCAGCCTCCCCACCACATTACCACACATAATCCCGCCTTCCACCACATTACCACACATAATCCTGCCCCCCACCACATTACCATACATAATTTCGCCCCCCACCACATTACTACAGATAATCCCGTCCCCCACATTACCACACATAATCCCGCCCCCACCACATTACCACACATAATCCCGCCCCCCACCACATCATCACACTATTGTTATTAACTACATTTTAAGTTAATTTACCACCTGCGTAAGCGCTATTGAATGTTGTCATTATTTACTTTATTTTAATCACCAGCAGCGTTAATTAGATAGCAATGAGTGTGCCGAGCGTTACCTGGCTGGAAACATCTAGTCACTATATAGTGTCAGATCACGTTGTTCTGAGGGTCTTAGGGAAGCACACAGGGAGCCCCCTCCCTGCGCGATGCTTCCCTATGCCACCGAAATGCTGCGATCTTGTTTGATCACAGTGTTCCGGGAGTTAAAGTGCCGGGAGCGGTCCGTGACCGCTCCTGGCACATAGTTCCGGATGTCAGCTGTGAGCCCCGTGAGCACGGCTGATCGCACATGACGTACTATCCCATCGGTGGTCATACGGGCCCAGGTCACCTCGACCGGATAGTACGTCTGATGTCAGAAAGGGGTTAAATGGAAGAAGTTTGGGGCCACCAGAAGTCTTCTTAGACCTATCCGTCCAGCCAAACTGAGCAGAGCAATCGCGGGAGAAGAGCCTTGGTGAGAGAGGTAAAGAAGAACCCCAAGATCACTCTGGCTGAGCTCCAGAGATGCAATAAGGAGATGGAAGAAAGTTCCACAACGTCAACTATCATTGCAGCCCTCCACCAGTTGGGCCTTTTTGGAAGAGTGGCCCGACTGAAGCCTCTCCTCGACATATGAAAGCCTGCATAGAGTTTGCTAAAAAACACATGAAGGACTCCCAGACTAAGAAATAAGATTCTCTGGTCTGATGAGACGAAGATAGACCTTTTTGGTGATAATTCTAAGCAGTATGTGTGGAGAAAACCAGCCACTGCTCATCACTGCCCAATACAATCCCAACAGTGAAACATGGTGGTTGCAGCATTATGCTATGGGGATGTTTTTCAGCTGCAGGAACAGGACGACTGGTTGCCATTGAAGTAAACATGAATGCGGCCAAGTACAGAGATATCCTGTATGTAAACCTCTTCCAGAGTGCACTGGACCTCAGACTTGGCCAAAGGTTCACCTTCCAACAAGAAAAGGACTCTAAGCACACAGCTAAGGCTACTTTCACACTAGCATTGTTTGCTGTACGTCGCAATGTGTCGTTTAGGAGAAAAAATGCATCCTGCAAAGTTGTCCGCAGGATGCGGTTTTTCCCCATAGATTTACATTAGCGACGCATTGCGATGTATGGCCACACGTCGCAACCGTCGTGTACATGTAACTTTTTTTGCCCGTCGTGTCTGCCATTTTTGATCGCGTATGCGCAGCCAAAACTCCGCCCCCTCCTCCCCGGACCTTACATTGGGGCAGCGGAAGCGTCATAGGACTGCTTCCTCTGCCCACGTTGGGCATCACTTTCACAATGCGCGTCGGCACGTCGGGCCGACGCATATCGACGGCCCCGTGCTGACGCTAGTGTGAAAGCAGCCTAAAATAACAAAGGCGTGGCTTCAGAACAACTCTGTGACAATTCTTGACTGGCCCAGCCAGAGCCCTGACCTAAACCCAATTGAGCATCTCTGGAGAGACCTGAAAATGGCTGTCCACTAACGTTCACCATCCAACCTGACGGAACTGGAGAGGATCTGCAAGGAAGAATAGCATGAACCAGAATGAACTTTTTTGAATTTACCAAATGGCTGCAATGAAACAAAGGGTGAAAAATTTAAAGTGGTCTGAATACTTTCCGTACCCACTGTATATAGATGTCATTTATGCGACCACGGTGACTAAATGATAGGTGCCTGCTGATTCTGACAGCAGGGTACTTGGACTCATAGCCATTGAGGGTGGTGGCACCGCCTCCCCTGCAGCTGTGATCGATGTGATTGGCTGCTTTCAGCCATTTAAATGTTTCAAGCAATGAAAGCACTGAGGTTTAGTTATGATCAGTGCAGTAGCAGCATCGATCATAGCCTGACTGGTGCTATCGGACGATGACTCCAATTGCACCAATCAGTGTGCAATGCAGTCTGACCTCAGAGTGATTCCTGTGCACTTCCTCATTCCAACTTGGAGACATTGCAGGGTAGTTACTGTGTTGTTATTTTGCCAGATCTCCTGGGACTTGTGGTGCTACAGGTTATTTTTGTATGTGCTATCATTGCTGCTGCTGTTCCTGAAAGAAGTTCCTGGTACTTCCCTGACCAGTTCCTGTCCTAATCCACTCCAGTATGCCCCCCCTTTTCTCCCTCACCCACTCTATCTAACCGCCTCCCCACGCCACCTTCTGCCACGGAGCTCTGATCAGTACTTGATCGCTCGATTTTTGGCAGTTTTTTTTTTCATGTGCATGAGTCCTGTATCCCCCGAGTGCTGATCAGTGACCAATATCACTGATTGCTACCCAAGCTCACTATTTTCCCCCGTCCATTTTTTTTTTTTTTTTTTGGTGCGTGGAGAAAAATAGAATAAAAATTACGAGTCATACCCGGGGGTCGGCAGGTGAGGGGGGGCGGGGGCTGTGTAATTATACTTACCTGCTCCCGGCGCGGTCCCTGGACGTCCCTGCTTCTTCCGGCGCTGCATCTTCTTCCTGTATTGAGCGGTCACATGGTCCCGCTCATTACAGAAATGAATATGCGGCTCCACCTCCCATAGAGGTGCAGCCGCATATTCATTAATGTATGAGCGGTAACGGTGACCGCTCAATGCAGGAAGAAGATGCAGCGCCAGGGAAGAAGCAGGGACACAGCTCCAGGAGCAGGTAAGTATACGGGGAGGGGGAGCGCAGCGCTGCGCGATATTCACCTCTCCTCGTTCCAGTGCGGCTCTGTCTTCATCGTCCTCTGGCAGTGACGCTCAGGTCAGAGGGCGCGGTGACGTAGTCAGTGCGTGCCCTCTGCTGAACGTCAGTGCCGAAGACGGAGCCGCACGAGGACCAGGTAAAAGTGCCGGGGTCCTGAGCGACAGAGAGGTGAGTATGTGATTTTTTTTTTTTTATGGCAGCAAAAGCAAATGGGGCAAGTGGCTGTGCGGAGCATCTTATGGGGCCATAACACTTGTGCAGCACTATAAGGGGCAAGTGTCTGTGCGGAGCATCTGTATGGGGCCATAACACTTGTGCAGCACTATATGGGGCAAGTGGCTGTACGGAGCATCTGTATGGGGCCACAACACTTGTGCAGCACTATATGGGGCAAGTGGCTGTACGGAGCATCTGTATGGGGCCATAACACTTGCGCAGCACTATATGGGGCAAGTGGCTGTACGGAGCATCTGTATGGGGCCATAACACTTGTGCAGCACTATATGGGGCAAGTAGCTGTGTGGAGCATCTGTATGGGGCCATAACAGTTGTGCAGCACTATATGGGGCAAGTGTCTGTGCGGAGCATCTGTATGGGGCCATAACAGTTGTGCAGCACTATATGGGGCAAGTAGCTTTGTGGAGCATCTGTATGGGGCCATAACAGTTGTGCAGCACTATATGGGGCAAGTGGCTGTGCGGAGCATCTGTATGGGGCCTTAACACTTGTGCAGCACTATAAGGGGCAAGTGGCTGTGCGGAGCATCTGTATGGGGCCATAACACTTGTGCAGCACTATATGGGGCAAATGTCTGTATGGAGCATCTGTATGGGGCCATAACACTTGTGCAACACTATATGGGGCAAGTGGCTGTACGGAGCATCTGTATGGGGCCATAACACTTGTGCAGCACTATAAGGGGCAAGTGTCTGTGCGGAGCAACTGTATGGGGCCATAACAGTTGTGCAGCACTATATGGGGCAAGTAGCTGTGTGGAGCATCTGTATAGGGCCATAACAGTTGTGCAGCACTATATGGGGCAAGTGGCTGAGCGGAGCACCTGTATGGGGCCATAACACTTGTGCAGCACTATAAGGGGCAAGTGGCTGTGCGGAGCATCTGTATGGGGCCATAACACTTGTGCAGCACTATATGGGGCAAATGTCTGTATGGAGCATCTGTATGGGGCCATAACACTTGTGCAGCACTATATGGGGCAAATGACTGTACGGAGCATCTGTATGGGGCCATAACGCTTGTGCAGCACTATATAGGGCAAATATCTCTATGGAGCATCTTATGGGGCCCTTATTACCCTTTATGCAGGATTATATGGGGCATATTTTAATATGGAGCATCTAATGGGGCCCATCAAACTTTATGGAGCATTATATGGATATTCAAAAACACTTAAACTACTGATGTCTCAATTAATTTTACTTTTATTGGTATCTATTTTTACTTTTGAAATTTACCGGTAGCTGCTGCATTTTTCACCCTAGGCTTATACTTGAGTCATTAAGTTTTCCCAGTTTTTTGTGGCAAAATTAGGGGGGTCGGCTTATACTCGGGTCGGCTTATACTCGAGTATATACGGTAATTTAGATTAGTTGATAGGACTAGATTAGGGACCATGCATTCCACAGTAACAATATACGGTAGTAATTCACTTTTACTCCAGTGTTTTTTACTGAAATATAATAACAATCCGTGTTGCATAGTTGTGGGCACTCAGTAATCTGTTTTTACTGATGTCCGTCTAGTAATTGTAATTTCAGAATTTTAGTGGGAAATTATTGTAGTAACTAGACTGTGGCCCGATTCTAACGCATCGGGTATTCTAGAATATGCATGTCCCCGTAGTATATGGACAATGATGATTCCAGAATTCGCGGCAGACTGTGCCCGTCGCTGATTGGTCGAGGCAACCTTTATGACATCGTCGCCATGGCAACCATTATGACATCTACGTCGATACTGTGCCCGTCGCTGATTGGTCTAGGCGAATTCGCGGCAGACTGCCCGTCGCTGATTGGTCGAGGCAACCTTTATGACATCATCGTCGCCATGCTGTGCCCGTCGCTGATTGGTCGAGGCCTGGCGGCCTCGACCAATCAGAGACGCGGGATTTCCAGGACAGACAGACAGACAGAAAAACCCTTAGACAATTATACATATAGATTATACTACATGTTTTTTCTACTGCATAGAATTATGATTAGCGTAGTTTAGTTGCGGGCACTTAGAAATTGTATTTACTGTTCTCATTTTAGTACTTTTTAAAAAATTTTACCCAATTTTTATATTCTCCTTTTTATTTTTATCTTTTTTTTTTATATTATTTTATTCTATTCTTTCTACTCTTTTTTTTTTTTTTTTTTTTTTTTTTTTTTTATATTCTTATATTCTTACTCTTTTTTTTTCTTTCATCTATTCTAAATTTAATAAAAATGTCCCACTCATCCCAAACACAGTATTCAGCCAAGGAGATGGTGAGGAAAAGGATGCCGCCTTCCTTTTATTTTTCCTCATCCTCCTCATCAAGTGATACCCAACCACCACAGGACAGAAAATTAGCCAGCGCCCACCATTAGTTTTCAGGAGGTAAGGTTCATATGGAGACACTATGAGCCACAGATTTCTGATTTTGTGGTGTAATAAAGAATCCAATTTGACACTATTGGCCTCATGAAAATTGAGTTCTTCAAAGTCTATTTTTCTAACAGTTTTGTAGTTCTCATGATGTCCCAGACAAATTTGTCCCACCAACAATTTTTATCCCAAAACTCAACTTCATCATTTTCTAACAGGATCTGTGTAGATGCAGTAGAAAAAAAATAACTTTTTGGGCTTTGTCCTTCACATAGTGTTGATGTTTTATACATCACTCCAGTGTTCCACATGTCTATGACCTGTAAACATTTTGAGGCCATCCACAAATTTTGCATTACAACGATCATGCACAATGTTCTCACCGATCTGTCACCAACTTTGATGACTTTTCAAACTTCAGTCAGTCATTGATAACTTCAACAGCAAGTTTGCACTTGTACGTACACCAAAGTAACACCTGCGCATATGAGTCTCTGATAAATTTCAAGGTTGAGGCTCACATTCTGGCAATGCCTGCCCAGAAAGAAGGCCAGGTACAGAATTAAACTCTACAAGCTGTGTGAGAGTACCTCAGGGTACACCCACAGGTTTATTGTTTTTGAAGGGAAAGACACCCGGATTCAACCGGATTCAACCCTATGAATGCCCCCCTGTCCTGGGAGTGAGTGGAAATTAGTGCACCCACTGCTGGATGATTATCACCTCTACTTAGATTGCTTTTATATCAGCATCCCACTATTCAAATCCCTCACTGCCAGAGCTACTGCAGCACATGGTACTGTGAAAAATCAGAGAGGCCTTCCTAAGATGCTAATTTGGCAACTGCTCAGAAAGGGTGAGAGCAGAGCCCAATGCAGAGACAACATGCTGATGGTCAAGTACAAGGAAAAGAGCGATGTAATTTTTGACCACTATATATGGTGACAGCAGCACCCCCATGGATGTATGAGATTTTTCTATGCAGGTCACCAAACCAGACAGTGTCCTGGGGTACAACAAGAACATGGAGGGAGTTGATATCTCTGATTAATCCTTCAGCCTTACAGTAGCATGTGAAAAGCTAAGGAGTAGTACAAGAATCTGTCTGTGCACATGGCATTTTATAACACTTTCGTGCTGTCCCCATGTGCAGGCCAGACTGGTACATTCCTTCAGTTCCAGGAGATAGTGATCAAAGTCCTAATATTTGGAAGTTAGGAAGGAGCAGGCCCCAGTGCTTCCGAAACTGAAAGTGCCTGTGTTGTGTCAGGTCAACATTTTTCTGATGAGGTTCCTCAAACTGCAAAGAGAGGAAGGTCGCAAAAAAGGTGCAAAGTGTGTTGGAGAAGGGGGATACAAAAGGACACCATTTATCATTGCGACACCAGCCCTGACAAACCTGGTCTGTGTATGAGAGACTGTTTCAGAGTCTACCATTCACCCATGGACTAATACATTTATTCTTGACCTACACAATTCACGTGTGTCAACCTGATGCTCGCTACACAATTTACGTATGCCAACCTCATGCACTCTACACTTCTTCACGTATGCCTACCTGATGCACTCTGCACAACTCACGTATGCCAACCTTATGTACTCTACAATACTCACGTATTCCAACCTTATGCACTCTACACAACTTATGTATGCCACCACGTTATAAAATTCAAATACCAGGAAAACACCAGATCAATTCCAATATTAACAATAGATCAATTCCAAGGGGGTTTCCACTGTTTAGGAACATCAGGGGATCTCCAAACTTGACTTCATGTCCTAAGACCATTTAATCAAAGTTCGTGTTCAAAATCTCACGCCTTCATTTCTGTTGTGAACTATACTTTTTGGCTCCCTCTTGTGGTCACTAGCGGTATGGCTCTTGGATATTCTTTCCCCAGGTTGGTAGTCACCTGGTTCGTTAGACCATGGGTGTTCCTATTTAAACTTCCTGGATTCTTAGTCCATTGCCTGGCATCAATGTAATCAGTCCTTGTCTGGTTGCTCCTGTCTACTGGTCCTGATTTTTGCAAGATAAGCTAAGTCCTGCTTTCTTATTTTTGTTAATTTGTATTGCTCTGTTTTTTGTCCAGCTTGTTCATAATGTGATTTCTGTTTTTGCTGGAAGCTCTAAGGGGGCTGATATTCTCCCCCCACACCGTTAGTCGGCGCAGGGGGTTCTTGGATATTCAGCGTGGATATTTTTGTAGGGTTTTTCGCTGACCGCATAAGTCCGCTTTCTATATTTCTGCTATTATATAGTGGGCCTCTCTTTGCTGAATCTAGTTCATACTTACGTTTGTCCTTTCTTCTTACCTCACCGTTATTTGTTGGGGGCCTGTATTTACTTTGGGGTACCTTTCTCTTGAGGCAAGTGAGGTCTGATTTTCTCTGAAAGGGTTAGTTAGTTCTCCGGCTGGCACGAGACGTCTAGAACCAACATAGGTACGTTCCCCGGCTGCTATTAGTTGTGGGCTAGGATCAGGTATGCGGTCAGCTCAGTTACCACCTCCCTATGAGCTGGTTTTTTATGTTTGCAGACTTTGCTGAAAACCCTGAGATCCTCTACCATTGGGATCATAACAGAATGCCAGGCCGAGTGAATAGTTAATGCATTGCAGAAGTGGGATTAAAAGAAAAGAAGTTCTGAGTTTTTTTTTTCTTCCTCCCCTTTATCTCTGAGTGGCTTGAAGCTCTGCTGCAGACATGAATGTTCAGACTCTGATTACTAGTGTGGATCAGCTTGCTGCACGAGTGCAGGGCATTCAGGATTTTGTTACTAGCAGTCCTATGTCAGAGCCTAAGATACCTATTCCTGAGCTGTTCTCTGGAGATCGATTTAAATTTAGGAATTTTAGGAATAATTGTAAATTGTTTCTATCTTTGAGACCTCGTTCGTCTGTAGACTCAGCTCAGCAAGTTAAAATTGTTATCTCCTTCTTGCGGGGCGACCCTCAGGATTGGGCTTTCTCATTGGCGCCAGGAGATCCGGCATTGGCAAATATTGATGCGTTTTTTCTGGCGCTCGGATTGCTTTATGAGGATCCCAATCTTGAAATTCAGGCAGAAAAGGCTTTGCTGGCTATCTCTCAGGGCCAGGATGAAGCTGAAGTGTATTGCCAAAAATTTCGGAAATGGTCCGTGCTTACTCAGTGGAATGAGTGTGCTCTGGCCGCAAATTTCAGAAATGGCCTTTCTGAAACCATTAAGAATGTGATGGTGGGCTTCCCCATTCCTACAAGTCTGAATGATTCTATGACGCTGGCCATTCAGATTGATCGGCGTTTGCGGGAGCGCAAATCCGCTAATCCTCTGGCAGTGTTGTCTGAACAGACACCTGACTTAATGCAATGTGATAGAATTCAGACTAGAACTGAACGGCGAAATCATAGACGTCAGAATGGGTTGTGTTTTTACTGTGGTGATTCTACACATGTTATATCAGCATGCTCTAAACGCCTAACAAAGTTTGTTAGTCCTGTCGCCATTGGTAACTTGCAGCCCAAATTTATTTTGTCTGTGACTTTAATTTGCTCATTGTCTTCCTACCCTGTTATGGCGTTTGTGGATTCAGGTGCTGCCCTGAGTCTTATGGACTTGTCGTTTGCCAAGCGCTGTGGTTTTGTCCTGGAGCCTTTAGAAAATCCTATTCCTCTTAGAGGAATTGATGCTACGCCATTGGCGGAGAATAAACCGCAGTATTGGACACAAGTGACCATGTGCATGACTCCTGAACATCGGGAGGTGATTCGTTTTCTTGTTCTGCATAAGATGCATGATTTGGTCGTTTTGGGTCTGCCATGGTTACAGGCCCATAATCCAGTTTTGGATTGGAGGGCTATGCCTGTGTCAAGTTGGGGTTGTCAGGGAATTCATTGCGATTCCCCGTCGGTGTCTATTGGTTCTTCTACTCCTTCTGAAGTCCCTGAGTATTTGTTGGACTATCAGGATGTATTCAGTGAGTCCAGGTCCAGTGCTCTTCCTCCTCATAGGGACTGTGACTGCGCTATAGATTTGATTCCTTGTAGTAAGTTTCCTAAGGGACGATTATTTAATCTGTCGGTACCTGAGCATGCCGCGATGCGTTCTTATAAAAAAGGAGTCTTTGGAGAAAGGACATATTCGTCCATCCTCTTCCCCTCTTGGTGCGGGATTCTTTTTTGTGGCCAAGAAAGACGGATCTTTGAGACCTTGTATAGACTATCGGCTTTTGAATAAAATCACGGTTAAATTTCAATATCCTTTGCCACTATTGTCGGACTTGTTTGCTCGGATTAAGGGTGCCTGTTGGTTCACCAAGATAGATCTTCGTGGTGCGTACAACCTTGTGCGCATTAAGCAGGGAGATGAATGGAAAACTGCATTTAATACGCCCGAAGGTCATTTTGAGTACTTGGTGATGCCTTTTGGGCTCTCTAATGCTCCTTCAGTGTTTCAGTCCTTTATGCATGACATCTTCCGGAAGTATCTAGATAAATTTGTGATTGTTTATCTGGATGACATTTTAGTTTTTTCTGATGATTGGGATTCTCATGTAAAGCAGGTCAGGATGGTGTTCCAGGTTTTGCGCGATAATGCTTTGTTTGTGAAGGGCTCAAAGTGTCTCTTTGGAGTGCAGAAGGTTTCATTTTTGGGTTTTATTTTTTCCCCTTCTGCTGTGGAGATGGACCCAGTCAAGGTCCGAGCTATTCATGATTGGACTCAACCCACGTCCATTAAGAGTCTTCAGAAGTTCTTGGGTTTTGCTAATTTCTACCGTCATTTTATTGCTAACTTTTCTAGCATTGTTAAACCTCTGATGGATATGACCAAGAAAGGTTCTGATGTTGCTAATTGGGCTCCTGCGGCCGTGGAGGCATTCCGGGAGCTGAAGCGCCGGTTTACTTCGGCGCCTGTTTTGTGCCAGCCTGATGTCTCACTTCCCTTTCAGGTTGAAGTGGATGCTTCTGAGATCGGTGCAGGGGCTGTTTTGTCGCAGAGAGGCTCTGGTTGCTCTGTGATGAGACCATGTGCTTTCTTTTCCAGGAAGTTTTCGCCTGCTGAGCGGAACTATGATGTTGGTAATCGGGAGTTGTTGGCCATGAAGTGGGCATTTGAGGAGTGGCGTCATTGGCTCGAGGGAGCTAAGCATCGTGTGGTGGTCTTGACTGATCACAAAAATCTCATGTATCTCGAGTCTGCTAAGCGCCTGAATCCTAGACAGGCTCGTTGGTCATTGTTTTTCTCCCGTTTTGACTTTGTGGTCTCATACCTGCCTGGTTCGAAAAATGTGAAGGCTGATGCTCTCTCTAGGAGCTTTGTGCCTGACTCTCCTGGAGTCTCAGAGCCGGCTGGTATTCTTAAAGAGGGAGTAATCTTGTCGGCCATTTCTCCTGATTTGCGACGTGTGTTGCAGAGATTTCAGGCTGGTAGACCTGACCCTTTTCCACCTGACAGACTGTTTGTTCCTGATAAATGGACCAGCAGAGTTATTTCCGAGGTTCATTCCTCGGTGTTGGCAGGGCATCCTGGGATTTTTGGTACCAGAGATTTGGTGGCTAGGTCCTTTTGGTGGCCTTCCTTGTCACGGGATGTGCGTTCTTTTGTGCAGTCCTGTGGGACTGGTGCTCGGGCTAAGCCTTGCTGTTCTCGTGCCAGCGGGTTGCTTTTGCCCTTGCCCGTCCCGAAGAGGCCTTGGACACACATTTCCATGGATTTCATTTCAGATCTTCCGGTGTCTCAGGGAATGTCTGTCATCTGGGTGGTGTGTGATCGTTTTTCCAAGATGGTCCATTTGGTGCCCTTGCCTAAGTTGCCTTCCTCTTCCGATCTGGTTCCTTTGTTTTTTCAGAATGTGGTTCGTTTGCACGGCATTCCTGAGAATATCGTGTCTGACAGAGGATCCCAGTTTGTTTCCAGATTCTGGCGATCTTTTTGTGCTAAGATGGGCATTGATCTGTTGTTCTCGTCTGCCTTTCATCCTCAGACTAATGGCCAAACGGAGCGAACTAATCAGACGCTGGAGGCTTATTTGAGATGTTTTGTTTCTGCGGATCAGGATGATTGGGTGACCTTCTTGCCATTGGCTGAGTTTGCCCTCAATAATCGGGCTAGTTCCGCTACTTTGGTTTCGCCATTTTTCTGCAACTCTGGTTTTCATCCTCGTTTCTCCTCAGGTCATGTTGAGCCTTCTGACTGTCCTGGGGTGGATTCCGTGGTTGATAGGTTGCAGCGGACTTGGAATCATGTGGTGGACAACTTGAAGTTGTCACAGGAGAAGGCTCAGCGTTTTGCCAACCGCCGCCGCGGTGTGGGTCCCCGACTTCGTGTTGGGGATTTGGTTTGGTTGTCTTCTCGGTATGTCCCTCTGAAGGTTTCCTCTCCTAAGTTTAAGCCTCGCTTTATTGGTCCTTATAGAATTTTGGAGGTCCTTAATCCGGTGTCTTTTCGTTTGGATCTTCCTGTGTCGTTTGCCATTCACAATGTGTTCCATAGGTCTTTGTTGCAGCGGTACATTGTGCCTGTGGTTCCTGCTGTTGACCCTCCTGCTCCGGTCTTGGTTGAGGGCGAGTTGGAGTACGTGGTGGAGAAGATCTTAGATTCTCGTCTCTCTAGACGGAGGCTTCAGTATCTGGTCAAATGGAAGGGCTATGGTCAGGAGGATAATTCCTGGGTGGTCGCCTCTGATGTTCATGCGGCCGATTTAGTTCGTGCCTTTCACGCTGCCCATCCTGATCGCCCTGGTGGTCGTGGTGAGGGTTCGGTGACCCCTCCTTAAAGGGGGGGTACTGTTGTGAACTATACTTTTTGGCTCCCTCTTGTGGTCACTAGCGGTATGGCTCTTGGATATTCTTTCCCCAGGTTGGTAGTCACCTGGTTCGTTAGACCATGGGTGTTCCTATTTAAACTTCCTGGATTCTTAGTCCATTGCCTGGCATCAATGTAATCGGTCCTTGTCTGGTTGCTCCTGTCTACTGGTCCTGATTTTTGCAAGATAAGCTAAGTCCTGCTTTCTTATTTTTGTTAATTTGTATTGCTCTGTTTTTTGTCCAGCTTGTTCATAATGTGATTCCTGTTTTTGCTGGAAGCTCTAAGGGGACTGATATTCTCCCCCCACACCGTTAGTCGGCGCGGGGGTTCTTGGATATTCAGCGTGGATATTTTTGTAGGGTTTTTCGCTGACCGCATAAGTCCGCTTTCTATATTTCTGCTATTATATAGTGGGCCTCTCTTTGCTGAATCTAGTTCATACTTACGTTTGTCCTTTCTTCTTACCTCACCGTTATTATTTGTTGGGGGCCTGTATTTACTTTGGGGTACCTTTCTCTTGAGGCAAGTGAGGTCTGATTTTCTCTGAAAGGGTTAGTTAGTTCTCCGGCTGGCGCGAGACGTCTAGAACCAACGTAGGTACGTTCCCCGGCTGCTATTAGTTGTGGGCTAGGATCAGGTATGCGGTCAGCTCAGTTACCACCTCCCTATGAGCTGGTTTTTTATGTTTGCAGACTTTGCTGAAAACCCTGAGATCCTCTACCATTGGGATCATAACACATTTCTAAGCCCTGACAGTGCTCCTTCCGATCCCTGCCGTGAGCCCAAACAGTAGTTTCCCCCACATGTGGGTTATCTGTGTACTCAGGAAAAATTATTGTTGTGGGTTATCTGCGTACTCAGGAAAAAAAAATTGTACAAGAATTTTAGGGCTCCATTTTTTCCTGTTATCACTTTGAAAATATACAATTTGGGGCTAAAAGAACATCTTTGTGGAAAAAGTCATTTTTTATTTTCACGACTTAACATTATAAATTTCTGTGAAGCATCTGGGGGTTCAAGATGCTCACCACTCATCTAGATAAATTCTTCGAGAGGTCTAAGATCCAAAGAGGGGTCACTTGTGGGGAGTTTCCACTGTTTAGGCACATCAGGAGCTCTCAACGCAACATGGTGTTCACTCAAGTTTCCAGTCAATTTTACATTTAAAAAAATCAAACTGTGCTCCTTCCGATCCCTGCCGTGAGCCTTATCAGTTGTTTTTCCCCCCATATATGATGTATCGGCGTACTCAGGAGAAATTGCAGAACAATTATTGGGATCCACTTTCTCTGTTACCCTTGTGAAAACAAAAAAGTTGGGGCTAAAACACAATTTTTTGTGGAAAAAAAGTAAATTGTAAATTTTTTCCTTTCACATTGCTTTAATTCCTGTGAAGCATATGAAGGGTTAATAAATGTCTTGAATGTGATTTTGAGCACCTTGAGGGGTACACTTTTTAGATTGGTGTCACTTTTGGGTATTTTCTGTCACACTGGCGCCTCAAAGTCACTTCAAATATGATGTGGTCCCTAAAAAAAAAATTATTTTGTAAATTTTGTTAGAAAAATGAAAAATCACTGGTCAACTTTTAACCCTTATAACTTAACAAAAAAATGTATTTTTCAAAAATTGTGCTGATGTAAAATCGTATCGAATAATTTTACCACTATCATGAAGTACAATGTATCACTAAAAATCAGTTTAAGAATCCGTAGCATCCGTTGAAACGTTCCAGAGTTATTACCACATAAAGTGACGCTGGTCTGAACTGTAAAATTTGGCCTGGTCATGAAGGTGCAAACAGGCTTGGGGATGAATGGGTTAATATAATTAGCATTTATTTTTGAAGATACCTGAAAATTGGCAAATAATTTAGAAAGATATGTAATTTTCAAACTTTGAATTTGTTTGCTCCGTAATCATATAGTGATACCAGACAAATTAGTGAATAAATAACATGTACCGTATTTCTACTTTAGGTCGGCAGGATTTTCCCAACATCCCGTTTTCTTTTTTAACCATTTTTTTTATTTATTTTTTTCAGATGATAGCAGGCTTACAAGTTTAGCACAACAAGTTTTTATATGTTCAATTAAATGTACGAAATCTAGTTTTTGTGTAACAAATCACTTTTGAAATTACTTTTTGAGGTGCCTAGATTTTTGATAGAACTTGGAGGGCAGAGAAAATACAAAATCAGAAGATGCAAGAGTAGTCATTAAATGGTCCAGGATCACAACGGTGCATTCCAGTTGGCTGAAGCAGGGAGCCAAATACTCCAGTTAGACTGCACACACACACCTGTACGGCCAGGCTTGATGATACTACTGGTCCTGGCCATCCTATTTTCAGTGGCTGACCAGAGTTTGTGCTGCCCAGAGTTTCTGGTTCCAATGTCTCCTCCATCAACAGCGCCGCCCGCAGGATGAATGATGGTGGTGACTGGAGATAGAACGAGACATTGGAGTAGATCCCAGAGGAGATGTGATGCACCATTTGCAGAAACACTAATGTTACAGAATGGCAGGAAACCAGAACAGTAGAAAACCCCATAAAGTGACTCCATTTTGATAATTACAACCATTAGTGAATTAATCTATAGGAGTAGTGATTATTTTGACACCTGAGTAGGAGCTTGTTTTTTGCAGAATGAGTTAAAGGTTTTTTTAGTATCATTTTCGCTTATATAACATTTTTTGATGGCTTTTTATTTCAATATTTGGGAGCCAGAACAAACATACAGTTGATAGGCAAAAGAAGAAACTTGAAGTTAATAGGCAACCGTCTTTTCACATTTTATTTTGTGTCCCTTCTGCTAAAAATGAGCTAAGTATACAGGATTTTTTGTGGTGGTGCATGTGCTCAGACTTCATACAAACCTGTCAGCAGTATTTTGCTAAGTAAACTACAGGCATTGTCACGTTGGCAGTGTCAAACTGATTAAAATGATACCTGAGGTGAAGAAATCCGTCTTGTGGTTCTTGTGTAATCAGTGTTAGAAGTTTTCAGTTAATGATATGCAGGGCTCTGGGGCTGTAGGCAGAGTCTTAGCTTCCTGCTCTAAGCCAGAGAAACCAAAGAGATACCTGCCCATATTCTTCCCGAGGCACAAACAGTCTGTCTCTCTCGCTCTGTCTCTAGGATGAGGAATATGTTTGTGCTTCAGGCAGGCCGGTGGGCAGGTCTCTTCATGGTTTCTGTGGCTTAGAGCAGGAAGATAAGACTCTGCAAACTTGTACACTGATTGCAAAAGAACCAGAAGATGGATTTCTTCACCCCAGGTATCATTTTAATCAGTTTAACACTGCCAATCTGACAGTGCCTGTAATTTACGTAAAGCGAACCTGTCAGTAGGATTTTGCTAAGTTACTTATGTAATGATAGAACAAAAATACAATAAAAGACAGCACTCACACATATCTTTAAGAGTCCTTTAATTCATACTTCAATACATTTTGTACTGCACACTTTCCTGATTCACTTGTATACCACAGAAAATGTCCTGGAGTATGGATTGAAGGACTTTTATTTTAAGGATCTGGTGAGTGCTGTATTTCATTTGAACAAACAATGAACTGTCATTGTCTTAGTGAATAATTCAGTTTTACTACATAAATTCCCATTTCTATAGACATTTTAAGTAGACATGTTCAAAGATATGAATTTCAAGGATATTGTATTCAAAAACAATAATGTGCATTGGAATTTAATTTTTGGCAGATGACGGTCACAGGAGATCAGAAGGACAACTGACATCTTCAGTTTTAAAATCAGATGACATTGACATCACACAGGATACAATTGAAGTGAATGCCATTGTTCCAGATATACCATCATCCTTTCACAGCAAAGATGTATCATCTGATCCTTTGAAACAGGTCCATGGGAGAATACATACTGGGGTGAAGCCATATTCATGTTCAGAATGTGGGAAATGTTTTAAAGAGAAATCAAAACTTATCAGACATCAAAGAACTCACACAGGGGAGAAGCCACATCTATGTTCAGACTGTGGGAAATGTTTTAACCGGAAATCTTATCTTGTTATTCACCAGAGAACTCACACAGGGGAGAAGCCATATTCATGTTCAGAATGTGGAAAATGTTATGGACACAGATCACATCTTGTTACACATCAGAGAACTCACAAAGGGGAAAAACCTTTTTCATGTCCAGAATGTGGGAAATGTTTTGTAGAGAAATCAAACCTTGTTAGACACCAGAGAACTCACACAGGGGAGAAGCCTTTTTCATGTTCAGAATGTGGGAAATGTTTTAACCGGAAATCTCGTCTTGTTGCTCATCAGAGAACTCACACAGGGAAGAATGCACATTCATGTTCAGAATGTGGAAAATGTTATGGACAGAGATCTTATCTTGTTAGTCACCAGAGAACTCACAAAGGGGAAAAAACTTTTTCATGTTCAGAATGTGGGAAATCTTTTGTAGAGAAATCAAACCTTGTTAGACACCAGAAAACCCACACTGGAGAGAAGCCTTTTTCATGTTCAGAATGTGGGAAATGCTATGGACAGAGATCATATCTTTTTAGTCATCAGAAAACTCATAAAGGGGAAAAGCCTTTTTCATGTTCAGAATGTGGGAAATGTTTTGTAGAGAAATCAAACCTTGTTAGACACCAGAAATCCCACACAGGAGAGAAGCCTTTTTCATGTTCAGAATGTGGGAAATGTTATGGACAGAGATCATATCTTGTTAATCACCAAAGAACTCACAAGGGGGAAAAGCCTTTTTCATGTTCAGAATGCGGGAAATGTTTTACAACTAAATCATTTCTTGTTGCACATCAAAAAATTCACACAGGGGAGAAACCATATTCATGTTCAGAATGTGGGAAATGTTTTTTATATAAATCATATCTTGTTAGGCACCAGAAAACTCACACAGGGGATAAGCCTTTTTCCTGTTCAGAATGTGGAAAATGTTTTCTACATGAATCACATCTTGTTGTACACCACAGAATTCACACTGGGGAGAAGCCCTTTTTCTGTTCAGTATGTGGGAAGTGTTTTACCCAAAAAAGTCACGTTCTTGAACATCTAAAATCACACATGGGGGTAATCCATTATCATACCTAGAATCACTTACTGGAAATTATAGTTTGCAAACCATCAAAAATTATGCACACAGGGAGAAACTGTGTTATTGACAAATTTTACAAAAACCATGAGAAAGGAAATTACTTTAGAACTTACTGTATTTCTTGGACTATTAGACTAATTTTTAATATTAAAAAGTCTTGCTAATAACGGAGTGTTTCTTATAGTCTGGATGCAGCTTTCTGTGATGTAGGAGAATGCTGAGACAGTGTAAATATGCATTTATGAACCAATTAGATCTGTGATGTGCTATATCCCAGATATAAGAAGAGATCTATGATAAGTTTTAATTCTAAGCTTTTTGAATAATTTCAATATTAAAATCGCATAAAGCAAGGAATACCTCTGTGGGACATCACACACCTTGATGCCTAAATATTGCTTGTAAAATCAGAGTACAAGTGAATCTCTATGGGGACAAAAGCAAAGAAGCAAAGACAATCCGCTCCACTGCGTTAAGACCCATAAATCTCACACACCTAACAGTTCAGTGCTTTTATCACCCAAAAGGAACGGGTGCTCAATCCAGAAAGCAGAATTCAATGTCCATTTGTGAAGAAAGGGAAAGGCACTCACCATCCTAAAATCCAAACTTTATTACGACATTAAGGGGAGAAATGTGAACAATGAACGGACGACGGCCGTTTTGGATTTTAGGACGGTGAGTGCCTTTCCCTTTCTACACAAATGGACAAGTGAATCTCTATAGTTATAAATCATAGTACTTTGCCAGTGCATAAAACTTTCCTACCCATACAATAGAAATTTTGCCCCAATTACAAGCTCTATCAAATCCACCACTAATTAAAGTGAACCTGTAAGCAGGATTTTGCTAAGTAACCTGCACACACTGTCAGGTTGGCAGTTTTAAACTGATTAAAATAATACTTGGGTTGAAGAAATCCATCTAGTGGTTCTTGTGTACACAATGTTAGAAGTTTGCAGCTAATTATATGCTCGTGCTCTGGGGTGCGACGGTAGGCAGAGTCATATCTTCCTGCTCTAAGCCAGAGAAACCAAGGAAAGACCTGTCCACTGGCCGCCCCGAAGCACAAACATATTCCTCATCATGTAGATAGACTGTCTGTGCTTCGTAGCGGCCTGTAGGTATGTCTCTTTTTGGTTTCTCTGGCTTAAAGCAGGAAGAAAAGACTTTGTTTACAGTCCCACCCTGGAGCAAGAGCGTATCATTAGCTGCAAACTTCTAACACTGATTACACAAGAACCACAAAACAGATTCTTCACCCCAGGTATAATTTTAGTCAGTTTAACACTGCCAACATGACCAATGTCTGTAGTTTACTAAGCAAAAACCTGATGACAGGTTCGCTTTAAGATATTACCCAATAGATTGGATAATATATAGGTAGTTTAGCTGAACATAGAAGGGTAACTGTCTCTGTGGGTCTGTTAAAGATAACAGGTTTGATGTGCCCCTGCTGCTAGGACACATATTCTAACAGACACTTAGAGACAGTTACCCTTCTATTTTCAGATAAAATACCTTTATGTTAAACAATCTATTGGATAATATGTTAATTATTGGTGGATTTGATAAAGCTTGTAAAAAGGGCAAAATATCTGTTGTATGGGTAGGAAAGTTGTTATGCACTGTCAAAGTACTATGAGTTATACCTATACAGATTCACTTGTACTCTGATTTTGAAAGCAATATTTTTGCTTCCAGGTGTGTGATGTACTCCAGTGGTATTGCTTATTTTATTTTTATAATTATTCAATAAACTTAGAAGTTTTAATTCTATCATAGATCTCTTATTTCTGGGATATGGCACATCACACATCTAATTGATTCATATGTATTTTTTGAAGTGCTAACGATTATTGTAGGACAAATATTGACAAGTTTAAATGTACATATGTAGCAGAGCTGTGTATCTAAATGTGCCGATGTAGCAGAGTTGAATGTGCATTCACTGTCCTGCAGTGTTGTGTGTACATATGTGCTCTGCAGAGTGCTCAGTAATGTCTGTGCTGTGACTCTATGTAAATAAAACACATGGTTCAGAGAAACACTAACAATAGATTTATTACTTCCCTATCCTACACTAGTGTATTACAATTAGTGATATCGACCACTACAATTTACACCACCAGGGAAGATTTAATTAGTATAATTATTTTTCCCCTTTTTTCTACTGTCTAAACCTGGGTGTTTCTTATGGTAAAGTGCGTCTGTAACGTTGGTGGGTGTGGATCCACTGCGCCACAGGCTGGGCTTACCCTGGAGGGGCATGACTAAGTGTCTACTGTGTCTTCACTAAGGCCTCTGATGGTGAGGATAGGCTGGGCTTACAGTAGACACCAGGTACCACTTCAGGGCAGTCCCCAAGACTACAACAGCTGACTGCAGAGTTACAGGAATTCCAGGAGGGCGAGAGAGAAGCGCAGTCAGATGGTCCATGGTCGGGGCAGGCATCTTGGGTTTTCTGTACAAAACCGGAGTTAGGGATAGAGAAGTCGTACAGAAAGGGTAGACAGGCCAGGTGGATAACTGGAGACTGAATAAGGAGATATGCATCAGCAGGTTAAGTACCAATGTTTGGGCAAAAAGAGTGGTGGGAGGAGCTGCCTAATATAAATCTTGCTGGTATGAGATAGGCCAGGGAACTTAATCTCTGCCGGAACTAGCAGGTTTAATTTCCTAGAGAGACCGGCCATGCCCCCTAAAGACAAATGGAAACTACATGCTGACGCAGCAGTGCTGAGGATTGCGGCAAAAGGCAAACTAAGCAAGGCGACCCGACACAAGGATAAGCCCCAAGGTGACTACAGTGAGTAAAGCGGTGCTGAGGAGGCCTGGAAGTTACCGCAGTGACATAACTACCCCCACATTACACCCCCTTTTCTATAGGCCAGCCCAATGGAGGAAATTGCTCAAGGATAGTAGGGGCAAAGATATTGTTGTCAGAATCCCAAGACCTCTCCTCAGGACCGAAACCTTTCCAATCGACTAGAAAAAAATATCCTCCTTTGAACTTTCTTGGAATCCAGGATGTCTTTCGCCTCATACACGTCCTAAGGACCCTCAGGAACAGTTATAGAGGCAGAAGTAAGGGGCTTGAAGAAGCGGTTCAGGACCAAAGTTTTTAGGTGTGAGACATTGAAGAAATTGGAAGATCTGTAGGCTCACTGGGAGCTGAAGTCTGTAGATCACCACATTGATTTGCGTGTGAACCTTGAATGTCCCAAAGTACCGACGAGTGAGCTTATAAGAAGGCACTTTCAGGCAAATTTTATTTGGCAGCCAACTTTATCTCGGTAATAGGGCGTAAAACTTCGCTAAGAAGAATCAATCGCTACTTAATTGTCATAAGCTGTCAATAGCCGGTTATTATATATTGCGAGAAAACTGATCGCTAGATATTGGATAAATGAAGAACCACCGATGGTGCAGGAATTTTATAGACAGTCTGACATTATTGTAGGAATAGAAAAATGTATTTATGCCAAAAGGAAAAAAGGTCATACTTTTGAAATACTGTGGAAACCCTGGGTGGAGAGATGATGAACCCAGAAAGTCTGTGTTATATTAATATATTACTGTTAAAATGCTGTTTGTGTACATTAATAGGGAGGTATTTTGTAATATCTATACTTGTTCACTTTTGACATATTGACTGTCTGATGTTTTGTATTTTGTTAATTAATAAAAATGTATCTGATTCAAAAAAAGAAGAATCAGTCGCTGGTAAGTCAGAGGGAGCAGACATAGACAAGGGCACTTGAGGGTGCTGTGAATAAAAAATGATGCTCCAGAAGACTCTCCAATGTGGTTGTTGTAAGAAAATTGCCCAGGGGGTAGTTGAACCCAGCCATCCTGACGGGCAGAGATGAAGTGACGAAGGTAGTTCTTGAGAATCTGATTTACCCATTGTACTTGCACGATGGTAAACGGAGGAAAAAATCCAGCTGTATATTCAGGAGTTTGCAAAGAGCTCGCCAGAATTTAGAAGTGAACTTAACTCTATGATTCGAGACTATATGGAGTGGAAATTAAGTAGAAACCTTAGTACTTTTTATATATATATGTTTACCCCCATTTTACCACCTACACTTAAACCAATCTGGAACAAATAGTATATTCTTCACACTTTATACACTCTCTCTGTGTACAAATAAGTTCTAAGATTACTTCCATTTTATTCATCTCCATTCATAATTCTTAACACATTCTCTACATTCTTTGTGATTCACAAACACATTCAACTACCCCATATGTTGGAGATCATATTCATTTTTCTTTATATTCATCCATTATAATTATTTAGCATAATTTACATTATATTTAATTATATTCATTTTTTACAAAAAGATTGTATTCACTTTCGCCGCAGTAAACTATTTTTTGCTGTTCATTACACAAATAAATGAATATAACTCTTTCCTTATTTTAGTTTTAGATTTCCTGAGCTAAACAATACAATGTTTTGCTTGCCTGTTTTTCATTCTTTATAAATCCTCAAACTCACCAATGATATGGTCCTGCTTTCTTCCACACCTGCTGTGTTTTCCTCTGGCCAGCACTTCCCTGTTATCCGCTGTCTTACTGTTCCACAATAAATCCATCCACTTGTCTCTATTTTATCTGTTTCTTCTCTAACCACCCTCGCTCTGCGACTTGCTGCCCTACTAACCCAGCGACCCGCTGTCCTACTAGCTCACTCTATAGGGTATGTGCCCACAATCCGGAATAGGAGCGTTTTGATGCAGCTCACCCGTGCTGCTACCAAAACGCTGCGTTCTAGGTTACAAGCGCAGTGGATGAGATTTATAGAAATCCCATGCCCACTGTGCTTCGAATTTGATGTTGCTTAAACTCATCCACGGTGTGGGTTTACGAGCTGCAGTTTCACCCATAGCCATTTATTAGATGTAGTAAATCTGCATGGTTCAATGAACACATGCGGGTTTACCTGCATGGTTAGAACGCAACGCTTTTGATGAGCTGAAAATACACTGCTTCCAAAACACTGCTATATCCTGCTGGTGGGCACATAGCCTTATAGTAATTAGTCCATCGGCATGCCCCCACCAGAGACATCGCTTTAGTCTGCTCTTTCTCCGAACCACAGCAGTTCTTTGAGCCGCTGCTTTGGTAATTAGTGTCATGATTCAGGATGGGATTTCTTCCCGGTCCTGGATCTATTGGGGTTAACTTTGTATGGCCTCTCTTTGGATTTTGGAGGGCTATTTAAACCTACTCTGAGCCAGGCTCTTTGACAGTGATACTTCCGTCCTCGGCTGAGCAGCTGACCCAAATTATACTTGTGTATACCGTTTGTTCCTCCGTGTGCTTGTACCGTGAATGATTCAGCTTGTCCCTTGTTCTGTGTCTGTATTGTGATTCTGTACTACTGTTATCTCTCCTGTCTCGACCTCTGGCTTGTTTCCTGACTTCCTCCTCATCTGTGTCCCTGGCTACTGCATCCCTGTCGGTCTTCAAACTTCGGCTCATACTGCACTATTCTCCTGTCTCATCCTTAGGCTCCTGTATTACACTCCGGTACTGACCTCGGCTTTTCTGACTATTCTCCCGGCGTTGCTGGCTCTCACTCTCCCGTACAGGGGGGATGGCTCGACCTCAGGCCACTCCCTCGGTGGTCTCATGTCCAGGCAGGTCCTGCTCTGGTGTGGCTTCACGCACAGCGGCTGCTGCATGCTGCTAAGCGAGGCTGTTGCCCTCCACAACTCTCCCTCTGGTGCGTACACTTAAGGACACACAGTCTGTGTCTTTACAATTAGTCTGCACAAAACTCACAGTGACCTCATTTAGGCTATGTGCACACGTTTAGGAATTTTCACTTTTTTCGCTATAAACACGCGATAAAACTGCGAAAAAAATGCATACATTAAGCATCCTATTTTTAGAATGCATTCCGCATTTTTTGTGCACATGCTGCGTTTTTTTCCACGGCGGAATCACATTCCGGAAAAAAATGCAGCATGTTCATTAAAGTGCGGAATCGCAGCGATTCCGCACCCATAGGAATGCATTGATCCGCTCACTTCCCACATGGGGCTATGCCCACCATGCGGGAAGTAAGCGGATCATGTGCGGTTGGTACCCAGGGTGGAGGAGAGGAGACTCATATAATTGTTAAAAAAAAAGAATGAAAATAAAAAATTGTGATATTCTCACCTTCCGGCATCCCTTGCAGCTTTCCCGCTTCCGGTCCCAGTAATGCATTGCGAAAATGACCTGTGATGACGTACGGTCTCACGAGACCGCTATGTTATCTGGGGTCATGCCACAAAGCATTACTGGGACCGGAGCATTGCAAGGAGCGGGAAAGGCTGTCGTGAACACCAGAAGGTGAGAATATCATGATTTATTATTTTTTTTATTATTTTTAACATTCTATCTTTTTACAGCATCAATAGTAAAAAGTTGGTCACACTTGTCAAACACTATGTTTGACAAGTGTGACCAACCTGTCAATCAGTTTTCCAAGCGATGCTACAGATCGCTTGGAAAACACTAGCATTCTGCAAGCTAATTACGCTTGCAAAATGCTAGTGTTTAGCGGGAATACGCATGCCAATTACGCATGCGATATACTCGCTGCAGGAGTTGCGGAATTGAAGCGGAAATTTCCACTGCAATTCTGCAATGTGTGCACTTAGCCTTAATGTTTTTTTTCGGAGTCCTTTCAGCACAGTTTTTTGCACACTGACATATTTACCAGCTCACTACTATGAGTACAACTTTCTGCGATATAGTCCTTCATGGCCTGCCTCTCTAGACCAGAGATATTATATAGTCTTCTCTTACCCAGCTTGGCCCCAGGGACAAGATTGATGATGCAGTAATAAGGATGATGGGGAGGAAGTTCTTGGCACCCCTGCTCCAAGAACGTATCCCCAAAGTCCCCAAGCAGTGTCCTTAACGATGCTCCACTCCCGAGTCTGCCAATCTACCACAGGGTTGTGCAGAGTGAGCCAAGGAAGTCCAAGAACCACAGGAGAGGGCAGACCCTCTAGCACATAACAGTCACTACCTTTTGAGTGCATGGCCCCTACCCGTAGATGTAACCCTCAGATGGCTTGAGTAAAATACCCCTGCCTCAAGGGTGCAGAGACGATGGCAATTATGGGTAAAGATTTGGACAGTGTATGTGGTTTGAGGCTCTGGACATGGACTAACCTAGCGTCCATCAAGTTAAACCCCCGAGTCCACTGTCCAGAAATGCAGATATATCCACCTTATTTTTTCCCAGATGGATTTCAGCCAGCAGAAAAAAAAGTATCCTACCCACGAAGGAGATATGTACAGTTGTGCTCAAAAGTTTACATACCCCAGGAGAATTTTTGCTTTCTTAGCCTTAATCAGAAAACTCAAAACATCCAAATGACCCTGATCAAAAGTTCACATACCCTTGTGATTTGGGCCTGATAACATGCACAGAAATTGACACAAATGGGTTTGAATGGCTACTAAAGGTAGTATCGTCACCTGTGACCTGTTTGCTTGTAATCAGTTTGTGTGCATAAAAGCTGAGTGAGTTTCTGGGATCCAGACAGACTCTTGCATCTTTCATCCAGCAACTGACATTTGTGGATTGAGAATGGGGAAAGCGAAATAATTATCAATGGATCTACTGGAAAAGGTAGTTGAACTGTATAAAATGGGAAAGGGATACAAAAAGATATCCAAGGAATTGATAATGCCAATCAGTAGCGTTCAAACGGATTAACAAATGGAAAATCAGGGGCTCCGTAAAAACAAAACCATGGTCCGGTAGACCAACAAAAATTTTGCCCACAACTGCCAAGAAAATTGTTCAGGATGCAAAGAAAAAACCCCACAAATAACATCAGCTGAAATACGGGACTCTTTTAAAACTAGTGGTGTGGCTGTTCAAGATGCACAATAAGGAAGCACTTGAAGAAAAATGGGCTGCATGGTCGAGTTGCCAGAAGCCATTACTGTGCAAATGCCTCAAAGTATCTCGCCTACAATACGCAACACAGTACAGAAACAAGCCTCAAAATTTCTGGAACAAGGTAATTTGGAATTATGAAACCAAAATTGAACTTTTTGGCCACAACCATAAACGTTACATTTGGAGAGAGGTCAACAAGACCTATGATGAAAAGAACACCAGTCCTACTGTAAAGCATGGAGGTGGATTGCTGATGTTTTGTGGATGTGTGAGCTACACAGGCACAGAAAACTTGGCCAAAGTTGAAGGAAAGATGAATGCAGCCACTGGGAGTCAGACAGGAGAGAGAATGCCTATGCTTAATAATAATAATCTTTATTTTTATATAGCGATAACATATTCTGCAGCCCCTTACATGCATTACATAACCACTGAGCCACCGTACTTGGGGGTCATCTTGAATGAGCAAGATTATTATCCCCACCTGTTGCTCCTCGGTTCCTTGTTGTGAACTCCGTTTTCAGGCTCCCTCTTGTGGTCACAGATGGTATTGTGTGACTTTGGTTTTTTGGCTCCCCCTGGTGGTTTGGTTTATTATCCTGCGGGTCTGCTGGATCAGCTGCCTCGTTATTCACCAGGGAGGCTGTCAATGTATTCAGTGCTATTCTGATTACTCCTGATTATCTCGTTTTCTGCCTCTTCAGGATAAGCTAAGTTCTGTTTGAATATTTTTTGCTCATCTGCCTGCAATATGATTTCTGTGTATGATGAGTCTAGTCCAGCTTGCTAACATGTGATTTCTTTTTGCTGGTAAGCTCTGGGGTACGGAGTTGCTTCCCCCGCACCGTTAGTTGGTGCGGGGCCTCGAGCAATCTCTGCGTGGATATTTTGAATAGGGTTTTTTATTGACCGCACAGTTTCCTTCCTATTTTCTGCTATCTAGTATTAGCGGGCCTCATTTGCTAAATCTGATTTCATCTCTGCGTTTGTGCTTTCCCCTTAACTCACCGTTAATATTTGTGGGGGGCTATTCTATATCTTTGGGGTCTTCCACTGAGGCAAGTGAGGACTTACTTTCCCTCCAGGAATAGTCAGTTTATCAGGCCGTGACGAGACGTCTAGGATTTTTTAGGTAACGTTCCACGGCTGCCTATAGTTGTTTGCGGATAGGATCAGGTTGCGGTCAATCTAGTTACCACTTCCCCAGAGCTAGTAGTCTGTTCAGTTACTTAGCTAGTCCGACCTGCGATCCTTGCCACTAGGATCATAACAGTACAGCCGGCCTATAAAGTGTTAATTGCATGGCAGAAGCAGGAGAAAAGAAGCTTAGAGATTTTTTTTTTTTTTTTGCTGCCGTGTGTCTAGCTGCTGTGTGTCTGGCTTCTCTCCTCCTCTTAATCTTGGTGTGGCTCTGAGTTCAGCTGCTGATATGGATATCCAGAGTTTAGCCTCCAGTGTAGATCATCTTGCTGCAAGGGTACAAAGTATTCAGGATTTTGTTGTGCACAGTCCTATGTCGGAGCCTAGAATACCTATTCCGGAGTTGTTTTCTGGAGATAGATCTAGGTTCCTGAATTTTAAGAACAATTGCAAGTTGTTTCTTTCTTTGAAACCTCGTTCCTCTGGGGATTCTGTTCAGCAAGTTAGGATTGTTATTTCTTTCTTGCGTGGCGATCCTCAAGATTGGGCTTTCGCATTGGCTCCAGGGGATCCTGCGTTGCTCAGTGTGGATGCATTTTTTCTGGCCCTTGGATTGCTCTATGAGGAACCTAATCTTGAGAACCAGGCTGAAAAAGCGTTGTTGGCCCTCTCTCAGGGGCAAGATGATGCAGAGGTGTACTGCCAGAAATTTTGGAAATGGTCGGTGCTTACTCAATGGAATGAGTGTGCCCTGGCTGCAAATTTCAGAAAAGGTCTTTCTGAAGCCATTAAGAATGTCATGGTGGGGTTCCCTACGCCTGCAGGTCTGAATGAGTCAATGACTCTGGCCATTCAGATTGATCGGCGTTTGTGGGAGCGCAAACCTGCGCACCATTTGGCAGTGTCTTCTGAACAGACACCTGAGTCTATGCAATGTGATAGAATTCTGACCAGAAGTGAACGGCAAAATTATAGACGGCAAAATGGGTTGTGCTTTTACTGTGGTGACTCAGCTCATGTTATCTCAGCATGCTCTAAGCGCACAAAAAAGATTGATAAATCTGTCACCATCGGCACTTTACAGCCTAAGTTTATTTTATCTGTTACCCTGATTTGTTCCCTGTCATCTTACCCGGTTATGGCTTTTGTGGATTCAGGTGCTGCCCTTAGTCTGATGGATTTGTCATTTGCCAGGCGCTGTGGTTTTGTTTTGGAGCCTTTAAAATTCCCTATTCCACTAAGGGGAATTGATGCTACACCATTGGCTACGAATAAACCTCAGTACTGGACACAAGTGACCATGTGCATGACTCCTGTTCATCAGGAGGTGATTCGCTTTCTTGTATTGCATAATTTGCATGATGTTGTCGTGTTGGGCCTGCCATGGTTGCAGACTCATAATCCAGTCCTGGATTGGAAAGCAATGTCTGTGTCAAGTTGGGGTTGTCAGGGAATTCATGGCAACGCTCCTGTGGTGTTAATTGCTTCATCCACTCCTTCTGAGGTCCCTGCGTTTTTGTCAGATTACCAGGATGTATTTGATGAGCCCAAACTCAGTTCTCTACCTCCTCATAGGGATTGTGATTGTGCTATAAATTTGATTCCTGGTAGTAAGTTTCCTAAGGGACGACTTTTCAATTTGTCAGTGCCGGAGCATGCTGCTATGCGGAGTTATATAAAGGAGTCTTTGGAGAAAGGACTTATTCGCCATTCCTCCTCCCCTCTTGGTGCGGGGTTCTTTTTTGTGGCTAAGAAGGATGGTTCCTTGAGACCTTGTATTGATTATCGCCTTCTAAACAAAATCACGGTCAAATTTCAGTATCCTTTGCCATTGTTATCTGATCTGTTTGCTCGCATTAAGGGGTCTAGTTGGTTCACCAAGATAGATCTTCGTGGTGCGTATAACCTTGTGCGTATTAAGCAGGGTGATGAATGGAAAACTGCATTTAATACACCCGAAGGCCATTTTGAGTACTTGGTGATGCCTTTTGGACTTTCTAACGCTCCTTCTGTCTTTCAGTCCTTTATGCACGACATCTTCCGCGAATATCTGGATACATTTATGATTGTGTATCTGGATGATATTCTGTTTTTTTCGGATGATTGGGAGTCCCATGTTAAGCAGGTCAGGATGGTGTTTCAGGTCCTGCGTGCCAATGCTTTATTTGTGAAGGGCTCAAAATGTCTTTTTGGAGTCCAGAAGGTCTCTTTTTTAGGTTTCATTTTTTCTCCTTCTGCTATTGAGATGGACCCAGTCAAGGTTCAGGCTATTCATGACTGGACTCAGCCTACATCTGTTAAGAGTCTTCAGAAGTTCTTGGGTTTTGCTAATTTTTACCGTCGCTTCATCGCTAATTTTTCTGGTGTTGTTAAGCCATTGACGGATTTGACCAAGAAGGGTTCTGATGTTACTAATTGGTCTCCTGCGGCTGTGGAGGCCTTTCGGGAGCTGAAGCCCCGGTTTTCTTCGGCTCCGGTCTTATGTCAGCCAGACGTCTCCCTTCCTTTCCAGGTCGAGGTTGATGTGTTGTGAATTAGACTTTTTTGGCTCCCTCTAGTGGTTACTAGTGATATGACTCTGGGATTTCCTTCCCTCTGTCTGCACCCAGCTGGGTCGTTACTTCAGGGGTGTTGCTATATAAACCTCCTGGAACCTTAGTCCAGTGCCTGGCATCGGTGTTATCAGACACATTCTGTTTGCTCCTGTTTGCTGGTCCTGGTTCGTGTTAAATTAAGCTAAGTCTTGCTTCTTTGTTTTTTGGGTTATTTGTTTGCTATCATTTTTGTCCAGCTTGTACTAAATGTGATTCCTGACCTTGCTGGAAGCTCTAGGGGGCTGGTGTTCTCCCCCCGGGCCGTTAGACGGTTCGGGGGTTCTTGAATTTCCAGTGTGGATATTTTTGATAGGATTTTTTGCTGACCATATAAGTTATCTTTCTGTATTCTGCTATTAGCTAGTGGGCCTCTCTTTGCTAAATTCCTAGCTCATTCTTATGTTTGTCTTTTCCTCTTACCTCACCGTTATTATTTGTGGGGGGCTTCTATCCAACTTTTTGGGGTATTTCCTCTGGAGGCAAGAAAGGTCTTTCTTTTCCCTTCTAGGGGTAGTTAGCTCTCCGGCTGGCGCGAGACGTCTAGGATCAACGTAGGAACGTTCCCCGGCTGCTGGTATTTGTGGTGCTAGTATTAGTTATATGGTCAGCCCAGTTACCACTGCCCTATGAGCTGGTTTTCTGTATTTACTGACTTAGCATTATTCCTGAGACCCTCTGCCATTGGGGTCATAACAGTATGCCAGGCCAATATTGAATGTTTAAAGCATTGCAGAAGTGGGATAATAAGGAAGGAAATTCTGAGTTTTTTTTTTTTCCTTCCTTCTCTTCCTCCCCTTTACCTTTGAGTGGTGTGTGCTTGCTGCAGACATGAATGTGCAGACCTTGATTACAAGTGTTGACCAGCTGGCAGCTCGTGTGCAGGGTATGCAAGATTTTGTTACCAGTAGTCCTATGTCTGAACCTAAAATACCTATTCCGGAATTGTTTTCTGGAGATCGATTTAGGTTTAGGAATTTCAAGAATAATTGTAAATTGTTTCTTTCTCTGAGACCCCGTTCATCTGGAGATTCTGCTCAGCAAGTTAAAATTGTTATTTCTTTTTTACGGGGCGACCCTCAGGATTGGGCTTTCTCGCTAGCGCCAGGAGATCCGGCATTGGCGAATATTGATGCGTTTTTTCTAGCGCTCGGATTGCTTTACGAGGAACCCAATCTTGAAGTTCAGGCAGAAAAAGCCTTGCTGGCTATTTCTCAGGGTCAGGATGAAGCTGAAGTGTATTGCCAAAAATTTCGGAAATGGTCCGTGCTTACTCAGTGGAATGAGTGTGCTCTGGCCGCAAATTTCAGAAATGGCCTTTCTGAAGCCATTAAGAATGTGATGGTGGGTTTCCCCATTCCTACAAGTCTGAATGATTCTATGGCGCTTGCTATTCAAATTGACCGGCGTTTGCGGGAGCGCAAAACCGCTAATCCTCTGGTGGTGTTGTCTGAAGAAACACCTGATTTAATGCAATGTGATAGAATTCAGACTAGAAATGAACGGAAAAATCATAGACGTCAGAATGGGTTGTGTTTTTACTGTGGTGATTCTACACGTTATATCAGCATGCTCTAAATGCCTAACAAGGGTTGTTAGTCCTGTCGCCATTGGTAATTTGCAACCTAAATTTATTTTGTCTGTGACTTTAATTTGCTCTTTGTCTTCTTACCCTGTTATGGCGTTTGTGGATTCAGGTGCCGCCCTGAGTCTTATGGATCTGTCATTTGCCAAGCGCTGTGGTTTTGTTCTTGAACCGTTAGTAAATCCTATTCCTCTTAGAGGTATTGATGCTACGCCATTGGCGGAAAATAAACCGCAGTTTTGGACGCAGGTGACCATGTGCATGACTCCTGAACATCGGGAGGTGATTCGTTTTCTTGTTCTGCATAAAATGCATGATTTGGTCGTTTTGGGTCTGCCATGGTTGCAGACCCACAATCCAGTCCTGGATTGGAAGGCAATGTCTGTGTCAAGTTGGGGCTGTCAGGGAATTCATGCTGATTCCCCGCCGGTGTCTATTGCTTCCTCTACTCCTTCGGAAGTTCCTGAGTATTTGTCTGATTATCAGGATGTATTCAGTGAGTCCAGATCCAGTGCTCTGCCTCCTCATAGGGACTGTGACTGCGCCATAGATTTGATTCCAGGTAGTAAATTTCCTAAGGGAAGATTATTTAATCTGTCAGTACCTGAGCATGCCGCAATGCGTTCATATATCAAGGAGTCTCTGGAGAAGGGGCATATCCGTCCATCCTCTTCCCCTCTTGGTGCGGGATTCTTTTTTGTGGCTAAGAAGGACGGATCTTTGAGACCTTGTATTGACTATCGGCTACTGAATAAAATCACTGTAAAATTTCAGTATCCTTTGCCTCTCTTGTCGGACTTGTTTGCCCGGATTAAGGGTGCCAAGTGGTTCACCAAGATAGATCTTCGTGGTGCATACAACCTTGTGCGCATTAAGCAAGGTGATGAATGGAAGACTGCATTTAATACGCCCGAAGGTCATTTTGAGTACTTGGTGATGCCTTTTGGGCTTTCTAATGCTCCCTCAGTATTTCAGTCCTTTATGCATGATATTTTCCGGAAGTATCTGGATAAATTTATGATTGTTTATCTGGACGATATTCTGGTTTTCTCTGAAGATTGGGACTCACATGTGGAGCAGGTCAGGATGGTGTTTCAGGTTTTGCGTGAGAATGCCTTGTTTGTTAAAGGCTCAAAGTGTCTCTTTGGAGTACAGAAAGTTCCCTTTTTGGGGTTTATTTTTTCCCCTTCTGCTGTGGAGATGGACCCAGTCAAGGTCCGAGCTATTCATGAGTGGACTCAACCCACGTCAGTTAAGAGTCTTCAGATGTTCTTGGGTTTTGCTAACTTCTACCGTCGTTTTATCGCTAATTTTTCTAGCGTTGTTAAACCTTTGACGGATATGACCAAGAAAGGTTCTGATGTTGCTAACTGGGCTCCTGCAGCCGTGGAGGCGTTCCAGGAGTTGAAGCGCCGGTTTACTTCGGCGCCTGTTTTGTGCCAGCCTGATGTCTCACTTCCCTTTCAGGTCGAGGTGGATGCTTCTGAGATTGGGGCAGGGGCCGTTTTGTCACAGAGAGGCCCTGGTTGCTCGGTAATGAGACCATGTGCTTTCTTCTCTAGGAAGTTTTCGCCTGCTGAGCAGAATTATGATGTGGGCAATCGGGAATTACTGGCCATGAAGTGGGCATTTGAGGAGTGGCGTCATTGGCTCGAGGGTGCTAAGCATCGTGTGGTGGTCTTGACTGATCACAAAAATTTGATGTATCTCGAGTCTGCTAAACGCTTGAATCCTAGACAGGCCCGCTGGTCATTGTTTTTCTCCCGTTTTGACTTTGTGGTCTCGTATTTACCAGGTTCAAAGAATGTGAAAGCTGATGCTCTTTCAAGGAGCTTTGTGCCTGACTCTCCTGGAGTCACAGAACCTGTTGGTATTCTTAAAGAAGGAGTTATTTTGTCAGCCATTTCTCCTGATTTGCGACGTGTGTTGCAGAGATTTCAAGCTGGTAGACCTGACTCTTGTCCACCTGACAGACTGTTTGTTCCTGATAAGTGGACCAGCAGAGTCATTTCCGAGGTTCATTCCTCGGTGTTGGCAGGTCATCCGGGAATTTTTGGCACCAGAGATCTGGTGGCTAGGTCATTTTGGTGGCCTTCCTTGTCACGGGATGTACGGTCATTTGTGCAGTCCTGTGGGACTTGTGCTCGAGCTAAGCCTTGCTGTTCCCGTTCCAGCGGGTTGCTCTTGCCCTTGCCTGTCCCGAAGAGGCCTTGGACACATATTTCCATGGATTTCATTTCTGATCTCCCGGTGTCTCGGGGTATGTCTGTCATCTGGGTGGTATGTGATCGCTTTTCAAAAATGGTCCATTTGGTGCCTTTGCCTAAGCTGCCTTCCTCTTCCGATCTGGTTCCTGTGTTCCTTCAGAATGTGGTTCGTTTACACGGCATTCCTGAGAATATTGTGTCTGACAGAGGATCCCAGTTTGTTTCCAGGTTCTGGCGATCCTTTTGTGCTAGGATGGGCATTGATTTATCGTTCTCGTCTGCCTTTCATCCTCAGACTAATGGACAAACTGAGCGAACTAATCAGACTCTGGAAGCTTACTTGAGGTGACCTTCTTGCCGTTGGCTGAGTTTGCCCTAAATAATCGGGCTAGTTCCGCTACTTTGGTTTCGCCATTTTTCTGCAACTCTGGTTTCCATCCTCGTTTTTCCTCGGGACATGTGGAGCCTTCTGACTGTCCTGGAGTAGATTCTGTGGTGGATAGGTTGCAGCAGATCTGGAATCATGTGGTGGACAACTTGAAGTTGTCACAGGAGAAGGCTCAGCGTTTTGCCAACCGCCGCCGCGGTGTGGGTCCCCGACTTCGTGTTGGGGATTTGGTGTGGCTGTCTTCTCGATTTGTTCCTATGAAGGTCTCCTCTCCTAAATTTAAGCCTCGCTTCATCGGTCCTTACAAGATATTGGAAATCCTTAATCCTGTGTCCTTTCGCTTGGATCTTCCGGTTTCGTTTGCCATTCACAACGTGTTCCATAGGTCTTTGTTACGACGCTACGTTGTGCTTGTGGTTCCTTCTGCTGAGCCTCCTGCTCCGGTGTTGGTTGAGGGCGAGTTGGAGTACGTGGTGGAGAAGATCTTGGATTCTCGTCTCTCCAGGCGGAGGCTTCAGTATTTGGTCAAGTGGAAGGGTTATGGTCAGGAGGATAATTCCTGGGTGGTTGCCTCTGATGTGCATGCGGCCGATTTGGTTCGTGCCTTTCACGCTGCTCATCCTGATCGCCCTGGTGGTCTTGGTGAGGGTTCGGTGACCCCTCCTTAAGGGGGGGTACTGTTGTGAATTAGACTTTTTTGGCTCCCTCTAGTGGTTACTAGTGATATGACTCTGGGATTTCCTTCCCTCTGTCAGCTGGGTCGTTACTTCAGGGGTGTTGCTATATAAACCTCCTGGAACCTTAGTCCAGTGCCTGGCATCGGTGTTATCAGACACATTCTGTTTGCTCCTGTTTGCTGGTCCTGGTTCGTGTTAAATTAAGCTAAGTCTTGCTTCTTTGTTTTTTGGGTTATTTGTTTGCTATCATTTTTGTCCAGCTTGTACTAAATGTGATTCCTGACCTTGCTGGAAGCTCTAGGGGGCTGGTGTTCTCCCCCGGGCCGTTAGACGGTTCGGGGGTTCTTGAATTTCCAGTGTGGATATTTTTGATAGGATTTTTTGCTGACCATATAAGTTATCTTTCTATATTCTGCTATTAGCTAGTGGGCCTCTCTTTGCTAAATTCCTAGCTCATTCTTATGTTTGTCTTTTCCTCTTACCTCACCGTTATTATTTGTGGGGGGCTTCTATCCAACTTTTTGGGGTATTTCCTCTGGAGGCAAGAAAGGTCTTTCTTTTTCCTTCTAGGGGTAGTTAGCTCTCCGGCTGGCGCGAGACGCCTAGGATCAACGTAGGAACGTTCCCCGGCTGCTGGTATTTGTGGTGCTAGGATTAGTTATATGGTCAGCCCAGTTACCACTGCCCTATGAGCTGGTTTTCTGTATTTACTGACTTAGCATTATTCCTGAGACCCTCTGCCATTGGGGTCATAACATTGATGCTTCTGAGATTGGAGCGGGGGCTGTTTTGTCGCAGAGAAGCTCTGATGGCTCTGTGATGAAGCCATGTGCTTTCTTTTCAAGAAAGTTTTTGCCTGCCGAGCGGAATTATGATGTTGGTAATCGGGAGTTGTTGGCTATGAAGTGGGCATTTGAGGAGTGGCGACATTGGCTCGAGGGAGCTAAGCATCGTGTGGTGGTCTTGACTGATCACAAGAATTTGATTTATCTTGAGTCGGCCAAGCGGCTGAATCCTAGACAGGCTCGTTGGTCGTTGTTTTTCTCTCGTTTTGATTTCGTGGTCTCATACCTGCCTGGTTCGAAGAATGTGAAGGCTGATGCTCTTTCTAGGAGTTTTGTGCCTGACTCTCCTGGTGATTCAGAGCCAGCTGGTATCCTCAGAGAAGGGGTGATTTTGTCTGCCATCTCCCCAGATTTGCGACGAGTGCTGCAGGAGTTTCAGGCGGATAGACCTGACCGTTGTCCACCGGAGAGACTGTTTGTCCCGGATAGATGGACCAGCAGAGTTATTTCCGAGGTTCATTCTTTGGTGTTGGCAGGCCATCCTGGGATTTTTGGTACCAGAGATTTGGTGGCTAGGTCCTTCTGGTGGCCTTCCTTGTCGCGGGATGTGCGTTCCTTTGTGCAGTCTTGTGGAATTTGTGCTCGGGCTAAGCCTTGCTGTTCTCGTGCCAGTGGCTTGTTGTTGCCTTTGCCTGTCCCGAAGAGGCCTTGGACGCACATTTCCATGGATTTTATTTCAGATCTCCCTGTCTCTCAGAGAATGTCGGTCATTTGGGTGGTGTGTGATCGTTTTTCTAAAATGGTCCATTTGGTGCCCTTGCCTAAGTTGCCTTCCTCCTCCGAGTTGGTTCCTCTGTTTTTTCAAAATGTGGTTCGTTTGCACGGGATCCCTGAAAATATTGTTTCCGACAGAGGATCCCAGTTTGTGTCTAGATTTTGGCGGACCTTTTGTGCTAAGATGGGCATTAATTTGTCTTTTTCGTCGGCCTTCCATCCTCAGACGAATGGCCAAACCGAGCGCACTAATCAGACTTTGGAAACCTATTTAAGATGTTTTGTTTCTGCTGATCAGGATGACTGGGTGACTTTTTTGCCATTGGCCGAGTTTGCCCTTAATAATCGGGCTAGTTCTGCTACTTTGGTTTCGCCTTTTTTTTGTAATTCAGGGTTTCATCCTCGTTTTTCCTCGGGTCAGGTGGAGTCTTCTGACTGTCCTGGAGTGGATGTTGTGGTGGATAGGTTGCATCAGATTTGGAATCATGTGGTGGACAATTTGAAGCTGTCACAAGAGAAGGCTCAGCGCTTTGCCAACCGCCGTCGCTGTGTGGGTCCCCGACTTTGCGTTGGGGATTTGGTGTGGTTGTCTTCTCGCTTTGTTCCTATGAAGGTCTCCTCTCCTAAGTTTAAGCCTCGGTTTATCGGTCCTTATAAGATTTTGGAAGTCCTTAACCCTGTGTCATTTCGTTTGGACCTCCCGGCATCGTTTGCTATTCATAATGTGTTCCATCGGTCGTTGTTGCGGAGGTATGTGGTGCCTGTGGTTCCTTCGGTTGAGCCTCCTGCCCCTGTGCTGGTTGAGGGAGAATTGGAATACGTGGTGGAGAAGATCTTGGATTCTCGTATTTCTAGACGGAGGCTTCAGTATTTGGTTAAGTGGAAAGGCTATGGTCAGGAGGATAATTCCTGGGTTGTCGCCTCTGATGTTCATGTGGCCGATTTGGTTTGTGCCTTCCATGTGGCTCACCCTGATCGCCCTGGGGGTTTTGATGAGGGTTCGGTGACCCCTCCTCAATGGGGGGGTACTGTTGTGAACTCCGTTTTCAGGCTCCCTCTTGTGGTCACAGATGGTATTGTGTGACTTTGGTTTTTTGGCTCCCCCTGGTGGTTTGGTTTATTATCCTGCGGGTCTGCTGGATCAGCTGCCTCGTTATTCACCAGGGAGGCTGTCAATGTATTCAGTGCTATTCTGATTACTCCTGATTATCTCGTTTTCTGCCTCTTCAGGATAAGCTAAGTTCTGTTTGAATATTTTTTGCTCATCTGCCTGCAATATGATTTCTGTGTATGATGAGTCTAGTCCAGCTTGCTAACATGTGATTTCTTTTTGCTGGTAAGCTCTGGGGTACGGAGTTACTTCCCCCGCACCGTTAGTTGGTGCGGGGCCTCGAGCAATCTCTGCGTGGATATTTTGAATAGGGTTTTTTATTGACCGCACAGTTTCCTTCCTATTTTCTGCTATCTAGTATTAGCGGGCCTCATTTGCTAAATCTGATTTCATCTCTGCGTTTGTGCTTTCCCCTTAACTCACCGTTAATATTTGTGGGGGGCTATTCTATATCTTTGGGGTCTTCCACTGAGGCAAGTGAGGACTTACTTTCCCTCCAGGAATAGTCAGTTTATCAGGCCGTGACGAGACGTCTAGGATTTTTTAGGTAACGTTCCACGGCTGCCTATAGTTGTTTGCGGATAGGATCAAGTTGCGGTCAATCTAGTTACCACTTCCCCAGAGCTAGTAGTCTGTTCAGTTACTTAGCTAGTCCGACCTGCGATCCTTGCCACTAGGATCATAACAGTTCCTGAGGAATAAGGATGTAACCTTAAGTATAGTTTACAGACCTCCCTGAAAACCTGTTAGATCTTGGGCTCCACTAAGGGATGCCTGGGAGTCATGGTCCCCAAACCTGATGTATTAGGGTGCTGCAAAACAACAGTGTATAGATCTGCCACCTCCAGGCTGAGCTGCTGCAGTTGCCCTGTCAAAGCAGTGATAGGATCCATAATGGATCAAAAAATGGTTTCAGTCAGAGCTAATGTCACGACTCTGTTGTCAGGTATCCCAGGACAAGGGGCTTCTTTCCTGTCCCTAACGCTAGGGGATACTGTTAAATATTAATTATTAATTTAATTATTCTTATTCTCAATTCTGTAGTGAGCACATTGCCTCTCGCTGACATTACAAAAAGCTATTTCTGTATATATAGCTCAGAGTACAAGTCAACACCATATAGAGAGAACACGTGGTCTGTGGGACATTATATATATATATATATATATATATATATATATATATAATCACATCTCAGGAGGTAGTGGGGCTGTCACCTTGGGCCTCTTCTCTTCTTCATTCTCCATGGACTTCAGACGACACAGAAAAAATGAACAGCTGGTATGTGAGTTAACAAGGATGACTAATACCATACTCCATGACAGGGACAGACACCATTTACCATTCAGAACTTTGGGAAAGATGTTGAACAAACGCTGATATAGACAATCTATGTGTAACTATTTTAATTATTTTATGTTTTGCTGCAATGTGTTTTTTTTCTGTGGACAATCCAATAAACCACTACATTTTTTATGAAAATATCATGACATTTTACTTTAAGAGTAACGCATCTGGTAGAGTTCTGATTAAATAAATGTGCAAAATAAGCATATATAACATTGGCCAAGCCAGCCAGATTTGATTTTTTTGTGCTATTTTTGCGTGGATTTCCTTCTCCTTGCAAACGGGGGAAGAAGAGCTTCACTAAATGTGAATTGTGCAAGTTTTCAGGAATTCCACTACAACACTTCAAGTCAAAAGGATCACAGAGAACCTATGAGTAAGGACTAACAGGTGCCAGACGGATTGACAAGCACTAGCATTACAAGTGCCAGAAGACGTGCTGATGACCAGAGCCCAGCGTTGTTCAACAAAAGATCTACAAGCAGAGATATTACAAGGTAAGAAAAATGGATTTAATTAATTCGTATGCTAAGTCAAGTTTTTAACTTTATATAAATCTAATCTAGAAATGTTTTGGCTGAGTTTATATGCAGAATGCAAGATAGCAAATCTAAAGATAGATTCTAATCTAATATACAGAGAAAAAGAGATACTGAAAAATATTTTACATTTGGTTGACGTATTTCACAAGTTCATGTCAGAGAAATCCAAAAAAGACTGTAGAAAGTATCTAAGGAAATTAGTGATGTTCCCAAGATTGACTAATGTGGAGAGTGAACAAGATGTAAGGCCTCTTTCACACTTCCATCTTTTAGCTCCCATCGAAATACGTTGATTTTTAAAAAACAGGATCCAGCACATTTTTCTGCTGCTGTCACGGGGGAACTAGGTGAGCGAGAGCTAATAACCCGGGCCCCTGCAATTTCCCTCAGACTAGGGAAATCCTGACTGACCCTCTACCTGAAGTTTACACTGATGGTGTGCATGTCCAGGCCTCGAACCTCACCCTGTCTCCTGTTTCAACCCTAGGCTGAAACCTCCACCCACCACCCAGTGAAGAGGTAATACACCAATACCCACAGTTAGCACAGACAAGGATAAAGGAAAATATACACCACGCCGCAGTCACTCAGGAATACACTATAAATGTGCAGGGCAAAATAAATACAAATATAGGAAGGAGTAAATAAGACTAAGGAAAATACACCACCAGCAGCGAATCTCCAACAACCAGCTCTCCACTCCAGACCGAGATAACAACCACAAGACAGAAGCTATAATCGGCGATGCCCAATGATCAGGAGAACTATTTAAAGGCAATGGGCATGGCCCAGCTTCCAATCCGAGGATCAGGTAAATTAACCCCGCAACAGCTAGATAAAATCTAGCTGACGCCAATGAGCAAATAGTGGTCAAAAGCGGAATTACCGCTGTCTGTCGAATGACCTGGTCTGAACAGCATCCGACATGCAAGGGCGTCACTGTAATGAGGCAAGTTGAGCACTTCGCCTCAAGCGGCATCCAAGCTCTCAAAACGGGGCGGCAGCGCGGCGCCGCCCCCTGCAGTCAGATGTGCCGGCTGGTACTAGCCATAAGCATGAAGCTGTGTGTCACCAGCAGCAGGAGGCGGCGGGGATGCCGGGCGCGGTGCTGCCTCCTCACACACTAACTTCTCCGGTTATAAGTTAAGTACTGGGATGGGGTGGGGAAGGGGTGAGCGGACTGTTGTGAATTCTGTTCTTGGGCTCCCTCTGGTGGCTTTGAGTGTTACGGCTGGTCTGTAGCTGGACTCCAGCTGCCTCGTTTCCTGCTAGGCTTGCTGCCTATTTAACTCCACCTGGACCTTTACTTGTTGCCTGCTGTCGTTGTATTCAGTACTGGTTCAGATCTCTCTGGGACTTCCCTTGTGACCTGTCTCCTCGTGGAGAAGCTAAGTTCATGCTAGTCTATTTTTGCTCATTGCTATTTGAAAATGTTTCTCAGTATATGATGAGTTCAGTCCAGCTTGCTTATATGCTATTTGATTGCTAGCTGGAAGCTCTGGGGTGCGGAGTTGCGCCCCTCACATCGTGAGTCGGTGTGGGGGTCTTTTTGTATTCTCTGCGTGGATAATTTTTGTAGTATTTTATACTGACCGCACAGATCCCTTGCTATCCTCTGACTATTTAGTTATTAGCGGGCCTCATTTGCTAAAACCTATTTTCATTTATATGTTTGTGTTTTCATCTTAACTCACCGTCATTATTTGTGGGGGCTGCTCTCATTTTGGGGAAAATTTCTCTGAGGCAAGTGAGGCTTTGTTTCTCTCTAGGGGTAGCTAGTTTCTCAGGCTGTGCAGAGGCGTCTAGGCCTAGTTAGGAACGCTCCACGGCTGCCTATAGTGTGTGTTGATAGGATCAGGATTGAGGTCAGTAAAGTTCCTACATCCCCAGAGCTTGTCTTGTTTTTTGGTTTACCTATCAGGTCAGTTCATGTGTTCTTACCACCAGAACCATAACAGTACAGCAGGCCAATAAAGTGTTAATGCATCGCAAAAGAGGGATAAGAGAAGCTCTGAGGTTTTTTTTTTTTCCTCTTCAGTGTGTTTAGCCTCTCTCCTCCCCTTAACCTCTGGGTGGTTCAGGACTCAGCTGCAGATATGGACATTCAAGGTCTGTCCTCTTGTGTGGATCAGCTCGCTACAAAGCATTCAGGATTATGTAATTCACAGTCCTATGTCAACCTAAAATACCAATTCCTGAGCTGTTCTCTGGAGATAGGTCTAGGTTTTTGAATTTCAAAAATAATTGCAAATTGTTTCTTTCTCTGAGACCTCGTTCCTCTGGTGACCCTGCTCAGCAAGTTAAAATTATTATTTCTTTGTTACGTGGTGACCCTCAAGATTGGGCATTCTCCCTGGCACCAGGAGATCCTGCATTGCTAAATGTGGATGCGTTTTTTCTGGCGCTTGGATTGCTTTATGAGGAACCTAATCTAGTGGACCAGGCAGAAAAGATTTTGCTGGCTCTCAGGGTCAGGATGAAGCAGAGGTTTACTGTCAGTAGTTTAGGAAGTGGTCTGTGCCCTAGCAGCGATTTTCAGAAAGGGTCTTTCTGAAGCCCTTAAGGATGTTATGGTGGGGTTCCCCACACCTGCGGGTCTGAATGAGTCAATGTCTTTGGCCATTCAGATTGATCGGCGTTTGCGGGAGCGCAAACCTGTGCACCATCTGGCGGTGTTTTCTGAACAGAAGCCTGAGTCTATGCAATGTGACAGGATTCTGACCAGAATTGAACGGCAAAATCACAGACGTCAGAATGGGTTGTGCTTTTACTGTGGTGACTCTACTCATGTTATTTCTGACTGTTCTAAGCGCACAAAAAGGTTCGCTAAGTCTGTCACCATTGGTACTGTACAGCCTAAATTCATTTTGTCTGTTACTTTGATTTGCTCTCTGTCATCCTACTCTGCCCTGAATTTGATGGATTTGTCATTTGCCAGGCGCTGTAGTTTTATCTTGGAGCCATTGCAATTCCCTATTCCACTAAAGGGAATTGATGCTACGCCATTGGCCAAGAATAAGCCTCAGTACTGGACTCAAGTGACTATGTGCATGACTCCTGTACATCAGGAGGTTATTTGCTTTCTGGTGTTACATAATTTGCATGATGTTGTCGTGTTGGGTCTGCCATGGCTGCAGGTTCATAATCCAGTCCTGGATAGGAAAGCAATGTCTGTGTCAAGTTGGGGTTGTCAAGGGGTACATGGCGATGTTCCTTTGGTGGCAATTGCTTCTTCTACTCCTTCTGAAGTCCCTGAATTTTTGTCGGATTACCAGGATGTATTTGATGAGCCCAAATCCAGTGCCCTACCTCCTCATAGGGATTGTGATTGTGCTATAAATTTGATTCCTGGTAGTAAGTTCCCTAAGGGTCGACTTTTTAATTTATCTGTACTAGAACATACCGCTATGCAGACTTATATAAAGGAGTCTTTGGAGAAAGGGCATATTCGTCCGTCCTCGTCACCTTTGGGTGCAGGGTTCTTTTTTGTGGCCAAGAAGGATGGTTCTCTGAGACCCTGTATAGATTATCGCCTTCTAAATAAAATCTCGGTCAAATTTCAGTACCCTTTGCCTCTGCTGTCCGATCTGTTTGCTCGGATTAGGGGGGCTAGTTGGTTCACCAAGATAGATCTTCGAGGAGCTTATAATCTTGTGCGTATAAAGCAGGGCGATGAATGGAAAACAGCATTTAATACGCCCGAAGGTCATTTTGAGTACTTGGTGATTCTTTTTTGGGCTTCATTTTTTCCCCTTCTAATATCGAGATGGATCCAGTTAAGGTCCAGGCCATCTATGACTGGACTCAACCTACATCGGTGAAGAGTCTTCAGAAGTTCTTGGGCTTTGCTAATTTTTACCGTCGCTTCATCACTAATTTTTCTAGTGTGGTTAAACCTTTGACGGATTTGACTAGAAAGGGTGCTGATGTGACGAATTGGTCTTCTGCGGCCGTTGAGGCCTTTCAGGAGCTGAAACGTCGGTTTTCTTCGGCTCCTGTCTTGCGTTAGCCTGATGTCTCTCTTCCCTTTCAGGTCGAGGTTGATGCTTCTGAGATTGGAGCAGGGGCTGTCTTGTCACAGAGAAGCTCTGATGGCTCGGTGATGAGACCATGTGCTTTCTTTTCTAGAAAGTTTTCGCCTGCCGAGCGGAATTATGATGTTGGTAATCGGGAGTTGTTGGCAATGAAGTGGGCATTCGAGGAGTGGCGACATTGGCTTGAGGGAGCCAAGCATCGCGTGGTGGTCTTGACGGATCACAAGAATTTGATTTATCTCGAGTCTGCCAAGCGGTTAAATCCTAGACAAGCTCGCTGGTCGCTGTTTTTCTCCCGTTTTGATTTCGTGGTTTCGTACCTTCCGGGCTCAAAGAATGTGAAGGCTGATGCCCTTTCTAGGAGTTTTGTGCCTGACTCTCCAGGAGTTTCTGAGCCGGCTGGTATCCTCAGAGAGGGGGTGATTTTGTCTGCCATCTCCCCTGATTTGCGGCGGGTGCTGCAGGAATTTCAGGCCGATAGACCTGACCGTTGTCCACCGGAGAGACTGTTTGTCCCGGATAGATGGACCGGTAGAGTTATTTCCAAGGTTCATTCTTCGGTGTTGGCGGGTCATCCTGGGATTTTTGGTACCAGGGATCTGGTGGCCAGGTCCTTTTGGTGGCCTTCCTTGTCGCGGGATGTGCGTTCCTTTGTGCAGTCCTGTCGGATTTGTGCTCGGGCCAAGCCTTGCTGTTCTCGTGCCAGTGGATTGCTTTTGCTTTTGCCTGTCCCGAAGAGGCCTTGGACGCATATTTCCATGGATTTTATTTCGGATCTTCCAGTCTCTCAGAGGATGTCTGTCATCTGGGTGGTTTGTGATCGTTTTTCTAAAATGTTCCATTTGGTGCCCTTGCCTAAGTTGCCCTTCTCCTCTGATTTGGTTCCGCTTTTTTTTCAGAATGTGGTTAGTTTGCATGGTATTCCGGAGAACATTGTGTCTGACAGAGGATCCCAGTTTGTGTCCAGATTTTGGCGGTCCTTTTGTGCTAAGATGGGCATTGATTTGTCTTTTTCTTCGGCCTTCCATCCTCAGACAAATGGCCAAACTGAACGAACTAATCAGACCTTGGAAGCTTATCTGAGATGTTTTGTTTCTGCTGATCAGGATGATTGGGTGACTTTTTTGCCATTGGCTGAGTTCACCCTCGGGCTAGTTCTGCTACTTTGGTTTCGCTTTTTTTTGTAATTCTGGTTTTCATCCTCGTTTTTCCTCAGGTCAGGTTGAGCCTTCTGACTGTCCTGGGGTGGATTCTGTGGTGGATAGGTTGCAGCAGATTTGGAACCACGTAGTGGACAATTTGACGTCACAGGAGAAGGCTCAGCGCTTTGCTAATCGCCGTCGCTGTGTGGGTCCCCGACTTCGTGTGGGGGATTTGGTATGGTTGTCATCTCGTTACGTTCCTATGAAGGTTTCCTCTCCTAAGTTTAAACCTCATTTCATCGGTCCTTATAAGATTTCAGAAATCCTCAATCCTGTGTCATTTCGTTTGGACCTCCCAGCATCTTTTGCCATTCATAATGTGTTCCATAGGTCATTGTTGCGGAGGTATGTGGTGCCTGTGGTTCCTTCTGTTGATCCTCCTGCTCCGGTGTTGGTCGAGGGAGAATTAGAGTATGTGGTGGAGAAGATCTTGGATTCTCGTATTTCGAGACGGAAGCTTCAGTACTTGGTTAAATGGAAGGGCTATGGTCAGGAGGATAATTCCTGGGTTGTTGCCTCTGATGTCCATGCTGCCGATTTGGTTCATGCCTTTCATTTGGCTCATCCTGATCGGCCTGGGGGCTCTGGCGAGGGTTCGGCGACCCCTCCTCAAGGGGGGGGTACTGTTGTGAATTCTGTTCTTGGGCTCCCTCTGGTGGCTTTGAGTGTTACGGCTGGTCTGTAGCTGGACTCCAGCTGCCTCGTTTCCTGCTAGGCTTGCTGCCTATTTAACTCCACCTGGACCTTTACTTGTTGCCTGCTGTCGTTGTATTCAGTACTGGTTCAGATCTCTCTGGGACTTCCCTTGTGACCTGTCTCCTCGTGGAGAAGCTAAGTTCATGCTAGTCTATTTTTGCTCATTGCTATTTGAAAATGTTTCTCAGTATATGATGAGTTCAGTCCAGCTTGCTTATATGCTATTTGATTGCTAGCTGGAAGCTCTGGGGTGCGGAGTTGCGCCCCTCACATCGTGAGTCGGTGTGGGGGTCTTTTTGTATTCTCTGCGTGGATAATTTTTGTAGTATTTTATACTGACCGCACAGATTCCTTGCTATCCTCTGACTATTTAGTTATTAGCGGGCCTCATTTGCTAAAACCTATTTTCATTTCTATGTTTGTGTTTTCCTCTTAACTCACCGTCATTATTTGTGGGGGCTGCTTTCACTTTGGGGAAAATTTCTCTGAGGCAAGTGAGGCTTTGTTTCTCTCTAGGGGTAGCTAGTTTCTCAGGCTGTGCAGAGGCGTCTAGGCCTAGTTAGGAACGCTCCACGGCTGCCTATAGTGTGTGTTGATAGGATCAGGATTGCGGTCAGTAAAGTTCCCACATCCCCAGAGCTTGTCTTGTTTTTTGGTTTACCTATCAGGTCAGTTCATGTGTTCTTACCACCAGAACCATAACAGCGGCCCCAGCCAGGGAAGATCAGCTACTTGTGATTGAACGAACTAGCACAGCCTGTGGGCGGGGACTGTGGCTGCCTGCTACACAGTAGTGTAGCTACTACTGGGGGGGGGGAGAGGGGGGCCATCGCCCCGGGCCCTGTCATATGAAGGGGCCCACCGGGAGCCAGGGCCACTTCTGTGTGGACTGGAGGCAGAACACAGCATAGGACGAGAGCAGTATAATATCTGCTCCCGTCTGACGGAGACTCTGCAGGCTGCTAGCATAGTGGCGGGCCCATCATACTGTGTATACGGGAGCTGCAGGCTCATCATACTGTGTATAAGGGAGCTGCGAGCCCATCATACTGTGTATAAGGGAGCTGCGGGCCCATCATACTGCGTATAAGGGAGCTGCAGGCTCATCATACTGTGTATAAGGGAGCTGCGAGCTCATCATACTGTGTATAAGGGAGCTGCAGGCCCATCATACTGCGTATAAGGGAGCTGCGGGCCCATCATACTGCGTATAAGGGAGCTGCGGGCCAATCATACTGTGTATACGGGAGCTGCGGGTCCATCATACTGTGTATAAGGGAGCTGCGGGTCCATCATACTGTGTAAAAGGGAGCTGCGGGCCCGTCATACTGTGTATAAGGGAGCTGCGGGCCCGTCATACTGTGTATAAGGGAGCTGCGGGCCAGTCATACTGTGTATAAGGGAGCAGCGGGTCCATCATACTGTGTATAAGGGAGCTGCGGGCCCATCATACTGTGTATAAGGGAGCTGCGGGCCCGTCATACTGTGTATAAGGGAGCTGCGGGCCAGTCATACTGTGTATAAGGGAGCTGCGGGTCCATCATACTTTGTATAAGGGAGCTGCGGGCCCATCATACTGTGTATACGGGAGCTGCGGGCCCATCATACTGTGTATAAGGGAGCTGCGGGCCCATCATACTGTGTATAAGGGAGCTGCGGGCCCATCATACTGTGTATAAGGGAGCTGCGGGTCCATCATACTGTGTATAAGGGAGCTGCGAGCCCATCATACTGTGTATAAGGGAGCTGCGGGCCCATCATACTGTGTATAAGGGAGCTGCGGGTCCATCATACTGTGTATAAGGGAGCTGCGGGCCAATCATACTGTATAAGGGAGCTGCGGGCCCATCATACTGTGTATAAGGGAGCTGCGGGTCCATCATACTGTGTATAATGGAGCAGTACATAAGGGAACTTAGGGGACATTATTAAATGTAAAGTGGGCGCTTAAGCATTACTGTATTATAGGGGCACTCATAGTATTGCGACCATCAAAGTTTCATATCGTCACAATATGGCGGTAAAATCAATGTTCGTTTTTGTATATAGATTTATTTTCAATAACAGTGCGGTCATATTCTGAGGTTCCCCTATATATACACTTAGAGTGCACAACCATAACTGTAATTCTCTCGTGCCTCCCCCCTCTGTTCTCTCGTGCCGCCCCCCTCTGTTCTCTCGTGCCCCGGGTATTATGCGCTTGTCAATGTCACCAGAATATAGCAGTGATGCCAGCAGGGTAAATCCCAAGTCATAAATTCCTTCCTTAATATGACAATGGTACCAGTCACCCCTGGCTGCCTGCTGTGTGCCCTCTTTGGTGTACAACAGGTAAGCACAGGAGCCCCAGGGCACAGGCAGCAGGAGACTGTGCGACCATGAAGGTAAATAGAAGAGGATGTGTTATGTTTGTATTGTATCCTGCCTGGTATTAAAGAGGTTGTCTGAGATGGGGAAAATATACAGTATAAACATACTAGTTTATTTAAAATAAATCCTGTACAGAGAGATATTGCCCTCCTGTCACCCCCAGGAATTCAGCCACAGACCTCTCTGGTGGTCGACAGCAGCTTTGGAAGTGATGACTGCACCATCTGGATGTCACAGAACTGATAAAACCTGTGATTAACTGCAGAGGTCAGGTGATTGTGAGGCTATGTGCACAAGTATTTTTGAGGGCTGCAGATTTTTCCGCAGCAGATTTCAGAAATCTGCAGGTAAAAGGCACTGCGTTTTAACGCGGATTTACCGTGTTTTTTTTGCATATTTTGTGCGGATTCCCATTATGGAGCAGGTGGAAACCGCACAAAGAATTAACATGCTGTGGAATGTAAACCACTGCGTTTCCGCGCGTTTTTTTCTGCAGCATGTGCACAGCGGATTCCGTTTTCCATAGGTTTACATGGTACTGTAAACACACATAGCCTTAGACGTTTCTCTGAAGGGGGCCTGTGCCAGTCACCTGACAGTTGTGGGCTTTAATTTTCTCTTATTTTGCCAAATTTTCAAAAGAGGAAGGGATGGTCTTAAAAAATAAAATTAAAACCCCCTGTTACATTACTTTGTGATTCTCATTTGTGTCGGTGTTCCCCTCTGGTACCAAAAGTGATGTCGACCTGTGCATTATTTACATGACCACTGCAGCCAATCACTGACCTCACAGTCATTTGCTGTACATAATAGTACGACCACTGCAGCCTGTGATTAGTGGGGATCAAATGGTGAAGGCCCCTGCAATCACTATTATTTATCGTACATCTGAATACAGATCTACAGTACGTAGCAATTAAAGTGGTGTTCAGGGCTGTAGACATATTTCTGCACTCTGTGACTTCAAACTACTGAATGCATGTAAAGAGTAAATGTAATGTAAATTGAATGTAAGTAAAGAGTAAACCAGATTTATTTATACTGATTTTACTATGGGGGGGGGTGCCGTTTTGCAGTTCGCCTCAGGCAGCATAGAGGCTAGGTTCACCCCTGCCGACATGACAGCTGCATCCTGTATTTCCCCATAAACTTGTATTAGCGACGGATTGTGACAGATGGCCATCCGTTTCATCCGTCGTGCACTGGATCCGTTGGAAAATTGCCATCCGTCGGGTGGAGAAAACGTTCAGAGGAAAATCGCTCAGCGACAGGTCCTGCGCTGCCCGTCGTTGGCTATAATGGAAGCCTATGGGCGCAGGACCCATCGCTGACTGTGAAAAGCAGGAATCCAGCGACTGATGCCGTCTTTTCAAACTGAGCATGCATGGAAGAATTTCCCGTCAGCATCAATAGTAACAAGATATAATGTTAACTAAAAAAATGTAAAAAAAAAAATTGCAAAATATTGCGATGTCATCAGAGGTCATTGCACGCAAGGCATTACTGGGAACGCTAGCTGCCGGGATCATTGGTAACGCTGTGCAGGACGCCGGAAGGTAAGAATATTGCGATTTTTTAAATTATTTTTAAACCTGTGTTGTGTATGTGTTTTCGCAGCGGAAAACCGCTGCGAAGACAAATACACAACAGGTGTACATAGTCTCGACGGGTCCCTCAGAAAAACGGGCCCAGTGCTCCCGTTTTTTTACAATCTGCACAGGATCCGTCATTTCAACATTTTTATGAATCCTGTGCAGATTATAAAAACGGAAGTGTAAAAGAAGCCTTAGACACGTATCTGTAATGGCCACTCAAGGTGACCTTGTGTCTCATGATGTAAAACAAGATGGAGGAAACGTAGGAGACATGAGAACTGACAAAGATGACGTACAAGGAACAGATGTACAAGGGCCACTAAAAATAGAAGACAACGCAGAGGCCCAGCTCCTGCAAACTAAAGCTAGGAAAGACTTGTTAAAATTATGCAAAATCATTCCTGCATATCATAACAAAATCAATTTGTGCAGAAATTCAGATATTTGAGAGTTTTGGTGATAAGTTTGATTTGACTAATGAGGAGAAAAATCAGTTGTTTAAAATGTGGCTTCCAGTAACTTTTTCCAGGCGGTTCTCATTAAAAATGCAGAGTGATGGGTTCCATGAAGAAATAACCGATATAGAAAGATAAAAAAATTTGATGTTCTGTAGATTAAAAGAAAATTATCCAGCTATTGATATTCTTCTAAAATTAAGGATTGGCCGGAAAGAATGTACCTTTACATTCATGACCATATTTGAAAGGTTGTACAAAACTGTCATTACAAATTTCAATAAACAATCAATGATAAAATGTTTTGTAAACAAATTTGGATTCCTAAATTCTGAATCTCGTGTTATTGCGTCACAAAAAGATTCTTTATTTGAATGTGCACAATCCTTTGATTTTTCTAGAAAACATGAGCATCTTAAAAGGAAAATAAATCATACTAAGTTTTTGAAAACAGACAGAGTGAAATCTTATCTGAAGCCAAAATCAAAATCTCCAAAACTGAGTTATCCCTAAAATCAAATCTATGAAGTACGAAGAAAATTACACATTTGTTACAAGCCCTATCAAAAGATTCAGGAGTCCTCTAGATAAGTTGCATTGAAAGGGTTAAAAGCTGATGGGTCAGATCTCTCTGTAAAGATGGCGGAAATTGACAGACTGAAACAGGTGAGCAAGGGGGGTGAGCTGAATACTCCATTATCAGAGCTTTTCAAAAAATCCATAAGTCTAAAAATGACATTTTTAAATAAAGCTTTTCAAGACATTATCGACAAAGAGACAAGATTTATTTTAGGTATTGGCTAAAAATGTAATTATATTACATGTTGTGTAAATATGTTATACAATGTATTATTTAGTAATTTGTAATTATTTTATACAGTATAATTCTGTATTTCTATAGTTTTGTAGATATGTATTTACTGTATGAATATATATCAATGCTGTATTTTTATATGTATAGTGAAATAATTAAAATTTACTCCAGTAATAATACTTAGAATTACATTAAACATATATATATATTAAATATATACATATGTATAAGATATATAAATTATTTTGTTTCTGAATGAATATGAAATTAACCTTTATTTTTTATTTCTCCTTAGAATTTTCATTTCAAAGCAGGTATTGAACAAAATAAACCTCTTACATGGATTTATGTGTTTATTTACACAGGAAGTTATAAAAAATATAAAATCATGCAGTTATTATAAGTTAAAAGAAAAAAGACATAACTAATGATCTAAAATTTGTGTACTGTAAAAAAAAAATTTCTGTAACAATCTAAAACTTGTTTTTTCTTTGCATGGTAATATATATATATATATATATATATATATATATATATATATATACACTCACCGGCCACTTTATTAGGTACACCATGCTAGTAACGGGTTGGACCCCCTTTTGCCTTCAGAACTGCCTCAATTCTTCGTGGCATAGATTCAACAAGGTGCTGGAAGCATTCCTCAGAGATTTTGGTCCATATTGACATGATGGCATCACACAGTTGCCACAGATTTGTCGGCTGCACATCCCAAAGATGCTCCATACAAGGCAGGATGGATCCATGCTTTCATGTTGTTTACGCCAAATTCTGACCCTACCATCCGAATGTCGCAGCAGAAATCGAGACTCATCAGACCAAGCAACGTTTTTCCAATCTTCTACTGTCCAATTTCGATGAGCTTGTACAAATTGTAGCCTCAGTTTCCTGTTCTTAGCTGAAAGGAGTGGTACCCGGTGTGGTCTTCTGCTGCTGTAGACCATCTGCCTCAAAGTTCGACGCACTGTGCGTTCAGAGATGCTCTTAGGCCTACCTTGGTTGTAACGGGTGGCGATTTGAGTCACTGTTGCCTTTCTATCAGCTCGAACCAGTCTGCCCATTCTCCTCTGACCTCTGGCATCAACAAGGCATTTCCGCCCACAGAACTGCCGCTCACTGGATTTTTTTTCTTTTTCGGACCATTCTCTGTAAACCCTAGAGATGGTTGTGCGTGAAAATCCCAGTAGATCAGCAGTTTCTGAAATACTCAGACCAGCCCTTCTGGCACCAACAACCATGCCACGTTCAAAGGCACTCAAATCACCTTTCTTCCCCATACTGATGCTCGGTTTGAACTGCAGGAGATTGTCTTGACCATGTCTACATGCCTAAATGCACTGAGTTGCCGCCATGTGATTGGCTGATTAGAAATTAAGTGTTAACAAGAAGCTGGACAGGTGTACCTAATAAAGTGGCCAGTGAGTGTATATATATATATATATATATATATATATATATATATATATATATATATATATATATATATATATATATATACAGTGGGGCAAAAAAGTATTTAGTCAGTCAGCAATAGTGCAAGTTCCACCACTTAAAAAGACGAGAGGCGTCTGTAATTTACACCATAGGTAGACCTCAACTATGGGAGACAAACTGAGAAAAAAAAATCCAGAAAATCACATTGTCTGTTTTTTTATCATTTTATTTGCATATTATGGTGGAAAATAAGTATTTGGTCAGAAACAAACAATCAAGATTTCTGGCTCTCACAGACCTGTAACTTCTTCTTTAAGAGTCTCCTCTTTCCTCCACTCATTGCCTGTAGTAATGGCACCTGTTTAAACTTGTTATCAGAATAAAAAGACACATGTGCACACCCTCAAACAGTCTGACTCCAAACTCCACTATGGTGAAGACCAAAGAGCTGTCAAAGGACACCAGAAAAAAAATTGTAGCCCTGCACCAGGCTGGGAAGACTGAATCTGCAATAGCCAACCAGCTTGGAGTGAAGAAATCAACAGTGGGAGCAATAATTAGAAAATGGAAGACATTCAAGACCACTGATAATCTCCCTCGATCTGGGGCACCACGCAAAATCCCACCCCGTGGGGTCAGAATGATCACAAGAACGGTGAGCAAAAATCCCAGAACCACGCGGGGGGACCTAGTGAATGAACTGCAGAGAGCTGGGACCAATGTAACAAGGCCTACCATAAGTAACACACTACGCCACCATGGACTCAGATCCTGCAGTGCCAGACGTGTCCCACTGCTTAAGCCAGTACATGTCCGGGCCCGTCTGAAGTTTGCTAGAGAGCATTTGGATGATCCAGAGGAGTTTTGGGAGAATGTCCTATGGTCTGATGAAACCAAACTGGAACTTTTTGGTAGAAACACAACTTGTCGTGTTTGGAGGAAAAAGAATACTGAGTTGCATCCATCAAACACCATACCTACTGTAAAGCATGGTGGTGGAAACATCATGCTTTGGGGCTGTTTCTCTGCAAAGGGGCCAGGACGACTGATCGGGTAAATGAAAGAATGAATGGGGCCATGTATCGTGAGATTTTGAGTGCAAACCTCCTTCCATCAGCAAGGGCATTGAAGATGAAACGTGGCTGGGTCTTTCAACATGACAATGATCCAAAGCACACCGCCAGGGCAACGAAGGAGTGGCTTCGTAAGAAGCATTTCAAGGTCCTGGAGTGGCCTAGCCAGTCTCCAGATCTCAACCCTATAGAAAACCTTTGGAGGGAGTTGAAAGTCCGTGTTGCCAAGGGAAAAGCCCAAAACATCACTGCTCTAGAGGAGATCTGCATGGAGGAATGGGCCAACATACCAACAACAGTGTGTGGCAACCTTGTGAAGACTTACAGAAAACGTTTGACCTCTGTCATTGCCAACAAAGGATGTATTACAAAGTATTGAGATGAAATTTTGTTTCTGACCAAATACTTATTTTCCACCATAATATGCAAATAAAATGATAAAAAAACAGACAATGTGATTTTCTGGATTTTTTTTCTCAGTTTGTCTCCCATAGTTGAGGTCTACTTATGATGTAAATTACAGACGCCTCTCATCTTTTTAAGTGGTGGAACTTGCACTATTGCTGACTGACTAAATACTTTTTTGCCCCACTGTATATATATATATATATATATATATATATATATATATATATATATATATATATATATATATATATATATATATATATATATATATATTTACTGCATGGCATGACATGTCACAACAGGTGTTTCAGTTTAAAACTTGTAACCTTAGTAAGAAGAAGCCTTTGAAGCCCCTCAGCCTTTACAAGTCAAAAGTCAAGTTATTATTAGTCTTTCTATCTATAAAATAGTTTACAAAGTGTTAGGTAATGTGTATTTGGGGAATATTCAAAGAAATTTTAAATTGAATAGTTTACAATGCGCATTGATAATTAGGATACAATAACGTGGGTTAATATACTCGTATACTTACCTTTGTATGTGAAATATTTATTGTGAACTTATATGTGTGTGTCACAGTCTGAGTGACAGATGAGAGTATGAGCAGCTGCTAAGAGTGAACTTAACGTAAGAGCAACTATAACGTGGAATGTGTATGCACAGTATGAGAGAGGCCTCATGGTATTCTATGAAATATTATTTACTCAACATATTTTTTTAGTAATTATTATTTCTTGATTTAGTTAATAGTGAATAAGTGCAATCACACATCAATATGGTTTATCAAGAAAATCTACATTTAGAACATTTTTCCAAATGATAATTTTATGGTATTCAGTGATATATATATATATATATATATATACACACACACACATATATACATACACACACACACACACACATCTTCAAACGAATATGGCATAAAGCTGATATGACAGTTATACAATTAATTTTTTTAATTTTGGTTTGTATAAATGAATTTTTTCATAAAATAATATTTTTTGGTAATAAGAGGGAAATGTGTTTGATCGTGATTACATCATCACATTTCATCAATACTTCACACATTTGAATAAAGAAGAAATATAAATAAGGCACTATTAACATTATTATAAAAGTCATTTTTTCATTTTTTTTTACTCTGATGTAGGGTATTATATGCAAAGTTGCATAATTTCAATATTTTGGTAATACAACGTTATGACAAATACAAACATCAAGACAATGGAAATATTAAGGGAATGTGTTACTGAGACATAACCTCTGCATTTATCATCAACATATAAAAGGCCTTATTTTTTAATTTTTATTCTTACTTCATTCTTATTCTTTATTTTTATTTTTTTATCTCAAGAAGAAAACATCAATATTTTATAAAGTAATGTCTAGTACAATAATATTGCTTCATTAAATATAGTGATCATATGGTTTCATTATAAAGAAAAATGTTTCAATTCTGAGTCAAATACAACAGTTCTTTCACAGTATTTATATATTCTTATTTTGGCTCATGGCTATACATTCTTACATATTATTGGTCTAATAAATATAGTTTATTAATAAAGTTTAAATAATAAAGATGGAAACAGATGGTTACATTAAAAAAAGCACACTGACATAGGTTCAAAAAGAAATTACACCTATAACATAATGTACTATCACATGAAGAATATGGTTAATAATGTATTATTTATTATTTTATTTTTCCAAATATGAATTCCATATTAATATTCTGATAATTATATGGATATTACTGATTGCTATGGTACGCTGTGATATGACAGATTAGGAAAATTACCAGATTTGGTATAGAATAGGGAATGAAGTTCTTCAATCAAGATACTAAAGTTACATTATAAAGACTTTTCATATTTGTAATATTTGAGTAATAATAGACTGTCAATTACAATTCATGTCACCACTGACAATTATGACTGCAGCATCCATCACTGACAACTATGAGTACAGTATCGAAACTGACAACCACAATTGGAGAGGACTATGATCCTATGATGCCAAGATGAACTGTGTTATTACGTTTTATCATGTTCCATTGGTTTCCTATCACCTATAAGACTTCCATGAAAGCTGGTGAACAATAAGGTAATTGTCAGGACACTACAATCTTGACATGTGTCCTGTGCACTAAGGACTGGCTATGGTGATATGATCAGGAAGGAAGAGTCAATTTAACCCTTGCTGTTCTGACCAAAGACGTCACACCTGTTCCAAAACCAGTGCGGATGACATTGAGGATTCCAGATGATTTCAAAGGCGAGCCAATGTAAGTCCAGGTCTTTAAGGTGACACTGCACAGATATTAAAGCTATATTTCATTCATGAACTTTGTTTTCCTATCAACATTTGAATTTATGGACTTTGACACATGACACACGGTCTCTACAATATCTACATGCTATCATCTATTTCAAAAGAATTATAATAAAGATTGTTTTAAAAGAATCAAGATGAAGACCAGATGACATCAGACCTGAGAAGCTTCAATTATGTACAGTATAGGGAAGTATAATTATATATTTCATGTGAATATTGGTCACGGCTTACCATAATATGAATTTACATATCAATATGTTTTTGAATTCGTTCAACAAATTATTATTATTATCATTAAATTATTTTGCCAAAGAAGAAAGAAGATCTTATCAATATATTTACTTTGAGGGTTCCAATCAATGTCTCATCCTCAAAAGGGGAAATTGTTAAATATTAATTACATAGGTCTGCGACTAAGAAGCTGTTTGATTATTTTCATCTAATTTCCATGTATTTTGGCGTGCTGAAAATGAAAAAAAATATTGAAAAAAAAATCCTGGACGTCAGGATTTGCCACAAAATGCTAAATTCTCTTCAAATTTAGTATATTTTTCTCAATTTTTGGTATTTTTTTTTTATCTTAGGGTTTTGAAAGTCAAAATTACTATTAATTAATTTACATCAATGCATTGAAGATATACAATGTGAAAAAAAATATAACTTTCAAAGAAAAGAACTTTCAGAGTGAGCTAATGAAACCAGCATCAACATGTTGCAAGCTGAACGAGCAGGCTCTGACATGCTCGGGCTTGATTCAATTGTTATATCTTGGTTCTCGCCTGTTCACACTTTCATCTCAGTTCGTGTTAGCTTGTCATATTCAACCGTGTTTCCCAAAATTAGCATTATGGCTCAGCGGAAGTGTATTAATTCGCCTGACAGTTTCTGTTAAATTTGTGGTGAATATACAGTGTTGAAGCAACAGCTGAATATTACAAACTTTGTGAAAAAAGTATACTTCGCTTATTTCGGACTAAAGCTTGGAGATCAAGATAAAGCTTGGGCGCCTCATAAAGTGTGCAAACGGTGTGTTGAGGACCTCCGAAATTGTTTCAAGGGTAAGAAAAAAAGCTTTCCGTTATGGGATTCCTATGGTATGGTGAGAGCAAAAGAACCATAGTGACGATTGTTACTTTTGTTCATGTGATGTGAAAGGGTATAATTCAAAATGGAAGCATTCCATTTCATACCCCAATATTCACTCAGCAATTCGTCCCATCCCCCATGGCACAGATATACCAGTACCCAAGGCCCCTGCTACCTTGGAAGAGATAACTAGCTCCGATGAAGGTGGAGTCATACCTGAACCAGATGATGAATCAAATTCTGACTTTTAAGATGATACAAGACCAAAATTGTTTTCCCAGGAGGAGATGAATAATTTGGTAAGAGACTTGAATCTTCCCAAAGATGTCGCTGAGTTACTTGGATCAAGGCTCAAAAGCAAGAATTTATTGTTGCCAGGAGTGTTTTTCATGGTTCAGACATCGTGAAAACGAGTTCGTTCCTTACATTGCCCAGGAAGATAAGTTGGTTTATTGCATCGATGTCGAAGATTTGATGGGTCAATTCAAAATCCAATATGATTCAGCACAATGGCGTATTTTTATAGATTCTTCCAAAAGAAGTCTCAAAGCAGTTTTACTCCACAATGGCGGTTTTTATGCTTCCATCCCTGTAGGTCATTCTGTACACCTCAAGGAAACCTACGAGAACTTGGAATTGGTTCTTCGTAAACTTAAATATGAAGACCACGGTTGGCAAGTGTGCGGGGATTTGAAAGTCTTGTGCATGCTGCTCGGGCATCAAGCTGGGTATACCAAATACCCTTGTTTTCTGTGTCTATGGGACAGTCGAGAAACACAAAATCACTGGACCAAGAAGAATTGGCAGCCGAGGGTGTTCACAGTTGGTGAAAAAAAAAAATAAAAAATGTCCTCCGAGAAACTTTGGTTCCTCCCCATAAAGTTCTTCTACCACCTCTCCACATGAAATTGATGAAGCAATTCGTAAAATCACTTCCAAAAGATGGAGAATGCTTCAAATACTTGGTCACCAAGTTTCCAGGCCTCTCGGAGGCAAAATTGAAGGAAGGTGTGTTTTTCGGACCAGACATTAGAAGGCTTATAGCTGATCAAGAGTTTATCAATACCATGACGCATCCTCAAAAAGAAGGGTGGTTTGCATTTAAAGAGGTCGTAGAGAAATTTTGAGGCAATAACAAAGACCCTGACTACAAGAAAATCATCGGACGAATGCTGAAAGCATTTCAAGCTTTAGGTTGCCTGATGAGTTTGAAAGTGCATTTCCTCCATTCCCACCTTGACAACTTTCCTGAAAATTTGGGAGCTGTGAGTGAAGAGCAAGGTGAACGATTCCACCGGGACATTAAAGAGATGGAAAGATGATACTAAGAAAGATGATTACAATGATGGCAGACTACTGTTGGACGCTTCAGAGAGACATTCCAGATGCTACTCACAAGCGTAAATGTACCAAGAGAAGCCTCACAGGGAAGACGAATTGATTTTAGTGTGTGTTAGTGAGCTCATTGCAGTTAAAAAATGATTTTCATGAAACATTTGTAATAAAAAATTAATTTTATGAGTCTATTTTCATTTATTTTGATGTAAAACAAGAGGGGATTATAGGGAGAGAAATGGGAAGCGCAGACTTCTGAGTGTAGTAGTTAGTTTCCAAAGGTGTGTACTCAGTGTGAATCCACTCACCTTTTTGGTGTCTTGATATACTGTGTATAGATCCAATCCATGGATCACTCCATTCCTCTTTCCACTCAGTTTGCTGCAAAGATCTGGGAACTGATGAGCGCACTGAACAGTGCTTTCATAGGCGATAACACTTTGTGAATGTTTTTCCCAGCAATATGCGCTCCTGAAGGATGATGATGGAACTCGATATTCTGATTCAAAGATGATTTTTATTTCAAACTAAAATACAACCGGTTTCGACTTCTTAGAGTCTTCCTCAGGTATAATGTCATGCATAACATATGCATGACATTATACCTGAGGAAGACTCTAAGAAGTCGAAACCGGTTGTATTTTAGTTTGAAATAAAAATCATCTTTGAATCAGAATATCGAGTTCCATCATCATCCTTCAGGAGCGCATATTGCTGGGAAAAACATTCACAAAGTGTTCATTTATTTTGAGGTATTGTCTTATTTAACATAGTTACTTAAATTGTCAGAAAACGTGATGTCCTATGACAAAACGGAGGTCATTTTCGGATTCAGTGCACTTAAAAACAAAGATTACGTGGAATAACCAAAACAGCTCTTGAAAAAAATTGTGTTATTAATTGAATTATTCTTATTCTCAATTCTGTACTGAGCACATTACCTCTCGCTGACATTACAAAAAGCTATTTCTGTATATATAGCTCAGAGTATAAGTCAACACCATATAGAGAGAACACGTGGTCTGTGGGACATATATATAATCACGTCTCTTAGGAGATAGTGGGGCTGTCAACTTGGGCCTCTTCTCTTCTTCATTCTCCATAGACTTCAGATGACACACAGAAAAAATGAACAGCTGGTATGTGAGTTAACAAGGATGACTAATACCATACTCCATGTCAGGGACAGATACCATTTACCATTCAGAACTTTGGGAAAGATGTGGAACAAACGCTGATATGGACAATCTATGTGTAACTATTTTACTTATTTTAATGTTTTGCTGCAATGTGTTTTTTCTGTGGACAAGCCAATAAACCACTACATTTTTTATGAAAATATCATGACATTTTAGGCTGGGATCACACATGCGAGAAATACGTCCGAGTCTCGCATGGTAATACCCGGCATTGCCGCCGTCTCGCTGGAGCGGAGCGTGTGGCCGCATGTATTGCTATGCGGCCGCACTCTCCGCTCCCGAGTGACGGCGGCAATGCCGGGTATTACCATGCGAGACTCGGACATATTTCTCGCATGTGTGATCCCAGCCTTAGGCTAGGTTCACATTGCGTTATGGCGGTACGTTAAACGGACTACGTTGCACCGTGGCATAATGCGGTGTAACGTAGTCCGTTAACGCCGCCATTGAAAGCAATGTCGGACGCATCACTAGCGCACGCCCACAATGGGCGTGCGCTGGGCGATGTGCCGTCATTGAGTGACGGACCCGAGATGCGGGCTGCGGCGTTTCTGGGTCCGTCACTGCTAGCGCAGATGGAGCTAGCAGATGCTCCATCTGCGCTACCGCTGTGCCAAAGTCGGTACTTGCGTTAGCGCAGTCCGTTAGCGTATGCGCTGAACGGACTGCACTAACGCAATGTGAACCTAGCATTACTTTAAGAGTAACGCATCTGATAAAGAGTCCTGATTAAATAAATGTACAAAATAAGCATATTTAAAAGATACCTAGCTCGCCCTGTTCCGCGGATTACTTCTGATGATGAAGATGCTGGGGTCATGTGCCTCGCCTTAGATCCTGAAGCCACTTTCTTTCTGTACCCTTCTCCACCTAGGGAAGAGGTGAGCAATAGTGTACCATAATACACCAACCAGACTAACAAGGTAATACGAACAGGGGTAATGAAAACTACCAAACATACAAATAAACACACACAAATAACAGAGTGATGCACCGACGAATGGAAGACGGGGTTAAACCAAAGTAGGAGAAGAAAGGGAATTATCACACCCTCAAAACCTAGCAACAGTCACAGATAAATCCACCAAATGAACATCAAACAAACAACCACCAGCCATGCAGCAAAAGATACTCTGACAATGAATGATAGCAAGGGCCCAGATTATATAGGAAGATGATGTGGCTAACAGTGAACAGCTGAGCCTTAAAGCAGGAAAACTTCCAGGGCTCTCAACTGAGCAGATTAACCCCTGCACTGCTAAAAGATGTAGGTGTAGGAGAAATCAGACGCTGATGTCTTGTGGCTCCTCTCTCGTGGTAAACCCGTGACAGGTTAAAAGTTGACCAGCGATTTCTCATTTTTCCAGCAAAATTTACAGAAAGATTATATCAAATTTAAAGTGACTTTGACAGGCCTATATGACAGAAAATGCCCCAAATTGACACCATTCTAAAAACTGCACCCCTCGAGCTGCTGAAAACCACAGTCAAGAAGAACACTTTAGGTGCTTTAGAAGAATTAATGGAATGTGGTAGGAAAAAATTAACATTTTCCTTTTTTTTCCACAAATAATTACCGTTTTTTTTTTTGTTTATAAGATGCACCTCAAATTTTGGGGAGAAAAAAAAAATCTGTTTTAGTAAAATGGTGGTGTTTCTTATAATCCTTGTGTCTTATTGCTAACTAGTGGTGGCTGCAGTGGAGCTTTACGGTAGTGTTTAAAATAATAGCAGTGTGATCAAAAACATGAGTTAATCGCCAAAGTTTTTATCTCCATGTATTGGGAAGGTGGCACACTGTCTTCTCATTCAAAACATGATTGAAATGTATATAGTGTTAACTACTTTACAGAAAATAGAAAAAAATGAACATTGGGCTGTTCTGTCATCATTTGTAATTCCAAACTCACACAATATGTAATTTTTGTGGATTTAGCATTCCTGTGAATCCCTAACCTAATGTTTAGTACTGCCGTGTACAAGAACTGTGATCAAAGTAAAAAAATATGCATGTCCCACAATGAGTAAGTAAAAAAGTAAATGAAATGAAAGATTGAAAAAGTAAAAAAAAAAATAAAAAAAATAATCACACAAAGAATAATTAACATGCAATAATTCTGAAAAGCCGTTTCACAACAAAAAATGCAGCCTCTGTAGCAAAACAAAACACAGGACACATGCAACATTGCCCCGTACACACCCGGCTCTGCTCCGTACACCTCATATATACACAGCTATGCTCCGTACACACGCAGTTCCGTTCCACACACCTCATACACACACGGCTCGGCTCCGTACACCTCGTACACATGCAACTCCGCTCCGTACACCTCGTACACACACGGCTCCGCTCCGTACACCTCGTACACACACGGCTCCGCTCCGTACACCTCGTACACACACGGCTCAGCTCCGTACACCTCGTACACACACACGGCTCCGCTCCGTACACCTTGTACATACGCAGCTACGCTCCTTATACACGCAGCTCTGTTCCACACACCTCATACACACATGGCTCGGTACACCTTGTACACACGTGGCTCCGCTCCATACACCAGATACACACACACACGGCTCCGCTCCGTACACCTCGTACATACGCAGCTACGCTCCATACACACGCAGTTCTGTTCCACACACCTCACACACACGGCTCCGCTCCGTACACCTCGTACACACACGGCTCCGCTCCGTACACCTCGTACACACACAGCTCCGCTCCGTACACCTCGTACACACACGGCTCTGCTACATCCACCCTGTAAACCCCTCCTGACCCCACACATAAACTTCCCCTCATCCAGCACCATGACAACCAGCACAGCAGAGTCCTGCATACACTGAGGCCCCTGATCATGTGACCCCTGACTCCTCCCCTCCTGTGACCTCATCACAGGTCCTGTGTGCACAGAGCAGCCATATATGTGGTGTGCGGCTCTGCAGGTGGAGGTAGGTGCTGGAGGTTCCCCATTACTGGGCGGGGGCAGTAACCCCTTCAGTGCTGAGACTATTTTGGTGCTTTTCTGTTGTCATTTTATAAAAATCTTCCCTTTCCTTTAGACCCAACTAAGTAAGGAGACACATATTCCTTACCTAGTACAGTGCCCCCTCTGCTCCCCCCACACACAGTATAATGCTCCCCCAGTACCGGCCACCCCCCACACACATTATGACAGTACAAGTTGCTCCCCACAATATGGCACCACCCACCTCCTAATAAATAACTCCTCCCCTTTCCCCACTCCTGGTGCAGATACAGATGACCCCGGGACACAGCACCGACCTCCTGGATCAGTTTCCCAGGGCTGGAGATGTGGCCCCCGGGGCCGGTGCTATAGATGTATGAGGGGCTGTTATCTGCGGGGGGAGCTGTACATGTAATGGAGACATTCTGGGGACAGATTATCCCAGCAGTAGGACTTTTTCTCTTTAGTGAATGTAGCTGGATTTTACCTTGTTGTTTTCTCTTTTATAATTTAATTACCCCATTCTAGGACCCCAGTGTTAGGCCCCGGCTGTCACTGCGATATATTGGGATGTGTCTATGGGGAACACAGGCCTCCCCCTCTCTGTGCCCCAGATATAATGGAGGAGGCGCTCTGCCTCTGTCTTTCTGCCTCAGATACAATAATGGATGTTGTCTCTCAGTTACCTCAGATACAGTACAGAGCAAAAGTTTGGACACACCTTCTCATTTAAAGATTTTTCTGTATTTTCATGACTATGAAAATTGTACATTCACACTGAAGGCATCAAAACTATGAATTAACACATGTGGAATTATATACTTAACAAAAAAGTGTGAAACAACTGAAATTATGTCTTATATTCTAGGTTCTTCAAAGTAGCCACCTTTTGCTTTGATGACTGCTTTGCACACTCTTGGCATTCTCTTGATGAGCTTCAAGAGGTAGTCACCGGGAATGGTCTTCCAACAATCTTGAAGGTGTTCCCAGAGATGCTTAGCAATTGTTGGCCCTTTTACCTTCACTCTGCAGTCCAGCTCACCCCAAACCATCTCTATTGGGTTCAGGTCTGGTGACTGTGGAATCCAGGTCATCTGGCGTAGCACCCCATCACTCTCCTTCTTAATCAAATAGCCCTTACACAGCCTGGAGGTGTGTTTGGGGTCATTGTCCTGTTGAAAAATAAGTGATGGTCCAACTAAACGCAAACAGGATGGAACAGCATGCCGCTGCAAGATGCTGTGGTAGCCATGCTGGTTCAGTATGCCTTCAATTTGGAATAAATACCTAACCGTGTCACCAGCAAAGCACCCCCACACCATCACACCTCCTCCTCCATGCTTCACGGTGGGAACCAGGCATGAGGGGTCCATCCGTTCACCTTTTCTGCATCGCACAAAGACACGGTGGTTGGAACCAAAGATCTCAAATTTGGACTCATCAGACCAAAGCAAAGATTTCCACTGGTCTAATGTCCATTCCTTGTGTTCTTTAGCCCAAACAAGTCTCTTCTGCTTGTTGCCTGTCCTTACCAGTGGTTTCCTAGCAGCTATTTTACCATGAAGGCCTGCTGCACAAAGTCTCCTCTTAACAGTTGTTGTAGAGATGTGTCTGCTGCTAGAACTCTGTGTGGCATTGACCTGGTCTCTAATCTGAGCTGCTGTTAACCTGCGATTTCTGAGGCTGGTAACTCGGATAAACTTATCCTCAGAAGCAGAGGTGACTCTTGGTCTTCCTTTCCTGGGGCGGTCCTCATGTGAGCCAGTTTCTTTGTAGCGCTTGATGGTTTTTGCAGCTGCACTTGGGGACACTTTCAAAGTTTTCCCAATTTTTCAGACTGACTGACCTTCATTTCTTAAAGTAATGATGGCCACTCGTTTTTCTTTACTTAGCTGCTTTTTTTCTTGCCATAATACAAATTCTAACAGTCTATTCAGTAGGACTATAAGCTGTGTATCCACCAGACTTCTGCACAACACAACTGATGGTCCCAACCCCATTTATAAGGCAAGAAATCCCACTTATTATACCTGACAGGGCACACCTGTGAAGTGAAAACCATTCCCGGTGACTACCTCTTGAAGCTCATCAAGAGAATGCCAAGAGTGGGCAAAGCAGTCAGCAAAGCAAAAAGTGGCTACTTTGAAGAACCTAGAATATAAGACATAATTTCAGTTGTTTCACACTTTTCTGTTAAGTATCTAATTCCACATGTGTTAATTCATAGTTTTGATGCCTTCAGTGTGAATGTACAATTTTCATAGTCATGAAAATACAGAAAAATCTTTAAATGAGAAGGTGTGTCCAAACTTTTGGTCTGTACTGTAACTGTGGGCTCCTTACACTTTTTTCTGTTTGTTGTGTGTTCTAAAGTATATAGGTTTTCTTAGTAGATGTCAGGAAAAAAACTGAATGTAGTAAAGAGTTTAACATATCAATGATTTCACACTACTCCTGTGCCACGACTGCTTGAGCTTTCCACCAGTTTCTTTATTTCCTTGTCAGTCCCAACAAACTTGTGATACCTATGGCCAATTAGTTGCTGAGACAATAGCCATCATAGCTAGTGATTGGGAGCATGGAGGAGATTACTTGGTCAGGTATTCAACTGATGTTCCAGTCCATATGAGACTAGAGAACACAACACCTACAAATTATGTTTCCCCTTACTATCTCCAGTAATTGCATTACACAGTATTCTTTATGGTGTTACATCGGCTTATCTTTTTCACATTCAGGGCCCTACGACATTTGATCCTTTCAGTGGAGATCTCCAATATTTAGAGAATTTTTCTGATTTACCCATCAAGGATGGATATGGACAAAAACAAAATGGCAGAGAAATTATTACAACTCAACCTAGAGATCCTCTTCTGGCTTACTGGGGAGGTGAGAGATTCTGATAACGTCACATTACATCATTCTTATCTGTGGGAATAACAGATGGACAGAACTGGAGAGGTGAGAACTCTGGAAATGTCTGTAGTGAAATGTATTAATGTGTCTCCATTACCAGGATTACACAGTAGTGAAGAAGACCTGTAGTGAACGTTGTCAGGCCTGTGTGTCTGGGCTCAGGGGTCTTCCCCATCCCTCAATCATGGGGCCCCCACCTCACATCCTGATACATGAGGACATCAATGACCAGAAGATCCTAGAACTCGCCTACAAGATGATTGAGCTGCTGATTGGAGAGGTGACACTGCTGGGAATGGTGGGTCATTATTCAGGAATGCTATGAAGGATTTGAGTGGATGACAGTATCATTGTATGTGTCAGGTTCCTATAAGGTGTCAGGATGTTGCCGTCTATTTCTCCATGGAGGAGTGGGAGTATTTAGAAGGACACAAAGATCTGTTCAAGAACGTCATGATAAAGGTTCCCCGGCCCCTCACATCACCAGGTAATAGGAGTAAATACATAGTTATTTGTACCTAAAGAATTAATTCAGTTCCTGTATGTGTTTCCTTCAGTTCTATCCAGTATGGGAACAACACCAGAGAGATGTCCCCATCCTCTTCTTCCACAGGACCAAAAACAAGAAAATCCCAATGTTCCTCAGGATCATCAGGTAGATGAAGAGGAGGTGTCATGAGATCTCCCCTATGATGTGTAGACGGCTGTGAAGGTCTTATGTTAGGTCTTGTTTTATCCACCAGTATTATATTTTTTATACTTGTGTAATGAGAACGGTGGAGATGGCAGGATTAGAGCTGATCATAGGTGACTTCTCCATCTGTCTGTGACCTTTACACTATTTGTTTCAGGGTGAAGATCTGACCTATATTAATGCTACAGAGACAAATGTGAGGGGTGATGAGCAGTGTAAAGAGGAGATTCCTACAGATAACCGTCCAGGTAAGTGGTAACTACTAAATACAGAGTCACAGTTTCATCTTAGTTACTGGCTGTGGCTGCTTTATTGTTGGTGTAGTTCGGCCATATCACAATCGTGTTATCATCTTTTTGCGTTCAGACCACAACATTCTCTTCCCGCCTCACCCCCGAAACTGTTTAAATTATTTTACACATTGAAAACCTTTCTAATTTCAGAGGGTATGTGGATCCTACAGGTTGTAAGCTCTATGTCCTCCAAGAGCAAGAACATGGCAATGGTTCTGTTACCTTCCTAGAATCCTCATATATTATTGGATGAATCTATCTTTTCAGTGCTGCTGAATTTGCTCATATGGCCCCTACAAGACCAGGTCCAGCCTTTCTAGTAAAATTTCGCTTTTATGATCGACAACATTAATTGTGCAGTGAGGACCAAGTTAATTTTTCAGTGCGGTAACAACAGATTTTCCCTTTATCCTGACTTTTCATTTTCTTTTTAAACTGACCGACTTCAAACAGGAATGCGATAATCTATACAAAAAAAATTACACCTATGAAATGAATATAGTTCTAAGCTGTGCGTGGTTGATGGCTGTAATATAAATGTATTCATGTCTGCAGGAGATGTGTTGGCATGGCTCGAGCCCTGGTTTCATGGCCTCAGTTCACATCATAAACTCCATTATGTTTTTGATCCTAAGAAATTTCGAATTAGTGCACATTTAGTACTGAAATGAGAAGCACTAATGCTTTCTCTACTTTTCTGGTCAGAACTCCTAGTAGCTCCAATGGTCCGTCATAAATGAGTGCAATTCTGGTTTAGTGATGTAGCTCTCCCCCGAGCATATCTTATTGTTGAGGATGTAACATAAAATGAAAAAAAATATATTTTTTTACAGGGTCATTCTGTATGGTATGTTTGATTGTGGTGGGATTGGCCTACCTCAATTACACACATGGTCAAAATTGTTGGTACCCCTCGTTTAATGACAGAAAAACCCACAATGGTCACAGAAATAACTTGAATCTGACAAAAGTAATAACAAATAAAAAATCTATGAAAATGAACAAATGAAAGTCAGACATTGCATTTCAAGCATGCTTCCACAGAATTGAAAAAATAAAAAATAAAGCTCATGACATAGGCCTGGACAGAAATGATGGTACCCCTGAAAATAATGTGACAAAAGGGACATGTTAAATCAAGGTCTGTCCACTAACGAGCATCACAGGTTTCTACAATCTTGGAATCAGTGAGTGGGCCTGTATATAGAGCTTCAGATACTCACTGTGCTGTTTGGTGACATGGTGTGTATCACACTCAACATGGACCAGAGGAAGCGAAGGAAAGAGTTGTCTCAGGAGATTAGAAAGAAAATTATAGACAAACATGTTAAAGGTAAAAGTTATAAGACCATCTCTAAGCAGCCTGATGTTCCTGTGACTACAGTTGCACATATTATTCAGAAATTTAAGATCCATGGGACTGTAGCCAACCTCCCTGGATGTGGCCGAAGGAGGAAAATTGATGACAAATCAAAAAGACGGATAATACGAATGGTAACAAAAGAGACCAGAAAAACTTCTAAACAGATTAAAAGTGAACTTCAAGCTCAAGGATCATCAGTGTCAGATTGCACCATCCGTTGTTGTATCAGCCAAAGTGGACTTCATGGGCCAGACTGGAATTTGCCAAACTACACGTTAAGCGGCCACAAAGCTTCTGGGAGAATGTGCTATGGACAGATGAGGCAAAAATGGAACTTTTTGGCAAGGCACATCAGCTCTATGTTCCCAGATGAAAAATGAAGCATATCCAGAAAAGAAAACTGTCCCTCCTGTGAAACATGGAGGAGGCTCTGTTATGTTCTGGGGCTGCTTTGCTGAATCTGGCACAGAGTGTCTAGAATCCGTGCAGGGTACAATGAAATATCAAGACATTCTAGAGAGAAATGTACTGCCCAGTGTCAGAAAGCTTGGTTTCCGTCACAGGTCATGTGTCTTGCAACAGGATAATAACCAAAAACACACAGCTAAAAATACCCAAGAATGGCTAACAAAAAAACATTGGACTATTCTGAAGTGGCCTTCTATGAGCCCTGACCTAAATCCTATTGAACATCTTTCAAAAGAGCTGAACATTGACGTCTGGAAAAGGCAACCTTCAAACAGGAGACAGCTGGAGCAATTTGCTCTTGAGGAGTGGGCCAAAATATCTGTCAAGAGGTGCAGAAGTCTCATTGACAGTTACCGGAATCGTTTGATTGCAGTGATTGCCTCAAACGGTTGTGCAACAAAATAGAAAGTTAGGGTATCATCATTTCGGTCAATGCCTATTAGCAGCTTCCATTGGTCCTCTAGGAAGGTCCTGAAGCTGCTGCAGCTATAAAAGGTTTGCATGGCCGCACGGCCATGCGCTAGTATCACTTCATGTTATGAGCTTGCTAATTGTGGTCGCGCCTGTATGATTGTATTCAGGGACCCGGCTGAAATAAGCCCCTAGAATACCGGCACCTCCGGTGAGGAGTTTTTGTGTGGTGCTTCTCTGTGTGCGTGACCACTGACTGCCATCAGCTCAGCAGTTAGCTGTGTTCCCCTGTAACGCTAACAGGGCACAGCGTGTTCTTTTCTGTGTGACTCGGTGAAGTAACTGAGTTCACTTATACCGCCATATAGTGCCGTCATTTCCTAGCAGCAGGTTGTCTCCTACACTGTGGACCTCAGGCTGCGAACGCACCAATTATAACATCCATATTAACTCGGTGCATTCCGCCAGTCCTCACAGTGTGTAAGTGAGTCTACAACTCTGATAGTCTTTAACCCCTTTCCGACATCGGGAGTAATAGTAGCTGTTTTGAACAGCTGACATGTGCTTGCAATAGCCGCCATTGGAATCACGATCCACCCGCTTCTATTAACCAGTTAAATGCTGCTGTCAATCTCTGACAGCGGCATTTAACAAATGCTTCCAGCAATCACGCTGGAAATACGCACACCGGTAACCCCCTTCACATGATCGCGGGTCACCGGTGTGTTGGCATGACAACCGGAGGTCTCTCCCAATTAGTCAGTGAATTTCATGATACGCTTACTTTCTCGGCACACCTGTATCGCCAAACTGTGTGCAAACAATAAACCTTGTGGCGATCTACATGATCCTTCTAATATTGTCCATAGTGTATTCCCATCTAAGAAGTGTATAAGATGAGCTTCTGGATTAGCAAGTCTGCCCCTACCTATCCACTGCTTCAAGTAACGTATCTGATCGGCCAGATAATACAAAAGTAGGTCAGGTACTGTGTATCCACCCTGGTTTTTTGGTCTCTGCAGAGATCCAATACTTAATTTGGGCCTTGATGATCCCCATATGAATGTCGCCATCATGCCATGTATTTTTTAAAAAAAACCTTTGGGGACTTTAGTTAATGACTGTTCCAACACATACAAACTTTTTGGGAGAATTATCATTTTGATTAAGCCAATTCTGCCCCACACAGATAGGGGAAGCTGAGACCAGATCTCAAACCTTTTCTTCATCATATCATATAAGGGGTATACGTTATCCTTAAGGTCCTTAATTGGGTTATGATTAATTATAATGACTAAGTATTTGAACTTTTGTACTACTTGCAATCCAAACATCACAGGTTCAGCCATATTTTCTACAAGAGGCATGACCACAGATTTACTCCAATTCATTTTGAGACCCGACAATTCCCCAAAATAGTTAATGAGGTCAGTTGCTCTCGGGAGGGATTGTTCCACTTTATTTAGGAAGAGTACCAGGTCATCCGCATATAATCCCACCTTATCTATTCTGAAATTTATATTGATGCCCTCTACCAAAGGGTCCTGTCTGATCTTAAGAGCAATAGGCTCTATCGCTAGTGCGAAGAGCATTGGGGACAGGGGGCAGCCTTGCCGGGTTCCTCTACCTAGGTCAAAGTATTCCGACAGTATTCCATTTACAAGGATATTGGCTGTTGGCATGCAGTAAAGTAACTTGATCCAATTCCGAAATTTGTCATGTACTCAGCTTCTAGCGATTTACATTACTCAGCAAGCTTCTGTTCCCCAATAGATGACTCCCTTTTAATATACGAGATTGTGGACCTGACAAATCCACTCAAATATGCTTTAAGTGTGTCCCATACTACCAATCTATCAGGGATATCACCATGATCTGCTATAAATATCTCCAATTGATCTGTTATTCTATAAGGGACAACCAAAACGGATGTATGTGGAATCTCTTGGGTCTGTTAGGGCCCCCTAGATGAAGGCATACCACCAATGGAGCATGATCTGACTTCCCTAGGGGAATATTCAATTTTACTCAGATCCGAAAACACAGCACTATTACATGATCTATTCTAGATAAGCATCGAGTGGCTGGTGTATAACAGGAGAATGCTTTATTAAATGGATGCTGCTGCCTCCATAAATCAATCCTGCCCATCTCCGTTATGAAAGTATGTAAGGCAGTGGTGTCCTGATTACCAGACCTAGAATTTGCAGCGCTCATTCTATGCAAAAATGTACATTGAGAACCATATTGAAATCTCCCATACATAACATTTTGGCATTCTGATACTGTGATACAAAAATCACTGCCTGTTGGAGTATATCCATCTTGGCCGGTGATGGGTTGTAAATATTGAGTAACACATAGGGCACCATATCTATAAATGTGTATATAAAAATCAAATCTACCCTCCAGGTCTCTTCATCACTTGAACCGACCATCTGTGATTTGTGCACAATAGTAACTACCCCTCTAAAATAGGATGTGTGTGTAGCATGTTTTTGCCATTGTATCCATGGTTTATTCATTCTGGATATAGTGTCTGGTGTTAAGTGGGTTTCCTGAAGACATATTATCTGAGCCTGCGTTTAACGTATTTGGGAGAGCACCATATTCCGTTTCCTAGCATTTCCCAGCCCCTTAATGTTCCATGAAAGGAATTTAAGTGACGCCATATAGACTCCATATGAAATTTTGATATAGGATACTATTCCCTTCTAGAGTGTTTAGATTCATTCATTGCACGACTTGTTAAAGGGTTGATTGTGACTTGTAGGATCGCTACTACCAACAGGTGGCGCTATAGAGTTAAGTCCTCTTTTTCTCAGAAGAGGCAATTTGCATATTTAGATTCATCATACAGATTACCCTTGGACGATAAAGTATATGTGCAATGCCTATAATTAACTGAAATTGCAATTAGTTCTAGAACCATTGAGCAATAATGGCCATAGAAATACAACTGGAGATGCCTATAAACTTCCCAAAACTTAAGTATAGGCATAAGTAGAAACTCTTATATTCTTTTCTATCTATTTATCTGAACCACTAATAACAGTTACAATAGATTCAATGTATACCCCTAACATAATTTCCTCACAAAAGGCATATACAGACTTGTTGGTCCAACCACCCAGTTTTTGCTGAACCCGAAGGGTAACTGGGTGTTTGGGCCAGGGACAGAGACGTCAGCACTAGCAGAAATGGGTACCTTGCACCATCAGAATACGGATTCTTAAAAATCTCCATCAGCCTTTCCTACAAATAATAACATGGGGGAGGTATAAAATCAGATCATGAACCGCATCTTTTCAACAGACAATACTGCCATTCCTCCTGTGTAATATATTCGGGGTGGGTTAAAACATCTTTTAGTTAACCAGTATATTAACATCTCAACAAGCCTATGCAGGTATAGACTATATTCCAATAGTCAGATATAAAATTCAGAGAAATATTAAATTTCCAAGTAGTCATTCCAATGATATACAGATATGAATATACCGTATACTCGAGTATAAGCTGAGAATTTCAGCCCATTTTTTTTAAACTGAAATTGTCCCTCTCGGCTTATCCTCGAGTCATTCCCAGGGGTCGGCAGGGGAGGGGGAGCGGCAGCTGTCTAATAATACTCACCTGCTCCTGGCGTGGTGTCCCTGGTTCTCCGGGCGCTGGCAGCTTCTTCCTGTAGTGAGCGGTCACATGGTACTGCTCATTACAGTAATGAATATGGACCCGACTCCACTCCCATAGGGGTGGAGCCGCATATTCATTACTGTAATGAACGGTACCAAGTGACCGCTCAATACAGGAAGAAGATGTCAGCGCCGGAGAAGCAGGGACCGCACCATGAGTAGGTGAGTATGGGGGCATTGCTCGATATTCTCCTGGCCACGTTCCACCGCTGGGCGCCGCTCCGTCTTCCTCTGCAGTGACGCACAGGTCAGAGGGCGCGATGATGCGATTAGTGTGCGCGCCGCCCTCTGCCTGAACGTCCGTGCAGAGGAAGACTGAGCAGCGCCCAGTGGTGGATTATAGCAAGTGCTGGGGGCCTGAACGACGAGAGGTGAGTGTGATTTTTTTATTTTTTTTTTAGTCGCAGCAACAGCATATGGGGCAAATGTGTATATGGGGCCATAATCAGCATTTGTGCAGCATTATATGGGGCAAATATTTGTCTCCCGGAAATAGATCACATATCCAATTTTTCATAAAGTCACTTGGATTATTTCCTTCTGCCGTTTCGGGCAATCCAATATGTGGATATTGTTTCGCCTCAGTCTGTTCTCTAAATCATCGTATTTTTGTGCGTACATTTCCATTTTTTGTTCTATCACTCGGATACGTTCTGGTAAGGGCGCCGTTTGGTCATCCAGACTCGAGATTCTGTCCTCCAGCTCTTGAACTTTCTCTCCCAAATTTGACATGTCATTGCGGAGTAGCCCCAGATCAGTTTTATCTCTTCAATTTTCCCAGGCTGTCAGCCCTCTGCCTGCTCCCAGAATGTTGCGATTGTGTTCAATCACAGCATTTTGGGGGTTAAAGTGCCGGGAGCGGTCTGTGACCACTCCTGGCACTTAGTGCCGGGTGTCAGCTGTCAGAATCAGCTGACACCCTGTGTGAGCGGGCGATCGCTCAGACGTAACATTCTGTCCATGGTCAAATAGGCCCAGGGCACATGGACGGAATATTACGTCTGATATCAGAAAGGGGTTAAGACACCTCCATTTTGCACTATTGTAAAAAGTTTTTTTTTAAGTATAATATTTCTTCAAGAAACTCATCTGACAGAAAATATTGGCCACTATGATAGTTTAGATTGCCAAATGCCACAAAGCTGCATACTCTTAATTACTCCAGAGAGGCTTCACAAATAGTTACCGTAATCATTTTTCTCTGATGAAAACTGTTGAATTTGATCATTTCAGTAATGTCTACTTGTCTATAGTCACAGTTTTGTCTACATTAGTTAGTGCCCAAAATACTCTAATTTAACCACTTCTTGCAGCCAGTTTTGTGTTCCTAATCAGGCCCTTTGTTTCATGTCACTTTATATGATGACAACTTTGCATGCTTATTTTGATTCTAGTGATGCTGAAATATTATTTTTCTGTGACAAATTGTACTTTATGTTTCTGGTAATTTTAGGTTGATGTATTTTGCGTTTATTTTTGAAAATTGCCAAATAATTTAGAAAGATTTGTGATTTTCAAACTTAAAATTTGTATGTTCCTTACTCAGATTGTGATACCAGACAAAATACACTGCTCAAAAAAATAAAGGGAACACTAAAATTCCACATCCTAGATGTCACTGAATGAAATATTCCAGTTGTAAATCTTTATTCATTACCTAGTGGAATGTGTTGAGAACAATAAAACCTAAAAATGATCAATGTAAATCTAAATGAATATTTCATGGAGGTCTGGAGTTGGAATGATGATCAAAATCAAAGTGGAAAATGAAGTTACAGGCTGATCCAACTTCAGTGGAAATGCCTCAAGGCAAGGAAATGTTGCTTAGTAGTGTGTATGTCCTCCACGTGCCTGTATGACCTCCCTACAATGTCTGGGCATGCTCCTGATGAGGCGGCGGATGGTCTCCTGAGGGATCTCCTCCCAGACCTGGACTAAAGCATCTACCAACTCCTGGACAGTCTGTGGTGCAACGTGACGTTGGTGGATGGTGCGAGACATGATGTCCCAGATGTGTTCAATCGGATTCAGGTCTGGGGAACAGGCGGGCCAGTCCATAGCTTCAATGCCTTCATCTTGCAGGAATTGCTGATACATTCCAGCCACATGAGGTCTGGCATTGTTCTACATTAGGAGGAACCCAGGGCCCAGTGCACCTGCATATGTTCTCACAAGGGGTCTGAGGAACTCATCTCGGTACCTAATGGCAGTTAGGCTACAACTGGCGACCACATGGAGGGCTGTGTGGCCCTCCAAAGAAATGCCACCCCACACCATTACTGACCCACTGCCAAACTGGTAAAGCTGAAGGATGTTTCAGGCAGCAGATCCCTCTCCACAGCGTCTCCAGACTCTGTCACGTCTGTCACATGTGCTCAGTGTCAACCTTTCATCTGTGAAGAGCACAGGGTGCAGTGGCTAATTTGCTAATCCTGGTGTTCTGTGGCAAATGCCAAGCGTCCTGCACGGTGTTGGGCTGCGAGCACAACCCCCATCTGTGGACGTACGGCACTCAGACCATCCTCATGGAGTCAGTTCTAACCGTTTGTGCAGACACACACACATTTGTGGCCTGCTGGAGGTCATTTTGCAGGGCTCTGGCAGTTCTCCTCCTGTTCCTCCTTGCATAAAGGCTGAGGTAGCGGTCCTGCTGCTCTGTTGTTTCCCTCCTACGGCCCCCTCCACGTCTCCTGGTGTACTGGCCTGTCTCCTTGTAGCGCCTCCAGGCTCTGGATACTACGCTGACACACACAGCAAACCTTCTTGCCACAGCTCGTATTGATGTGCCATCCTGGATGAGCTGCACTACCTGAGTCACTTGTGTGGGTTGTAGAGTCCGTCTCATGCTACCACGAGTGTGAAAGCACAACCAACATTCAAAAGTGACCAAAACATCAGCCAGAAAGCATTGGTACTGAAATGTGGTCTGTGGTCCCCACCTGCAGAACACCACTCCTTTATTGAGTGTGTCTTGATAATTGCCAATAATTTCCATCTGTTGTCTATTCCATTTGCACAACAAAAAGTGAAATTGATTGTAAGTGTTGCTTCCTAAGTGGAAAGTTTGATTTCACAGAAGTTTGATTTATTTGGAGTTATATTCTGTTGTTTAAGTGTTCCCTTTATTGTTTTGAGCAGTGTATATTTATACTGTGATTGAGCGTGTATATTTCATGTTGTTGTATTACCTATGTATAATGTGCTGTTTGTTGCTGTACACTGTATATTATAGGGACAGTGCAGTCAGTGCCAAAGCCACTAGATGGGAGTACAGAGCCCTTATTCTAGTCATGCTGTAAATAGTTAACCATAGGAGGGGTTTGCTGGGGAGTAATAGGACAGGACTTCCTTGTCTGGAGTCAGTCTAGGGCGGGAAGCCCACAGTGCTCGGGTGGGCAATATGCCCTAGCTGCGTGTAAAACCCGTAACGTTCAAGCGTGTGCCCAGCCATCCAGGGGACACCTAGAAGAGCATAGTACAGCAGATCCTACAGTAGAGGGAGGAAGGAAACAGAGGAAGACAAAGAGGTCACCGTAAAAGTGTACGGGCAGGTCGCTCCAGAAAGTGGCGGATAGCTTCATGAGATTAATCTCTGATGCCCGGGGCGAATGGGCAGACCAGTAGTAACCAGTGGCGTATCCAGGGGGGGCAGCCGGGGCATGTGCCCCGGGCGCAGCTGACAGGTGGGCGCCAGTGGGCCACCTGATGATGTGGCTGTCCAAGGATGTTCCTTGTCGAGTCATACCCAGAGGTCGGTAGGGGAGGGGGAGCCGGGGCTGTCTAATTATGCTCACCTGCTCCCGGCGCGGTCCCTGCAGGTCCCTGGCTCCCCGGCGCCCCAGCTTCTTCCTGTACTGAGGGGTCACATGGTACCGCTCATTACACTAATGAATATGCGGCTCCACCTACCATAGGGGTTGAGCCGCATATTCATTACTGTAATGAGCGGTAACGGTGACCGCTCAGTTCAGGAAGAAGCTGCCGGCGCCGGGGAAGCAGGGACTGTACCGCACCAGGAGCAGGTGAGTATAACGGGGAGGGGGAGCGCAGCTCGATGTTCACCTGCTCCTCGTTCCAGCCGCCACTCCGTCTTCAGCGTCTTCTGCAGTGGCGCTGAGGTCAGAGGGCGTGGTGACGTGGATAGTGCACGCCCTCTGCCTGAACTTCAGTGCAGAAGACGCTGAAGATGGAGCAGAGGCTGGAACGAGGAGCGGCGAATATTGAAAGTGCCGGGGGCCTGAGCGACGAGAGGTGAGTATGCGACTTTTTTTTTTATCGCAGCAACAGCAAATGGGGGGAGTGTCTGTATGGATCATCTTATGGGGCCATAGCATTTGTGCAGCACTATATGGGGCAAGTATATGTATGGGGCCATAATTAACATTTCTGCAGCACTATACGGGGCAAATGTATCTATGGAGCATCTTATGGGGCCATAATCAACGTTTCTGCAGCACTATATGGCGCAAATATCTTCATGGAGCATCTTATGGGGCCATAATCAACGTTTCTGCCGCACTATATTGGGCAAATGTGTCTATGGAGCATCTTATGGGGCCATTATTAACCTTTAGGGAGCATTATATGGGGCTCCTTATTCAATATGGATATTCTAAAACACTTAACCTACTGATGTCTCAATTAATTTTACTTTTATTGGAATCTATTTTAACATTATGAGGATTCAGGAATGTACCTTGGCTTGGTCATACAGTTTCAATAGAGTTAAGGTTCAAATGAGGGAGGTTTGGGGGGGGACGCCAAACTGATCCTTTGACCCGGGTGCAGGAAAGGCTAGATACACCTCTGGTAGTAACACTTTACAGTGAGGACACTGAGGGGCCGTCTGAGATGCCCCGACCAGCAGATACACTTAGTGATGCAGGGAACAGAGAAGGGAAAGAGGAAGTGAAATGCTGTAACAACTGTGAAGGAAATGCTGAAGACTATTTGGATGTGCTGTGTCCTGAAGTAAATAAATCTGTTCTGTATAGAGTTGCCCTGGACTGTCTATTTATTGGGATCCAGAAGCAGCCGCTTGCCAGTGAAGCAAAGGGGACACTGACAGCACGAGGCAATATAAGGAACACTTTTTCCCTGTAGAGGTAGGCCAAGACACCAGACACCCGAAAAGCCCAGCCACGACTACTGTCCTTTACAACTCCAGCATTTGCAGGTCCCTTTCTAGGGCGGGAATCATCTGGAAAAATTTGGTTTTATAACGTGGATCTAATAAAGTGGCAACCCAGTAGTCAGCATTATTCCTAATCATAACTATACGGGAATCATGTTGCAGATAATGCAGCAAGAAGGCACTCATATGTCGGGCTCTATCATGAGGTCCGATCCCATGCTGTGTTGGTGGCTGGGTAACAATGAGGCTCGTTTCCTCTGTCCCCTCCTGCCAGCTATGAACAACAGAGAGGGAAGGATTATCCTCTTCATCTGACAATTGGTCGCCCATCACCTCTTCCTCCTCCATTTGTTCCTCGGATCTTGCACCTTCGATAAGTTTGTCTGTTTTCACCAGCCCCTCTCGATCGTAGTAGTCCACCCTCCCTAGGCACCTGCCTGTGTGATGACAGTCTTGAACTTAGAGACAATGTTATCACTTCCGCAGTCTCCTTTGCTTCCTCCTCTTTTTCTGGGACCACCCCATCTCCTCACGCAGGCTATTCAAAGTCTGCTCCAGCATATAGATGACCGGAATAGCGATGCTGATGATGGCAGTTTCAGCGCTAACCATCTTAGCAGCCATTTCAAATCTGTGCAGAGTGTAATGCTGCTGCAGTGGAGTATAGTGCAACCTCCACCAGGGGATGCTGGTGAGGAAAGAGAGGTTGCACACACAGCATAACACCACCAAGCAGCAGCACAAGCGCCACCTGATGGCAAAAGAGTGGTCAGACGAGCCAAGTCAGAAACTGTCAGGACAAGGAGTACCAGAGGTCACAGTAATGCACGTGGTTAAAGGTCAAGCCAGAAGTCAGAGCCAGACAGGAGCAGATATAACCGAGATGAGAGACCGTAAAACGGGTCAGAAGACAAGCTGGGTCACATACCAAAAGGTCCAAGAACAGGGAATGAACACTAAGACAAGTGGGGAGGCAGGAAACGCGGTATCAAGGGTGTCAGCTGCTCTAGCCTGGAAGCATGAACTATCACTAACATTGGTCTGCAGGCCACTGCAGACTGAAATAGCCACACAGAACGAGGCATAGAGAGTTAACCCCCGCATGACCAGACTGAGGAGAGAATAACAAGAAACAAACCCCAGCCTGGATCATGACACAGAGGTCCTTAATCTGTGCCCACTCTGTAAACATGATATGCGCCACGTCCGTACTGCATTGGCCCAGACTATATGACATGACATATTGCATCAGGGCTCGTTGCTGCTGCCACAGTCGCTGCAACATGTGCAGAGTGGAATTCCACTGTGTCAGCACATCGCATATCAACCTGTTAACTGGCATGGCAAAGACCTCTGTACCAATGAAAGTCGATGAGCAGAGGGGTGCGAACGGAGAAAATGAGCACACAGCTTACGTTCTTTCTGGAGCAGTTCACCCAGGCCAGGATAGTGGCTGAGAAAACGCTGTACCACCAGGTTGAGGATGCGAGCCATGAAGGCAAGTATGTGAGCTTGCCTCGCCGTAGGGCCACCACCAGGTTCGCACAGTTATTGGACACAGCCTTCCCTGGATGCAGGTTCAGCAGCAACAGCCATTGATCAATTTCAGCCTGGAGAGCTGTCCACAGCTCTTCAGCTGAATGACTGTGATCTCCAAGGCATATCAATTTTAAGACTGTCTGTTTGCGGTGAGCCCTGGCTGTGCAGTATGGAGGTGGTGGGGGTTCGTTATCCACTGTTGGAACACGTGTCTCATGAAGGCAGAGGTTGAGGGCGCAGGTGGAGGTCCTAGATGAGATAGAGGAGGCAGAAGCAGTGGAGAAAGTGTTAAATGTAGAGGTATGTCCTGCAAGCCTTGGGGATTCCAAGACTTGTGGAGCAGCACCTGTCCCCACAGCCACCAGAGTCACAATCTTTTCTGTGACTACAACTGCGGGCGCATGGGCTGGCTGCAGTGCTGTGAGAGGACCGAGTACAGTGAACCGGACAAACTGCTGGACCGTGAGAGGTGCAGGCGGAGATGTTACAGTGGATTGAGAAACTTGTGGTGTGATCGTTCTCTGAGATCGGTCAGAAACAGCAGGCATATCCGCTTCTGTTACAGCTGAAGGCGACCTCTCAGTCAGCGCGACTCGATTGGGTAAAGAACCTGAGGTTCTGCGGTCAAAGACCTGTGTCTCAATAGTTGTCGCGGTAACAGAGGAGGAGGAAGAAGCAGCAGATGCGATTGATGGGGTGGCTGATGGTTGTTGAGTTCCACTGGTCTGCATTTTTGCGCAGTGGGATTCCCACAGTAAAGCATGTTGATTGCGCATGTGAAGGTTTATACATGTAGTAGTCAAGTTATTGCACTTTTTACCTCGACTCGACTTTTTTTTTGCAAAGTTGGCAGATTACGTGAGTTGGCTCAGCCTTTGCAGTGTCAAAAAAAGCTCAGGCTAGGCAACCCTTGCCACCCCTACGAGCTGCAGATCTGCGGACGATGCTGGTCAGAGGCACAGTTGTGGCTGAGAGCGCATCGCTCCTCGTGGCTGCATCACTACGTGTCTGCAACGGACGGCACAAAGTAACCTCCTCGTCTTCCTCCTTAGAAGACCTACTCAGCTGTGTGCCTCTATGTTCATGCCATCTGGGATCTAATACCTCATCATCATCCTCTGTGTTATCATATTCCTCACCATTGGAGTTGCCCTACTCCTCTTCTTGCCCTGACCGCACAGTACAGTCTGCATGAGCCTCAGATATCTGAGTCTCATTAGGATCACCTCCCCTCCCCCAGGGGTTAACATCTGATGACGAGGGTCAGGGTGCTGTTTGGACCATACTTCCTGCCCCGGATCCGAGCGAAAAAAATTGGGGGTGCAGATTTCCTCCTCTTGACTTTGCACAGCTTTTGAGTACACTTCTGATGAACATTGCATAAAATGTGTGAACAGCTCTTCAGACTCACCCATCTGTGGTTCTGTACAGTCAGTTGAACGGTTGGATAGTTGGGACGTGGGGAGAAGCAAGGGAAATTTGGGTGCACATCCGTGGACTGTACTGGGTGTGATGTTGAGGTGGAGGAAAAGGAGAGGCTACTTGAATCTGCATTTGACATCCACTTGAGTACATGCTCTTTCTGGGCATCATCGACAAGGCGTACTGCTGTGCGTCTGCCAAAGAAAGGTAGTGGTGTGGCCTGTCCAGTAACATAAATTCTCAGTTGTCTTTGCATAGGACATGACGTTGCTTCACTAGTGCTTTCACAAACATTACCACCTACCCCACGTACACCTTGAACACCAAGCCTAATTCCCCTTCCAGCACGGCCTCACTTTTTCTCAGTCATGTTGCTCAGATAGTTTGGTAGGAGCACAACCAAAATTAAGATTTTAAACTCTACACCACCTCTGCAAACAGCTGAATTTTAGCGACCGTAAATTCAAAGTTGAAATGTGGCGTGCTGTATCATGTTAGTCACAGAAAAAAGAATTGTTTGAGTGTGGATGAGGCCTCTATAACACACTAGAAGCTACAAACTATTTTTAAAGTTCGGTCCCTTATTGTATGACGTTAATAACAGAAGAATTTTTTGTGGCCTCTGGATCAGGCCTCTACAGCTTAATTTCAACCCTAACAAATGACAAAGTGTGATACAGCAGGTTGTCTAACTTTTTGCAACTGAAAAATTATAATTTTTTTTTAATGTGCCTGCAGACAGTTTCAAATCACCACAGCACTAAATGACAAGGTAGGATACAGCAGGCTGTTTAATATTTTTTCACTAGCTACAAGTGAATTTGAATGCTATACTTGTGCATGGATCACAATACAAGCAGTGCACAACGCGTGCCCTACTGGCTTTCTTTGTGCACCTCAGTATGGCCAAAAAAGAAAAAAAGTGCTGGTAGGTAAATTTAACAGCCACATTGGACACTATCTACTTACAGTATCTGACTGATATATAACCACCTATCTAAGTAGCTGAAATGTGGATACAGCAGGCTTTTTCACGTTTAGCTACTGAAAAAATGTTTAGAATACTATACTTGGTGCATGGAGCGCAATAGAAGCAGTGCACAACACACTTGTTGGACATGTGCTCTGCTGGCTTTGTCTGTGAACCTCAGCAATAATGCCCCCCCCCCCAAAAAAAAAAAAAAAAAAAAATTACGGAAGGTAAATTTTACAGCCACACTGGACACTAACTACACTATCTGACTGATATACAACCGCCTAACTAACTAGCTGAAATCTTGCTGTTAACAGTGGCAGCGTCAGGAGCAGCCTCTCTGCGCTGTAAGGGTTTGTGCACACGTTGCGGATTTGGCACTGCGGATCCACAGCAGTTTTCCATGCATTGTACAGTACCATGTAAACCTATGGTAAGCCAAATCTGCAGTGCTCATGCTGCGGAAATTTCCATGCAGAAACGCAGCGGTTTATTTTCTGCAGCATATCAATTCTTTGTGCGGATTTCGCAGTTTTACATATGTTCCATAATAGGATTTTGCAGGTGATAAAAAACGCAGGCGAAATCCACACAGAATCCGCAGTGAATCTGCAGGTAATTCGCAGAATCCGCACGGAAAAATCCGCAATGTGCGCACATACCCTTAATGTACAAATGTCACTAAAACAAGATGGCCGCTATTAGACTGTGAACGGTCATTGTCTTGGTGAATAATCCAATTTTGCTACATAACTTCCCATTTATATGGAAATTTTAAGTAGAAATGTTTAAAAATATAAATTTCAAGATATTTTATTCAAAAATAATAAATGTTTTAATTCTCTGCAGATGACTGTACCAGGAGATCAGAGGGACTGCTGACATCAATTTTTAAATCAGATGACCTTGAGATCACACAGGATACAATTGACGTGAATGTCATTACTCCAGATGTGCCATCATCCCTTCACAGCCAAGATCTGTCATCTGATCCAGTGAAACAGATCCTATCTTCTGATTCATTACAGACTACTAAAAAAAATAAAAGTCACAAGAGAGGCATTAAAAGACTAACTGCTTTTAAAGCAAAGACGACAAATACACATTCAGAACACAGAAATCGTTTTCCTCTAGAAACCTCTTTTGTTAAACATCAAAAAATTCACACAGAGAAGAGATTTTCTGCTTCCAAATGTGGGAGATATTTTAACCAGAAATTAGAACTTGTCACGCATGAGAGAATTCGTACTGAGGATAAGCCATTTTCATGTTCAGAATGTGGGAAATGTTTTAAATGGAAATCTTGTCTTGTTAGTCACCAGAGAACGCACACAGGGGAGAAACCTTTTTCATGTTCAGAATGTGAGAAATGTTTTGTAGAGAAATCGCACCTTGTTAGACATCAGAGAACTCACACTGGGGAGAAGCCTTTTTCATGTTCAAAATGTGGGAAATGTTTTCGACAGAGATCATCATTTGTTATGCATCAGAGAACTCACACCGGGGAGAAGCCTTTTTCATGTTCAGAATGCGGAAAATGTTTTGCACATAAATCAATTTATGTTGCACATCAAAGAATTCACAAAGGGGAGAAGCCATATTCATGTTCAGAATGTCGGAAATGTTTTTTATATAAATTCCATCTTGTTACACACCAGAGAACTCACATAGGGGAGAAGCTTTTTTCATGTTCAGAATGTGGGAAATGGTGGGCAGATAAATCAAGTTTTGTGAGACACCAGAGAACTCATACAGGAGAGAAGCCTTTTTCATGTTCAGAATGTGGGAAATGTTTTACACGTAAAACAGGTCTTATTACACACCAGAGAACTCACACAGGGGAGAAACCTTTTTCCTGTTCAGAATGTGATAAATGTTTTATCCAGAAATCTGGTCTTGTTAGACACCAGAGAACTCACACAGGCGCAAAGCCTTTTTCCTGTTCAGAATGTGAGAAATGTTTTAACCAGAAATCTGGTCTTATTACACACCAGAGAACTCACACAGGGGAGAATCCTTTTTCCTGTTCAGAATGTGGGAAATGTTTTAGCCAAAAATGGTACCTTCTTAAACATCAAAAATCCCACATGGAGAGAAGTCCTTATCATACCTAGAATGTGAAAAATGAATTACTGGAAAACCATATTTTGTTGACCAGCAAAAATAAGTCACACAGAGAGAAATTATATATGCTGTTGACAAAGTGTACAGATAACAGAAATACTAATAAGAAATTTAGATTGTGAGCCTCTATGGGGACAGTGCTGAAGATGTCTGTAAAGTGTTGTGAAATTAATGGAGCTATGTAAGTAAGTAAAATAAACAGTCATACAATTAAAAAAGAAGGGAAATTACTTTAGAACATACTTTAATTTTTGTACTATAAGACACACTTTTAACAACAAAAATTCTTGATAATAAGTGAGTGCCTATTAAAGTCTAGCAGCAAATTACAAAAACATGGAACAATGGTGAACCTTCCCAGGAATGGCCGGCAGACCAAAATTAACCCAAGAGCGCTGTATTGACTCATCCAAGAGGTCACAAAAGACCCCACAACAACATCCAAAAAACTGCAGGCCTCACTTGCCTCAGTAAAGGTCAGTGTTCATGACTCCACCATAAGAAAGAAAATGGGCAAGAATGGCCTGTATGGCAGATTTCTTAGAAAAAATCCACTGTTAAGCAATAAAAACATAAAGACTTATCTCAGTTTTGCCAGAAAACATCTTAATGATCCCCAAGACTTTTGGGAGAATAGTCTATGGACTGAGGAGACAAAAGTTGAAGTTGAACGTTTTGGAAGGATTATGTCCAATTACATCTGGCATAGAAGTAACACCGCATTTTAAAAAAGGAACATCATTAGTGATGAGCGAATATACTTGTTGCTCGAGATTTCCCGAGCACGCTCGGTCGGGTGTCCTCCGAGTATTTTTTAGTGCTTGGAGATTTAGTTTTTATTGCCGCAGCTGAATGATTTACATCTGATAGCCAGTACATGTGGGGATTCCCTAGCAACCAGGCAACTCCCACATGTACTTATGCAGGCTAAGGGTACCGTCACACAGTGCCATTTTCATCGCTACGACGGCACGATTCGTGACGTTGCAGCGTCGTATAAGTATCGCTCCAGCGTCGTATACTGCGGTCACACGTTGCAATACACGGCGCTGGAGCGATAATTTCATGACGTATTTGCGATGTAGAAGCCGTTGGTTACTGTGCGCACATCGTATACAACCTGTGTCACACGATGCAATCATGCCGCCACAGCGGGACACTAGACGACGAAAGAAAGTTTCAAACGATCTGCTACGACGTACGATTCTCAGCGGGGATCCGGATCGCAGTAGCGTGTCAGACACAACGACATCGTAACGATATCGCTAGAATGTCACAAATCGTGCCGTCGTAGCGATGAAAATGGCACTGTGTGACGGTACCCTTACAGATGTAAATCATTCAGCTGTGGCAATAAAAACTAAATCTCCAAGCACTAAAAAATACTTGGAGTGCCGGGCAGCAGCGCTGGGTATTGACGTGCGAGACTCCTCCGAGTTTCTCGCAGGTGAGGATGAGGCCGGCGTCACACATGCGTGTTTTACGGACGTAAGAGCACAAAAACTACGTGCGTAAAACTCGCATTACATACGGCACAATGATTCTCAATGGGTCTAGTCCTATCAGGTGTATATTACGGATCCGTAATATACGGCGTTCTACGGGCGCAGAAAATCGCAGCATGCTGCGTTTGTCAGCGTATCGCGCAAAAAATACGCCAATGCAAGTCTATGGGAGAGCGTATAATACGGAATGCTTACGGACCATGCGTGTGCCTTGCGAGAAATATGCAACTTACTGGCAGATGTCCTGAAATGTCCAAAGGCCTCAATCAGGCAGGTGAGACATGCTAATTAGCTGAAAAAGCCAGACAGTGAACCCGGAAGTCTGCTGCACGCCTCCACGGAGTGATATTCAGCATGGCTAACATTGTGAACGCGGACATGCTGATCATTTTGGTACAAGAGAGGCCTGTCATCTGGGACCAAAGAGACCCAAATTATTCCAACAGGGCCCAAAAAGAGGCAGCATGGAGGAGCGTGTGTGTGGCCCTCTTCCCACATTATGACCAGCAGCCACGTGCGGCACAGCGACAGATAAGTAAGTACACCCATGTGTTAAATTTAATGTTATTGTGAATCATCAGGCGCTTACAACGTTGAATTTCTCATCAAGAATTTCTTAAATATTCATGAAGGAACTAGAAAGCACACCAGTAGATACATGGTGTTGTACATGATAAACGGATTTCATTAATGATTCCAATCGGTGTCCCTTTTACTAACAGTGTTTCCCATTATTTGTCCTTTCTGTGATAGAGGTTAGGGGACTCTGTCCTTGTGGCCTTGCTTGATAATTGTGTGTGTTTTTTAAATTTAATATTAAATGTTCTCCACCAATGCCTATTTGGATGCTACACTTAAATCTGTGTAGTCAATTACACCTTTTGTGAGCACTCTGCTTAATGGGCTAATCAATGTGTGTATTTTTTGTTATTTCAGTGGGTGATGTTACAACAAGGTGGCGGAGTATCCGCGATCAGTACAGGAGGGAGAGGCAGCAGCGGGAGAGAAGTGGAGCTGGGGCACCTCCCAAAAAAATATATATATATATATTTTGACCGCCTAAACTTTCTGAATCCCCAGCATGGACCTCAGGCCGTAAGTGACAACATCAATAACTTTTGATACTATCTTTTTTTGAGCAAATTTTTATTTAGAAATTTGGAACATAAAACATTGTTCTTTTTCAGAACTCAGTCTAACCTCACTGACAGGGAGACAGGGTCTGACTCGGAACTGGTCATTGACCCAGTTGGGGAAGGTGAAGAGGTGGCTGGTCCATCTGCTGCTCCCTCAGGCTCCATCCCTCCTGGATCCTCCTCATCTGGTCAGGCAGCTCCATCTGCATCAGAACCACTACAAGAGGACCCACAGTTTGCATCTTCCGCCGCAGCATCATCAGCAGCACCACCACCTAGCCAGGATGACCCTGGAAATAGCAGCAGCCCAACTGTTGCCCTGGATCCATCCCCACAGGCTGCAGTCAGACCACAGCGTGCACGCCGCAGAAGAGAGCTGATACAAAGCCGGCGAAACGTGGATGCTGGGGTCATGAGCTATTTGGCACGTGTTCGAGAGGATGATGGGGAGGAGGGCTTTACCAGGAGCCTTGCCCAGTACTTAAGGTTCATAGAGCGGGAGTTGAGGCTTCTTGTGAGAGGCTGTTTTCAGATCCTTGTTGACGCATGCACCCCCCAAATAACCCATACAATCTCATGCAGATGATTGAACAGTGGCAGATGTCACCTGAAAATATTCTGCGGCCTCAGAGATTACAAGGCCTGGCTGCTCAACAAGGATCTGAAGCACCCCCTCCACGTCAGCCAACACCTCAGCCCCAACCCACAACGAACACACAATGGCCACCTCAGTAACATATGGCGGGATATCATCAACCATCCCAATATAGCCACTTGTCCACACCCAGTGCTGGAGGCTGGTCCCAACCTGGGTATGGACAATATGGTCATTTTGGGTTGGGTTATGATTCCCGGCCATATGGTCATCAGCAGGGGTATCTCCCAAATCCTCGGCCCACTCTTCCAAGTTCCCAGCATCATAGCTGGGCTAATGTCCCTCAGGCCACTACAACATCTGCACAGGGTGCTGGACAATTGGGCCTAGAAAGGCCACCTGATGCAGACCCTGAGCAAGCTACTTCTCCTGCCCCAACCTACCAGGACTTGTAATTTTTTTTTTTTTTTTTTTTTTTTTTATGTTTCTTTTACCATTTTTTAAATTTTTTTATATGATTTTTTACAACAATTTTCGTTTGTATTGTCCCTACAGAGCAGTGTTTATTGTGGATGTTGTAACGATTTTTTGGGGCCCACAAATATAGGCCATTTAGAGGCCAAAAAATGGTTATGTCCAAAAAATAACCTAGACATTTAAAAAAGTTATACAGTAAAACGTTATATTAATAACAATCAACGTCTGGATGCGCTGTATTCATTCTTCCATCACACACACATGATATGCTGATAACCATATGTGAAATAATAAAATACAACAGACAGAGTTTTTAACTTGGTTAACACATACTTTATAGAGAAAATTAATTACACATGCAAAAATGCATAGTCTTGCCAGGGAGTAGCACCTTGAGGAGACAAAAAATAATTTGTAAAGATATCACGAACTTTAAGACCAGAAAGTGGACGACGCGGAGGAGGGACATATGGGGTAGGCCTACTAACATTGTTCATGAGGTTATCTTCAAAATTTGGAGAGGAACAATCATGTATTCTTGTGAAATTATGTAGAATTACACAGGCTTTTATCACTTCGTTGATTGTAGCCTCACTCAGCTGGATGGCAGACTGAAGAACACGCCATTTGGCCACAAGAATCCCAAAGGCGCACTCAACCAGTCTCCGTGCCCTGGCAAGTCTCAAATTAAACACCCTCCGCCGGTGGTCAAGGTTGCGCCTGGGGTAAGGCCTCATGACGTGCCTCGACAGTTGGAAGGCCTCATCTCCAACCAAAACAAAAGGCACTGCTTCCGCATTGGAGCCTGGGAGTTGTTGTGGTGGTGGGAGGTTCAACTGGTTGTCACGTAGCCGCCGACCCATTATGGACGAATTGAAGACCCTAGAGTCTCCAGTTCGCCCATAGGCCCCAATGTCTACAATTCTAAACCTGTAGTTACTGTCAGCAACTGCTAACAGAACTACAGAGAAAAACTGCTTGTAATTGTAGAATTGGGAACCAGAGTTCGGCGGCTTACGCACCCTGATATGTTTCCCATCCACAGCTCCAATGCAATTAGGGAAGTCACAATTATTTTTGAAACCTGTGGCGATTTTAAGCCAATCGTCCTGTTTTGGCTCAGGCAACACAACTTCATGTAGTTTCTGCCAGATTTGGGAACAGGTTGTCCTAACAATGCCTGAAATGGTCGACCGCCCAACCAGAAACTCCAGGTGTAGACCCGCATAGGACAAGCCTGTGGCCAGGAAGCTGCAATACAACAAAAAGGGAAAAAAAAAAAACATGAGGACTACGAAAAAAGGAATAAGCCAAAGTGTATATTTCATTTACTATTACATTATTTACAATAGAAAAAGTTTCATTTGAAAATCTTAATATACTAGAATATTGACACCATTCTTTTATATGTGCTTGTGGCTTCATGTCCAAGTTAAGTTAATGAAACATAGTAGGACACCACACATTTTGACAGAAAACAAAATAACAAAACAGTATGTGCGAATGTGGAATTCATACCGTAAGGTTAGGAGCAGACGCTCCTCAGCAGAGATGGCTTTTCTCATCCAGGTGTCCTGAAAGGTGATCCCAGGACGTAAGATCTCCAACAACATGTCAAAAGTCCGGATGGACATGCGAGTATACAGGTAAAACTTCTCTGGATGTGCCCTCAAAGCTGAATATAGTCTCTGGAAATGGCCTTTACTCTGGCGTTGGGTCAATAGAGGATGTACCCACAATCTTCGTCTCCTCCTTCGCGGATCCACATTGACCTGATATGGCTGGCCAAAGCGACGAGACAACACCCAGTGAAGCAACACCCGCTGAGTTGTGCTTAAATACACAGGGCCAGACATGTTTGTAATCTCCAAGCAACACAGCCAAAATATGCTAGAGAACATATAGGGCAGATGGGAGGGCTCCACCTGTTGTAGAGATCTTAAATAGTGTGGTTAATGATGGTTTAAATGATTTGCAGGCCTGAAAACCGTTAAATGTCCATTTTGTGATGGTGCGTGATAAATACGCCATACGGATCACATACGGATTACACAAGCACATGCGCAAAATACGCGACCACACCTAAGCAACGCAGGAACTACGGAAGTCGATTACGGAGACATTTTGGCGTATTGAACGCGTAGTACGGACGTATAATACGTGGCGTATTGTCTTACGCCAAGTGTGACGCCGGCCTGAGCCTTTAGGAGCAATCACTTTTTCTCACAGGGCTTTCTAGGTTTGGATTTAGCTTTCCCTTAAAGGGAACCTGTCACCCCCCCCCCAGGCATTTTTAACTAAAAGAGCCACCTTGTGCAGCACTAAGGCCGGGATCACACATACACGAGATAAGGCCGAGTCTCGCAGGTGAAAACCCATCTCTGGCGCCAACACTCCAGAGCGGAGCGTGCAGCCGCACAGCAATACATGAAGCTGCACGCTCCCCTCCGGAGTGCTGGGGCCAGAGCTGGGTTTTCACCTGCGAGACTCGGCGGTATCTCGCGTATGTGTGATCCCAGCCTAATGCTGCATTCTGTCAAGGTGGCTCTTTTAGTTGGGGTCCCTTTCAACGCTGCTATATCCGTTTTTATAATTCTTCCCTCATACCTGTAGTTTGTCCGGGGGGCATGTCTAACCCCCCCCCCCCCGGACACAAACGCCCCCGAGGGGCCATCACTAAGTCCCTGGCGCCTGCGCTGTAAGTTCCCATAGTGTGATGGGAGTCGAAGGGCAGCGCAAACTGCGCATGCCAAAAAAAAAACTTACAATGCAGGCATGGGGATGTTCATGAAGGAAGTGGAGGTGGCGATCGGAGTATTGAGTGATGGCTGGCAGGCGTTTGTGTCCGGGGGCAAAAGACAAACAACAGGTATGAGGGACAAATTATAAAAACGGATATTGCAGCGTTGAAAGGGACCCCAACTAAAAGAGCCACCTTGACAGAATGCAGCATTAGTACTGCACAAGGTGGCTCTTAGTTATAATATGCCTGGGGGTGACAGGTTCCCTTTAATAATAAAGACCTTCAATTAACCCCTTAGTGACCAAGCCAATTTTTACTATTCTGACCACTGTCACTTTGAGGTTATAGGTCTGGAACGCTTCAACGGATTACACTGATTCTGAGATAGTTTTTTCGTTACATATTGTACTTCATGTTAGTGGTAAAATTTCTTTGATATGACTTTTATTTATTTACTAGCTGAAAAAGCCCAGCGTTGCCCGGGCATAGAAACTAACTGTGGTTAGTTATAAAACCTCACTTCTCTCATTTTCCCCCTCACAGCTCTCATTTTCCCCCTCATATCTCTCATTTTCCCATCACGCCTCTCATTTTCCTCCTCACATCTCTCATTTTCCCCATCACATCTCTCATTTTCCCCATCACATCTCTCATTTTCCCCCTCACATCTCTCATTTTCCCCCTCACATCTCTCATTTTCCTCCTCACACCTCTCACTTTACCCCTCACACCTCTCATTTTACCCCCCACACCTCTCATTTTCCCCCTCACACCTCTCATTTTCCCCTCACACCTCTCATTTTCCCCCTCAAGCCTCTCATTTTCCCCCTAACCCCTGTCATTTTCCGATCACTCCAGTATTTCCCTTGACTCCTCTCATTTTCACCTCATGCTTCATTTTCACCTCACACCTCTCATTTTCCCCTCAGTATATACCTGTATGTCATCTCCCCTGAATATAGTATATATCTGTATGTCATCTCCTGTATATAGTATATAGCTGTATGTCATGTCCTCCTGTATATAGTATATACCTGTATGTCATCTCCCCTGTATATAGTATATACGTGTCATCTCCCCTCTATATAGTATGTACCTGTGTCATCTCCTGTATATACAGTAGTATACACCTATGTGTCATCCCCTGTATATAGTACATACCTGTATGTCATCTCCCCTGTATATAGTATATACCTGTATGTGATCTCCTGTAAATAGGATATACCTGTATGTCATCTCCCCTGTATATAGTATATACCTGTATGTGATCTCCTGTAAATAGTATGTACCTGTGTGTCATCTCCTCCTGTATATACCTATGTGTCATCTCCTGTATATAGTATATACCAGTATGTCATCTCCCCTGTATATAGTATATACCTGTATGTCATCTTCCCTGTATATAGGATGTTGAAAAACCAGAAAAAACGTACTATCCTTAAAACGATATTTTATTATTAAATTGTCTAAAATCCCAATAGATAAAACTCAAATGTATGCAATCAACATCAGCCAACTGGGTTGGGTAAGCTAGAAAAATAGGGAGAAAATAGCAGATATGCCTGACACAGTCCCTGTAGGTGGCCCTAAAGTGTTTTAAACCTACCTACCAGCGGAGGTTGGCACCCTAGATTTCGATATGGCGCCCCCGCTCACCGTCGACTGTCCCTCCTTACCCTAGTAGGGTCCTACTTGCTACCCACACCCAGGTACCCACAGACATACACACACAAATTGACCAATAGGTCACACTAACCAAAAAACGTGAAAAAAGAAAAAAGTGAACGAAAAATTCTAAAAACACTGCAGACATTGCTGCATAAATGCACTAAATAGCATGTACCCCACAGTTACCTCAAAAAGATTTTTTTGAAAAAATAGATAGTGCAGAGCTATGGGGTACAGCCGGGCACAGTTGGAGTGTGCTCAGTAAAATATTCGGAGGTCATAAGTAGTGAAACCTCTAATAGATGTAACAATAGGTCACTGTCTTTGTTAGTGGTTGATGACCTAAAAATCTTAGACAGACCAATAAAGCTAATGTACAGAGTGGATCCCTAGGCAAGATAGCACCCCTCCGAAAAGGTTAGCGGATATATGAGTACACTCAATGGATGTAAATATGTTGTTGGGTGATATAGATATTACACCCTAAATTGTCCAAAAATAAACAGAACAAAATATTCAACAAAAACCAAAAAACAAAATAAACCCAAATGAAAAGATTATCTGCCTTATAGGGTATCGCATGTAGTATTTCTCATTTAGTTTAAGGGCTAATGCACATCAGTATACAGAAACGACTGAGAACCATCCCTATATTAGATGATCTGGTAAACTTTTATTGTTATGAGTAGCATAATAGTCTGCACTCTAGATGCCATCCGAGTTCCGCATCTTATACCATAGAAAAAATCAGCAAAATATTGAACAAAATCAGAAAAAAAGAAAAAAACACAAAACAAATTGGTATCACATATAGTGTCTCTCAATTGCGTTAGATTAGTGCATCTACAAGCCCAAAAAAATATAAGGCCAATCCCATTATAGGATATCACATATAGTATTTCTCATTTGGTTTAAGGGCTAATGCACGTCAGAGTACAGAAACAGCTGAGAGCCATCCCTCATTACCCTCTCTATAATGGATAATCTGATACACTTTTGTTGCTGTCAGTAACACATTAGTCTGCACTCTAGATGCCATACGAGTTCCGCATCTCATACCAAAGAAAAAATTAGCAAAATATTAAGAAAGAAACACAAAATAACTTGGTATCACATAAAGTGTCTCTCAATAGCGTTAGATTAGTGCCTTAGAGGGTATCACATATAGTATTTCTCATTTAGTTTAAGGGCTAATGCACATCAGTATACAAAAACGACTGAGAACTATCCCTCATTACTCTCTCTATATTAGATGATCTGGTACACTTTTATTGTTATGAGTAGCATATTAGTCTGCACTCTAGATGCCATCCGAGTTCCGCATCTTATACCATAGAAAAAATCAGCAAAATATTAAACAAAATCAGAAAAAAGAAAGAAACACAAAACAAATTGGTATCACATATAGTGTCTCTCAATTGCGTTAGGTTAGTGCATCTACAGGCCCAAAATATCTAAGGCCAATCCCTTATAGGATATCACATATAGTATTTCTCATTTAGTTTAAGGGCTAATGCACATCAGAGTACAGAAACAACTGAGAGCCATCCCTCTTTACCCTCTCTATAATGGATAATCTGGTACACTTTTGTTGGTGTCAGTAACACATTAGTCTGCACTCTAGATGCCATACGAGTTCCGCATCTCATACCAAAGGAAAAATTTTACCAAAATATAACAAAATCAGAAAAAAAAAAGAAACACAAAATAAATTGGTATCACATAAAGTGTCTCTCAGTAGCGTTAGATTAGTGCAACTACAAGCCCAAAATATCTGAGGCCAATCCCTCATTGCTGTCCTATAGGCAAGTGCTGTACTTGGTCTGTCTTGACAAAAAAACTTATCTGAGTAGGTGACATGTTCAGTCCCATCTCGCCATCCCTACGCGTTTCGCCCCTTCCCAGTTTAGGGGCTCATCAGGGGATAAATTCGGGTATAGCAACAATGGCTTCAGAAGTCTAGCAGCTATGGCTACACAAGTGGATTACCACTTGCCTATAGGACAGCAATGAGGGATTGGCCTCAGATATTTTGGGCTTGTAGTTGCACTAATCTAACGCTACTGAGAGACACTTTATGTGATACCAATTTATTTTGTGTTTCTTTCTTTTTTCTGATTTTGTTATATTTTGGTAAAATTTTTCCTTTGGTATGAGATGCGGAACTCGTATGGCATCTAGAGTGCAGACTAATGTGTTACTGACACCAACAAAAGTGTACCAGATTATCCATTATAGAGAGGGTAAAGAGGGATGGCTCTCAGTTGTTTCTGTACTCTGATGTGCATTAGCCCTTAAACTAAATGAGAAATACTATATGTGATATCCTATAAGGGATTGGCCTTAGATATTTTGGGCCTGTAGATGCACTAACCTAACGCAATTGAGAGACACTATATGTGATACCAATTTGTTTTGTGTTTCTTTCTTTTTTCTGATTTTGTTTAATATTTTGCTGATTTTTTCTATGGTATAAGATGCGGAACTCGGATGGCATCTAGAGTGCAGACTAATATGCTACTCATAACAATAAAAGTGTACCAGATCATCTAATATAGAGAGAGTAATGAGGGATAGTTCTCAGTCGTTTTTGTATACTGATGTGCATTAGCCCTTAAACTAAATGAGAAATACTATATGTGATACCCTATAAGGCACTAATCTAACGCTATTGAGAGACACTTTATGTGATACCAAGTTATTTTGTGTTTCTTTCTTAATATTTTGCTAATTTTTTCTTTGGTATGAGATGCGGAACTCGTATGGCATCTAGAGTGCAGACTAATGTGTTACTGACAGCAACAAAAGTGTATCAGATTATCCATTATAGAGAGGGTAATGAGGGATGGCTCTCAGCTGTTTCTGTACTCTGACGTGCATTAGCCCTTAAACCAAATGAGAAATACTATATGTGATATCCTATAATGGGATTGGCCTTATATTTTTTTGGGCTTGTAGATGCACTAATCTAACGCAATTGAGAGACACTATATGTGATACCAATTTGTTTTGTGTTTTTTTCTTTTTTTCTGATTTTGTTCAATATTTTGCTGATTTTTTCTATGGTATAAGATGCGGAACTCGGATGGCATCTAGAGTGCAGACTATTATGCTACTCATAACAATAAAAGTTTACCAGATCATCTAATATAGGGATGGTTCTCAGTCGTTTCTGTATACTGATGTGCATTAGCCCTTAAACTAAATGAGAAATACTACATGTGATACCCTATAAGGCAGATAATCTTTTCATTTGGGTTTATTTTGTTTTTTGGTTTTTGTTGAATATTTTGTTCTGTTTATTTTTGGACAATTTAGGGTGTAATATCTATATCACCCAACAACATATTTACATCCATTGAGTGTACTCATATATCTGCTAACCTTTTCGGAGGGGTGCTATCTTGCTTAGGGATCCACTCTGTACATTAGCTTTATTGGTCTGTCTAAGATTTTTAGGTCATCAACCACTAACAAAGACAGTGACCTATTGTTACATCTATTAGAGGTTTCACTACTTATGACCTCCGAATATTTTACTGAGCACACTCCAACTGTGCCCGGCTGTACCCCATAGCTCTGCACTATCTATTTTTTCAAAAAAATCTTTTTGAGGTAACTGTGGGGTACATGCTATTTAGTGCATTTATGCAGCAATGTCTGCAGTGTTTTTAGAATTTTTCGTTCACTTTTTTCTTTTTTCACTTTTTCACGTTTTTTGGTTAGTGTGACCTATTGGTCAATTTGTGTGTGTATGTCTGTGGGTACCTGGGTGTGGGTAGCAAGTAGGACCCTACTAGGGTAAGGAGGGACAGTCGACGGTGAGCGGGGGCGCCATATCGAAATCTAGGGTGCCAACCTCCGCTGGTAGGTAGGTTTAAGACACTTTAGGGCCACCTACAGGGACTGTGTCAGGCATATCTGCTATTTTCTCCCTATTTTTCTAGCTTACCCAACCCAGTTGGCTGATGTTGATTGCATACATTTGAGTTTTATCTATTGGGATTTTAGACAATTTAATAATAAAATATCGTTTTAAGGATAGTACGTTTTTTCTGGTTTTTCAACTTAATATATCCTTTCAATATTCTAGCCGGTTTTCTGTATATAGGATGTACCTGTGTGTCATCTCCTGTATATAGTATGTACCTGTGTGTCATCTACTTTATATAGTATGTACCTGTATGTCATCTCCTCCTGTATATAGTATGTAACTGTATGTCATCTCCCCTGTATATAGTATATATCTGTATGTCATCTGATCTGCTCCTGTATATAGTATGTACCTGTATGTCATCTGCTCCTGTACATAGTATATACCTGTATGTAATAATTATAGGGGATAACTCAGGAGACTCTTTGCATGGAACAAGACAACTACAGGACACAGTTTTATAAGTGGTAAAGTCTATATTATCACACGGTGATTCAAACAGGTGCAGAGAGAAACTCAAGTCCACAACACTTGGTGCAAATAATAAACGCAGCTTAGCAGTCAATAGGAAACTTCAGAGGAAAATGCAATCAAGCAGAAAGTCTATGAAGCACGGTTATTCTTGAGGATACTTGACACGAATAAATCCTTGTCTTAGTCCAAACACAGATAGATAAGCTTATAAGGCAGTTCAAATCATATCTTAGCTCAACCAGGGAGGCCTGGTTAATAGTCTCAGGTTTTTGCAGAGCAGAAACAGCTTCCATGTCCAGCAAATGAGATGGAAGTAAACACGAGCAGCAGATGAAGGAGGATTACTGGAAACGTGTATGCAGCAGGAACTCCGAGCAGAGTAGCAGGATCACCACACAGGTTCACTGGAGCAGGTATATAGCCAGGGAGTAATCAGAGGTCAGGAGCTGGATGCAAGGCAGAATACTCTAGCACAGACTGAAGGCTGGGGTGGAGTTTTATAGCAGGAAGACACAGTGCACATGAGACCAAAGACACCATCTTGGAAAAGGGCAGTAATGCACAAAAGGTAAAAAATGTTCAGAGTCCTGACACTGTATGTCATCTCCACTGTATATAGTATATAACTGTATGTCATCTGCTCCTGTATATAGTATGTACCTGTATGTCATCTGCTCCTGTGTATAGTATGTACCTGTATGTCATCTGCTCCTGTATATAGTATGTACCTTTATGTCATCTGCTCCTGTATATAGTATGTACCTAGGTGAGTTTTGCACGTGTGGCTAGTTTTAGACAGGTGGCTAGTTTTGCATGTGGTGAATTTTGCGCGTGGCGAGTTTTGAGTGGCGACTTTTGTGTTTTGACTTTTATGTGGCGAGGTTGGTGTATGTGTGGTGTGTGCTGAGGGTGGTATATGTGTTCAAGCACGTGGTAGTGTGTGGCGCATTTTGTGTGTGTGTTCATATCCCCGTGTGTGGTATACCATGTTGGGGCCCCACCTTAGCAACTGTACGGTATATGCTCTTTGGCGCCATCGCTCTGATTCTTTAAGTTTCCCTTGTTTACATCTGGCAGCTGTCAATTTGCCTCCAACACTTTTTTCCTTTCACTTTTTCCCCATTATGTAGATAGGGGCAAAATTGTTTGGGGAATTGGAACGCACGGGGTTAAAATTTCGCCTCACAACATAGCCTATGACGCTCTCGGGGTCCAGACATGTGACTGTGCAAAATTTTGTGGCTGTCGCTGCGACAGTGCAGATGCCAATCCCGGACATACACACACACACACACACACACACACACACACACATTCAGCTTTATATATTAGCTAAAAAAAAAGGAAATTTGGGGAAAATTTGGCAATTTTCAAACTTTAATTTTTTTGCCATTAAATGAGAGAGTCGTGTCACACAAAATCTAAAATATAAAGCTGAATGTGTGTATGTATGTGTGTGTGTGTGTGTGTGTGTGTGTGTGTGTGTGTGTGTGTGTGTGTGTGTGTGTGTGTGTGTGTGTGTGTGTGTGTGTGTGTGTGTGTGTGTATGTCCGGGATTGGCATCTGCACCGTCGCAGCTACAGACACAAAATTTTGCACAGTCACACGTCTGGACCCTGAGAGCGTCATAGGCTATGTTGTGAGGTGAAATTTTAACCCCGCGCATTCCAATTCACCAAACAATTTTGCCCCTATCTACATAATGGGGAAAAAGTGAAATGAAAAGTGTTGAAGGCAAATTGACAGCTGCCAGATGTGAACAAGGGGGACTTAAAGAGTGAGAGCGATGGCGACAAAGTATATACTATACAGTTGCTAATGTGGGGCCCCGACATGGGATACTCACCACACACGGGGATATGAACACACACAAAATGCGCCACACACTACCATGTGCTTGAACACATATCACCCTCAGCACACATTTCACCACACATACACCAACCTCGCCACTTAAAAGTCGAAACACAAAAGTCGCCGCTCAAAACTCGCCACGCGCAAAACTCGCCACATGCAAAACTAGGCTCACGCAAAACTCGCCACACATGCAAAACTCTCCTCATGGAAAACTCGCCACACGCAAAACTTGCACACGCGGAAAAATTGCCACATGCACAAAAGTTGCAACACATGCAAAAGTTGCCTCACACAAAACTTGCACATACTCAAAACGCACCACACATAAAACTTGCCACACACAAAACTCGCCATGCGCAAAACTTGCTGCACACAACTTGCTACACTAACCTGTCACATGCAACTCGACACACAAAAAGTTGCTACACGCATGTCGCCACACAAAACTCATTTCACAAAAGTCGCTACATGCATGTCACCACACGCAACTCAACACACACAACTTGACATATGAAACTCGCCCTAAACACACACAAGTCTGGTATTATCCTTCAAAAATAAAAATCTGATTAATAAGCAGACAAACTACAAGAGCAACAAATGTACCATATAGGAAATACGGCAGCTGTCAGTCACATTACCTGTCTATTATGTGTATACGTGAGCTAATATATACTGCCAGGGGGGAGGGCTTCCTGTTGGCTGGGGATTTATCAGGCTGCCAATTTAGCTTACAAATACTGAGGTAAAAATACTGAGCAAATAACGTGTGAACGAGGTCTAATAACAGGAGGAGATGACACACAGATATATACTATATACAGGAGAAGATGACACACAGGTATATACTATATACAGGGGAGATGACACACATATATACTACATACAGGGGAGATGACACACATATATACTACATACAGGGGAGATGAAACAGGTATATACTATATACAGGAGATGACACACATATATACTATATACAGGGGAGAAGATGACACACAGTTATATACTATATACAGGAGGAGATGACACACTGGTATATACTATATACAGGGGAGATGACATACAGGTACATACTATATACAGGGGAGATGACACAGGTAGCACGGTGGCTCATGGATAGCACTGCAGCCTTGCAGCGCTGGAGTCCTGGGTTCAGGCCCCACCCTGGACAACATCTGCAAAGAGTTTGTATGTTCTCTCCATGTTTCCATGTGTTTCCCCCGGGTTCTCCGGTTTCCTCCCACTTTCCAAAGACATACTGATAGGGAATTTAGATTGTGAGCCCCATTGGGGACAACGATCATAATGTGTGCAAAAATGTAAAGCGCTGCGGAATATGTTAGCGCTATATAAAAATAAAGATTATTATTATTACAGGTATATACTATATACAGGGGAGATGACACACATATATACTATATACAGGAGGAGATGACACACAGGTATATACTATATACAGGAGGAAATGACATACAGGTACATACTATATACAGGAGGAGATGACACACAGGTATATACTATACAGGAGCAGAGGACACACAGGTATATACTATATACAGGAGGAGATGACTTACAGGTGTATACTATATACAGGAGGAGATGACACGTATATACTTTATACAGGGGAGATGACATACAGGTATATACTATATATAGTAGGAGATGACATACAGGTATATAGTATATACAGAAGAGATGACATACAGGTATATACTATATACAGGAGATGACAGGTATATACTATATACAGGAGATGACATACAGGTGTATACTATATATAAGGGAGATGACAAACATGTATATACTATATACAGGAGATGACATACAGGTGTATACTATATATAAGGGAGATGACAAACATGTATATACTGAGGGGAAAATGAGAGGTGTGAGGTGAAAATGAGGGGTGTGAGGTGAAAATGATTGGAAAATGACAGATGTGAGGTCGAAATGACAAGTGTTAGGGGGAATGAGAGGAGTGAGGGGGAAAATGAGAGATGTGAGGGGGAAAATGAGAGGCGTGATGGGAAAATAAGAGAAGTGAGGTGCTATAACTAACCACAGATATTTACTATGCCCAGGCAACGCCGGGCTCTTCAGCTAGTAGTCAGTTTATTAACCCTTCAGGTGCTTCACAAGAACTAAAGCAAGGAAAAAAGTAACACTTAGCATTTTCACATAAAATTTACTTTGGACCCAAACTATTTTATTTTCACAAGGGTATCTGGAGAAAATAAACCACAAAACTTGTTGTGCAATTTCTCCTGAGTACTCAGATACCCCAATTGTGGGGGAAATACACTGTTTGGGGGCATGGCAGTGCTCAAAAGGGAAGGAGCACCGTTTGACTTTATGAACACAAAATTGGCTGGAATCGATGGCGAGCAACATGTTGCGTTTGGAGACCCCCGATGTGCCTAAACAATGGAAAACCCCCAATTCTGTCTTCAACCCTAACCCCAACACCACCACCCTAACCCTAGCCCCAACCTTAACCACAGCTCTAACTGCAAAGGATGGAAAAAATTATAATTTTTTTATTTTATCTAACTATAAGGAAGTGACAACGGGGGGTTTGATTTACTATTTTTTTTATTTTGATGACTGTGATAGGGTTTATCACAGTGATCAAAATAAACCAATAGCAAAAATCTCCTATTACTGCTGGGCATCAGCAGGCAGATCTTGGCATGCGCAAGACGGAGGGACGGAGCAGGAAGGTCTGAGGATGGCAGAGGTAATGAGGAACCCCATTTCTCTCTCCTCTGATATGCGGGACGAGTTGTACTTTTGAACTACTCCATTGGTTTTAACATATCATGTACTGGAAAACTGGAAAAAAATCCAAGTGAGGTGAAATTGCAAAAAAAAGTGCAATCCCACACTTGTTTTCTTGTATGTTTTTTTTACCATGTTCACTAAATGCTAAAACTGACCTGCCATTATGAGTTCACTGACACCAATCATGTCTAGGTTCTTTTTTATTTAAGTGGTGAAAAAAATTCCAAAGTTTAAAAAAAAAAAAAAAAAAAAAATGTGCCCCATTTCTGATACCTGTAGTGGCTTCATTTTTTGTGATCTTGGGCTGGGTGGGGGCTTATTTTTTGCGTGTCAGGCTGACATTTTTATTAGTACCATTTTGGTGCAGATACGATCTTCTGATCGCCGTTATTGCATTTTAATGTAATGTTACGGCCACAAAAAAAGTAATTCTGGCGTTTTTAACTTTTTTTTCCCGTTACGCTGTTTAGCGATTGGGTTAATTCCATTTTTATTTTGATACATAGTTATTAAGGTTGAAGGAAGACTTTAAGTCCAGCTAGTTCAACCCATAGCCTAACCTAACATGCCCTAACATGTTGATCCAGAGGAAGGAAAAAAAAACCCATGTGGCAAAGAGTAAGCTCCACCTTGGGGGAAAACATTCCTTCCCGACTCCACATACGGCAGTCAGACTAGTTCCCTGGATCAACGCCCTATCAAGGAATCTAGTGTATATACCCTGTAACATTATACTTTTCCAGAAAGGCATCCAGTCCCCTCTTAAATTTAAGTAATGAATCACTCATTACAACATCATACGGCAGAGAGTTCCATAGTCTCACTGCTCTTACAGTAAAGAATCCGCGTCTGTTATTATGCTTAAATATTCTTTCCTCCAGACGTAGAAGATGCCCCCTTGTCCCTGTCACCGGTCTATGATTAAAAAGATCATCAGAAAGGTCTTTGTACTGTCCCCTCATATATTTATACATTAAAATAAGATCACCCCTTAGCCTTCGTTTTTCCAAACTAAATAGCCCCAAGTGTAATAACCTATCTTGGTATTGCAGACCCCCAGTCCTCTAATAACCTTGGTCGCTCTTCTCTGCACCCGCTCCAGTTCAGCTATGTCTTTCTTAGGCTACGTTCACATTTGCGTTGCGTCGGGCGCAGCCGCGGCAACGCATGCGTCATGCGCCCCTATATTTAACATGGGGGGGGCGCATGGACATGCGTTGTGTTGCGTTTTGTGACGCATGCATTTTTTGGGCGCAAGCGTCAGGGCGCAGAGGACAATGCTTGTTGCATTTTTTTTGCGCTATAAAAATGAACGCATGTGTCACAAAACGCTGCGTTTTGCATGCGTTTTTGCATGCGTTGCCGACGCAGCACACAACAACGCAAATGTGAACGTAGCCTTAGGGTATGTGTCCACGTTCAGGATTGCATCAGGATTTGGTCAGGATTTTTAATCAGTATTTGTAAGCCAAAACCAGGAGTGGGTTATAAATGCAAAAGTGGTGCATATGTTTCTGTTATACTTTTCCTCTAATTGTTCCACTCCTGGAAATTTGGAACATAAAACATTGTTCTTTTTCAGAACTCAGTCTAACCTCACTGACAGGGAGACAGGGTCTGACTCGGAACTGGTCATTGACCCAGTTGGGGAAGGTGAAGAGGTGGCTGGTCCATCTGCTGCTCCCTCAGGCTCCATCCCTCCTGGATCCTCCTCATCTGGTCAGGCAGCTCCATCTGCATCAGAACCACTACAAGAGGACCCACAGTTTGCATCTTCCGCCGCAGCATCATCAGCAGCACCACCACCTAGCCAGGATGACCCTGGAAATAGCAGCAGCCCAACTGTTGCCCTGGATCCATCCCCACAGGCTGCAGTCAGACCACAGCGTGCACGCCGCAGAAGAGAGCTGATACAAAGCCGGCGAAACGTGGATGCTGGGGTCATGAGCTATTTGGCACGTGTTCGAGAGGATGATGGGGAGGAGGGCTTTACCAGGAGCCTTGCCCAGTACTTAAGGTTCATAGAGCGGGAGTTGAGGCTTCTTGTGAGAGGCTGTTTTCAGATCCTTGTTGACGCATGCACCCCCCAAATAACCCATACAATCTCATGCAGATGATTGAACAGTGGCAGATGTCACCTGAAAATATTCTGCGGCCTCAGAGATTACAAGGCCTGGCTGCTCAACAAGGATCTGAAGCACCCCCTCCACGTCAGCCAACACCTCAGCCCCAACCCACAACGAACACACAATGGCCACCTCAGTAACATATGGCGGGATATCATCAACCATCCCAATATAGCCACTTGTCCACACCCAGTACTGGAGGCTGGTCCCAACCTGGGTATGGACAATATGGTCATTTTGGGTTGGGTTATGATTCCCGGCCATATGGTCATCAGCAGGGGTATCTCCCAAATCCTCGGCCCACTCTTCCAAGTTCCCAGCATCATAGCTGGGCTAATGTCCCTCAGGCCACTACAACATCTGCACAGGGTGCTGGACAATTGGGCCTAGAAAGGCCACCTGATGCAGACCCTGAGCAAGCTACTTCTCCTGCCCCAACCTACCAGGACTTGTAATTTTTTTTTTTTTTTTATGTTTCTTTTACCATTTTTTAAATTTTTTTATATGATTTTTTACAACAATTTTCGTTTGTATTGTCCCTACAGAGCAGTGTTTATTGTGGATGTTGTAACGATTTTTTGGGGCCCACAAATATAGGCCATTTAGAGGCCAAAAAATGGTTATGTCCAAAAAATAACCTAGACATTTAAAAAAGTTATACAGTAAAACGTTATATTAATAACAATCAACGTCTGGATGCGCTGTATTCATTCTTCCATCACACACACATGATATGCTGATAACCATATGTGAAATAATAAAATACAACAGACAGAGTTTTTAACTTGGTTAACACATACTTTATAGAGAAAATTAATTACACATGCAAAAATGCATAGTCTTGCCAGGGAGTAGCACCTTGAGGAGACAAAAAATAATTTGTAAAGATATCACGAACTTTAAGACCAGAAAGTGGACGACGCGGAGGAGGGACATATGGGGTAGGCCTACTAACATTGTTCATGAGGTTATCTTCAAAATTTGGAGAGGAACAATCATGTATTCTTGTGAAATTATGTAGAATTACACAGGCTTTTATCACTTCGTTGATTGTAGCCTCACTCAGCTGGATGGCAGACTGAAGAACACGCCATTTGGCCACAAGAATCCCAAAGGCGCACTCAACCAGTCTCCGTGCCCTGGCAAGTCTCAAATTAAACACCCTCCGCCGGTGGTCAAGGTTGCGCCTGGGGTAAGGCCTCATGACGTGCCTCGACAGTTGGAAGGCCTCATCTCCAACCAAAACAAAAGGCACTGCTTCCGCATTGGAGCCTGGGAGTTGTTGTGGTGGTGGGAGGTTCAACTGGTTGTCACGTAGCCGCCGACCCATTATGGACGAATTGAAGACCCTAGAGTCTCCAGTTCGCCCATAGGCCCCAATGTCTACAATTCTAAACCTGTAGTTACTGTCAGCAACTGCTAACAGAACTACAGAGAAAAACTGCTTGTAATTGTAGAATTGGGAACCAGAGTTCGGCGGCTTACGCACCCTGATATGTTTCCCATCCACAGCTCCAATGCAATTAGGGAAGTCACAATTATTTTTGAAACCTGTGGCGATTTTAAGCCAATCGTCCTGTTTTGGCTCAGGCAACACAAGTTCATGTAGTTTCTGCCAGATTTGTGAACAGGTTGTCCTAACAATGCCTGAAATGGTCGACCGCCCAACCAGAAACTCCAGGTGTAGACCCGCATAGGACAAGCCTGTGGACAGGAAGCTGCAATACAACAAAAAGGGAAAAAAAAAAAACATGAGGACTACGAAAAAAGGAATAAGCACAAGTGTATATTTCATTTACTATTACATTATTTACAATAGAAAAAGTTTCATTTGAAAATCTTAATATACTAGAATATTGACACCATTCTTTTATATGTGCTTGTGGCTTCATGTCCAAGTTAAGTTAATGAAACATAGTAGGACACCACACATTTTGACAGAAAACAAAATAACAAAACAGTATGTGCGAATGTGGAATTCATACCGTAAGGTTAGGAGCAGACGCTCCTCAGCAGAGATGGCTTTTCTCATCCAGGTGTCCTGAAAGGTGATCCCAGGACGTAAGATCTCCAACAACATGTCAAAAGTCCGGATGGATATGCGAGTATACAGGTAAAACTTCTCTGGATGTGCCCTCAAAGCTGAATATAGTCTCTGGAAATGGCCTTTACTCTGGCGTTGGGTCAATAGAGGATGTACCCACAATCTTCGTCTCCTCCTTCGCGGATCCACATTGACCTGATATGGCTGGCCAAAGCGACGAGACAACACCCAGTGAAGCAACACCTGCTGAGTTGTGCTTAAATACATAGGGCCAGACATGTTTGTAATCTCAAAGCAACACAGCCAAAATATGCTAGAGAACATATAGGACAGATGGGAGGGCTCCACCTGTTGTAGAGGTCTTAATTAGTGTAGTTAATGATGGTTTAAATGATTTGCAGGCCTGAAAACCGTTAAATGTCCATTTTGTGATGGTGCGTGAAAAATACGCCATATGGATCACATACGGATTACACAAGCACATGCGCAAAATATGCGACCACACCTAAGCAACGCAGGAACTACGGAAGTCGATTACGGAGACATTTTGGCATATTGAACGCGTAGTACGGACGTATAATACGTGGCGTATTGTCTTACGCCAAGTGTGATGCCGGCCTGAGCCTTTAGGAGCAATCACTTTTTCTCACAGGGCTTTCTAGGTTTGGATTTAGCTTTCCCTTAAAGGGAACCTGTCACCCCCCAGGCATTTTTAACTAAAAGAGCCACCTTGTGCAGCACTAAGGCCGGGATCACACATACACGAGATAAGGCCGAGTTTCGCAGGTGAAAACCCATCTCTGGCGCCAACACTCCAGAGCGGAGCGTGCAGCCGCACAGCAATACATGAAGCTGCACGCTCCCCTCCGGAGTGCTGGGGCCAGAGCTGGGTTTTCACCTGCGAGACTCGGCCGTATCTCGCGTATGTGTGATCCCAGCCTAATGCTGCATTCTGTCAAGGTGGCTCTTTTAGTTGGGGTCCCTTTCAACGCTGCTATATCCGTTTTTATAATTCTTCCCTCATACCTGTAGTTTGTCCGGGGGGCATGTCTAACCCCCCCCCCCCCCCGGACACAAACGCCTCCGAGGAGCCATCACCAAGTCCCTGGCGCCTGCGCTGTAAGTTCCCATAGTGTGATGGGAGTCGAAGGGCAGCGCAAACTGCGCATGCCAAAAAAAAAACTTACAATGCAGGCATGGGGATGTTCATGAAGGAAGTGGAGGTGGCGATCGGAGTATTGAGTGATGGCTGGCAGGCGTTTGTGTCCGGGGGCAAAAGACAAACAACAGGTATGAGGGACAAATTATAAAAACGGATATTGCAGCGTTGAAAGGGACCCCAACTAAAAGAGCCACCTTGACAGAATGCAGCATTAGTACTGCACAAGGTGGCTCTTAGTTATAATATGCCTGGGGGTGACAGGTTCCCTTTAATAATAAAGACCTTCAATTAACCCCTTAGTGACCAAGCCAATTTTTACTATTCTGACCACTGTCACTTTGAGGTTATAGGTCTGGAACGCTTCAACGGATTACACTGATTCTGAGATAGTTTTTTCGTTACATATTGTACTTCATGTTAGTGGTAAAATTTCTTTGATATGACTTTTATTTATTTACTAGCTGAAAAAGCCCAGCGTTGCCCGGGCATAGAAACTAACTGTGGTTAGTTATAAAACCTCACTTCTCTCATTTTCCCCCTCACAGCTCTCATTTTCCCCCTCATATCTCTCATTTTCCCATCACGCCTCTCATTTTCCTCCTCACATCTCTCATTTTCCCCATCACATCTCTCATTTTCCCCATCACATCTCTCATTTTCCCCCTCACATCTCTCATTTTCCCCCTCACATCTCTCATTTTCCTCCTCACACCTCTCACTTTACCCCTCACACCTCTCATTTTACCCCCCACACCTCTCATTTTCCCCCTCACACCTCTCATTTTCCCCTCACACCTCTCATTTTCCCCCTCAAGCCTCTCATTTTCCCCCTAACCCCTGTCATTTTCCGATCACTCCAGTATTTCCCTTGACTCCTCTCATTTTCACCTCATGCTTCATTTTCACCTCACACCTCTCATTTTCCCCTCAGTATATACCTGTATGTCATCTCCCCTGAATATAGTATATATCTGTATGTCATCTCCTGTATATAGTATATAGCTGTATGTCATGTCCTCCTGTATATAGTATATACCTGTATGTCATCTCCCCTGTATATAGTATATACGTGTCATCTCTCCTCTATATAGTATGTACCTGTGTCATCTCCTGTATATACAGTAGTATACACCTATGTGTCATCCCCTGTATATAGTACATACCTGTATGTCATCTCCCCTGTATATAGTATATACCTGTATGTGATCTCCTGTAAATAGGATATACCTGTATGTCATCTCCCCTGTATATAGTATATACCTGTATGTGATCTCCTGTAAATAGTATGTACCTGTGTGTCATCTCCTCCTGTATATACCTATGTGTCATCTCCTGTATATAGTATATACCAGTATGTCATCTCCCCTGTATATAGTATATACCTGTATGTCATCTTCCCTGTATATAGGATGTTGAAAAACCAGAAAAAACGTACTATCCTTAAAACGATATTTTATTATTAAATTGTCTAAAATCCCAATAGATAAAACTCAAATGTATGCAATCAACATCAGCCAACTGGGTTGGGTAAGCTAGAAAAATAGGGAGAAAATAGCAGATATGCCTGACACAGTCCCTGTAGGTGGCCCTAAAGTGTTTTAAACCTACCTACCAGCGGAGGTTGGCACCCTAGATTTCGATATGGCGCCCCCGCTCACCGTCGACTGTCCCTCCTTACCCTAGTAGGGTCCTACTTGCTACCCACACCCAGGTACCCACAGACATACACACACAAATTGACCAATAGGTCACACTAACCGAAAAACGTGAAAAAGTGAAAAAAGAAAAAAGAAAAAAGTGAACGAAAAATTCTAAAAACACTGCAGACATTGCTGCATAAATGCACTAAATAGCATGTACCCCACAGTTACCTCAAAAAGATTTTTTTGAAAAAATAGATAGTGCAGAGCTATGGGGTACAGCCGGGCACAGTTGGAGTGTGCTCAGTAAAATATTCGGAGGTCATAAGTAGTGAAACCTCTAATAGATGTAACAATAGGTCACTGTCTTTGTTAGTGGTTGATGACCTAAAAATCTTAGACAGACCAATAAAGCTAATGTACAGAGTGGATCCCTAGGCAAGATAGCACCCCTCCGAAAAGGTTAGCGGATATATGAGTACACTCAATGGATGTAAATATGTTGTTGGGTGATATAGATATTACACCCTAAATTGTCCAAAAATAAACAGAACAAAATATTCAACAAAAACCAAAAAACAAAATAAACCCAAATGAAAAGATTATCTGCCTTATAGGGTATCGCATGTAGTATTTCTCATTTAGTTTAAGGGCTAATGCACATCAGTATACAGAAACGACTGAGAACCATCCCTATATTAGATGATCTGGTAAACTTTTATTGTTATGAGTAGCATAATAGTCTGCACTCTAGATGCCATCCGAGTTCCGCATCTTATACCATAGAAAAAATCAGCAAAATATTGAACAAAATCAGAAAAAAAGAAAAAAACACAAAACAAATTGGTATCACATATAGTGTCTCTCAATTGCGTTAGATTAGTGCATCTACAAGCCCAAAAAAATATAAGGCCAATCCCATTATAGGATATCACATATAGTATTTCTCATTTGGTTTAAGGGCTAATGCACGTCAGAGTACAGAAACAGCTGAGAGCCATCCCTCATTACCCTCTCTATAATGGATAATCTGATACACTTTTGTTGCTGTCAGTAACACATTAGTCTGCACTCTAGATGCCATACGAGTTCCGCATCTCATACCAAAGAAAAAATTAGCAAAATATTAAGAAAGAAACACAAAATAACTTGGTATCACATAAAGTGTCTCTCAATAGCGTTAGATTAGTGCCTTAGAGGGTATCACATATAGTATTTCTCATTTAGTTTAAGGGCTAATGCACATCAGTATACAAAAACGACTGAGAACTATCCCTCATTACTCTCTCTATATTAGATGATCTGGTACACTTTTATTGTTATGAGTAGCATATTAGTCTGCACTCTAGATGCCATCCGAGTTCCGCATCTTATACCATAGAAAAAATCAGCAAAATATTAAACAAAATCAGAAAAAAGAAAGAAACACAAAACAAATTGGTATCACATATAGTGTCTCTCAATTGCGTTAGGTTAGTGCATCTACAGGCCCAAAATATCTAAGGCCAATCCCTTATAGGATATCACATATAGTATTTCTCATTTAGTTTAAGGGCTAATGCACATCAGAGTACAGAAACAACTGAGAGCCATCCCTCTTTACCCTCTCTATAATGGATAATCTGGTACACTTTTGTTGGTGTCAGTAACACATTAGTCTGCACTCTAGATGCCATACGAGTTCCGCATCTCATACCAAAGGAAAAATTTTACCAAAATATAACAAAATCAGAAAAAAAAAAGAAACACAAAATAAATTGGTATCACATAAAGTGTCTCTCAGTAGCGTTAGATTAGTGCAACTACAAGCCCAAAATATCTGAGGCCAATCCCTCATTGCTGTCCTATAGGCAAGTGCTGTACTTGGTCTGTCTTGACAAAAAAACTTATCTGAGTAGGTGACATGTTCAGTCCCATCTCGCCATCCCTACGCGTTTCGCCCCTTCCCAGTTTAGGGGCTCATCAGGGGATAAATTCGGGTATAGCAACAATGGCTTCAGAAGTCTAGCAGCTATGGCTACACAAGTGGATTACCACTTGCCTATAGGACAGCAATGAGGGATTGGCCTCAGATATTTTGGGCTTGTAGTTGCACTAATCTAACGCTACTGAGAGACACTTTATGTGATACCAATTTATTTTGTGTTTCTTTCTTTTTTCTGATTTTGTTATATTTTGGTAAAATTTTTCCTTTGGTATGAGATGCGGAACTCGTATGGCATCTAGAGTGCAGACTAATGTGTTACTGACACCAACAAAAGTGTACCAGATTATCCATTATAGAGAGGGTAAAGAGGGATGGCTCTCAGTTGTTTCTGTACTCTGATGTGCATTAGCCCTTAAACTAAATGAGAAATACTATATGTGATATCCTATAAGGGATTGGCCTTAGATATTTTGGGCCTGTAGATGCACTAACCTAACGCAATTGAGAGACACTATATGTGATACCAATTTGTTTTGTGTTTCTTTCTTTTTTCTGATTTTGTTTAATATTTTGCTGATTTTTTCTATGGTATAAGATGCGGAACTCGGATGGCATCTAGAGTGCAGACTAATATGCTACTCATAACAATAAAAGTGTACCAGATCATCTAATATAGAGAGAGTAATGAGGGATAGTTCTCAGTCGTTTTTGTATACTGATGTGCATTAGCCCTTAAACTAAATGAGAAATACTATATGTGATACCCTATAAGGCACTAATCTAACGCTATTGAGAGACACTTTATGTGATACCAAGTTATTTTGTGTTTCTTTCTTAATATTTTGCTAATTTTTTCTTTGGTATGAGATGCGGAACTCGTATGGCATCTAGAGTGCAGACTAATGTGTTACTGACAGCAACAAAAGTGTATCAGATTATCCATTATAGAGAGGGTAATGAGGGATGGCTCTCAGCTGTTTCTGTACTCTGACGTGCATTAGCCCTTAAACCAAATGAGAAATACTATATGTGATATCCTATAATGGGATTGGCCTTATATTTTTTTGGGCTTGTAGATGCACTAATCTAACGCAATTGAGAGACACTATATGTGATACCAATTTGTTTTGTGTTTTTTTCTTTTTTTCTGATTTTGTTCAATATTTTGCTGATTTTTTCTATGGTATAAGATGCGGAACTCGGATGGCATCTAGAGTGCAGACTATTATGCTACTCATAACAATAAAAGTTTACCAGATCATCTAATATAGGGATGGTTCTCAGTCGTTTCTGTATACTGATGTGCATTAGCCCTTAAACTAAATGAGAAATACTACATGCGATACCCTATAAGGGCTGTCCCACACGTCCAGATAATTCCGGTACCGGAATAAATCGGTACCGGAGTTATCCGTGTCCGTGTGCCTGGGAACTCACGGAGGCCATACCTGCGGCACACGTGTGCCGCCCGTATGGCGAGTGGGTACCACACGGAGCGTGTGGTACCCACTCTGCATGGTGCTGAAGCTGCGATTCATATCATCCCTGCAGTAACGTTTGCTGCAGGGAAAATATGAAGAATAGTGTTTAAAATAAAGATCCATGTGTCCGCCGCCCCCCCACCCCCTGTGCGCCCCCCCCGCTGGTCAGAAAATACTCACCCGGATCCCCCGTCGGCAGTCGCTCCTTCCTGGTCTGGCCGCGGCTTACTGTATGCGGTCACGTGGGGCCGCTCATTTACACTCATGAATAGGCGGCTCCGCCCCTATTGGAGGTGGAGCCACATATTCATGAGTGTAATCGGCCGCATACAGTAGGAGGCGCGGCCAGACCAGGAAGGAGCGACTGCCGACGGGGGACCCGGATAAGTATTTTCTGACCAGCGGGGGGGGCGCACAGGGGGTGGGGGGGCGGCGGACACATGGATCTTTAGTTTAAACACTATCATTCATATTTTCTCTGTAGCAAACGGTGCTACAGGGAACATATGAATGGCGGCTTCAGCACCATGTGGGGGGGACAGCGCTTACTGTAGCGCTGTCTCCGGCACGCCACACGGACCCCAGACGGAGAATGTCCGTGTGAGGTGCGTGTTTTACACGGACCCATTGACTCTATTGGGTCCGTGTAATCCGTGCGCTCCCACGAACACTGACATGTCTCCGTGTTTGGCACACGGAGACACGGTCCGCACACGGTCCGCACAAAATCAATGACATCTGAACAGATGCATTGATTTTTATGGGTCTACGTGTGTCAGTGTCTCCGGTACGGGAGGAAACTGTCACCTCACGTACCGGAGCCACTGACGTGTGAAACCGGCCTAAGGCAGATAATCTTTTCATTTGGGTTTATTTTGTTTTTTGGTTTTTGTTGAATATTTTGTTCTGTTTATTTTTGGACAATTTAGGGTGTAATATCTATATCACCCAACAACATATTTACATCCATTGAGTGTACTCATATATCTGCTAACCTTTTCGGAGGGGTGCTATCTTGCTTAGGGATCCACTCTGTACATTAGCTTTATTGGTCTGTCTAAGATTTTTAGGTCATCAACCACTAACAAAGACAGTGACCTATTGTTACATCTATTAGAGGTTTCACTACTTATGACCTCCGAATATTTTACTGAGCACACTCCAACTGTGCCCGGCTGTACCCCATAGCTCTGCACTATCTATTTTTGCAAAAAAATCTTTTTGAGGTAACTGTGGGGTACATGCTATTTAGTGCATTTATGCAGCAATGTCTGCAGTGTTTTTAGAATTTTTCGTTCACTTTTTTCTTTTTTCACTTTTTCACGTTTTTTGGTTAGTGTGACCTATTGGTCAATTTGTGTGTGTATGTCTGTGGGTACCTGGGTGTGGGTAGCAAGTAGGACCCTACTAGGGTAAGGAGGGACAGTCGACGGTGAGCGGGGGCGCCATATCGAAATCTAGGGTGCCAACCTCCGCTGGTAGGTAGGTTTAAGACACTTTAGGGCCACCTACAGGGACTGTGTCAGGCATATCTGCTATTTTCTCCCTATTTTTCTAGCTTACCCAACCCAGTTGGCTGATGTTGATTGCATACATTTGAGTTTTATCTATTGGGATTTTAGACAATTTAATAATAAAATATCGTTTTAAGGATAGTACGTTTTTTCTGGTTTTTCAACTTAATATATCCTTTCAATATTCTAGCCGGTTTTCTGTATATAGGATGTACCTGTGTGTCATCTCCTGTATATAGTATGTACCTGTGTGTCATCTACTTTATATAGTATGTACCTGTATGTCATCTCCTCCTGTATATAGTATGTAACTGTATGTCATCTCCCCTGTATATAGTATATATCTGTATGTCATCTGATCTGCTCCTGTATATAGTATGTACCTGTATGTCATCTGCTCCTGTACATAGTATATACCTGTATGTAATAATTATAGGGGATAACTCAGGAGACTCTTTGCATGGAACAAGACAACTACAGGACACAGTTTTATAAGTGGTAAAGTCTATATTATCACACGGTGATTCAAACAGGTGCAGAGAGAAACTCAAGTCCACAACACTTGGTGCAAATAATAAACGCAGCTTAGCAGTCAATAGGAAACTTCAGAGGAAAATGCAATCAAGCAGAAAGTCTATGAAGCACGGTTATTCTTGAGGATACTTGACACGAATAAATCCTTGTCTTAGTCCAAACACAGATAGATAAGCTTATAAGGCAGTTCAAATCATATCTTAGCTCAACCAGGGAGGCCTGGTTAATAGTCTCAGGTTTTTGCAGAGCAGAAACAGCTTCCATGTCCAGCAAATGAGATGGAAGTAAACACGAGCAGCAGATGAAGGAGGATTACTGGAAACGTGTATGCAGCAGGAACTCCGAGCAGAGTAGCAGGATCACCACACAGGTTCACTGGAGCAGGTATATAGCCAGGGAGTAATCAGAGGTCAGGAGCTGGATGCAAGGCAGAATACTCTAGCACAGACTGAAGGCTGGGGTGGAGTTTTATAGCAGGAAGACACAGTGCACATGAGACCAAAGACACCATCTTGGAAAAGGGCAGTAATGCACAAAAGGTAAAAAATGTTCAGAGTCCTGACACTGTATGTCATCTCCACTGTATATAGTATATAACTGTATGTCATCTGCTCCTGTATATAGTATGTACCTGTATGTCATCTGCTCCTGTGTATAGTATGTACCTGTATGTCATCTGCTCCTGTATATAGTATGTACCTTTATGTCATCTGCTCCTGTATATAGTATGTACCTAGGTGAGTTTTGCACGTGTGGCTAGTTTTAGACAGGTGGCTAGTTTTGCATGTGGTGAATTTTGCGCGTGGCGAGTTTTGAGTGGCGACTTTTGTGTTTTGACTTTTATGTGGCGAGGTTGGTGTATGTGTGGTGTGTGCTGAGGGTGGTATATGTGTTCAAGCACGTGGTAGTGTGTGGCGCATTTTGTGTGTGTGTTCATATCCCCGTATGTGGTATACCATGTTGGGGCCCCACCTTAGCAACTGTACGGTATATGCTCTTTGGCGCCATCGCTCTGATTCTTTAAGTTTCCCTTGTTTACATCTGGCAGCTGTCAATTTGCCTCCAACACTTTTTTCCTTTCACTTTTTCCCCATTATGTAGATAGGGGCAAAATTGTTTGGGGAATTGGAACGCACGGGGTTAAAATTTCGCCTCACAACATAGCCTATGACGCTCTCGGGGTCCAGACATGTGACTGTGCAAAATTTTGTGGCTGTCGCTGCGACAGTGCAGATGCCAATCCCGGACATACACACACACACACACACACACACACACACACACATTCAGCTTTATATATTAGCTAAAAAAAAAGGAAATTTGGGGAAAATTTGGCAATTTTCAAACTTTAATTTTTTTGCCATTAAATGAGAGAGTCGTGTCACACAAAATCTAAAATATAAAGCTGAATGTGTGTATGTATGTGTGTGTGTGTGTGTGTGTGTGTGTGTGTGTGTGTGTGTGTGTGTGTGTGTGTGTGTGTGTGTGTGTGTGTGTGTGTATGTCCGGGATTGGCATCTGCACCGTCGCAGCTACAGACACAAAATTTTGCACAGTCACACGTCTGGACCCTGAGAGCGTCATAGGCTATGTTGTGAGGTGAAATTTTAACCCCGCGCATTCCAATTCACCAAACAATTTTGCCCCTATCTACATAATGGGGAAAAAGTGAAATGAAAAGTGTTGAAGGCAAATTGACAGCTGCCAGATGTGAACAAGGGGGACTTAAAGAGTGAGAGCGATGGCGACAAAGTATATACTATACAGTTGCTAATGTGGGGCCCCGACATGGGATACTCACCACACACGGGGATATGAACACACACAAAATGCGCCACACACTACCATGTGCTTGAACACATATCACCCTCAGCACACATTTCACCACACATACACCAACCTCGCCACTTAAAAGTCGAAACACAAAAGTCGCCGCTCAAAACTCGCCACGCGCAAAACTCGCCACATGCAAAACTAGGCTCACGCAAAACTCGCCACACATGCAAAACTCTCCTCATGGAAAACTCGCCACACGCAAAACTTGCACACGCGGAAAAATTGCCACATGCACAAAAGTTGCAACACATGCAAAAGTTGCCTCACACAAAACTTGCACATACTCAAAACGCACCACACATAAAACTTGCCACACACAAAACTCGCCATGCGCAAAACTTGCTGCACACAACTTGCTACACTAACCTGTCACATGCAACTCGACACACAAAAAGTTGCTACACGCATGTCGCCACACAAAACTCATTTCACAAAAGTCGCTACATGCATGTCACCACACGCAACTCAACACACACAACTTGACATATGAAACTCGCCCTAAACACACACAAGTCTGGTATTATCCTTCAAAAATAAAAATCTGATTAATAAGCAGACAAACTACAAGAGCAACAAATGTACCATATAGGAAATACGGCAGCTGTCAGTCACATTACCTGTCTATTATGTGTATACGTGAGCTAATATATACTGCCAGGGGGGAGGGCTTCCTGTTGGCTGGGGATTTATCAGGCTGCCAATTTAGCTTACAAATACTGAGGTAAAAATACTGAGCAAATAACGTGTGAACGAGGTCTAATAACAGGAGGAGATGACACACAGATATATACTATATACAGGAGAAGATGACACACAGGTATATACTATATACAGGGGAGATGACACACATATATACTACATACAGGGGAGATGACACACATATATACTACATACAGGGGAGATGAAACAGGTATATACTATATACAGGAGATGACACACATATATACTATATACAGGGGAGAAGATGACACACAGGTATATACTATATACAGGAGGAGATGACACACTGGTATATACTATATACAGGGGAGATGACATACAGGTACATACTATATACAGGGGAGATGACACAGGTAGCACGGTGGCTCATGGATAGCACTGCAGCCTTGCAGCGCTGGAGTCCTGGGTTCAGGCCCCACCCTGGACAACATCTGCAAAGAGTTTGTATGTTCTCTCCATGTTTCCATGTGTTTCCCCCGGGTTCTCCGGTTTCCTCCCACTTTCCAAAGACATACTGATAGGGAATTTAGATTGTGAGCCCCATTGGGGACAACGATCATAATGTGTGCAAAAATGTAAAGCGCTGCGGAATATGTTAGCGCTATATAAAAATAAAGATTATTATTATTACAGGTATATACTATATACAGGGGAGATGACACACATATATACTATATACAGGAGGAGATGACACACAGGTATATACTATATACAGGAGGAAATGACATACAGGTACATACTATATACAGGAGGAGATGACACACAGGTATATACTATACAGGAGCAGAGGACACACAGGTATATACTATATACAGGAGGAGATGACTTACAGGTGTATACTATATACAGGAGGAGATGACACGTATATACTTTATACAGGGGAGATGACATACAGGTATATACTATATATAGTAGGAGATGACATACAGGTATATAGTATATACAGAAGAGATGACATACAGGTATATACTATATACAGGAGATGACAGGTATATACTATATACAGGAGATGACATACAGGTGTATACTATATATAAGGGAGATGACAAACATGTATATACTATATACAGGAGATGACATACAGGTGTATACTATATATAAGGGAGATGACAAACATGTATATACTGAGGGGAAAATGAGAGGTGTGAGGTGAAAATGAGGGGTGTGAGGTGAAAATGATTGGAAAATGACAGATGTGAGGTCGAAATGACAAGTGTTAGGGGGAATGAGAGGAGTGAGGGGGAAAATGAGAGATGTGAGGGGGAAAATGAGAGGCGTGATGGGAAAATAAGAGAAGTGAGGTGCTATAACTAACCACAGATATTTACTATGCCCAGGCAACGCCGGGCTCTTCAGCTAGTAGTCAGTTTATTAACCCTTCAGGTGCTTCACAAGAACTAAAGCAAGGAAAAAAGTAACACTTAGCATTTTCACATAAAATTTACTTTGGACCCAAACTATTTTATTTTCACAAGGGTATCTGGAGAAAATAAACCACAAAACTTGTTGTGCAATTTCTCCTGAGTACTCAGATACCCCAATTGTGGGGGAAATACACTGTTTGGGGGCATGGCAGTGCTCAAAAGGGAAGGAGCACCGTTTGACTTTATGAACACAAAATTGGCTGGAATCGATGGCGAGCAACATGTTGCGTTTGGAGACCCCCGATGTGCCTAAACAATGGAAAACCCCCAATTCTGTCTTCAACCCTAACCCCAACACCACCACCCTAACCCTAGCCCCAACCTTAACCACAGCTCTAACTGCAAAGGATGGAAAAAATTATAATTTTTTTATTTTATCTAACTATAAGGAAGTGACAACGGGGGGTTTGATTTACTATATTTTTTTTATTTTGATGACTGTGATAGGGTTTATCACAGTGATCAAAATAAACCAATAGCAAAAATCTCCTATTACTGCTGGGCATCAGCAGGCAGATCTTGGCATGCGCAAGACGGAGGGACGGAGCAGGAAGGTCTGAGGATGGCAGAGGTAATGAGGAACCCCATTTCTCTCTCCTCTGATATGCGGGACGAGTTGTACTTTTGAACTACTCCATTGGTTTTAACATATCATGTACTGGAAAACTGGAAAAAAATCCAAGTGAGGTGAAATTGCAAAAAAAAGTGCAATCCCACACTTGTTTTCTTGTATGTTTTTTTTACCATGTTCACTAAATGCTAAAACTGACCTGCCATTATGAGTTCACTGACACCAATCATGTCTAGGTTCTTTTTTATTTAAGTGGTGAAAAAAATTCCAAAGTTTAAAAAAAAAAAAAAAAAAAAAATGTGCCCCATTTCTGATACCTGTAGTGGCTTCATTTTTTGTGATCTTGGGCTGGGTGGGGGCTTATTTTTTGCGTGTCAGGCTGACATTTTTATTAGTACCATTTTGGTGCAGATACGATCTTCTGATCGCCGTTATTGCATTTTAATGTAATGTTACGGCCACAAAAAAGTAATTCTGGCGTTTTTAACTTTTTTTTCCCGTTACGCTGTTTAGCGATTGGGTTAATTCCATTTTTATTTTGATACATAGTTATTAAGGTTGAAGGAAGACTTTAAGTCCAGCTAGTTCAACCCATAGCCTAACCTAACATGCCCTAACATGTTGATCCAGAGGAAGGAAAAAAAAACCCATGTGGCAAAGAGTAAGCTCCACCTTGGGGGAAAACATTCCTTCCCGACTCCACATACGGCAGTCAGACTAGTTCCCTGGATCAACGCCCTATCAAGGAATCTAGTGTATATACCCTGTAACATTATACTTTTCCAGAAAGGCATCCAGTCCCCTCTTAAATTTAAGTAATGAATCACTCATTACAACATCATACGGCAGAGAGTTCCATAGTCTCACTGCTCTTACAGTAAAGAATCCGCGTCTGTTATTATGCTTAAACCTTCTTTCCTCCAGACGTAGAAGATGCCCCCTTGTCCCTGTCACCGGTCTATGATTAAAAAGATCATCAGAAAGGTCTTTGTACTGTCCCCTCATATATTTATACATTAAAATAAGATCACCCCTTAGCCTTCGTTTTTCCAAACTAAATAGCCCCAAGTGTAATAACCTATCTTGGTATTGCAGACCCCCAGTCCTCTAATAACCTTGGTCGCTCTTCTCTGCACCCGCTCCAGTTCAGCTATGTCTTTCTTAGGCTACGTTCACATTTGCGTTGCGTCGGGCGCAGCCGCGGCAACGCATGCGTCATGCGCCCCTATATTTAACATGGGGGGGGCGCATGGACATGCGTTGTGTTGCGTTTTGTGACGCATGCATTTTTTGGGCGCAAGCGTCAGGGCGCAGAGGACAATGCTTGTTGCATTTTTTTTGCGCTATAAAAATGAACGCATGTGTCACAAAACGCTGCGTTTTGCATGCGTTTTTGCATGCGTTGCCGACGCAGCACACAACAACGCAAATGTGAACGTAGCCTTAGGGTATGTGTCCACGTTCAGGATTGCATCAGGATTTGGTCAGGATTTTTAATCAGTATTTGTAAGCCAAAACCAGGAGTGGGTTATAAATGCAAAAGTGGTGCATATGTTTCTGTTATACTTTTCCTCTAATTGTTCCACTCCTGGAAATTTGGAACATAAAACATTGTTCTTTTTCAGAACTCAGTCTAACCTCACTGACAGGGAGACAGGGTCTGACTCGGAACTGGTCATTGACCCAGTTGGGGAAGGTGAAGAGGTGGCTGGTCCATCTGCTGCTCCCTCAGGCTCCATCCCTCCTGGATCCTCCTCATCTGGTCAGGCAGCTCCATCTGCATCAGAACCACTACAAGAGGACCCACAGTTTGCATCTTCCGCCGCAGCATCATCAGCAGCACCACCACCTAGCCAGGATGACCCTGGAAATAGCAGCAGCCCAACTGTTGCCCTGGATCCATCCCCACAGGCTGCAGTCAGACCACAGCGTGCACGCCGCAGAAGAGAGCTGATACAAAGCCGGCGAAACGTGGATGCTGGGGTCATGAGCTATTTGGCACGTGTTCGAGAGGATGATGGGGAGGAGGGCTTTACCAGGAGCCTTGCCCAGTACTTAAGGTTCATAGAGCGGGAGTTGAGGCTTCTTGTGAGAGGCTGTTTTCAGATCCTTGTTGACGCATGCACCCCCCAAATAACCCATACAATCTCATGCAGATGATTGAACAGTGGCAGATGTCACCTGAAAATATTCTGCGGCCTCAGAGATTACAAGGCCTGGCTGCTCAACAAGGATCTGAAGCACCCCCTCCACGTCAGCCAACACCTCAGCCCCAACCCACAACGAACACACAATGGCCACCTCAGTAACATATGGCGGGATATCATCAACCATCCCAATATAGCCACTTGTCCACACCCAGTGCTGGAGGCTGGTCCCAACCTGGGTATGGACAATATGGTCATTTTGGGTTGGGTTATGATTCCCGGCCATATGGTCATCAGCAGGGGTATCTCCCAAATCCTCGGCCCACTCTTCCAAGTTCCCAGCATCATAGCTGGGCTAATGTCCCTCAGGCCACTACAACATCTGCACAGGGTGCTGGACAATTGGGCCTAGAAAGGCCACCTGATGCAGACCCTGAGCAAGCTACTTCTCCTGCCCCAACCTACCAGGACTTGTAATTTTTTTTTTTTTTTTTTTTTTTTTTATGTTTCTTTTACCATTTTTTAAATTTTTTTATATGATTTTTTACAACAATTTTCGTTTGTATTGTCCCTACAGAGCAGTGTTTATTGTGGATGTTGTAACGATTTTTTGGGGCCCACAAATATAGGCCATTTAGAGGCCAAAAAATGGTTATGTCCAAAAAATAACCTAGACATTTAAAAAAGTTATACAGTAAAACGTTATATTAATAACAATCAACGTCTGGATGCGCTGTATTCATTCTTCCATCACACACACATGATATGCTGATAACCATATGTGAAATAATAAAATACAACAGACAGAGTTTTTAACTTGGTTAACACATACTTTATAGAGAAAATTAATTACACATGCAAAAATGCATAGTCTTGCCAGGGAGTAGCACCTTGAGGAGACAAAAAATAATTTGTAAAGATATCACGAACTTTAAGACCAGAAAGTGGACGACGCGGAGGAGGGACATATGGGGTAGGCCTACTAACATTGTTCATGAGGTTATCTTCAAAATTTGGAGAGGAACAATCATGTATTCTTGTGAAATTATGTAGAATTACACAGGCTTTTATCACTTCGTTGATTGTAGCCTCACTCAGCTGGATGGCAGACTGAAGAACACGCCATTTGGCCACAAGAATCCCAAAGGCGCACTCAACCAGTCTCCGTGCCCTGGCAAGTCTCAAATTAAACACCCTCCGCCGGTGGTCAAGGTTGCGCCTGGGGTAAGGCCTCATGACGTGCCTCGACAGTTGGAAGGCCTCATCTCCAACCAAAACAAAAGGCACTGCTTCCGCATTGGAGCCTGGGAGTTGTTGTGGTGGTGGGAGGTTCAACTGGTTGTCACGTAGCCGCCGACCCATTATGGACGAATTGAAGACCCTAGAGTCTCCAGTTCGCCCATAGGCCCCAATGTCTACAATTCTAAACCTGTAGTTACTGTCAGCAACTGCTAACAGAACTACAGAGAAAAACTGCTTGTAATTGTAGAATTGGGAACCAGAGTTCGGCGGCTTACGCACCCTGATATGTTTCCCATCCACAGCTCCAATGCAATTAGGGAAGTCACAATTATTTTTGAAACCTGTGGCGATTTTAAGCCAATCGTCCTGTTTTGGCTCAGGCAACACAAGTTCATGTAGTTTCTGCCAGATTTGTGAACAGGTTGTCCTAACAATGCCTGAAATGGTCGACCGCCCAACCAGAAACTCCAGGTGTAGACCCGCATAGGACAAGCCTGTGGACAGGAAGCTGCAATACAACAAAAAGGGAAAAAAAAAAAACATGAGGACTACGAAAAAAGGAATAAGCACAAGTGTATATTTCATTTACTATTACATTATTTACAATAGAAAAAGTTTCATTTGAAAATCTTAATATACTAGAATATTGACACCATTCTTTTATATGTGCTTGTGGCTTCATGTCCAAGTTAAGTTAATGAAACATAGTAGGACACCACACATTTTGACAGAAAACAAAATAACAAAACAGTATGTGCGAATGTGGAATTCATACCGTAAGGTTAGGAGCAGACGCTCCTCAGCAGAGATGGCTTTTCTCATCCAGGTGTCCTGAAAGGTGAGCCCAGGACGTAAGATCTCCAACAACATGTCAAAAGTCCGGATGGATATGCGAGTATACAGGTAAAACTTCTCTGGATGTGCCCTCAAAGCTGAATATAGTCTCTGGAAATGGCCTTTACTCTGGCGTTGGGTCAATAGAGGATGTACCCACAATCTTCGTCTCCTCCTTCGCGGATCCACATTGACCTGATATGGCTGGCCAAAGCGACGAGACAACACCCAGTGAAGCAACACCCGCTGAGTTGTGCTTAAATACACAGGGCCAGACATGTTTGTAATCTCAAAGCAACACAGCCAAAATATGCTAGAGAACATATAGGACAGATGGGAGGGCTCCACCTGTTGTAGAGGTCTTAATTAGTGTAGTTAATGATGGTTTAAATGATTTGCAGGCCTGAAAACCGTTAAATGTCCATTTTGTGATGGTGCGTGAAAAATACGCCATATGGATCACATACGGATTACACAAGCACATGCGCAAAATATGCGACCACACCTAAGCAACGCAGGAACTACGGAAGTCGATTACGGAGACATTTTGGCATATTGAACGCGTAGTACGGACGTATAATACGTGGCGTATTGTCTTACGCCAAGTGTGATGCCGGCCTGAGCCTTTAGGAGCAATCACTTTTTCTCACAGGGCTTTCTAGGTTTGGATTTAGCTTTCCCTTAAAGGGAACCTGTCACCCCCCAGGCATTTTTAACTAAAAGAGCCACCTTGTGCAGCACTAAGGCCGGGATCACACATACACGAGATAAGGCCGAGTTTCGCAGGTGAAAACCCATCTCTGGCGCCAACACTCCAGAGCGGAGCGTGCAGCCGCACAGCAATACATGAAGCTGCACGCTCCCCTCCGGAGTGCTGGGGCCAGAGCTGGGTTTTCACCTGCGAGACTCGGCCGTATCTCGCGTATGTGTGATCCCGGCCTAATGCTGCATTCTGTCAAGGTGGCTCTTTTAGTTGGGGTCCCTTTCAACGCTGCTATATCCGTTTTTATAATTCTTCCCTCATACCTGTAGTTTGTCCGGGGGGCATGTCTAACCCCCCCCCCCCCCCCCGGACACAAACGCCTCCGAGGAGCCATCACCAAGTCCCTGGCGCCTGCGCTGTAAGTTCCCATAGTGTGATGGGAGTCGAAGGGCAGCGCAAACTGCGCATGCCAAAAAAAAAACTTACAATGCAGGCATGGGGATGTTCATGAAGGAAGTGGAGGTGGCGATCGGAGTATTGAGTGATGGCTGGCAGGCGTTTGTGTCCGGGGGCAAAAGACAAACAACAGGTATGAGGGACAAATTATAAAAACGGATATTGCAGCGTTGAAAGGGACCCCAACTAAAAGAGCCACCTTGACAGAATGCAGCATTAGTACTGCACAAGGTGGCTCTTAGTTATAATATGCCTGGGGGTGACAGGTTCCCTTTAATAATAAAGACCTTCAATTAACCCCTTAGTGACCAAGCCAATTTTTACTATTCTGACCACTGTCACTTTGAGGTTATAGGTCTGGAACGCTTCAACGGATTACACTGATTCTGAGATAGTTTTTTCGTTACATATTGTACTTCATGTTAGTGGTAAAATTTCTTTGATATGACTTTTATTTATTTACTAGCTGAAAAAGCCCAGCGTTGCCCGGGCATAGAAACTAACTGTGGTTAGTTATAAAACCTCACTTCTCTCATTTTCCCCCTCACAGCTCTCATTTTCCCCCTCATATCTCTCATTTTCCCATCACGCCTCTCATTTTCCTCCTCACATCTCTCATTTTCCCCATCACATCTCTCATTTTCCCCATCACATCTCTCATTTTCCCCCTCACATCTCTCATTTTCCCCCTCACATCTCTCATTTTCCTCCTCACACCTCTCACTTTACCCCTCACACCTCTCATTTTACCCCCCACACCTCTCATTTTCCCCCTCACACCTCTCATTTTCCCCTCACACCTCTCATTTTCCCCCTCAAGCCTCTCATTTTCCCCCTAACCCCTGTCATTTTCCGATCACTCCAGTATTTCCCTTGACTCCTCTCATTTTCACCTCATGCTTCATTTTCACCTCACACCTCTCATTTTCCCCTCAGTATATACCTGTATGTCATCTCCCCTGAATATAGTATATATCTGTATGTCATCTCCTGTATATAGTATATAGCTGTATGTCATGTCCTCCTGTATATAGTATATACCTGTATGTCATCTCCCCTGTATATAGTATATACGTGTCATCTCTCCTCTATATAGTATGTACCTGTGTCATCTCCTGTATATACAGTAGTATACACCTATGTGTCATCCCCTGTATATAGTACATACCTGTATGTCATCTCCCCTGTATATAGTATATACCTGTATGTGATCTCCTGTAAATAGGATATACCTGTATGTCATCTCCCCTGTATATAGTATATACCTGTATGTGATCTCCTGTAAATAGTATGTACCTGTGTGTCATCTCCTCCTGTATATACCTATGTGTCATCTCCTGTATATAGTATATACCAGTATGTCATCTCCCCTGTATATAGTATATACCTGTATGTCATCTTCCCTGTATATAGGATGTTGAAAAACCAGAAAAAACGTACTATCCTTAAAACGATATTTTATTATTAAATTGTCTAAAATCCCAATAGATAAAACTCAAATGTATGCAATCAACATCAGCCAACTGGGTTGGGTAAGCTAGAAAAATAGGGAGAAAATAGCAGATATGCCTGACACAGTCCCTGTAGGTGGCCCTAAAGTGTTTTAAACCTACCTACCAGCGGAGGTTGGCACCCTAGATTTCGATATGGCGCCCCCGCTCACCGTCGACTGTCCCTCCTTACCCTAGTAGGGTCCTACTTGCTACCCACACCCAGGTACCCACAGACATACACACACAAATTGACCAATAGGTCACACTAACCAAAATACGTGAAAAAGTGAAAAAAGAAAAAAGAAAAAAGTGAACGAAAAATTCTAAAAACACTGCAGACATTGCTGCATAAATGCACTAAATAGCATGTACCCCACAGTTACCTCAAAAAGATTTTTTTGAAAAAATAGATAGTGCAGAGCTATGGGGTACAGCCGGGCACAGTTGGAGTGTGCTCAGTAAAATATTCGGAGGTCATAAGTAGTGAAACCTCTAATAGATGTAACAATAGGTCACTGTCTTTGTTAGTGGTTGATGACCTAAAAATCTTAGACAGACCAATAAAGCTAATGTACAGAGTGGATCCCTAGGCAAGATAGCACCCCTCCGAAAAGGTTAGCGGATATATGAGTACACTCAATGGATGTAAATATGTTGTTGGGTGATATAGATATTACACCCTAAATTGTCCAAAAATAAACAGAACAAAATATTCAACAAAAACCAAAAAACAAAATAAACCCAAATGAAAAGATTATCTGCCTTATAGGGTATCGCATGTAGTATTTCTCATTTAGTTTAAGGGCTAATGCACATCAGTATACAGAAACGACTGAGAACCATCCCTATATTAGATGATCTGGTAAACTTTTATTGTTATGAGTAGCATAATAGTCTGCACTCTAGATGCCATCCGAGTTCCGCATCTTATACCATAGAAAAAATCAGCAAAATATTGAACAAAATCAGAAAAAAAGAAAAAAACACAAAACAAATTGGTATCACATATAGTGTCTCTCAATTGCGTTAGATTAGTGCATCTACAAGCCCAAAAAAAAATAAGGCCAATCCCATTATAGGATATCACATATAGTATTTCTCATTTGGTTTAAGGGCTAATGCACGTCAGAGTACAGAAACAGCTGAGAGCCATCCCTCATTACCCTCTCTATAATGGATAATCTGATACACTTTTGTTGCTGTCAGTAACACATTAGTCTGCACTCTAGATGCCATACGAGTTCCGCATCTCATACCAAAGAAAAAATTAGCAAAATATTAAGAAAGAAACACAAAATAACTTGGTATCACATAAAGTGTCTCTCAATAGCGTTAGATTAGTGCCTTAGAGGGTATCACATATAGTATTTCTCATTTAGTTTAAGGGCTAATGCACATCAGTATACAAAAACGACTGAGAACTATCCCTCATTACTCTCTCTATATTAGATGATCTGGTACACTTTTATTGTTATGAGTAGCATATTAGTCTGCACTCTAGATGCCATCCGAGTTCCGCATCTTATACCATAGAAAAAATCAGCAAAATATTAAACAAAATCAGAAAAAAGAAAGAAACACAAAACAAATTGGTATCACATATAGTGTCTCTCAATTGCGTTAGGTTAGTGCATCTACAGGCCCAAAATATCTAAGGCCAATCCCTTATAGGATATCACATATAGTATTTCTCATTTAGTTTAAGGGCTAATGCACATCAGAGTACAGAAACAACTGAGAGCCATCCCTCTTTACCCTCTCTATAATGGATAATCTGGTACACTTTTGTTGGTGTCAGTAACACATTAGTCTGCACTCTAGATGCCATACGAGTTCCGCATCTCATACCAAAGGAAAAATTTTACCAAAATATAACAAAATCAGAAAAAAAAAAGAAACACAAAATAAATTGGTATCACATAAAGTGTCTCTCAGTAGCGTTAGATTAGTGCAACTACAAGCCCAAAATATCTGAGGCCAATCCCTCATTGCTGTCCTATAGGCAAGTGCTGTACTTGGTCTGTCTTGACAAAAAAACTTATCTGAGTAGGTGACATGTTCAGTCCCATCTCGCCATCCCTACGCGTTTCGCCCCTTCCCAGTTTAGGGGCTCATCAGGGGATAAATTCGGGTATAGCAACAATGGCTTCAGAAGTCTAGCAGCTATGGCTACACAAGTGGATTACCACTTGCCTATAGGACAGCAATGAGGGATTGGCCTCAGATATTTTGGGCTTGTAGTTGCACTAATCTAACGCTACTGAGAGACACTTTATGTGATACCAATTTATTTTGTGTTTCTTTCTTTTTTCTGATTTTGTTATATTTTGGTAAAATTTTTCCTTTGGTATGAGATGCGGAACTCGTATGGCATCTAGAGTGCAGACTAATGTGTTACTGACACCAACAAAAGTGTACCAGATTATCCATTATAGAGAGGGTAAAGAGGGATGGCTCTCAGTTGTTTCTGTACTCTGATGTGCATTAGCCCTTAAACTAAATGAGAAATACTATATGTGATATCCTATAAGGGATTGGCCTTAGATATTTTGGGCCTGTAGATGCACTAACCTAACGCAATTGAGAGACACTATATGTGATACCAATTTGTTTTGTGTTTCTTTCTTTTTTCTGATTTTGTTTAATATTTTGCTGATTTTTTCTATGGTATAAGATGCGGAACTCGGATGGCATCTAGAGTGCAGACTAATATGCTACTCATAACAATAAAAGTGTACCAGATCATCTAATATAGAGAGAGTAATGAGGGATAGTTCTCAGTCGTTTTTGTATACTGATGTGCATTAGCCCTTAAACTAAATGAGAAATACTATATGTGATACCCTATAAGGCACTAATCTAACGCTATTGAGAGACACTTTATGTGATACCAAGTTATTTTGTGTTTCTTTCTTAATATTTTGCTAATTTTTTCTTTGGTATGAGATGCGGAACTCGTATGGCATCTAGAGTGCAGACTAATGTGTTACTGACAGCAACAAAAGTGTATCAGATTATCCATTATAGAGAGGGTAATGAGGGATGGCTCTCAGCTGTTTCTGTACTCTGACGTGCATTAGCCCTTAAACCAAATGAGAAATACTATATGTGATATCCTATAATGGGATTGGCCTTATATTTTTTTGGGCTTGTAGATGCACTAATCTAACGCAATTGAGAGACACTATATGTGATACCAATTTGTTTTGTGTTTTTTTCTTTTTTTCTGATTTTGTTCAATATTTTGCTGATTTTTTCTATGGTATAAGATGCGGAACTCGGATGGCATCTAGAGTGCAGACTATTATGCTACTCATAACAATAAAAGTTTACCAGATCATCTAATATAGGGATGGTTCTCAGTCGTTTCTGTATACTGATGTGCATTAGCCCTTAAACTAAATGAGAAATACTACATGCGATACCCTATAAGGCAGATAATCTTTTCATTTGGGTTTATTTTGTTTTTTGGTTTTTGTTGAATATTTTGTTCTGTTTATTTTTGGACAATTTAGGGTGTAATATCTATATCACCCAACAACATATTTACATCCATTGAGTGTACTCATATATCTGCTAACCTTTTCGGAGGGGTGCTATCTTGCTTAGGGATCCACTCTGTACATTAGCTTTATTGGTCTGTCTAAGATTTTTAGGTCATCAACCACTAACAAAGACAGTGACCTATTGTTACATCTATTAGAGGTTTCACTACTTATGACCTCCGAATATTTTACTGAGCACACTCCAACTGTGCCCGGCTGTACCCCATAGCTCTGCACTATCTATTTTTTCAAAAAAATCTTTTTGAGGTAACTGTGGGGTACATGCTATTTAGTGCATTTATGCAGCAATGTCTGCAGTGTTTTTAGAATTTTTCGTTCACTTTTTTCTTTTTTCACTTTTTCACGTTTTTTGGTTAGTGTGACCTATTGGTCAATTTGTGTGTGTATGTCTGTGGGTACCTGGGTGTGGGTAGCAAGTAGGACCCTACTAGGGTAAGGAGGGACAGTCGACGGTGAGCGGGGGCGCCATATCGAAATCTAGGGTGCCAACCTCCGCTGGTAGGTAGGTTTAAGACACTTTAGGGCCACCTACAGGGACTGTGTCAGGCATATCTGCTATTTTCTCCCTATTTTTCTAGCTTACCCAACCCAGTTGGCTGATGTTGATTGCATACATTTGAGTTTTATCTATTGGGATTTTAGACAATTTAATAATAAAATATCGTTTTAAGGATAGTACGTTTTTTCTGGTTTTTCAACTTAATATATCCTTTCAATATTCTAGCCGGTTTTCTGTATATAGGATGTACCTGTGTGTCATCTCCTGTATATAGTATGTACCTGTGTGTCATCTACTTTATATAGTATGTACCTGTATGTCATCTCCTCCTGTATATAGTATGTAACTGTATGTCATCTCCCCTGTATATAGTATATAACTGTATGTCATCTGATCTGCTCCTGTATATAGTATGTACCTGTATGTCATCTGCTCCTGTACATAGTATATACCTGTATGTAATAATTATAGGGGATAACTCAGGAGACTCTTTGCATGGAACAAGACAACTACAGGACACAGTTTTATAAGTGGTAAAGTCTATATTATCACACGGTGATTCAAACAGGTGCAGAGAGAAACTCAAGTCCACAACACTTGGTGCAAATAATAAACGCAGCTTAGCAGTCAATAGGAAACTTCAGAGGAAAATGCAATCAAGCAGAAAGTCTATGAAGCACGGTTATTCTTGAGGATACTTGACACGAATAAATCCTTGTCTTAGTCCAAACACAGATAGATAAGCTTATAAGGCAGTTCAAATCATATCTTAGCTCAACCAGGGAGGCCTGGTTAATAGTCTCAGGTTTTTGCAGAGCAGAAACAGCTTCCATGTCCAGCAAATGAGATGGAAGTAAACACGAGCAGCAGATGAAGGAGGATTACTGGAAACGTGTATGCAGCAGGAACTCCGAGCAGAGTAGCAGGATCACCACACAGGTTCACTGGAGCAGGTATATAGCCAGGGAGTAATCAGAGGTCAGGAGCTGGATGCAAGGCAGAATACTCTAGCACAGACTGAAGGCTGGGGTGGAGTTTTATAGCAGGAAGACACAGTGCACATGAGACCAAAGACACCATCTTGGAAAAGGGCAGTAATGCACAAAAGGTAAAAAATGTTCAGAGTCCTGACACTGTATGTCATCTCCACTGTATATAGTATATAACTGTATGTCATCTGCTCCTGTATATAGTATGTACCTGTATGTCATCTGCTCCTGTGTATAGTATGTACCTGTATGTCATCTGCTCCTGTATATAGTATGTACCTTTATGTCATCTGCTCCTGTATATAGTATGTACCTAGGTGAGTTTTGCACGTGTGGCTAGTTTTAGACAGGTGGCTAGTTTTGCATGTGGTGAATTTTGCGCGTGGCGAGTTTTGAGTGGCGACTTTTGTGTTTTGACTTTTATGTGGCGAGGTTGGTGTATGTGTGGTGTGTGCTGAGGGTGGTATATGTGTTCAAGCACGTGGTAGTGTGTGGCGCATTTTGTGTGTGTGTTCATATCCCCGTGTGTGGTATACCATGTTGGGGCCCCACCTTAGCAACTGTACGGTATATGCTCTTTGGCGCCATCGCTCTGATTCTTTAAGTTTCCCTTGTTTACATCTGGCAGCTGTCAATTTGCCTCCAACACTTTTTTCCTTTCACTTTTTCCCCATTATGTAGATAGGGGCAAAATTGTTTGGGGAATTGGAACGCACGGGGTTAAAATTTCGCCTCACAACATAGCCTATGACGCTCTCGGGGTCCAGACATGTGACTGTGCAAAATTTTGTGGCTGTCGCTGCGACAGTGCAGATGCCAATCCCGGACATACACACACACACACACACACACACACACACACACACACATTCAGCTTTATATATTAGCTAAAAAAAAAGGAAATTTGGGGAAAATTTGGCAATTTTCAAACTTTAATTTTTTTGCCATTAAATGAGAGATTCGTGTCACACAAAATCTAAAATATAAAGCTGAATGTGTGTATGTATGTGTGTGTGTGTGTGTGTGTGTGTGTGTGTGTGTGTGTGTGTGTGTGTGTGTGTGTGTGTGTGTGTGTGTATGTCCGGGATTGGCATCTGCACCGTCGCAGCTACAGACACAAAATTTTGCACAGTCACACGTCTGGACCCTGAGAGCGTCATAGGCTATGTTGTGAGGTGAAATTTTAACCCCGCGCATTCCAATTCACCAAACAATTTTGCCCCTATCTACATAATGGGGAAAAAGTGAAATGAAAAGTGTTGAAGGCAAATTGACAGCTGCCAGATGTGAACAAGGGGGACTTAAAGAGTGAGAGCGATGGCGACAAAGTATATACTATACAGTTGCTAATGTGGGGCCCCGACATGGGATACTCACCACACACGGGGATATGAACACACACAAAATGCGCCACACACTACCATGTGCTTGAACACATATCACCCTCAGCACACATTTCACCACACATACACCAACCTCGCCACTTAAAAGTCGAAACACAAAAGTCGCCGCTCAAAACTCGCCACGCGCAAAACTCGCCACATGCAAAACTAGGCTCACGCAAAACTCGCCACACATGCAAAACTCTCCTCATGGAAAACTCGCCACACGCAAAACTTGCACACGCGGAAAAATTGCCACATGCACAAAAGTTGCAACACATGCAAAAGTTGCCTCACACAAAACTTGCACATACTCAAAACGCACCACACATAAAACTTGCCACACACAAAACTCGCCATGCGCAAAACTTGCTGCACACAACTTGCTACACTAACCTGTCACATGCAACTCGACACACAAAAAGTTGCTACACGCATGTCGCCACACAAAACTCATTTCACAAAAGTCGCTACATGCATGTCACCACACGCAACTCAACACACACAACTTGACATATGAAACTCGCCCTAAACACACACAAGTCTGGTATTATCCTTCAAAAATAAAAATCTGATTAATAAGCAGACAAACTACAAGAGCAACAAATGTACCATATAGGAAATACGGCAGCTGTCAGTCACATTACCTGTCTATTATGTGTATACGTGAGCTAATATATACTGCCAGGGGGGAGGGCTTCCTGTTGGCTGGGGATTTATCAGGCTGCCAATTTAGCTTACAAATACTGAGGTAAAAATACTGAGCAAATAACGTGTGAACGAGGTCTAATAACAGGAGGAGATGACACACAGATATATACTATATACAGGAGAAGATGACACACAGGTATATACTATATACAGGGGAGATGACACACATATATACTACATACAGGGGAGATGACACACATATATACTACATACAGGGGAGATGAAACAGGTATATACTATATACAGGAGATGACACACATATATACTATATACAGGGGAGAAGATGACACACAGGTATATACTATATACAGGAGGAGATGACACACTGGTATATACTATATACAGGGGAGATGACATACAGGTACATACTATATACAGGGGAGATGACACAGGTAGCACGGTGGCTCATGGATAGCACTGCAGCCTTGCAGCGCTGGAGTCCTGGGTTCAGGCCCCACCCTGGACAACATCTGCAAAGAGTTTGTATGTTCTCTCCATGTTTCCATGTGTTTCCCCCGGGTTCTCCGGTTTCCTCCCACTTTCCAAAGACATACTGATAGGGAATTTAGATTGTGAGCCCCATTGGGGACAACGATCATAATGTGTGCAAAAATGTAAAGCGCTCCCCCGGGTTCTCCGGTTTCCTCCCACTTTCCAAAGACATACTGATAGGGAATTTAGATTGTGAGCCCCATTGGGGACAACGATCATAATGTGTGCAAAAATGTAAAGCGCTGCGGAATATGTTAGCGCTATATAAAAATAAAGATTATTATTATTACAGGTATATACTATATACAGGGGAGATGACACACATATATACTATATACAGGAGGAGATGACACACAGGTATATACTATATACAGGAGGAAATGACATACAGGTACATACTATATACAGGAGGAGATGACACACAGGTATATACTATACAGGAGCAGAGGACACACAGGTATATACTATATACAGGAGGAGATGACTTACAGGTGTATACTATATACAGGAGGAGATGACACGTATATACTTTATACAGGGGAGATGACATACAGGTATATACTATATATAGTAGGAGATGACATACAGGTATATAGTATATACAGAAGAGATGACATACAGGTATATACTATATACAGGAGATGACAGGTATATACTATATACAGGAGATGACATACAGGTGTATACTATATATAAGGGAGATGACAAACATGTATATACTATATACAGGAGATGACATACAGGTGTATACTATATATAAGGGAGATGACAAACATGTATATACTGAGGGGAAAATGAGAGGTGTGAGGTGAAAATGAGGGGTGTGAGGTGAAAATGATTGGAAAATGACAGATGTGAGGTCGAAATGACAAGTGTTAGGGGGAATGAGAGGAGTGAGGGGGAAAATGAGAGATGTGAGGGGGAAAATGAGAGGCGTGATGGGAAAATAAGAGAAGTGAGGTGCTATAACTAACCACAGATATTTACTATGCCCAGGCAACGCCGGGCTCTTCAGCTAGTAGTCAGTTTATTAACCCTTCAGGTGCTTCACAAGAACTAAAGCAAGGAAAAAAGTAACACTTAGCATTTTCACATAAAATTTACTTTGGACCCAAACTATTTTATTTTCACAAGGGTATCTGGAGAAAATAAACCACAAAACTTGTTGTGCAATTTCTCCTGAGTACTCAGATACCCCAATTGTGGGGGAAATACACTGTTTGGGGGCATGGCAGTGCTCAAAAGGGAAGGAGCACCGTTTGACTTTATGAACACAAAATTGGCTGGAATCGATGGCGAGCAACATGTTGCGTTTGGAGACCCCCGATGTGCCTAAACAATGGAAAACCCCCAATTCTGTCTTCAACCCTAACCCCAACACCACCACCCTAACCCTAGCCCCAACCTTAACCACAGCTCTAACTGCAAAGGATGGAAAAAATTATAATTTTTTTATTTTATCTAACTATAAGGAAGTGACAACGGGGGGTTTGATTTACTATTTTTTTTATTTTGATGACTGTGATAGGGTTTATCACAGTGATCAAAATAAACCAATAGCAAAAATCTCCTATTACTGCTGGGCATCAGCAGGCAGATCTTGGCATGCGCAAGACGGAGGGACGGAGCAGGAAGGTCTGAGGATGGCAGAGGTAATGAGGAACCCCATTTCTCTCTCCTCTGATATGCGGGACGAGTTGTACTTTTGAACTACTCCATTGGTTTTAACATATCATGTACTGGAAAACTGGAAAAAAATCCAAGTGAGGTGAAATTGCAAAAAAAAGTGCAATCCCACACTTGTTTTCTTGTATGTTTTTTTTACCATGTTCACTAAATGCTAAAACTGACCTGCCATTATGAGTTCACTGACACCAATCATGTCTAGGTTCTTTTTTATTTAAGTGGTGAAAAAAATTCCAAAGTTTAAAAAAAAAAAAAAAAAAAAAAAAATGTGCCCCATTTCTGATACCTGTAGTGGCTTCATTTTTTGTGATCTTGGGCTGGGTGGGGGCTTATTTTTTGCGTGTCAGGCTGACATTTTTATTAGTACCATTTTGGTGCAGATACGATCTTCTGATCGCCGTTATTGCATTTTAATGTAATGTTACGGCCACAAAAAAAGTAATTCTGGCGTTTTTAACTTTTTTTTCCCGTTACGCTGTTTAGCGATTGGGTTAATTCCATTTTTATTTTGATACATAGTTATTAAGGTTGAAGGAAGACTTTAAGTCCAGCTAGTTCAACCCATAGCCTAACCTAACATGCCCTAACATGTTGATCCAGAGGAAGGAAAAAAAAACCCATGTGGCAAAGAGTAAGCTCCACCTTGGGGGAAAACATTCCTTCCCGACTCCACATACGGCAGTCAGACTAGTTCCCTGGATCAACGCCCTATCAAGGAATCTAGTGTATATACCCTGTAACATTATACTTTTCCAGAAAGGCATCCAGTCCCCTCTTAAATTTAAGTAATGAATCACTCATTACAACATCATACGGCAGAGAGTTCCATAGTCTCACTGCTCTTACAGTAAAGAATCCGCGTCTGTTATTATGCTTAAACCTTCTTTCCTCCAGACGTAGAAGATGCCCCCTTGTCCCTGTCACCGGTCTATGATTAAAAAGATCATCAGAAAGGTCTTTGTACTGTCCCCTCATATATTTATACATTAAAATAAGATCACCCCTTAGCCTTCGTTTTTCCAAACTAAATAGCCCCAAGTGTAATAACCTATCTTGGTATTGCAGACCCCCAGTCCTCTAATAACCTTGGTCGCTCTTCTCTGCACCCGCTCCAGTTCAGCTATGTCTTTCTTAGGCTACGTTCACATTTGCGTTGCGTCGGGCGCAGCCGCGGCAACGCATGCGTCATGCGCCCCTATATTTAACATGGGGGGGGGCGCATGGACATGCGTTGTGTTGCGTTTTGTGACGCATGCATTTTTTGGGCGCAAGCGTCAGGGCGCAGAGGACAATGCTTGTTGCATTTTTTTTGCGCTATAAAAATGAACGCATGTGTCACAAAACGCTGCGTTTTGCATGCGTTTTTGCATGCGTTGCCGACGCAGCACACAACAACGCAAATGTGAACGTAGCCTTAGGGTATGTGTCCACGTTCAGGATTGCATCAGGATTTGGTCAGGATTTTTAATCAGTATTTGTAAGCCAAAACCAGGAGTGGGTTATAAATGCAAAAGTGGTGCATATGTTTCTGTTATACTTTTCCTCTAATTGTTCCACTCCTGGTTTTGGCTTACAAATACTGATGAAAAATCCTGACCAAATCCTGATGCAATCCTGAACGTGGACACATACCCTTATACACCGGAGACCAGAACTGTGCACAGTATTCTAAGTGTGGTCGCACTAGTGACTTGTATAGAGGTAAAATTATGCTCTCCTCATGAGCATCTATGCCTCTTTTAATGCATCCCATTATTTTATTTGCCTTTGTAGCAGCTGCCTGACACTGGCCACTGAATATGAGTTTGTCATCCACCCATACACCCAGGTCTTTTTCATTGACGGTTTTGCCCAGAGTTTTAGAATTAAGCACATAGTTATTCATCTTATTACTTCTACCCAAGTGCATGACCTTACATTTATACCCATTAAAGCTCATTTGCCATATATCAGCCCAAGCTTCTAGTTTACATAAATCATCCTGTAATATAAAATTGTCCTCCTCTGTATTGATTACCCTGCAGAGTTTAGTGTCATTTGCAAATATTGAAATTCTGCTCTGAATGCCCCCTACAAGGTCATTAATAAATATGTTAAAGAGAAGGCCCAATACTGACCCCTGTGGTACCCCACTGCTAACCGCGACCCAGTCCGAGTGTGCTCCATTAATAACCACCCTTTGTTTCCTATCCCTGAGACAGCTCTTTACCCACTTACACATATTTTCCCCTATCCCCATTATTCTCATTTTATGTATCAACTTTTTGTGTGTATCAAAAGCTTTTGAAAAGTCCATATGCACTACGTCCACTGCGTTCCCTTGGTCCAGTCCGGAACTTTCCTCTTCATAGAAATTGATCAAATTAGTCTGACATGAATGGTCCCTAGTAGATTTTTTTTTTATTGTTTTCTTTTGAATGGGAGAAAGGGGGTGATTTGAACTTTTATATTTTTTTAATCCTTTAGTGATCAGGCCAAATTTTTTAAATCTGACCAATGTCACTTGATGTGGCACTAACTCTGGAATGTTTCAACAAATCCCAGTGATTTTGAGATTGTTTTTTCGTGGTACATTATAATTTATGTTAATGGTAAATTTAGGTAGATATGTTTTGTTTTCATTTATAAAAAATATCAAAAATGAGACAAAAATGTAAAAAAAATTAGCAATTTTCAAACTTTGAATGATTATCCCTTTAATCCAGATAGTCATACCACACAAAAACAATAATAAATAAATTTCTCCCACGTTTGCTTTACATCAGCACCATTTGTAAAATGTTACTTAATTTTGTTAGCCTTTTAGGAGGTTTAAAAATGTAGAAGTAATTTTTCATTTTTTCAAGGAAATTTACAACATTTTTTATTTTGAGCGAACTATCCAGGTTCGAAGTGACTTTCGGACGGAATAGTACATCCAATGACAGAACCTCCGCCGGAGCCCTCATCAAAGCCAGGACAGCTGGCATGTGCCCATAAGTCTGCTATCACACTAGCAGTATTTGGTCGGAATTTTACATCAGAATTTGTAAGCCAAAACAAGGAATGGGTGATAAATACAGAAGTGGTGCATATGTTTCTATTAGGCTGGCATCACACTGGCGTTTTAAATGGCCGAGTACAATGCGATAAAAAAAATCGCATTGCACTTGGACCAATGTTAAGCTATGGGGCAGATCCCACCAGCCGACTTTTTATCGGCCGTTTTCCTCGGTCCGAGATGCTGCGATTGTCTCGGACCGAGGAAAACTCTCGGCTCACTCGCACCCATATACAGTTGTTGCCAAAAGTATTGACACCCCTGCAATTCTGTCAGATAATACTCAGTTTCTTCCTGAAAATGATTGCAAACACAAATTCTTTGTTATTATTATCGTCATTTAATTTGTCTTAAATGAAAAAACACAAAAAGAATTGTCCTAAAGCCAATTTGGATATAATTCCACTCCAAACATAAAAAAGGGGGTGGACAAAAGTATTGGCACTGTTCGAAAAATCATGTGATGCTTCTCTAAATTGTGTAATTAACAGCACCTATAACTTACCTGTGGCACCTAACAGGTGTTGGCAATAACTAAATCACACTTGCAGCCAGTTGACATGGATTAAAGTTGACTCAACCTCTGTCCTGTGTCCTTGTGTGTACCACATTGAGCATGGAGAAAAGAAAGAAGACCAAAGAACTGTCTGAGGACTTGAGAAACCAAATTGTGAGGAAGCATGAGCAATCCCAAGGCTACAAGTCCATCTCCAAAGACCTGAATGTTCCTGTGTCTACCGTGCGCAGTGTCATCAAGAAGTTTAAAGCCCATGGCACTCTGGCTAACCTCCCTAGATGTGGACGGAAAAGAAAAATTGACAAGAGATTTCAATGCAAGATTGTGCAGATGTTGGATAAAGAACCTCGACTAACATTAAAACAAGTTCAAGCTGCCCTGCAGTCCGAGGGTACAACAGTGTCAACCCGTACTATCCGTCGGCGTCTGAGTGAAAAGGGACTGTATGGTAGGAGACCCAGGAAGACCCCACTTCTTACCCCGAGACATAATAAAGCCAGGCTGGAGTTTGCCAAAACTTACCTGAAAAAGCCTAAAACGTTTTGGAAGAATGTTCTCTGGTCAGATGAGACAAAAGTAGAGCTTTTTGGGCAAAGGCATCAACATAGAGTTTACAGGAGAAAAAAAGAGGCATTCAAAGAAAAGAACACAGTCCCTACAGTCAAACATGGCGGAGGTTCCCTGATGTTTTGGGGTTGCTTTGCTGCCTCTGGCACTGGACTGCTTGACCATGTGCATGGCATTATGAAGTCTGAAGACTACCAACAAATTTTGCAGCATAACGTAGGGCCCAGTGTGAGAAAGCTGGGTCTCCCTCAGAGGTCATAGGTCTTCCAGCAGGACACTGACCCAAAACACACTTCAAAAAGCACTAGAAAATGGTTTGAGAGAAAGCACTGGAGACTTCTAAGGTGGCCAGCAATAAGTCCAGACCTGAATCCCATAGAACGCCTGTGGAGAGATCTAAAAATGGCAGTTTGGAGAAGGCACCCTTCAAATATCAGGGACCTGGAGCAGTTTGCCAAAGAAGAATGGTCTAAAATTCCAGCAGAGCATTGTAAGAAACTCCTTGATGGTTACCGGAAGTGGTTGGTCGCAGTTATTTTGGCTACAGGTTGTGCAACCAAGTATTAGGCTGAGGGTGCCAATAATTTTGTCTGGCCCATTTTTAGAGTTTTGTGTGAAATGATCAATGTTTTGCTTTTTGCTTCATTCTCTTTTGTGTTTTTTCATTTAAGACAAATTAAATGAAGATAATAATACCAAAGAATTTGTGATTACAATCATTTTCAGGAAGAAACTGAGTATTATCTGACAGAATTGCTTGCAGGGGTGTCAATACTATTGGCCACGACTGTAAGCCTATGGGTGCAAGTGAGACAACGCACATCACTTGGATATCATCTGAGTGATGTGCGTTATAAGCGGACCCCAGCAATGGAGTAGATGGAGAAATTCATTTCTCCGCCTCCTCCGCAGCTGTGCTCTGATCCTCCCTGTGCGAGAGAATCGGAGCACAGACGCATGACACTCGGCTCCTGCTCTGCTGCGTTTTTTTTTTAAACTTTGGATTTTTTTTTCACCACTTAAATAAAAAAGAACCTAGACATGTTTGGTGTCTGTGAACTCGTAATGGCCAGGATAATTGTATTAGCAGGTCAGTTTTAGCATTTAATGAACATGGTAAAAAAAAAATACAAAAAATAAGCTCTCACCCAACCCGAGATCACGAAAAATGGAGACGCTGCGGATCTCGAAAAACAGAGCAGTTTTTTTTTTAAGCAAAGTTTGGAATTTTTATTTTTACCTCTTAGATAAAAAATAACCTAGACATGGTGTCTATGAACTCATAATGTCCTGGAGAATCATAAAGGCAGGTCAGTTTTAGCATTTAGTGAACCTAGCAGAAAAGCCAAACAAAAAACAAGTGTGAGATTGAACAAAATATAAGACCTCACATGGCGGTATTGACGGAAAAATAAAAAAGTTATGGCACCAGGAAGGAGGGGAGCAAAAAACGAAAACGCAAAACCGAAAAAAGCTCCGGGGGTTAAGGGGTTAAAATCAGCGCCCCCTGACATACTGAAAACTGCTGCCAGGTAGTTTATTAACCCTTCAGGTGCTTTTCAGGAATTAATACAAAGTGACTTGACTGGAATGAAAAAGTGTGTTTTTATCACCTAAAGGTTGCAAACGTCTGAACAGGTTACTATAACCGGCAGACTCTAAGGCCATTATTTGTCCGTGAATTGTCACGGCAAACATCAGGACCATACAATCATGATCTCAGGATGCCAATGGGGTTAAAGAGGAAGCCTCCACACTCTGTTAACCATTTATTTGTATGTAGCAACTATTGACAGCAGCATCTAAGGGGTTAAACAGATATGGAAGTGCCAAAAACTGATCACGGCTGATGCAGCAAGGTGTCAGCTATAGTGGACAGCCGACAGTTGCTGGATTGTCACCTGTATGGGGAGGCTATTCTCATATCTCAGGTCAGTAAAAAGACGTATTGGTGGTCATTAAGGGGTTAATATTTTTTAAAAACTTTTTTTTTTTTCACTTTTGGCATGCTTCAATAGTCTGACTCCATGGGAGACTAGAAGCTGCCATAACACGATCACCTGTATGTAGCAGAGCAGATGATCAGATCTCCTGTTTGTGGCTGAAATGCTCACTTGCTATGAGCGCCGACCACTGGGCAGCAATCCATCAAGGACAACCATAGAGGTCTGCTGCGTTCATGTGACGGGGTCACCGATGGGCGGGATTTCCGACGCGCTTCAGAGATTGACAGCGGCATTTAATTAGTTAACGGCCGCGGGTGGATCGCGACTTTTGCGGGCACATGTCAGCTGTATATATTAGCGGACATGTGCCCAGAAAGGTGCAGGCTCAGTGCCGGAGACGGCACCAAACAGGCGGACTCCGACGTAGGTGTACTATTACGCCCAACATTGGAAAGGGGCTAAAAGGCGTATCGGCGGTCATTAAGGGGTTGCATTTTGTGTTTACTTGTGTTATCTTTGTCTAATATTTACATTTGTTTGGTGATCTGAAACATATGTGACAGACATGCAACAGAATAGGAAATCAGGAAGGGGGCAAACACTTTTTCGCACAACTGTATGTCTGGCAAGAAGGAAGATTAATGAGCCTAAATATAAAAAGACAAAATAATCACAACAATCAAAAAGTCATTAACCCCTTCCTGACATCTGACGTACTATCCCGTCGAGGTGGGGTGGGCCGTATGACCACCGACGGCATAGTACGTCATACGCGATCGGCCGCGCTCACGGGGGGAGCGCGGCCGAGTGTCAGCTGCATATCGCAGCTGACATCCGGCACTATGTGCCAGGAGCGGTCACGGACCGCCCCCGGCACACCGCGATCAAACATGATCGCGGTGTACCGGCGGTATAGGGAAGCATCGCGCAGGGAGAGGGCTCCCTGCGGGCTTCCCTGAGACCCCCGGAGCAACGCGATGTGATCGCGTTGCTCTGAGGGTCTCCTACCTCCCTCCTCGCCGCAGGTCCCGGATCCAAGATGGCCGCGGCATCCGGGTCCTGCAGGGAGGGAGGTGGCTTACCGAGTGTCTGCTCAGAGCAGACACTTGGTAAGCCTGCAGCCCTGCACAGCAGATCGCAGATCTGGCAGAGTGCTGTGCACACTGCCAGATCATCAATCTGTGATGTCCCCCCCTGGGACAAAGTAAAAAAGTAAAAAAAAAATTCCCCACATATGTAAAAAAATAAATAAAAAAATATCCTAAATAAAGAAAAAAAAAAAGAATATTATTCCCATAAATACATTTCTTTTGCTAAATAAAATAAAAAAAAAACAATAAAAGTACACATATTTAGTATCGCCGCGTCCGTAACGACCCAACCTATAAAACTGCCCCACTAGTTAACCCCTTCAGTAAACACCGTAAGAAAAAAAAAAAAAAAACGAGGCAAAAAACAACGCTTTATTATCATACCGCCGAACAAAAAGTGGAATAACACACGATCAAAAAGACTGATATAAATAACCATGGTACCGCTGAAAACGTCATCTTGTCCCGCAAAAAACGAGCCGCCATACAGCATCATCAGCAAAAAAATTAAAAAGTTATAGTCCTGAGAATAAAGCGATTATAAAATAATTATTTTTTCTATAAAATAGTTTTTATCGTATAAAAGCGCCAAAACATAAAAAAAATGATATAAATGAGGTATCGCTGTAATCGTACTGACCCGACGAATAAAACTGCTTTATCAATTTTACCAAACGCGGAACGGTATAAACGCCTCCCAGAAAAAAGAAATTCATGAATAGCTGGTTTTTGATCACTCTGCCTCACAAAAATCGGAATAAAAAGCGATCAAAAAATGTCACGTGTCCGAAAATGTTACCAATAAAAACGTCAACTCGTCCCACAAAAAACAAGATCTCACATGACTCTGTGGACTCAAATATGGAAAAATTACAGCTCTCAAAATGTGGTAACGCAAAAAATATTTTTTGCAATGAAAAGCGTCTTTCAGTGTGTGACGGCTGCCAATCATAAAAATCCGCTAAAAAACCCGCTATAAAAGTAAATCAAACCCCCCTTCATCACCCCCTTAGTTAGGGAAAAATTAAAAAATTAAAAAATGTATTTATTTCCATTTTCCCATTAGGGTTAGGGTTAGGACTAGAGTTAGGACTAGAGTTAGGGCTAGGGTTAGGGCTAGGGTTAGGGTTAGGGCAAGGGTTAGGGCTAGGGTTAGGGTTGGGGCTAGGGTTGGGGCTAGGGTTAGGGTTAGGGTTGGGGCTAGGGTTAGGGCTAGGGTTGGGGCTAGGGTTAGGGCTAGGGTTAGGGCTAGTGTTACGGCTAGTGTTAGGGCTAGTGATAGGGCTAGGGTTATTGCTAGGGTTAGGGCTAGGGTTGGGGCTACAGTTAGGGTTGGGGCTAAAGATAGGGTTAGGGTTTGGATTACATTTACGGTTGGGAATAGGGTTGGGTGTGTCTGGGTTAGAGGAGTGGTTAGGGTTACTGTTGGGATTAGGGTAAGGGGTGTGTTTGGATTAGGGTTTCAGTTATAATTGGGGGGTTTCCACTGTTTAGGCACATCAGGGGCTCTCCAAACGGGACATGGCATCCGATCTGAATTCCAGCCAATTCTGCGTTGAAAAAGGAAAACAGTGCTCCTTCCCTTCAGAGCTCTCCTGTGTGCCCAAACAGGGGTTTACCCCAACATATGGGGTATCAGCGTACTCAGGACAAATTGGACATCATCTTTTGGGGTCCAAGTTCTCCTGCTACCCTTGGGAAAATACAAAACTGGGGGCCAAAAAATAAGTTTTGTGGGAAAAAAAAGATTTTTTATTTTCACGGCTCTGCGTTGTAAACTGTAGTGAAACACTTGGGGGTTCAAAGTTCTCACAACACATCTAGATAAGTTCCTTGGGGGGTCTAGTTTCCGATATGGGGTCACTTGTGGGGGGTTTGTACTGTTTGGGTACGTCAGGGGCTCTGCAAATGCAACGTGACGCCTGCAGACCAATCCATTTAAGTCTGCATTCCAAATGGCGCTCCTTCCCTTCCGAGCTCTGTCATGCGCCCAAACAGTGGTTCCCCCCCACATATGGGGTATCAGCGTACTCAGGACAAATTGGACAACAACTTTTTGGGTCCAATTTATCCTGATACCCTTGTGAAAATACAAAACTGGGGGCTAAAAATCATTTTTGTGAAAAAAAAAAGAATTTTTATTTTCACGGCTCTGCGTTATAAACTGTAGTGAAACACTTGGGGGTTCAAAGTTCTCACAACACATCTAGATAAGTTCCTTGGGGGGTCTAGTTTCCAATATGGGGTCACTTGTGGGGGGTTTGTACTGTTTGGGTACATCAGGGGCTCTGCAAATGCAACGTGACGCCTGCAGACCAATCCATTTAAGTCTGCATTCCAAATGGCGCTCCTTCCCTTCCGAGCTCTGTCATGCGCCCAAACAGAGGTTCCCCCCCACATATCGGGTATCAGCGTACTCAGGACAAATTGGACAACAACTTTTGGGGTCCAATTTATCCTGATACCCTTGTGAAAATACAAAACTGGGGGCTAAAAATCATTTTTGTGAAAAAAAAAAAGAATTTTTATTTTCACGGCTCTGCGTTATAAACTGTAGTGAAACACTTGGGGGTTCAAAGCTCTCAAAACACATCTAGATAAGTTCCTTAGGGGGTCTACTTTCCAAAATGGTGTCACTTGTGGGGGTTTTTAATGTTTAGGCACATCAGGGGCTCTCCAAACGCAGCATGGCATCCCATCTTAATTCCAGTCAATTTTGCATTGAAAAGTAAAATAGCGCTCCTTCCCTTCCGAGCTCTGCTATGCGCCCAAACAGTGGTTTACCCCCACATATGGGGTATCGTCGTACTCAGGACAAATTGCACAACAACTTTTGTGGTCTAATTTCTTCTCTTACCCTTGGGGAAATAAAAAAATGGGGGCGAAAAGATCATTTTTGTGAAAAAATATGATTTTTTATTTTTACGACTCTGCATTATAAACTTCTGTGAAGCACTTGTTGGGTCAAAGTGCTCAACACACATCTAGATAAGATCCTTAGGGGGTCTACTTTCCAAAATGGTGTCACTTGTGGGGGGTTTCAATGTTTAGGCACATCAGGGGCTTTCCAAATGCAACATGGCGTCCCATCTCAATTCCAGTCAATTTTGCATTGAAAAGTCAAATGGCGCTCCTTTCCTTCCGAGCTCTGCCATGCGCCCAAACAGTGGTTTACCCCCACATATGGGGTATCAGCGTACTCAGGACAAATTGTACAACAAATTTTGGGGTCTATTTTCTCCTGTTACCCTTGGTAAAATAAAACAAATTGGAGCTGAAATAAATTTTGTGTGAAAAAAAGTTAAATGTTTATTTTTATTTAAACATTCCAAAAATTCCTGTGAAACACCTGAAGGGTTAATAAACTTTTTGAAAGTGGTTTTGAGTACCTTGAGGGGTGCAGTTTTTAGAATGGTGTCACACTTGGGTATTTTCTATCATATAGACCCCTCAAAATGACTTCAAATGAGATGTGGTCCCTAAAAAAAAATGGTATTGTAAAAATGAGAAATTGCTGGTCAACTTTTAACCCTTATAACTCCATCACAAAAAAAAATTTTGGTTCCAAAATTGTGCTGATGTAAAGTAGACATGTGGGAAATGTTACTTATTAAGTATTTTGCGTGACATATGTCTGTGATTTAAGGGCATAAAAATTCAAAGTTGGAAAATTGCGAAATTTTCAAAATTTTCGCCAAATATTAATTTTTTTCACAAATAAACGCAAGTTATATCGAAGAAATTTTACCACTATCATGAAGTACAATATGTCACGAGAAAACAATGTCTGAATCGCCAAGATCCGTTGAAGCATTCCAGAGTTATAACCTCATAAAGGGACAGTGGTCAGAATTGTAAAAATTGGCCCGGTCATTAACGTGCAAACCACCCTTGGGGGTAAAGGGGTTAAGTCTCCCAGAAATACTTATTGACTAACACAAAGTTCTAGTGTGAACATGTGCCCTAGTGGAGGTGCATACAATTAGCTAAAGGTACCTTCACACTGAACGACGATATCGCTAGCGATACGTGACGTTGCAGCGTCCTGGATAGCGATCTCGTTGTGTTTGACAGGCAGCAGCGATCAGGATCCTGCTGTGACATCGTTGGTCGGAGCTAGAAGGCCAGCACCTTATTTCGTCGCTGGATCTCCCGCTGACATCGCTGAGTCGGCGTGTGTGACACCGATTCAGCGATGTCTTCACTGGTAACCAGGGTAAACATCGGGTTACTAAGCGCAGGGCCGCGCTTAGTAACCCGATATTTACCCTGGTTACCAGTGTAAATGTAAAAAAAAAAAAAACACTACATACTTACATTCCGGTGTCTGCCGCGTCCCCCAGCGCTCTGCTTCCCTGCACTGTGTCAGCGCCGGCTGGCCGTAAAGCAAAGCACAGCGGTGACATCACTGCTCTGCTTTAGGGCCGGCGCTTACAGTGCAGGGAAGCAGAACGCCGGGGGACGCGGCAGACACCGGAATGTAAGTATGTACTGTTTGGTTTTTTTTACATTTAGACTGGTAACCAGGGTGAACATCGGGTTACTAAGCGCGGCCCTGCGCTTAGTAACCCGATGTTTACCCTGGTTACCCGGGGACTTCGGCATCGTTGGTCGCTGGAGAGCTGTGTGACAGCTCTCCAGCGACCACACAGCGACGCTGCAGGGATCGGCATCGTTGTCTAGATCGCTGCAGCGTCGCTAAATGTGACGGTACCTTAACACATAAGATAGATTGTAGTGTGAATATGCACCTATTAGGGATATGTAGATAACCAAGTCTGAATGAACATAGAGCTCCATGTTTATAAATACGGATTCGCTGCTGTAAAAGTATATACAGCGAGGAGGACTCGGGAGCCTTTAAATAAATAGGCACAATTGTGAAAAACAAAAGGCATTAGATCTCCCATCATTTTACATGTATACAAAAAATATTACTTTACCCTGCTTAGTGAGTGTGTGTGTGTGTGTGTGTGTGTGTGTGTGTGTGTGTGTGTGTGTGTGTGTGTGTGTGTGTGTGTGTGTGTGTGTGTGTGTATGTATGTATGTATATATATATATATATATATATATATATATACACTAGATTGTGGCCCGATTCTAACGCATCGGGTATTCTAGAATATGCATGTCCCCGTAGTATATGGACAATGATGATTCCAGAATTCGCGGCAGACTGTGCCCGTCGCTGATTGGTCGAGGCAACCTTTATGACATCATCGTCGCCATGGCAACCATTATGACATCTACGTCGATACTGTGCCCGTCGCTGATTGGTCGAGGCGAATTCGCCTATATATATATATGCAACAATTGGTTGTATTCAAACAACCAGGTTTGAATGGGCAAAGACTGGTCCATGTGTATAGGTATCTACATAATGAACACACTGGTCACAGCAATCAAAAAAGGTATTGAATCTCCCATATACCTGATTTTTCAGATTTTTTCTTTTAAAGGGAAATTACAATTAAATGTACCCATTCCCTTATAATGCACTTTCTCACTAGAGTCCTGTATCTAATCCCAATGCATGATAAAGTTTGCATATCTAAGGGTATGTTTCCACGGTAAGTAAACGCTGCTTGTTTGACGCTGCGCAGAGCTGCAGCGTCAAACAAGCAGCGTCCAGATGTTCCAGCATAGTGGAGGGGATTTTATGAAATCCCGTCTCCACTATGCGTGGAAACCCGCACGCGGCGGCCCTGCGACTCCGGACATGCTGCGCGTCTTTTCAGATCGCAGCATGTCCGTACACCTTGCGGGGACGCAGCGTCCCCGCAAGGCATATCACAGGGCCCTATGGCGAGGGGTGTGATGATCCCGGATGTGTACTGTACACATCCGGCACCATCGCGTCCCAGAAAGGGGCGGGGCTTAGCGCCGAGCGGCTTCGCCGCTGCGGCGATACCGCCGGCCATCCTGAGCGTGGAGACATAGCCTAAGCCCAGCGTGTGATACAGTCCGCACATTGAATCCCAGGGCGTGATAAAATCTGCGTATCCAATGCAGTCCGCATATCTAAGTCCATCCTCTGTGATACACTCCGCCGAGCCCTATATCTAATCCCATCACGTTGTGCAGCACCAACTAACAGAATCGGGGCTGATGATGGCCGTCCTTTAACCCCTTCACCCCCGGAGCTTTTTCCGTTTTCGTTTTTCGCTCCCCTCCTTCCCAGAGCCATAACTTTTTTATTTTTCCGTCAATTTGGCCATGTGAGGGCTTATTTTTTGCGGGACGAGTTGTACTTTTGAACGACATCATTGGTTTTAGCATGTCGTGTACTAGAAAACGGGAAAAAAAATTCCAAGTGCAGTGAAATTGCAAAAAAAGTGCAATCCCACACTTGTTTTTTGCTTGCCTATTTTGCTAGGTTCACTAAATGCTAAAACTGACCTGCCATTATGATTCTCCAGGTCATTACGAGCTCATAGACACCTAACATGACTAGGTTATTTTTCACCTAAGTGGTGAAAAAAAATTCCAAACTTTGCAAAAAACAAAACAAAACAAAATTGCGCCATTTTCCGATACTCGTAGCGTCTCCATTTTTCGTGATCTGGGGTCAGGTGAGGGCTTATTTTTTGCGTGCCGAGCTGGCGTTTTTAATGATAGCATTTTGGTGTAGATACGTTCTTTTGATCGCCCGTTATTGCATTTTAATGCAATGTCGTGGCGACCAAAAAAACGTAAATCTGGCGTTTCGAATTTTTTTCTCATTACGCCATTTAGCGATCAGGTTAATGCTTTTTTTTTATTGATAGATCGGGCGATTCTGAACGCGGCGATACCAAATATGTGTAGGTTGGGTTTTTTTTTTATTGATTTATTTTGATTGGGGCGAAAGTGGGGTGATTTAAACTTTTATATTTTTTTTCACATTTTTAAAAACTTTTTTTTTTTACTTTTGCCATGCTTCTATAGCCTCCATGGGAGGCTAGAAGCAGGCACAGCCCGATCGGCTCTGCTACATAACAGCGATCATCAGATCGCTGTTATGTAGCTAAAATGCAGGTGTGCTGTGAGCGCCGACCACAGGGGGGCGCTCACAGCCACCGGCAATCAGTAACCATAGAGGTCTCAAGGACCTCTATGGTTACAATGGAGGAGCATCGCCGAACCCCGATCATGTGACGGGGGTCGGCGATGTGCTCATATCCGGCCGCACGGCCGGATGCGGTAGTTAAATGCCGCTGTCTGCTTTGACAGCGGCATTTAACTAGTTAATAGCGGCGGGTGATCGCGATTTCACCCGCCGCTATTGCGCGCACATGTCAGCTGTAAAAAACAGCTGACATGTCGCGACTTTGATGTGCGCTCACCGCCGGAGCGCACATCAAAGCGGGGGTCCCGACATGTGACGTACTATTCCGTCACATGTCGGGAAGGGGTTAAGGAAGGGCAGAGACAGACTGCTGCATTTCTCATGCGAGAATCGCACCGTAAACCTCATGCTGGCTGTTGGCTCTCCTCACCTGATGGCTGCAGAGTAATCCATCACACTGTCTTGCTCAGGCCCGGAGAGGTGCCGGGCAGTCCGTGCAGTGCGAAGCGATTCTCGCACTAGAAATACAGCCGACTGTCTCTGCCCTAAGAAAAAAGTCCAGGAAGCAAAAAATGGAGCCAATACAAATGAGAGAATTACCATCAGCTGATTAACGGATCCGTTTTCCATAGACTTCAATGAAAAAAAAATGTATTCAGCTAAAATCACTCATTTAAAAACGGACTAAAAAGTTGTGTGTGCATAAGCTCTTCACCAACTGATTGCTGCTGGGTCCGTCCTGATCACTACTGGACATGTGAGCACGGCCTAACAGAGCGCTGGGGCTGCAAAGGTCAAAACGGGATGTGCCAAGGGGGAAACTATCGTATACACACGGCTCTGCTCCGTACACCTCGTACACACACGGCTCTGCTCCGTACACCTCGTACACACACGGCTCTGCTCCGTACACCTCGTACACACACGGCTCTGCTCCGTACACCTCGTACACACACGGCTCTGCTCCGTACACCTCGTACACACACGGCTCTGCTCCGTACACCTCGTACACACACGGCTCCGCTCCGTACACCTCGTACACACACGGCTCCGCTCCGTACACCTCGTACACACACGGCTCCACTCCGTACACCTCGTACACACACGGCTCTGCTCCGTACACCTCGTACACACACGGCTCTGCTCCGTACACCTCGTACACACACGGCTCTGCTCCGTACACCTCGTACACACACGGCTCTGCTCCGTACACCTCGTACACACACGGCTCCGCTCCGTACACCTCGTACACACACGGCTCCGCTCCGTACACCTCGTACACACACGGCTCCGCTCCATACACCTCGTACACACACGGCTCTGCTCCGTACACCTCGTACACACACGGCTCTGCTCCGTACACCTCGTACACACGCGGCTCCGCTCTGTACACCTCGTACACACAAGGGTCCGCTCAGTACACCTGGTACACACACACGGCTCTGCTCCGTACACCTCGTACACACACGGCTCTGCTCCGTACACCTCGTACACACACGGCTCCGCTCCGTACACCTCGTACACACACGGCTCCACTCCGTACACCTCGTACACACACGGCTCTGCTCCGTACACCTCGTACACACACGGCTCCGCTCCGTACACCTCGTACACACACACGGCCCCACTCCGTACACCTCGTACACACACACGGCTCCGCTCCGTACACCTCATACACACGGCTCCTCTCCGTACACCTTGTACATACACGGCTCTGCTCCGTACACCTCGTACACACGCGGCTCTGCTCCGTACACCTCGTACACACGCGGCTCAGCTCCGTACACCTCATACACACACGGCTCCGCTACATCCACCCTGTAAACCCCTCCTGACCCCACACATAATCTTCCCCTCATCCAGCACCATGACAACCAGCACAGCACAGTCCTGCATACACTGAGGCCCCTGATCATGTGACCCCTGACTCCTCCCCTCCTGTGACCTCATCCCAGGTCCTGTGCGCACAGAACAGCCATATATGTGGTGTGCGGCTCTGCAGGTGGAGGTAGGTGCTGGAGATTCCCCATTACTGGGCACAGGGGGCAGTAACCCCTTCAGTGCACAGAGTGTTTTGGTGCTTTTCCTGTGATAGAGCCATACCAGCCAACTATGAAAACAGGGAGTGAGGAAACACATATTGCTCCCATAGTACAATGCTCCTTTCTTTCTCCCCCCCGTATAATGTTCCCCCAGTACCGGCCCCTCCCCCCCCCCACACACATTATGACAGTACAAGTTGCCCCCACAATATGGCACCACCCACCTCCTAATAAATATCTCCTCCCTCCCCCACTCCTGGTGCAGATACAGATGACCCCGGGACACAGCACCGACCTCCTGGATCAGTTTCCCAGGGCTGGAGATGTGGCCCCCGGGGCCGGTGCTGTAGATGTATGAGGGGCTGTTATCTGCGGGGGGAGCTGTACATGTAATGGAGACATTCTGGGGACAGATTATCCCAGCAGTAGAACTTTTTCTCTTCAGTGAATGTAGCTGGATTTTACCTTGTTGTTTTCTCTTTATAATTTAATGACCCCGTTCTAGGACCCCAGTGTTAGGCCCCGGCTGTCATGGCGATATATTGGGATGTGTCTATGGGGAACACAGGACTCCCCCTCTCTGTGCCCCAGATATAATGGAGGAGGCGCTCTGCCTCTGTCTTTCTGCCTCAGATACAATAATGGATGTTGTCTCTCCGTTACCTCAGATATATAGAAGATGTCTTCTCTCTGTCCTCATCAAGAATAGAGAATGTTCTTTCTCTTTTGCTAAAACTGTGATATTTATTTCTTTAAGACATTTTTCAGCTTTTCTCCACACCCCTCATTAGTGCGATCATACAGCATAGAAGCCTCTGGTTGCTCCGGTGATGCCCTGTACTACTGTAGTGCGGGGTATTATTCCTGCCTGTCAGGCGGCCGGCGGTGATGGAGTCAGTGACGGATTCTGGCCAGATATGTTTAACCCCTTCACCCCCAAGGGTGGTTTGCACGTTATGGACCGGGCCAATTTTTACAATTCTGACCACTGTCCCTTTATGAGGTTATAACTCTGGAACGCTTCAACGGATCCTGGTGATTCTGACATTGTTTTCTCGTGACATATTGTACTTCATGATAGTGGTAAAAATTCTGTGATAGTACCTGCGTTTATTTGTGAAAAAAACGGAAATTTGGCGAAAATTTTGAAAATGTCGCAATTTTCCAACTTTGAATTTTTATGCAATTAAATCACAGTGATATGTCACACAAAATACTTAATAAGTAACATTTCCCACATGTCTACTTTACATCAGCACAATTTTGGAACCAAAATTTTTTTTTGTTAGGGAGTTATAAGGGTTAAAAGTTGACCAGCAATTTCTCATTTTTACAACACCATTTTTTTTTAGGGACCACATCTCATTTGAAGTCATTTTGAGGGGTCTATATGATAGAAAATACCCAAGTGTGACACCATTCTAAAAACTGCACCCCTCAAGGTGCTCAAAACCATATTCAAGAAGTTTATTAACCCTTCTGGTGCTTCACAGGAATTTTTGGAATGTTTAAATAAAAATGAACATTTAACTTTTTTTTCACAAAAAAATTTACTTCAGCTCCAATTTGTTTTATTTTACCAAGGGTAACAGGAGAAAATGGACCCCAAAAGTTGTTGTACAATTTGTCCTGAGTACGCCGATACCCCATATGTGGGGGTAAACCACTGTTTGGGCGCATGACAGAGCTCGGAAGCGAAGGAGCGCCATTTGACTTTTCAATGCAAAATTGACTGGAATTGAGATGGGACGCCATGTTGCATTTGGAAAGCCCCTGATGTGCCTAAACATTGAAACCCCCCACAAGTGACACCATTTTGGAAAGTAGACCCCCTAAGGAACTTATCTAGATGTGTGGTGAGCGCTTTGACCCACCAAGGGCTTCACAGAAGTTTATAATGCAGAGCCGTAAAAATAAAACAAAAATTTTTTCCCACAAAAATTATTTTTTAGCCCCCAGTTTTGTATTTTCCGGAGGGTAACAGGAGAAATTGGACCCCAAAAGTTGTTGTCCAATTTGTCCTGAGTGCGCTGATACCCCATATGTGGGGGGGAACCACCGTTTGGACGCATGGAAGGGCTCGGAAGGGAAGGAGCGCCATTTGGAATGCAGACTTAGATGGAATGGTCTGCAGGCGTCACATTGTGTTTGCAGAGCCCCTAATGTACCTAAACAGTAGAAGCCCCGCACAAGTGACCCCATTTTGGAAACTAGACCCCCCAAGGAACTTATCTAGATGTGTTGTAAGAACTTTGAACCCCCAAGTGTTTCACTACAGTTTATAACGCAGAGCCGTGAAAATAAAAAATCTTTTTTTTTTCCCCCCACAAAAATTATTTTTTAGCCCCGTTTTGTATTTTCCCAGGGGTAACAGGAGAAATTGGACCCCAAAGGTTGTTGTCCTATTTGTCCTGAGTACGCTGATACCCCATATGTTGGGGTAAACCCCTGTTTGGGCACACGGGAGAGCTCGGAAGGGAAGGAGCACTGTTTTACTTTTTCAACGCAGAATTGGCTGGAATTGAGATCGGACGCCATGTCGCGTTTGGAGAGCCCCTGATGTGCCGAAACAGTGGAAAACCCCCCAATTATAACTGAAACCCTAATCCAAACACACCCCTAACCCTAATCCCAACAGTAACCCTAACCACACCTCTAACCTTGACACACCCCTAACCCCAACCCTATTCCCAACCGTAAATGTAATCTAAACCCTAACCGTAACTTTAGCCCCAACCCTAACCCTAACTTTAGCCCCAACCCTAACTGTAGCCTTAACCCTAGCCCCAACCCTTGCCCTAACCCTAGCCCTAATGGGAAAATGGAAATAAATACATTTTTTTATTTTTCCCTAACTAAGGGGGTGATGAAGGGGGGTTTGATTTTTTTAGCGGATTTTTATGATTGGCAGCCGTCACACACTGAAAGACGCTTTTTATTGCAAAAAATATTTTTTGCGTTACCACATTTTGAGAGCTATAAATTTTCCATATTTTGGTCCACAGAGTCATGTGAGGTCTTGTTTTTTGCGGGACGAGTTGACGCTTTTATTGGTAACATTTTTGGGCACGTCACATTTTTTGATCGCTTTTTATTCCGATTTTTGTGAGGCAGAATGACCAAAAACCAGCTATTCATGAATTTCTTTTGGGGGAGGCGTTTATACCGTTCTGCGTTTGGTAAAATTGATAAAGCAGTTTTATTCTTCGGGTCAGTACGATTACAGCGATACCTCATTTATATTATTTTTTTATGTTTTGGCGCTTTTATACGATAAAAACTATTTTATGGAAAAAATAATTATTTTTGCATCGCTTTATTCTCAGGACTATAACTTTTTAATTTTTTTGCTGATCATGCTGTATGGTGGCTCGTTATTTGCAGGACAAGATGACGCTTTCAGCGGTACCATGGTTATTTATATCTGTCTTTTTGATCGCGTGTTATTCCACTTTTTGTTCGGCAGTATGATAATAAAGCGTTGTTTTTTTGCCTCGTTTTTTTTTTTTTTTTCTTACGGTGTTTACTGAAGGGGTTAACTAGTGGGCCAGTTTTATAGGTCGGGTCGTTACGGACGCGGCGATACTAAATATGTGTACTTTTATTGTTTTTTATTATTTAGATAAAGAAATGTATTTATGGGAATAATATATATATATTTTTTTTTCATTATTTTGGAATATTTTTTTAAATTTTTTTTTACACATTTGGAAATTTTTTTTTTTTACTTTTTTACTTTGCCCCAGGGGGGGACAATACAGATCGGTGATCTGCCAGTTTGCATAGCACTCTGACAGATCACCGATCTGAGAGAAGTGCAGGCTGCTTCACAGTGCCTGCTCTGAGCAGGCTTCTGTGAAGCCACCTCCCTCCCTGCAGGACCCGGATCCGCGGCCATCTTGGATCCGGGTCTGGAGCAGGCAGGGAGGGAGGTAAGACCCTCGCAGCAACGCGATCACATCGCGTTGCTGCGGGGGGCTTAGGGAAGCCCGCAGGGAGCCCCCTCCCTGCGCGATGCTTCCCTGCACCGCCGGCACATCGCGATCATGTTTGATCGCGGTGTGCCGGGGGTTAATGTGCCGGGAGCGGTCCGTGACCGCTCCTGGCACATAGTGCCAGATGTCAGCTGCGATAGTCAGCTGACACCCGGCCGCGATTGGCCGCGCTCCCCCCGTGAGCGCGGCCGATCGTGCTGGACGTACTATTCCGTCCTTGGGAAGTAGGGCCCACCCCACATGGACGGAATAGTACGTCTAATGACAGAAAGGGGTTAAAGAAGTTATCCATTACCCAACTCATTTCATTTTTTAGTCATTAATCGTGTCATTAAGTGCCAGTAAATGCATCCATGCTCTTATTATAGTAATATATCCCTTTATCATGCAGAAAGCCTCACTTTGTGTCTGCCAGCTGCAGCTCTGCTGTTTTCATCGATTAGGCTCCAAGCTTAATGTGTCCTAATACTACTTTATGCATTGCAGTGGCCTGTGAGCCAGCACTTACCATGTCCACTCCGTTCTCCACCCAAACTCCTTCCTCGCTCTAATTATATAGAGAATATACCTTCCTTTTCAGGTAATAGATTTTTTCTTTGAATAGCAATAAGGCTAAGAATAGCGTCAATTATCATAAACCTACGCAGAAATACAACACTGCAGTCTAATCAGAATTAAGCATGTGATGCCTCATTTTACTCTGATTACATGCATCCCACTATGTTTATTATTCCTGATGAGCGAATATGCTCAGATAAGATGTTATCTGAGCATGCTCGTGTGCTAACAGAGTGTGTCTTCGGGGTGCTTGAAAAATATGTTCGAGTCCCCGTGCCTGCATGTCTCTCAGCTTTCAACAGCAGCAACACATGTAGGGATTATGTAACACACAAGCAATCCATGCATGTGTTGCAGCCGTCGAACTTCGAAGACACTCGGTTAGCACACAAGCATGCTTGGATAACACATGTCACGTCCCAGGACCAGGGGCTCCTTCCCTATCGCTAGGGGCATCCTGTTTCTCACATTACTTCTGATGGTGAAGGCACCGGGGCCACGTACCCTGCCTTAGTTCCTGAATCCGCCCTGAGTCTTTACCTTTCTCCCATCCAGGGCAGAGGGGAGTAGTAGTGTAATGTAATACACCAACCAGACTAACAAAGTAATACGAACAGGGGTAACGAAAAATACCAAACATGCAAATAAACACACACACACACACACACACAGAGAAATTCACTGATGCGTGGAGGATGGGGTTAAACTAAATTTGGAGAAGAAAATAAATTATCACACACTCAATACCTAGCAACAGTCATAGGTAAATCCACCAAACGCCTTCTCCAATATTAAAGGGAACCTATCACCCCGTTTTTTAAAGATTAGATAAAAATAGTGTGAAATAGGGGCAGAGCTGGGCTTTACATTAGTGCCTTTTTGTTGCCTTTATTCCCCCGTTAAGCTGCCGAAATACCTGTGTGAAGTGGCCGTTTTGTCCTGTCACTCAAGTTGGTCAGGTCGGATGGGCGTGGTTACAGCGCTTTTTTTCCCTCAGAAACCTGCTCATCATTACGTTGGTGGCGTAGTGGTGTGCGCATGTCCAAAGCGAAGATCCACTGCCCAGGAGATTCAAAACAGCGCGGGCTTCGCTATTCGCCGTTTACCGGTGGGCGCGGCCATCTTTCCTGTGGCCGCGCGTGCGCAGATGGAGCGCTCTGCTGCCCGGGCTTCAGGAAAATGGCCGCCGCGATCTCCATCTGCGCACGCGCGGAATCCCGCGGCCATTTTCCTGAAGTCCTGAAAGATGAGAAAAAGAGGTTAGATTATACTCACTCAGGGGCGGTCCCGCTGCGGTTCTGGTCTGATGGGCGTCGCGGTCCGGTCTGGGGCCTCCCATCTTCTTACGATGACGTCCTCTTCTTGTCTTCACGCTGCGGCTCCGGCGTACTTTGTCTGCCCTGCTGAGGGCAGAGCAAAGTACTGCAGTGCGCAAGTGCCGGGCCTCTCTGACCTTTCCCGGCACCTGCGCACTGCAGTACTTTGCTCTGCCCTCAACAGGGCAGACAAAGTACGCCGGAGCCGGAGCTGCAGCGTGAAGACAAGAAGAGGACATTATCATAAGAAGATGGGAGGCCCCGGACCGGACCGCGATGCCCATCGGACCAGAACCGCAGAGGGACCGCCCCTGAGTGAGTATAATCTAACCTCTTTTTCTCATCTTTCAGGATACATCGGGGGCTTATCTACAGCATTACAGAATGCTGTAGATAAGCCCCTGAAGCCGGTGGGCTTAGCTCACCTTCGATTTTGGGGGTGACAGGTTCCCTTTAATATCTCCATTAATTGTATTATTAAATGGGATTCTTTATGATGTTATGTAGGCTTCATCTTTTCCCCATTCAGGTTCCTACAATATCGGATCTTCTATATAAAATAATTTTCCTGATTTACCAGTCAAGAATGGATATGGACAAGGACAAGATGGCGGAGAGGATATTACACATCACCCTAGAGATCCTCTTCTGGCTTACTGGAGAGGTGAGAGATTCTGATGACTTCACATTACATCTTTCTTATCTATGGGAATAACAGATGGACAGAACTGGAGAGGTGAGGACTCTGGAAATGTCTGTAGTGAGATTTATTAATGTGTCTCTCCATAACCAGGATTACACAGTAGTGAAGAAGACCTCTAGTGAGCAATGTCAGGACCCTGTGTCTGAGGGATGGGGGAGACCTGTGAGCCCAATCACAGGGCCTCCACCTCACACCCTGATACATGAGAACTTCAATGACCAGAAGATCCTAGAACTCACCTACAAGATGATTGAGCTGTTGACTTTAGAGGTGACACTGCTGGGAATGCTGGGACAATATACAGTATTGCTATGAAGGGATCGGGGTGATGACGGTATCATTATATGTGTCAGGTTGCTATAAGGTGTCAGGATGTCACCATCTATTTCTCCTTGGAAGAGTGGGAGTATTTAGAAGATCACAAAGATCTGTACAAGGATGTCATGATGGAGGTTCCCCAGTCCCTCACATCACCAGGTAATAGACAGGACTAATTACACACGGCCTATCATTATCTGTATGTGAAGAATGAATTCAGTCCCTGTATGTGTTTCCTCCAGTTCTATCCAGTAAGAGGACAACACCAGAGAGATGTCCCCGTCCTCTTCTTCCACAGGGCTGTAAACAAGAAGATCCCAATGTTCCTCAGGATCATCAGGTAGATGGAGAGAAGGTGTCATGAGATCTCCCCTATGATTTGTAGACGGCTGTGAAGGTTTTGTGCTCAGTCTTGTTTTATCCACTAGTATTATATGTTTTACACTTGTGTAATGAGAACGGTGGAGATGGCAGGATTAGAGCTGATCATAGATGTGACTTTTCCAATATTTGTTTCAGGGTGAAGATCTTACCCATATTACTATTACAGAGACATATGTGAGGGGTGATGAGTGGTTTAAAGAGGAGATTCCTACATGTGACTACCCAGGTGAGTAGTAACCATTAAATGCAGAGAAGTCACATTTTCTTTAGTCACTGGCTGGCATGATATTGGTGAAGCACAGCTGAAATCCAATGGCCAGAGAAGCATGAGCGGGGAACAGCAAGTGGTAGCTCAAGTTCTTGGAATTAGCACTAGGAATTGTAGGAACATGAGAGGGGAGGATTGAGGACAGTCTATGTAAGGGAACGTTGACACATTAAGTATTTGGTCAGTTTTTTCCATCAGTATTTGCAAATTGTCTCTTCAGAGAAGAAGAGGACTAGAACTCTAGTGCCACCTATTGGAAGTAGCACTCCTAACAGTCAATGTCGACCCATTTACGAGCCTTGTCACGTGACTTAGGATAAAAGCCAAACCAGAATCTCAATTTGCAGACACTGTGTTTTGGGGTACTGCCCCTCATCAGTGCAAAGGAGTGGGTGAAAAATGCAGAAGTGATATACTTTTCCTCTGATTGTTCCACTCCTGGTTTTGGCTTACAAATACTGATGGAAAATACTGACCAAATACTGAATGTGTGAATGTGGCCATAGATAGTTCTCAGGAGCTGGAGACTGAAACTAGACTAAAGGCTAGACACAGTACTCAAGCAATGAGTGAGAGTTCCATGTGGCTATAAGTAGGCCCAAAAAGGAAGCAAGATGGCTTCCAAAGGTTCAACACTGACCATCTTAGTAAAGGGTCATTGTGTGGAGGTTGCAGACCTCATGGATTGTGTGGCTTTGCTAAAAGATTGAGAAGCTGGACTCTGTGCCGAGTGGGCAAACCAACACTACTGTATGGACTTTGTGCCGGACAAAGCTGTATTTAAGTTTACTGTGATATTGTTTGAGGACTGCAATAAACCAGCCAGACTTTTAAAAAGAAACAGTTCCTGAGATACCTCACATTGCTTCCAAGTGAGTAGTATTGTTAAATTATATATAAAGCAAAAACCCTGTGTGTGGTAGCCCTTTGAATACAAAGTCACGTTTTTCACCCGATTTGAGTGAATTTTTGCACAGTCCGACTTTAACACCAGACTAAAAATACTATGAACATTAAGGCCCACAATCCAAAAGTAGCAGTGCTTTCGACGCAGCGCATGTTCGTTGCGTCCAAAGCGCTGCCGTCTATTGAACGCAGGTGAATCCGCATGTGTTCACTGATCCATGCAGATTCACCTCGTTCAATACATTCTATTGGTGAAATTTCTAGTCTCCGCAAGAGAAATTGACATGATGCGGTCTGGAAAGACTCGCCGCATGTCAGTCTCCGTGAGTGACCCACAGGTGTCTGTGGACGCATAGTGGACATGGGATTTCTCGAAGTAAAAACCCGCAGCAACTCTGGATCGTGAGCACATAGCCTTAAACTTAAAATCCCTCCCCTTTATGAGATTTGCCCCCCTTTTTAGGCTCTATAGAATTAAATGAGAAAATTGGTGTCTGTGTGTTGAGTGTAAAACCGCAGTTTTTGCCCAAAGAGTCTTAAGGAATTAAAGCGACAGCGCCCGATGAGTCGCTCTTAAAGTGGTAGCAACCATATAGTCAATAAGGTGGGGCAACCTGATCGCTCTAAATTCTGTAATTATAGCAACAGCTGTTGCAGAAATAACTGGGGCCATAGTTATGAGAATTGCCTCACAGTAAGATTGTTCTAGTTGAACTTTAGCTTCTGCAGAAGTAACTGGGGCCACATTTATGAAAATTGCTTACAGTAAGATCGTTTTAGTTTCCTATAGCAAGAAGAGTGCAGCTTTCAGCATTAGGCTGCTGAGGTAAAGTAAAAGCTGAGCTCTGATTGGTTGCAGTGGACAATTAGAACAGTCTGACTGAGGCAGTCACACGCTTTCTGCTTGAAATATATAAATTAACCTATTAGATCTTTGATCAGTATGAGGTGATTACTAAGGATTATAATACGAAGGACTGTTTTTTTTTAAATGCTGCCAAAAATACAACCATCTATTGGGCAAATTAAGAAAACAAAGCTGTCTGAAACAGCTGAGACAAGTGAACAACTAGCATCCCGGCTTGAAAGGAAACGGATGAGACAAGCTGAATCAAGGGAAGCTGAAACATCTGGACAAAAGGATGAATGTCGTCAAAATGTCCGCATACAACATATACAACTTATGCAAAGATGTAGGCAGGTTGACTTGAGTTTGGAACCATTTCACTATGACCCAATTCAGGACTATAGCTCATATCTGAAAGTCATAATGCGTAAAATGGATGTAATATGCGAACATTGTCAAGCAAAAAAGTTTAACTTGGAATCACCTGGTATGTGCTGCTCGAATGGCAAAGTCAGTTTGCCACCTTCAAATCAACTTCCCAAACGACTACTTTCATACATGTAGAGAGCAACTCCTGAGTCCAAGCATTTTCTTCAAACTATCAGGAGATACCATTCATCTTTCCCGATGAAATCCTTTGGTGCGACAGCTGGACTTGAGGAAGCAGGATTTATGTCAACTTTTAAAGTCCAAGGCCAAATACATCACAAAATAGGTTTCATGCTTCCTGAAGCAAATGAAGACCCCACATTTTTACAAATGTACTTTTTGGGAGATGAGCAGATGCAAGATGGTCGATGTTGTGAAGCTATACCTGACACAAAAAAAAATATTGTTTTGAATTTGCAAAGATTTTTCCATCAACACAATCCTGTAGTAAACCTTTTTAAAACAGCCTTAGAAAGAATGTCAAGTGACGAATATCAGATTGTAATCGGAGCAGACGACACTGGTTGGTGAATACAAAAAAACAATTTAATTCTCCCAGTGTTAATGAAGTAGCTATTGTACTAGTTGGACAGTACTTTAAGCCGAGATATAATTATTCAGCAAAAGGATGGTCAGAATGAGGTCCAAGGTCAGGCAGCAATAGATCAATAACCAGAGCACAGAAATACAAGGCACACCACTGAGCAGATCCTAAGTCTGACAGAAATCTGGGACCGACAGCTCAGCTAAGTAGCTGGGTAATTACCTGGAACAGGGAACACCAGTAAGAAGCTCAGAACCTCCCAGACTCCGTTTGGATGACTGAGCTTTTAGTCACTGTGTGAAAAACACACTGATCGGTGGAATCATAACACCCACATTGCTTTTCAAGAGCCTTTCAGCCCCTAATTATTGTGGAAACCTCTGTTTTTCCACTGACAGATGATGAACCTGAGTGTGAACTTGTTTTTTGCAGAATGGGTAGACGTTTTCATTGGTTTCATTTTCCCCTACATAACTTTTTGGGTGGCTTTTTATTTCAATATTTGGGAGAAAGGATTAACAAACAGTTGAAAACCATGCTCTACTGGTTCATGCTATGAGAATATCTATTAGTCTGTGAGTTGGTATTGTCTTAGAGAATAATTAAATTTTGCTACATAATTTGCCATTTCTTCAGACATTTTATGTAGATATGTTAAAAAATGTAAGGATATTTTATTCAAAACTAATATTTGGTTTTATTCTTGGCAGATGAATGTACCAAGAAAATAGTGGGACAGCTGACGTCTTCAATTTTTAAATCAGATGACCTTGAGATCACACAGGATACATTTGAAGTGAATGCCATTACTCCAGATATACCATCATCCCTTCACAGCAAAGATCTATCATTTAATCCTTTGAAACAGTTCATATCTTCTGATTCATTAAAGACTACTAAGAAATATAAAACTCACAAAAGAGACAAAGAAAAACAAACTGATCATAAAGCAAAGATATTTTCACATTCAGAATATGGAAATAGTTTTCCCCTCAAGACGTGTTATGTTAAAGATCAAAAAAGTGACACAGAGGAGAACAGATTTTCTTGTTCCAAGTGTGGAAAATATTTTAACCAGAAATCAATTCTTGTTACACATGAAAGAATTCATAATGGTGAGAAGCCATACTCATGTTCAGAATGTGGGAAATATTTTAACCAGAAATCAATTCTTCTTAGGCATGAGAAAATTCATACTGGGGAGAAGCCACATTCATGTTCAGAATGTGGGAAATATTTTAACCAGAAATCAATTCTTCTTAGGCATGAGAAAATTCATACTGGGGAGAAGCCACATTCATGTTCAGAATGTGGAAAATGTTTTAGCCAGAAATCAGTTCTTGTGAGGCATGAGAAAATTCATACTGGCGTGAAGCCACATTCATGTTCAGAATGTGGAAAATGTTTTTTACATAAATCACACCTTGTTACACATAAGAGAAGTCACACAGGGGAGAAGCCATATTCATGCTCAGAATGTGAGAAATGTTTTACAGAGAAATCAAATCTTATCGCACATCACAGAACTCACACAGGGGAGAAACTATATTTATGTTCAGAATGTGGGAAATATTTTATCTGCAAATCTCATCTTGTTAAGCACCAGAGAATTCACACAGGGGAGAAGCCTTTTCCATGTTCAGAATGTGGGAAATGTTTTACAGAGAAATCACATCTGATCTCGCATCAGAAAACTCACACAGGGGAGAAACAATATTTATGTTTAGAATGTGGAAAATATTTTAACCGGAAATCAATTCTTGTTAGACACCAGAGAATTCACAGAGTGGGAAGCGTTTTTGATGCTCAGAATGTGGGAAATATTTTAACCCCAAATGGTTTAAATCCTACATAGGGAAAATCCATTAGCGTACCTAAAATGTAAGAAATTATTTATTTGAAAATAATATTTTGTTGAATCAAAAATAACTCGCATGGGGAAAAACTATATATTTTATTGACAAAGACAGTTGTATAATTAACCCCTTCATGACTTGTGAAGTACATGTACCTCAAAAATCGTGTCCCTGTCTTTGATGCTGGCTTGAAGGCCGAGCCCACATCTTTCCCAGCACATGATGGCTGATTTATTTAGCCATCATATTCCTTTAACAGCCACGGGTAGAGTGGAGCTCCACTATTCTGTATTTAAAAATGAAACAACGGAGATGCAATTGAACTGTAGACATTCCGGTGTAACAAAAGTGGTTGAACAGAAATATCTTAAACGTTTAAGAATTGCAACCAGTTTTCTAAAACCTCCTCATTTAAGGGGCTCAAAAGTAATTTGACAAATTAAATGTATCAGAAATTAAATTATTATAATAAAAAGTTATTGGGTGAATTTAGAATGTTCTGATGAGGACTAGCAAATGAATGATGTGGGAATGTTACTCACTTAGGTGCGTGGTAGGGTAACACAGGAACCGTTTCAATTTAAATGTCCAGGCTGGTAAATCATGCCACGAGTAAAGGAAAATAAATAGACTTTTAGTACAGGCAAAACAAAGTAAACTGTTCCAACAAAGTCATTTTAGAGAGTCCAGGACACAGGCTGGATAGCATCTTTCATACCAGCTCAGTCTGGAGACATCACACTGGAGGTCTTCTTACCTCCACACTCAGGCCATGTGTCAAACAATCAGATTCCATTTCATTATGTGAACAACACCCTTAGGTGGAGTATGTAGTTCGCTAGACCCCCTCCATCTCTCAGACTGCCTGTAAACCTGACCCAGGCCTCTTAGTACTATGTGCAATAGAGCATTACTCCAGGTTTATATCACAGAGGACAACCACCTTTGTGATACATACATCACATTATTTATGTGTCCGGTAGTCCCCTTAAATACTTCCTCCCTCTGTCTAAAGCTGTGGTGTTTGGCACCTTTTACCATTAGACTCGGGATTTTCGTGAGGCCATTGGCATCACCATATAGGTTCCCGGCTCTATGTTCCACGTGGAGTAAGGAATGGTCTGATACCAATTTAAATTTTCACCATAACAGATAGTATTGTAATGTGTCCCCCGCCACTTTATGGACAAGCATTCCATCTCTAATATGGAATAATTCTTCTTACATGCTGACTTCTTACTCAGGTAGAGTATGGAGTTCTCCTTCCTGTATCCTGAGAAAGGACTGATCCTAAACTGAATTCTGAGGCATCTTTCTGGAGCACAAATTCCTTCTTAAAGTTTGGGGCTAGCAGAACAGGCTGCTTAAACAGGACTACTTTCAGTTTTTGAAAGGCCACCTCCGCAGTCCATTTGGCCATATCTGATTTTGTCCATTGAAGGAGGATGGTCAGAGGTGTGGCCATCATGGCAAAGTCTGGGAGGAAACTCCATGTAGTGCCCCATGATTCAGAGAAAAACTCTAACTTGCTTCTTTGAGAGTGGTCTCGGTCAGTTTTGGATTGCGTCCACTTTATTGATCTGGGTTTGATCTTGCCTCTACCTACTACATATCCAAGGTATTTTGCATCTTCTTTATCCATGGCACATTTTTTTATAGAAAACCCCACCTGTCTGAGAGCATAAAACACCTCCTTGACTTTTCGCAGATGACTTCCCCAATCTGGGCTGAAGACTACAATATCGTCTAAGTATGCCGCGGCGTAATTCTTATGGTGCGCGAGGATCCAGTGCATGACCTGGAGGGTGGCCGATGCTCTATGCAGTCCAAATGACATTCAGTCGTATTGGAACTATCCATCAAACGTAGAGAAAAAAGTTTTCTCCTTAGCTTCCTGTGACGTGGGTCTTTACCAATATTCCTTTGTTAAGTTCAAGGTGGTTATGTACAGTGGGTATGGAAAGTATTCAGACCACTTTTAAGTTTTTTACTCTTTATCATTGCAGCCATTTGGTAAATTCAATAAAGTTCATTTTTTTCTCATTAATGTACACTCTGCACCCCATCTTGACTGAAAAACAAACAGAAATGTAGAAATTTTTGCAAATTTATTAAAAAAGAAAAACTGAAATGTCACATGGTCATAAGTATTCAGACCCTTTGCTCAGTATTGAGTAGAAGCAGCCTTTTGAGCTAGTACAACCATGAGTCTTTTTCACACCTGGATTTGGGGATTCTTTGCCATTCCTCCTTGCAGATCCTCTCCAGTCCCGTCAGGTTGGATGGTGAACATTAGTGGACAGCCATTTTCGGGTCTCTCCAGAGATGCTCAATTGAGTTTAGGTCAGGGCTCTGGCTGGGCCAGTCAAGAATGGTCACAGAGTTGTTCTGAAGCCACTTCTTTGTTATTTTAGCTGTGTGCTTAGGATCATTGTCTTGTTGGAAGGTGAACCTTCGAACAAGTCTGAGGTCCAGAGCACTCTGTAAGAGGTTTTCATCCAGGATATCTCTGTACTTGGCCGCATTCATGTTTCCTTCCATTGCAACCAGTCTTCCTGTACCTGCAGCTGAAAAATACCCCCATAGCATGATGCTGCCACCACCATGTTTCACTTTTGGGATTGTATTGGGCAGGTGATGAGTAGTGCCTCGTTTTCTCCACACGTACCGCTTAGAATTATCACCAAACAGTTCTATCTTCGTCTCATCAGACCAGAGATTCTTATTTCTCTTAGTCTGGGAGTCCTTCTCATGTTTTTTAGCAAACTCTATGCGGGCTTTCATGTCTGGCACTGAGGAGAGGCTTCTGTCTGGCCACTCTTCCATAAAGGCCCGACTGGAGGAGGGCTGCAGTGATAGTCGACTTTGTGGAACTTTCTCTCATCTCCCTACTGCATCTGTGGAGCTTAGCCACAGTGATCTTGGGGTTCTTCCTTACCTCTCTCACCAAGGCTCTTCTCCCATGATTGCTCAGTTTTACTGGACAGCCAGGTCTAGGAAGACTTCTGGTGGTCCCAAACTTCCATTTAAGGATTATGGAGGCCACTGTGCTCTTAGTAACCTTGAGTACTGCAGAAATTCTTTTGTAACCTTGGCTAGATCTGTGCCTTGCCACAATTCTGTCTCTGAGCTTCTTGGCCAGTTCCTTTGACCTCATAATTCTCATTTGGTCTGACATGCACTGTGAGCTGTGAGGTCTTATATAGACAGGTGTGTACCTTTCCAAATGAAGTCCTATCCGTTTAATTAAACACAGCTGGACTCCAATGAAGGAGTAGAACCATCTCCTGGAGGATCACAGGGAAATGGACAACATGTGACTTAAATATGAGTCGGAGCAAAGGGTCTGAATACTTATGACCATGTGATATTTCAGTTTTTCTTTTTTAGTAAATTTGCAAAAATTTCTACATTTGTTTTTTTTAGTCAAGATGGGGTGCAGAGTGTACATTAATGAGAAAAAAATGAACTTTTTTGAATTTATCAAATGGCTGCAATGAAACAAATAGTGAAAAATGTAAAGGGGTCTGAATACTTTCCCTACCCACTGTACCTTGCCGGCCCTAGTCTCTCGATAGGTTAATCAACATGCAGCATTGGATATGCGTTGAACTTGGAAACTTCATTCAGCTTCCTGTAACCTCCATTCGCCATCGGGTTTTGGAACCAAAACAATAAGGCTAGAGCACCTGCTCTTGGGATTCCTCAATGACTCAGAGATTCAGCAGTTGCTTTACTTCCTTGGAGTTCAGCTCTCGCTGAGCCTTGGGAATTTAATAGGGCTTTAAGCTCACCTGCCCATGGGATTTTGTTATAATCTCGTGTTCTATTACCTTTGTACACTCTGTCAAACCTGAGAATAGGTCCCTGTTCTGCTGCAGCAACTCCCGACCCTGCTGTTATTGGACATTCAACAACATCTATGCTATTGCGACTCCTTCAACACCTGTTTCTGGCTTGAAAAGCAAACATGGAGTTTCAATTAGCTCCCTCTCTTGCCATGGTTTGATAAGATTGCAGTGGTACACTTGGTATGGTTTTCGTCTTCATGGTTGATGAACCTTGTAGTTGCAGTGAAAATGTCTCTTTATCAGCGGGCACAGGAGTTATCCGTGACGCCAGCGCCAGCTTCCTGTGACCCACTGCTCCACCGATGCTGCTCCCCCACCTACCCACCACAGCCAGAACCGGCCGGTACATCCGGACTATAAGACGCACCCCCCATTTTCATCCTCATTTTTGGAGAAAAAAGTGCGTCTTATAGTCCGAAAAATATGGTACCTTTTATCCATTCCACACAATAATATGTAAGTAACATTACACTCTCAATTATAAAGTAAACAAAACAAAAAGAAAACAGAATGGAACATAGCATATTATGACGATTTCCATTATAATTAAATTAACAGGTTCTTTATCAAAATTCTAAACACGTACCAGTTCGGGTCATAACAAAGCACACTCTTTTAGTTTACATACATCACATTCCACATGCTGAAAGGGACATACATCAGAATTCGTAATGTAAGATAGATGAAGTCATGGCATTAGGGGATAAGTGGGTTAAGGGTGATTCACACCATCTTTCCCATATCTTATGGAACTTCTGGGGACAGCCTCTATTTCTATATAATATATTCTCATATGGTATGAAATGATTCACTAATTTTTTTCCACTGGTTAATAGTGGGAGGTTTCCCCCCCCCCCATCCACCTTAGTGCTATTGCTTTCCTAGCAATAAATAGAACCTCCCAGAGAAATATCCTGTCATAGTGCAACCACAATTCTTCATCTACAATTCCCAAGATACATATTTCTTAACCACATTCAATTGGTATCCCAATTATCCCTTCTAATGTAGTTATCACTTCACTCCAATATTTTCGTGTTCTCCAACAATTCCAGATAAGATGCCAGAAGTCTGCTCCCGATTCCCCACATCTATGGCATTCATCCATTGCTAGTCTACCAAATCTATGTAGTCTAACTGGGGTCAGGTAGGATTGATGTAGGATATATAGTTGAATTAATTTATTATTTGCTGCTGGCGACACCATAGTATGTGCCTCTAGTGCATCATTCCACTGATCATCAGTGATAGAAGGGATTAATTGCCACCATTTACTCTCAACAGCAAGTTGAGTAGAAGCAATTCTGGAATTTAGGAGAAAGGTACATAGGCAGGATATTACGCCCGTGAGTCCTTGAGTTGTTAGCACTCCTATCAATGGATATCTGGATATTCTTGTCCTAGGATATGGAAACTGGTGCTTTATAGCATGTCTCATTTGCAAATATCTGTAAATAAAAAATCCCTATGTCGGATTATATAAATTTGATCAAATGATAATAAAGTTTGATTTTGAAAAATCTGATTAAAGGGAAGGTACCGCGTTTGTAGATCATAAATAAATCAATGTAATGTAGCATAAGCTGCTCTTATAACCAAGTTTTGAATGCATGTAAAACATATTTCGTGTGTTATATGACTTTAAAGAAGACACTGGGGGCTGACATCTTGTGTTCACAGCAGTAGCACGACACTATCAGTGTCATAATATGGCACCCCATGGTCATAGGAGATAATTAGACCTCCGCTGACCCTATCTCTAACATTGCAGCAGCATTAGCAGTGAGCTGGGCACGCCTCTGTGGGCTGCACAACTCACTGCTGTAGGTGCGACTGGCCGCAATTTTATTATAGCCCAGTGCTATCTGCCGAGCTCCACTTACTCTCTATCACAGGAGAAGCACTCACTGGAGCCGGAGGATGGGGAGTGGGGAGTGCGGGTGATTTACCTCCGTGTTCCTCTGTCCTGTACTCCAGGCACTGTGCGTCCTGAGCAGACATCCTCTCTCTGCTCCACTCACAGGCTGCCCTGTGTGCTTCTGCTCTGTCTCTGCCTCCCCACTCACACACAGTCCCAGTGATCTCCGGTAAGCTGCATTCACAGCCCGTAGAGCGGGAGCTGACACCTGGAAGGCAGAGAAAGAGCAGGACATATATACATATTATACTGCCTCTGTACAAATCCCTAGTTAGACCGCACATGGAGTACTGTGTCCAGTTTTGGGCACCGGTGCTCAAGAAGGATATAATGGAACTAGAGAGAGTACAAAGGAGGGCAACAAAATTAATAAAGGGGATGGGAGAACTACAATACCCAGATAGATTAGCGAAATTAGGATTATTTAGTCTAGAAAAAAGACGACTGAGGGGCGATCTAATAACCATGTATAAGTATATAAGGGGACAATACAAATATCTCGCTGAGGATCTGTTTATACCAAGGAAGGTGACGGGCACAAGGGGGCATTCTTTGCGTCTGGAGGAGAGAAGGTTTTTCCACCAACATAGAAGAGGATTCTTTACTGTTAGGGCAGTGAGAATCTGGAATTGCTTGCCTGAGGAGGTGGTGATGGCGAACTCAGTCGAGGGGTTCAAGAGAGGCCTGGATGTCTTCCTGGAGCAGAACAATATTGTATCATACAATTATTAGGTTCTGTAGAAGGACGTAGATCTGGGGATTTATTATGATGGAATATAGGCTGAACTGGATGGACAAATGTCTTTTTTCGGCCTTACTAACTATGTAACTATGTAACTATGTGACAGCTGACAGGACAGTGATTAAGGTGGGGGATGGCAAGAATGTTATTCACAAAACGGGAGAGTAGTAGCATGCACACAGCAGGGATCATATATCCTTCCCCCATATATCTCCTCTGTGATCTCCCATAGTTCAGCACACTGCTCTCCTGAAATACTCTGTGCTCCTGTCACCCTGCTCCTTCCCCCATATATCTCCTCTGTGATCTCCCATAGTTCAGCACACTGCTCTCCTGTCACCTTGTTCCTTCCCCCATATATCTCCCTCTGTGACCCTGGAGGTGACTGTCTCTCCCCGTGGGGCTGTCTCGCTCCCCATGTGTGCTCTCCATCCCCCTGTGCCTGTTCGCTCTCGCTCCTATGCACTCCTCTCCCCCTGCAGTCACACACAAAATGGCGCTTCCCTGTGATGCTACTCATTCTGCCCCAGGAATACTAGACCACCCAAAAGCAGAGGGAAATGGTGAAGTCAGCAGTTACTGCCCCAATTTTCCAGCTAACAGTAAAGCTGGTAAGTCTTACTATAGCTGCTTGAGGTCTAAAACGGAAAATGCTCCCCCTAGTGTTAAATATATATATTTGTAGAAAATATATAATATTTTTCAAAAACAAATGTTTGCAAACAGTGCAAACATTGCATTAATAAATTTTATTTACTATTTTAAGCTCAGTTTCACAAAAAAACAAACTATAAGAAAACTGGTGGCACCTTCCCTTTAAGTGTTGTTATTCCATATTGCTTCGAAAATGGGTCCTGTAGATTTTTGAGGTGTGGAAATTCGGGGTTATCCCATATCTGAGTCTCTCCCATTTGGTCAATTAATTTCATGATATGTTTACTCTTTCGCCACACCTGTATCGCTAAGTTGTGTGCAAATAGTAAACCTTGCGGTGGTCTGTAGGACCCTTCTAATATTGCCCGTTGTGTATTCCCACCCAAGAAGTGAATAAGATGAGCTTCTGCATTAGTGATCTTGTTGCGACCTATCCAGCACTTTAAATAACGTATCTGACCAGCTATGTAATACAAAAGTAGCTTAGGTACCGCATATCCACCCTGATTTTTGGGTCTCTGCAGTGATCCAATACTTGATTCGAACCTTGATGAACCCCATATAAATGTTGCCATCATACCATGCATTTTCCTAAAAAACCCTTTGGGGACTTTAATTGATGAATGTTCCAACACATACAAACTTTCTGGAAAAATTATTATTTTGATTAAGCCAATTCTGCCCCCCCCCCAATAGGGGAAGTTCAGGCCAGTTCTCAAACCTTTTCTTCATCATATATAAGGGGTATATGTTATCCTTCAGGTCCTTAATCGGGTTTTGATTATAATGCCTAAATATTTGAACTTCTGTACTACTTCTAATCCAAAAAACATTGGCTCAGCCATATTATCCATCAGTGGCATGACCACAGATTTGCTCCAATTAATTTTGAGACCTGATAACTCCCCAAAACAGTTAATGAGGTCAATTTCTCTCGGGAGAGGTTGTTCCACTTTGTTTAGGAAGAGTACCAGGTCATCCACATATAATCCCACCTTGTCTATTCTGGAATTTATATTAATGCCCTTTACCAAAGGGTCTTGTCTAATCTTAAGGGCAATAGGCTCTATTTCTAGAGCAAGAAACATCGGGGACAGAGGGCAGCCCTGTCTGGTGCCTCTACCTAGATCAAAGTATTCTGACAGTATTCCATTTACAAAGATACATGCTCTTGGCATGCAGTAAAGTAATTTAATCCAACTACAAAATGTATCAGAAAAAAATTTCAGAAGCAAACACTGTAAAAATTTCCAAAGATTCGAAAGCCTTTGTTGTGTCTAAAGAAGCTATTGCCCAAGGCTCCCGATACTTGTGACCTATCTGTGTTAAAACTTGAACTCTCCTAATATTAGATGAGGTGGATCTTCCCGGCATAAAGCCAGATTGATCCTCATGTATAATGCTTAATATTACTGTTTTCAATTGTTAGCTATAAGTTTCGTAAGTATTTTGTAATCTGTATTACGTAAGGATATGGGGCGATAAGAACAACACTACTCATTTGTTTTATCTGGCTTAGGAATTGCCACTACAGTAGCATCGTAGAAGAATTGAGGAAGCGAGTGCCTTGTAAGTGCTTCAGAAAGGGTTTGCAAGAGCACCGAGCTTATCTGATCTATATGTCTTTTATATAGTTCTATGGGCATGCCATCAGGCCCGGGAGCCATCCCACTAGAAAGAAACATAACTGCTTCCCGTATTTCTTCCAAGGTGATATCCCTATCCAAGAAGGCCTGGTCTTCTCACAAGAGAGTTTAGGAAATTCTATTTGGTTTAAATATTCATCAATTTCTTACACAGTTTGATTCAGTTGGGAACTGTACAGCTCTCTAAAGTATTCTTTAAATCTACCTACAATCTAATCTGATTTAAGCAAAGGGCTGCCCTCCCTTGTATTAATGGTCAAAATAGATGGGGATATTTGAGTTTGTTGAAATATATATGCCAAAAATTTACTCTATTGGTTACCTAATTCAAAATAAGTCTGTTTAGAGAAAAAGAGTTTTCTTTGTGCTTTTTTCCTGTAAGTAGGTCAGGTATTCCCTCCCTTTCCCGAGCCAATTATGTAAAGAGTTGTCTGAGGGGTTATTAATGTACTCAGCTTCTAGTGATTTACATTCCTCAGCAAGCTTCTGTTCCCCAATAGATGACTCCCTTTTAATATAGGAGATCGTGGACCCAACACATCCCCTCAAGTATGCCTTAAGTGTGTCCCATACTACCAATCTATCAGGGAAATCACCATGATCTGCTATAAATATCTCCAATTGATCTGTTATTCTATCGTGTTCCCCTATAAGGGATAACCAAAACGGATGTATGCAGAATCTCTTAGGTCTGTTAGGGCCTCCTAGATGAAGACATACCACCTGTTTAGCATGACCTGACACTACCCTAGGAGAATATAAAATTGTACTCAAATCTGAAGATACAGCCTTATTCACAAATACATGATCTATTCTAGATAAGCATCGAGCGGCTGGTGCATAACAGGGGAATGCTTACTTAAGTGGATGCTGCTGCCTCCATAAATCAATCCAGCCCATCTCCGTTATGAAAGCATGTAAGGCAGTGGTGTCCTGATTACCAGGCCTAGAATTTGCAGCGCTCATTCTATGCAAATGTACAGTGAGAACCATATTAAAATCTCCCATACATAACATTTTGGCATCCATATACTGTGATACAAAAAACACTGCCTGCTGAAGTACATCCATTTTGGCCGGTGGTGGGTTGTAAATATTGAGTAGTACATAGGGCATCATATCTATAAATGCGTATATAAAAATAAATTACCCTCCTAGTCTTTTTTTTACCACTTGAACCGACCATCTCAGTGACTTATGCACAATGGTGACTACCCCTCTAGAATAGGAACCTAATATTTAGTTGTATTCCAACAGTTTTTTAGAACTGCTTCACATCTATGTTGCATAGAGTCAACCAACTTCTGGCATCTGTGAACTGATATTCCAGCCCAGGATGCTTGGACTACATCCCACAATTTTTTGGCATTTGTTGGCTTTGCCTCAGAAACATCATTTTTAATGGCATCCCACAAGTGTTCTATCAAATTAAGACTCGGGGGATTGGACTGGCCACTCTATAACCTCAATTTTGTTAGACTGGAAGCAAGATTTTGTCCATTTACTGGTGTGCTTAGGGTCGTTGTCTTGTTGAAAGACCCATTTCAAGGGTATATCATCTTCAGCATAAGGCAACATAACCTCTTCAAGTACTTTAATATATTAAAATTGGTCCATGCTCCCTGGTACGCGGTAAAGAAGTCAGGCACCATAGTAAGAGAAACATGCCCATGTCATGAGGCTTGCACCACCATGCTTTACTCTCTTCAGAGTGTACTGTGGCTTGAATGCAGAGTTTGGGGGTCGTCTGACGAACTGTCTGTGGCCCTTGGACCCAAAAATAACAATTTTAATTTCATCAGTCCACGAAATGTTTCTCCATTTCTCTTTAGGCCAGTTGATGTGTTCTTTTGCAAATTGTGTCGTCTTCAGTATGTCTTTTTTTTTTTTTTTTTTTAACAGTGGGACTTTGCGGGGACTTCTTGCTAAGAGATTAACTGCTTATAGGCGTCTTCTAACAGCTGTCACAGTACTAACAGGTAACTTCAGACTATCTTTGATCATCCTGGTGCTGATCATTGGCTGAGGCCTTGCCATTCTGGCTATTTTTCCATCCATTCGAATGGTAGTCTTCTGTTTTCTTCCACGTCTCTCAGGTTTGGCTTTCCATTTTAAAGCATTGGAGATCATTTTAGCTGAACAGCCTATCATTGTCTGCACTTCTTTATAAGTTTTACCCTCTTCAATCAACTTTTTAATCAAAGTACACCATTCTTCTGAAAAATGTCTCAAGCGATCCTTACTTTTCAAGGAGAAATGCATGTACAACATGTCCTGGCTTCACCCTTAACCCCTTTACCCCCAAGGGTGGTTTGCACGTTAATGACCAGGCCAATTTTTACAATTCTGACCACTGTCCCTTTATGAGGTTATAACTCTGGAATGCTCCAACGGATCTCAGTGATTCTGACATTGTTTTCTTGTGACATATTGTACTTCATAATAGTGGTAAAATTTCTTTGATATTACCTGCGTTTATTTGTGAAAAAAATGGAAATTTGGCGAAAATTTAGAAAATTTTGCAATTTTCTAAATTTGAATTTTTATGCCCTTAAATCACAGAGATATGTCGCACAAAATACTTAATAAGTAACATTTCCCACATGTCTACTTTACATCAGCACAATTTTGGAGCCACATTTTTTTTTTGTTAGGGAGTTATAAGGGTTAAAAGTTGACCGGCAATTTCTCATTTTTACAACACCATTTTTTTTAGGGACCACATCACATTTGAAGTCATTTTGAGGGGTCTATACGATAGAAAATAACCAAGTGTGACACCATTCTAAAAATTGCACCCCTTAAGATGCTCAAAACCACATTCAAGAAGTTTATTAACCCTTCAGGTATTTCACAGGAATTTTTGGAATGTTTAAAAAAAGAAACATTTAAATTTTTTTTCACAAAAAATTTACTTCAGCTCAAATTTGTTTTATTTTACCAAGGGTAACAGGAGAAAATGGCCCCCAAAAGTTGTTGCACAATTTGTCCTGAGTACGCCGATACCCCATATGTGGGGGTAAACCACTGTTTGGGCGCATGGCAGAGCTCAGAAGGGAAGGAGCGCCATTTGACTTTTTCAATGCAAAATTGACTGGAATTGAGATGGGATGCCATGTTCAGGGCCGTATTTAGAGTTTATGCTGCCCTAGGCACTTTTCGTGCTGCCTCCCCCATTGGTGAGTATGACTAATGCAGACACTGTTGGCTTAGGCTACTTTCACATCAGCGATTTTTACCATTTGCGGCAGATCCGGAAGTTTTTCTGCATCTGCCACGTAACGTATCACTTACGGCAACACTGCGTTCGGTCTCATTCATTGCAGCAACGGAAAAAAAACGCTGCTAGCAGTGTTTTTTTGTCTCATCATAAGTGCAAAACCGCAAGTACGGCACATGTTCGCAAGTCCCATAGGGAATAAGGGGTCCAAATTTATGTATATGCCCATGTAGCTCTTTCAAAGACAATTCCAGCAATATTTCTACATGTTCAGTCCATTCATCTGAAATCGGTTTGCATAGATATGCAAATGAGGGAGTAGATCTGTTACTCCAGCTCTATACCCCCTCAGTGCCACCTCTTCCTGATCGACTTACAGCTCTTTTTTAACACAGCATAGAGGCTATCAGTGAAGCAAAAGGAGGTGGCACTCTGCAGGTAATAGAGCTGGAGTGATAGAGGGTTAAGATCCACCTTAGTCGTTAGGCTTTTTTATATATATCAATTGAAATGCTGATTTTTGAATAAGGGAGAAAGGGACTGAGCATATAAAAGGTATTTATGTCTTTGAAAGAGTTTGCGTTTGTCTTTGAAACAGCTACATACATGCACATATAAAAAGTTTGAAGGGGTGAAATCCTGCAGACAGACTGCCTTTAAATTAATCCAAAAAATAATCTTTTAATAATTTTATTGGTTTAAAGGCAACAATAAGGTGCTAATAAATGACAATGCTACATTATAATAGCAATAACAATAATATATTATTGCTATATATATATATATATATATATATATATATATATATATATACTAGCAATTAACAATAAATAACAATAATATTAATATACAACAAGAACTAGTGCAATTGTAACCTTTTTTTTAACCTTGCTTATCTTCAAAAATGTGGTGAAAATAAATAATCAAAATTAACAATAATATAGAGCAAGACCCAGTGCAATTGGTAATAAGGAAAGTAACTGTGCATTTTGCACACATCTTTGCATTCTGTGAAGCAGATGTTTAAAACTTCTTACCGCGTGCTCTTTGGGCTGCAAAATGGTCAATGATTTTGTCAGAATTCAGCGACCTTACAAGATCACTTTCAATGGCCAACATTGCAAGAGCATTTAGGCGATCTTCACGCATGCTAGACCTCAAATAATTTTTAATTCGCTTTAATGCAGAAAACGAGCGTTCTGCTGAACAGTTAGTTGCTGGTGTGCACAGAAACATTCTTAAAGCAATATCCGCATTTGGATAAATGTTATGAAGGTCGTCTTTACGAATATTCCTAAGGATACTCAAAGAAGAGTTATATTCTTCCTCCAGAGTCAAAAGGTGTCCACGCAAGTGTAGGCATTTTTCAACAAAGTCAGTTGCCTCAATGTCTGTTTTGTAAACCTCTCCGAGTTTTTCAGCTTGTTCCCTTATAGCAGAAGCTTCTAGTTTGGTTAAATTTGGCAGAAATGTTAATTTTTCGAAACACTCCTCATAGGTTGACTTTCTCCGTTCCAGTTCCGATATTAGATTGTCACAGATGACAAAGTAGGTGTTTACACGGAAATCTTTTTGTATGTTTTCTTGACTTTCAGTAGTGTTGCGCTTCCTTTTTCTGAATCGAAGATCATATTCTTTCACGCTTGATTTAGCCATGGCACTCGACTCAAATGTGTCAACCATCGCCCTGATCTGCTTCACAAACTGCACAAGGGAATTATACAGTTCTATTACTAAACTACTATCTATATTTATCTGTTGTAATTTGCGACTAACAGCATGAAATCTTTCCAAAATGGACCCCCAAAAGTGTGCCATGAATACAGTTTCAAGTCGTAGTAGTTGACTAAGTAGCCCATCAGCAGAACATCATGTTGCAGCTTTTTCACTGTTATCTTCCGAGATTGCAGACAGTGCATTAAATATTTGTTCAAAGTCCTTGTTCAAACTGCGACAGGCCTCCTCATGAGCAGACAAGCGTTTCTCTGACAATCTTTTTACAGTTAAAGTTCCTGGATCTGCAGATAATTCTCTTTGTAAAACATCCCAACGGTTTGTGGAGGCTGTAAAAAACACATACAAATGCTGTAAAAGTTCAAAGAAAGAACACGCTTCCTTACAGCTCCTAGCTGCACATGTACCAATTAAATTCAGGGAATGTGTAGAGCAGGGAATATAGACAGCAAGTGGGTTAATTTGCTTAATTCTTGCTTGCAAACCACTGTAGTGACCAGAGACATTGTTGGCATTGTCATATGACTGCCCTCGACAATTTCTGATGTCCAAGTCAAAATGCTTCAGTGTGTTAATCTCCGCTTCTGTCAGCCTTTCTGATCGATGTCCTGGAATTGGTATGAAGAGTAGAAAACGTTCCATAGGTGTCCCATCATCCTTGACATATCGTATTATAAAAGCAAGCTGGTCAACATGTGAAATATCAGGAGTTGAGTCCAGACTGATTGAGAAATATTTCTCAGTTGTGATCTCTTTGATGATATTTTTTGTGACTTCATCAGCCATCACATTGATAAATTCCTCACATGTGGCAAACGATAGGTATGATGTCTTTCCTTTACCTGGGTTCCCAAAACGAGTGATATGATCAGCCAGGAAAGGGTCATACTCTGCTATGACTTCCAGAAGCATTTTAAAGTTCCCACTATGTTTGTATCCAAAGCAGTCATTACTCCCTCTGAAGGCAAGTCCGTGTGTACCAAGTGCCCTTACAACAGACACAACTCTTTTCAAAACATTTCTCCAATAATTTATTTCACAAGTCAATTCCTCAGTAAGCAGTTTATTTATTTTTCCCAATGTGCTTCCCCGTGTATGAAAAGCAAGTACACATGTTTTATGCTCCATTGACCGCTCATGTTCATTTAGTCTTGAGCCACTATTTTTCCAGTCATTAAAACCAACTAGTGCAATAGCTGCTTTGCCACCAAATAGTCGATATGGGGCACAAAAAAGCCTGCCTGTACTTTCAGAATATACCAGGTAGGGACGTGTTTTCTTTTCATCATTCACTAGCTCTTTTTCAAACATATTTTTGGTCAGCATCCTGTACTTGGTGCCAAACTGCTTTCTTGATTTGCAGAAGTCAGCATCCATGTTTTGATTAAAGCCATTGATAGCCACATAATCTCTTGTAGCATTATTTAGCAGCCATTCTGCGGGATCATGACTAATCCCTGGAAGTACAGCTGATTCATTTACACTTGAAATATCTTCTGCAGGAGGGTGAGTGTCCTGATGAGCACTAGTACTCCCAGGCTTCTGTCTGGTATCTTCACTGACATCAATAACTTCTGTTATTTCTGCCACAGTGCTACTTGTGCTAGGTGTTCCAGGCTTTGAAAAAAAGCATCAATTTTCACTGCCTTTTCTATCTCTTTTGCAGTTCGCAAAGTCTTTTCCTTATCACGTTTGCGATACTCGGCCCTGCTTAGTTTTTTCCTGCTATTGCTCATTTTGGAATCATAAAATTTCACTAAAAAAAGAAAAAAAATAAGTATTTGTTGGATGCTATGATACTGAGATATATAGCACTACAGTAAAGAGTAGCACACTGAAAGGAAACCACTGAGTACTAAAAAAAAAACACGCAAGATAATTAGTTTTCCACGTGAGCCCAATTGAAGAAAAAAATATTAAGGATGTTCCCCATTATTAAGCAGCCATGGGTATCAAGCAATATAGGAAAGAAAAGGGATCACTCTGCTGCCAAAAAATGTTGAACAGTGCAATGCCTTGGACAAGGTATGAAAATATCAGATATTTCACGAAAAAGTAAGCGTGATCATTGTACCGTGATGAGATTTGTGGCTAATACACAGCACAGATGGGTTCATATTGAAGGTTTCTGCCATACAAATTCATCAGATGAAGAGAGTTGCTGGTAAAATACCATTAGAAAGGGAAAACATTTTTAAAGCTGCTGGTGTCTCTGGAGACAAAACTCCCAAATACATTTTGTGAGCGCACGAGGTCTGGCAGTAGATACGCCAAAAGACCCCAACCTCACCAAATCAGCTCAAAACAAACCATGCCAAAAGGAGAAAAATTCAGAGCAATGATTTATAAAACAAACTTTAATTGCCATAAATAGTACAAAAATATATATCAAAACATTACATTATTTAATGACTAGAGCACAGGATGAATGTCCCAGGAATGCTGGAAAAGCGCCCATCCCCCCACTCCCCCAGATGTAAATACCCTTGTAATGGTATGCATAAGGAAAAGCACCTACACTATCCAACCAAGGTCACCCCAAAACAGTGGGATTCTATAGTATATAGGCGCTTTTCCAGCATTCCTGGGACATTCATCCTGTGCTCTAGTCATTAAATAATGTAATGTTTTGATATATATTTTTGTACTATTTATGGCAATTAAAGTTTGTTTTATAAATCATTGCTCTGAATTTTTCTCCTTTTGGCATGGTGTCTCTGGAGTCTGTGATCCCCAAGGTGCAGGATTCTCCAGAGGTTGCAACTGTGCATAAACCTACTGTTCAGCTGCCCCTAACATACCCCTGCGGGCCCGCAGGGGTGTATGGGCTGTACGGTCCAGGTCCGGGCGCTTGCGCAGTCCGCATATTGAAGCTGGCCCGTACACCTGATAAGCTCCCACAATGCACTGGACCGGAACTGATGTCCGTCTGTGCATCATACTATGAGGAGGTGGGAATTTCAACATAGAGGGCCGAGAAGAGAAGGAATGATGACGCCCAGCGGGGTGTGATAAGAGTAGTGAGGGGGAGAGAATGGAGGCTGCCCATCCCAGTCTACGTCATAACCTGGAGCCCTCATTGTCATAGGAATATGTAAGTTAATAAGTTGTTTTTCTAAAGCTTTATAGTGCAAACCGTGCTGCACACGTACACATGGAGAACACACTTTGATGTCCTCCATGTGCATGGCTGGCCGGCGGGGAAGTAGCGCTACTGAAAGCCGCTCTCCCCGATGGCTGGTGCTGAAAACGGCTGTTATTTTTCTCTCCTGCTCTGCCGGCGAGCAGGGAAGAATGAATAAATGAGAAACTGACCTGCTGTGACCTCTGAACCGTGGGAGAATGCAAGAGATGAGCTTGAACTGCTGTGACCTCATCTCTTACATTCTCAAATGGTCTGGAGGTCGCAGCAGGTCAGTTTCTAATTCATTCATTCTCCTATACTCACACTGATCGCAGCAGAGCAGAGAGAATGGATGAAAGCCGTCTTCAGCACCAGCTGCCGGTGGACAGCGCTTACTGTACTGATTGTTCCCCGGCAGCCATCCGTGTGGTCCTGATGCAGCACATGGGCGGCACACGGACACTGATATCAGGAAATGTGAAACCGGCCTAAGCCAAAAATCTAAGATGTGGGAGGCAGTAATCATCAACACAGCAGCTCTGGGAGTCAATTCTGACATCCTGCAAATAAATGCAAGAATAAACTATCCAAAAACTCACAAGTTCATTAAATGCAAGAACTGTGAAGGTGAGGTGTAAGAAAGGTGATATGCTAACTTGTAACTTGGCCTGTAAGGGTATGTTTCCACGTTCATCAAATAAATCAATTAAAAACAGATGTTCAGTGCATATGATGTGCAAAGAAAGAGCTAATACACAATGCTGCCAGCAAAAATATTCTTGTATAGCTATTATGGCAGCACGGTGCCTCGGTGGTTAGCACTGTATATGGTGGCTTAGTGCTTAGCACTGTATATAGTGTATGGCTCAGTAGTCACAACATCTTTGTAGCTCTGGGGTTCAAATCCCAACAAGGATGACATCTGCAGAGTTTCTATGTTCTCCCCGTGTTTGTGTGGGTTTCCTACCACACTCAAAAGACCTACTAATAGGATGTTTAGATTGTGAGCCCCAATGGGGACAGTGTTGATGACGTATGTAAAGTGCTGTGGAGTTAATAGCATAATATCAATGAATAAATATTCTTCTTAACATTATGTCACAATACCAGGATCTGAGGATCTTCTGTTTCGAGGTCAAGAGCTCTCTGATGCGATGTTGCTGCCTGTCTTGCCGTCTTCCTCTTTTGACACTGCAGTGTGGTGGACAAGAGAGCATTAACTGGTTAACAGCAAGTATGGTGTCTGTGTACTAACTGAACTATAAGCTCTCCCCATACCACCATACCATGTCCAGCAGACATTCTAGGATTACTATATGGACTTTATCATTCTATTACTGCCCAGTTTCTGACTAAGGCCTCATTTAGACGTCCGTGTTTAAACATACACATACTTGAAAAAATGGTATCGGTGTCATTGGTTTATGGTCAGTGTGTGAGATTTTACAATAAGTGTTTTTCAAGGATGGATATATAAATAAATGACAAAAATGATCCTATATTTTGCAATGTTAAATATATTAATGTATATTATATTCACATACATTATATATTATAGATAAATCTGGAGATTTTATATTATAGATTTCCCTGTATATTATTTATTATAGATCTACTTGGACATTATATATTATAGATCTATCTTCTATAATATATAATGTACAAGGAGACCTATAGTATAAAATGTCCAGAATTATCTCTAGTATATTATGTACACGTACAATCTATCATACATAATGTCCAGAGGCAGAGATATATTTAGGGCATGTTTCCACAGTCAGGAAACACTGAAGGTTGGACGCTGCATACAGCCACGGTGTCCAGATGTTACAGCATAATGGAGGGGATTTTATGAAATCCGATCTCCACTATGTGTTCAAACACGCAGGGGGCAGATCTGCATAACCGGACATGCTACGGTCTAGAAAAACACATCGCATGTCTATATATCTTGCGGAGACGCTCCGTCTCCGCAAGATAAATAACACAGTTCCATGAATAGGATGCGGTGATTCCACACGGTTCAATGGACATATGCGGAATCACCGTGCGTACAAAAGGGGGCGGCGCTTTGGGAGGAGCTGTGTCCTCTCCGCAGTTTTTCCTGATCGTGGAAACAAAGCTTTAGGGTGTGTGCACACGTTGCAGATTTATCTGCAGAATTTTCGGCACAGAATCTGCATCTCTTGGCAGAAAACGCAGGTAAAAATCAGCGCGTTTTTGATGTTGTTTTTCATGTTTTTTTTCATGCGGATTTGTATACGTTTTTGTACCCTAAATAAAGATCTATTATTTAACCCCCAAAAAAAGAATTGTGATGTAATTTCTTGTCCAACCTCTTCATTTACATACTCCATTGAAAAATAATGTTTACACACAGACAGATAGATGATAGATAGATCTATAGATAGATAATAGATAGCTAGATAATAGATATATCTATAGATGGATAGATAATACCAAGCCCGTTGTTTAGTAATAAACATAATAAAATGGCACATAAAGAGTTAAAGACACACACACACACAAAATCAATGTTAGGCTGGGGTCACACTTACGAGAAATTCGCATGAGTCTCGCACCTCAATACCTGGCACTGCCGCCGGCACTGGGACCGGAGCGTTCAGCTACATAGAAATACATGCAGTCGCACACTCCGGTCACGTGTTCTGGCAGCAGTGTTGGGTATGGAGGTGAGAGACTCGTGCGAGTATCTCGCAAGTGTGATCCCGGCCTTAAACGCAATGTTTAATTTAAAAAAAAATGGCTTGGGCTCCAGCGCAATTTTCTGCGCCAGAGATGGAAAGCCGACAGCCGATGTTTATAGCCTGGGAAGGGGTTAGTACCCAAGGATCTTCCCAGGCTATGAATCTCAGGCGCAGCTGTATATTTAGCCTTTACTGGCTATTACAAATAGGGGGACCCCCCCCAAGAAATGACGTGTGGTCCCCCTATAATTGATAGCCAGAAAAGGCTATGCAGACAGCTGCGGGCTGATATTTGCGGGCTACAAACACCAGCTCCCAGGCACCCCAGAAAAGGCACATCTATAAGATACGCCAATTCCAGCACTTAGGCTAGTTTCACATTAGCGTTTTGAGGAGCTGCGGAGGGCTGTGGACTTTTTACCTCCACCTGCTAGCTACTTACAACCACGCCTAATTCCCCGAAGCCATCGATCACCTGCAAAAAATACAAAATTATAAACCAAGAAAAATACTCCCTGGTCCGATGCAGTCCAATTAATGATGAATGTCCCACGACGATCTCCCATATAGAGCTGTCACATCAGATGTGACAGCTCTATAGGCCTCCAGTGACACACTGACAGGAGACAATGGCCCCTGCAGTGTTATCACTGAGGGTTCAATGGCCTCTCACTTTACGGCACTGCTGCGTGAGAATTTTCCCATGCAGCGGTGCCGCAAGTAAAAGTATGAACTATACTGTACTCACAGTGGCGGAGGGATACAGTGCGGAAGGATATCTTCCGTCATTGTATCCTGGAGCCCCTGGAGAGCGGTCGCTTCTGCTGATGTGACAGCTCTCCACGGGAGATCGTTGTGGGACACTCATTATTACATGGATTACATCATATCAGGGAGTATATTGTTGGATTACTATTTAAATTTTTTTTTTTACAGGTGATCAAGGGCTTCAGGGATTAGGTGTACAGTGAGTATATACTGTATGTTGCATGTTCTGTATATATATATATATATATATATATATATATATATATATATATATATATATATATCTATATATATAATTGTCTAAGGGCTTTTCCGTCTGTCTGTCTGTCTGTCTGTCTGTCTGTCTGTCTGTCTGTCCTGGAAATCACTCCATATAAGGTATGGTCTACAAACAGGATACCTTATATGGAGTGGTCGGCGGTTTGTAGACCATACCTTATATGGAGTGGTCGGCGGTTTGTAGACCATACCTTATATGGAGTGGTCGGCGGTTTGTAGACCATACCTTATATGGAGTGGTTGGCGGTTTGTAGACCATACCTTATATGGAGTGGTCGACGGTTTGTCGGGCGGCCTCGACCAATCAGAGATGGGCACAGCATGGCGACGATGATGTCATAATGGTTGCCATGGCGACGATGATGTCATAAAGGTTGCCTCGACCAATCAGCGACGGGCACAGTCTGCCGCGAATCACATACTACGGGGACATGCATATTCTAGAATACCCGATGCATTAGAATCGGGCCACAGTCTAGTATATATATATACACCGTATATACTCGAGTATAAGCCGAGATTTTCAGCCCACTTTTTTGGGCTGAAATTGCCCCTCTCGGCTTATACTCGAGTCATACCGGGGGTCGGCAGGGGAGGGGGAGCGGGGGCTGTCTAAAAATACTCACCTAGTCCAGGCGCGGTCCCTGCTTCCCCGGCGCCGGCAGCAGCAGCTTCAGCTTCTTTCTGTACTCAGCGGTCACATGGTCCCGCTCATTACAGTAAATGAATATTCGGCTCCACCTCCCATAGGGGTGGAGCCGCATATTCATTACTGTAATCAGCGGTACCATGTGACCGCTGAGTACAGGATGAAGCGCTGCGGCATCGGGGAAGCAGGATCTACACAGCGGCAGGACCAGGTGAGTATACGGGGAGGGGAGCGCAGCGCTGCGCGATACTCACCTGCTCCTCGTTCCGGGCGCCGATCTGTCTCCAGCAGTGATGCTGAGGTCAGAGGGCGCGGTGACATGGTCAGTGCGCGCCCTCTGCTGAACGTCAGTGCTGGAGACAAATCGGCGCCGGAACGAGGAGCAGGTGACTATTGAAAGTGCTGGGGGCCTGAGCGACGGAGAGGTGAGTATGTGATTTATTTTTTTTATCGCAGCAAATGGGGCAAGTGTCTGTATGGAGCATCTATGGGGCCATAACGTTCCTGCAGCACTATATGGGGCCATAACATTCCTGCAGCACTATATGGGGCCATAACATTCCTGCAGCACTATATGGGGCCATAACATTCCTGCAGCACTATATAGGGCCATAACATTCCTGCAGCACTATATGGGGCCATAACATTCCTGCAGCACTATATGGGGCCATAACATTCCTGCAGCACTATATGGGGCCATAACGTTCCTGCAGCACTATATGGGACCATAACGTTCCTGCAGCACTATATGGGGCCATAACGTTCCTGCAGCACTATATGGGGCCATAACGTTCCTGCAGCACTATATGGGGCCATAACGTTCCTGCAGCACTATATGGGGGTCATAACATTCCTGCAGCACTATATGGGGGCCATAACGTTCCTGCAGCACTATATGGGGCCATAACATTCCTGCAGCACTATATGGGGGCCATAACATTCCTGCAGCACTATATGGGGCCATAACATTCCTGCAGCACTATATGGGGCCATAACATTCCTGCAGCACTATATGGGGGCCATAACGTTCCTGCAGCACTATATGGGGCCATAACATTCCTGCAGCACTATATGGGGCCATAACATTCCTGCAGCACTATATGGGGCCATAACGTTTCTGCAGCACTATATGGGGCCATAACGTTTCTGCAGCACTATATAGGGGCATAATGTTTGTGCAGCACTATATGGGGCAAGTGTCTGTATGGGGCCATAACTAACGTTTGTAGGGCACTACGGCATATGGGGCAAGTGTCTGTATGGAGCATCTTATAGGGCCATAACGTTTGTGCAGCACTATAAGGGGCAAATATCTTTATAGAGCATCTTATGGGGCCATAATCAGCATTTGTGCAGCATTATATTGGGCAAATGTGTCTATGGAGCATCTTATGGGGCCTTTATTAACCTTTATGCAGGATTATATGGGGCATATTTTAATATGGAACATCTTATGGGGCCATAATGAACAGTATGGAGCATTATATGGGGCTCCTGATTCAATATGGATATTCAAAGACACTTAACCTACTGATGTCTCAATTAATTTTACTTTTATTGGTATCTATTATTATTTTTGACATTTACCGGTAGCTGCTGCATTTTCCCCCCTAGGCTTATACTCGAGTCAATAAGTTTTCCCAGTTTTTTGTGGCAAAATTAGGGGGGTCGGCTTATACTCGAGTATATACGGTATATATATATATATATTTTTTTTTTAACCTTGAACACAGTAGCCGGATGATGGGACTACTACTGTCCCATCATCCGGCTACCTTTCACTGTAGCAGGCATAGCCGGATGGGACTATTTGTCCCATTGGATGATACCTGACACACACAGCCCCGCACACACACATACAGTGCCGCACACACACAGCTCCGCCCGCACACACAGCTCCACACACACATACATCACCACACAGACACACACATACAGACAGCTCCACGCACTCACACAGCTCCGCACACAAACACACACAGCTCCGCACACACACACAGCTCCGCTGCCCGCACACACACAGATCTGCACACACAGCTCCGCACACACATACAGCCCCAGACACACATACAGCTCTGCACACACACACACAGCTCTGCGCGCACGCACACACATAAAGCTCTGCTGCCCGCACACACGCATACACATACAGCTCCACACACACAGCACCCCACAGACACACACATACAGCTCCACGCACACACATACATACAGCTCCGCACACACGCATACATACAGCTCCACACATACACACACATACAGCGCAGCACACACAGCTCTGCACACACATATACAGCCCCACACACCTACATACAGCTCTGCTCACACACATACAGCTCTGCACATACACACACATACAGCGCCGCACACACAGCTCTACGCACACACACATACAGCTCCGCTGCCCACACACACACACATACAGCTCTGCACACACACAGCTCTGCACACACATACAGCTCTGCGCGCACGCACACACATACAGCTCCGCTTCCCACACACATGCACACATACAGCCCCACACACATACAGCTCTGCACACACTGAGCACCGCACAGACACATACATGCATACAGCTCCGCGCATGCACACACACACACACACACATACGATACAGTCACACACACACACACACACCAGCACTAGCAATGTTTGCTCCCAGGACCTAGATAGAGTGAGTGGGGGTGTATTATACTCCACCCCCACCACTCACTCTCTGGGTCCGTCTGCCGGGAGCAAAGATCAAACATTAAGGGCTGCTGACTGTTTTCATGGTTCCTCCAGCCTCAGGCACTACAGGCAGAAACGAGGCTGAGCCAATATGAGGGAAGGGAAGAGGTGAGGACCATGAGATGAGTCTCACAGACAGAGCCGTGCAGCAGGCAGTGCGTGGGCAGGTGCAAGGAGGGAGATCATTACAGACAGAGACAGTGTACACTACTTACTGTGTATGTACTGCTCTGCTGTCTGCGAGTCCTCCAGGCCAGCAATGTGAGTCCAGGACACGACCCAGGGTCGGGACACAGGGCGCCGCAGCTCCACCTCAGCAGTCAGTCACAGTCACATTCCGGCCGGGCACCAGTGAGGCTGCGAGCAGGGGCATCACTGTCTCAGCAGGGGGAGTAGGGAGAGTCAGCACCAGCACCACGTGTTCTGGCTGCCGCTCTGCTGCCCCCTGTCTTCAGGAAGGGACGCACAGCCAGAGCCAGGACTAATATATATATATATATATATATATATATATATATATATATACACTTGCACAGGTGCCGCCCCCCGCTTGTTCCCTCCCTAGGCACGTGCCCTCAAGTGCCTAGTGGCAAATACGGCCCTGGCCATGTTGCATTTGGAAAGCCCCTGATGTGCCTAAACATTGAAGCCACCCACAAGTGACACCATTTTGGAAACTAGACCCCCCTAAGGAACTTATCTAGATGTGTGGTGAGCACTTTTACCCACCAAGTGCTTCACAGAAGTTTATAATGCAGAGCTGTAAAAATAAAAAATCATATTTTTTCGCAAAAATGATTTTTTCGCCCCCAATTTTTTATTTTCCCAAGGGAAAGAGAAAAAATTGGACCCCAAAAGTTGTTGTGCAATTTGTCCTGAGTACGCTGATACCCCATATGTGGGGGTAAACCACTGTTTGGGCGCATGGCAGAGCTCGGAAGGGAAGGAGCGCCGGTTGACTTTTCAATGCAAAATTGACTGGAATTGAGATGGGACGCCATGTTGCGTTTGGAGAGCCCCTGATGTGCCTAAACAGTGGACACCCCCAATTCTAACTGAAACCCTAACCCAAACACACCCCTAACCCTAATCACAAACACACCCCTAACCCCAACACACCTCTAACCCTAATCCCAACCCTAACCACACCCCTAACCCTAATCCCAACCATAACCCTAACCACACCCCTAACCCTGACACACCCCTAATCCCAACCGTAAATGTAATCCAAACCCTAGCCCCAACCCTAGTCCTAGCCCTAATGGGAAAATGGAAATAAATATTTTTTTTTTATTTTTCCCTAACTTAGGGGGTGATGAAGGGGGGTTTGATTTACTTTTATAGCGGGCTTTCTAGTGGATTTTTATGATTGGCAGCCGTCACACACTAAAAGACACTTTTTATTGCAAAAAATATTTTTTGCATTACCACATTTTGAGAGCTATAATTTTTCCATATTTTGGTCCACAGAGTCATGTGAGGTCTTGTTTTTTGCAGGACGAGTTGACATTTTTATTGGTATCATTTTCGGGCACGTGACATTTTTTGATCGCTTTTTATTCGGATTTTTGTGAGGGATGATGACCAAAAACCAGCTATTCATGAATTTCTTTTTTTTTTGGGGGGGGGGCGTTTATACCGTTCTGCGTTTGGTAAAATGGATAAAGCTGTTTTATTCTTTGGGTCAGTACGATTACAGCGATCTCATTTATATCTTTTTTTTTATGTTTTAGCGCTTTTATACGATAAAAACTATTTTTTAGAAAAAATAATTATTTTTGCATCGCTTTATTCTGAGGACTATAACGTTTTTATTTTTTCGCTGATGATGCTGTATGGTGGCTCGTTTTTTGCGGGACAAGATGACGTTTTCAGCGGTACCATGGTTATTTATATCCGTCTTTTTGATCACGTGTTATTCCACTTTTGTTCGGTGGTATGATAATAAAGCGTTGTTTTTTGCCTTTTTTTTACGGTGTTCACTGAAGGGGTTAACTAGTGGGACAGTTTTATAGGTTGGGTCGTTACGGACGCGGTGATACTAAGTATGTGCACTTTAATAGTTTTTTTTTTTTATTTAGATAAAGAAATGTATTTATGGGAACAATATATTTATTTTTTATTTTTTTTACACCTCTGAATATTTTTTTTTTACACTATAACATTGCCCCAGTGGGGGGGGGGGGCATCATGTTATAGTGTAAGATCACCGATCTGACACTTTGCTGTGCACTGTGTCAGATCAGCGATCTGACGTGCACTCCTGGAGGCTTTCCGGCGCCAGCTCTGAGCAGGCGCTGGTAAGCCACCTCCCTGCAGGACCCGGATGCAGCTCCGCGGCCATTTTGGATCCGGGGCCTGCAGGAAGAAGAAGGTAGGAGACCCTCGGAGCAACGTGATCACATCGCGTTGCTCCGTGGGTCTCAGGGAAGCCCGCAGGGAGCCCCCTCCCTGCACGATGCTTCCCTATGCCCCCGGAACACTGCGATCATGTTTGATCACAGTGTGTCGGGGGGTTAATGTGCCGGGGGCGGTCCGTGACCGCTCCTGGCACATAGTGTTGGATGTCAGCTGGGATAGTCAGCTGACACCCAGCTGCGATCGGCTGCGCTCCCCCTGTGAGCGCGGGCGATCGCTATGATGTACTATCCCGTCGGTGGGCATACGGGCCCACCCCACCTCGATGGGATAGTACGTCTGTCAGAAAGGGGTTAAATAAGGGCCACTTGATTCACACCTGTTTCTTCACAGAATGATTGACCTCACTAATTGAACTCCTCACTTATTTTGAACACACACCCTTTCACACCCATTTTCAATTAATTATTCTAATACACAGACTCAAAAACATGCAGATCACGAATGCTTAGTTGGTTGGTTTTCTTAGAATCTACTGCACCAACTGGTAAATTGTTTACTGGTAATTTAATTTATACCAAAAACAGTGATTAAACTGGTTAGTGATATTGGACTGCTGTTATTTTGAATACTTCTGTACTTTTTGCAGAGGAGTATGTCTGGGGAACTGCTTCAGGGTACTGCATAGCATAGTCAAGGATGACCAATATGTATTGATGCCCATGAGCAGATTTAACAAGGGGACTGACCAAGTCCATGGTAATGCGCTCAAATGGCACTTCTATGATGGGTAATGACACAAAGGGACTTCGAAAGTAAAAGGTGGGGACAGTTATCTGGCAGTTGGGACAGGACCTGTAATACGCTGACATCCAGGCCAACAGAACCTCTTAATGACCATTTTTGAGTTTTGACCCTTCCACCCCCCGTTATCTACTCAAGACATGTGAATGGGCCATGTCCAACACCCTCCATCTATAGGGTCCTGGTACCAACAATTGTTCCACTATCTCCTCCTTCAGCTTAGTAACCCAGTACAATAAGTCCTCACGCAACATAAGATAACCTGGTGTTATCCTCGGTTGCTGAGCTATTGCGTTTATGATGGTTACATTATTGAACACCTCCTTTACAGTTAGGTCCCTATGTTGAGCGGACCCAAAATTTTTGCCGCCCACCCCTTACTCTGGAATATCGGCCTCAGAGGACATTAGCTCCTCATTTCCCACAAGGACATAGAATGGAAAGCTGTCAAACTGTTAAACTAGCCTTTAACATCCCTGTGAATGCAGCGGATGCCAACCATCTTCACAGGTATCAGCTGGAGAGCTGGAGTGGCCCTTATAAGGGTCATCCAACTCCAAGTCTAGCAGTTCAGTCACTTGCTGATCATTTACCTTTATGGGACAAGCCTGTGGTCCCTCTCTGGATGAAAAGTTCACACTGCAGGCCTTGTACGCGTAGTATGAACAGTGGCCTCCCAGACTACAGTCAATCTGCTTGGATATAAGGGGACAATGGGTGGCTATATGGCCTGGGCCATGACAATTCATCATATAATATCGCCAGCTGGGAACTTTGGCATTACCTCCCCAAACCCTTTGGTCCCTGGATGCCTCACCCCCTTTTCAGCCTCTTTCCCCTGTTGGGACCCCCAGTAGGGAGTGTGTTCCCTCCCCAAGGAACCCTCGACCCGATACCTTTCGACCAGTCCAACCAGGTCATTGGCTTCTGGGGATCTGTATTGGCCTCGGAAAGGAATGCACAAACTGGTCCTTTACCACTTGCTCTACCATATTCGCAGGGGTAGAGGACTCTGGCTGCAACCATTTTTGATCCAGATCAAATATTTGGGAGCGAGGGGGGTTGTCACATGATACGCCCAGCGGTCATACAAGATGTAATCTGCCCTGACAGTCATTGTCACCCCCAGGCGTGCCATAATTTCAGTTTTACATATTGGTGTCTTGTAAGGCTAAATCATAGTAGCCCCTTATAGGGCAACCCCATTAAGTATGGTGCCAGCACTTTCGCCCATTGCTCTTGCGGGAGTTTCTTCCTCTCAGTGACCCTGTCAAAAAGACATCTATGTCATCACCTTCGGTCATTTTCTTTAGGGCTCGCAGTATCACCTTCCAGATCGAAAATTCATCAGCGAACCTTGAAGTCGGAGCTGACGCCAAGCGACGAACCGCATCTGTGAGCAAATCAAACTGTTGCATAAGCAACTTATTTGTCTCCTGCTGTGCCAGCTGTTGTTGGTGCTGCTGGACTTGCATCAGTTATTTAACCCCTTCCCAACATGCACCACATATATACTGCTTTGCAATCGCATTGTTCTGATGGTCTCCATGGAGACCCCCGTCCCCAAGATGGCCGCGGGGTCTTTCTGGGTCCTGCAGAGAAGGTAGCTTGTGAGAGCTTGTGAGAGCAGGCGCTGACATGCCTCCTTCCCTGAATGTGTGATGCTGGTGTGATACTCTCCAGTGCAGAAGCATTGCAGAGTATCAGATCAGCGATCTGATACTGTATAGTGATGTCCCATCCTGGAACAATGTAAAAAAAAATAATAAAACATCGTAATTATTTTTTACAAAAAACAATGCTTCATCATACCGCCAAAAAAAAAAGCACAAAAAGATGGATATAAATAAACATGGAACCGTTGAAAACGTCATCTTGTCCCGCAAACAAAAATCCGCCATAGAGCACCATTATCAGAAAAATAAAACCAATTCTTCATCTGCTGTTGATTTGTTCATTCTACATCCCAAAGATTTCAGCAATGCTCGGCGCACATTTATCTTGCGCTGTGCGCTGAGCACTTACATCAGGATTTCAGTGTAAATCTCTAAAATACGTGATTCAGGTGGAACCTCTGGCGGAAGATTCCCTATAATGAGGCAGATGGAGACACTGTGGATGCTGCCTGACCTGTGATCCGGTGGTGTCCGCCTTTTTAGGATTGTATAAAATTACTGTTTTGTGCACCTCTGAAAAGAAGGACACCGCCGAACAGAGATCAGACGGAGTCCAGAGTAACTCTGCTGCCTCATTAAAGTGACTGGATCCCTCCGGTGTGTCATCTGAATCACGTCACTCAGAGATTTATATGGAAATCACAAAGTAACTGCTCAGCATAGTGCGCCGGATAAATGTGATCTCAAATATTATGTAAAATGTTCCCAATAAAAGCTTCAACTCAATCCATAAAAAAAGCAAGTCCCCCACTCAGGTCTGTCATCTGATAATGGAAATATAGGAGGCTTCCATGTTAGGGTGGTTTCACACTTGCGTTTTTGTCTGCAGCGTTTTTTACCAAAAAAACGCATGCGTTTTTTTCCCCCTATATTTAACATTGAAAACGCATGCGTTTTTTGGTGTACGCGTTTGCACGCGTTTGTGAACGCATGCGTTTTTTAACTGCATGCGTTCATTTAATAAAATGCAACTTGTAGTATTTTGAGGGGCGTTTTTTTTTTTCCAAAAAAACGCATGCGTTTACATGCGTTTTTTTTGGACAAAAAAATGCATTGGAGTCAATGGGGACGCATGCGTTTTTTTTGACATGCGTTTGCATGCGTTTTTTTGACGCATGCGTTTTTTTTGGCACCATTGAATTAAGTGTAGATAAAGATGTCTAGACACTGATAAGACTCCCCCATAGCAGCAGGGTTATAAAAGGAAGGTGGGGGGAAGTTTCTGGTCACTTCTCATCAGACTCCAAAGAAGACAGCACCCTGCCCGGACGCATTGTTGGACAAGACACAGAGCAATGTGAGTATATCCTAGCCAATGCATTCATTTTCAATTTTTTGGATCTACATGTCCTAATTTCTTCTATTTTTTTTCTTTCAACACGCATCAGAATGTCTTCTCCGGTTTCCTCGTCTGATGAGGAGTTCCAGCCACGTCAATCAGAAGTGGATCACGTGAGCGAGGTATGTTTTTTGTCCGTCAGCTTGGTAAGTATTGACTGTCACATCGACACATGAGGCAATTTTTTTTTTTAAATTTTATAGAGCACTTCAACTGAGGGACAGAGAGGTACTGAGCAGCGGAGTCAAGGTCCAGGTGGAAGACGGCAGCGGGTATGTATACCAGGCAGACTGTCCTTATTGTAATATTCTTTTAACTTCCTTTCTGTACCCTTGTTTTTCTATACATATTTCTTATATCATCCTTTTCTGAAAGTTGTCTTTCATATTCCTGCCCTTTCTCATCTTCGTGTCTTATTTTTTCCAAATGTGGTTGAGCAAACTTAAATGATTTTGTTTTAATTTTAGGTTTCACAACGGGACAACGACCGGATTGATAATGACCTGCTGATCAGTCTGGTCCAGGAGCGAGTCCCGTTGTGGGACAGCCGGGATCAACAGCACGCCGTCAATAGTGTTCTCCGTCGTTTGTGGAGTGAGGTGGCCCAAGCGTTGTGGGATGGCTGGGAGAATTCCCCGCCACGGGTCCGTAATGCATTTGGTAAGTATTGCACGGTAGTGTGAAGCAACAGACCTTGGCCATGCTCTCTTGACTGTGTGTGATGAAAGAAACTTTTCGTAGTTTCTGTCATCACACACAGTCACGAGAGCACGGCCAAAAGTCCTTATTCTGACCATTATATTTTATTGTTATTTCACAGTGGAGAAAGTAAGGACACGTTGGCGTTCCATGAAGGACCGCTTCAACAAGGACCTACGTGCAGAGAAGAGTGCAGCTAGTGGTTCCGGAGCAAGGCACCGGCTCTACAAATACCACCGTGTGTTGGCCTTCCTGAGACCGGTCCTTCTCATGAGAACGTAAGTATTTCTCACATGCCTCCGGTTGTGTTGCATTGACATAATCTGTCACTTTTAATTCCACAGGATGTACCGTCTTGTTATAGTTTGGTATTAATTTTCTGTTTTCTTTTTTCACAGCACACACTGCACGACTGTTGCCACAGGTTCTGGAGCGGTCCTTCAGCCGGCAGCCACGGACCCGTCCCAGCCATCCAGCAGCGCAGCACCAGGTGGGTCTTCCACACTCACTGGAGACCAGGGGGCTGGCCCATCAGGTCTTCCCCTTTCGCAGTCCTCTTTCGCTGCACCCATTTTTGCGGGCTCATCCCGGCAGCGACAGAGGGCTTCGGATAGGTCCCTCATGCCCGAGTTTTTACACTTGAGCTCGGTTTTACATGAAGCTATCAAGGCTTTAGGTGACAGAATGGATGTGACCCATAATCTCTTAAATTGCCGCATCCAGGATGTCGCCAAAAGCGTTGATCAATTGAAAGCCGACCTCAAGAAGCCAGCTCATCATTTTTTCAATCAAATCCTAGAGGGCATGTCGGAACACCTTAGCCCTGATCTCCAGCTGAGTGTGATGCAGGCCTGCAATGTTGCTTTTGTGCAGGCTATGCAGCAGAGTCAGAGTCGTAATGTGGCGGCATATCCAACTGTGCCGTCACTGTCACAAGTAAACACTATTCCTACCTCTGCTGCATACCACTGCACGGCCACCTCTATTCCCTCTACAGGTGTACTCCACTACAGCGCCAACACGATGACGAGTGCTGTTGGACATCCCACCGCCACCACCGTGACGACCGCTGCTCCGGCTTGGACCTCCTCCGCTGACACCACCATGACGCAGGACCCTGGCGTGGCTTATCGGCCCGGCACCCTCCCGATGCAGCAGGACCCATCCATGCAATATCGGACCGGCCCACCCCAGATGCAGCAGGACCCAGGCCTGGCATTTCGGACCGGACCCACCCCGATGCAGCAGGACCGAGGCCTGTCATATCTGACCGGACCAACCCCGATGCAGCAGGACCGAGGAGTTGCTTTCCGGGCAGGACACCCCCCGATGCAGCAGGACCCATCCATGGCGTATCGCACCGGGCCCCCCATGATGCAGCACGACCAAGCCATACCTTTCCAGGCAGGACCCACCCTGATGCAGCAGGATCCATCCATGGCTTTCTGTTCCCCCCACCAGCAATGCAGCAGGACAATGGTATGGGATTTGTTTCCCCCCCCCCAACGAGGCACCAGGATCCTGGAAGGGTTTTTGTTTCCCCCCCCCAACGAGGCACCAGGACCCAGGCGGGAGTTTATCTTTCCCCCCATTGGACTCAGACATTGCCGAGCGCTCCACAATGGAGACTGACTGTGTGGAGACGGGTCCTGACGTGTCTCCCGCCCACACTTTACAACATAGCCCAAGAAGACTTCCCCCAACCCGGAAAACCCAACGTAAAACTGGCAAAACGCATAAAAAACAAAAAACTTTGATTATTCCTCCCCCATCACCTACCGATGTGTCTCAACCTTCCAGTGTGTCTCAAGCCCCTCATGTTTTAAGCCCCATCCCCGAACTTCCAGACCCTTCAAGTTTTGTTGCCCATTCTCCTGCCACCTCTGCCTCCTCCACGGTGAGCCAGGCTTCAGTTCTGAATACCCCCCAGTTACGTCACTCAACCCCAAGCCGGCGTGGTTCAACCCGGCGCGGTACCAAAAAATAAATTTGTTTTTTTTTTCCTCAATAAAAAAAAAGTTTATTTGAAACAATTATGTTTGGTTTATTGTGTCTTTCACCGCTCTCAATACACAACAATAAACTTCGTCACACACTTATTCTTTTGGCCTACACATATCTCCAGTAGTATAAAATACCAGACAACATCTATATGTGTTTCTTTAGTATACAGATATGAGTTGGCCAAAAAAATAGTATTTATTTCCATACTCTTATTTTTGTACCTAGTGTAGTGTCACTGTACAAAGAGAAAATGGTGGAAATCAAGTTCAGAACTCAACTTAACCGGTCAGATGTCAAAATATATACCTGACCGATTAAGTTGATTACTGCCTTGTATATTCACCATATTCTATATAGCACATTATGTGACAATGGTTGTCAAACAGATGGGACAATTGTTCTCACACTCTACATATCTATGCTCACCAGGCCAGGTGTCAGAAATTGTGAATTCATGATCATGTATATGTTTATCATGAATTTATTATTGCTTACACTTGACTTGATGGATATAGAGACCGTGACAGTCTTGACGCAATGACGTCAACAATATTAGAATTAATAAATAAACATTTTGTACCATTATTATAAGTATGGGGCCCGTGGTTTATATCATTCTTTGAAAACCAAAATAGGGAGTGCAACAGAGGTAAATTACGATGAAAAATTAAAATTTATTACCTCAACAACTATCACCCACTCCTGGTTTTGGATTACAAAATATGATATACATATCTACTGCCCATCTTTGGTCAACCTTTGTTTAGAGAGGAAAAAGATAGTAGACATGGTGAACACAAAAAAGTTTATTAATTAGAAAAATTTGTATCAGTGTTTAATAATTGGTAAACATAAACATACAACAGGACATTTACACAACATTGTCCTGCCATGACACACGTCCAATATCGGACACAAAATAGGCCGCAAATTGGTCCCGCATAAGACCAACGGCTGCAGTTGACCGCATCGGGTGATGCTGAAAATCAGGCAATGGGTGTGCAACAGGTTCATCAAGTTCAATGTGGGGTCGCTCCTTAGCCATTATATAATTGTGTAGCACCACACAGGCTTTGACCACCTCGTCCACTGTTTCCACTTTTAGATTGATGGCTGTTGCAAGAATGCGCCATTTAGCAACAAGAATGCCAAAGCTGCACTCTACGGTTCTTCGGGCCCTGGTCAGTCTGTAGTTGAATATTCTTCTAGTGTGGTCCAAGTCCCTACTAGAATAGGGCTTCAGGAGATTTTCACACATCTGGAAGGCCTCATCCCCAACCATAACAAATGGCAGCGGTGGGCCTTGAGTGTTGGGGAGAGGCTGTGGAGGGGGAAAATTAAAATTGTTGCCATACAACCGACGGCCCATATCCGAGCTCTTGAAGGTTTGGGAATCATTGCCACGGCCAAAAGCTCCAATATCCACGGCGATGAAGCGACACTCCGCATCCGCTATTGCCATAAGCACTACCGAAAAATATTTTTTATAATTATAAAACTCAGATCCGGTTCTGGCAGGTTTGACAATGCGGATGTGCTTTCCATCCACCGCCCCTAAACAGTTTGGGAAATCACACACGTTCAAAAATGTAGTTGAAATTTCCCGCCACATGTCCACGGTGGGTACGGGTATAAACTCCTCACGGAGTGCATTCCATAACGCACGACAGGTGTCCACAACAATTCCGGAGAGGGTTGAGATTCCAAGGCGGTATTGGAAGTGCAGGGAAGATAAACTCTCTCCTGTGGCAAGAAATCTAGAAGAAAAAGAAACAAAAACAAAAAAATTTAAAATCGGCTCTAATGGTGTTTTTAAAAAAAAAAAGAAAAAAAAAAAACATAGAAAACATGTCATAACAACAAAGTTGACGGTCATTGGTTTAGTTTTGGAACGTACCGTAATGTCACTAACAGACGTTCCTCAGGTGGAATCGCTCTACGGAGCCGTGTGTCCTGTCGCCTTATGGATCCTTCAACACGAGCCAGTAAATCCCGGAAAGAATCTTGAGACATTCTGGTATAATCCTGGAATTTCTCCGGGTTGGCATTCAGCTCCGCATAGAGCGTGTGATATGCTCCACGGCTCTCACGCACTTCAATGATGGGGTGCCTCCAAAAACGCCGACGCTGTCTCCTTCTCCATCTTTGGCGGTTTCGGTCTTGCTCCCAAGCAAAAACACAGGCAAGGAAAATCTTGAAGCTGAACTCCAGTTTGAAATAAAAGTTATCCATAGAAAGATCCATCGTGACACCGGAAACAGTAGCAAGCTCTGAAAATTTCTGTCCCCCTAGGGTCTATATATTGAGAGACAATCATATACGGCCTCTCTATTCCCATTGGTTGTGTCTGGTTATCTTTTTTTTTTTTTTTTTTTGGAAAAATGTTCAAAAAAACGCAAACGCATGCAAAAACGCATGTAAACGCGTGTAAACGCTGCGTTTTTTTGACGCACGCGTTTAACGCATGCGTCTAAAAAACGCAGCGTTTACATGCGTTTACATGCGTTTTTGCACCATGCGTTTTTTTTAAAAAACGCATGCGTTCAAAAACGCAAGTGTGAAACCAGCCTGACTGGTAGCACAAATGCTCTGGAAAAGCGAAATGGCTGCTCATCCTCCAAAAGAAATTCAGCAAATTCTCCGCTCTCAAATCCAAATGCTCCCTCCCTTCAGATCCCCACAGTGTACCTAAACCACACATAGCGCCCACATGTTTGGCATTTCTGTAGTGATGAGAGCCCATAGAGTCAAAATACACTACATCTGTAGATTTATTTCTCAAAGGGGTAATAATTTCCAAAATGGGGTCACTTGAGGGGGATTCTGCTTTTCTAGCACTTAGGTTCTCCGTACCAGGAGTCCGCAAACTGTGAAAATCTGCATTCTATGAGGCAAATAGCGCTCCGTCCCTCCCGAGTCTCTACTTATGGCTAAGCAGTATTGTACAGCCACATATGGGGGTCTACGTTTTTACCCACTTCCCAGTGTGAAAATGTAAAACTTGGGGCTAACACACAATCTTGGTGATAAAAGTGTAAATTATTTTTTCTTCACTGCCCAATGGTATAAAAGTTTGTGACACACCAGTGGTATCAATATAATCACTGCACCAATACTTGAGTTAATTGAGAGGTTTAGTTTGTAAAATGGGGTCACTTATGGGGGGTTCTGCTGTCTTGGCACCTCAGGGGCTCTGCCAATGTAACATCGCACTCTCAAACAAGTGCAGCAAAATGCACTGTAATATGGCACTACTTCCATTCTGAGCTAAGCACTGAGCCTCAAAAGTAGTTTTCGACCTCATATGGGGTATCAGTGAACTCAGGAGACAGTGCCCAACAAATGGGGTCTATTTTCTCCTGTTACCCTTGTGAAAATACAACATTTGGAGCTAAAAAAGATTTTCGCTGGAAAAACGTGATTTTTCATTTTTTTTTTTTTACTGCATAACGTCTAAACTTCTATGAAGCACCTGTGGGTTCAAGGTGCTCAATACACATCTAGATCAGTTCCCTAAGGGGTCTAGTTTCAAAATGGTGTCACTTGTGGGGGTTTCCACTGTTTAGGCACATCAGGGGCTCTCCAAACGCGACATGGCGTCCGCTAATTATTCAATCAAATTTTACATTCAAAAAGTGAAACGGCGCTCCTTCCCTTCCAAGCCCTGCCATGCGTCCAAACAGTGGTTTACCCCCACATATGGGGTATCGGCGTACTCAGGAGACTTTGCACAACAAATTGTATGTTTATTTTTTCCTTCCACGTTCCAAAAATTCTTGTGAAGCACCTGAAGGGTTAATAAACTTCTTGAATGAGGTTTTGAGCATCTTGAGGGGTGCAGTTGAATGGTGTTATGTATGAGTACTTTCTGTCATATAGACCCCTCATCGACACTTCAAATGTGATGTGGTCCCTAAAAAATATGGTTTCGCAAATTTTGTTGTAAAAATGAGAAATCGCTGATCAACTTTTAACCCTTATAACTTCCTAACAAAAAAAAAATGTTTCCAACATTGTGCTGATGTAAAAATGTGGGAAATGTTACTTATTAACTATTTTGTGCGATATGATGACTCTCTGATTTAAGGGCATAAAAATTAAGTTTGAAAATTGTGAATTTTTTGCCAAATTTCTTCTTCTTTTTTTTTCACAAATAATTGCAAGTCATGTCAAAGAACTTTTACCACTAACATGAAGTACAATATGTCAAGAGAAAACATTCTCAGAATCAGTGGGATTCGTTAAAGTGTTCCAGAGTTACTGTATAACCTCATAAAGGGACAGTGGTCAGAATTGTAAAAATTGGCCCGGTCAGGAACGTGAACACAGGCTTTGGGGTGAAGGGGTTAACCAGGTCCACCATGCTGACTGACACTGCTTGCTGACTCATGGCTGCCTTCACCCTGTACATCCAGGACCTCTGTAGCAGTCAGGCCCGTCTCACACGTCGAGATAATTCCGGTACCGGAAAAATCGGTACCGGAGTTATCCGTGTCCGTGAGCTCACGTAGGCCATCCGTGTGGCACACGGCGCCTGGGTACCACACGGAGCGTGCAGGAGAGACAGCGCTACAGTAAGCACTGTCCCCCCAGCATGGTGCTGAAGCCACCATTCATCCGTTCTCTCCAGCAGCGTTCGCTGGGGAGAAGGGATGAAAAATATATATTTTTTGTTTTTTTTGGTTTAAAATAAACCTTCGGGCATCCTCCCTCCTCCCACCCCCTGTGCGCCCGGCCGCCGGCATTAAAATACTCACCCGCCTCCCTCGACGCTTGCTCTCCGCCTCGCAGCTTCTCCTGTATGAGCGGTCACATGGTACCGCTCATTACTGTTGATGAATATGCGGCTCCACCTCCTATAGGGGTGGAGCCGCATATTCATCACTGTAATAAATGGGGCTGTAAGGGGGAAACTGGGTGTGCTAAGGGGGGACACAGTAATATACACGCACATCTCTGCTCCGCACAACTTGTACACATGGCTCCTCTCCGTACACCTCGTACACACACGGCTCCGCTCCGTAGACCTCATACACATATGGCTCCGCTCAGTACACCTCGTACACATACGGCTCTGTTCCGTACACCTCGTACACACACGGCTCCGCTCCGTACACCTCGTACACACACGGCTCCGCTCCGTACACCTCGTACACACACGGCTCCGCTCCGTACACCTCGTACACACACGGCTCCGCTCCGTACACCTCGTACACACACGGCTCCGCTCCGTACACCTCGTACACACACGGCTCCGCTCCGTACACCTCGTACACACACGGCTCCGCTCCGTACACCTCGCACACACATGGCTCCGCTCCGTACACCTCGCTCCGTTCCATACACCTCATACACATATGGCTCTGCTCCGTACACCTCGTACACACACGGCTCCGCTCCGTACACCTCGTACACACACGGCTCCGCTCCGTACACCTCGTACACACACGGCTCCGCTCCGTACACCTCGTACACACACGGCTCCGCTCCGTACACCTCGCACACACATGGCTCCGCTCCGTACACCTCGCTCCGTTCCGTACACCTCATACACATATGGCTCCGCTCCGTACACCTCGTTCACACATGGCTCTGCTCTGTACACCTCGTACACACACGGCTCCGCTCCGTACACCTCGTACACACACGGCTCTGCTACATCCACCCTGTAAACCCCTCCTGACCCCACACATAAACTTCCCCTCATCCAGCACCATGACAACCAGCACAGCAGAGTCCTGCATACACTGAGGCCCCTGATCATGTGACCCCTGACTCCTCCCCTCCTGTGACCTCATCACAGGTCCTGTGCGCACAGAACAGCCATATATGTGGTGTGCGGCTCTGCAGGTGGAGGTAGGCGCTGGAGATTCCCCATTACTGGGCGGGGGCAGTAACCCCTTCAGCGCTGAGACTGTTTTGGTGTTTTCTGTTGCTTCTGTATATGACTCCTGACGTTTTTCTCCTTTTCACCTGATTGATACATACGACCAGAGCATACCTCCCAACTTTTGAGAAAGGGAAAGAGGGACAAAGCCAGCGGCGCGCTATGCGCGCCGTGGCAAATTTTAGGCCACACCTCTGACCACACCCATTTCACGACTAGCCACGCCCCAACCACACCCATTTAGCACTTCTGATCACAATGTTTCGTAAACCATAATTATGAACAAAAAAAATATGGCCACACACGACGCTCCATACTGTACAATGGCCATTGGCCGCATTATGCTCCATAATGTATAATGGCCCCACGTGATGCTGCATACCGTATACTTGCCCCACGTGATGGTCCATACAGTATAATGGCCCCACATGATGCTTTGTACAGTATAATGCCCCACACGATGCTGGGTATAGTATAATGGCCACACACAATGCTGGGTGCAGTATAATGGCCACACATGGTTACCCCACCCCCATCATTGCCTTCTCCATCACTACACACAGACACCTTTCACCACGCTCCCTCGCAGCAGCCGGCAGCTTCCACTCCCATGGCGCTGAATGGTGTCATCCAGCTGCACCACTGACTGCTCACGTCGCTGTAGCTGTGATACGCCACTGATAAAGACCTCCTGTGTCTCCTGTGCCAGTCAGTGTCAGAGCGAGGAGCAATATCTGCACCGATCCGACACAGCCAGCGTCCGCTCCATACACCTCGTACACATGCGACTCCGCTCCATACACCTCGTACACACACGACTGCACTCCATACACCTAGCACATATGGCTCCGCTCCGTACACCTTGTACACACACGGCTCCGCTCCATACACCTCATACACACACGGCTCCACCCCGTACACCTCATACACACACGGCTCCACTCCGTACACCTCGCACACACACGGCTCCACTCCGTACACCTCGTACACACACGGCTCCGCTCCATACACCTCATACACACATGGCTCCACCCCGTACACCTCATACACACACGGCTCCACTCCGTACACCTCGCACACACACGGCTCCGCTCCGTACACCTCGTACACACACGGCTCCGCTCCGTACACATTGCACACACTGCTCCGCTCTGTACACCTCATACACATACGGCTCCTCTTCATACATCTCGTACACACACGGCACCACTCCGTACACCTCGTACACACACGACTCCGCTCCATACACCTTGCATGCGGCTCCGCTCCGTACACCTCGTACACACACGGCTCCGCTCCGTACACCTCGTACACACGGCTCCGTACACGTCTTGCACACACGACTCTGCTCCATACACCTTTCACACGCTGCTCCGATCCATACACCTTGTACAGATATGGCTCTGCTACATCCACACTGTAAACACCTCCTGACCTCACACATATGCTTACCTCCCAGCGTCATGACAACCAGCAGAGTCCTGTACATGGAGGTCCTCCCGATCATGTGACCCCCTGACTCCTCCCATCCTGTGACTTCATCACAGGTCCTGAGCCTGTGCGCACAGAGCAGCCAATATGCTGCAGTACTCTGCGGGACAGGTGCAGGGGCTCAGGGACTGACCGGGTGATATTACACACCTCCCAACCAGTGCGGGACAACTAATGTCCCGCCCGGGATCGCGGGGCTGACTGTCAAAATCGGGACAGTCCCGCTGGATCCGGGATGGTTGGGAGATATGGAGCAGCACATGACAGGTGGGGGCGCAGGATAGGAGCAGCACATGACAGAATAGGGGCACAGGATGGGAGCACATGACAGGATTGGGACGCAGGATGGAAGCAGTACATACCAGGATGGAGACCATATACCAATATAAATGCTCGCCACCCGGGCGTAGAACGGGTTCAATAGCTAGTCTATCTATATACACACACTGGTATATGTCCCTTATACTGGGCCTCATCTTGGTATATATATCCCCATCCTGTAATATATATCCTTTATCTTGGTATATGCCCCCCCATTCTGGTGCTGTTCTTTAACTCCTTTATTACCTATGCCGTAATAGTACGACATAGGTAATAAACCCCGTTTCAGCGCGGGCTCCGGCGCTGAGCCCGCACTGAACTGAGCACGTCAGCTGATCTATACAGCGGAGCCGCGTGTGTGTACGAGGTGTACTGAGCGGAGCCGCGTGTGTACGAGGTGAACCGAGCGAAGCCGCGTGTGTGTGTGTGTGTACGAGGTGTACCGAGCGGAGCCGAGTGTGTGTACGAGGTGTACCAAGCGGAGCCGCGTGTGTGTACGAGGTGAACCGAGCGGAGCCGCGTGTGTGTGTGCGAGGTGTACCGAGCGGAGCCGCTTGTGTGTGTGTACGAGGTGTACCGAGCGGAGCCGCATGTGTGTGTGCGAGGTGTACCGAGCGGAGCCGCTTGTGTGTGTGTACGAGGTGTACCGAGCGGAGCCGTGTGTGTGTGTGTGAGGTGTACCGAGCGGAGCCGTGTGTGTGTGTGCGAGGTGTACCGGGCGGAGCTGCGTGTGTGTACGAGGTGTACCAAGCGGAGCCGCGTGTGTGTACGAGGTGAACCGAGCGGAGCCGCGTGTGTGTGTGCGAGGTGTACCGAGCGGAGCCGCTTGTGTGTGTGTACGAGGTGTACCGAGCGGAGCCGTGTGTGTGTGTGTGAGGTGTACCGAGCGGAGCCGTGTGTGTGTGTGCGAGGTGTACCGGGCGGAGCTGCGTGTGTGTACGAGGTGTACCAAGCGGAGCCGCGTGTGTGTATGAGGTGAACCGAGCGGAGCCGCGTGTGTGTGTGCGAGGTGTACCGAGCGGAGCCGCTTGTGTGTGTGTACGAGGTGTACCGAGCGGAGCCGCATGTGTGTGTGCGAGGTGTACCGAGCGGAGCCGCTTGTGTGTGTGTACGAGGTGTACCGAGCGGAGCCGTGTGTGTGTGTGTGAGGTGTACCGAGCGGAGCTGTGTGTGTGTGTACGTAGTGTACCAAGCGGAGCTGTTTGTGTACGAGGTGTACCGAGCGGAGCCGCGTGTGTGTACATCCCTCATTGTGCGGGATTGTCCCGGATTTGATTCTTTGCCCTGCTGTCCAGCGCAGGACGCTCTTATCCCGGGAGACAGCAGGAGAACTCCCGTCACACCCCCTTTTGTTAGGCCACGCCCCTTCCCCTTGTTCCTGAGTCTCCCAGCGTCACTGTTCAGAGAGGGAGAGAGAGGGGACTCACTTCTAGTTTGAGGTACGTAGTAACAGCCAAACACAGCCTGGGTGCCGGCGGCAATGTAAGCAGCAGACCAGTGTGAGTGGACTGGAGCTGCTAATTATAATGCCTGGCTAGTAATCGTGCGTGGAATGAGTGGGGCTGAGCAGGGAGGGACGGACACACTCACAGCCTCCCTCTGTTCGCCTCGGCTGCTCAGTGCTCACTTCTGTGTTATTGCAGAGCGACAGATGCAGATCAGTGCGAGTGAGTAGTCGATGTCACAGATCGATGACTCACTGACACGTCTGTCTCCAGTCAGTGCATTTGAGGAGGAGCAGCTGCAGCTCCCTGGGAGAGGGTGACGACAGGACGCTATTGTGGCTGCTATTTCCCCACGCATAAAAAGGGCTAAGGCTACGTTCACACTAGCGTTGTGCGCCGCTGCGTCGGCGACGCAACGCACAACGCACGCAAAAACGCGGCAAAACGCACGCAAAAACGCTGCGTTTTGCGACGCATGCGTCGGTTTTTGCCGAAAATCGGACGCAAGAAAAATGCAACTTGTTGCGTTTTCTTGGTCCGACGCTTGCGGCAAAAAAGACGCATGTGTGGCACAACGCAACAAAAAAAAACGCATGCGTCCCCCATGTTAAGTATAGGGGGCGCATGACGCATGCGTCGCCGACGCAAACCCGACGCACATTAGCTTAACGCTAATGTGAACGTAGCCTAAGCCAAAACCCCTGTGACATTCTGATACTGTATCATCATGTGCTATAATGAGACAGCAAATCATGGCACAATTAATTCATTGCTCTACACAAAAATTACAAGCAGCTCCGCTCAGTACACATACGCTGCTCCGCTCGGTACACAGACACACACGTGGCTCCACTCGGTGCACTTCGTACACACACACAGCTCCGCTTGGTACACTACGTACACACACACACGCGGCTCCGCTCGGTGCACCTCGCGCACACACACACGTGGCTCTGCTCGGTGCACCTCGTACACACACGCGGCTCCGCTCGGTACACCTCGTACACGCACGTGGCTCCGCTCGGTGCACCTCGTACACACACGCGGCTCCGCTCGGTACACCTCGTACACACACACCGCTCTGCTTGGTACACTACGTACACACACAGCTCCGCTCGGTACACCTCGCACACACACACGCGGCTCCGCTCGGTACACCTCGTACACACACACAAGCGGCTGAGTGTGTCTGTCCCTCCCTGCTCAGCCCCACTCATTCCACGCACGATTACTAGCCAGGCATTATAATTAGCAGCTCCAGTCCACTCACACTGGTCTGCTGCTTACATTGCCGCCGGCACCCAGGCTGTGTTCGGCTGTTACTACGTACCTCAAACTAGAAGTGAGTCCCCTCTCTCTCCCTCTCTGAACAGTGACGCTGGGAGACTCAGGAACATGGGGAAGGGGCGTGGCCTAACAAAAGGGGGTGTGACGGGAGTTCTCCTGCTGTCTCCCGGGATAGGAGCGTCCTGCGCTGGACAGCACGGCAAAAAATCAAATCCGGGACAATCCCGCACAATGAGGGACGTACACACACGCGGCTCCGCTTGGTACACCTCTTACACACAAACAGCTCCGCTTGGTACACTAAATACACACACAGCTCCGCTCGGTACACCTCGCACACACACACACGGCTCCGCTCGGTACACCTCGTACACACACACAAGCGGCTCCGCTCGGTACACCTCGCACACACACGCGGCTCCGCTCGGTTCACCTCGTACACACACGCGGCTCCGCTTGGTACACCTCGTACACACACACTCGGCTCCGCTCGGTACACCTCGCACACACACACGCAGCTCCGCTCGGTACACCTCGTACACACACACAGGCGGCTTCGCTTGGTTCACCTCGTACACACGCGGCTCCGCTCAGTACACCTCGTACACACACGCGGCTCCGCTGTATAGATCAGCTGACGTGATCAGTTCAGTGTGGGCTCAGCGCCGGAGCCCGCGCTGAAACGGGGTTTATTACCTATGTCGTACTATTACGGCATAGGTAATAAAGGAGTTAAAGAACAGCACCAGAATGGGGGGGGGCATATACCAAGATAAAGGATATATATTACCAGGATGGGGATATATATACCAAGATGAGGCCCAGTATAAGGGACATATACCAGTGTGTGTATATAGATGGACTAGCTATTGAACCCGTTCTACGCCTGGGTGGCGAGCATTTATATTGGTATATGGTCTCCATCCTGGTATGTACTGCTTCCATCCTGCGTCCCAATCCTGTCATGTGCTCCCATCCTGTGCCCCTATTCTGTCATGTGCTGCTCCTATCCTGCGCCCCCACCTGTCGTGTGCTGCTCCATACCTCCCAACCATCCCGGATTCAGCGGGACTGTCCCGATTTTGACAGTCAGCCCCGCGATCCCGGGTGGGACATTAGTTGTCCCGCACTGGTTGGGAGGTGTGTAATATCACCCGGTCAGTCCCTGAGCCCCTGCACCTGTCCCGCAGAGAACTGCAGCATATTGGCTGCTCTGTGCGCACAGGCTCAGGACCTGTGATGAAGTCACAGGATGGGAGGAGTCAGGGGGTCACGTGATTAGGAGGACCTCCGTGTACAGGACTCTGCTGGTTGTCATGACGCTGGAAGGTAAGCATACAGTATGTGTGAGGTCAGGAGGTGTTTACAGTGTGGATGTAGCAGAGCCGTGTGTGTACAAGGTGTATGGATCGGAGCAGCGTGTGAAAGGTGTATGGAGCAGAGTCGTGTGTGTAAGACGTGTATGGAGCCGTGTGTACGAGGTGTACGGAGCGGAGCCGTGTGTGTACGAGGTGTACGGAGTGGAGCCGCATGTGCAAGGTGTATGGAGCGGAGTCGTGTGTGTACGAGATGTATGAAGAGGAGCCGTATGTGTATGAGGTGTACAGAGCGGAGCCGGGTGTGTGCAAGGTATATGGAGCGGAGCAGCGTGTGCAATGTGTACGGAGCGGAGCCGTGTGTGTATGAGGTGTACGGGGTGGAGCCGTGTGTGTATGAGGTGTATGGAGCGGAGCCGTGTGTGTACGAGGTGTACGGAGCGGAGCCGCATGTGCTAGGTGTATGGAGCGCAGTCGTGTGTGTACGAGGTGTATGGAGCGGAGCCGCATGTGCAAGGTGTATGGAGCGGAGTCGTGTGTGTACGAGGTGTATGGAGCGGAGTCGCATGTGTACGAGGTGTACGGAGCAGACGCTGGCTGTGTCGGAAAGGAGCAGATATTGCTCCTCGCTCTGACACTGACTGGCACAGGAGGTCTTTATCAGTGGCGTATCACAGCTGCAGCGATGTGAGCAGTCAGTGGTGCAGCTGGATGACACCATGTTCAGCGCCATGGGAGTGGAAGCTGCCGGCTGCTGCGAGGGAGCGCGGTGAAAGGTGTCTGTGTGTAGTGATGGAGAAGGCAATGATGGGGGTGGGGTAACCATATGTGGCCATTATACTGCACCCAGCATTGTGTGGGGCCATTATACTGTATGGAGCATCGTGAGGGGCAATTATACTGTACCCAGCATTATGTGTGGCCATTATACTATACCCAGCATCGTGTGGGGCCATTATACTGTACAAAGCATCATGTGGGGCCATTATACTGTATGGACCATCACGTGGGGCAAGTATACTGTACGCAGCATCACGTGGGGCCATTATACAGTATGGAGCATAATGTGGCCAATGGCCATTGTACAGTATGGAGCGTCATGTGTGGCCATTATACAGTATGGAGCGTCATGTGTGGCCATTATACAGTATGGAGCGTCATGTGTGGCCATTATACAGTATGGAGCGTCATGTGTGGCCATTATACAGTATGGAGCATCGTGTGTGGCCATTGTACACTATGGAGCATCGTGTGTGGCCATTGTACACTATGGAGCGTCGTGTGTGGCCATTGTACAGTATGGAGCGTCGTGTGTCACCATTGTACGGTATGGAGCGTCGTGTGTGGCCATTGTACGGTATGGAGCGTCGTGTGTGGCCATTGTACACTATGGAGCGTCGTGTGTGGCCATTGTACAGTATGGAGCGTCGTGTGTGGCCATTGTACAGTATGGAGCGCCGTGTGTGGCCATTGTACAGTATGGAGCATCGTGTGTGGCCATTGTATAGTATGGAGCATCGTGTGTGGCCATTGTACAGTATGGAGCGTCGTGTGTGGCCATTGTACAGTATGGAGCGCCGTGTGTGGCCATTGTACAGTATGGAGCGTCGTGTGTGGCCATTGTACACTATGGAGCGTCGTGTGTGGCCATTGTACAGTATGGAGCGTCGTGTGTGGCCATTGTACAGTATGGAGCGCCGTGTGTGGCCATTGTACAGTATGGAGCGTCGTGTGTGGCCATTGTATAGTATGGAGCATCGTGTGTGGCCATTGTACAGTATGGAGCGTCGTGTGTGGCCATTGTACAGTATGGAGCGTCGTGTGTGGCCATATTTTTTTGTTCATAATTATGGTTTATGAAACATTGTGATCAGAAGTGCTAAATGGGTGTGGTTGGGGCGTGGCTAGTTGTGAAATGGGTGTGGTCAGAGGTGTGGCCTAAAATTTGCCGCTGCGCGCTATGCGCGCCGCTGGCTTTGTCCCACTTTCCCTTCCTCAAAGGTTGGGAGGTATGTTTTCTGCACTGTCCCCATCTATTCCCAACCTGCACAAACTCCTTATCCTGCCTGTAGCCCAATACTGAGCCGCTGCCATATGTGTCCCTATTACTGCACCTGCTGTGTGGTACAAAAGCAGTGCTCTTCATACTGCTTCATGTAGTAATGCCACCACTGTTCCCTTACATAGTAAAATGTCTCCTTTGTGCCCTCACAGTAGCCACAAACTCTTTACAGGCCCCCACAGTAGGTCCCACACTGTATAATGACCCCCGCAGTAGCTCTCATGCTGTTTAATGACCCCCGCATTAGCTCCCATGCTGTATAATGACCCCCACATTAGCTCCCATGCTGTATAATGACCCCCACATTAGCTCCCATGCTGTATAATGACCCCCGCATTAGCTCCCACATTGTATAATGGAACCAGCAATAGCTCCCACTCCTTAGATTCTGGTCACTGTATGTCCCTTTTCTGTGGGCTGCTACTTGCAAAGCCCTGATATATATGACCAAGAGCTATGTAGAAGAAAATTGAAACAGCTAGTGTGTATAGAGACCAGCATATGGGTATAGCTCCCTGATTGTATCCAGGTAACCCTAAAGGAATACTCTTGTGTGGACAGGAACTCAAAGAGGGAAATGGAAACGATGGAACAAGAAGAGGGGGAGGTAGAATATTACCAACCTAAAGAAAAAAGTACACCCTCTGGCTCATCTGTTTCTCTCTTTTTTTCTTCTTCTCCCCCTTTGGGGTCTTGTTGTCTAGACTGAGTATATGTTCAGGGGCCTGCACCAATATGTGTTTTTCTATACGCCCCTACTTGCTGTTTCTATTTTCTGTCTGGCTATTTATCATATATATTCTGCCTCAACTTTTTTTTTAATGAAAGGTTTTATAATGGGTTTTTCGTGTTTAGCACCTTGGCTTTACTGATATGAGATCATGCAAACACTTGACTGATAGGACCCTGCAAAATGTTCAGTTTGTCTGATTTTTCTTTTTATAGGTATATTTTTGAGTAAAATGTAAATTGTTCTTTTAGTCTATAAACTACTGACAACATGTCTCTGAATTTCCAAGCAATAAATTTTGTATTTTTTTCTGAAAAGGAGAAATAGTCAAAATTAAAAAAAGAAAACAGCTTTTCATAATTATTTAGAAACAACAATACTAATGTTTTAACTCAGGAAGAGTTCAGAAATCAATATTTTGTGGAATAACCATGATTTTTAATCACAGCTTTCATGCGTCATGGAATGCTTTCCACCAGTCTTTCACACTGCTTTTGGGTGACCTTATGCCACTCCTGGTACACAAATTTAAGCAGATCTTCTTTGATGGCTTGTGACTATCCATCTTCCTCTTGATTACATTCCAGAGGCTTTCAATGGGTTTCAGGCCTGGAGATTGGGTTGGCCATGACAGGGTTTTGATGTGGTGGTGGTGATGGTGGTCTCTAAATTTTTTCTCTTAGTTTTTTAATTTTTGCAAGAGCTGTATACATAATCTATCCTATAGCCGGGGCCCGATCCTACTAGACCAGTGTTATATATAATGTAATATATGTGAGCGAAAATGAGAAAAAAAAATCCAGAAAATCACCTTGTCTGATTTGGTAAGATTTATTTTGCAAAATATTACGGAAAATAAGTATTTGGTCATTAACAAAAGTTAATCTCAATATTTTGTTGAGCTTGGGGCCTCTGTGCAAGAAATGTGTCTGGGCCCCCTCACCCCTCTCAGTACACTACTTATGATGAGGGCAATCTGGTAATGTGACCTTTCTGCAGCTTTCGACACTGTTGACCACTCTCTCCTACTCTTTAGGCTCCAGTCACTAGGCATTAAGGACACTGCTCTCTCCTGGTTCTCCTCCTATCTTTCTGACCGCTCCTTTAGTGTTCTGTTCTCTGGCTCTACTTCATCTCCTCTTCCTCTCGCTGTTGGGGTACCTCAGGGCTCAGTCCTTGGCCCCCTTCTCTTCTCCGTCTACATGGCCCCAATTGGATAGACCATCAGCAGATTTGGCTTTCCGTACCATCTTTATGTTGATGACACACAACTATAAACGTCATCCCCTGACCTTATCCCCTCTGTACTACAGGACACCAGTGACTGTCTGTCCGCAGTCTCTGACATCATGTCCGCTCTCTATCTGAAACTCAACCTCTCCAAAACTGAACAACTTCTGCTCCCGCCATCTACTAACCTCCCTAAATCTGACATTTCCCTCTCCGTGGGTGGCACCATAATAACACCACCAGCAGCAGGGCACCGTCTGGGTGTTATGTTTGACTCCGATCTCTCCTTCACATCCCATATACAATCTCTTGCCCACTCGTGCCGCTTACACCTAAAGAACATCTCTAGAATCCGCCCTTTTCTCACCATGGAAACAACAAAAACCCTCACTGTCACCCTAATCCACTCCCGCCTGGACTACTGCAATGCTCTACTAATTGGCCTCCCCCTCACTCGACTTTCCCCTCTCCAGTCTATCCTTAATGCAGCAGCCCGGGTTGTCCATCAAGTTAATCATTACTCGGACACATCCGCTCTTCGCCAGTCATTACACTGGCTGCCCATTCATTACAGGATACAATTCAAAGTACTTGTTCTCACCCACAAAGCTCTCCACAGTGCAGCACCCCCACACATCTCCTCCCTCATGTGAGGTTTGTGGATCTCCTAAGGTGAACCCACAGGACCGCGAACACGAACCTCCCAAGGGTGAGCTGGCCTGGTGGACCACCCCCTATACAGGGAGCGTCAGGTGCAGTCCCATTGCAGTGGAAGCTGATACCCGGGGACAGGAGGTAGGAGACACACGAAAAGGCAGACAAAGAAACAGGTAGTGGAGACTACAGGAAGGCCTGCTAAGGATCCGACAGGGGATGACGGAGGAGGAACACTCAGGAGGGACTGGAGACACGGGACAGGCAAGGAGCAGACAGGGACGGACGGAGAGCACACAAGAGATGTAATAGGCTAGGGTGGCACAGGATACAAGGCAGGGCAAAATACAGGACTGGCAGGCAGGTATACAGAAAAGCGCTGGAAAGCTAGGGACCTGGATCAAGCATGAAACACAATTGACAGTCAGGCACAGAACAGGGGGAGAGGCTACCTGATATAGGAAGAGTACCCCAGGACTTCCGGGTCAGGAACCTCCAGGATCATAGAAAGGAAGAACAGAGCGACCAAAGACCAGCCTGTGGAGATGCGCGTGCGCTGCTGGAGTTGGAAAGCGAAGTGCGCATGCGCATCCGGCGAGAATCAGGAGCTGGCGACGAGACAGGAAGAGAGGAGGTCGGGTGACGCACACACTAGTGTCAGTTGACTTCCAACCAGAGTACACCTCATTCTACTTAATGTACTTCTGATTAGATGATCACCTGAACCAAATCTTATTTAGCAAAGGAAAGTATAAAAATCATTGCTGCGGTGTTCACAATCCTCTTGCAATAGGACAAGCTGGATGGCAAAATAAGTGCTAGTAATATCCCAAAAGTAATAAAAAGGAGTGAAAAAATAACTTTTAACCATGCCAAAGGAGTTATTCTACGTTCACATTAGCGTTCGGCGCCGCAGCGTCGGGCGCCGCAGCATCGCCGCATGCGTCATGCGCCCCTATATTTAACATGGGGGCGCATGGACATGCGTTGTGCTGCGTTTTGCGACACATGGCCGCAAGCGTTGGGCGCAGAGAACGCAACAAGTTGCATTTTTTTTGCGTCCAACTTTCGGCAAAAAAGGACGCATGCGTCGCAAAACGCAGCGTTTTAGCGTGCGTTTTGTTGCGGTTTTGTTTGCGTTGTGCGTTGCGTCGCCGACGCAGCGGCTCACAACGCAAATGTGAACGTACCCTTAGAAAGAAAAGTCTTGAGTGAGGAAAAGAAGGGCTCAATTCTGGCTTTACTAGCAGAGGGACACAGTCAGTGTCATGTTGCATCCATCCTTAAAATTTCTAAGACATTGCAGCAGACCTGCAGCAGCAGACATTGGGGACAACGAAGCTACAGACCTGCAGAGGGCGAAAACGACTCTCCACTGACTGGGTTGACCGTCATCTTATTCGACTGTCACTCAGCAACTGCAGGATGACAACAAGTGACCTACAAAAGGAAAGGCAAATGGGAGATGGGGAGAAGTGCACAGCAAGAACAGTTCGTAACAGGCTCCTAAAGGCAGGGCTCAAATCAAGTAAAGCTAGAAAAAAGCCTTTCATCAATGAGAAGCAAAGGAGAGCCAGGCTGAAGTTAGCCAAAGACCATAAGTAGTGATGAGCGAGTGTACTCGTTGCTCGGGTGACCTCAGAGTATTTGTTAGTGTTCGGAGATTTAGTTTTCATCATGGCAGCTGAATGATTTACAGCTATTAGCCAGGCTGAGTACATGTGGGGGTTGCCTGGTTGCTAGGTAATCCCCACATATAATCAAGATGGCTAATAGCTGTAAATCATGCTGCTGAGGCGATGAAAACTTAATCTCTGAGCAATCATAAATACTTGGAGACCACCCGAGCATGCTCGGGAAAACCTGAGCAATGAGTACACTCTCTCATCACTAACCATAAGGATTGGACCATAGAGGACTGGAGTAAGGTAATCTTCTCTGATAAGTCTAATTTTCAGCTTTGCCCAACACCTGGTCATCTACTGGGTAGAAGGAGACCTGGAGAGGCATGCAAGGCACAGTGTCTTGCACCCTCTGTGAAATTTGGTGGGGGATCGGTGATCTGGGGGTGCTGCGGCAAGGCTGGAATTGGGCAGGTTAATGTTTGCGAAGAACGTATTAAGCCGCATACAAGGTTATCCTGGAAAAACAGTTACTTCCTTCTGCTCAAACAATGCTCCCCAACTCTGAGGACTGGTTTTTCCAGCAGGACAATGCGCCATGCCACATAGCTAGGTCAGCTAATGTGTGGATGAAGGACCACTACATCAATTCCCTGTCATGGCCAGCCCAATCTCCAGACCTGAACCCCATTGAAAACCTCTGGAATGTAATCAAGAGGAAGATGGATAGTCACAAGCCATCAAAGAAGAACTGCTTACATTTTTGAACCAGGAGTGTCATAAAGTCACCCAAAAGCAGTGTGAAAGACTGGTGGAAAGCATGCCAATACACATGAAAGCTGTGATTAAAAATCATGGTTATTCCACAAAATAGTGATTTCTGAACTCTTCCTGAGTTAAAGGGAATCTTCCACCTACTTTTTCGTATATAAGGTGCGGCCACCGCCATTAGGGCTTATCTACAGCATTCTGTAGGTGACAGATTCCCTTTAAAACATTAGTATTGTTTTTTCTAAATGATTATGAACTTGTTATCTTTGCATTATTTGAGGTCTGAAAGCACTGTTTTTTTACATTTTGACCATTTTTCTTAGAAAAAAAAATACAAAAATTATTGCTTGGAAATTCGGATACGTGTTGTCATAAGTTTCTAGAATAAAATAACAATTTACATTTTACTCAAAAATATGCCTATAAAGAGAGAAATCAGACAAACTGAATATTTTGCTGTCGTCTCTTAATTTTTGCCAGAGCTATCTATATATACAGTCATGGCCAAAAGTATTCACACCCCTTCAATTCTGTCAGATAATACTCAGTTTCTTCCTGAAAATGATTGCAAACACAAATTCTTTGGTATTATCTTCATTTAATTTGTCTTAAATGAAAAAACACAAAAGAGAATGAAGCAAAAAGCAAAACATTGATCATTTCACACAAAATTCCAAAAATGGGTCAGACAAAAGTATTGGCACCCTCAGCCTAATACTTGGTTGCACAACCTTTAGCCAAAATAACTGCGACCAACCGCTTCCGGTAACCATCAATGCGTTTCTTACAGTGCTCTGCTGGAATTTTAGACCATTCTTCTTTGGCAAACTGCTCCAGGTCCCTGATATTTGAAGGGTGCCTTCTCCAAACTGCCATTTTTAGATCTCTCCACAGGTGTTCTATGGGATTCAGGTCTGGACTCATTGCTGGCCACCTTAGAAGTCTCCAGTGCTTTCTCTCAAACCATTTTCTAGTGCTTTTTGAAGTGTGTTTTGGGTCATTGTCCTGCTGGAAGACGCATGACCTCTGAGGGAGATCCAGCTTTCTCACACTGGGCCCTACATTATGCTGCAAAATTTGTTGGTGGTCTCCAGACTTCATAATGCCATGCACATAGTCAAGCAGTCCAGTGCCAGAGGCAGCAAAGCAACCCCAAAACATCAGGGAACCTCCGCCATGTTTGACTGTAGGGACCGCGTTCTTTTCTTTGAATGCCTCTTTTTCTCCTGTAAACTCTATGTTGATGCCTTTGCCCAAAAAGCTCTGCTTTTGTCTCATCTGACCAGAGAACATTCTTCCAAAACGTTTTAGGCTTTTTCAGGTAAGTTATGGCAAACTCCAGCCTGGCTTTTTTATGTCTCGGGGTAAGAAGTGGGGTCTTCCTGGGTTTCCTACCATACAGTCCCTTTTCATTCAGACACCGACGGATAGTACGGGTTGACACTGTTGTACCCTCGGACTGCAGGGCAGCTTGAACTTGTTTGGATGTTAGTCGAGGTTCTTTATCCAACATCCGCACAATCTTGCATTGAAATCTCTTGTCAATTTTTCTTTTCCGTCCACATCTAGGGAGGTTAGCCACAGTGCCATGGGCTTTAAACTTCTTGATGACACTGCGCACGGTAGACACAGGAACATTCAGGTCTTTGGAGATGGACTTGTAGCCTTGAGATTGCTCATGCTTCCTCACAATTTGGTTTCTCAAGTCCTCAGACAGTTCTTTGATCTTCTTTCTTTTCTCCATGCTTAATGTGGTACACACAAGGACACAGGACAGAGGTTGAGTCAACTTTAATCTATGTCAACTGGCTGCAAGTGTGATTTAGTTATTGCCAACACCTGTTAGGTGCCACAGGTAAGTTACAGGTGCTGTTAATTACACAAATTAGAGAAGCATCACATGATTTTTCGAACAGTGCCAATACTTTTGTCCACCCCTTTTTTATGTTTGGTGTGGAATTATATCCAATTTGGCTTTAGAACAATTCTTTTTTTTTTTTTTCATTTAAGACAAATTAAATGAAGATAATAATACCAGAGAATTTGTGTTTGCAATCATTTTCAGGAAGAGACTGAGTATTATCTGACAGAATTGCAGGGGTGTGAATACTTTTGGCCATGACTGTGTGTGTATATATATATATATATATATATGTATATATATATATATATATATATATATATATATATATATATACCATATGTGTATATATATATTTACCATCTCGATTGGGTTCAGGTCTGGTGACTGTGGAGGCCAGGTCATCTGGTGTAGCACCCCATTACTCTACTTCTTGGTCAAATAGCCCTTACACAGCCTGGAGGTGTGTTTGGGGTCATTGTCCTGTTGAAAAATAAATAAGTCCCCAACAGTGTCACCAGCAAAGCACCCCCACACCATCACACCTCCTCCTCCATGCTTCACGGTGGGAACCAGGCATGTATAGTCTATCCGTTCACCTTTTCTGCGTCGCACAAAGACACGGTGGTTGGAAACAAAGATCTCAAATCTGGACTCATCAGACCAAAGCACAGATTTCCACTGGTCTAATGTCCATTCCTTGTGTTATTTAGCCCAAACAGGGCTCTTCTGCTTGTTGCCTGACCTTAGCAGTGGTTTCCTAGCAGCTATTTTACCATGAAGACCTGCTGCACAAAGTCTCCTCTTAACAGTTGTTGTAGAGATGTGTCTGCTGCTAGAACTCTGTGTGGCATTGACCTGGTCTCTTATCTGAGCTGCTGTTAACCTGCGATTTCTGAGGCTGGTGACTCGGATAAACTTATCCTCAGAAGCAGAGGTGACTCTTGGTCTTCCTTTCCTGGGGCGGTCCTCATGTGAGCCAGTTTCTTTGTAGCGCTTGATGGTTTTTGCCACTGCACTTGGGGACACTTTCAAAGTTTTCCCAATTTTTTGGACTGCTTGACCTTCATTTCTTAAAGTAATGATGGCCATTTGTTTTTCTTTACTTAGAATTTGTATTATTGCAAGAAAAAAGCAGCTAACAGTCTATTCAGTGGGACTGTCAGGTGTGTATCCACCAGACTTCTGCACAACACAACTGATGATCCCAACACCATTTATAAGGCGAGAAATCCCACTTATTAAACCTGACAGGGCACACCTGTGAAATGAAAACGATTCCCGGTGACTACCCCTTGCAGCTCATCAAGAGAATGCCAAGAGTGTGCAAAGCAGTCATCAAAGCAAAAGGTGGCTACTTTGAAGAACCTAGAATATAAGACATAATTTCAGTTGTTTCACACTTTTTTATTAAGTATATAATTCCACATGTGTTAATTCATATATTTTTTTAAATGATAAGTGTCCAGATACCAGCCACTGAAGCATATCCACTATTGCTGCTGACACTGCAGTGACTAGCAATAGGGACAGAGTAGGAGATCGAATCTCCTTGCTCTACCACGGAGCTTAACTATATCGGCGGGTTGTGCACTGTGATATAATTAAGCGTATTGTAGCTCAGCACACTCTGCCCCCCCTAGTAGCTATTCTACTGCATACAACTTAACTATGGAAGACGGGAACCTAAAAACCCATATTTCTCCCATAGTACATTGCCCCTTTCTTGCCCCCACACAGTATAATGCTCCCACCTCTAGTGATGAGTGAGTGTGCTCATTACTCGAGTTTTCCGAGCATGCTCGAGTATTGCCGATGCTCGGATGTAATGCTTAGATCCCTGCCCCGTATGTTTCGTGGCTGAAATACAGCCAATAAACATGGCTACAGTTTAACCATGTATGGCAGGCAATCCCTGCAACTTTCTTTAAACCATGCGGGGCATGCCGGGTTGAGACTCGAGCATGCTCGGAAAACTCGAGTAACGAACACACTCGCTCATCACTACCCAGCTCATAAGTGTTAGGCTTTGTGCACACGGTGAGTAAATGGATGCAGAAATTTCTGCACCATTTCTTCATCTCATGGCAGCAAAAACGCAACTGAGAAAATGCGTGTTTTGATGCTTGATGCGTTTTTGAGTGAGGTCAATGGTGAAAACGCACAGAGAATTGAGATGCAAAAGATTGTTTTCTGCACCTAATCTGCAAGTCAAAAATTCTCAAATCTCATTCACTTTGCTGTCATCAGGATTGCTTCAGATTTTGCTAGGGTTGTCATTATGATTTAAAAAGAGAAAACACAGTACGGTAGTTTAACAATAAATGACTTCACCCAATCAGTAACCATGAGTGGAGAAAAAGTTTTGGTGTTATCATTCATATTCTCTGCAAAAAAGGCCAAGAAAGCAAAAATTCTGCCAGGGTATGTATACTTTTGAGCACAACTGTAGCTATACATGCCGATTACCTGCAGTTCGTTAGAGTGGCAGTATCGCTGGGGGTGCAGTAAAACATTTCCAGTTTAGAGCCCTTCCGTTAGGTCTCGCCATTGCTCGACTTGTTTTTACCGTGGTGATCGCAGAAGTCACGGCAACATCTCCATGAGAAGGACGTTGTGGTGGTCCCCTATCTTGATGACTTTTTAATTGTAGGCAGTTCAGTCCGGCACTGCACCACTCAAATGAAAGGGGTAATGTCCACACTAGAAGGGTTGGGGTGGCTTGTGAATATCAAAAAGTCATGTTTACAGCCCTTAAAAGTGCAGGAATTTCTGGGTCTTGTGCTGGACTTTTGAGATTCAGGAGTGTCGAATACTGGGGTCCAAAGTAGACGTTATTCAGAGTCAAGTTCTGAAGGCAGTGAACAATCCATCTATGTACAGTCCTGGGAACAGGAGAGTGCGTCGGTTCTGTTCTCTGAACTCCAGAGAAGGTCAACATGTGGTAGATGCTCTCTTGATCCCATGGGATTTCAAGCTGGCTTATGACTTTCCTCCGATAGCCCTGGTTCCATTGGTATAGCCCTGGTTCCATTGGTGTTGAAGATATGGGAAGACAATGCACGTGATATCCTAATCTCCCCTTTTTGGCCCAAGAGGCCGTGGTCTTCCTGGCTGAAGATGTCCATAACCAACCCATGGGTTCTTTCGGAACTCTCAGACCTCCTCTCCCAGGGACCAATCCTCCACCCACGTGTGTCCAGTTTACATCTGACGGTGTGGAATTTGAGAGGGCACTGTTAAGAAGGAAAGGTTTTTCTCATAATCTTGTGAACACTTTACCTAAAAGTAGGAAAGTATCCATGAAAAAAATACACGCCAGAACCTGGAGCAAGTTTCTATCGGTATCAGGGGTGAAAGTTGGAGGAAAGATTCAGATAGGCCAGGTGTTGGAGTTTCCACAAAAGGGCCTAGGATTGGGTCTATCCATAAACACCCTCAAAGTTCAGGTGTCGGCTCTAGGGGCCCTGTATAATTGTGATCTAGCAGGCAATTATTGGATATCTAGGTTTATCAGTGCATCGGCTAGGTCTAGGCCTATCCTTAGACAGAGGTCAATGCCTTGGGATTTGAATTTAGTACTAACTGCATTGATGGAATCTCCAATTGAGCCCATTGAGGTAGCCCCAATAAAAACCAATAAAAATTATTTCTCTCAAAACAGCCCTTCTGGTTGCATTGACATCAGCCCATAGGGTTAGTGACATTCAAGCCCTATCCAGACATTCAACATATACCCAGTTTAGTGAGGATAGAGTTATTTTTAAGCTAGATCCCTCGTATTTACCAAAAGTAGCCTCTAAGTTCCACAGACTGCAGGAGATTGTTCTTCCTTCCTTCTGTGCCAACTCCGGATATGAAAAGTATGACAAACTCTAATCACTAGATGTTAGGAGGTGCCTGCTTAGTTATATTTCAATAACTGACCCTTGGAAGAAAGAGAATTCTTTGTTGCCATTCAGGGAGCTAGGAAGGGGCTTAGAGTCTCCAAGAGCACCTAAGCTAGGTGGATCAGGGAGGCAATTTCTTTGGCCTATACAGTGAGTGGTGTTGCAGTTCCAGAGGGTCTGAAGACTCACTTCACATGGGTCGTAGCGACTTCCTGGGCGGAGAGATAGGAGGTGTCGATTGAGGAGATATGTAAGGCGGCTACTTGGTCTTCTCTCTCAAAATTTTTCAAACATTATAGACTTGATATGGGTGTCTCCTCTGATCTCATATTTGGGAAAAGGGTGCCTCAGGCTGTGGTCCCTAATTTCCTTACCTCTCTGTAATTCTCTGGTGCTGTCATGGGAGACCGAATAAATGCTTAGTTACTTACCAGTAACGGTGTTTTTTGGAGCCCATGAGAGCACGGTTCCCTCCCTTCACGTGTGGGTGAGCACTTTCTTTTGCCGTAGCATATTCACATCTGGAAAGTTATTTTGTGTACGGAATATGTATATATTGCTACTAACCTTGGAGGTCCTCTCATGCTTTGTAATCCAACTGGTGCGGGAGAGAGGTGCCACCCTTTTATGTCTGTAGGTTTCCTGTCCTTGAAGGGCGGAACCTCTCTCTCGTGGGGCTGTCATGGGCTCCAAAGAACATCATTACTGGTAAGTAACTAAGCATTTCGGCCACGCCTCTGACCACACCCCTTTGTCACCCATTTCTTTCTCCCCGGCAGGAGGTGTTGTCAGAGGGGTGGATGCAGTGAGGGACATTCAGCAGACGCAGGGGACAGCAGGGTGCAGGAGAAATCAGGTCTCATCCCTCTGTATCCAGGATGGTTAGGAGCAATACATTTATTTCTGCTCATTCATAGTTGTAGCAGCCGGAACCTTTTCATTTATATGGAGCTTCACTATCCAAGCTTTGGGATATGTGCAACATAATGTGCCTATCACATCTGTAAGGCCGTGTTCACAAGTAGCGTAAATGCTGCAGTTTTCCTCCTTGTTTTCTTCAGGTGTTTACACCAAACTACACAATAACAATCTAGGCTATTGCATTTTTATTGTGTTTTATTTCTGTGTTTTCCCCATTATTTAATGCCTTTTTGGTGCAGATTTGAAGCTGCGGTGTTAATGTTTTTTTTATAATACTGAAAAGTTACAGAGTGTTTTACATGCATCTTATACATATTTGTTTGCAGGCTCCTGACTATAGTGGAAAAACTGAAACTGAACAATTCAGCAGTCCCTAAGTGGTCATAAGTTTTCATGAAATCACATCCGTTTTGTTTAGACAGTTAAACACAGCGGGTTTTCTATACAGATAATGTTTCCATAGTACCATCATCCCTCCCACACACAGTATAATTTTTCCCCATTACCACCATCCCCCACACACAGTATAATGTTCCAACAGTACCGCCATTCCCCCCACACAGTATAGTGTTTTCACGGTACCACCATACCGCCACACACAGTATGTTTCCATAGTACCGCCATCCCCCCGCATACTAATATTCCCACAGTACTGCCTATCATCTCCCCACACACAGTATAATGTTCCCACAGGACCGCCATCCCCCCCACAGTATAATGTTCGCACATTGCCTCCATCTCCCCACACACAGTATAATGTTCCCACAGTCCCGCCATCCCCCACACACAGTATAATGTTCCCACAGTACTTCCATCCCCCACACACAGTATAATGTTCCCACAGTACCACCAGCCCCCCACACAGTATAATGTTCGCACAGTACCGCCATCCCCCCCCACACAGTATAATCTCATAGTAACGCCATCCCCCCCACACAGAATATAATGTTTCCACAGTACCACCTACCATTTCCCCACACAGTATAATGTTCCCACAGTACCTGTATCCTCTACATACAGTATAATGTTCCTATAGCTCCGCCATCCTCCCACACAATATAATGTTCCCACAGTACCGCCATCCCCCCACACACAGTATAACGTTCCCACCGTACCTCCATTCCCCCACACAAAGTGTAATTTTCACACAGTATGACCATCCCCCCACACTGTATAATTTTACCACAATACTGACATCACCCCACACACTTTGATAGTACAAGTTGCCCCCACAATATTGTACCACCTACTCCTCTGGCTTATGAATAAATCTTCACTTATCCCCATTCTTCATGCCGATACACATGAATTCGGCACATACCCGCGTCCTCCTGGATCAGTTTCACAAGGCTGTAAATTATGGATCTGGGAAGGTTGGCAGGTGCTATACATGTATGAGGGGCTCTATCTCTCCATCTTTCTTTCTGTTTCATATAAGATAATAGTTGCTCTTTTTCAGTTACCTGAAATATATGGAAGATGTCTTCTCTCTGCGTTCATCAATAATGGAAAATGTTCTCTTTCTCTCTTGCTAAAACTGTTATCTTTTTTTTTTTGTTCAAAACTTTCTAGATTTTTTCTCACCAGTCCTCATTAGTGCGATCATACAACATAGGTGCCTCTGATGGCTCCGGTGAGGCCCTGTACTACTGTAGTGCGGGGTATTATCCCTGCCTGTCAGTGTAATACTAATGGCCTCATACACATGAGATAGCTGTAGGATGAACAATCATTCTGCTGTCTATCCCGACTCCCCCACACACCACTGTTCTACTGGGCCCAGCTTTTCGGCGGTGAGAGTCTTTGGCCATGTTCACACTTTGCGGCGTCCCTCTGCAGGTTCTCCCGCAGCGGATTTGATAAATCTGCAGGGCAAAACCGCTGTGGTTATCCCTGCAGATTTATTGCGGTTTGTTCCGCGGTTTCCGCTGCGGGTTTCCGCCTATACTATTGATGCTGCATATGCAGCAATAAGCAGCATCAATAGTAATGTTAAAAATAATAAAAATTGGTTATACTCACCCTCTGATGTCCGGATCTCCTCGGCGCTGCACCCGGCGGTCCGGTTCCAAAGATGATGTGCGAGAAGGACCCTTCGTGACGTCACGGTCATGTGACCGCGGCGTCATCACGGTCATGTGACCGCGACGTCACCGCAGGTCCTGTTCGTTCAGTATATCTGACCGGCCGGCCGCGTGCAGCACTGAGAGGTGAGTATAACATGATTTTTTATTTTTATTCTTTTTTTTTACCCTAAATATGGTTCCCAGGGCCTGGAGGAGAGTCTCCTCTCCTCCACCCCGGGTACCACCCGCACATTAGCCGCTTACTTCCCGCAACGTGGGCACAGCCCCATGCGGGAAGTAAGCGGTTCAATGCATTCCTATGGGTGCAGAATCGCAGCGATTCTGCACAAAGAAGTGACATGCTGCGGGTTTTAAACCGCTGCGTTTCTGCGCGGTTTTTCCCGCAGCATGTGCACAGCGGTTTGCGGTTTCCATAGGGTTTACATGTAAATGGAAACGCTATGGAAACTGCTGCGGACCCGCAGCATCAAAATTGCGGCGGTTCCGCGGTAAAAACCGCAAAGTGTGAACATGGCCTTTGACAGATTCATCCAGCTGAGGATTAACTCCAGAGAGAACAAAGGGATCAGCTTCTGAGATTCAACATTCCAGATTATAATCAACCAGTTCCCAAAGAAATTGTGCCAATCAGTTCTCAAAGTAATTGCCAACATAGCCAGTGATTGGGAGCATGGAGAGGTTTTATTCAGCAATTTAACTTGTGTTCCAGTCCATGCGAGACAATAGAACATGTCGATATTGTACTCTCTATCTCCTAATTAGTTTCTCCATATTTTCTCCAGTAATTGTATTATTACATGGGATCTTCTATATTAAGATATTTTTTCTGATGTATCCTTCAAGGTTGGATATGGAGAAGAACAAGATCGTGGAGAAGATATTACACCTCACCCTAGAGATCCTCTTCCGGCTTACTGGAGAGGTGAGAGATTCTGATTACGTCACATTACATCATTCTTATCTATGGGAACAACAGATGGACAGAACTGGAAAGGTGAGGACTCTGAAAACATCTGTAGTGAGATTTATTACTGTGTCTCTCCATAACCAGGATTACACAGTAGTGAAGAAGACCTCTAGTGAGCGCTTTCAGGCCCCTGTGTCTGAGGGATGGGGAAGACCCCTGAGCCCAATTACGGGCCCTCCACCTCACCCCCTGATACAAGACGACATCAATGACCAGAAGATCCTAGAACTCACCTACAAGATGATTGAGCTGCTGACTGGAGAGGTGACATTGCTGGGACATTATACAACAGTAACACTATGAAGGGATTGGGGTGATGACTGTATCTTTGTATGTGCCAGGTTCCTATAAGGTGTCAGGATGTCACCATCTATTTCTCCATGGAGGAGTGGGAGTATTTAGAAGGACACAAAGATCTGTATAAGGATGTCATGATGGAGGTTCCCCAGCTCGTCACATCACCAGGTAATAGACAGGACCAAATACACATGGCCTAGAATTATATGAAAGTAGAGAATGAATTTAGTCCCTGTATGTGTTTCCTTCAGCTCTATCCAGTAAGAGGACAACACCAGAGAGAAGTCCCCGTCCTCTTCTTCCACAGGACTGTAAACAAGAAGATCCCAATGTTCCTCAGGATCATCAGGTAGATGGAGAGAAGGTGTCATGAGATCACAGCCGTCTACACATAATAGGGGAGAAAGTCTTGTGCTCAGTCTTGTTTTATCCACCAGTATTATATTTTTTATACTTGTGTAATGAGAACAGTGGAGATGACAGGATTGTAGGTGATCATAGATGTGACTTCTCCATCTGTCTGTGACTTTTACAATATTTGTTTCAGGGTGAAGATCTGACCCATATTAATACTATAGATCCATATGTGAGGGGTGATGTGCATTGTAAAGAGGAGATTCCTACATATGACTACCCAGGTGAGTAGTAACCACTAAATGCAGAGAAGTCACTGATTTTTCCCAGTCACCGGCTGTGGCTGTGGTGAAGTCCGGACATATCCAATCATGTGATCACCATTTTGCCTCCACCAAAACTGTGTAAATTACTATGGGCATTGAAAGCCCTTCTATAAAACTTACAACCTTGAGGATCCACCTACCCCCTGGATTTAGAAGATGCTGACTCTTATCTGCCCAGATTTTTAAACTAGAAAGCCAAAAGACAGCGTACGTAGAATGTGCTGACACGTTAGAAAATCACAAGAAAACGCGGTGTTGGAAAAGTTTTGTATAGGACCTAGTTTTATTTCATGGGTTAATTGCTGTATGGTAGGCCGATGGCTAGAATTCGGGTAAATGGATACATCTCCCCGGCTTTTGGACTGAGAAGAGGTATGAAGCAGGGGTGCCCATTGTCTCCCCTGCTCTTTGCATTGGCCATTGAACCCCTGGCATCGGTTATCAGGGAGCATCCAGGAATAGTTGGGTTTCGTAGAGGGAATAGTGAAGAGAGGGTCGTGTTATATGCTGATGACACTTTATTATTTCTGGCTAAATCTTCCTATAGCAATGGAAACGATAGAAACATTTGGAAAATTCTCTGGTCTAAAGATAAACTGGAGCAAATCAGTTATACTTCAATTGGATAATACACATGAGAATGCTTCCCACTACATTAACTCGAGTTTACAAGTGGTATCAGAGTTTAAATATTTAGGCATCAATACATTGGCAAAAATAAATTATTATGAGAGGTTAAATCTTGATCCAGTCTTAATTAAATTTGGAGGTAAATTGGGCTCTTGGTCTAAGTTACCGTTGTCGGTTGTGGGACGCGCTAACCTTGTCAAAATGATTTGGATGCCACAATTGCTGTATGTTCTGTACAACTCCCCAGTATGGATAAATCAGAGGTTTTTCTTTAGAGTCAATCAGGAGTTTAAAAAATTAATATGGAGCAAACAGACTCCGAGTATTAAACTGGAAACATTGCAAAGAAATAAAACAATGGGAGGGCTTGCGATCCCTAACCCATGGGTATATTATGTGGCATCTCGGCTTCAACATATTCGGGGATGGGACAATCCTGGGGGAGGAGGAGCTCAGCGTGCATTTCTGCAGCACTATTTCCAATCGGATAAACTCTATGAGGTATTGGAGGTGCATAAGTTTAGGACACTTGGAGGCAAAATACCGACTATGCTGTTATGTCAAACTTTGGGGGACGGTGAAAAATGACAAGGAATGGAACGTGTTTCACAATTTACCTCATTATGGAACACTCCATGGCTTCCAAATCTACACCAACTGGTGGGATTTGGTTCCTGGAGTGCCAAGAGTTTAAACAGACTTAATCAAGTTCTGAAAGGTGATGTGATTAAGGAATTCTCACAGCTGCAAAACAAATATGGGTTACCTTCCTCGGAATTCTATAAATACTTACAATTTAGACATTCATATCAGGCGGAAGGCATTGTTTTGTAAGGAGGAGTACCCCGAAACTCAATAATACAGAGAATATCTAATTTACATAGTTCTTCTGGACTGATCTCATTGCTTTATAACGTTCTCTTAGACATTATATTGACAATCCAGCCGATGCGATCAAAAGAGAAATGGGAGAGTGCAATGGGACCTATAGAGGAAAATCACTGGTCAGATATACTGGAAAGAGTTCCACAGCTGTCTTTAAGCAGATCCCATAGACTGTCCCATATATATGTGATACACCAGGTATACAGGACACCTCAATTCTTATTTAATATAGGATTTCAGTCAAGTCCCCACTGTCCTAGATGCAAAACTAACATAGCAGATATGTTTCATATGATATATATATATAATAAGCTGGGTAACTAATCCAAGAGGAATAATATAATATTAGCGATCGGATAAAACTTAACCTTTATTAGGTATAAATATAAAAATACACAACTACAAAACATAAAAAAACAGGGGAAAGGGGAAGAACCCTTGTGCTATAGTGAACCCTAACCAACACAGAAATGGGGAAGGAAAGAAAAACAGGAACAATATTGCTGACAGTGCTATTTGGTCACTAAATATACCACATTCTAGTGTCAGATACCATACCAGACAAAATCACCATGTAAAATGTCCAGTATAGGCAGTAGGTGTAGTGACCAGTACCTTTACAATACACAATAATACCTGTAACTGTCAAATGGCCCTATAGAAATGGTGAGATACTCATAGGTGGTTCATACAGGTGTTGTGAAATTGGATTTTGGGCTCCCCCGGTGGCCACTGGTGGAATTGAACTGGTGTGCATCATCCTCTCTGTTCACCTGTTTCCATCAGGATGTGGGAGTCGCTATTTAGCCTTGCTCCTCTGTCACTTCCATGCCGGTCAACATTGTAATCAGAAGCCTTTCTGTGCATGTTCCTGCTGCTAGACAACTCCCAGCTAAGTTGGACTTTAGTCCTTGTTTGTTTTTGCATTTTGTTCCAGTTCACAGCTGTAGTTTCGTTTCTGTGTCTGGAAAGCTCTTGTGATCTGAAATTGCCACTCTGATGTTATGAGTTAATACTAGAGTCTTAAAGTAATTTCAGGATGGTGTTTTGATAGGGTTTTCAGCTGACCATGAAAGTGCCCTTTCTGTCTTCCTGCTATCTAGTAAGCGGACCTCAATTTTGCTAAACCTATTTTCATACTACGTTTGTCATTTCATCTAAAATCACCGCCAATATTTGTGGGGGCCTCTGTCTGCCTTTCGGGGAAATTTCTCTAGAGGTGAGCCAGGACTATATTTTCCTCTGCCAGGATTAGTTAGTCCTCCGGCCGGCGCTGGGCGTCTAGGGATAAAACGCAGGCTACGCTACCCGGCTACTGTTAGTTGTGCGGCAGGTTTAGTTCATGGTCAGTTTAGTTTCCATCCTTCCAAGAGCTAGTTCTTATGTTTGCTGGGCTATGTTCTCTTGCCATTGAGAACCATAACAGTTTGACCGGCCACAAAGGGTTAAATTAATTGACAGAGAAAGGAGAGAAAAGAGAAGTCTGCTGAAGATTTTTTTTTTTTTTTTTTTTCAGTTCTGAGTGTGCTTGTAATTGAATCTCTTGCAAGTCTGCCTATATTGCAGCCTTTCTCTCTCTCTCTCCTTCTAATCCTGGAATGGCTCTGTGTTCACCTGTTTAAAATGGATATTCAGAGTTTAGCTGCAGGTTTGAATAATCTCACCACGAAAGTTCAAAATTTACAAGATTTTGTTGTTCATGTTCCTATATCTGAACCTAGAATTCCTTTGCCTGAATTTTTCTCGGGGAATAGATCTTGCTTTCAAAATTTCAAAAATAATTGCAAGTTGTTTTTGTCCCTGAAATCTCGCTCTGCTGGAGATCCTGCTCAGCAGGTCAGGATTGTGATTTCCTTGCTCCGGGGCGACCCTCAGGATTGGGCTTTTGCATTGGCTCCAGGGGATCCTGCGTTGCTCAATGTGGATGCGTTTTTTCTGGCCTTGGGGTTGCTTTATGAGGAACCTCAGTTAGAACTTCAGGCGGAAAAGGCCTTGATGTCCCTATCTCAGGGGCAAGACGAAGCTGAAATATACTGCCAGAAATTCCGTAAATGGGCTGTGCTTACTCAGTGGAATGAGTGCGCCCTGGCGGCGAATTTCAGAGAGGGTCTCTCTGATGCCATTAAGGATGTTATGGTGGGGTTCCCTGTGCCTGCGGGTCTGAATGAGTCCATGACAATGGCTATCCAGATCGATAGGCGTCTGCGGGAGCGCAAACCTGTGCACCATTTGGCGGTGTCTACTGAGAAGACGCCAGAGAATATGCAATGTGATAGAATTCTGTCCAGAAGTGAACGGCAGAATTTTAGACGAAAAAATGGGTTGTGCTTCTATTGCGGTGATTCAACTCATGTTATATCAGCATGCTCTAAGCGTACTAAGAAGCTTGATAAGTCTGTTTCAATTGGCACTTTACAGTCTAAGTTTATTCTATCTGTGACCCTGATTTGTTCTTTATCATCTATTACCGCGGATGCCTATGTCGACTCTGGCGCCGCTTTGAGTCTTATGGATTGGTCCTTTGCCAAACGCTGTGGGTATGATTTGGAGCCTCTTGAAACTCCTATACCCCTGAAGGGGATTGACTCCACCCCATTGGCTAGCAATAAACCACAATACTGGACACAAGTAACTATGCGGATTAATCCGGATCACCAGGAGATTATTCGCTTTCTTGTGCTGTATAACCTACATGATGTGTTGGTGCTTGGATTGCCATGGCTGCAATCTCATAACCCAGTCCTTGACTGGAAAGCTATGTCTGTGTTAAGCTGGGGATGTAAGGGGACGCATGGGGACGTACCTGTGGTTTCCATTTCATCATCTATTCCCTCTGAGATTCCTGAATTCTTGACTGAATATCGTGACGTTTTTGAAGAACCTAAGCTTGGTTCATTACCTCCGCACCGGGAGTGCGATTGTGCCATAGATTTGATTCCGGGTAGTAAATACCCTAAGGGTCGTTTATTTAATCTGTCTGTGCCTGAACATGCTGCTATGCGAGAATATATAAAGGAGTCCTTGGAAAAGGGACATATTCGTCCTTCGTCATCTCCCTTAGGAGCCGGTTTTTTCTTTGTGGCTAAGAAAGATGGCTCTTTGAGGCCGTGCATTGATTATCGGCTTTTGAATAAAATCACGGTTAAATATCAATATCCGTTGCCACTGCTGACTGATTTGTTTGCTCGCATAAAGGGGGCCAAGTGGTTCTCTAAGATAGATCTCCGTGGGGCATATAATTTGGTGCGAATTAAGCAGGGGGATGAGTGGAAAACCGCATTTAATACGCCCGAGGGCCACTTTGAGTATTTGGTGATGCCTTTTGGTCTTTCAAATGCCCCTTCAGTCTTTCAGTCCTTTATGCATGACATTTTCCGTGATTATTTGGATAAATTTATGATTGTGTATCTGGATGATATTTTGATTTTTTTGGATGACTGGGACTCTCATGTCCAGCAGGTCAGGAGGGTTTTTCAGGTTTTGCGGTCTAATTCCTTGTGTGTGAAGGGTTCTAAGTGCGTTTTTGGGGTTCAAAAGATTTCCTTTTTGGGATATATTTTTTCCCCCTCTTCCATCGAGATGGATCCTGTCAAGGTTCAGGCTATTTGTGATTGGACGCAACCCTCTTCTCTTAAGAGTCTTCAGAAATTTTTGGGCTTTGCTAACTTTTATCGTCGATTTATTGCTGGTTTTTCTGATGTTGTTAAACCATTGACTGATTTGACTAAGAAGGGTGCTGATGTTGCTGATTGGTCCCCTGCTGCTGTGGAGGCCTTTCGGGAGCTTAAGCGCCGCTTTTCTTCCGCCCCTGTGTTGCGTCAGCCTGATGTTGCTCTTCCTTTTCAGGTTGAGGTCGACGCTTCTGAAATCGGAGCTGGGGCGGTTTTGTCGCAGAGAAGTTCCGATTGCTCCGTGATGAGACCTTGTGCTTTTTTCTCGCGTAAATTTTCGCCCGCCGAGCGGAATTATGATGTTGGGAATCGGGAGCTTTTGGCCATGAAGTGGGCTTTTGAGGAGTGGCGTCATTGGCTTGAGGGGGCTAGACATCAGGTGGTGGTATTGACTGACCACAAAAATCTAATTTATCTTGAGTCCGCCAGACGCCTGAATCCTAGACAGGCGCGCTGGTCGTTGTTTTTCTCTCGGTTTAATTTTGTGGTGTCCTACCTGCCGGGTTCTAAGAATGTTAAGGCGGATGCCCTTTCTAGAAGTTTTGAGCCTGACTCCCCTGGTAATTCTGAACCTACAGGTATCCTTAAGGATGGAGTGATATTGTCTGCCGTTTCTCCAGACCTGCGGCGGGCCTTGCAGGAGTTTCAGGCGGATAGACCTGATCGTTGCCCACCTGGTAGACTGTTTGTTCCTGATGATTGGACCAGTAATGTCATTTCTGAGGTTCATTCTTCTGCGTTGGCAGGTCATCCTGGAATCTTTGGTACCAGGGATTTGGTGGCAAGGTCCTTCTGGTGGCCTTCCCTGTCTCGAGATGTGCGAGGCTTCGTGCAGTCTTGTGACGTTTGTGCTCGGGCCAAGCCTTGTTGTTCTCGGGCTAGTGGATTGTTGTTGCCCTTGCCTATCCCGAAGAGGCCCTGGACGCACATCTCGATGGATTTTATTTCGGATCTTCCTGTTTCTCAGAAGATGTCTGTCATCTGGGTGGTGTGTGATCGTTTCTCTAAGATGGTCCATTTGGTTCCCCTGCCTAAGTTGCCTTCTTCTTCCGAGTTGGTTCCTCTGTTTTTTCAAAATGTGGTCCGTTTGCATGGTATTCCGGAGAATATCGTTTCTGACAGAGGTACCCAATTCGTGTCTAGATTTTGGCGAGCATTCTGTGCTAGGATGGGCATAGATTTGTCTTTCTCGTCTGCTTTCCATCCTCAGACTAATGGCCAGACCGAGCGGACGAATCAGACCTTGGAGACATATTTGAGGTGTTTTGTGTCTGCAGATCAGGATGATTGGGTTGCTTTTTTGCCTTTAGCGGAGTTTGCCCTCAATAATCGGGCCAGCTCTGCCACCTTGGTGTCTCCCTTTTTCTGTAATTCGGGGTTTCATCCTCGATTTTCTTCTGGTCAGGTGGAATCTTCGGATTGTCCTGGAGTGGATGCTGTGGTGGAGAGGTTGCATCAGATTTGGGGGCAGGTAGTGGACAATTTGAAGTTGTCCCAGGAGAAGACTCAGCTTTTTGCCAACCGCCGGCGTCGGGTTGGTCCTCGGCTTTGTGTCGGGGACTTGGTGTGGTTGTCTTCTCGTTTTGTCCCTATGAGGGTTTCTTCTCCCAAGTTTAAGCCTCGGTTCATCGGCCCGTACAAGATATTGGAGATTCTTAACCCTGTGTCCTTCCGTTTGGACCTCCCTGCATCTTTTTCTATTCATAATGTTTTTCATCGGTCATTATTGCGCAGGTATGAGGTACCGGTTGTGCCTTCCGTTGAGCCTCCTGCTCCGGTGTTGGTTGAGGGCGAGTTGGAGTACGTTGTGGAAAAAATCTTGGACTCCCGTGTTTCCAGACGGAAACTCCAGTATCTGGTCAAATGGAAGGGATACGGTCAGGAGGATAATTCTTGGGTGACTGCCTCTGATGTTCATGCCTCCGATTTGGTGCGTGCCTTTCATAGGGCTCATCCTGATCGCCCTGGTGGTTCTGGTGAGGGTTCGGTGCCCCCTCCTTGAGGGGGGGGTACTGTTGTGAAATTGGATTTTGGGCTCCCCCAGTGGCCACTGGTGGAATTGAACTGGTGTGCATCATCCTCTCTGTTCACCTGTTTCCATCAGGATGTGGGAGTCGCTATTTAGCCTTGCTCCTCTGTCACTTCCATGCCGGTCAACATTGTAATCAGAAGCCTTTCTGTGCATGTTCCTGCTGCTAGACAACTCCCAGCTAAGTTGGACTTTAGTCCTTGTTTGTTTTTGCATTTTGTTCCAGTTCACAGCTGTAGTTTCGTTTCTGTGTCTGGAAAGCTCTTGTGATCTGAAATTGCCACTCTGATGTTATGAGTTAAGGTACCTTCACACGAAGCGACGCTGCAGCGATAGCGACAACGATGTCGATCGCTGAAGCGTCGCTGTTTGGTCGCTGGAGAGCTGTCACACAGACCGCTCTCCAGCGATCAACTATGCCGAGGTCCCCTGGTAACCAGGGTAAACATCGGGTAACTAAGCGCAGGGCCGCGCTTAGTAACCCGATGTTTACCCTGGTTACCAGCGTAAAATCTAAAAAAAACAAACAGCACATACTTACATTCACGTCCCCCTGCGTCCACTTCCTGACTGACTGAGCGCCGTACAGTGAGAGCAGAGCGGTGACGTCACCGCTGTGCTGCTTTCACTTTCACTTTGCGGCGCTGAGTCAGAGGAGGAAGCAGACTGCAGGGGACGCAATGTGAGTATGTGCTGTTTGTTTTTTTTACATTTTACGCTAGTAACCAGGGTAAACATCGGGTAACTAAGCGCGGCCCTGCGCTTAGTAACCCGATGTTTACCCTGGTTACCAGTGTAAAATATCGCTGGTATCGTTGCTTTTGCTTTCAAACACAACGATACACAGCGATCGGACGACCAAATAAAGTTCTGGACTTTATTCAGCGACCAGCGACATCACAGCAGGATCCTGATCGCTGCTGCGTGTCAAACGAAACGATATCGCTAGCGAGGACGCTGCAACGTCACGGATTGCTAGCGATATCGTTATAATGTCGTTTCGTGTGAAGGTACCTTTAATACTAGAGTCTTAAAGTAATTTCAGGATGGTGTTTTGATAGGGTTTTCAGCTGACCATGAAAGTGCCCTTTCTGTCTTCCTGCTATCTAGTAAGCGGACCTCAATTTTGCTAAACCTATTTTCATACTACGTTTGTCATTTCATCTAAAATCACCGCCAATATTTGTGGGGGCCTCTGTCTGCCTTTCGGGGAAATTTCTCTAGAGGTGAGCCAGGACTATATTTTCCTCTGCCAGGATTAGTTAGTCCTCCGGCCGGCGCTGGGCGTCTAGGGATAAAACGCAGGCTACGCTACCCGGCTACTGTTAGTTGTGCGGCAGGTTTAGTTCATGGTCAGTTTAGTTTCCATCCTTCCAAGAGCTAGTTCTTATGTTTGCTGGGCTATGTTCTCTTGCCATTGAGAACCATAACATACAGGTATCCCGGTATATTGTCCCTTTGTACCGTGGAAATACCTATCCCACTCAAGTGTCAATAGTCATTGAATAATAATCATTTATAATGGTCACTGACTCAATTATCCCGGTATACCATTTTTTTATACCGTGGATTCTCTGTTGTGAATTCTGTTCTTGGGCTCCCTCCGGTGGTTATAAGTGGTAGCGCTGCTGTCTGTCCTACACAGCAGTTATCAGGTGTGTCCACTCTGGACTGGGCTATTTAGTCTGGTTTCACCCTTTAGTCAGTGCCAGTTGTCCATTGTTTCTGGAGGATTCACATCCCTTCATGGTTTCTCCTGCTTCCTGGTCTTTTCACCAAGATAAGTTCTGCTTGTTTTGCAGCCCACATTTTGTGGGCCTCATTGTTCAGTGCATTTCATGTTTTTTTCTTGTCCAGCTTAATCTGTGTAAGGATTTATGCAGTCAAGCTGGAATCTCTGGAGAGGCAGATATACCCTCCATGTCTTTAGTTAGATGTGGATTTTTTTGTATTTTCTGTGGTGGATATTTCCTAGTATTTTAATACTGACCGCATAGTTCTCTGTCCTATCTTTCCTATTTAGCTAGATTGGCCTCCTTTGCTAAATCCTGTTTTCAGCCTGTGTATGTTTTTTCCTCTCCTCTCACAGTCAATATTTGTGGGGGGGCTGCCTATCCTTTGGGAATTTTCTCTGAGGCGAGATAGTTTTCCCTTTTCTATCTATAGGGTTAATTAGTCCTCCGGCTGTGTCGAGGTGTCTAGGATCAGTAGGTACATCCCACGGCTACTTCTAGTTGCGGTGTTAAGTTCAGGGTCCGCGGTCAGTACAGATACCACCTTCTCCAGAGTACGTCCAATGCTACTCCTAGGCCACCAGATCATAACAATTCTCTATCTCACATATGTATCCATAAGCACTCACAATGGCCTCTGGCTCAAAATATATCCAAACCATATAATTGTAACCCTAAACGTTACTGAGTATGCATGTTTTGGGAGGCTTTTCAAACAAATCTTGACCGAAAAAGTATGACCAAACTTAGAAAAACTAGGATCATGCTGCCCCATGAGACTTCGTCATGAGCGTCCCTTTTGATCATTATGATACGGTCAATATTTTTTTTTTACACCTGACTCTGTTACCATCAGGCACCAGTATGTGTGGATTTGTCAAATATATAAAGCCCATCCGAATGGGTAGATCTCACCCGAGGTTGGAGAGAGTCATCTTGTCTTCCCGAGGGGTGAGAAAGCCTCCATTAGACATGGCGTCTCCCGACGCGTTTCATCCGATAGGACTCATCAGGGGAGTGTGACAACCTTTAGTGGCCGCTTTACAGGTCTCCCCATACCTGTGGTTTAAAAGCACTGAACACGGAGGTGTGCCCGCGAGGCTCCGCCCCTAGCGTGTGACGCACTTCCAGTGCTTTGCGAGGTACTTCTGGTATTTCGGAGCGCTCGTCCGGACTGTGAAGCGCTGGGTGCAGTGGAGATGAAACGCAAGCGCTCCACTCAGCAACCAAGCGCTGCCCGGCCCAATGGCTAAGTAAGCTCCATACCTATAACTCAGGATGAACTTCATACCTGATAGATGTGAGACCCTCAAGGAGCCTATCACATATTGTGCTACGTGCATACCAGAACATGTCCAAATAAAATAATAGACTTAACTGTTAGGCACGGCACTTCAAAGGACGGACATGTTATTTTTAACCCTGTCCTGTCCACCCATTGATATGATTCATTGTTTCTTAACCATTTTAAAAGACACATTTCCAAACAAATAGTTCCAGGAGACCAGATGTAAATTAATGAAAGACCTGAGTGAGGGTTCCCTACTAAGAGAGACCCTTCCTTGAGAGGTTGCATTTCGCGGGGAAAGAGGAGGAGCCAAACTATGATGTACCTAAATAAGATGTATAACTTAGGGGAATACCAATGGTGAATATATATATATGTGAGAATTAAAAGGAATACGGGACACCACAAACAACCCCATCATGAGTTAAAAAGAGATGAAAGAAGGCGCCCTATTATGCCCTACCCAGAACCACTATTCTCCTGATCCCTACCTGATGTGGAGGTTGGCACCCTAATATAGCCTGCGCATGTGGCGCCCCCCACTCAACGTGGGCTATCCCTATCTAGCTGTCCCTGTTGTCCCTATGTTAGGATAGATAGAGTTGAAAGAAGATACTTCAAAAACTAATAAAGAAACAATAGGGGATATATGGGACAGTCATGATGGTTAATATCTTAAAGGGGGGAATTGAGTATATGTGCCTATATAATGTTAAATGCAGACAACTGAGATCCTGCCTAACGCGGGGGTTGGCACCCTAAAACCTTACATCATGGCGCCCCCACTCATCGATGGCTGTCCCTCCCTAGTTGTCCCTAGTGCGAAAGAGGGGGAGGGAGGAGAATAGGGGGTTAAAGGGGATAAGGCAGCAAATGATCTCAAGTTTGTGTATCCAAATGTGGGCCTACAAGAAACAGCTAAAAGGCTGTAATTCATTCAGTACCAGTGGTTGGACCGTTTTCAGATTGAATATCCACCTGCTTTCTTTTTGGAGAATTAATTTGTCCCAGTCACCTCCTCTCACGGGTGGCTGAATTCTGTCTATCCCCACGAAAGTAATTTTTTTCGGATTACCCTGATGGAAAGAATTCATATGGGTTGCCACTGGGGTTTCTCTCTTGTTAACAATATCTCGAAGATGCTCACCTACCCTTTTACGAAATTCCTTTCTTTCTCTCCTTACAGTTTCTTTATAGGCTCTTTTCATTACTCCCTCGGGATAACCTCTATCTAGAAACCTACTTCGGAGGTCATTGGCTTGTTCCTGGAAAGAGCTCTGATTTGAGCAATTCCTCCGAATTCTCAAGTATTGGCCCTTGGGGATCCCTCTTTGCAATGGGGCTGGATGATTACTCTCCCATCGAAGAAGGGAGTTGGTAGCTGTGTCTTTTCTATGGGTTTTGGTAGAAATTGCCCCGTTACTGTCCTTTTCTATACAGATGTCCAAGAACGCCAATTTTGTTGGGCTGGCCTCGTATGTAAAGTGAAGGCCTATGTTGTTCACATTCAATCCATCTACAAAAATGCCAAATTCATCAATGCTCCCCCTCCAAATGACCAGCACATCATCGATGTACCTTAGCCACAATACTATCCTCTCATCTGGGCCGGAGGCAGTGTCCCCAAAAACGATTGTTTCCGCCCACCAGCCCAGGAGCAGATTTGCATACGAAGGCGCACAAGGGCTGCCCATCGCAGTGCCCCTGAGCTGGTGGAAGTACTTATGGTCAAATAAGAACACGTTCTTGCTGAGGCAAAATTCCAGGGCCTCCAAAACAAATTTATTATGTCTGTCATATTGCCTACCCCTAGTGCTAAGGAAATGGTTCACAGCCATCAGACCTTTGTCATGTGGGATTGAAGAGTATAACGCCTCCACATCTATGCTGGCTTATATCATGTTCTGTTCTAAATAGACTCCATCAAGTTTACTCAAGAGGTCGGTGGTGTCCCATACATAGGAGTTTAAGGCATACACAAAAGGTTTGAGTATTTTGTCTACATATATCCCCAGTCTCTCTTTAAGACTGTTGTTACCTGAGACTATAGGCCTTCCTTTAAGGGGAGTTGTCCCCTTGTGTATTTTGGGGAGACAATAGAAAGTGGGGGTGACCGGATTTTTGGTAAAAGAAAGTCTCTCTCCTCCTTCCCTACTACACCGTCTCTAAAACCTCCCTCACTGATCACACTCAACTCAGTCAAGAAGAATCCCAATGGATTATGACTCAAAACCTTGTATTCGTCTTTCCTGTCCAACAGTGAAAGGCACATGGACCGATAATCAGTGGTGTCCATGACAACCACATTCCCCCCTTTGTCCGAGGGTTTTATTGTGATGCTGTGGTATTTTTCAAGATTACATACACATGCCATTTCACTCCTGGACAGGTTAAACTGCTCTCTCCTCTGTATTTCTGACAATTTCATGATGTCTTCAGTAACTAGGTTAGAAAAGATGTCGATAGAGCCAAGATCACCCATTGGAGGGGGCATCTTGGAACTCTTGTTTCTCAAATCTGTAAAGGGGCCAGTACCATCCTGATTCTGAATAGGATCACTCAAATGAAATAATAGCTGCACATCTTGAAGCAAATCATCCGAAATGCCAAGTTCTGCACACTTTCTCTTATCCTCTTTCAGGAAGAATTTCTTCCATTTCAGACGTCTCACAAATAAATTAAGATCCTTAATTACTTCAAAGATGTCCATATCTGAGGTGGGAACGAACGACAGACCCTTACTCAATAGGAGTGTCTCCTCTACATTGAGGGGTCTAGATGATAAATTAATGACCTGTATGTTTATGTCGGAGGATTGGTGCGGTTTCTGAGGGGGTAGCTTAACTCTAAAAAACTGTTTTTTGGAGGTGATCTTTTGTTGCCGCCTCGCCCCCAGCTGTTACCTCTTCTCTTTCCTCTTCCCCTACCTCTCTGTCCACTTGATCTAGTATCACAATGTGAGACCCCAGCCTCTGAAGAAGAGATATCTGTCTCAGTTCTTCGGGTAAATCTAGCTGTGGAAAAAGAGTACGCTTTGTTTTCTTTGAATTCTTGGAGATATCTTATAAAGAATTTATGTTTTTTCTCTTTTAAATGGTATTGAAATCTCTCTAATGAGTTTTGTAATTGAATTTCCTCCATGGCACCCAGCGCTTCACAGTCCGGACGAGCGCTCCGAAATACCGGAAGTACCTCGCAAAGCACTGGAAGTGCGTCACCCGCTAGGGGCGGAGCCTCGCGGGCACACCTCCGTGTTCAGTGCTTTTAAACCACAGATATGGGGAGACCTGTAAAGCGGCCACTAAAGGTTGTCACACTCCCCTGATGAGTCCTATCGGATGAAACGCGTCGGGGACACCATGTCTAATGGAGGCTTTCTCACCCCTTGGGAAGACAAGATGACTCTCTCCAACCTCGGGTGAGATCTACCTATTCGGATGGGCTTTATATATTTGACAAATCCACACATACTGGTGCCTGATGGTAACAGAGTCAGGTGTAAAAAAAAAAATATATTGACCGTATCATAATGATCAAAAGGGACGCTCATGACGAAGTCTCATGGGGCAGCATGATCCTAGTTTTTCTAAGTTTGGTCATACTTTTTCGGTCAAGATTTGTTTGAAAAGTGCTGCTATAATTTATTGACAGTGGCTAATTTACAAAATATGCATACTCAGTAACTTTTAGGGTTACAATTATATGGTTTGGATATATTTTGGGCCAGAGGCCATTGTGAGTGCTTATGGATACATATGTGAGATAGAGAATCCACGGTATAAAAAAATGGTATACCGGGATAATTGAGTCAGTGATCATCATAAATGATTATTATTCAATGACTATTGACACTTGTGTGGGATAGGTATTTCCACGGTACAAAGGGACAATACCCCGGGATACCTGTATGAACCACCTATGAGTATCTCACCATTTCTCTGGGGCCATTTGACAGTTACGGGTATTATTGTGTACAGTAAAGGTACTGGTCACTACGCCTACTGCCTATACTGGACATTTTACATGGTGATTTTGTCTGGTATGGTATCTGACACTAGAATGTGGTATATTTAGTGACCAAATAGCACTGTCAGTAATATTGTTCCTGTTTTTCTTTCCTTCCCCATTTCTGTGTTGGTTAGGGTTCACTATAGCACAAGGGTTCTTCCCCTTTCCCCTGTTTTTTATGTTTTGTAGTTGTGTATTTTTATATTTATACCTAATAAAGGTTAAGTTTTATCCAATCGCTAATATTATAATATGTTTCATATGATGTGGAACTGTCCTAACTTGGTGTCCTTTTGGAGGAGTGTTGTAGCAACGATTAACAGGGTTTATTCAGTTGATGTAGAGCTTACACCATTACTATGTATATTGGGATATGTTGAAGATCTGTCTATTGATGAGTACGGCAAAATTACGCGGCACGTATATTATATATAGCAAGAAAATTGATAGCCCAAAAATGGATAGCTGATCAGGAGCCTATGATATCAGAATTTATTGATAAAGTTAACTGGTTAGTAAATTTGGAAAAAAACATATACCAAAAAGATGCTATCTCTAAATTTGACCAGATGTGGGGTCTATGGATCGATAGCTCTGGTTCAACATCTAGGGAATTGAGGAGATTTCGCATCGGCTTGCTTTGAGCTATGTTTATATGATGCCTCAAATAAAACTTATTTGAAAATAAATAAAAATGTTATTCATGTTTTCACAAGCTATCTGTAATTGGTTTGACTACTGTTACTTTCTTCAAATATTTGTTCATACAATTATACTGGTTTTGCAGAGCCAAGATTTATAAAGTAAACCTGTTTACTGTAAATGATATCTATAACCCTGTATGTAACCCCTTTCTCATGTACAGCACCATGGAATTAATGGTGCTATATAAATAAATAATAATAATAATAATAATAATAATGTTTCTTAAAGTTGGGCGCGGAGAGCTGTGTTTCTTCAGTGTTTGTTTGGTTATTGTTGTTTTTCTCTTTGTGTTAATCTTTATAAAATTCAATAAAAAACATTTGAATTTTTGAATTATTCTCTAAGAGAAAGCGAAGGGTAATGATGCTGTTACATTTCTAGAATCCTGATATCTAATTAAATGAATATAGTTTCTCTCCCTTCTGTGCTGCTGAATGTGCTCATGTGGCCTCTACACAACCAGGTCCAGTCTTTCTGGCCAACTTCACTTTTATGATTGACAACTTTAAATGTGCAGTGAGGCCAAGTGTGAATCTCTGTATAATAACAACAGATTTTCCCTTGCCCTGACTTTTCAGTTTCTTTTAAAACTGACTAACTTCACTTTAGGATTGCGATAAACTACACATAAAACAAAGCTGTTGGTGGCTGATGGCTGTAATATACATTTATTCACATTTGCAGGAGATGTGTTGGCATGGCTCGAGCCCTGGTTTCATGGATTACTGCACAATCTCTCCTGTAATGTGGAGCACTAATACTTTTTTAGTCAAAACTCAGACACTCCAATGGTCCATCATAAATGTGTGCAACTTATGTTTAGTGTTGGACATCTCTTTTCTTTTATCCTATGTCTCCTTTTTTTACAGGTTCATCCTGTATGCTACAGTGCCTTGCGAAAGTATTCGGCTCCCTGAAACTTTTCAACCTTTTCCCACATATCATACCAAATGTAAATTTTTGGTGAAGAATCAACAAGTGGAACCATTCCATTGTAGATTTTGCTTTATGTTTGGGATCATTGTCTTATTGGAAGACAAATCTCCGTCCCAGTCTCAGGTCTTTTGCAGACTCCAACAGGTTGTCTTCAAGAATGGTCCTCTATTTGGCTCCATCCATCTTCCCATCAATTTTAACCATCTTCCCTGTCCCTGCTCGAGAAAAGCAGGCCCAAACTATGATGCTTCCATCACCATGTTTGACAGTGGGTATGGTGTCTTCAGGGTGATGAGCTGTGTTGCCTTTATGCCAAACATATCATTTGGCATTGTTGCCAAAAAGTTTGATTTTGGATTAATCTGACCAGAGCACTTTCTTCCACATGTTTGGTGTGTCTCCCAGGTGGCTTGTTGCAAACTTTAAACGAGACTTTTCCATTACGTCCCTCAGGGCAGCACCATGGAGGACATCCTTCCTTGACCTATAGCGGGACAGGATCATAGGTTAAAAGGACCCTCCAGTGTTTTTCCTGTCCCTACAGGGACAGATGTATGAGAGGTTGCTCCTAGAGCGAAGATAGCCTGTGGATTCTCTTTCCCCTGTCAAGTGGTCCGTGGCCGACACCTCACTGGGTAGAGGTCCCTCAGCTATCAGTGCTGTACCAGATGGACTCAGAGTTTGGGAGTCTCAACCTTCCCTTTTCCTGGTCAGACGGACCGTGGCCGACTCCTCTTTGAGAGGTTCCTCAGCCAACTGTCAGCCTGTGCAATGGGCTTAGGGGGATCGTGTGGCAGGTCCAATCCTTCCCCCTGTCAAGTAACCCAGGGTGGAATCTCCCCGGTGGGGAGTCCCTCAGCCCCAGAGACCAGTCGAGCGGACGGGCTCCTGGGTAGAGCCGCTTCCTCCCGGTGGGGGTTCTCGGCTCGGACTCCGACCGGCAAAACACCACTACTTCTGAAAGTCGTGTGGTGGAGAAGGCTATCGCGCTTCCGGTGACGTCAGAAAGGGGCGCCGGCACATAGGATTGGCGTGCGTTCCACAATGGAACACGGAAGGGGGCACAGGCAGTAATGCAGCATTCCTGACGGGATGCCGCTTCCTTCCACGGTAGGCTCTCGGCGTTACCAGCTCCCCCTGTCTTCTAGCAGGTATGGAGCCAGCACAGGTGAGTGCATGGTTTAATGTTGCATTGATGGCCTGGGCCTCTGGGCTGACTCTAGTCTCATGCCTTTGTGCCAAAGCTGTACCTGGAACACATTTGCAGCTAGGCCTTGGACCTCTAGGCTATGGTAGGGCCATATGTCCAGGCTACATCTCATGACTGGACTTCAGTTAGTTGCAGGTCTTGTCTGCACAGTGCCTTATAATTGGGCTTCAGAGTGACTTTTTGGAAGCATGCTTTCCATTTTCTGGTTCAATAAGCAAGTGTTTCACTTTTCTTTGCAACTTAACTACTCCATCCAGAGGAAAACACAAGGTGTTAAGTCAGCAGATTGTCTCCATGAAGACTTCCCTCCAGCTGCTGCTCATTAATTAGCCCCTTCGGGTGGAGTCAGTCTGACAAATGAGATGTACTGTTCAGAGTGGAGATTTATCTGGAACTCTGATAGATGGCTCTTTTGCTTAAACGTGTAAGTCCTACTGCTTCTATGCATCATATTGAGTGACTCTGTGCATAATACTGCATCATAGTGCCTCTATGCATCATATTGAGTGCCTCCGTGAATAATACTGCATAATAGTGTCTCTATGCATCATATTGAGTGCTACCGTGCATAATACTGCATCATAGCGCCTCTATGCATTATATTGAGTGCCTCCATGCATAATACTGCATCATAGTACCTCTATGCATCATGTTGAGTGCCTCTGTGCATAAGACTGCATCATAGTGCCTCTATGCATCATATTGAGTGCCTCTGTGCATGATACTGCATCATAGTGCCTCTATGCATCATATTGAGTGCCTCCGTGCATCATACTGCATCATAGTGCCTCTATGCATCATATTGAGTGCCTCCATGCATCATACTGCATTATAGTACCTCTATGCATCATATTGAGTGCCTCTGTGCATAAGACTGCATCATAGTGCCTCTATGCATCATATTGAGTGCCTCAATGGCATTATATGGCATCATACTGTTGCATATTGCCTTTGTGCATCATATTGCATCATATTGCTTCATGGTTCCTTTATGCATCAGAGTGCTTCATATTGCCTTTCTGCATCTTATTGCATCATATTGCTTCATGGTTCCTATATGCATCATAGCGCTTCATAGTGACTTCATGTATCATATTGCATCATATTGCTTCATGGTTCCTATATGCATCATAGTGCTTCATTGTTCCTATATGCATCATAGTGCTTCATATTGCCTTTATGCATCATATTGCATCATATTGCTTCATGGTTCCTTTATGCATCAGAGTGCTTCATATTGCCTTTCTGCATCTTATTGCATCATATTGCTTCATGGTTCCTATATGCATCATAGCACTTCATAGTGACTTCATGTATCATATTGCATCATATTGCTTCATGGTTCCTATATGCATCATAGTGCTTCATTGTTCCTATATGCATCATAGTGCTTCATGGTTCCTATATGCATCATAGCGCTTCATAGTGACTTCATGTATCATATTGCATCCTATTGCTGCATGGTTCCTGTATTCATCAGAGTGCTTCCTTGTTGTGAAATTGGATTTTGGGCTCCCCCGGTGGCCACTGGTGGAATTGAACTTGTGTGCATCATCCCCTCTGTTCACCTGTTCCCATCAGGATGTGGGAGTCGCTATTTAACCTTGCTCCTCTGTCACTTCCATGCCGGTCAACATTGTAATCAGAAGCCTTTCTGTGCATGTTCCTGCTACCAGACAACTTCCAGCTAAGTCGGACTTTTGTCCTTGTTTGTTTTTTGCATTTTGTTCCAGTTCACAGCTGCAGTTTTGTTTCTGTGTCTGGAAAGCTCTTGTGATCTGAAATTGCCACTCTGATGTTATGAGTTAATACTAGAGTCTTAAAGTAATTTCAGGATGGTGTATTGATAGGGTTTTCAGCTGACCATGAAAGTACCCTTTCTGTCTTCCTGCTATCTAGTAAGCGGACCTCGATTTTGCTAAACCTATTTTCATACTACGTTTGTCATTTTCATCTTAAATCACCGCCAATATATGTGGGGGCCTCTGTCTGCCTTTCGGGGAAATTTCTCTAGAGGTGAGCCAGGACTATATTTTCCTCTGCCAGGATTAGTTAGTCCTCCGGCCGGCGCTGGGCGTCTAGGGATAAAACGCAGGCTACGCTACCCGGCTACTGTTAGTTGTGCGGCAGGTTTAGTTCATGGTCAGTTTAAGTTTCCATCCTTCCAAGAGCTAGTTCCTATGTATGCTGGGCTATGTTCTCTTGCCATTGAGAACCATAACAGTTTGACCGGCCCACAAAGGGTTAAATTAATTGGCAGAGAAAGGAGAGAAAAAAGAAGTCTGCTGAAAAAATTTTTTTTTTTTTTTTTTCTCCTTCAGTTCTGAGTGTGCTTTCAATTGAATCACTTGCAAGTCTGCCTATATTGCAGCCTTCCTCTCTCTCTCTCCTTCTAATCCTGGAATGGCTCTGTGTTCACCTGTTTAAAATGGATATTCAGAGTTGAGCTGCAGGTTTGAATAATCTCACCACGAAAGTTCAAAATTTACAAGATTTTGTTGTTCATGTTCCTATATCTGAACCTAGAATTCCTTTGCCTGAATTTTTCTCGGGGAATAGATCTTGCTTTCAAAATTTCAAAAATAATTGCAAGTTGTTTTTGTCCCTGAAATCTCGCTCTGCTGGAGATCCTGCTCAGCAGGTCAGGATTGTGATTTCCTTGCTCCGGGGCGACCCTCAAGATTGGGCTTTTGCATTGGCTCCAGGGGATCCTGCGTTGCTCAATGTGGATGCGTTTTTTCTGGCCTTGGGGTTGCTTTATGAGGAACCTCATTTAGAGCTTCAGGCGGAAAAAGCCTTGATGTCCCTATCTCAGGGGCAAGATGAAGTTGAAATATACTGCCAAAAATTCCGTAAATGGTCTGTGCTTACTCAGTGGAATGAGTGCGCCCTGGCGGCGAATTTCAGAGAGGGTCTCTCTGATGCCGTTAAGGATGTTATGGTGGGGTTCCCTGTGCCTGCGGGTCTGAATGAGTCCATGACAATGGCTATCCAGATCGATAGACGTCTGCGGGAGCCCAAACCTGTGCACCATTTGGCGGTGTCTACTGAGAAGACGCCAGAGAATATGCAATGTGATAGAATTCTGTCCAGAAGCGAACGGCAGAATTTTAGACGAAAAAATGGGTTGTGCTTTTATTGTGGTGATTCAACTCATGTTATATCAGCATGCTCTAAGCGTACTAAGAAGCTTGATAAGTCAGTTTCAATTGGCACTTTTCAGTCTAAGTTTATTCTATCTGTGACCCTGATTTGTTCTTTATCATATATTACCGCGGATGCCTATGTCGACTCTGGCGCCGCTTTGAGTCTTATGGATTGGTCCTTTGCCAAACGCTGTGGGTATGATTTAGAGCCTCTTGAAACTCCTATACCTCTGAAGGGGATTGACTCCACCCCATTGGCTAGTAATAAACCACAATACTGGACACAAGTAACTATGCGAATTAATCCGGATCATCAGGAGATTATTCGCTTTCTTGTGCTGTATAATCTACATGATGTGTTGGTGCTTGGATTGCCATGGCTGCAATCTCATAACCCAGTCCTCGACTGGAACGCTATGTCTGTGTTAAGCTGGGGATGTAAGGGGATGCATGGGGACGTACCTTTGGTTTCCATTTCGTCATCTATTCCCTCTGAGATTCCTGAATTCTTGTCTGACTATCGTGACGTTTTTGAAGAACCTAAGCTTGGTTCATTACCTCCGCACCGGGAGTGCGATTGTGCCATAGATTTGATTCTAGGTAGATAATACCCTAAGGGTCGTTTATTTAATCTGTCTGTGCCTGAACATGCTGCTATGCGAGAATATATAAAGGAGTCCTTGGAAAAGGGACATATTCGTCCTTCGTCATCTCCCTTAGGAGCCGGTTTTTTCTTTGTGTCTAAGAAAGATGGCTCTTTGAGGCCGTGTATTGATTATCGGCTTTTGAATAAAATCACGGTTAAATATCAATATCCGTTGCCACTGCTGACTGATTTGTTTGCTCGCATAAAGGGGGCCAAGTGGTTCTCTAAGATAGATCTCCGTGGGGCGTATAATTTGGTGCGAATTAAGCAGGGGGATGAGTGGAAAACCGCATTTAATACGCCCGAGGGCCACTTTGAGTATTTGGTGATGCCTTTTGGCCTTTCAAATGCCCCTTCAGTCTTTCAGTCCTTTATGCATGACATTTTCCGTGATTATTTGGATAAATTTATGATCGTGTATCTGGATGATATTCTGATTTTTTCGGATGACTGGGACTCTCATGTCCAGCAGGTCAGGAGGGTTTTTCAGGTTTTGCGGTCTAATTCCTTGTGTGTGAAGGGTTCTAAGTGCGTTTTTGGGGTTCAAAAGATTTCCTTCTTGGGATACATTTTTTTCCCCTCTTCCATCGAGATGGATCCTGTCAAGGTTCGGGCTATTTGTGATTGGACGCAACCCTCTTCTCTTAAGAGTCTTCAGAAATTTTTGGGCTTTGCTAACTTTTATCGTCGATTTATTGCTGGTTTTTCTGATGTTGTTAAACCATTGACTGATTTGACTAAGAAGGGTGCTGATGTTGCTGATTGGTCCCCTGCTGCTGTGGAGGCCTTTCGGGAGCTTAAGCGCCGCTTTTCTTCCGCCCCTGTGTTGCGTCAGCCTGATGTTGCTCTTCCTTTTCAGGTTGAGGTCGACGCTTCTGAAATCGGAGCTGGGGCGGTTTTGTCGCAAAGAAGTTCCGACTGCTCCGTGATGAAACCTTGTGCTTTTTTTTCTCGTAAATTTTCGCCCGCCGAGCGGAATTATGATATTGGGAATCGGGAGCTTTTGGCCATGAAGTGGGCTTTTGAGGAGTGGCGTCATTGGCTTGAGGGGGCTAGACATCAGGTGGTGGTATTGACCGACCACAAAAATTTAATTTATCTTGAGTCCGCCAGACGCCTGAATCCTAGACAGGCGCGCTGGTCGTTGTTTTTCTCTCGGTTTAATTTTGTGGTGTCATACCTATCGGGTTCTAAGAATGTTAAGGCGGATGCCCTTTCTAGGAGTTTTGAGCCTGACTCCCCTGGTAATTCTGAACCTACAGGTATCCTTAAGGATGGAGTGATATTGTCTGCCGTTTCTCCAGACCTGCGGCGGGCCTTGCAGGATTTTCAGGCGGATAGACCTGATCGTTGCCCACCTGGTAGACTGTTTGTTCCTGATGATTGGACCAGTAAAGTCATTTCTGAGGTTCATTCTTCTGCGTTGGCAGGTCATCCTGGAATCTTTGGTACCAGGGATTTGGTGGCAAGGTCCTTCTGGTGGCCTTCCCTGTCACGAGATGTACGAGGCTTTGTGCAGTCTTGTGACGTTTGTGCTCGGGCCAAGCCTTGTTGTTCTCGGGCTAGTGGATTGTTGTTGCCCTTGCCTATCCCGAAGAGGCCTTGGACGCACATCTCGATGGATTTTATTTCGGATCTTCCTGTTTCTCAGAAGATGTCTGTCATCTGGGTGGTGTGTGACCGTTTCTCTAAGATGGTCCATTTGGTTCCCCTGCCTAAGTTGCCTTCTTCTTCCGAGTTGGTTCCTCTGTTTTTTTCAAAATGTGGTTCGTTTGCATGGTATTCCGGAGAATATCGTTTCTGACAGAGGAACCCAATTCGTGTCTAGATTTTGGCGGGCATTCTGTGCTAGGATGGGCATAGATTTGTCTTTCTCGTCTGCTTTCCATCCTCAGACTAATGGCCAGACCGAGCGGACGAATCAGACTTTGGAGACATATTTGAGGTGTTTTGTGTCTGCAGATCAGGATGATTGGGTTGCTTTTTTGCCTTTAGCGGAGTTTGCCCTCAATAATCGGGCCAGCTCTGCCACCTTGGTGTCTCCTTTTTTCTGTAATTCGGGGTTTCATCCTCGATTTTCCTCCGGTCAGGTGGAATCTTCGGATTGTCCTGGAGTGGATGCTGTGGTGGAGAGGTTGCATCAGATTTGGGGGCAGGTGGTGGACAATTTGAAGTTGTCCCAGGAGAAGACTCAGCTTTTTGCCAACCGCCGGCGTCGGGTTGGTCCTCGGCTTTGTGTCGGGGACTTGGTGTGGTTGTCTTCTCGTTTTGTCCCTATGAGGGTTTCTTCTCCTAAGTTTAAGCCTCGGTTCATCGGCCCGTACAAGATATTGGAGATTCTTAACCCTGTGTCCTTCCGTTTGGACCTCCCTGCATCTTTTTCTATTCATAATGTTTTTCATCGGTCATTGTTGCGCAGGTATGAGGTACCGGTTGTGCCTTCCGTTGAGCCTCCTGCTCCGGTGTTGGTTGAGGGCGAGTTGGAGTACGTTGTGGAAAAAATCTTGGACTCCCGTGTTTCCAGACGGAAACTCCAGTATCTGGTCAAATGGAAGGGATACGGTCAGGAGGATAATTCTTGGGTGACTGCCTCTGATGTTCATGCCTCCGATCTGGTCCGTGCCTTTCATAGGGCTCATCCTGATCGCCCTGGTGGTTCTGGTGAGGGTTCGGTGCCCCCTCCTTGAGGGGGGGGGGTACTGTTGTGAAATTGGATTTTGGGCTCCCCCGGTGGCCACTGGTGGAATTGAACTTGTGTGCATCATCCCCTCTGTTCACCTGTTCCCATCAGGATGTGGGAGTCGCTATTTAACCTTGCTCCTCTGTCACTTCCATGCCGGTCAACATTGTAATCAGAAGCCTTTCTGTGCATGTTCCTGCTACCAGACAACTTCCAGCTAAGTCGGACTTTTGTCCTTGTTTGTTTTTTGCATTTTGTTCCAGTTCACAGCTGCAGTTTTGTTTCTGTGTCTGGAAAGCTCTTGTGATCTGAAATTGCCACTCTGATGTTATGAGTTAATACTAGAGTCTTAAAGTAATTTCAGGATGGTGTATTGATAGGGTTTTCAGCTGACCATGAAAGTACCCTTTCTGTCTTCCTGCTATCTAGTAAGCGGACCTCGATTTTGCTAAACCTATTTTCATACTACGTTTGTCATTTTCATCTTAAATCACCGCCAATATATGTGGGGGCCTCTGTCTGCCTTTCGGGGAAATTTCTCTAGAGGTGAGCCAGGACTATATTTTCCTCTGCCAGGATTAGTTAGTCCGCCGGCCGGCGCTGGGCGTCTAGGGATAAAACGCAGGCTACGCTACCCGGCTACTGTTAGTTGTGCGGCAGGTTTAGTTCATGGTCAGTTTAAGTTTCCATCCTTCCAAGAGCTAGTTCCTATGTATGCTGGGCTATGTTCTCTTGCCATTGAGAACCATAACACTTCCTATTGCCTTTCTGCATCATATTGCATCATGGTTCCTATATGCATCATAGTGCTCATATTGCCTTTATGCATCATATTGCTTCAAGCTTCTGCATTATATTACAGCATATTGCTTCATAGCTCCTATATGCATCATATTGCTTCATTGTTCCTATATGCACCATAGCTCTTCATAGTTACTTCATGCATCATACTGCTTCATTATTCCTATGTGCATCATATTGCATCGTATTGAATCAGATTAATTGATAGTGCCTTTGGACATCATATTGCATTATATTGCTTCATAGTCCCTATATGCATCATATTGCATCATAGGGTTTCGGTGCCTTTGCCTCAGAGGGTATCATTAGTGTGTCAGGCTTGGTGCCTTTTTTGCCTCTTGCTGTGAGCCACTGGGTCAGATCTTCTGTCTGGTGCCTTGTTGTGTGGCCGCACATTGTATCATGGGCCTGCCACTTCACTTTTTTGTCTTGGGCCTCAACTCTGGATATGGAGTCCTTGTGTTTTTAGACCCAGATCCAGCTTCTGTTACTTCATTCTTTACAACAGGGCTTAGTCAAGCAAACAGATATGCTTGAATTGGCTTAGTAAAACCTGCATTTCTTCTGTTTGGAACAGATCTCTCAGGTAGGTTCTACTTTGAGTGCTAAAGGCAAGTCTATTGCATAATTAGCTGTAAAAGATGACATACGTCATTTTGGTACATCTTATAAAAGGACATACTACTGTCCTGGGAGCGGAAAATCCCACGAGTTAAAAGAAAGGATTCCTTCCGCCTCGGAATGCTTTGCCCTAAGATATTAGGACCATCTACAATTTGCATAGTTTTAGGGGCACCTTCAAAACACATTTGTTCAGAGCAGCCTACCACGTTCCCTAATCAGTCATTTTATGTTTGTGTGTGTGTGTGTGTGTGTAGCCCATTCACTATCTCCATCTGTCCCCCACCCCCTGAAGATGGCTGTGCCATCTATGTAAATAAAACATTGTTGATACACACCTGTACTTTGTATCTTCCCTGCCTCATTGTAGATTGTAAGCTCTCACGAGCAAGGTGGTTTTTATTTTGCTTTAATTATTATATGGTTGTTACTTATGACTGTTGTGTTTGAGACTGTCAAACTGTAAAGCGCTGCGGAATATGTTGATGCTATATAAATAAAAGTTTATTATTGTTGTTATTATTATTAATCCTTCCCAAACTCCACATTCGGCAATCAGACAGATTATTGTCCCATAAGTCTGTTGCGTTTTGTTTATCAGGGACATCAGCACTGCCTTTTGTATGTTGTGGCGAAGCAGCAGCACTGTGTCGTGTGGCAGAGGATCCCATACTCGCGGCTCTTACAGCAGTCACGGCTCCTAAGATAAATTAAACTGTATCCAGGGCTCTTACTGTTAAGACCCCATAGTCTCTCTGCTTCACAGTAGATAATCTCCCACTGTGATGAGGAAGAAACCTACTTTTTCTCTAGTCCTGGAATATGGTTACTCCCACAATGGCAGTCTGAGTCTATAATATAAAGATCCCTGAGAAAATTGCCTCTTGGGATATGTAAGTGGTTAATATGCATATATGGACAAATAAGTTGACATACTTATAATGTCTGGACTAATGACTCGTATAAATGCAGTTTCGAATAATTTCAAGTGTCGGAAGATTTTTACTAGCACTACCACCACCACCTTCATCGATTCAGAGTCCAGACTCCCTGTGTCTAACATCAAGTAAAACAGGAGTGATGATCCACGTTTCTCTTTCAGCGCTTATAATGAGAAGCCCGACGTTAGCAATGGCAGGAGATATTACCTGCCGGATGGTGTATTCCTTAGTTTCAATAATATATAACCCGTACTTGGGGTTAGACATCTAAGGATTTGGAATAGATGTGATCTCCTGGATGAGTAATGTGTGTACATCCCAATGCTCTGCTATTATCCATGTACTAACTGTTATTGGTTTGATCTTCCTGCAGTCCAGGGCCTCTGTCCTGCAGGTCTCCTTGTAGTACGGTAAGCTGGTCTGTAACCAAGGCTTAACCTGAGCCCAGAAGGACCGATGATGGTATAGTCCTGGGTTATAAGCACATGCAGCTTATTATTGGTCAGTACAGTCCTCATTGTGTGGTGGCTGTGACTTTCACCATATTTTGCTGGGCAATAAGGTTTTCTAACCCTATTCTGGGACTGCAATGTCTATAAGTATCTATCACAATAAATAACTTGCTGTGGTTTATTATTGGTATTGGAGTACAGTGGGTGTATCTCACTCTCTGCTTCTGATGCTTATTTCATTTACCACATTCATACTGAAATTGGCCATTATAGATGTATATCAGACACTCACTAAGGTGATTTTCTTTGCGGATCTCTTTAGAATATTTATGGTTTTTCTGATCTTTCAGATCCTTTATATATTTAGTCTGGTTTTTGCCTGGGACTTTGATTCCTGGGCTTCTGTACCCACCCTGGGAGAGTTGCTTAGGTATTCTCCATGGTGCTGTCCTGAGGGACGTAATGGAAAAAGGGAATTTGACCTACCGGTAATTCGGTTTCCTGGTAGTCCCTCAGGACAGCACCCATAGTTCCCTCCCTTATGTTTCTGTTTTTAGGATTGCTCGGGATTAATCTACCGGCAGATCGTTCGTCCTTTGGGTCACCATGGCTCGAAATTAAGATGAAGCCGTTTAATGGTTATTTCACACGTGTTTGTAAGGCATGTTTAGACCATTTATTTCCATCCTTCGGTGGTACTTTGAAAGAACACTGGAGGGTGGAGGTGGGAGGGTCCTTTTAACCTCTCTATGATCCTGTCCCGCTATAGGTCAAGGAAGGACGTCCTCCATGGTGCTGTCCTAAGGGACTACCAGGAAACCGAATTACCAGTAGGTCTAATTCCCTTTTTTTATGGATATCTTTGAGAAATGGCTTTCTTCTTGCCATTCTTCCATAAAGGCCAGATTTGTGCAGTGTACGACTGATTGTTGTCCTATGGACAGACTGTCCCACCTCAGCTGTAGATCTCTGAAGTTCATCCAGAGTAATCATGGGCCTCTTGGCTGCATCTCTGATCAGTCTTCTCCTTGTTTGAGGTGAAAGTTTAGAGGGACGGCCGGGTCTTGGTAGATTTACAGTGGTATGATACTCCTTCCATTTCAATATGATCGCTTGCACAGTGCTCCTTGGGATGTTTAAAGTTTTGGAAATCATTTTGTATCCAAATCTGGCTTCAAACTTCTCCATAACAGTATCACGGACCTGCCTGTTGTGTTCCTTGGTCTTCATGATGCTCTCTGTGCTTCAAACAGAACCCTGAGACTATCACAGAGCAGGTGCATTTATACGGAGACTTGATTACACACAGGTGGATTATATTTATCATCATTAGGCATTTAGGACAACATTGGATCATTCAGAGATCCACAATGAACATCTGGAGTGAGTTTGCTGCACTGAAAGTAAAGGGGCCAAATAATATTGCACGCCCCACCTTTCAGTTTTTGATTTTCCACAAAAATTTAAAATAACCAATAAATTTCGTTCAACTTCACAATTGTGTTCCACTTGTTGATGATTCTTCACCAAAAATTTACTTTTGGTATCTTTATGTGTGAAGCAGGATATGTGGGAAAAGGTTGAAAAGTTCCAGGGAGCCAAATACTTTTGCAAGGCACTGTATGTGTGATTGTGGTGGGATTTGCCCACCTCACTTATTTGAGTCTGCAACTCCCTGGTAGTCTTTAAAAAAAAAAAAAGTCTCCATTTCCTCTGCCAAATTCCAGACATCTAAGACACATCAGTTCTGCACTATTATAAAAGGTTCTCTTTTAAATGTATAATATTTTTTTCAAGAAACTCATCTGACAGAAAATATTGGCCCCTGAGATTTGCTCCTTAATCAGATAGTGATGCCAGAAAAAATAGTTAATAATTAACCATATTTCTTCTTTAGGTCGGCAGCATTTTTTCCTACATGCCGTTTTATTCTTTAAACATTACTTTATTTTTTTTCAGGTGATACAAGGATTACAGGTTTAGCAAGTTTTTATATGTTCAATTATATTTACAAAACCAATTTTTTGGGGGTTAGAAATCACTTTTGAAATTACATTGAGGGGTAGATGGAAGCAGGAGGTTAGAGAAAATACAAAATCAAAAGACTCAAAAGTAGCCAGTAAACAGATCAGAATCACAATAGGATCAACTACACAGAACTGAACCAGAGTAGAACAGGGCTGTATCTGGCAGCTTCAGGCAATATGCTTCGAGCTTTCGTAGTCTGTGGTGCTTTCAATTACCTGAAACAGGGAGCTGATTATTACAACTGGATAGCACACACACCCATGCTGCCAGACTGGGTGGTACTACTGGTCCAGGCCACTCTATTTTATGTGGCTGGACAGAGCCTGTGCCGCCCAAAGCTTCTGGTTACAATGTCTCTTCCATCAACGGCGCCACCTGCAGAATGAATGATGGCTGCAGATCCCAAAGGAGATGTGATGCACCATTTGCAAAAGCCCTTATGTTACACAATGGCAGAAAACTAGAGCAGACGAAAACCCCAATGAAGTGATTCCATTTTAGAAATTATAAACATCAGTGAATTAATCTACTGGAGTAGTGACTATTTTGACACCTGAGTGAGGGCTTGTTTTTTTCAGGAATGAGTAAACGTTTTTATTAGTATAGTTTTACTAAATATCTTCTAATTTCCATGGACATTTTGAGTTGGAATGTTTAAAAATATACATTTCAAGGATATTTTATTCAAAAATAATAATTGGTTTTCTTCTTTGCAGATGACAGAAACAGGAGATCAGAGAAACAACTGACATTTTCAATTTTTAAACCAGATGACCTTGAAATTGAAATGAATGCCATTACTCCAGATATACCATCCTATCCTCACAACAAAGATTTGTCAACTGATCCTTTGAAACAGGCCCCATCTTCCAATTCATTGTGTGAAAATAATTTTAACCAGAAATCAATTCTTGTTAAACATGAGCGAGTTCATACTGGGGAGAAGCCACATTCATGTTCAGAATGTGGAAAATGTTTTAATGAGAAATCACATCTTGTTACGCAGCAGAGAACTCATGGATTGGAGAAGCTTTTTTCATGTTTAGAATGTGGGAAATGTTTTAAGTGGAAATCGGTTCTAGTTAGTCACCAGAGAACTCACACAGGGGAGAAGCCATATTTATGTTTAGAATGTGGAAGATGTTTTAGTAAGAAATCACATCTTGTTATACACCAGAGAACTCACACAGGGGAGAAGCCATATTTATGTTCAGAATGTGGAAAATGTTTTAACAAGAATTCACATCTTGTTGCACACCTGAGAACTCACACAGGGGAAATGCCTTTCTCATGTTCAGAATGTGGAAAATGTTTTAACCAGAAATCACATCTTGTTTTACACCACAGAAGTCACACAGGGGAGAAGCCATATTCTTGTTCAGAATGTGGTAAATGTTTTAGCACGAATTCACATCTTGTTGCACACCTGAGAACTCACACAGGGGAAATGCCTTTTTCATGTTCAGAATGTGGAAAATGTTTTAACCAGAAATCACATCTTGTTATACACCACAGAAGTCACACAGGGGAGAAGCCATATTCTTGTTCAGAATGTGGGAAATGTTTTACAAATAAATCATCTCTTGGTAAACACCAGATAATTCACACAAGGAAGAAGCTATAATCAAGTTTAGAATATGGAAAATGTTTTGTACAGATATTGGTTCTTGTTAGTCACCAGAAAATTCACAAAATGCCCATAATACTGTATGGAGGACTATGTGGTGCCCATAATACTGTATGGAGGACTATGTGGTGCCCATAATACTGTATGGAGGACTATGTGGTGCCCATAATACTGTATAGAGGGCTATACTGTCTGGTCTAAAATGAAAAGTCTGCAGTCACTGTGTAACTGCAGACTTTTCAATACCGCCAGAGCACACATTGTGCACAGCCAGGATTCACCGGTTTCTGAGCTATTGTAGAATTTACAGTAGATACAGTGAAGGAAATAATTATTTGATCCCTTGCTGATTTTATAAGTTTGCCCGCTGACAAAGACATGAACAGTCTATAATTTTAAAGGTAGGGTAATTTTAACATTGTGAGATAGAATATAAAAAATAAAATCCGGAAAATCACATTGTATAAATTTTTTATAAATTTATTTGCATTGTTCAGTGAGAAATAAGTATTTGATCCCCCTACCAACCATTAACCCCTTCGCGACCCAGCCTGTTTTCACCTTTCTGACCTGGCCAATTTTTACAATTCTGACCAGTGTCCTTTTATGAGGTAATAACTATGGAACGCTTCAACGGATTCCACTGATTCTGAGATTATTTTTCTCGTGACATATTGTACTTTATTATATCAGTAAAATTTCCATCATATGACTTGCATTTTTTTGTGAAAAAAAAAACGAAAATTTGGCCAAAATTTTGAAAATTTCGCAATTTTCCAACTTTTAATTTTTATGCCCTTAAATCAGAGAGTTATATCGCACAAAATAGTTAGTAAATAAAATTTCCCATATGTCTACTTTACATCAGCACAATTTTGGAACCAATTTTTTTTGTTAGGAAGTTATAAGGGTTTAAAGTTGACCAGCGATTTCTCATTTTTTCAGCAAATTTTACAAAACCATTTTTTTAGAGATCACATCACATTTGAAGTGACTTTCAGGGGCCTATATAATAGAAAATACCCAAAAGTGACACCATTCTAAAAACTGCACCCCTCAAGGTACTCAAAACCACATTCAAGAAGTTTATCAACCCTTCAGGTGCTTCACAGGAATTTTTGGAATGTTTAAAAAAAAATGAACATTTAACTTTTTTTCACAAAAATTTTACTTCAGATCCAATTTGTTTTATTTTAGCAAGGGTAACAGGAGAAATTGGACCCCAAAAGTTGTTGTACAATTTGTCCTGTGTATGCTGATACCTCCTATAATATGCAGGTAAACCACTGTTTGGGCGCATGGCAGAGCTCAGAAGGGAAGGAGCGCCGTGTAACTTTTTCATTGCAAAATTGGCTGGAATTGAGATCAGACGCCATGTTGCGTTTGGAGAGCGCCTGATGTGCCTAAACAGTGGAAACCCCCCACAAGTGACACCATTTTGGAAAGTAGACCCCCTAAGGAACTTATCTAGATGTGTGGTGAGCACTTTGAACCCCCAAGTGCTTCACAGAAGTTTATAATGTAGAGCCAGTAAAAATAAAAAATCATATTTTTTTCACAAAAATGATCATTTCGCCCCCAATTTTTCATTTTCCCAAGGGTAACAGGAGAAATTGGACCCCAAAAATTGTTGTGCAATTTGTCCTGAGTATGCTGATACATCATATGTCAGAGTAAATCACTGTTTGAGCGCATGGCAGAGCGCGGAAGGGATGGAGAGCCAGTTGAATTTTCAATGCAAAATTGGCTGGAATTGAGATCGGACGCCATGTCGCATTTGGAGAGCCCCTAATGTGCTTAAACAATGGAAACCCCCCACAAGTGACACCATTTTGGAAAGTAGACCCCCTAAGGAACTTATCTAGATGTATGGTGAGCACTTTGAACCCCCAAGTGCTTCACAGAAGTTTATAGTGTAGAGCCGTAAAAATAAAAAATCATATTTTTTTCACAAAAATGATCTTTTCTCCCCCATTTTTTTATTTTCCCAAGGGTAACAGGAGAAGATGGACCGCCAAAGTTGTTGTGCAATTTGTCCTGAGTACGCTGATACCCCATATGTGTGAGGGAACCAGAGTTTGGACTCATGGCAGAGCTCGGAAGGGAAGGAGCGCCGTGTTGGAATGCAGACTTTGATGGAATGGTCTGCGGGCGTCCCGTTGCGTTTGCAGAGCCCCTGATGTACCTAAACAGTAGAAATCTCCCACAAGTGACTTCATATTGGAAACTAGACCCCCCAGGGAACTTATCTAGAAGTGTTGTGAGAACTTTGAACATTCCAAGTGTTTCACTAAAATTTATAACGCAAAGCCGTAAAAATAAAAAATCATTTTTTCTCACAAAAATAATTTTTTAGCCCCCAAAATTTTATTTTTCCAAGGGTAAGAGGAGAAATTGGACCACAAAAGTTGTAGTCCAAATTGTCCTGAGTACGCTGATACTCCATATGTGGGGGTAAACCACTGTTTACCCCTGTCCATAGACTCAATTAATCAGACTCTAACCTCTACAACATGGGCAAGACCATAGAGCTTTCTAAGGATGTCAGGAACAAGATCATAGACCTGCACAAAGCTGATATGGGCTACATAACTATACATAAGAGGCTGGGTGAGACAGAGACAACTGTTGGTGCAATAGTAAGAAAATGGAAGAAATACAAAATGACTGAATCGACATTGATCTGGGGCACCATGCAAAATCTCACCTCGTGGGGTACACTTGATCATGAGGAAGGTGAGAGATCAGCCTAAAACTAGGCAAGGAGGGGAACTTGTTAATGATCTCAAAGCAACTGGGACCACAGTCACCAAGAAAACCATTGGTAACAAGTTACGCCGTAAAGGTTTAAAATCCTGCAGTGCCCGCAAGGTCCCCCTGCTCAAGAAGGCACGCTTGCCAATGAACTGGATCATTCTATGTGTGACTGGGAGAAGGTGCTGTGGTCAGATAAGACAAAAATTGAGCTCTGAGTTTCCCCGGATGATGATCAACCAGGAGTTCCTGTACAGGGTTGCTAAAATCAGGGATGAGGTGGTAGAACAACTGGTAGTGCCCCAATCCTATCATTGGGCGGTGCGCGACATGGGTCACACTCACATGTTGGGAGGGAATTTGGGGGCCAAAAAGACGCTAGAGTGCATATTGCAGCGTTTTTTTGGCCTGGTGTCTACGTTGAGGTCAAAAGGTACTGCGAAATGTCCTGAGTGCCAACCTCACCCACCACAAACTACTGGAGTCCATTATTGCCTCTGCCCATTATAGAGGTACCTCTTGAGTGGATTGCGATGGATCTGGTAGGACCATTAGTAAAATCCGCCCGGGGCCACCAGCACATATTAGTAGTTGTAGACTTCGCCACCCGGTACCCAGAAGTGATACCACTCCACCACACTTCGGCTAAACTAATAGCCCATGAACTGTTCGCCATGTTCTGTCACTTTGGATTACCCAAGGAGATCCTTACGGATCAGGGAACTCCTTTTATGTCTAAGGTGGCAAGGGAGCTATGTAAGCTGCTCCAAATAAAACAGCTACGTATGTCAATGTACCATCCACAAACCGACAGGTTGGTGGAGAGGTTTAAAAAGATCTTCAAAGCCATGCTAAAAAAGGGGATTGCAGGATGTAGCCAAAGAGAAGTGGGAACAGGAGCCCACTCCACACAACAGTGTCATCGATTATGTGGCAGGTATGCAGGTTTGGATTGCGGTCGTGCGGCCCATAGTAAAGAAGCATCTGTTGGATGCCCAGGCCACTCAGAGCCGCACGTATAATGAAAGGGCCACGGTCAGCACTTTTAAAGAAGGATACTGGGTGTTGGCACTAGTACCCATCCCAGAGAGTAAACTCATGACCAAGTGGCAAGGGCCTTATGAGATATGGGAGAAAGTGGGGGAAGTGAATTATAAAGTGCACCAACCCGGCAAAAGGAAACCCGAGCAACTGTACCATGTAAAACTGCTAAACGCCTGGAAGGACCGAGAATGTTTGGTCACAGAAGCGACTCCAGTAGTACAAATGGGGGTCCCTCTGGCACTGGCCAAGGACACAGCCGGGTGTGAGGTAAAAGTAAGTGACGCCCTCACAAAACAGCAGCGATGGGAGGCTTGAGCTTTGGTGCAGCAGAATACAGATGTATTCTTAGAGCTGCCGGGGTGAACCTCTGTGATTCAGCATGACATGGTCACCAAGCCCCAGGTAAGGGTACGGATGAAACCATACCGAGTGCAAGAAGCCCCGAGGCAAGCAATAATGGAGGAAGTGAAGCAAATGCTTCAATTGGGAGTCACTGAAGAGTCCAGGCGTGAGTGGGCTAACCCCATTGTGTTAATACCTAAACCGGGTGGGTCGTTACGAATTTGTAATGACTACAGGAAGTTAAAAGAGGTGTCAAAATTTGACCTCTATCCAATGCCTTGGGTGGACGAGCTAATTGAAAGACTGGGGAAGACCCAGTACTTCACCACGCTCAATCTCAGCAAAGGATACATTTAGGTCCCCTGACAGAATCGGCTAAAGAGAAGACTGCATTTATCACACCAGAGGGTCTGTTTCACTATGTCATCTTGCCCTTTGGGTTACATTGGGCTCCGGCCACATTCCAGAGGCTGATGGACATAGTGTTAGAACCGCATCGGAAATAGACATCGGCCTATTTAGATGACATAGTCATCTTTAGTACCAACTGGGAGACCCACCTGTCCCAGGTACAAGCCGTGCTAGAGTCAGAGTCGACGAGTTAACAGCAAACCCAAAGAAATGCGCGATAGGGCTCACTGAAGCTCGGTAGTTAGGTTACGTGATTGGCCGCAAGGTGATCAAACCCAAAGTAAACAAGATCAAGGCCATACAAAACTGGCTATGTCAACCAAAAAACAAAAACAAAAAACCTTTAAAAATACCTTTATTATATTCTAATTAAAATATAGTATTTAGGAAAGAAATAAAAAACTACCAACACCGCAAAACGAAGGTATGAGCGGGGTGAGGGGCTAGCCAAATAACAGCATGAACTTTTTTGGGGAATGTATTCCTGACAAAGTCCCTATTTATACTCCTAGTAGGCTTTAAACCTTCCTGGCAGTGGAGGTTGGCACCCTATAAGTCGACATGGCGCCCCCACTCAACGTCGGCTGTCCCTTCTGGCCCTAGTCGGACCCTCACTTCTGCCCACACCCACACCGTGCAACACAATGGCACACGTTTTAATAATAAACAAAGAGAAAAACAACTCTGCCAGGGAGTACCTAGACACAGGATAATGTAATCACTATGAGCTATGTAGCTAGATGTATACAACATAGTGTGTCCCATATCCCCATCCCACTAAAGCAGACATGAATAGAAGCCTCACACAGATAAACAATTTCACTAACTAACGTGGCTACCTCGCTATAGCCTATTGCGCAAAATACATTAAATAGTCCTGACACGAGATTCAAAACACAGGCTGCTATTGTCAAAAGATGTTACTTATCTGAATAAACGTGACATAAGTATGTCCCATATTTCCATACCTACGTGTTTCGCCCCTTCCCGGTATAGGGGCTCATCAGGGGACCAATTGGGAACAAGCTGCAGTGGCTTCAGAATAGATGTTCTTTTTATTTGTTTCCTAAATACTATATTTTAATTAGAATATAATAAAGGTATTTTTAAAAGTTTTTTTTTTTCGTTTTTTGGTTGACATATTGAGTATACCCTTTCATTATTTGTTTTCTTGGTTTTCATCCAAAACTGGCCCAAGCCCTTAAGTAACAAACAGGTTAGGGCATCATTGGGTACTACCGTCGGTTGATACCCAATTTTGCAGGAAAATCAGTACTCCTAATGTACCTGTTAAAAGGTAAAAAGTCGATGATGGTCTGATGCAATCCTCAAGCGGAGGAAGCGTTCCAGTCCATGAAGTCGGCATTGTGTGGACAGCAGGTCCTCATCAGCCCCGACTTCAAAAAGTATATAAACCCAAAAGAAATATTCATCAAGCATATAAATATAATATTTTATTTTATTAATAAATCATACAAAAATGACACAATACATCATTAAAAAATAAGACAAAAAATAATCAGAGATATGGAATTTTATAAAAAAAAATATAATATAAAATAATATAATAATAGAGACTAGTATGCGGAGGGCAGGGTACATCAGATCAATTGGTAAAGGAAATTAGCATATTTAATAATAGAGAAAAAGTTACCATATTGACATAATGGCTGGTTATATAAAAAAATGCAGGTGAATATGAGTCAATAATAATCAATTAAATAAATTGTGAACTTACTCATAATCATTTATAAAAAACAAATAAGTAATGAACGCAAAAATGCACATAAATATGAAACTGGGAATGAAAATCCTTTAGAAAGGTGCCAGTGCCTCAACAATTCTCAAAAGTAAAGTGCAAATGCATGAAAGTGACAGTGCATAAAAAAGCCTACATAGGCAGAATGCAAATGAATAAGAGGATCTGAAAACCAGCCACAAATACCAACCGGTATGATGTACTGCTCCAACGCATGTTTCGCTACCACTTCGTCAGGGAGTGATGTGGGTAGGGTGCAGCAATGTTAAATAGTGCAAAATACAGCTGCATATCATTGTAAATCAGGGGCGCCATAGTTACATGGTGCCGCAGATGCGCACACCTCCACAGCCATCCCGGAAGCCGAAACCGACTTCAAAAAGACCTTTATTGTACAAACCGATGCCTCGGAGCGATGCTGTCGCAAGAGGTGAACGGGAATGAGCATCCACTCACCTACTTGAGCAGGAAACTGATACTGGCAGAGAAAAATTATAGCGTAGTGGAGGAGTGCATGGCGATTAAATGGGCCTTGGAGTCACTACGCTACTATTTGGTTGGGCATCAGTTTCGTTTGGTAACGAATCATTCTCCCCAAGTCTGGTCGAGAAACGCAAAAGAGAGGAATGTCCGAGTCACCAGATGGTTCCTGTCCCTACAAAACTTTAGTTTTTCAGTGAAACATCGGGCGGGGAAATCACACGGAAATGCGGATGCTCTGTCACGGGCCCCCTGTATGGTGACACATGTTCAACCCCACAAGTTTGAAAGGGGGGGTATGTGAGGCAGCGACCGGTGTCATATTTGAGGGTCGCTATGTGTCCCCCAGGATGCGCTCAGAAGTGTATTAGATCCGCTGGAGTGCCTTGTGTTCACAGCTGGTTGCCTGTGAGTCACTAGGCAGAATAAAAGTAAGTTTAAACCTGGTCAAGCTATTTGACCAAGGAGTTGTTCAAGAAAACCGGTTTTGGCTTTTATTTTTTAAACGGACTGCAGGAAGGTAGTGGTAGTGGTCCATTTCTTCCAGCCCGGATCTTACAAGTGGCCCATGGCCACAGAGTCTAGCAGAAGGAAAAAAAAAAACCTGCAGGGAGAGTTTGGGGTCTGTCAGTTTTGGTCTTGCAAGCAGACAGAGCAGTTCGTCCGCAGAGCACTCCCTGTGTGAGGAGCCAAAGAGTCTGGCACCCCTGCGTACAGAGTTTTTGGACATTAAACACATTTTTGTTTTGAACTTGCTTGGGTCACTGCCTCATCGCTGCAGAGTGAGGACACCGCTGAACTACAGTGGTCAAATAGGCAGAGAGTTAGGATAGGGAGAAGACTGAAGAACATGGTCAGGGGCAAGCCAAGTCATCACCATCATTCACCATAAAGAAGCAGTTGTGCCCACAATGGAAATCACAAATACCTATTACTGAGCCCATGGACCTTATACAGCTCTGTCAATATTGATACCACTGCAAAATGTCAGTTTGTCTGATTTTTCTCTTTATAGGTATATTTTTGAATAAAATGTAATTTGTTCTTATATTCTGTAAACTACTGACAAGAGTAGTTGTCTCCGAAGTTCCAAGCAATACATTTTGTATTTATTTTCTGAAAATGAGAACTGGTCAAAATAACCAAAGAATGCATTGCTTGCAGACCTCAAAAAATGCAAAAAAAAACCAAGTTCATAATCATTTAGAAACAACAATACTAATGTTTTAACTCCGGAAGAGTTCAGAAATCAATATTTTGTGGAATAACCATGATTTTTAATCACAGCTTTCATGCATCATGGAATGCTTTCCACCAGTCTTTCACACTGCTTTTGGGTGACCTTATGCCACTCCTGGTACACAATTTTTAGCAGTTCTTTATTTGATGGCTTGTGACTATCCATCTTCCTCTTGATTACATTCCAGAAGTTTTCAATGGGGTTCAGGTCTGGAGATTGGACTGGCCATGACAGGGATTTGATGTGGTGGTCCTTCATCCACACCTTGATTGACCTAGCTGTGTGGCATGGTGCATTGTCCTGCTGGAAAAACCAGTCCTCAGAGTTGGGGAACATTGTCTGAGCAGAAGAAATCAACTGTTTTTCAAAGATAACCTTGTATGTGGCTTGATTCATACGTCCTTTGCAAAGATTAACCTGCCCAATTCCAGCCCTGCTGAAGCATCCCGAGATCAACACCTGGTCATCTAAACAGAGACCTGGAGAGGCGTACAAGCCACAGTATCTTGCACCCACTGTAAAATTTGGAGAAGGATCGGTGATATAAGGAGAAAAATCAGACAAACTGAAATTTTTGCAGTGGTCTCTTAATTTTTGCAAGAGCTGTATAGCAGACGGCGAAGACTTTACCATCCCCACTGATAATCCGCTCTCCCCATCTGCTACTCATCATCTATCTCTAACCTTCTCTCGGCCTTTCTCAGCTACTATCTCTCCACCTCATGAAGACGGGAATATACTGGTCCTATACTTCTCCCACCTCTGATCAGATGATTTTACTATCTCTCCCCTCCCGCTCTCTGACCTCAATCTTCTATTAACTCTGTCAAAGTCTGGCCCCCAGCATCAGATCCCCCTACACACAGCTCATACATAAATCTATGTGCCATCATTACCAATAACTATATGTGTGGGGTCATAACGTTATTTAAGCCACTCAATTTTTATATTAATAATTTTACTATATAACTAGCTGAAAAACCCAACGTTGCCCAGGCATAGTAACTAACTGTGGCTAGTTATAACAAATTATAATGATTATATTGCACATAAAAACATTTCACATCATATAATTAACACTAGATTTGCAACATAAATTAACTAAATGTTTACCCAAGTATTGATAGTATTTTATTTTCGACTCATTCAAGAGCCTTTTGATAAACATTTTTGGTTTTTCCTTCCGGTGCAAAGATGAACAGATTTTTGGCAGTTCCAACTCTTGAACAGGCCACATAAAATTGACCATGAGAAAAGCATGGAGATTGCAAATTGATCCCTACTACTTTCAAGTCCCTGAGCCTTGATAATGGACATTGCAAATGCCAGTGGAACTGTAAACTGGAGGAGTTTAAAATCAAAAGGCAAATCAAATGGAATGGGTGGAATTCTTAGAATGAAAATGTCCTTTTGAAAATAGCTACGCTTCCTGTTATGGACCTGGTGGTAAGGTGCACCTGGAATGACCTGATGGTTAAACTAGAAGACAGGACAAGCTCTGGGAAGTGGGAACTCTGCTGACCGCAAATCCTAATCCTATAACACACACACTAGAAATAGCTGTGGAGCGTACCTAACTCTCCCTAGACGCCTCTTCACAGCCTAAGAGCTAACTACCCCTAAAGATAGGAAAATAAGCCTTACCTTGCCTCAGAGAAATTCCCCAAAGGTAAAGGTAGCCCCCACATATATTAACTGTGAGTTAAGAGGAAAGTCACAAACACAGGGATGAAACAGGTTTCAGCAAAGGAGGCCAGACTTACTAAATAGACTGAGGATAGGAAAGGGGTCTATGCGGTCAGCACAAAAAACTACAAAAAGCCACGCAGAGTGTGCAAAAAGACCCCCGCACCGACTCACGGTGCGGAGGTGCCACTCTGCAACCCAGAGCTTCCAGCTAGCAAGGCAATATCATGATAGCAAGCTGGACTGGAACTTAGCAGGTACTAAGAAATATATTCAGTACACAATGAACAACAAATGAACTGGCAGGGACTTAGCTTTTGCTGGAGTAGACAGGTCATCAGAAAGATCCGAGAGAGATCTGAACCAGTACTGATACATTGACAGCTGGCATGGAGTAACGATCTGAGTGGAGTTAAATAGGGAAGCCAGCCTAGCCGCAAACGAGGGCAGCTGAGTAAGCAACCTCAGAACCAGCAGTTCCACTCACAGCCACCAGAGGGAGTCCACGGACAGAACTCGCCGAAGTACCATTCATGACCACAGGAGGGAGTTCGAGAACGGAATTCACAACAGCTCCCGCACTGGCACACGAAACACAACCGGCGCCATTTTGTTGAAGCAAAAGGTTTTTTTAACACAATATTAACCCCTTAACGACTGCCGATACAACTTTTAACGGCAGCGGTTAAGGGGCCTTATTCCTCCTGCACGTCATGCTCCTTTGTACACAGCTTCCTCCGGCACCCCACTTCCTCCTTTATGCACAGCATTTTTCTGCAGCACAGCTTTTCTCCTTTATAGTCGCCTCCTCCGGCAGCACCTCACACTCCTCTTCCATATACAATTGGAAATACTTGATCCCGAGAGAAATTGCACTAATTGCAATACAGCGTATCGTATACACAACCTACTTCTTTTGCAGCACCACACTTTTCTCATTTAGACCTCGTTCACACGTTATTTGGTCAGTATTTTCACCTCAGTATTTGTAAGCTAAAACTTGGAGTAAAACAATCAGAGGAAAAGTTTATTAGAAACACGTCACCACTTCTGTATTTTTCTCCCACTCGTGGTTTTGGCTTATAAATACTGAGGTAAAATACTGACCAAATACTGAACGTGTGACTGTGGCCTTATACACAGCCTCCACCTGCAGCACCTCACTCTTCTCTATACACAGCCTCATACTGTGTATAGAAGTATATATAGCAGCACCACACTTCTCATTTTCCCATCACGCCTCTCATTTTTCCCCTCACATCTCTCATTTTCCCCTCACTATTATTTTCCCCCTCACTCCTCTCATTTTCCCCTCACACTTGTCATTTTGACCTCGTATCTGTCATTTTCCGATCACTCCACTATTTTCCCCTCACACCTCTTCATTTTCACCCGGCTCAGGTCACCCCCACTTTCCACACTTATAGAAACATACAGGCCATTAACACCCAGAAACTTATGAAAAACTTGCAGTCCTCATTGGCCCCAATCTCCTCCATCTCATGTCCTGATTCTGCTCTGAAGCATTACAATGAAACCCTGCAAAGTGCCCTGGATGAAGCTGCTCCTCCTATACATAGAGCAACTCGACACAGACGGCGACAACCGTGGCACACGCTGCAAACACGTTTCCTGCAGCGGTGCTCCAGGTGCGCCGAACGTCTGTGGAGAAAATCTACCCGAAGATTTCATCCATTAAAAGTTCAGGCTAAAAACATACAACTCTGCCCTTCACCTCTCCAAACAAACCTATTTCAACACCCTCATCACCTCACTGTCCAATAACCCTAAACGTCTCTTCGACACTTTCCAGTCCCTACTCAACCCAAGAGAGCAGGCCCCAACCACAGATCTCCGCGCTGACGATCTGGCCAATTACTTCAAAGAAAAAATTGATCCCATTCGACAGGAAATCATCTCCCAATCTCTTCATACCAGACACTGTCCTCCCTCCCCCACTGCATCTAGTTCACTCTCTGACTTTGAACCAGTTACAGAAGAAGTAAGCAGGCTCCTTGCATCTTCTCGCCCGACCACTTGCACCAGTGACCCCATTCCGTCACATCTCCTCCAGTCCCTTTCCCCGGCTGTCACCTCTCACATAACAAAAATATTCAACCTTTCCCTCACTTCCGGTATTTTTCCCTCCTCATTTAAGCATGCCATCATACATCCATTACTTAAAAAACCCTCCCTCGACCAAAACTGTGCCGCTAATTATAGACCTGTCTCTAATCTTCCCTTCATCTCTAAACTCATCTCTCAGATAACTCTCTTCTCGACCCTCTTCAATCTGGCTTCCGCTCTTTACACTCTACTGAAACTGCCCTCACTAAAGTCTCTAATGACCTACTAACAGCTAAATCTAATGGTCACTACTCCATGCTAATTCTCTTGGATCTTTCCGCAGCATTCGACACTGTGGATCATCAGCTCCTCCTCACTATGCTCCGCTCCATCGGCATCAAGGACACCGTTCTCTCTTGGTTCTCCTCCTATCTCTCTGACTGATCCTTCACTGTATGTTTTGCTGGTTCCTCCTCCTCTCCCCTTCCCCTTACTGTTGGGGTTCCTCAAGGATCAGTCCTAGGCCCCCTCCTCTTCTCTTTGTATACTGCCCCTATTGGACAAACAATCAGTAGATTTGGTTTTGAGTACCATCTCTATGCTGACGACACCCAATTATACACCTCTTCTCCTGCTTTCACTCCGACCTTCTTAGAAAACACCAGTGATTGTCTTACCGCTGTCTCTAACATCATGTCCTCCCTCTATCTGAAACTGAACCTGTCAAAAACTGAACTCCTCGTGTTCTCTCCCTCTACTAACCTACCTTTGCCTGACATTGCCATCTCCGTGTGCGGTTCCACCATTACTCCCAAGCAACATGCCCGCTGCCTTGGGGTCATCCTTGATTCCGAGCTTTCATTCACCCCCCACATCCGATCACTGGCTCGCTCTTCTTATCTGCATCTCAAAAATATTTCTAGAATTCGCCCTTTTCTTACTTTTGACTCTGCAAAAACTCTTACTGTCTCACTTATTCATTCTCGTCTGGACTATTGTAACTCTCTACTAATGGGCCTCCCTCTTACCAAACTCTCCCCGCTCCAATCTGTCCTGAATGCTGCTGCCAGGATCATATTCCTCACCAACCGTTACACCGATGCCTCTACCTTGTGCCAGTCATTACACTGGCTACCCATTCACTCCAGAATCCAGTACAAAACTACTACCCTCATCCACAAAGCACTCCATGGCTCAGCACCACCCTACACCTCCTCTCTGGTCTCAGTCTACCACCCTACCTGTGCCCTCCGCTCCGCTAATGACCTCAGGTTAGCATCCTCAATAATCAGAACCTCCCACTCCCGTCTCCAAGACTTTACACGTGCTGCGCCGATTCTTTGGAATGCACTACCTAGGTTAATACGATAAATCCCCAATCCCCACAGTTTTAAGCGTGCCCTAAAAACGCATTTGTTCAGACTGGCCTACCGCCTCAACGCATTAACCTAACTATCCCTGTGTGGCCAAATTTAAAAAAAAAATAATAATAATCAGGTTCCTCGCATCATGTTCTCATACACTTTATGCAGTCAATAGCCTCTGTGTCTGTACTGCTACATACTTAGGCTGTTAACTGGTTCATGCAGCTTTACATGAACACCCGAGCCTTACACTATGGCTGGTCCAAATAACTAAAGCAATTGTTACCATCCACCTCTCGTGTCTCCCCTTTTCCTCATAGTTTGTAAGCTTGCGAGCAGGGCCCTCATTCCTCCTGGTATCTGTTTTGAACTGTGATTTCTGTTATGCTGTAATGTCTATTGTCTGTACAAGTCCCCTCTATAAGTTGTAAAGCGCTGCGGAATATGTTGGCGCTATATAAATAAAATTATTATTATTATTATTTTTCCCTCACTCCTCTCATTTTCACCTCACTCCTCTCATTTTCACCTCACTCCTCTCATTTTCACCACACACCTCTCATTTTCACCACACTCCACTATTTTCCCCTCACTCCTCTCATTTTCCCCTCACGCCTCTCATTTTCCCCTCACTCCTCTGTTCCCCTCACACGTGCACAGAAACTTCCTGTTATGAGCATAGCGGTGTAATCCATGAGGCTCCTCCCTTTCCCTTGATGTCATGCCTCACAGGAGCAACTCGATTCTAGACAAGACTGAGCTAGATGTAGCTTGTGCCTGCCGCGCACTGATACTTTGAAGAAGGCAGCCCTGGTTGTAGCTCGCAGTGGCTGGGACGTCGCAGCAGGTGAGTTTTGCATGGTGGCTTTTGAGGTGAATGTGTCTCTGCCTGTGTGCGCTAACGTGGGCAGTGTGGACCCGGCGCTTTGCATGTGGAGTGGGCGGGGCTATGTGGCATGGTCTTGGCTTGATACATACACACACATACATACACTCAACATTATATATAGATCAATTATTTTTAAGAACGGGAGTGCGTACACTACAGTGTTCCAAATTATTATGCACAAAGAGTTTATGAGTGATAGGGTTAGAATTTTTTTGTTTGTCATTTAAACTCATTGATGGTGATGTGTGTCAGGGCTCTTTATATCACTGAAAGCAATTGCAGATACCTGTGCAAATTAGTTTGGCAGGTGTGTCCAAATGAAGGCAAGACTACTTAAGAAGGCTGTTCCACATTATTAAGCAGCCTACATTTTTTGCCAAAATGGGAAAGAAAAAGGATGTGTCAACTGCTGAGAAGCAACAAATTGTGGAGTATTTAGGTCAAGGCATGACTACAATCAACATTGCCAAGACACTTCATCGTGATCATGGCACAATCAAGAAGTACGTAGCTGATTCCCAGCACACACGTGTGCGTGCTGATATGGAAAAATTGAGGACTCTTTCCAACAGGCAATTGCGTAAGGTTAAGGGCTCTTTCACACGTCCTGATATTTCCGGTACCGGGAAAAACCGGTACCGGAGATATCCGTGTCCGTATGCTCAAGTGGCACATACGTGCGGCATCCGTGTGCCGCCCGTGTGCCCCCTGAGGACCACACGGACCGTGCAGGAGAGACAGCGCTACACTAAGCGCTGTCCCCCCCGCATGTGCTGAAGGCAGAATTCATCTCTTCTTCCCCGCCGGAGAGAAGAGATGAAAGATCTTTTTTTTTTTTTCTGGGGGGGGGGGGTGAAAAATAAAGTTTGCATGTGCCCCCGCGTCCCCCCCCCCCCCAGTGCGCCACCTGGCCTCTTGCCGCAGAAGTACTCACCCGGCCAGCTCCTGCGATGTCTCCTGTGTCCTCTCCGCGCTGCCAGCTTCTCCTGTGTGAGCGGTCACGTGGTTACAGTCAGTGAATAATCCCTGACTGTAATGAGCGGTCCCACGTGACCGCTCACACAGGAGCACTGGGGGGGGGGGGGACGCGGGGGCACATGCAAACTTTATTTTTCACCCCCCCCAAAAAAAACAAAACAAAAAAAAACAACTTTCATTTCTTCTCTCCGGCGGGGAAGAAGAGATGAATTCCGCCTTCAGCACCACACGCGGGGGGGACAGCGCTTAGTGTAGCGCTGTCTCTCCAGCGGGCGGTACGTGCACACGGAGGAGAGTGCACACTGTTCTCCGTGTGCACGTGTGCTGTCCGTATTGTGGTCCGTGCTGCCGGTGGAAAACGGACATGTCGACGTGTTTTCAGCACGGACATACGGTCCGTGTGAAAACACGCACATGTGCATAGACCCATTCATTTGAATGGGTCTACGTGTGTCAGTGTCTCCGGTACGTGAGAAAACTGTCACTACACGTACCGGAGACACTGACGTGTGAAAGAGGCCTAAAAGAGCAGCTGCAAAAATGCCTTGTCATAGCAGCAGACAAGTTTTTGAAGCTGCTGGTGCCTCCAATGTCCCCAGAACAACAAGATGCTGGGTCCTTCAGAGGTTTACAACTGTGCGTAAGCCATCCTGTCGACCACTCTATCCACTGCACACAAGCAGAAACGGCTCCAGTGGGCCAAACGATACATGAAGATGGACTTACAAACTGTTTTGTTCACCGATGAGTGCCGTGCAACGCTCGATGGTCCAGATGGATGGAGTGGAGGATGGCTGGTTGATGGACACCCCATGAAAACAGGGCTAAGACACCAACAAGGAGGAGGTGAAGTAATGTTTTGGGCTGGAATCATGGGGAGAGAGATTGTCGGCCCCTTTATGATCCCTGAAGGGGTAAAGATGAACTCCATAATCTATGTGGAGTTTCTAAAACACTTCCTGCCATGGTTCAAGAGGAAGAACCGTGCTTTCCGCAGCAAGATCATTTTCATGCATGATAATGCACCGTCTCATGCTGCAAAAAACACATCTGCATCTCTGGCTGTTATGGGCATAAAAGAGGACAAACTTATGGTGTGGCCACCATCTTCCCCTGACCTCAACCCCATTGAGAACCTCTGGAGCATCATCAAAAGGAGTGTCTATGATGGCGGGAGGCAGTTCACATCTAAGCAACAGCTCTGGGAGGGTACTCTGTCCACATGCAAAACAATTGAAGCAGAAAGCATCCAAAAACTGACAAATTCAATGGACGAGAGAGTTCAGAAGCTTCTTTTGAACAAGGGGTCCTATGTGCAAATGTAACATCACCTAGAATAAAGTTTTCACTTGAAAACTGTTTGATTTCATTTTGTAATAAGCTGATAATGCTTATAACTTCATAATTGACCATTTTTTTGTTCAAAATAAAAAAAAAGGTTGAAAACTCTGCTGTGCATAATAATTTGGAACATGCATTTTGAGTGTTTTTTTTTTTTTTAAAAGATACTGTTTTCATAGGCAGTTTGTTCCAAAACATTGCAATTATACTAGAATAGTAGATGACTGGAAAATAACAATGACTGCAATTCAGAAAGGTAATTTAGAGAAAATATGAGGAAATATTATTTGCATAATAATTTGGAACACAGTGTAGACACGCCACCAAAACAGTGTGGATTGGATAGGAAAGGAGGATCATGAGGAAGCTGTTGTGGTCGGGGCAGTGAGTATGCCGGCGTCCCTGCATGGGGGAAGGAGGGGAACTATACAGGGGCACCGGGCAAAGATGTTACATAGAGGTGTTTTTTATTTGTCCACGCATTTCGAAGTAATCCTACCTCTTCACCAGGACAAACCACAATGATCGAGCACAACTTGCAAAAATATGGGAATAAATGGAAAACAGATTTTAAAAAAAGAGGAGCGCAGAAACGATCCACTGTGGTCATATGGCTGGCACACTACATCATCATCATAAATTCAAAGCCATGAGTCTGACCAGACATGTCTGACCATCTTTGAAATTCCATCTTTTAAATTGCAGATTTTTAATTACTATGAATTAGTGTAATAATTATAGGGGATAACTCAGGAGATTCTTAGCGTGGAACAAGACAACTACAGGACACAGTTTTATAAGTGGTAAAGTCTATATTATCACACGGTGATTCAAACAGGTGCAGAGAGAAACTCAAGTCCACAACACTTGGTGTAAATATTAAACGCAGCTTAGCAGTCTATAGGGAACATCAGAGGAAAATGCAAACACGCAGAAAGTCTATGAAGCACAGTTATTCTTGAGGATACTTGACACGAATAAGTCCTTGTCTTAGTCCACACACAGATAGATATGCTTATAAGGCAGTTCAAATAATATCTTAGCACAACCAGGGAGGCCTGGGTAATAGTCTCGACGATCCTGGACCTGGTTTCTCAGGGAATCTCTGATGAAAACGAGAAATCTTCCGTTGGACATTGATGTTTTCCACAGGTTCCCAGGAGTCTTCCTCAGGGGAATATCCCTGCCATCTTATCAGATATTGGAGCCAATTCCTGCAAATCCTGGAATCAACAATTTCCTCCACCACAAATTGTTCTTGCCCATCAATCACCACAGGCTGCGGAGGTGGCACAACACATCCCTGGAAGGTATTAGGAGATACAGGCTTTAGTAAAGATACATGAAAAACTGGATGTACCTTCATAGTCCTAGGCAGCTTCAGCCGGCAGGCCACAGAGCTCACAATACCGTAGATCTTGAAAGGGCCAATGAATTTCTGTCCAAGTTTTTGTGAAGGAACGTTTAACTTCAGATTCTTAGTTGCTAACCGCACGGAATCTCCTACCTTGAACATGAGTGCAGGTTTACGGAATCTATCAGCCGATCTCTTATAACGTTCTTGAGCTGTGGTTAGGGATTCCTTCAGAACCTCCAGATTTTGCCTCATCGCAGTCAGCCTTTCCTCCACTGCCGGAACCAGAGAATTAATTGGAGACCTAGGTAAGATACACGGATGTGTTATGACCTGGTGGGTATGGAGCGGTACTGAGATGACCTGGTGGGCAAAACCAATCAGGAACTCGCTAAGGAGCAGCACTGAAATGACCTGGTGGGTAAAACAAAAATAGGACTAGCTCTGAGGAGGTGGTAACTTTACTGACCGCAATCCCTACTCCTAACACCAACACTAGAAATAGCCGTGGAGCGTTCCTATCTCTGCCCAGACGCCTCTGCACAGCCTAAGAACTAGCTACCCCTGAAGATGGAAACAGAAAGCTATCTCGCCTCAGAGAAACCCCAAAGGAAGATAGCCCCCCACAAATATTGACGGTGAGTGGAGAAGGAAAATGACAAACTCAGAAATGAAACTAGATTTTTTAGCCAAGGAGGCCAATACTAGCTAAATAGACAGAGATAGAAAAGGCTACTGTGCGGTCAGTATAAAAACTAAAAGTCCACGCAGAGTTTACAAAAATAACCACCACACCGACTCACGGTGTGGAGGGGCAAATCTGCGACCCCAGAGCTTCCAACTAGCCGGAATATTTCATAATGACAAGCTGGACAAAAGAGACATAAATTGAACTGAACAGAAGGTCATAAGCAGGGAAACACCCAAAAAGTAGCAGACTTATCTTAAGCTGAAAATGGACTGGCCAACGGAGAACTTCCAGGAAAGGACTGAATCCACAGGAAATACATTGACAGCTGGCATCCACTAAAGCCAAAAGCCCAGTTAAATAACAAGGCCAGGAAACCGATTAGTGAACGCAGCTGCTAAGTTCCACTTGAAACCACCAGAGGGAGCCCAAGAGCAGAACTCCCAAAAATACCATTCGCAACCACAGGATGGAGCCCAAGAACGGAATTCACAACAGTACCCCCCCTTGAGGAGGGGTCACCGAACCCTCACCAGAGCCCCCAGGCCGATCAGGATGAGCCAAATGAAAAGCACATACCAAATCGGCAGCATGGACATCGGAGGCAAAAACCCAAGAGTTATCCTCCTGGCCATAACCCTTCCACTTGACCAGATACTGAAGTTTCCGCCTTGAAAGACGAGAATCCAAAATCTTCACCACATATTCCAGCTCCCCCTCAACCAACACCGGAGCAGGAGGGTCAACGGAGGGAACCATGGGCACCACATATCTCCGCAACAAAGATCTATGGAACACATTATGAATGGAAAACGAAGCTGGAAGGGCCAAACAAAAAGACACCGGATTGATAATTTCCGAAATCCTATAAGGACCAATAAAACGAGGTTTGAACTTAGGGGAAGACACCTTCATAGGAACATGACGAGTAGACAACCAGACCTAATCCCCAACCTGAAGCCGGGGACCAACGCACCGACGGCGGTTAGCAAAACGTTGAGCCTTTTCCTGAGACAATGTTAAATTGTCCACCACATGAGTCCAAATCCGCTGCAACCTGTCCACCACAGAATCCACCCCAGGACAGTCCGAAGGCTCAACCTGCCCTGAAGAAAAACGAGGATGAAAACCGAAATTGCAAAAAAAAGGCGAAACCAAAATAGCCGAACTAGCCCGATTATTAAGGGCAAACTCGGCCAACGGCAAGAAGGTAACCCAATCATCCTGATCAGCAGACACAAAGCATCTCAAGTAGGTTTCCAAGGTCTGATTAGTTCGCTCCATCTGTCCATTTGTCTGAGGGTGAAATGCCGAAGAAAAAGACAAATTAATGCCCATTGTACCACAAAAGGACAGCCAAAACCTAGAAACAAACTGGGTACCTCTGTCAGACACAATATTCTCCGGAATACCATGCAAACGAACCACATGCTGGAAAAACAAAGGAACCAAATCAGAGGAGGAAGGCAACTTAGGCAAAGGTACCAAATGGACCATTTTAGAAAACCGGTCACAAACCACCCAGATGATAGACATCTTCTGAGACACAGGAAGATCGGAAATAAAATCCATGGAAATATGCGTCCAGGGCTTCACAGGGATAGGCAAGGGCAAAAGCAACCCACTAGCACGAGAACAGCAGGGCTTAGCCCGAGCACAAATCCCACAGGACTGCACGAAGGAACGCACATCCCGTGACAAAGAAGGCCACCAAAAGGACCTGGCCACCAAATCTCTGGTTCCAAAGATCCCAGGATGACCAGCCAACACCGAACAATGGATCTCAGAAATTACCTTATTAGTCCATCTATCAGGAACAAACAATTTCCCCACAGGACAGCGGTCGGGTTTATCAGCCTGAAACTCCTGAAGCACTCGCCACAAATCAGGGGAGATAGCAGAAAGAATCACCCCCTCCTTGAGAATACCAGCCGGCTCACAGACCCCAGGAGAATCAGGCAAAAAACTCCTAGACAAGGCATCAGCTTTCACATTCTTAGATCCCGGAAGATACGAGACCACAAAATCAAAAAGGGAGAAAAACAAAGACCACCGAGCCTGTCTAGGATTCAAGCGCTTGGCCGACTCAAGGTACATCAGATTCCTATGGTCGGTCAAGACCACAAGACGATGCTTGGCTCCCTCAAGCCAATGTCGCCACTCCTCGAATGCCCACTTCATAGCCAACAACTCCCGATTGCCGACATCATAATTACGCTCAGCAGGCGAAAACTTTCTGGAGAAGAAAGCACACGGCTTCAACACAGAGCCATCAGAGCTTCTCTGAGACAGAACAGCTCCTGCCCCAATCTCAGAAGCGTCAACCTCAACCTGAAAAGGGAGAGAAACATCTGGCTGACGCAACACAGGGGCAGAAGTAAAACGACGCTTAAGCTCCTGAAAGGCCTCCACAGCCGCAGAGGACCAATTCACCACATCTGCACCTTTCTTGGTCAAATCGGTCAGAGGTTTAACCACAGTAGAAAAATTAGCAATGAAGCGGCGATAAAAATTAGCAAAGCCCAAAAATTTCTGAAGGCTCTTCACAGATGTGGGCTGAGTCCAATCATAAATAGCCTGGACCTTAACAGGGTCCATTTCAATAGCCGAGGGAGAAAAAATGAACCCCAGAAAAGAAACCTTCTGAACTCCAAAAAGTCACTTAGACCCCTTCACAAACAGTGTATTAGCACGAAGAATCTGAAATACCATCCTGACCTGCTTCACATGAGTCTCCCAATCATCGGAAAAAAAACAAAATATCATCAAATATACAATCATAAATTTATCCAAATACTCCCGGAAAATATCATGCATAAAGGACTGAAACACAGATGGAGCATTAGAGAGCCCGAAAGGCATCACAAGATATTCAAAATGGCCTTCGGGCGTATTAAATGCTGTTTTCCATTCATCACCCTGTTTGATGCGGACCAGATTATACGCCCCTCGAAGGTCAATCTTGGTAAACCAGCTAGCCCCTTTGATCCGAGCAAACAAATCAGAGAGCAAAGGCAAAGGGTACTGGAATTTGACCGTGATCTTATTGAGAAGGCGATAATCTATACAGGGCCTCAAGGAGCCATCCTTCTTGGCAACAAAAAAGAACCCCGCTCCCAACGGTGACGAAGACGGGCGAATATGCCCCTTCTCCAAGGACTCTTTTACATAAGTCCGCATAGCGGTATGCTCTGGCACAGACAGATTGAAAAGTCGACCCTTAGGGAACTTACAGCCAGGAATCAAATTAATAGCGCAATCACAGTCCCTATGAGGAGGCAGAGAACTGGATTTAGGCTCCTCAAACATATCCTGGAAATCTGACAAAAACTCAGGAACTTCAGAAGAAGGGGACGAGGAAATTGACATCAGAGGAACGTCACTATGTATCCCCTGACAACCCCAACTAGTCACGGACATAGATTTCCAATCCAGCACTGGATTATGTTCCTGTAACCATGGAAACCCCAGCACAACCACATCATGCAAATTATGCAACACCAAAAAGCGAATATTTTCCTGATGTGCTGGAGCCATGTTCATGGCTAACTGTGTCCAGTACTGAGGTTTATTCTTGGCCAATGGCGTAGCATCAATCCCCCTCAAGGGAATAGGACTCTGCAACGGCTCCAAGGAAAAACCACAGCGCTTGGCAAATTCCAGGTCCATTAAGTTCAGGGCAGCGCCAGAATCCACAAATGCCATTACAGAAAAGGACGACAATGAGCAAATCAGGGTAATAGACAAGAGAAATTTAGGCTGTAGAGTACTGATGGTAACCGACTCAGCAACCCTCTTAGTTTGCTTCGGGCAGTCAGAGATAGCATGAGTAGCGTCACCACAGTAAAAACACAGCCCCTTCTGACGTCTGAACTCCTGCCGTTCTGCTCTCGTCAAAACTCTATTGCATTGCATAGGCTCAGAACTCTGCCCAGAGGACACCGCCATATGGTGCATCTCCTTACGTTCACGTAAGCGCTGATCAATCTGAATGGCCAGAGACATCTTTAAGAGCTTCAGAAAGACCCTTTCTGAAAATAGCCGCCAGGGCATCCTCATTCCATTTTGTAAGCACAGACCACTTTCTAAATTTCTGACAATATATCTCTACTGCTTCCTGACCCTGACACAGAGCCAGCAAAATTTTTTCTGCCTGATCCACAGAATTGGGTTCGTCATAAAGCAGTCCAAGTGCTTGAAAAAACGAATCTATATTGAGCAATGCAGGATTCCCTGGCTCAAGGGAGAATGCCCAGTCCTGCGGGTCGCCACGCAACAGAGAAATAACAATCTTCACCTGCTGAATGGGGTCACCAGAAGAACGGGGTCTCAGAGCAAAAAATAATCTGCAATTATTTTTAAAATTCAAAAACCTAGATCTATCCCCAGAAAACAAATCAGGAATAGGAATTCTAGGCTCAGAAACAGGAGTTTGAACAACATAGTGTTGGATACTCTGTACCCTTGCAGCGAGATGATCAACACGCGCAGACAAACCCTGAACCTCCATATCAGCACCAAGCTCCTGCACCATCCAAAAATCAAGGGGAAAAAAAAAAGGACAAAACAAGCAACACAAAAAAAAAAAAAAAAAATGACTCAGAACTTTTCTCTTCCCTCTTTTGAGATGCATTTAACACATTGTGGGCCAGCTGTACTGTTATGACCTGGTGGGTACGGAGCGGTACTGAGATGACCTGGTGGGCAAAACCAATCATGAACTCGCTAAGGAGCAGCACTGAAATGACCTGGTGGGTAAAACAAAAATAGGACTAGCTCTGAGGAGGTGGTAACTTTACTGACCGCAATCCATACTCCTAACACCAACACTAGAAATAGCCGTGGAGCGTTCCTATCTCTGCCTAGACGCCTCTGCACAGCCTAAGAACTAGCTACCCCTGAAGATGGAAACGGAAAGCTATCTCGCCTCAGAGAAACCCCAAAGGAACATAGCCCCCCACAAATATTGACGGTGAGTGGAGAAGGAAAATGACAAACTCAGAAATGAAACTAGATTTTTTAGCAAAGGAGGCCAATACTACCTAAATAGACAGAGATAGAAAAGGCTACTGTGCGGTCAGTATAAAAACTAAAAGTCCACGCAGAGTTTACAAAAATAACCACCACACCGACTCACGGTGTGGAGGGGCAAATCTGCGACCCCAGAGCTTCCAACTAGCTGGAATATTTCATAATGACAAGCTGGACAAAAGAGACATAAATTGAACTGAACAGAAGGTCATAAGCAGGGAAACACCCAAAAAGTAGCAGACTTATCTTAAGCTGAAAATGGACTGGCCAACAGAGAACTTCCAGGAAAGGACTGAATCCACAGGAAATACATTGACAGCTGGCATCCACTAAAGCCAAAAGCCCAGTTAAATAACAAGGCCAGGAAACCGATTAGTGAACGCAGCTGCTAAGTTCCACTTGAAACCACCAGAGGGAGCCAAAGAGCAGAACTCCCAAAAATACCATTCGCAACCACAGGATGGAGCCCAAGAACGGAATTCACAACACGGATGATAACCCAGATTGGTAAAGAAAGGTGTAAATTTAGTGGCGGCGCTCTGAGAATTGTTATATGAAAATTCGGCTAATGGCAGCAACTCCAACCAATCATCCTGGAGATGGCTGACATAGCATCTTAGATATTGTTCCAGCGTCTGGTTGGTACGCTCAGTCTGACCATTTGTCTGGGGATGGTAAGCGGAAGAGAGACAGACTTTAATATTGAGTGAAGAGCAAAACCCCTTCCAGAATCTTGAAGTGAACTGTACTCCACGGTCAGAGATGATCTCATCCGGAACCCCATACAACCGAAAGACATTCTGTATAACCAAGTTCACTGTATCTTTAGCTGAGGGGAGGTTGGTGCACGGAACAAAATGAGCAGCTTTAGGCAGGCGATCAACTACCACCATGATTGTATTCATTCCCCCCGATGTAGGCAGCTCCACAATAAAGTCCATTGATATAGACCCCCAAGGGCGGGACGGACAGGTAATGGTTGTAGAAGATCCGTAGGTGCCACATGAGGAGTCTTGTAACGAGCACATACCTCGCAAGAGAGAACATAGTACTTGGTATCCTTCAGGCAAGTTGGCCACCAGAAGAATCGGCTCAGGAACTCTTGTGTCTTCTGTACCCCCCTGTGACCAGCCAACTTGGAGTCATGTACCAACTTGAGGATCTGCAGACGGACGACCTCAGGGACGTAGATACGTCGATCTCTGAACCACATGCCACCCTTAAAGACAAGATTAATATCCACAGGTGGGTTGGCCAGAAATACATCACTGTCATAGGCCTCCCTGCACTCCTTCCACAAGTCCTGATCGTGGATAACTCCGATGAAATTGGCATCAGATAGAATGGTCTTGGACGGGGCTCCAGGTACGGAAAATGCAGCATTGATTCGGGATAAAGCATCAGCCTTCCCATTGCGAGAACCTGGACGGTACGAGATAACAAAGTTAAACTGATTTAAAAATAAGTTCCAACGAGCCTGACGAGGAGAAAGACATCTAGCGGATCTAAGGAACTCTAAATTGTGATGGTCAGTTAGCACTATGATCTGTTGTGCAGCTCCTTGCAGATGATGCCTCCATTCTTTGAAAGCCGCAATAATAGCCAGCAATTCCTTATCTCCCACGTCATAATTCTTCTCTGCTGAGGTTAGTCTACGGGAAAAGAAAGCACAAGGATGTAGCAGACCCTTCTCTCCAGTTCTTTGGGAGAGAATAGCACCCAAAGCATTATCAGAAGAGTCCACCTCCACAATGAAAGAAAGTGTTGGATCTGGGTGTATCAACAGCGGTGCAGATGTGAAAAAGATCTTAAGCCGATCAAAAGCTTCTTGAGCCTGTGATGACCACTTAAAGGGCTTTTCCTTCTTTGTCAAAGAAGTAATGGGACGGACAATATCAGAAAAATTTCGAATGAAGCGTCTGTAGACATTTGCAAAACCAATAAAACGTTGGACCTCCTTAACGTTCTTGGGTACCGGCCAGTCAAGGATAGCCTGACTCTTACCAGATTCCATGTTCAGCCCCTGGGGAGAGATGATATAACCTAAGAACTGTATCTCAGAATGATGAAACTCGCATTTCTCCGGCTTAATATACAGATGGTTCTCTTTCGGACGTCTTAAAACAGTTTCGACATGTTCTTCATGTTCCTGTAAAGAGTCAGAAAACATTAGTATATCGTCCAAATAGATCACCACAAACTGGTCCAACAAATCTCTGAAAATGTCAGTAGCAAGGTGTTGAAACATTGCAGGTAGCGTTACAAAGCCCGAAGGGCATTACAAGATATTCAAAGTGTCCATACCGGCATCTGAATGCTGTCTTCCACTCATCCCCTGGACGAATACGCACCAAATTATAAGCCCCACGAAGATCCAGTTTAGAGAACTAGTAAGGAACTAGTCATTTCTTCCTCCATCCTCCCCAGCCACCTCACCTCCTCCACAGAACTATTCCTCCACATACAATCCTTTTTCTCCAGGCACACACGGCCACATCATGACCTATCCAGCTCACACCTTCTAATGCTCTGTCTGTTGCTCCTCATTGCTGGCGACATATTCCCAAATCCTGGCCCTCCTCAACACATCCCCACACTTATTTCTAATCCCCTGCCACGATCCTCTACACGTCTTCGCAACCACAGTAACCTCATACCCATTCATTCAGCCCCCACTCCCCCAACCTGGAGGACTATGGAAAGCACGCTCTGTCTGCAATAAACTGTCATTTATACACGACCTCTTTATCAATAACAAACTCTCCTTCCTCGGCATCACTGAAACCTGGCTCACCCCCTCTGACTCAGCCTTTCCAGCCGCGCTTTCCTACGGTGGATTCCACCTCTCTCACACCCCTCGCCCCAGCAACAAACGTGGTGGAGGGGTTGGCTTGCTCCTGCTCCTTTACTCCAATTCCACTATCACCTTCCGCTACTCTTCCCTCGTTTAAGGTGCACTCCGTACGCATCTACTCCCCCTCCAACCTCCAGCTGGCTGTCATCTACCGCCCCACAAAAACTAGCCATCTCCACCTTTCTTGACCACTTCACCACTTGGCTACTTCATTTCCTCTCAGCCGACATCCCCATTATCATCATGGGTGACTTCAATACCCCCATTGACACTTCCACCTTAGCCACCTCTAAACTTTTATCGCTCACTGCCTCCTTTGGTCTCACTCAATGGTCATCTGCAGCCACCCATAAAGATGGCCACACATTGGACCTCATCTTCACCTGCCTCTGTTCCCTTACTAATCTCACTAACTCACCCCTCCCCCTGTCTGACCACAACCTACTGACATTTTCTTCCTCTCCCCTCCTAGTGTGCAACCTCCACTCCACAAACTCACTCACCCTTGCAGAAGTCTCTTCCCCCTTCTTCCTCTTATAGACATAGCTTCCTTCCTTGACACAGATGCTGCTGCCACTTTTTATAACACCACAATAACAGCAACACTCGATTCGGCCGCCCCTTCATGCATAGCAAAACAGGGATGGAAGAGATCTCATTCTGCTGAGCACTTCACTGCATACAAGCAGTCCCTCGCCAGCTTCAAGTCCACACTCAATGCCGCAAAACAAACTTACTTCTCATCTCTCATATCCTCCCTGACTCACAACCCTAAACAGCTCTTCAACACTTTAAATTCTCTACTCCATCCCCCAGCATCTCCTCCCTCCCCTGTCATTTCGGCTGAAGAATTTGCCTCTTTCTTTAAGCAGAAGATTGATAACATCAGACAAAGCTTTGGCCCGCAGCCCCCAATGCCCCTCCTCTTGACTTCTCAGCCCTGTTCCAAAGCCAGCTTCTCCACCATGACAGACGATCAGCTCTCCATCCTTCTGTCAAGATCACATCTCACCACTTGTACTCTTGACCCGCTCCTGTCCCACCTCATCCCTAACCTTGCAAAAGTCTTCATCCCAACCCTAATACAACTCTTCAACCTCTCACAAACGGTGTCTTCCCCTCATCCTTCAAACACGCATCAATCACACCTATCCTCAAAAAAACATCCCTCTACCCATCCTCTGTGTCCAGATATCACCCGATATCCCTTCTTCCTTATGCCTCAAAACTACTGGAACAGCATGTCCATCTTGAACTGTCCTCCCACCTCTCCTGCTCCCTCCTTGACCGGTTACAATCTGGCTTCCAACCACATCACTCAACTTAAACTGCCCTAACTAAAGTGACCAATGACCTACTAACCGCCAAGAGCAAGTACTCTGTCCTCCTCCTCCTGGACCTGTCTTCTGCCTTCGACACTGTGGACCACTCCCTCCAGTTACAGATTCTCTCATCTCTTGGCATCACAGACTTGGCCTTATCCTGGATCTCATCATATCTAACAGACCGGACATTCAGTGTCTCCCTCACCACCTCCTCATCTCGCCCCGTCTGTCGGTGTTCCCCAAGGCTCAGTTCTAGGACCCCTACTCTTCTCCATCTACACCTTCGGCCTGGGACAGCTCATAGAATCCCACGGTTTACAATATCATCTCTACGCTGATGACACGCAGATCTACCTATCTGGACCCGACCTCACTTCCTTACTGACCAAAATCCCACAATGTCTGTCTGCTATTTCATCCTTCTTTTCTGCTCGTTTTCTAAAACTAAACATGGACAAAACAGAATTCATCATCTTTCCCCCATCTCACTCTACCCCTCCACCCTACCTATCCATAAATGTCAACGGCTGCTCACTTTCCCCGGTCCCGCACGCTCGGTGCCTCGGGGTGATCCTTGACTCTACCCTCTCTTTCAAGCCACATATCCAAGCCCTTGCCTCCTCTTGCCGATTTCAACTCAAAAACATTTCCCGGATCAGTGAATTCCTTGACCATGAAACCACAAAAACACTAGTACATGCCCTTATCATCTCCCGCCTCGACTACTGCAACCTCCAACTCTCTGGCCTCCCCTGTAGCACTCTGGCACCACTCCAATCCATCCTAAACTCTGCTGCCCGACTGATCCACCTGTCTCCCCGTTACTCTCCAGCCTCTCCTCTCTGCCAGGCCCTTCACTGGCTTCATATTGCCCAGAGGCTACAGTTCAAAACACTAAAAATGACATATAAAGCCTTTCACAACCTGACTCCTCCATACATCTGTGACATGGTCTCCCGTTACCTACCTACACGCAACCTTCGATCGTCTCATGATCTCCTTCTCTACTCCTCTCTCATCTCTTCCTCCCACAACCGCATCCAAGACTTCTCCCGTGCTTCCCCTATACTCTGGAACTCTCTACCCCAACACATCAGGCTCTCGCCTACCACTGAAACCTTCAAAAGGAACCTGAAGACTCACCTCTTCCGACAAGCCTACAGTGAACCTCAACCTACTGAACCGCAGCACGACCAACTCTACCCTCCTATTGTATCCTTACCCATCCCCTGTAGACTGTGAGCCCTCGCGGGCAGGGTCCTCTCTCCTCCTGTACTTGTGTGTGCCTTGATTTACTCAAGTTTATTGAACTTGTCTATATTTGCCCCATTCACATGTAAAGCGCCATGGAATAAATGGCGCTATAAAAATGTATAATAATAATAATCTTGTAGAAAATAATGTAACATAGTAACATAGTTATTAAGGTCGAAGGAAGACTTTAAGTCCATCTACTTCAAGCCATAGCCTAACCTAGCATGCTTTAACATGTTGATCCAGAGGAAGGCAAAAAAAGAAACGTGGCAAAGAGTAAGCTCCACATTGGGGAAAAAAAATTCCTTCCCGACTCCACATACGGCAATCAGACTAGTTCCCTGGATCAACGCCCTATCAAGGAATCTAGTATATATAACCTGCAGCATTATACTTTTCAAGAAACGCATCCAGTCCAGAGTTCCATAGTCTCACTGCTCTTACAGTAAAGAATCCGCGTCTGTTATTATGCTTAAACCTTCTTTCCTCCAGACGTAGAGGACGCCCCCTTGTCCCTGTCTCAGGTCTACGATTAAAAAGATCATCAGAAAGGTCTTTGTACTGTCCCCTCATATGTTTATACATTAAAATAAGATCACCCCTTAGCCTTCGTTTTTCCAAACTAAATAGCCCCAAGTGTAATAATCTATCTTGGTATTGCAGACCCCCCCAGTCCTCTAATAACCTTGGTCGCTCTTCTCTGCACCCGCTCTAGTTCAGCTATGTCTTTCTTATACACCGGAGACCAGAACTGTACACATTATTCTAAGTGTGGTCGCACTAGTGACTTGTATAGAGGTAAAATTATGTTCTCCTCATGAGCATCTATGCCTCTTTTAATGCATCCCATTATTTTATTTGCCTTTGTAGCAGCTGCCTGACACTGGCCACTAAATGTGAGTTTGTCATCCACCCATACTCCTAGGTATTTTTCATTGACGGTTTTGCTCAGAGTTTTAGAATTAAGCACAGTTATACATCTTATTACTTCTACCCAAGTGCATGACCTTACATTTATCCCCATTAAAGCTCATTTGCCATTTATCAGCCCAAGCTTCTAGTTTATATAAATCATCCTGTAATTTAAAATTGTCCTCCTCTGTATTGATTACCCTGCAGAGTTTAGTGTCTCTGCAAATATTGAAATTCTACTCTGAATGCCCCCTACAAGGTCATTAATAAATATGTTAAAAAGAAGAGGGCCCCATACCGACCCCTGTGGTACCCCACTGCTAACCGCGTCCCAGTCCGAGTGTGCTTCATTAATAACCACCCTTTGTTTCCTATCCCTGAGCAGCTCTTAAACCACTTACACATATTTTCCCCTATCCCCATTATTCTCATTTTATGTATCAACTTTTTGTGTGTATCAAAAGCTTTTGAAAAGTCCATATACACTACGTCCACTGCGTTCCCTTGGTCCAGTCCGGAACTTTCCTCTTCATAGAAATTGATCAAATTAGTCTGACAGGAATGGTCCCTAGTAAACCCGTGCTGATACTGGGTCATGAGGTTATTCCTCTGCAGATACTCCAGTATAGCATCCCTTAGAATGCCCTCCAGGATTTTACCCACAGTAGAGGATAAGCTTACTGGCCTATAATTACCGAGTTCAGTTTTTGTCCCCTTTTTGAATATTGGCACCACATTTGCTATACGTCAGTCCTGTGGTACAGACCTGTATAACAATGAAGAACAATTACATAATCTTGACGAGGAAATAAAGAAAAATGCAATAGAAGATAAAAGTGCTGTAAATAAAAAAGGGGAACAGACAAAAATAGTTTGACAAGAATAAAAAAGTAGTATCGAACCTACTTCTGTAGTGAGAGTGATTAATGTGCAGCGCTCTAGTGGTTTGAACCACATCGTACGCACACGGCTCCGCTCCGTACACCTCGTACACAGGCGGCTCCGCACCGTACACCTCATACACACAAGGCTCCACTCTGTACACCTCGTACACACACGGTTCTGCTCCGTACACCTCGTACACACACGGCTCCGCTCCGTACACCTCGTACACACACGGTTCTGCTCCGTACACCTCGTACACACACGGCTCCGCTCCGTACACCTCGTACACACACGGTTCTGCTCCGTACACCTCGTACACACACGGCTCCGCTCCGTACACCTCGTACACACACTGCTCTGCTCCGTACACCTCGTACACACACGGCTCCGCTCCGTACACCTCGTACACACACGGCTCCGCTCCGTACACCTCGTACACACACGGCTCCGCTCCGTACACCTCGTACACACACGGCTCCGCTCCGTACACCTCGTACACACACGGTTCTGCTCCGTACACCTCGTACACACACGGCTCCGCTCCGTACACCTCGTACACACACGGTTCTGCTCCGTACACCTCGTACACACACGGCTCCGCTCCGTACACCTCGTACACACACTGCTCTGCTCCGTACACCTCGTACACACACGGCTCCGCTCCGTACACCTCGTACACACTCGGCTCTGCTCCGTACACCTCGTACAAACACGGCTCTGCTACATCCACCCTGTAAACCCCTCCTGACCCCACACATAAACTTCCCCTCATCCAGCACCATGACAACCAGCACAGCAGAGTCCTGCATACACTGAGGCCCCTGATCATGTGACCCCTGACTCCTCCCCTCCTGTGACCTCATCACAGGTCCTGTGCACACAGAACAGCCATATATGTGGTGTGCGGCTCTGCAGGTGGAGGTAGGTGCTGGAGATTCCCCATTACTGGGCAGTAACCCCTTCAGTGCTGAGACTATTTTGGTGTTTTCTGTTCCTCCTTTATATGACTCCTGACGTTTTGCTCCTTTCCCTCTCATAGATACATATGACCTGTATTGCTCCCATAGTACATTGCCCCTTTCTTGCCCCCACACAGTATAATGTGCCCACCTCATAAGTGTTAGGCTTTGTGCACACGTTGAGTAAATGAAAGCAGAAATTTCTTCATCTCTTGGCAGGAAAAACGTAAGGCCGGGGTCACACATGCGTGTTTTACGGACGTAAGAGCGCAGAAACTACGTCCGTAAAACTCGCATTACATACAGCACAATTATTCTCAATGGGTCTCGTCCTATCAGCCGTATATTACGGATCCGTAATATACGGCTTTCTACGGCCGTACAAAATCGCAGCATGCTGCGTTTGTCAGCGTATTGCGCAAAAAAATCACCAATGAAAGTCTATGGGGGCGAGAAAAATACGGATTCCACACGGACCAGCAGTGTGACTTGCGAGAAATACGCAGCGGTGTTAGTGAAAAGTCGGTAATTCAATTGCCGGCTTTTCATTTCTCCTTCACAAACCCGACAGGATATGAGACATGATTACATACAGTAAACCATCTCATATCCCCATTTTTTTTGCATATTCCACACTACTAATGTTAGTAGTGTGTATGTGCAAAATTTCAGCGCTGTAGCTGCTAAAATAAAGGGTTAAATGGCGGAAAAAATTGGCGTGGGCTCCCGCGCAATTTTCTCCGCCAGAATGGTAAAGCCAGTGACTGAGGGCAGATATTAATAGCCAGGAGAGGGTCCATGGTTATTGGCCCCCCCTGGCTAAAAACATCTGCCCCCAGCCACCCCAGAAAAGGCACATCTGGAAGATGCGCCTATTCTGGCACTTGGCCACTCTCTTCCCACTCCCTGTAGCGGTGGGATATGGGGTAATGAAGGGTTAATGCCACCTTGCTATTGTAAGGTGACATTAAGCCAGATTAATAATGGAGAGGCGTCAATTATGTCACCTATCCATTATTAATCCAATTGTATGAAAGGGTTAAAAAACACACACACACACATGATTTAAAAGTATTTTAATGAAAGAAACACAGCGGTTGTTTTAATAATTTATTGCTCTCTCAATCCATCAGCAACACCCTCGCTTGGAAAAATAATAAACGCACAAGATACATACCTTCTGATGTCCTATCACGTCCAACGAGGTAATCCATCTGAAGGGGTTAACTAATATTACAGGCACGAGCTGCGATAAACCACTCGCTCGTGCCTGTAATCCCCGGGTGCTGAAAGGAAAGCTGGATCTGTACTTACATTGAGTCGCGGTCATGTGCCCCTGCTGGATGTTCTCATGAACTGCAGCCTGGGAACTTTTTCTTACGCTCCAGGTCATATAAGGACATCCACCAGGGGGCGCATCACCGCGACTGAAGGAAATGTAGGTCAATGACCTACATTTCATTCATTCGCCGGAGATTACAGGCACGGAGCACAGGTGCATTTGCAGGGCTCCTGCCTGTAAAATATTTTAACCCCTTCAGATGGATTACGTCGTGGGACGTGACGGTTCAGCTGAGGGTATGTATCTTGTGCGTTTATTATTTTTCCAAGCGAGGGCCTGGAAATGGATTGAGAGAGCAATAAATTATTACAACAACCGCTGTGTTTCTTTCATTAAAATACTTTTAAATCATGTGTGTGTGTGTGTGTTTTTTAACCCTTTCATACAATTGGATTAATAATGGATAGGTGTCATAATTGACGCCTCTCCATTATTAATCTGGCTTAATGTCACCTTACAATAGCAAGGTGGCATTAACCCTTCATTACCCCATATCCCACCGCTACAGGGAGTGGGAAGAGAGTGGCCAAGTGCCAGAATAGGTGCATCTTCCAGATGTGCCTTTTCTGGGGTGGCTGGGGGCAGATGTTTTTAGCCACGGGGGGCCAATAACCATGGACCCTCTCCTGGCTATTAATATCTGCCCTCAGTCACTGGCTTTACCATTCTGGCGGAGAAAATTGCGCGGGAGCCCACGCCAATTTTTTCCGCCATTTAACCCTTTATTTTAGCAGCTACAGCGCTGAAATTTTGCACATACACACTACTAACATTAGTAGTGTGGAATATGCAAAAAAAGAGGGGATATGAGATGGTTTACTGTATGTAAACCATGTCTCATATCATGTCGGGTTTGGGAAGGAGAAATGAAAAGCCGGCAATTGAATTACCGGCTTTTCACAGATATCGCGCTGAATGAAATCTAAATACAGAATATATATATATGTGTCTCAATGACATATATATATATATATATATATATATATATACTGTATATATGTTTTAATGAACATTTGAGCACATAAATCCATTAGATGTCGGTTTTGCAAGCCTGCGCGAAAATCTCGCAGTACGGATGCCATACGAATTTCATACGGAGGATGCCATGCGCAAAATACGCTGACACACCCTGACTACGGATCAATATTTTGGGAACATTTCTCCGTATTACGGCCGTAGTACGGACGTATAATACGTGGCGTATTGTCTTACGCCAAGTGTGACCCCAGCCTAACTGAGAAAATGTGTGTTTTTGATGCGGTTTTGGGTGAGTTCTATGGTGAAAACGCACAGGGAACTGACAAGCAGCAGATTGTTTTCTGCACCAAATCTCGACTTTGCTGGCATCAGGATTGCTTCAGATTTTGTTAGCAAATCTGCACTGCATAAAAACACCAATTCTGCAACTTGTGCACGAGCCCTTACTGGAGTGACAGAAGGACACACTAGGTCCAGCACTATAATTTTGGCCACGCCCCTGACCACACCCCTTTGTCACTTATCTCTTTATCCTCGGAAGGAGTTGTCAGAAGGTGGATGCAGTGAGGGACATACAGCAGACATGGGGGACAGCAGGGTGCAAGAGAAATCGGGGCCCTTCCCTCTGTATCCAGGATGGTTGGATGCGGAATTGCATCAAATCCGCTGTGTAGTGCACAACCGATGTTAGTCAACGGGAAATTGAGAATTGGTGTGCACATTCTGTGGAAAAAAAGCGCGGATTTGCAGCATTTTATTTTCCGCAGCATGTCAATTCTTTTTGTGGATCTGCAACGTTTCTGCACCCATTGACTTCCATTGAGTCCTCAGCAAAACCGCTGGTGTAAAAAGATCTGCGGTTTTGCTGCGGATGTGCCTGCGAGAAACGCTGCAGTTCGGGAGGGGGAAGAGTGTGTGGGAGGAGTCTGTGTGTGCGGAGAAGATGTGCATATCTCTGTGTGTGTGTGTGTCTGTGTGTATGCAGCCATCAGCCGATGTGACTACTAGTCCCATCTGGCTATGCCTGCCACAGTGTTAGCCCTGTAGAGGCCCTGTAGAGTGAACATCTCCTGATGTGACAGCTCTATAGGGGAGATCATCGTGGGACACTCTTTATTAAATGGACTGCATCAGACCAGGGAGTATTTGTGTTGGTTTATTTATTTTTATTTCTTTTTTGCAGGAGATCGAGAGTGTAGCATGGATTAAGCGTGAAATAAAGATGGGAAAACTGTGTAGTGTTTTATTTAATTAAAATACTTTATTCTGGCTGTGTTTATTTAACCCTTTCACAACTATAGGATTAGTAATGGATAGGTGTCTTATTGATGCCTCTCCATTACTAAGCCGGCTTGAGTTACCTTACAATTCAAAGGTGACTGCTACAGGGCAGTTGGAAGAGAGAGGCTAAGTGCCGGAATTGGCACATCTTACAGATGCGCCATTTCTGGGGCAGCTGTGAGCTGGTTTTTGTAGTAAGGGAGGGAGGGTAATATCCATGGCCCCTTCCTAGGCTATGAATATCAGTCTGCAGCTGTCTGCATAGCCTTTTCTGGCTATTATAGGGAGACCTCACAACGTTTTATTGAGGGGGTCCCACTATTTGAATAGCCAGTAAAGGCTAAATATACAGCTGCTGGCTGATATTCATAGAATGGGAATATCCATGGGTATTAACCCCTTCCTAGGCTAAAAACATCAGCCCCCAGTCACTGGATTTTCCTCTCTGGCTCAAAAAATTGCACACCATTTTTTTTATTTTTTTTTTTAATTAAACAGATATCACGTCAGACTTGCGAGAAACTCGCACGAGTCTCGCACCTCAGTACCCAGCACTCGGGAGCGGAGTGTGCGGCTGCATGTATTTCTATGCAGCTGAACACTCTGGTCCCAAGTGCCGGATACTGAGGTGCAAGACTCGTGTGAGTTTCTCGCAAGTGTGACCCCGGCCTAAATCAGATTTTGTGTGTGTGTCTTTCTTTAACTCTCTATGTACCATTTTATTACGTTTATTACTAAACATCGGGCTTGGTATTTATCGATCTATCTATAGATATATATATACATCTATCTATAGATATATCTATATATAGATATTTAGATATATCTATAGATAGATAGATATATTGATCGCTAGATCTATAGATAGATCGATAGATATGGGATAGCTAGATAGATAGATATGGGATGGATAGATAGATATGGGATAGATAGATACTGTAGATAGATCTATAGATAGATCTATCTATCCCATATCTATCTATGTATCTATAGATCTATCTATCTCATATGTAGCTATCTATGTGTGTAAACATTATTCTTCAATGGAGTATGTAAATGAAGAGGTTGGACAAGAAATGACATCACAATTCTTTTTTTGTTGTTAAATAATAGATCGTTATTTAGCATACAAAAACGCATACAAATCTACACGAAAAAAACGCATTGAAAACGCATCAAATCCGCACTGATTTTTACCTGCGTTTTCTGCCAAGAGAGGAAGAATCTGTGCAGAAAATTCCACAGGCAAATCTGCAACGTGTGCACATATCCTAATACATATTTTTTACAGGCTCTTGATACAAGACTATAGTGGAAAAACTGAAACTGAACAATTCAGCATCGTCTTTAGTCCCTAAATGGTCATAAGTATTCTTGAAATCACATCCGTTTTGTTTGGAAAGTTAAAGCAGGTTTTCTCTACAAAACCGCAGATAATATTTCCACAGTACCGCCATCCCCCCACACAGTATAATGTTCCCACAGTACCGCCATCCCCCCACACACAGTATAATGTTCTCACAGTACCACCATCCCCCCTACACACAGTATAATGTTTCCACAGTATTTCCATCCCCCCACACACAGTATAATGTTCCCACAGTCCCGCCATCCCCCATACACAGTATAATGTTCCCACAGTACCGCCATCCCCCCTCAGGGCTGTCCCACACGTCCAGATAATTCAGGTACCGGAATAAATCGGTACCGGAGTTATCCGTGTCCGTGTGCCTGGGAACTGAAGCTGAAGCCGCGATTCATATGTTCCCTGCAGCAGCGTTTGCTGCAGAGAAAATATGAATAATAGTGTTTAAAATAAAGATCTATGTGTCCGCCGCCCTCCCACCCCCTGTGCGCCCGCCCGCTGGTCAGAAAATACTTACCCGGGTCCCCCGTCGGCTGTCGCTCCTTCCTGGTCTGGCCGCGGCTTCTAGTGTATGCGGTCACGTGGGCCCGATCATTTACAGTCATGAATATGTGGCTCCACCTCCCATAGGGGCGGAGCCGACTATTCATGATTGTAAATGATCAGCCCCACGTGATCGCATACAGTAAGCCGCGGCCAGACCAGGAAGGAGCGACAGCCGACGGGGGACCCGGGTAAGTATTTCAGCGGTCTCCGGGAACCTCTGCATCCACGCCACATAGCTGGCATTATAAGCGCCATCCATAGTGGCGGTTTTGGCGCCAGCACCCAGCACAGCCTCCTCAGGAATACAGAGGCGTTTTTGCCTCTCTCCGTTTGGTCCCGGGGCACCCAAAGCAGGCCTATTTGGCACTGATACACCTACGTGCAGTTTTTCCAGTTTGATAAGAAGGAATTTCTGATGAAGGTCTGATGTGTGGACCGAAAACGTTTATTCTTTAACTGGATGCACAAATAAAATGGAATAATCATCTTGCAAACATTCTCCTGAGTGCCAAGTTATTTTGATTATTGGACTTACGGGCTGGAAACCCGACTTGAGCACCACATAGGAACCTCGAGTGCCGTGTGTATTTTCCTTGTTCCCACAGTACCGCCATCTCCCCTACACTGTATAATGTTCCCACAGTACCACCATCCCCCCACACACAGTCTAATGTTCCCACAGTACCGCCATCCCCACACACAATATAATGTTCCCACAGGACTACCATCCCTCCACACACAGTATACTGTTCCCACCGTACCTCCATTCCCCCACACAATATAATGTTCCCATTGTACTGCCATCCCCCACACACAGTATAATTTTCCCACAGTACCACCTTCACCCCCACACTCTTTATGATAGTGCAAATTGCCCCCCACAATATTGTACCACCTACTCCAATGGCTTATAAATAAATCCTCACTTATCCCCATTCTTCATGAAGATACACATAAATTCGGCACATACCCGCGACCTCCTGGATCAGTATCACAAGGCTGTAAATTATGGATCTGGGACGGTAGGCAGGTGCTCTATATGTATGAGGGGCTCTATCTCTCCATCTTTCTTTCTGTTTCAAATAAAATAATAGTTGCTCTTTTTCAGCTACCTGAAATATATAGAAGATGTTTTCTCTCTGTGTTCATCAATAATGGAAAATGTTCTCTTTCTCTCTTGCTAAAACTGTTATCTTTTTTTTATCTCTTCAAAACTTTCTTGATTTTTTCTCACCAGTCCTCATTAGTGCGATCATACAACATAGATGACTCTGATGGCTCTGGTAATTCCCTGTACTACTGTAGTGCGGGATATTATCCCTGCCTGTCGGTGTAATAATAATGGCCCCATACACATGAGATAACTGTAGGATGAACAATCATTCTGGTGACAGCTTTCCCTCCCGACTCCCCCACACGCCACTGTTCTACTGGGCCCAGTTTTCTGGTGGTGAGAGTCTTTGGCAGATTCATCCAGCTGAGGATTAAGGGTACTGTCACACTCTGCAACTTTCCAACGATCACGACCAGCGATACGACCTGGCCGTGATCGTTGGAAAGTCGTTGTGTGGTCGCTGGAGAGCTGTCACACAGACCGCTCTCCAGCGACCAACGATGCCGAGGTCCCGCGCTTAGTAACCCGATGTTTACCGTGGTTACCAGCGTAAAAGTAAAAAAAAAAAAACCGTACATACTCACATTCCGGTGTCCTTCAGGTCCCTTGCCGTCTGCTTCCCGCACTGACTGAGTGCCGGCGTAAAGTGAAAGCAGATCACAGCGGTGACGTCGCCGCTGTGATCTGCTCTCACTTTCCGGCCCTGCGCTTAGTAACCCGATGTTTACCCTGGTTACAAGCGAACGCATCGCTGGATCGCTGTCACACACAACGATCCGGCGATGACAGCGGGAGATCCAGCGACGAAATAAAGTTCCAAACGATCTGCTACGACGTACGATTCTCAGCAGGGTCCCTGATCGCTGCTGCGTGTCAGACACTGCGATATCGTATGGATATCGCTGGAACGTCACGGATCGTACCGTCGTAGCGACCAAAGTGCCACTGTGTGACAGTACCCTAAGGGTACCGTCACACATTGAAATTTTCATCGCTGCGACGGCACGATCCGTGACGTCGCAGCGATCGTATGAATATCGCTCCAGCGTCGTAGACTGCGGTCACACGTTGCAATCACGGCGCTGGAGCGATGCCGAAGTCCCCGGGTAACCAGGGTAAACATCGGGTAACTAAGCGCAGGGCCACGCTTAGTAACCCGATGTTTACCCTGGTTACCAGCGTAAACGTAAAAAAACAAACAGTACATACTCACCCGTCGGTGTCCTTCAGGTCCCTTGCCGTCTGCTTCCTGCTCTGAGTGCAGCCGTACAGTGAGAGCAGATCGCAGCACCGCTGTGATCTGCTCTCACTTTCCGGCCGGCACTCAGAGCAGGAAGCAGACGGCAAGGGACCTGAAGGACACCGACGGGTGAGCATGTACGGTTTGTTTTTTTACGTTTACGCTTGTAACCAGGGTAAACATCGGGTTACTAAGCGCGGCCCTGCGCTTAGTTACCCGATGTTTACCCTGGTTACAAGCGAAGACATCGCTGGATCGCTGTCACACACAACGATCCAGCGATGTCAGCGGGTGATCAAGCGACGAAAGAAAGTTCCATACGATCTGCTACGACGTACGATTCTCAGCAGGATCCCTGATCGCTGCTGCGTGTCAGACACTGCGATATCGTAACGATATCGCTAGAACGTCACGAATCGTAACGTCGTAGCGATGGAAATTTCAATGTGTGACGGTACCCTAACTCCAGAGAGAACAAAAGGATCAGCTTCTGAGATTCAACATTCCAGATTATAATCAACCAGTTCCCAAAGAAATTGTGATTCTTAGAGCCAATCAGTTCTCAAAGTAATTGCCAACATAGCCAGTGATTGGGAGCATGGAGAGGTTTTATTCAGCAATTTAACTTATGTTGCAGACCATGCGAGATAAGAGAGAAAACATCTACACGTTCCATCTCCTGATGTTTCCCCTTATTTTCTCCAGTAATTGTATTGTTACATGGGATCTTTATGAGGTTTCATCGGCTGATCTTCTTCCCGTTCAGATTCCTAATATATCAGATCCTCTAAGTGGAGATCTTCTATATTAAGATAATTTTTCTGATTTATCTTTCAAGGTTGGATATGGACAAGAACAAGATGGTGGAGAGGATATTACACCTCACCCTAGAGATTCTTTTCCAGCTTACTGGAGAGGTGAGAGATTCTGATGACGTTACATTACATCATTCTTATCAATGGGAATAACAAATGGAAAGAACTGGAGAGGTGAGGACTCTGGAAATGTCTGTAGTGAGATTTATTAATGTGTCTCTCCATAACCAGGATTACACAGTAGTGAAGAAGACCTCTAGTGAGCGCTGTCAGGACCTGGAGTCTGAGGGATGGGGAAGACCCCTGAGTCCAATCACAGGGCCTCCACCTCACCCCCTGATACATGAGTACATCAATGACCAGAATATCCTAGAACTCACCTACAAGATGATTGAGCTGCTGACTGGAGAGGTGACACTGCAGTGAATGCTGGGACATTATACAGTAACACAATGAAGGGATCGGTGGAATGACGATATCATTGTATGTGTCAGGTTCCTATAAGGTGTCAGGACGTTGCCGTCTATTTCTCCATGGAGGAGTGGGAGTATTTAGAAGGATACAAAGATCTGTATAACGACGTCATGATGGAAGTTCCCCAACCCCTCACATCACCAGGTAATAGACAGGATCAAATACACATGGCCTATAATTATCTATATGTAGAGAATGAATTCAGTCCCTGTATGTGTTTCCTTTAGCTCTATCCAGTAAAAGGACAACACCAGAGAGCTGTCCTCGTCCTCTTCTTCCACAGGACTGTAAACAAGAAAATCACAATGTTCCTCAGGATCATCAGGTAGATGGAGAGAAGTCATGAGATCACAGCCACCTACATATAATAGGGGAGAAGATCTTGTGCTCAGTCTTGTTTTATCCACCAGTATTATATGTTTTATACTTGTGTAATGAGAATGGTGGAGATGGCAGGATTAGAGCTGACCATAGATGTGACTTCTGTCTGTGACATTTCCAATATTTGTTTCAGGGTGAAGATCTGACCCATATTAATGCTATAGAGACATATGTGATTGGTGGTGAGTGGTGTAATGAGGAGATTCCTACATATAACTACCCAGGTGAGTAGTAACAACTAAATGTAGAGAAGTCACTGATTTTTCCCAGTCACAGGCTGTGGCAGTGGTGAAGTCCGGACATATCACAATTCACAATCATTTGATCACCATTTTCCCTCCCCCAAAACTGTTTCAATTACTTAGGGCATTGAAAGCCCTTGTTCTATAAAACTTGCAACCCTGAGGATCCACCTACCCCCTGGAATTAGAAGACACTGACTTTTATCTGCCCAGATTTTTAAACTAGAAAGCCAAAAGACAAGCGTACGTAGAATGTGCTCACAAGTTAGAAAATCACAAGAAAAAAATTATGATGGGCCTCTAAAAGAAAGCAGAGGGTAATGATGCTGTTACAATGATATCTTATTGGATGAATCTACCTTTTCTCCCTTCTGTGCTGCTGAATGTGCTCATATGGCCTCTACAAGACAAGTTCCAGTCTTTTGGCCAACTTTACTTTTATGATCGACAACATTAAATGTGCAGTGAGGGCCAAAAGTGAATTTCTGTACAATAACAACAGTTTCCCTTTGCCTTTCCCTTTGATGGCTGTAATATACATTTATTCACATTTGCAGGACATGTGTTGGCATGGCTCGAGCCCTGGTTTCATGGATTACTGCACAATCTCTCCTGTAATGAGGACCACTAATACTTTCTCAAGTTTTCTGGTCGAAACTCATAGACACTCCAATGCTCCATCATAAATGAGTGCAACTTCCGCTTAGTGTTAGAGCTCTCTCTTCTTTTATCCTATGTCTCCTTTGTTACAGATTCATTCTGTATTCTATGTGTGATTGTGGTGGAATTCGCCTTGACTTATGCGAGTCTGCAACTCCCTGGTAGATTTAAAAAAAAAGTCTCCATTTCCTCTGCCTAATTCCTGAAATATAAGACACCTCAGTTCTGAACTATTGTAAAAATTTCTCCTTAAAAATATAATATTTCTTCAAGAAACTCGTCTGACAGAAAATATTGTCCCCCCCATTTTTTCAACATGCCGATATATTCTTTCAACATTTTTTTTTTTTTTTTCGGGTGATACAAAGATTACAGGTTTAGCAACAGGTTTTTATATGTTCATTTATATTTACAAAACCATTTTTTGGGGGTAAGAAATTACTTTTGAAATTGCATTGAGGTGTAGATGGAACAAGGAGGTTAGTGAAAATAGAAAATCCAAAGACACGAAAGTAGCCAGTAAACAGATCAGAATTACAATAGGATCAACCACACAGAACTGAACCAGAGGAGAACACGGCTGTATCTGGCAGCTTCCGACAATATGCTTCGAGCTTTAGTAGGGTGTGTTTCCAATTACCTGAAGCAGGGAACTGAGTGTTCCAACTGGATATCGCATACATCCATACTGCCAGACTGGATTGTACTACTGGTCTCAGCCACTGTATTCTTAGTTGCTGGACAGCAGCCTGTGCTGCCCAGAGCTTCTGGTTACAGTGTCTGTTCCATCAACTGCACCACTTGCAAAATGAATGATGGTGGCAGATCCCAGAGGAGATGTGACACACCGTTTGCAGAAGCCCTTATGTTACTCAATGGCAGAAAACTAGAGTAGAAGAAAATCCCCATGAAGTGATTCCATTTTAGAAATTATAAACATCAGTGAACTAATCTATAGGAGTAGTGACTATTTTAACCCCTGAGTGAGGGCTTGTTTTTTTACTGGAATGAGTAAAAGTTTTTATTAGTATCATTTTACTAAATATCTTCTCATTTCCATGGACATTTTGAGTTGAAATGTTCAAAAATATACATTTCAAGGATATTTGATTCCAAAATAATAGTTGGTTTTATTCTTTGCAGATGACGGTAACAGAATATCAGAGGAACATCTGACATCTTCAATTTTTAAACCAGATGACCTTGAAATTGAAGTGAATGCCATTACTCCAGATATACCATCCTATCCAAGCAAAAAAAATCTGTCACCTGATCCTTTGAAACAGGCCCTATCTCATTCATTGTGTGAAAATTATTTTAACCAGAAATCTCTTCTTGTTAAACATGAGCAAATTCATACTGGGGAGAAACCACATTCATGTTCAGAATGTGGAAAATGTTTTAACGAGAAATCACATCTTGTTACACAGCAGAGAACTCAAGGAGTGGAGAAGCCTTTTTCATGTTTAGAATGTGGGAAATGTTTTAACTGGAAATCAGTGCTAGTTAGTCACCAGAGAACTCACACAGGGGAGAAGCCATATTTATGTTCAGAATGTGGAAAATGTTTCAACAAGAAATCACATCTTGTTACACACCAGAGAACTCACACAGGGGAAAAGCCTTTTGCATGTTCAGAATGTGAAAAATGTTTTGGACATAAATCACATCTTGTTACACACCAGAGAACTCACACAGGGGAGAAGCCTTTTTCATGTTCAGAATGTGGAAAATGTTTTAACCAGAAATCAAACTTTGTTAGACACCACAGAAGTCATACAGGGGAGAAGCCATATTCATGCTCAGAATGTGGGAAAGGTTTTACAAATAAAGCATTTCTTGTTACACACCAGAGAATTCACACAGGGGAGAAGCTATAATCATGTTCTGAATGTGGAAATTGTTTTGTCCAGATATCAGTTCTTGTTAGTCATCAGAAACATGAATAGCACTTTTCATGTTCAGAATGTGGGAAATGTTTTAACCGAAAATGGCACTTTCTTAAACATCAAAAACCGTACACATAGAAAATCCATTATCATACCTAGAATGTGAAAATGAATTACTCGAAATTCATATTTTGTTGACTATCCAAAATAACTCACACTGGAAGAAATATATTTTATTGACAAACTGTAAAAAAAAATCATATAACAGATAGTCATATAATTAAATAAGAAAGACATTATTTTAGAACTTACTGTATTTTTTCAACAATATGACACACTTTTACCAAGAAAAAGTCTAGCTTATACAGTTGTGTGAAGAAGTGTTTACCCCCTCTTGATTTCCTATTTTTTTGCATGTTTGTCACACTTAAATGTTTCAGATCACAGAACAAATTTAAATATTACACAAAGATAACACAAGTAATCACAAAATGCAGCTTTTAACCCCTTAACCCCTGGAGCTTTTTTGCATTTTCGTTTTTCGCTCCCCTCCTTCCCAGAGCCATAACTTTTTTATTTTTTTGGCAATATGGCCATGTGAGGGCTTATTTTTTGCGGGACGAGTTGTATTTTTTAACAACATCATTGGTTTTACCATGTCGTGTACTAGAAAACAGAAAAAAAATTCCAAGTGCGGTGAAATTGGGAAAAAAAGTGCAATCTCTCCGTTGTTTTTTGTTTGGCTTTTTTGCTAGGTTCTTTAAGTGCTAAAACTGACAAGCCATTATGATTCTCCAGGTCATTACGAGTTCATAGACACCAAAGATCTCTAGGTTATTTTTTATCTAAGTGGTGAAAAAAAATTCCAAAATTTGCTAAAAAGAAAATGTGCAATTTTCCGTGACCTGTAGCGTCTCCATTTTTCATGATCTCAGGTGAGGGCTTATTTTTTGCATGCCGAGCTGACGTTTTTAATGATACCATTTCGGTGCAGATATGTTCTTTTAATCACCCGTTATTACATTTTAATGTAATGTCGCGGTGAACTAAAAAAATGTAATTCTGGCGTTTTTACTTTTTTGTCGCTACGCCGTTTAGCGATCAGGTTAATCCTTTTTTTATTGATAGATCGGGCGATTATAAACGCGGCGATACCAAATATGTGTAGGTTTTATTTTTTTATTGTTTTATTTTGAATGATGCGAAAGGGGCGTGATTTGAACTTTTATATATTTTTTTCATATTTTTTAAAACATTTTTTTTTTTACTTTTGCCAGGGTTCAATAGCCTCCATGGGAGGCTAGAAGCAGGCATAGCTTGATTGGCTCTGCTACATAGGAGCGATGCTCACATCGCCTCTATGTAGTAGAATTGCTGCATTGCTATGAGCGCCGACCACAGGGTGTAGCTCACAGCAATCTGGCATCAACAACCATAGAGGTCTTCAGGAGACCTCTGGTTGTTATGCCAACGCACCGCTGACTCCCGATCACACTGACCCCCGATGGACGGAAACGCTTGTTAAATGCTGCTGTCAGCGTTTGACAGCGGAATTTAACTAGTTAATAGGTGTGGGTGGATCGCGATACCACCCGCTGCTATTGCGGGCACATGTCAGCTGTTCAAAACATGTCAGAAAAATTCCCAAACAAATCATTTTTTTCTTCCAAGATCGGACAAAAGAAAAAGCGTCACAGAGGTTTCAGGGGAGGGAGAAACAAAAATATAAAAAGGGAAAATAGCTTCCTCATAAAGGAATCCTCTTCTGTGGAAGGAAAGGCAAAATCCAGCATTTCTAACCTGTCTGAACATGCTTTAACGGAAAATGAAAGTTCATTATTGTGTAAAGGTTTATCCTTCTGCCCAACTAATAGTTCCAAAGAATTTGATCTTTTTATGGACTTACAAACATTTTTTATTAAAGGAAAGTAAGAATATTAATACAGCAGTTGAAACTAAATCTGAAACGGATAATTTTTTTCAACTAGATGTTCCAGTTTAATCAAATTTTTATCCTGCAGAAGATAAAGGTCATCATATCAGTGCCTTTTGTGACATTGTACTAAAACAACTAGAAAAAATAACAATGAACAAAACTTCAATCAATAGTGGGAATAAAAAACGTAATTTAAGTTCGGCTGAAAAACTAGCAATGAAATCCCTGGCCTCTAATAAAAATATTGTAATTAGATCAGCCGGCAAAAGTGGAGGAATAGTGATACAAAATCACGAGGATTATATTAGTGAAGCTATGAGGTTTCTTTCTGATGATAATTATTATAAAAAAGCACCCTTAAAGGGAAGGTGCCATAAAAAAAAAATTTTTTCCAGCAATTGAAAAATTGTAAAGAATTAATGTTTACATTTTCTTAAAAAATATTTTCGTTTGTTTATAATTTAGTAAAATATGAAAAATAATTTTAAAAGGTTTGGCATTTCCACTTTTAAACACTAGGGGGAGCAGCTACTGAAATTTGACAAAAACCTCGTGTACAACTAGCTCACATTACTGCACTGCAGTAATTATGGGCGGAGTCTGCTGACCTGTGTGATGTCTCCTCTCCTCCCCTTCTGGGTGTTTGCTAAGGGATAAGAGCGGATGATATTCAGGAACACAGTGAGCAGCCATTTTGTTGGTGACTGCAGAGTAAGGCTGCCGTCACACTAGCAGTATTTGGTCAGTATTTTACCTCAGTATTTGTAAGCCAAAACCAGGAGTGGAACAATAAGAGGAAAAGTATAACAGAAACATATGCACCACTTCTGCATTTATCACCCACTCCTGGTTTTGGCTTACAAATACTGAGGTAAAATACTGACCAAATACTGCTAGTGTGACGGCAGCCTTATACTGACAAGTAGACAGTCACCGAGGATAGCAGGCAGCAAGGATTCTGGGAGATATGTGGTGGAGGGAGCAGGGTGACAGCAGCACAGAGTATTTCAGGAGAGCAGTGTGCTGGTCTATGGCGGTGCACCCTGTTCAGTGCGCGGAGCAGCCAGGGATTGTACATAGAGCGCTGTCTTTTATACACATGGATGGACCGTCTGCTCCACAGAAATCCAGGAAACATTTCTGCGGATTGATGGCCTGTTCTGATCCAGCCATTGCATGCAAAGACCCCATTCCCCTCCTCAGATCCTGTCTTCTCCATCCTGTCCTGGCGATGTGTGAAAGTGAGACAACAGGCGCAGTCCGGGGTGACGCTGGGAAGGAAATGTAGCCATATAGTAACGATAAAAATGAGCCCCCTCTCTTCAGCTGCCTCACCAGCCCTGACTGCACCTAACTGGAGGTCATGCTGCCCCCTCTATTACCCCAGACCCGCGTGCAGGTGCTCAGCCAGAACAACCCTAGAATGGGTCCCCTTTATGAAGATAATACTGCCATACAGATCACACATAATATTGCCATATAGATCACACATACCGCCATATAGATCACACATAATACCGCCATGTAGATCATACATAAAACCACCATATAATTCTCACATAATACTGCCACATAGATAATCAGACATAATCCCACAATATAGTTCTCATATAATCCCGTCATATAGTTCTTATATTATTGCACCATACTGATCAAACATAATACAACCATACATATCACATATAATACTGTCATATAGATCACACATAATGCCATCATACAGGTCACACATAATTAGCGGCATCAAGTGTGGTCTATATGGCAGTGCTATGTTAAAAATATACATTATATGGTGGCATCATGTGTGATCTATATGGCAGTTTTATGTAATAAATATATCCAGCAATATTATGTTTGATCTATATGGCAGCATTATGTAAAAAATATATATGGCAACATTACGTACGGTCCATATTACAGTATTATGTAATAGATATATCTGGCGGCACTATGTATGACCTATATGGCAGTACTATGTAATAAATATATGTGGAGGTATAATGTGTGGTCTTTATGAGTATTATGTTATAAAATATATATGGCGGCATTATGTATGACCTATATGGCAGTATTATGTAATAAATATATATGGTGGTATATTTATTATGCAAAGGCAGGAAAGTTGTGAGCTATGCCCTTCTGTGACCCCCACAATTATTATATTTATTTTATTTTTATTTTTTTGGGGGGTGGGCAAATAGACCATATGCTTTGTCGCCCTATGATTTGTATGTACGCCCTTGGTGACGATCCTCACAGCTTGTCCTGAAAGACACGAGGCTTGCGGTGTCAGTGAGATTGAGGTGGGTTTCAGGGAGCACGAGATGGGTGTCGGGGAGTATGGGGTGGGTATCAGGGGGCATGGGGAGAGTGTCAGTGAGATTGAGGTGGGTATCAGGGAGCATGGGGTGAGTGTCGGGGAGTATGGGGTGAGTGTCAGGGAGTATGGGGTGGGTGTCAGGGGGCATGGGGCGAGTGTCAGTGAGTATGGGGTGGGTGTCAGGGCCCAGCCACAGTCTTTCCTCTTCTGCTCCCTGGATCACTAGTCTCAGGCTGCTGCCACCTGCCCTCTGCTCTGGAATGTATAGTAGGAAGATCAGGCAGGAGACCTGAGGAGCTGCAGGACTACGACACTTAGGAGCTCAGTCCTGGCATGCTGGGACTTGTAGTGACACAGCAGCTAGAGCTTGCTGAGTGTCATCACCCCCTGGGGTCTGCTTCCTTGTGCCAACCATAGCCCAAGTGTTAGAACAATATTATTGTGCCAACCATAGCCCACCTCTTTACACTGTGCAGACCTTTCACCTGATCCATAGGTGAAGCCCCCAGACTGCTGCCTGCCTGCACACTGATCTTCCTGCACCATGCACAGCAGGCAGCGAAGGGTTAACCATTACTGGCCAGCCTGGGTGCCGCCCCTTGTAACCACCCAGGGATCCCCAGAGAGTTGCTCTATTTTTAGAAACACGGACTCCAGGCTGCACCTACAGTCACTGTGTGAGTGTGATGAGGTGCAACACATCCAGGCTCCAGCCGCAAATCAGTGCTGCACAGAGAAGCAGCAGACATAACGCTCCATGTACAGGGAGACACGCTGCTGCTGGGGGATTTCTGGCCCCTGGACTGAGGGAGGAAGCTTTCAGCAAGACAGTGCAGGTCGGCAGTGATGGCAGCCTGTACTGTAATACTAATTACAGGCTGCGATCACTGCTAGCACTGCAGATACTTACCCTGGACCCTCGCTCCCAGCAGCTTCTCCCCAACATCTTCGGTCATCGCAGCCCACAGCAAACAAAATGGCCGCGATCTCCTCTCACAGCTGTGACGTAGCAGCTCAGTGGGCGTGCCCAAGTCACAGCTGTGAGGCAGGAGATGCGGTCGGAGTCCGACCGTTGGCTCCTATGTACATGGCTGCCGTAAGTGAGGAGTGCAAGTGTCGTGCCCAGACACTTACACCCACACTAATGAAAATGGCGGCCTCCAGTGGCCAAAGTAAAAGGGAATAAATAAAAAAGTATGAAAGTAGTACATTTAGTTTTGTATTAAAAATAATTGATTATATAATCAATAATTATTAATACAAAAATTAAAATCACGGCACCCTCCCTTTAAAGAATACACCTCGTCTATAGCAAAATACAATGAATTTATTTTAGAAAATTTTGAGTTGGATATTTTTAATAAAAAAGAAAGGAATTTTTTTAAGCATAAAAAACCCTATTGTCCCATTTTTTTATTATCTTCCAAAAATACATAAAAACATGCCAAACCCCCCAGGCAGACCAATTATCGCCAGAATAAACTCATTGACTTAAAATTTGGCACAATACATTGATAGAACCATGCTAATACATGTTTTTAACCTCAAGAGTCATCTTCGAGACTCCTCTCATCTACCTTCGCTCCTTCAAAATATCCCTTGGAAAACCAGTTATGTTTTTTTAACCATGGACGTTGCATCACTATATTCCAATACTACTGTGCTTTTATCACATTCTTAAATTCGATGAGAGACTCTCTATTTTACAAAAAACTTTTTAGCAAAAGGACTAGAATTTATATTAAAGAATACATATTTTACGTTTGAAAATGATTTTTACCATCAAACAAATGGAACTGCGATGGGCGCCTACGTTTGCGAATCTTTTCAATAAATATTTGTAGAATATTTGAAGAAATATTTGTTTTTAATGAAATCTGGCAAAAATATATTGTATTTTATAAGAAATTTATTGATGACCTAATTTTTTTGGAACAATACAGAAAACAATATCAATGATTTTATCCAACAAATGAACAATAACAACTTGGGTATCTCTTTTACTGTCTTGTATGATTTTTTAGTATCAACTTTTTAGATGTCACTCTTTTCGTAGAAAATAATAAGATCTGTAGAAAAACCTTTTTTAAGAAAGTAGACTCTAATGGCTATATCCACTTCAGTAGCGGGCACTATCCTAAATGGCTGAAAAATATCCCGAACAATCAATTTCGCCGTATCAGAAGGAACATATCCGAAATATCCCTCACATTTGGTAAAATATGCCTATAAAAATTCTATGAAATTGGAACAGACAGTGCTCTTAGAGAATAATGTTAAAATTAGTACTGATAGTAAATTTTGCATGAATTTTATAACTCAATATAGCAATCAACATAAGGAAATCCGCGAGGTTTTTCAGAAAAATTGGTACATCCTACTTGATGACCCTGTCCTCAGTAAAATCCTCCCAAGAAATCCTAGGATAACGTACCGGAGAGCACCAACTAAGCCAGTAATCAACAGCCATGAGGGGCATATTTCAAACACTATTAAAGGGGCTTTTAAATCTGGAACTAATAACTGTGCTGCCCGAATATTGGGCATAAGACGATGGATATTATCTCCTTTTCCACTAAAGAAAAATTAAATATACCGTATATACTCAAGTATAAGCCGAGATTTTCAGCCCATTTTTTGGGGCTGAAAGTCCCCCTCTCGGCTTATACTCGAGTCACACCCAGGGGTCGGCAGGGGAGGGGGAGCGGGGGCTATCTAATTATACTCACCTGCTCCTGGCGTGGTCCCTGGCTCCCCGGCGCCCCTGCTTCTTCCTGTACTGAGCGGTCTCTTGGTTCCGCTCATTACAGTAATGAATATGCGGCTCCACCTCCCATAGGGGTTGAGCCACATATTACTGTAATGAGCGGTAACGGTGACCGCTCAGTACAGGGAGAAGCTGCAGTGCCGGGGAAGCAGGGACTGCACAGCGCAGGAGCAGGTGAGCATAACGGGGAGGGGAGCGCTGCGCAATATTCACCTGCTCCTCGTTCCGGCGCCGCTCCATCTTCAGCATCTTCTGCAGTGATGCTCATGTCAGAGGGGTCGGTGACGTGGTTAGTGCGCTCCCTCTGCCTGAACTTTAGTGCAGAAGACAATATGTAGGAAGAACTTCAAAACAACTTCATCTACATCTGAATTCCCACAGACACAACATAAAAAAAGGTCTTCTCACCCACGTTTTTTCGAGACATTATACCTTAGCTCATAATAAAGATTTTAATAAGTTAAAATTATTCCTATTGATCATATCCCTGCTCACATTCCAAATAGGATTACAAAATTAAACAGGAAAGAGGTGTATTGGATCTACAAATTAAGAAGCCTCAAACCACAGGGTCTTAATGGGATCACAGAGGTTTTTTATTTAATTAATAGAGTTGGATATACAGTGCCTACAAGTGGTATTCAACCCCCTGCAGATTTAGCAGGTTTACACATTTAACTTGGCATTGTGACATTTGGACTGTAGATCAGCCTGGAAGTGTGAAATGCACTGCAGCAAAAAAGAATGTTATTTCTTTGTTTATTTTTTTTTTTAAATTGTGAAAAGTATTTTCAGAGGGTCATTTATTATTCAACCCCTCAACTCACCAGAATTCTGTTTGGTTCCCCTAAAGTATTAAGAAGTAGTTCAGGCACAAAGAACAATGAGCTTCACATGTTTGGATTAATTATCTCTTTTTCCAGCCTTTTCTGACTATTTAAGACCCTCCCCAAACTTGTGAACAGCACTCATACATGGTCAACATGGGAAAGACAAAGGAGCATTCCAAGGCCATCAGAGACAAGATCATGGAGGGTCACAAGGCTGGCAAGGGGTACAAAACCCTTTCCAAGGAGTTGGGCCTACCTGTCTCCACTGTTGGGAGCATCATCCGGAAGTGGAAGGCTTATGGAACTACTGTTAGCCTTCTACGGCCTGGACAGCCTTTGAAAGTTTCCTCCCGTGCCGAGGCCAGGCTTGTCCGAAGAGTCAAGGCTAACCCAAGGACAACAAGGAAGGAGCTCCGGGAAGATCTCATGGCAGTGGGGACATTGGTTTCAGTCAATACCATAAGTAACGTACTCCACCGCAATGGTCTCCATTCCAGACGAGCCCGTAAGGTACCTTTACTTTCAAAGCGTCATGTCAAGGCCCGTCTACAGTTTGCTCATGATTACTTGGAGGACTCTGAGACTGACTGGTTCAACGTTCTCTGGTCTGATGAGACCAAGATCGGGATCTTTGGTGCCAACCACACACGTGACGTTTGGAGACTGGATGGCACTGCATACGACCCCAAGAATACCATCCCTACAGTCAAGCATGGTGGTGGCAGCATCATGCTGTGGGGCTGTTTCTCAGCCAAGGGGCCTGGCCATCTGGTCCGCATCCATGGGAAGATGGATAGCACGGCCTACCTGGAGATTTTGGCCAAGAACCTCCGCTCCTCCATCAAGGATCTTAAGATGGGTCGTCATTTCCTCTTCCAACAAGACAACGACCCAAAGCACACAGCCAAGAAAACCAAGGCCTGGTTCAAGAGGCAAAAAATCAAGGTGTTGCAGTGGCCTAGTCAGTCTCCTGACCTTAACCCAATTGAAAACTTGTGGAAGAAGCTCAAGATTAAAGTCCACATGAGACACCCAAAGAACCTAGATAACTTGGAGAAGATCTGCATGGAGGAGTGGGCCAAGATAACTCCAGAGATCTGTGCCGGCCTGATCAGGTCTTATAAAAGACGATTATTAGCTGTAATTGCAAACAAAGGTTATTCCACAAAATATTAAACCGAGGGGTTGAATAATAATTGACCCACACTTTTATGTTTAAAATTTATAAAAATTTAACTGAGCAACAAAACTTTTTGGTTTGTAAGATTTATGCATCTGTTAATAAATCCTGCTCTTGTTTGAAGTTTGAAGGCTCTAACTTATTTGCATCTTATTAAACCTGCTAAATCTGCAGGGGGTTGAATACTACTTGTAGGCATTGTATGTATTTATTGATATTTTGTTAATAATTTTTATAATTATGGGTGTCTTTAATATTTAATATATTTTTTCTATGGGAGTTTTTTAAGAATTCCACCAGGAATACTTGATGGGTTGATTATTTAATTGTTGAAAAATATCTTTTTCATGATTCATAAGGGAAGCATTTTCATGTATTTTAAATATATTTCTTATACTCCTTTATGTCCAATAGGCTTTTTAAATGTAGAAATTTTTAAGCGCTCTACAGTAATAGGATTAAATTGTCGGTGCTGCGGTTTGAATGAGTAACGCAAGCTAGGTAATGGTACCCCTTGTTAGGTGTTCTTGGTTTTCCCTGATACAATTTACACCATAATTATAAATATAACTTCATTCCCGCAGAGCGGGTGAGGGAAATCACTAAACCCCTTTTTTTTCAATTTTTCTATTCTATCTCTACTCGGAGAAACAGTAGTTCTACAGAGCATCATTTCGTCTTCTCTTTTCCGGACGGTCCCTGGACCCCAGTATAATTATATAAATAATTACTGGGGTATTTTTAAGATCTATATATTCTTGTTAAGTTTGTTAATATTCCTCTTTGAAATAATCTTATACAACCAATCATTCCTTTGTTCTAAAGACATGATTTGCAATCCCCAGGTTGATATATTATATTAATAAGATAATTATTTTTACTTGATTAAAATTTAGATCCATACAATTTAATTTTTTTAACTAATGGTTTATTTCAACATGTGTCTCTTTCGCATTGGTACACTTGTAGGAACTTGTTAGTATAGCTGAGTGGTCTAATTGTCGGGCGGCGGATCTTGAGAAAGCTGAGGCATATCTTTTGGAGTTCGTGTCAAAGATGTAATTTTCTTGCTCAGTATATGTGTTTTTTAATTTTTCTTATATTTTTTTCTCCTTGTGTTTAAAATAGACATGTTAATATAAGAACAGCTTCTATCTATTACTATGAACTTTGATGCAAATAATAGCATACTGTCAGCTAACTTTACACTTTGACATGTATCATCTGACTGTAATCTGACTGCCTGGCTCCCGTTTTTTTAAAATCTGTGTGTTTTTAATGCTCCACCTATTTACGTTTCATGTGGTATTTCCTGAAGAAGAGGTTGCAGAAAACCTTGAAACGCGTAGAATAAACCACTGTCAAACTTTAATAACTTTCTGGAATCTCATCATTTGGGCAGCGCGGACAAAATCCACGTATTTCTTTGCAGCGAGTCAGAAGACACAGAGGAGACCGAAGCAGTGGGGAACTGGTAGAGGTGAGTAATTATTTATTTTTTTATGAATGGAGCATTATATGGGTCCCATTATACTGTATGGAGCAATATATGGGGCCTTTATATTGTCCCATGCAGTATATGTAGCCCATTATACTGTATGTAGCAATATATGGCGCCCATTATACTGTATGTAGGAATATATGGGGCCCCTTATTCTGTATGTAGCAAAATGACCCATTTTACTTTATGCATTATGTTTTTACCATTATACTGTATGAGCACTATGTGGGGCACATTATACTGTATGGAGCAATGTATGCGGTTCATTATACCATATGGAGCACTATGTGGGGCCATTATACTGTATGGAGCAATATATATGGCCCATTATACTGTATAGAGCAATATATGGGGCCCATTATACTGCAGGGAGCAATATATGGAGCCCGTTATACTGTTTGGAGCACTATGAGGAACCATTATACTGTATGGAATGATATGTGAGGCCCATAATACTGTATGGAGGACTATGTAATGCCCATAATAATGTATATAGGACTATACTGTCTGGTCTAAAATGAAAAGTCTGCAGTCGTTATGTGTAACTTCAGACTTTTGAATACCCCTGGAGCATACATTGTGCGCATTGTGAGCTATTGTAGAATTTACAGTAGATATCACTCATGTAATGTAAGAAGTAAGTGAAATCTTTCGCATTGTACTATCCCTATATTTCTCTGCCGTATCTGTGCATCATGAATCATGGTATGTGTTATCAAGGCCCACTGAGACTCTTTTGGATCCCTGCTGTGTATAAAAAAAAACAATATAACGGGAATGGAACAAAGGAGCTCAACATAATCTGCTTCCCTTTCCTGTCATTCTGAGGATAAAGGTGAGGAGTTATCTCTACTGGCCATAAATCTGTCACCTCCCCTATTGTTCTACAAGCTGGGATTGGAATTTCTGTCTGTGATTCATCCAATGACCAACTTGAATTACCTGTTTGCAGAAAGGGGACTTAAGGTACCGTCACACTAAACGACGCTGCAGCGATATAGACAACGATACGTCTGAAACTTGATCGCTGGAGCGTCGCTGTTTAGATCGCTGTAGAGACGTCAAACACACCAACTTCCGAACGATGCAGGAGCGATACAGTGACGTAACAGCGACTCACGGATCGTTCTCGCTGGTTGTCTGCTCCATGTCAAACAGCAGTGGTAACGATCTGACAGATTGCCAACGTAGCCAGATAGGTGTGTTTTTCCACTGGGAGACACCCAGGATGTGACGTTCCGGCGTCCCGGAATATAAACCGCGACTGTACAGCGACTGATTCATATTGTTTGAGAGCTGCGTCTTCACGTTCTTCTGCCTTTCCAGCGTCCTTCGCCAGCTACGATCCTCTTCTCCCGTGAACGTTCTGTCCGGAACACCGTACTCTATACTGCCAGCGTCTTCATCGGTTCTCTTCTTGCACATCAACGGTATGAAAAATCTTTGAGTTGTTGTTTGTTTCTTCTGTGTATAGTTATGGCTATGCAGCAATGCTTATCTACGTACACGGTATAATGATGTATAAAACATCTCTGGCAGCCATCTTGTGCATCTGGCAAGCGGACGCACAAGATGGAGGCACTTTAGGATGTTGTTTGCAAACTCTTTTGCGCTGTCTGACATTTTTTTTTGCACACTTTATGGAAAGGTAAACCAACTCTTTTGTGTCTGCTTTGGCTTGCCTGGCCCTGGCCTGCTCCGCTAGTAAATTAAAACAGCACACAAAATAAAGGTAATAATAACTTTTTTTTTTTAAGACAACTTTTTAAACAATTTTTTTTTTTTAAACAAAAAAAACTACATCCTCCCACGGCGGTGGGCTAACAGGTGTCGCAGCGTGCGTCCCTGCTGTTTCACCTGCTTCAGCAGGCGCGCTGCTCTCCCCTCCAGCCGCTTCTGCTTGGCCAGCAGCTCTCTCACGGTCGTCGATTCTGTGGATAAAAGAGGTCGGAGAACGGACGGTGATTACGCTGCAAATACGGCATGTGTGAACATACCCTGAGATTTACTACACACTCAATTTGGTCCTGTCCCAGAGGGCGAGAACGTTTTTTTTATTTTTTTATCGTTCTTGTCGTTGTCAAATGTAGTGTTGAGCAATACCTTCCGATATGCATTGGTATCAGTATCGGATAGTATCGGCCGATACCGGCAAAATATCGGATCTCGCCGATACCGATACCCGATACCAATGCATTTCAATGGGACGCAAAGTATCGGAATGGTTCCCAGGGTCTGAAGGAGAGGAAACTCTCCTTCAGGCACTGGGATCCATATTCATGTGTAAAATAAAAAAATAAAAAATATGGATATACTCACCTCGCTGGAGGCCCCTGGACCTTACCGATGTAACCGGGAGTCTCCGTTCCTAAGAATGAGCGCGTGAAGGGCCTTCGATGACGTCGTGGCTTCTGATTGGTCGCGTGACCGCTCATGTGACTGCTCACGTGACCAATCAGAAGCTGCGACGTCATCGCAGGTCCTTCACGGGCTCATTCTTAGGAACCGAGGCTCCCGGTTACATAGGTAAGGTCCAGGGGCCTCCGGAGAGGTGAGTATATCCATATTTTTTATTTTAATTCTTTATTTTACACATGAATATGGATCCGATACCAATTCCCGATACCACAAAAGTATAGGAACTCGGTATCGCAATTCCGATACCGCAAGTATCGGCCGATACCATACCCGATACTTGTGGTATCGGAATGCTCAACACTAGTCAAATGTGACATCCCACCGATAACCCCTCCCACTCTGTATACTTACGGAGAAGGGACACCGGCTGTTCATCCCCGGAAGAGGTGGAAGAGCTGCTCACCTCCCATCCCCTCGCTCGTGCCACAGCTGCCGCAGCTAAAAGGAAGCAAATACATATCTGGTTAACAATTGAACACGCTGTGGTGAAGCGCTCGCAGTTTTGGTCACTTACGAATGGTGGCCTCTGGGGAGAATGCTGCCGACCCGGGGGAGGATGATGAGTGGCGGAAGGGTGGTGCTGTGGCCTGCAGTGGGGTGCTATCGCGCCTGGTCCTTACTGCGTCTGTAATGTATACAATATTTCAGCTCCCCTCTAATGTCCCGTATGCATTAATTAAATTGCAAAGAATGATGGTTAACATACGTGATGTCCCGGGCTGTGGGCTGCCGCTGGTTGGTTGGTGCTGGCTGGTTGTTGCCGGCGCCGTCTCTCTAAACAAACATTAAAGAAGCGCAATATTTTGACACCAAAAGTACAGGGCTCCAGAATCAATAAAAATACCTAGACGCCATTGGCGGCAAAAGTTAGGAGCCAAATGAAATGCTCCCCTCTAATGTCCCGTATGCAGTAATAAAATTGCAATGAATGATGGTTAACATACGTGATGTCCTGGGCTGTGGGCCGCCGCTGGTGGCGGATGGAGGCGTGCTGGCCGGTGCTGGTGCCTGTTGCCTGCGATGTCTCTCTACACAAACATGAAAGAACCGCAATATTTAGACACCAAAAGTACAGGCCTCCAGAATTTAAAAAAATACCTAGGCGCCATTGGCGGCAAAAGTTAGGAGCCAAATGAAATGCTCCCCTCTAATGTCCCGTATGCAGTAATAAAATTACAATGAATGATGGTTAACATACGTGATGTCCCGGGCTGTGGGCCGCCGCTGGTGATGGATGGAGGCGTGCTGGCCGGTGCTGGTGCCTGTTGCCTGCGATGTCTCTCTACACAAACATGAAAGAACCGCAATATTTAGACACCAAAAGTGCAGGGCTCCAGAATTAAAAAAAATACCTAGGCGCCATTGGCGGCAAAAGTTAGGAGCCAAATGAATTTTTTAGTCGCCAAATGTACGTACATATATAGAAAATAGAGATCACTCTTCCCAGTGATGCTAGACTCTGCATTGTCTGGGGGCTCTGGTGTTGAATGGTCTGCCTGGCCTGAGACACGTATTATTGCATAACTAGGAAGCGCCTCACGGCAGCGCGCGTCTCCTGATTCCCCCCGCACGGCAATTGCGGACATCCCAAAATTTAATATCTTGGTGGAGATTCTGTAACCCCTGACCTGACCATTTTTCACATTCCAACCCAGAGGTGTATCTAGCGTTTCTGGCACCCGGGGCAAGAATTCATTTCGGCGCCCCCCCCCCCCCCACACACACACACACACACACCGCGCCGCACACAGTACTACGGCATACACACCGCGCCGCACACAATATGGAGCACACACCGCGCCACACACAATATGGAGCACACACCGCGCCGTGCACAATATGGAGCACACACAGCGCCGCGTCACACACAATACGGAGCACACACCGCGCCGCACACACGACGTACTCACCGCGCCGCACACACTACGACGTACACACCGCGCCGCACACACTACGACGTACACACCGCGCCGCACACACTACGACGTACACACCGCGCCGCTCCCGATTCCCCCATACTGGTACTTACCACGCCTTGTCTCCGCCCGCAACTCTGCCAGAAGCTGTGGGGTCTTGTAGCGGAGGTCAGCCCACTTCTTCCGCAGCTGCAGCGCACTGTGGCGGATGCCGAACCTCCTCTCCATCATATGCCCAATGCGGCGCAGCACCTCCTGCTTGTGGAGGTTCGGGTGGGCAGGTCCAGTCTCCAGGCCCTCATAATCCAGGGCATACATTTTTTGCACAAAAAATACAAGTTCAGGCCGCCTCAGAGGAGCTGAACGTTGGCGCGCCGCCATTTTGCCTGTAACGACGCTGAACCACCTAACCACGCCCAGAGGAGGGAGTCAGGCGTGATGGCGCGCGATCCGCATCGCTATAGCGTCTCCGTTTCTGCACAGCGTCGCGGTTGTGACGCCGGCTCCAGAAATACCTTTTTGGCGTTCTTGTTATCAAGCCGCAGCGCTCATCGTCCTTGTTTCAGTGGCTTGGGTATCCATGGGGTACGGCTTTTGTGTCAACGCTGTTTATTAGCCATGTATATGTATTGTACCTTTAATCTTATGTTAACATTTTTTGTTGAGCGGTGCAGCGTCGGACACGCAACGCAGAATGCAAATGTAAACGCATTACCAATGCAGCGTTTTGTGACACATGCATTCACTTTGAAATGGTTTTAGGGGCACCAAAAAACTGCATCATGCGGCGTCCTCTGCGCCCTGACGCATGCATCACAAAACGCTAGGGCAACACATGTCCATGCGGCCCCCATCTTTAATATAGGGGCGCATGACACATGCATCGCCGCGGAAGCGCCAAACGCAACGCTAATGTTACCTTTGCCTTATAAGCGGCAAAAAAAATATGTGTGAACGCTACATTACAGTATTGAATGTCTTGTGTCAGTTTAGCAAATCATATGTACTAATTTTTTATTTTTATTTTTTTCCTTTCTCAGGTTGCCATGTCTCTTTCGGATGTACCTGTGATTGTTGCGGCTGCGTTGTTGGTAGAAGCTCACAACCTGCTGGAGGCTCAAGCGCGAAACAATCGTGCAAAGCGACAGGGCCGCATGTGGACCAGACAGTGGCTGCAGAAGAGGAATCAATTGTCCCATATGGGCCTTATAAGGGAACTGCAGGAGAACAACCCGCATGATTTCCGGAACTACCTGCGAATGTCTGAGGATTCATTTAATGTGCTGCTTGCAGGTGTGGAACCTTATATCAGGCGGCAAAATACCAAGATGAGAGCTGCTATCCCTGTGGATGAGAGACTGGCTGTCACGCTGCGGTTCCTGGCGACTGGCAGGCCTATGCAAGACTTGCATTACTGCGCAGCTATTTCCCGAACCCTGCTCAGCGTCCTCATCCCAGAGACATGTAAAGCAATTATCTCTGCTTTACACCACACTTACATGCCTTTCCCGGAGACCCCGGATGATTGGAAACAGATTTCCCAGGGATTTGAGCAGCAGTGGCAGTTCCCAAATTGCGGTGGGGCCTTGGATGGGAAACTGTCATGATTCTCAATGGCGAGAGAACATAGCCCAGCATATATGAGAACTAGCTCTTGGAAGATGGAAACTATACTGACCATGAACTAAACCTGCCGCACAACTAGAAGTGGCCGGGTAGCATGCCTACGTTTTTTAACCCTAGATGCCCAGCGCCAGCCGGAGAACTACCTAATCCTAGCAGAGGAAAAGACAGTCCTGGCTCACCTCTAGAGAAATTTTCCCAAAAGGCAGACAGAGGCCCCCACATATATTGGCGGTGATTTTAGACGAAATGACAAACGTAGTATGAAAATAGGTTTAGCAAAATCGAGGTCCGCTTTCTAGATAGCAGGAAGACAGAAAGGACACTTTCATGGTCAGCAGAAAAACCCTATCAAAACACCATCCAGAAATTCCTTTAAGACTCTAGCATTAACTCATAACACCAGAGTGGCAATTTCCGATCACAAGAGCTTTCCAGACACAGTAACGAAACAGCAGCTGTGAACAGGAACAAAATGCAAAAACACACAAGGACAAAAGTCCAACTTAGCTGGGAGTTGTCTAGTAGCAGGAACAAGCACAGAAGGCTTCTGATTACATTGTTGACCGGCAAGAAACTGACAGAGGAGCAAGGTTATATAGCGACTCCCACATCCTGATAGGAGCAGGTGAACAGAGGGGATGATGCACACAAGTTCAATTCCACAAGTGGCCACCGGGGGAGCCCAGAATCCAATTTCACAACAGTACCCCCCCCTCAAGGAGGGGGCACCGAACCCTCACCAGAACCACCAGGGCGATCAGAATGAGCCCTATGAAAGGCACGGACAAGATCGGAGGCATGAACATCAGAGGCAGTGACCCAAGAATTATCCTCCTGACCGTATCCCTTCCATTTGACCAGATACTGGAGTCTCCGTCTGGAAACACGAGAGTCTAAGATCTTTTCCACAACGTACTCCAACTCACCCTCAACCAACACCGGAGCAGGAGGCTCAACGGAAGGCACAACCGGTACCTCATACCTGCGCAACAATGACCGATGAAAAACATTATGAATCGAAAAGGATGCAGGGAGGTCCAAACGGAAGGACACAGGGTTAAGAATCTCCAATATCTTGTACGGGCCGATGAACCGAGGCTTAAACTTAGGAGAAGAAACCCTCATAGGGACAAAACGAGAAGACAACCACACCAAGTCCCCAACACAAAGCCGAGGACCAACACGACGACGGCGGTTGGCAAAAAGCTGAGTCTTCTCCTGGGACAACTTCAAATTGTCCACCACCTGCCCCCAAATCTGATGCAACCTCTCCACCACAGCATCCACTCCAGGACAATCCGAAGATTCCACTTGACCGGAGGAAAATCGAGGATGAAACCCCAAATTACAGAAAAACGGGGACACCAAGGTGGCAGAGCTGGCCCGATTATTGAGGGTGAACTCCGCCAAAGGCAAAAAAGCAACCCAATCATCCTGATCCGCAGACACAAAACACCTCAAATATTTCTCCAAGGTCTGATTAGTCCGCTCGGTCTGGCCATTAGTCTGAGGATGGAAAGCAGACGAAAAAGACAAATCTATGCCCATCCTAGCACAGAATGCCCGCCAAAATCTAGACACAAATTGGGTCCCTCTGTCAGAAACGATATTCTCAGGAATACCATGCAAACGAACAACATTTTGAAAAAACAGAGGAACCAACTCGGAAGAAGAAGGCAACTTAGGCAAGGGAACCAGATGGACCATCTTAGAGAAACGGTCACACACCACCCAGATGACAGACATCTTCTGAGAAACAGGCAGATCCGAAATAAAATCCATCGAGATGTGCGTCCAAGGCCTCTTCGGGATAGGCAAGGGCAACAACAATCCACTAGCCCGAGAACAACAAGGCTTGGCCCGAGCACAAACGTCACAAGACTGCACAAAACCTCGCACATCTCGTGACAGGGAAGGCCACCAGAAGGACCTTGCCACCAAATCCCTGGTACCAAAGATTCCAGGATGACCTGCCAACGCAGAAGAATGAACCTCAGAGATGGCTCTACTGGTCCAATCATCAGGAACAAACAGTCTACCAGGTGGGCAACGATCAGGTCTATCCCCGAGAAGAATTCAGGCAAAGGAATTCTAGGCTCAGACATAGGTGCATGAACAACAAAATCTTGCAAATTTTGTACCTTTGTGGCGAGATTATTCAAACCTGTAGCTACACTCTGAAGATCCATTTGAAACAGGTGAACACAGAGCCATTCAAGGATTAGAAGGAGAGAAAGAGAGGAAGGCTGCAGTATAGGCAGACTAGCAAGTGATTCAATTAAGAGCACACTCAGAACTAGAGGAAAAAAAAAAAAAATTGTAGCAGACTTCTTTTTTCTCTCCTTTCTCAGCCAGAAATTTAACCCTTTTTTGGGCCGGTCAAACTGTCATGATTCTCAATGGCGAGAGAACATAGCCCAGCATATATGAGAACTAGCTCTTGGAAGATGGAAACTATACTGACCATGAACTAAACCTGCCGCACAACTAGAAGTGGCCGGGTAGCATGCCTACGTTTTTTAACCCTAGATGCCCAGCGCCAGCCGGAGAACTACCTAATCCTAGCAGAGGAAAAGACAGTCCTGGCTCACCTCTAGAGAAATTTTCCCAAAAGGCAGACAGAGGCCCCCACATATATTGGCGGTGATTTTAGACGAAATGACAAACGTAGTATGAAAATAGGTTTAGCAAAATCGAGGTCCGCTTTCTAGATAGCAGGAAGACAGAAAGGACACTTTCATGGTCAGCAGAAAAACCCTATCAAAACACCATCCAGAAATTCCTTTAAGACTCTAGCATTAACTCATAACACCAGAGTGGCAATTTCCGATCACAAGAGCTTTCCAGACACAGTAACGAAACAGCAGCTGTGAACAGGAACAAAATGCAAAAACACACAAGGACAAAAGTCCAACTTAGCTGGGAGTTGTCTAGTAGCAGGAACAAGCACAGAAGGCTTCTGATTACATTGTTGACCGGCAAGAAACTGACAGAGGAGCAAGGTTATATAGCAACTCCCACATCCTGATAGGAGCAGGTGAACAGAGGGGATGATGCACACAAGTTCAATTCCACAAGTGGCCACCGGGGGAGCCCAGAATCCAATTTCACAACAGGAAACATGTCCGCATCACCCAACCACCACACTCTGGCTCTTTTTTTTACAAGTTAAGGGTTATTTCAGCGTTATTCTCATGGCCCTCGTTAATGCTAACTATGAATTCGTAAGTGTGGCTGTAGGGATCAACGGGAGAGTATCTGATGGCGGAGTTTTGGAGCACACAGATTTTGGGGAACGCTTGAAGGAAAATAAACTTGCCTTGCTGCCCAACAGCGACACAACTGAAAACATGAACTTTGTGTTTGTCGGAGATGAGGCATTCCCACTCCATCCCAACCTTCTGAAGCCCTTCTCCCAGAAAACTCTGACACCGGAGCGACGCATTTTTAATTACAGACTTTCCAGAGCTAGACGCGTTGTGGAGAATGCTTTTGGAATTATGGCAAACCGATTTCGGGTTCTCCACACTGCACTGAACATGAAACTATCGTCTATTGACTCTGTGGTGCTTGCTTGTTGCATCCTCCACAACTATCTACGCCGCCGTGATGCCAGTGCATACAGCCCTCCACAATATGTTGACTCTGTTGACCCTGTTAACGGAGATGTAACCCAGGGCGAATGGCGTCTCGACGAGCACAGGGTTTCAGGCTTGGAAAGTCTAGGATCCGGAAGGAACTATGATGATGCGACGAATAGCAGGGAGAAGTACTGTGACTTTTTCAATTGGCCAGGGGCTGTCCCATGGCAGCATCAACAGCAGTAGCGTAACTGTAGCCATAACTTTTACCATGTATTAAGGATTACATTTTTTGGGGGGTTCAAGTGCTCTTGTGTAACATTTTTTGGATGACCCATGCAATTCCTTTATCTGTAACAAATGTCTACATAACGATATATCTATTTATGTACATTCTCTTGTTATTTTTCATACATACCAATAAATATATCTATCTATGAACATACTCTACTTCTGTATCAAACATATGAAACCTGTGAGTCGGCAGCATCCTCTGCACTAGCGCTTTCCTGATGATCATATATATATAGTAGATTTTGACTAGGGTCGAGCGAAACGGGTCGGCCATTTTCAGAAGTCGCCGACTTTTGGCAAAGTCGGGTTTCATGAAACCCGACCCCTGTGTGGGGTCGGCCATGAGGTCGGCGATCTTCTGAATCTGGTATCGGAATTCCGATACCGAGTTCCGATATGTTTGCGATATCGGAAATCGGTATCGGAATCCACATTTAAGTGTAAAATAAAGAATTAAAATAAAAAATATTGATATACTCACCTCTCCGGAGGCCCCTGGACATCGCCGCTGGTAACCGGCAGCCTTCTTTGCTTAAAATGAGCGCGTTTACGGCCTTCCATGACGTCACGGCTTCTGATTGGTCGCGTGCCGCTCATGTGACCGCCACGTGACCAATCACAAGCCGTGACGTAATTCTCAGGTCCTAAATTCCTAATTCTAGGAATTTTGGACCTGAGAATTACGTCACGGCTTGTGATTGGTCGCGTGGCGGTCACATGAGTGGCACGCGACCAATCAGAAGCCGTGACGTGATGGAAGGCCCTGAACGCGCTCATTTTAAGCAAAGAAGGCTGCCGGTTACCAGCGGTAAGGTCCAGGCTGCGTCGGAGAGGTGAGTCAATATTTTTTATTTTAATTCTTTATTTTACACATTAATATGGATCCCAGGGCCTGAAGGAGAGTTTCCTCTCCTTCAGACCCTGGGAACCATAGTATCCCATTGCACTGCATTGGGTTTCGTGTTTCGGCCGACCCCGACTTTTTATAGGATCGGCCGATTTCACTCGACCCGACTTTTGAGAAAGTCGGGTTTCGTGAAACCCGACCCGATCCTATAAAAATAAAAGTCGCTCAACCCTAATGGTGACCCTATTATAACGCATCGGGTATTCTAGAATTTGCATGTCCACGTAGCATATTGCCCAGCCACGTAGTATATTGCCCAGCGACGTCGTTTATTGCCCAGCCACAGAAACCACGCAGTATAGAGACAAATGTAAATACAAAAAATTTTATTGTTATTTTTTACAAGACATTTTTAATGTTGATGAGGCATAGGGGATTAATGACCGGGTGCCGGGCCGATGCCTGCAGGGGCGTAGGCATAGGGGATTATGGAGCATATAAAACACAAGTCTCTATTATTTGAAAGACAAGATCCCTACAAATTTTGGTAGTAGGTGTCCATCTCACTGTACTGGTGCGTGGCCGTAGGAGGTCCTTGTGAAAAGTCACCAAAAGAAGGGGGTGCAGGTGGTGTCCGGAAGTGAGAATGATGTTGGCCAGGTCTGCGGACAGGAGTGCTGTGCATGGGCTCCTGTTGGTGTCCCCAATAAAACTGGGCACTGGGCTGACAGTCGCCGATGTTCAATGTTGATGTGTCGCTCAGTTTTTCTGCGGCTGCCGCTGTTATAACGTCAAACATTATTCTCTCCGCGTGAGATCGTTGGGTATCGTCCAATCGGTTGAACCGTTCCTCAACCAAGGATGTGAATGGGGAGAGTTTGGTTGTGGCATGCTTGGACAAGATGGTGTTGGCCAATGCCAGGAGATCCCCAGGTGTTCCCGCTGTTGACTTTCTTTTGAGAGATGGCCGCAGTGAACGTGTCTGCTCCTCGAGAGACGGGCTTCTGGAGGACTGAGGGGATTGGACATCGTTACCTTCCGTTGTTTCCCGCTGTTGCAGAGGCACCTGCGATACCAGGAAAAGAAAAATTAAAAATCAATAACATACAAACGATTCTTCCACACAGCCCTAGAGAGCCCCCACCTACCCTACACCTCTATGCCCGTCCATGGGAAGCTATGAGGAACAGTTACCTTGGTAGCAAACCACAGGGGTTACAGAGCTTTCAGAGCTGTGCTGAACTACATTGGCCAGCAATACTGTACGAATGTGCAGAAGACACAATATGTAATTTTATTTATCTTTATGTTATAGACTTTTGCAATAGTAAAACAGCATTTTACGGAGGGGACGGATGGTTTGGACATACTTATCTGAACAGGAAGTGGCAACTGTTATTATCGGGGGGATTAAACATGAAAAACGTGACTCATTATTATTGTAAACCGTGCAGTCTCCTAAACATACAAGACACACGGCATGCTACAAGAAGGGAAGCTTGGGAGTACTTACATGCTCGTCAGGAGACTCGGGCAGGTTCTCTTCAGGCGATGGTGCACAAATGCTTGTGACAGTCTGGCATGGGCGAGGGATTTCCTGGTCTCTAGTGAATGCCAGCAGGTCGTAGTACCACAACTTGGGCACATAGACGTCGTCAGTTCCAGCCCCAGACTTCAGCGACTTTTCTACCTTGTTGACCTCTTTTTTGAACACTGTGCGTAGAGCCTGGATCTTTTTCCGCACAATATTTTCATCCACTGTCTCTGTGGGATGATGCTCCCTGTAGATGGCCACCAGCTTCTCATACGCATCTTTCTTTTTGTTGCGGTTACTGTAATCCGCCGACTTTATCTTCCACAAGCAGGGCAGGGAGCGGTACTTCTCTATGAGTGCCCGAACACAGTCCTGCTCATTTGTAGACATCTGGAAAAAAGAAAAAAAAAAGTTAAGCAACAGCAAGCAAGAAAGTGATGGGCCGTATGCCGTTCCTATTGTTAGCAGTCATTTCTTGTATGGGATGGGCTGTGGGCAATTTCCTATTGTTAGCCAGCATTTTGGGGATGGGATGGGGGCCGTGTGCTTTTCCCTATTGCTAGCAGCCATTTTGTGCGTTGAAAAGGTGTAAATTCTAATGGTAGCTATTTTGTGGATGGCTAATTATAATTTGGCGGTGGCCAATTTGTTTGTGAACATGTTAACACACCACATCACCAAATCATTGTAATTACCACTAACGGGCAATACTACAGCGCTAAAGCGTATTTGTTTACAAACTTGAAAGCTCTAACAAATGACTGCAGAGATGTAGTATACATCCATTTTCTATACACATAAATTAGTATTGCTGCATGGCAATGAGTTCAGCACAAAGATATACTTACCGTTGATGAACTAATAGAGAACGCTGCAAAGTTCAGGATCTCCAAACAAGACGCTCACGAGAGGTTTACAGAACGCAGACGTTGCAAAGATCTTGATTTCCAACCAGGACGCTAACGTGATGGATGATGGAGAACGAACATGCAGTAGAGTCGCGGTTTATATTTCGGAACGCAGCTATAGATGACCCTGCTGTGACCTATCAGCGTTCACAGTGAGACGATGTCACAACCACTATTTGTAATGGAATGTATAACGTTATAGCGTCACCTTTTGTAATGTAATGAAATGTAAAGACCCCCATATTGTAATGTACACATTACCTCCCAGGCTGTCGCGACAGAGGGCTTCTCCTTTTGTAATGGAATGTAAAGGGGTGTCCTTTTTTAATGTAATAATGTAATTAAGGCATCTCCTTTTGTAATTTGTAATGCATTGTAAATACCCCCTTCGGCCGGTTTCACACGTCAGTGGCTCCGGTACGTGAGGTGACAGTTTCCTCACGTACCGGAGACACTGACACACGTAGACCCATAAAAATCAATGCATCTGTTCAGATGTCATTGATTTTTTGCGGACCGTGTCTCCGTGTGCCAAACACGGAGACATGTCAGTGTTCGTGGGAGCGCACGGATTACACGGACCCAATAGAGTCAATGGGTCCGTGTAAAACACAGACCTCACACGGACGTTCTCCGTCTGGGAACCGTGTGCGTGCAGGAGACAGCGCTACAGTAAGCGCTGTCCCCACCACATGGTGCTGAAGCCGCGATTCATATGTTCCCTGTAGCAGCGTTTGCTGCAGAGAAAATATGAATAATAGTGTTTAAAATAAAGATCTATGTGTCCGCCGCCCCCCCACCCCCTGTGCGCCCCCCCGCTGTTCTGAAAATACCCGCTCCCACGTTGGCTGTCACTCCTTCCTCTCTGCCCCGCGCCTCCTACTGTATGCGGTCACGTGGGGCCGCTCATTTACAATCATGAATAGTCGGCTCTGCCCCTATGGGAGGTGGAGCCACATATTCATGACTGTAAATGATCGGCCCCACGTGACCGCATACACTAGAAGCCGCGGCCAGAGCAGGAAGCAGCGAGGGAGGCAGGTAAGTATTTTCTGAACAGCGGGGGGGCGCTCAGGGGGTGGGAGGGCGGCGGACACATAGATCTTTATTTTAAACACTATTATTCATATTTTCTCTGCAGCAAACGCTGCTGCAGGGAACATATGAATCGCGGCTTCAGCACGATGCAGAGTACCACACGCGTGGGTACCACACGCTCCGTGTGGTACCCACTCATCATACGGGTGGCACACGTGTGCCGCACGTATGGCCTACGTGAGTTCCCAGGCACACGGACACGGATAACTCCGGTACCGATTTATTCCGGTACCGGAATTATCTGGACGTGTGGGACAGCCCTTCATGGAATGTTCACACCACCTCCCAGGCGGTCGCGACAGAGGGCTTCTCCTTTTGTAAAGTAATGTAATAGGGTCTCCTTTAGAAATGTTATTGCAGTTTTTTTTTTTTTGGTTTTTTTTTTTAATGAAATACTTTATCACTGTGCGGTTCTCTATCCTTTCAGTCATTGCATTTCAGTATTGTTCGGTAACAGGGCGGTGATATTTTTTGGTAATAGTATTGTGCTATTTGTCATATTTTATTGTATTAATAATCAGTCTATATGTGTTGGAATTTTGCTGTCATAGCATGGTAGTTTTAAGCGATCAAGATACATTTATATTTTTCTATTGCACTTTTTAAAATATGTTTTTATAGTTCTGTCAGCAACCACACATGAAAATCTATTACGAGCGACATTGCTGTTTAAAGGCGTCTCCTTTTGTAATGTACAACGCCTACATGGCCCGAACGAGACGCTGCGATGGCCCCTATGCTCGTTGCTGGCGTCGTTGCTTTTGATGTCAAACACGACGATACACGCCGATCTGACGACCAAATAAAGTTCTGAACTTTCAGCAACGACTAGCGACATCTCAGCAGGATCCAGATCGCTGTTGCGTGTCAAACTCAACGATATCGCTATCCAGGATGCTGCAACGTCACGGATTGTTGTCATTCTCGCTGCAAAGTCGTTTAAGGTACCGTCACACTAAGCGACGCTGCAGCGATACAGACAACGATTCCGATCGCTGCAGCGTCGCTGTTTGGTCGCTGGAGAGCTGTCACACAGACAGCTCTCCAGCGACCAACGATGCCGAGGTCCCTGGGTAACCAGGGTAAACATCGGGTTGCTAAGCGCAGGGCCGCGCTTAGTAACCCGATGTTTACCCTGGTTACCAGTGTAAAATGTAAAAAAACAAACAGTACATACTGACTTACGTCACCGCTGTGCTGTGCTTTCACTTTACGGCCGGAGCTCAGTCAGTGCAGGAAGCGGACGCCGGGGGACGCGAAGGTGAGTAAGTACTGTTTGTTTTTTTACATTTTACACTGGTAACCAGGGTAAACATCGGGTTACTAAGCGCGGCCCTGCGCTTAGTAACCCGATATTTACCCTGGTTACCTCTGTAAAACATCGCTGGCATCGTTGCTTTTGGTGTCAAATACGACGATACACGCCGATCTGACGACCAAATAAAGTTCTGGACTTTAATCAACGACCAGCGATATCACAGCAGGATCCTGATCGCTGCTGCGTGTCATACACAACGATATAAAAACTCAGTAAAAATGCATACATTATGCATCCTATCATTTAGAATGCATTCTGCATGTTTTGTGCACATGGTGCGTTTTTTTTCCATGGTAAAAAATGAGCATGTTCATTAATTTTGCGGATTTTCCGCTTTTCCCGCAATTCTATGCATTTGGGAAAAAACGCACAAAAAAAGCGTCAAAAAACGCGAAAAAACGCATGCGGATTTCTGGCAGAAATGTCTGGTTTTTGTCAGGAAAATTTCTGCAAGAAATCCTGACATGTGCACATACCCTTAAAGGGTCTCAGCTGAATATAGGGGTCATGTGGAGGTCATAGAGCTAGATTTTGCTCCATTTAATCCATGTTTCAATGTTAATATGAGAACATTATAGATTTTACAATTATATCTATGACTGTATGTAAATATATGTTAGTAGCAGAACTGTGTGTATGTAAGGGCTGTCCCACACGTCCAGATAATTCCGGTACCGGAATAAATCGGTACCGGAGTTATCCGTGTCCGTGTGCCTGGGAACTCACGTAGGCCATACGTGCGGCACACGTGTGCCGCCTGTATGGCCATGGTCATAAGTATTCTTGAAATCACATCCGTTTTGTTTGGAAAGTTAAAGCAGGTTTTCTCTACAAAACCGCAGATAATATTTCCACAGTACCGCCATCCCCCCACACACAGTATAATGTTCCCACAGTACCGCCATCCCCCCACACAGTATAATGTTCCCACAGTACCGCCATCCCCCCACACACAGTATAATGTTCTCACAGTACCACCATCCCCCCTACACACAGTATAATGTTTCCACAGTATTTCCATCCCCCCACACACAGTATAATGTTCCCTCAGTACCGCCATCCCCCCTCAGGGCTGTCCCACACGTCCAGATAATTCCGGTACCGGAATAAATCGGTACCGGAATTATCCGTGTCCGTGTGCCTGGGAACTCACGGAGGCCATACGTGCGGCACACGTGTGCCGCCCGTATGGCGAGTGGGTACCACACAGAGCGTGTGGTACCCACTCTGCATCATGCTGAAGCCGCGATTCATATGTTCCCTGCAGCAGCGCTTGCTGCAGAGAAAATATGAATAACAGTGTTTAAAATAAAGATCTATGTGTCCGCCGCCCTCCCACCCCCTGTGCGCCCCCCCGCTGTTCTGAAAATACTTACCCGCCTCCCTCGCTGCTTCCTGGTCTGGCCGCGGCTTCTAGTGTATGCGGTCACGTGGGGCCGATCATTTACAGTCATGAATATGTGGCTCCACCTCCCATAGGGGCGGAGCCGACTATTCATGATTGTAAATGAACGGCCCCACGTGACCGCATACAGTAGGAGGCGCGGGGCAGAGAGGAAGGAGTGACAGCCAACGTGGGAGCGGGTGAGTATTTTCAGGACAGCGGAGGGGGCGCACAGGGGGTGGGAGGGCGGCGGACACATAGATCTTTATTTTAAACACTATTATTCATATTTTCTCTGCAGCAAACGCTGCTGCAGGGAACATATGAATCGCGGCTTCAGCACCATGTGGGGGGGACAGCGCTTACTGTAGCGCTGTCTCCTGCACGCACACGGACCCCAGACGGAGAACGTCTGTGTGAGGTCCGTGTTTTACACGGACCCATTGACTCTATTGGGTCCGTGTAATCCGTGCGCTCCCACGAACACTGACATGTCTCCGTGTTTGGCACACGGAGACACGGTCCGCAAAAAATCAATGACATCTGAACAGATGCATTGATTTTTATGGGTCTACGTGTGTCAGTGTCTCCGGTACGTAAGGAAACTGTCACCTCACGTACCGGAGCCACTGACGTGTGAAACCGGCCTAAATGTGTATATGTAACAAAGCTGTGTGTTGGTAGATGTGCATATGAAGCAGAGCTGAGCGTGCTTGTAAATGTACTTTGTTGTGTGTATATGTGCGCTGCAGGGTGATCATTAACCCCTTCCTGACCTCCGCCGTACTAGTACTGCGCTGCTGGAGGTGCATTTCTGACCAGCGCAGTACTAGTACGGCACCGCCATTTTCCGGTCACCACGCGGCATCGCGCGGTGACCGGGTTCCGATGGCTGCTGTCCATGACAGCAGACCATCACCGCACGTAGCCCCGGGGGGCTGCACCGCCCCCCCACATCGGCGATCGCTGTGATTGGCTGGTCAATTTTGACCAGCCAATCACAGCAATAAAACAATAAAGTTACTAAAAAAAAAAAAAAGCATGTGACCGGCTGTGATCTGTGCTGAGTGACGTAGCACCAATCACAGCCATCACAGTGGGTGGGGTGATCCCCACGTCACCTCACCTGATTAACCCCTAGGGCGCTGATTGGCTGAACAATAGCTTCTAGCCAATCACTGCCCTGCACGCCATCTTTACCTCAGATTTGGCGTGCGGAGCGGTGGTCTAAGCCCCTCTGTGTACCTTGAGAGAGAGAATCCATTGGTGGCCAGGGTGATCATTAACCCCTTCCTGACCTCCGCCGTACTAGTACTGCGCTGCTGGAGGTGCATTTCTGACCAGCGCAGTACTAGTACGGCACCGCCATTTTCCGGTCACCACGCGGCATCGCGCGGTGACCGGGTTCCGATGGCTGCTGTCCATGACAGCAGACCATCACCGCACGTAGCCCCGGGGGGCTGCACCGCCCCCCCACATCGGCGATCGCTGTGATTGGCTGGTCAATTTTGACCAGCCAATCACAGCAATAAAACAATAAAGTTACTAAAAAAAAAAAAAAGCATGTGACCGGCTGTGATCTGTGCTGAGTGACGTAGCACCAATCACAGCCATCACAGTGGGTGGGGTGATCCCCACGTCACCTCACCTGATTAACCCCTAGGGCGCTGATTGGCTGAACAATAGCTTCTAGCCAATCACTGCCCTGCACGCCATCTTTACCTCAGATTTGGCGTGCGGAGCGGTGGTCTAAGCCCCTCTGTGTACCTTGAGAGAGAGAATCCATTGGTGGCCAGTGTGGTCAACCCGGCGATCTCCTGCCTCCTTCTGCAGCGTCCTGCTCTATCTTGTTCTCTTTGCTGTGTGCTCTCTGCTGCCATCTGCCTGCTGTGAGGCCTGTGATCACAGCAGAGCAGCAGCACCTCTCCCACCCCTTTCCCATCCCCTATCCCTGTTCCAGTACCCACCTCCCCTCCCCCACCCTCCAAGTGATTTTTTTAGCGCACTTTTTTGCGCTTTTTTCCTGTGCGCAGCGTCCCGCGCAGAGCATTCATCCCCATGTCCGCAGCGCTCTGACCAGTATCACTGCTGATCAAAGACTGCGCCACGGGAATTTTTCTTTTTTTAGATAGTTAGCATAGCGGACTTCGCAGTCCGATTTTTTTTTTTTTTTTTAGAAAATAATAATAGTAGTTAGTACAGTGTAGTTTTAGACGTAGTGTAGCCGGCGTCAGTGTTTGGTGACGTCCCCTTTCCCATCCCCCCTCCCTGTCCAGTACCCCCTTCCCCACCTCCAATTGAATTTTTAGCGCACTTTTTTGCGCTTTTTTTGTGTGCGCTGCGTCCTGCACAGAGCATTTGTGCTCTTCTGTGTCCGCAGCGCTCTGATCAGTATCGCTGCTGATCAGAGACTGCTCCCTACCTCACCCTACCTTACCGCGGAGGTTGGCACCCTAAGTTCGACATGGCGCCCCCACTCAACGACGGCTCTCCCTTAAGACCCTACCGGGGACTTACCAAAGAAACACCACCACCGACACCAGTATTGATAATTAAAGTGCTAATGTGCTAAAAAAGTGCTTAAATAACACCTGCAAGGTATATATTAGTTTTGTCATATACCAGATGTTTTTATTATTATTTCAGGATTCATTAATAAGAGTCCTGATGCTTAATAACTCGGGTGCAGTTTGTGAGCAGAGATCGATGGTTTTATGATATGTGCCTGATATTAAGATAGGTATTAAGATGAAAACTGATACATCCTATCTAAAACCAGTTGAAGGCTAATACATCTTATCAGATATAGATGTTAGACAACATACAAGGAAAGATATTCCCAATATATGGCAGTGGCACCTTTAAATTCTCAGAAAATAAAGAGATATATTCATAAATGTCAAAAACACCATCTTGTTCGATGGTATATATGACTTATTAAATGTGTCCCCTAAGGGTTGTTTGGGGGTATCTTACTTGAGATCGCATCTGTAAGAATTTCTAGTCCTTAAAATTAGCTATGGACATCTTCCCTTTTATTGTGCAAATTAGCATGCAGAGTTTATCTTTACCGAGGGATCTGAAATACTTTTCTCAAGCAGGTATATTTATGCTTCCCTCTCTGCAAGGCTGTACACTTGCGATACGTCATATATCCAATGCGCCTGCGCGAGGTGGTATGCATTGCGTTCCAATGCCGAGTGTTACTGAAAAAGCTTTCCTCGCGACAGGCACGCCTAAGCACCTCCCACCGCAGGACCGGCTTACTGCCTGTACTAGCGATACGTCATGTCCGGCGGGAGGACACGCTGAATATGGCGGCGGATGTTATTTAAACAGGACAGCGAGGATCAGGTAACCCTTCATAGTGAGCGGTCAGGACGAGGTGCAGCACATCGTAGCAGCCCCCGGTTCGGGAAACAAGCCCTTTTTTGGTCCCCTGATGAACCCTGGTCTATACCCCGGGGGGAAACGCGTCGGGATGGGCAACAAACCGATAAGTACTATTTGTACTATTTTTCTATGACCATGATCTAACTATGGATCACCTGAAATCCCTGCAGTGTGCCATATAACTGGGTATCTATTGTTATCCTTGATTGAGCTTTTGTGAGCGGTTTTTGTGCCTTCTATAGCTAGGACTATATTCTGATTTATGACACTAGGCAGTGTGATTATGTATTGAATCATTAGCTGGCTATTATATAGTCACATTATGGTATACTAACTATTATGATGCATTGAATTATTGGCTGGCCATTATATATTCACATTATGGTATACTAACTATTATGATGTATAGGAATAACTTATAAGCATCCTCGAACAAGATGGTGTTTTTGACATTTATGAATATATCTCTTTATTTTCTGAGAATTTAAAGGTGCCACTGCCATATATTGGGAATATCTTTCCTTGTATGTTGTCTAACATCTATATCTGATAAGATGTATTAGCCTTCAACTGGTTTTAGATAGGATGTATCAGTTTTCATCTTAATACCTATCTTAATATCAGGCACATATCATAAAACCATCGATCTCTGCTCACAAACTGCACCCGAGTTATTAAGCATCAGGACTCTTATTAATGAATCCTGAAATAATAATAAAAACATCTGGTATATGACAAAACTAATAGATACCTTGCAGGTGTTATTTAAGCACTTTTTTAGCACATTAGCACTTTAATTATCAATACTGGTGTCGGTGGTGGTGTTTCTTTGGTAAGTCCCCGGTAGGGTCTTAAGGGAGAGCCGTCGTTGAGTGGGGGCGCCATGTCGAACTTAGGGTGCCAACCTCCGCGGTAAGGTAGGGTGAGGTAGGAAGAGAGCACCCCCTCACCTATTACCTCTATCCTTTTTTAGTATTTAGTTATATGGTTAAGTAATTACTGTCTCCTGACCCTAACAGGTCATTTTTACCTGATTAAATAAAAGTTATATTTTAGGGGCATATTTTGGTCTTTTTTGGTTGTTAAATAATTATATGCTCCGAATTTATTTGGTTTGGTTTTTCCTGATCAGAGACTGCGCCACAGGGATTTTTCTCTGTTTAGCTAGTTAGTGTAGGGACATCACAGTCTAAGTGACGTCCGATTTTTTTTTTTAGAAAAAGATAATTATAGTAGTTAGTGCAGCATAGTTTTAGATGTAGCAAGGTAGCGTCACAGCGTTAGTGATGGTCGATCTTTTACAGAAAAAAAAAAGGAGTTTTATAGGTAGTGTGTTAGGTTTTGCCGGCGTCAGTGTTTGTTGCTATCGCTGGGTAATTTCTAGTGCATTAGGAGAGCGTACGTCACATTGTTGCTGACGTCCGTTTTTCTTTTGTAAAAAAAAAAAGAATTATTTGCGTCGATTAACTTTTTAGTGAATGCATTAGGGGAGCGTACGTCACATTGTTGCTGTCGTCCGTTTTTCTTTTGTAAAAATAATTATTTGCGGTGGGTAAATTTATAGGGAGGGCATTAGTGTAGTGAACATCTAATTTTTTTTTTTACAAACTTTTTTTTTTAACATCTGATTTTTCCTTTCATTTTTTTCTTTTCTACATTTTATCTCTCTACTTTTTTCTCTCCTTTTAGTTATAATGAAGAGTACCCTATTACACAAGCCCCACACATTACACGTGTAAAAGCACCACTTACACCCACATCCCCAGGGTTTGGGAAAAAAAATAAACATGGCCCATTCGTCAACAAGGCGCTATTCACCAGAGGAGGCTTACGCCATCCTTGCGTCCGACACGGATTCAGCCAGTGAGGAAGATCCCACATTCTTCTATTCCTTCTCTTCCCCATCTGGTGAGGAAGGACCCCCAACAAGGCGCCCTAGGACCCAGGCAACTCCTGCAGCAATCGATCCCATATGGATTGCACCCCCTGAAAATTTTCATCCCGTCATTCCGGATTTCAGCAGCAGCTCAGGAATCCAGTTTGACACCACTGGCCTCACTGAAATTGACTTCTTCAAATTATTTTTCAGTGATGAAACAATAAATCTTATGGTGGCCCAGACGAACCTGTATGCCCAGCAATTTTTCACCCAAAATCCCACGTCATCATACGCCAGATGGACCCCCGTAAATGCAGCAGAGATGATGACATTTTGGGGAATTTTGCTGCATATGAGCATAATAAAAAAAAACAGAGATTTGTCAATACTGGAGTACTGATATTCTCTACAGTACACCGGTATTCCGCATGGCCATGACAAGGACACGATTTGAAGGGATCCATACATTTTTGCATTATAATGATAATGCGCAGTGTCCTCCCCGAGACAATCCTAACTTTGATCGTCTATATAAAATTCGGCCAGTGGTTGAACACTTCAGCAGAAAATTTGCTGAGGATTACATACCCCAGAGGGACATCGCTATTGATGAATCTCTCGTTCACTTCAAAGCGAGGCTAAAATTCCGACAATACCTGCCCAGTAAGAGGTCCAGGTACAGAATAAAGCTGTACAAACTATGCGAGAGTACCTCAGGGTACACCCACAGATTTAGGGTCTACGAGGGGAAAGACACCCAAATTAACCCCCCTGAATGCCCCCCGTCCTGGGGGTGAGTGGGAAAATTGTGTGGGAATTGCTGCACCCACTGCTGGATAAGGGTTATCACCTCTACATTGATAACTTTTACACCAGCGTCCCACTCTTCAAGGCCCTCTCTACCAGAGGTACAGCTGCATGTGGCACCGTGCGAAAAATCAGCGAGGCCTCCCTAAGCCGCTAATTGGGAAAATGCTGAGAAAAGGGGAAAGCAGAGCCCAGTGCAGCGACAACATGCTGGTGGTCAAGTAGTCAAGTATAAGGACAAAAGGGATGTCCTTATCCTGACCACCATACACCGTGACAACAGCACCCTTCCCAGTACTTCTGAATCTGATAGTGCCCGTATTGTCCCAGGTCAACATTTCCCAGGACAGGTTCCCCAAACAGCGAGGACACGACGATCACAAAAACTGTGCAGAGTATAATAATAATATTTATTTTTTATATAGCGCTATATTCCGCAGCACTTTACACATTATCATCGCTGTCCCTGTTGGGGGCTCACAATCTAAACTCCCTATCAGTATGTCTTTGGAATGTGGGAGGAAACCAGAGTACCCGGAGGAAACCCACGCAATCAGAGAGAACATACAAACTCTTTGCAGATGTTGTCCTTGGTGGGATTTGAACCCAGGACTCCAGCGCTGCAAGGCTGCTGTGCTAACCACTGTGCCACCGTGCTGCCCAGTATGCTCCAAGAGGGGTATCCGAAAGGACACAATTTACCATTGTGAAACCTGCCCTGAGAAACCTGGCCTTTGCATTAAGGATTGCTTTAAAGCATACCACACGTCCGCAAATTAATAAAATTTGTTTATACCCTGTTGACACAACACACTATTATAAATCTGATGTACCCCGCACAGCTTACATATAACACCACATTATAAATTCATACACCATTAAAACAAAAAGCATTATAATCAATACTATAAAACTATGCCTCTAGATAAATTCATTCAGGGGTGTAGATTCCAAAATGGGGTCACTTGTGAGGGGTTTCCACTGTTGTGGTCCATTTTCTCCTTTAACACTTGTGAAAATAAAAAAAAAATCATTGCTGAAAAATCATTTTTGTGGAAAAAATGTGATTTTTTTATTTTTACGGCTCTATGTTCTAAACCTCTGTGAAGCACCTGGCAGTTCAAAGTGCTCACCACACAGCTAGATAAGTTCCGTGAAGGGTCTAGTTTCCAAAATGGGGTCACTTGTGAGGGGTTTCCACTGTTTAGGTACATCAGGGGCTCTGCACACACAACATGACGCCTGCAGACCATTCCATCAAAATCTGCAATCCAAAACATCACTCCTTCCATTCCGAGCCCTGCTGCGCGCCCAAACAGTGGTTTTCCCCCACATATGGGGTATCGGCGTACTCATGAGAAATTGCACAACAACTTTTGTGGTCAATTTTCTCCTTTTACACTTGTGAAAATAAAAAAATCATTGCTGAAAAATCATTTTTGTGGAAAAAATATGATTTTTTTTTTTCACGGCTCTACATTCTAAATTTCTGTGAAGCACCTTGGGGTTTAACGTGTTTACCACACAGCTATATAAGTTCATTGAAGGGTCTAGTTTTCAAAATGGGGTCACTTGTGGGGGTTTTCCAATGTTTAGGCACATCAGGGGCTCTTCAAATGCAACATGGCGTCCGCTATCAATTCCAACCAATTTTGCGTTCAAAAAGTCAAAAGGTGCTCCTTCCCTTCCGAGCCCTGCCGTGCGCCCTAACAGTGGTTTTCCCCCATATATGGGGTATTGGCGTACTCAGGAGAAATTGCACAACAATGTTTGGGGTCCATTTTCTCCTTTTACAATTGTGAAAATAAAAAAATTGTTGCTGAAAGATCATTTTTGTGACTAAAAAGTTAAATGTTCATTTTTTCCTGCCACGTTCCTTTAGCTGCTGTGAAGCACCTGAAGGGTTAATAAACTTCTTGAATGTGGTTTTGATCAGCTTGAGGGGTGCAGTTTTTAGAATGGTGTCACTTTTGGGTATTTTCTTTCATATTGACCCCTCAAAGTGACTTCAAATGTGATGTGGTCACTAAAAAAAATGGTTTTGTAAAATTTGTTGAAAAAATTAGAAATTGCTGGTCAACTTTTAACCCTTGTAACTTTCTAACGAAAAAAAATGTTGGTTCCAAAATTGTGCTGATGTAAAGTAGACATATGGGAAACATTATTTATTAACTATTTTGTGTGATATGACTCTCTGATTTAAGGGCATAAAAATTAAAAGTTTGAAAATTGCAAAATTTTCAAAATTTTTGCCAAATTTCCATTTTTTTCACAAATAAACGCAAGTCATATCAAAGAAATTTTACCACTAACATGAAGTACAATATGTCATGAGAAAACAATGTCAGAATCATCGGGATCCGTTGAAGCGTTCCAGAGTTATTACCTCATAATGTGACAGTGGTCAGAAGTGTAAAAAATTGGCAGGGTCAGAAAGGTGAAAACAGGCTGGGTCTTGAAGGGGTTAATATCCGTGCTGTGATCTGTATGTAAATATAACACATGGTGCAGAGAAACACTAGCAATAGATTTATTACTTCCTTATTTTACCCCAATGCATTACAATTAGTGATATTGACCCCTCCACTTTACACCAGGGAAGATTTAATTAGTAGAAATAATGTTTTTCTATTTTCTACTGTATAAACCTGGGGTGCGTCTTATTGTCCGAAAAATACAGACATAGAACTGTATAATTAGAATTAAAAATATCTGCAGTTGTTAATACCTTTCATGTAATAGGCAAATAAAAAGCAAAATTCTATCTGCACTGAATATTTCACATCGTTATACAGCTCTGGCAAAAATGAGAGACCACTGCAAAATTTTCAGTTTGTCTGATTTTTCAGTAAAATGTAAATTGTTCTTTTATTCTATGAACTACTGATAACTATCCTCTCAGCGTCTCAGCTTCTTCCTGTATGAGCGGTCACGTGGTACCGCTCATTACAGTGATGAATATGCGGCTCCACCCCTATGGGAGGTCGAGCCGCATATACATCACTGTAAAGAGCGGCACCACGTGACCGCTCATACAGGACAAGCTGTGGCGCTGAGAGGAAGCATCGAGGGAGTCGGGTGAGTATTTTATTTCCAGCGGGCAGGCGCACAGGGGGTGGGAGGGGGGTGGTGACAAGGATCTTTATTTCAAACACAAAAAAAATAAAAAACAATGATTTTTAATTTCTTCTCTCCAGCGAACGCTGCTGGAGAGAAGATATGAATGGCAGCTTCAGCACCACAAGCTGGGGGGACAGCGCTTACTGTAGCGCTGTCTCCTGCACGGCACACGGACGGCACGGCACACGGACAGCATCCATGTGCGGTACCTGTTTTACACGGACCCATTGACGTTAATGGGTCCGTGTGATCCGTGCGCTCCCACGAACACTGACATGTCTCCGTGTTTTTCAAACGGACACACGGTCCGTGAAAACACGCTGACATGTGCAGAGACACATTGATTTTAATGTGTCTACGTGAGTCAGTGTCTCCGGTACGCGAGAAAACTGTCACCACACGTACCGGAGCCACTGACTTGTGAAACCAGCCTAAAAGAGATTAACAACGTAGCCCAGCAAATATTTAACTCTTGCTAACCTGCCTAGGAGCGACATGTCTTTGAGTCGACGCCCAAGTCACCCTGTGCTGATCATAGCCATAAAAAGGAGTTAAAAGGAAGGGTGTAAGAATCCGTGGATTCCACAGACCATGATGCCACCATGACAGTCGATGACACTTGCGAAAAAACCTCATTGTGACAGTACTCCTACCTTTAAGAGGGGCCCCTGTAACCTCAGGACACGGTTTATCCAGATTAAGACGATGAAGGGACCTAAGCAGATGTTCAGCATGGATTTCAGAGGCTGGTACCCAAGTCCTCTCCTCAGGACCATAACCTGCCAATGAACCAAATACTGCAATGAAATAAAAATCGACAATTTTGGATACCTGAAACTAATGACCCATCGACTAGGACGAGAGGTGGTGGTAAGGGAAGAGAGGTTTCAAAAGCCATATATTTTTTTAAAAGAGACCTGTGAAAAACATTACGAATTTTAAAGGATACAAGTATTGCCAGAGGAAAAGCAACAGGTTTAAAGACCTCTGTAACTTTATACAGACTAATAGACTGGAGTCCAAACTTCAACGAAGGTATTTTAAAGAAAACCTGTCAGCAGTTTTGGCTGATATAATAAGCTGCGGCCACTGCCTTTCAGGGTTTATTCTATAATGCTGTAGATAAGCCCCCGGTCTGACCTGAGAGATAAGAAAAATAAGTTTTATTATACTCATGGGGCGGTCTGGTGCCGTCTGGTCCGATGGGTGTCGCTAGTCCGGGTCCGGCACCTCCCATCTTCTTGCATAGCCGTCCTACTGTTACTTTATCGCTCCCCAGCATCACGCTCCGGCGCAGGCGTACTTATCTGCCCTGTTGAGGGCAGAGGAAAGTACAGCAGCTCGCAGGTGCCGGGAAAGGTCAGAGAGGCCCAGCGCCTGCGCACTGCAGTACTTTACTCTGCCCTCAACAGGGCAGATAAGTATGTCTGTGCAGGAGCGTGATGCCGGGGAGCAATCAAGCAACTGGAGGATGGCTATGCAAGATAGTGGGAGGCACCAGACCTGTGACATCCATCGGATCACACCGGACCACCCCCTAGATGAGTATAATAAAACTTATGTTTCTTATCTTTCAGGTCAGACCGGGGACTTATCTACAGCATTATAGAATGCTGTAGATAAGCCCTGAAAGGCAGTGGCCGTGTCTTATATTGGCCAAAACTGCTGGCAGGTTTGCTTTAAAGTACCTTCGTTGAAGTTTGGACTCCAGTTTATAAGTCCGTATAAAGTTACAGAGGTCACCAACCTGACAACAGGCATTGTCAGGTTGGTGCTGTTATGCTGAAAATGAAAATGATACCTGGGTTGAAGAAATCAGTCTTGGGGTTGTTGTTTAATCTTTGCATGTTGTCAGTAAATGAGATTCTCGTGCTTCGGCGCAGCCAGTGGGCGGGCCTTTCTTTGTTGCACTGGCCTCATCTTCATCTTTGTGGCTTACATGACAAGTCACAGAACCTTCAGTGACCTGCCTCCTATTTTAAATATTGCAGTAATATTGTGGTCTTAGAAAAAAAAAAAAGTACCATATTTTTTGGATAAGACGTACTTTTTTTCCTCCAAATTTGGGGGGAATATAGGGATGCATCTTATACACTGTGTTCCAAATTATTATGCAAATAATATTTCCTCATATTTTCTCTAAATTACCTGTCTGAATTGCAGTCATTGTTATTTTCCAGTCATCTACTATTCTAGTATAATTGCAATGTTTTGGAAAAAACTGCCTATGAAAACAGTATCTTTTTAAAAAAATAAACACTCAAAATGCATGCTCCAAACTATTATGCACAGCAGAGTTTTCAACCTTTTTTTTTATTTTGAACAAAAAAATGGTCAATTGTGAAGTTATAAGCATTATCAGCTTATTACAAAATTAAATCAAACAGTTTTCAAGTGAAAACTTTATTCTAGGTGATGTTACATTTGCACGTAGGACCCCTTGTTCAAAAGAAGCTTCTGAACTCTCTCGTCCATTGAATTTGTCAGTTTTTGGATGGTTTCTGCTTCAATTGTTTTGCATGTGGACAAAATACCCTCCCAGAGCTGTTGCTTAGATGTGAACTGCCTCCCGCCATCATAGACACTCCTTTTGATGATGCTCCAGAAGTTCTCAATGGGGATGAGGTCAGGGGAAGATGGTGGCCACCACATAAGTTTGTCCTCTTTTATGCCCATAGCAGCCAGAGATGCAGATGTGTTTTTTGCAGCATGAGACGGTGCATTATCATTCATGAAAATGATCTTGCTGCGGAAAGTACGGTTCTTCCTCTTGAACCATGGCAGGAAGTGTTGTTTTAGAAACTCCACATAGATTATGGAGTTCATCTTTACCCCTTCAGGGATCATAAAGGGGCCGACAATCTCTCTCCCCATGATTCCAGCCCAAAACATTACTCCACCTCCTCCTTGTTGGCGCCTTAGCCGTGTTTTCATGGGGTGTCCATCCTCCACTCCATCCATCTGGTCCATCGAGCATTGCACGGCACTCATCGGTGAACAAAACAGTTTGGAAGTCAGTCTTCATGAATCGGTTGGCCCACTGGAGCCGTTTCTGCTTGTTGCAGTGGATAGAGGTGGTCGACAGGATGGCTTACGCACAGCTGCAAACCTCTGAAGGACCCTGCATCTTGTTGTTCTGGGGACGTTGGAGGCACCAGCAGCTTAAAAAACTTGTCTGCTGCTATGACAAGGCATTTTTGCAGCTGCTCTTTTAACCTTACGCAAATGCCTGTTGGAAAGAGTCCTCAATTTTTCCTTATCAGCATGCACACGTGTGTGCTGGGAATCAGCTACATACTTCTTGATTGTGCGATGATCACGATTAAGTGTCTTGGCAATGTTGATTGTAGTCATGCCTTGACCTAAATACTCCACAATTTGTTGCTTCTCAGCAGCCGACACATCCTTTTTCTTTCCCATTTTGGCAAAAAATGTAGGCTGCTTAATAATGTGGAACAGACTTCTTAAGTAGTCTTGCCTTTATTTGGACACACCTGCCAAACTAATTTGCATAGGTATCTGCAATTGCTTTCAGTGATATAAAGAGCGCTGACAGTACATCACCATCAATGAGTTTAAATGACAAACAAAAAAATTCTAACCTTATCACTCCTAAACTCTATGTGCATAATAATTTGGAACACAGTGTAATGCGGATATACCTTACCGGCTGTGGTGGAGCAAGGTCCCAGGGAGAAAAGAGTGGAGCATTGCTGCAGGCCGCAGGGGGTGTTTGGATGTGCGGTGTGCCACTGCGGGTGGTGTCCAGTGCTGTGGGGGGCTCTGCCGACATTTTTTTAAAGGCCAGAGCCCCTGCAGTTCCATGGTTTCCTTTGCGGTGGACTCTGGGAAAATGGCTACCGGGGCGGCGCATGCGCAGATTGAGATGAGATCTCTGCAGCGGCGTGGTGCACCGCACATCTGAGCACGCCCTCATCCCAGCCTGTGGCCTGCAGCAACGCTCCACTCTTGCCTCCTCCAGCAGCGACCCTGGGACCCCTCTTCACCGCAGCCACCACCCCCTGTAAGCAATAAGACGCATGGATTATAAGAAGCACCACCATTTTATAAAAAAAAAGACGCATGGATTATAAGAAGCACCACCATTTTATAAAAAAAAGTATTTTTCCTATTTTTCTCAAAATTTGGGGTGCGTCTTATAATCTGGAGCGTCTTATAATCCGAAAAAATATATTACCTCCAGCAAAATGGCATCTGCGCAGTAGCATATATTGCTTACTGATAGATACAACTGCGAATGTGCCACCGCCATTTTTCAGGAGCCAATTTTGTTTTCTCCACCTGAATGGCGATGGCATATGTGAAGTAGCATCTATCTGCAAGCGATGGCCTCAATCTGCGCAAGCCCCGCCCTGCCCTCCTCTGGTGGGTGGTGCTTGCGCAGATTGAGAGCATCACTTGCAGATAGATGCTACTGTGCATGCGCCGCCTGCGCCATTTTGTTGGAAGAAATAAAACTGGCTCCAGCAATAATGCGTATGCGCAGTAGCATCTATCAGTAAGCGATAGATACTACTACGCTGGTGCCGCCGGCGCCATTTTGCTGGGAGTATTTTTTTTTTCAAAGCCCGCAATATTTAACATAGGAAGCAGTTCATAACGGAGTTCAGCCGGCGACAATTTCTTAAGAGAAAATGGCGCCAGGTCACTGCATATCAAAAGACCCTGAGATAATACCGCTCCCACACCCACTTCAGACACATCAACCTCCACCATAAGAGGCTGAGACACATCAGGCTGTATCAATATGGGTGCTGACGAAAAGCATTCTTTCAGAGGATTAAACGCATACAAAGCATTCTCAGACCATTTAGAGAAATCTGTACCTTTCCTAGTCATGTCAGTAAGAGGTCTTGCTATGGCATAAAAGTTTTTAATACATTTTCTGCAATAATTTGCAAAACGCCAAAAACGTTACAGTGCTTTGCTTTAAGGTTTCCAGGACAGTTCCATTTTACTATAGCCTGTAATTTAGTGGGATCCATCTGAAAACCCACAGCGGAAACCACATAACCCAAAAAAGGAAGTTCCTGTACAGCGAATACACACTTTTCAATTTTAGCATGCAATCTATTCTCTCTGATAATACGTTGTACCTGCCTAACATGTTCAATATGAGACTCGCAATCCCATGAGTAAACAAGAATGTCATCTAAGCAAATAATTACAGACCTCCCTAAAAGATGGGAAAAAAACATAATTAACAATATGTTGGAATACTGCAGGTGCATTGACAAGACCGAAATGCATCACAAGGTTTTCAAAGGGCTCCTCCTGTTAAAGGCAGTTTTCCGCTCATCCCCCTGTTTGACCCAGATCAGATTTTAGGCATGTTTTAAGGTCAAGTTTAGAGAACCTGCAATATGCTTAAAAAAGTCAGGAATGAGTGGAAGAGGATATGGAATGGATCCCAAACCGTTATTTGATTGAGCTCCTGGAAGTCCAGGCATGGCAGTAATCCATCCTCCTTTTTGACAAAGAAGTACTCCACTGCTACTGACAAGGAAGATGGCCTAATGTGACTGTCACGTTTCCACCCCTCAGGGTGTCTGGGATGCAGTTACTGACAGCTCGGCCATCCAATCTAGTACAGGGGCGTGCTGAAGCTGTCAGTACTTTGACAGCATGACCATCCAGTCTGGTTCAAGGGCGTGCTGAGCTGTCGGTGTGTTTATTGACAGCTCGACTAGTCAATCTGTGACTGGGAGGCATCGGCTCTCTCAGGTGTTTACTATCCCAGGTAATTGCATGCCTACTTAACTGAGCAGCTTCTCCCAGACCACTGCCAAAAGTACATTCATCTTGTGAGGTTTGTGCTCCCTGTGCCTTGAGTTCTGTTTGCTTGATCTGTTGCCTGACTTTGGACTCCGTTCTGATCATCCGCTTGTTTAACCTCTTCAGTTCTGATCCGTTATCCTCCTGGCTTCTGACCTTGGAACATTACCTGACTACGCTTCTGTCTCTTACTTCTGTTTTTGACGTACACTCCTGGCTTCTGACCTTGGACTCCCTGACCACTCTGACTCACAGCTTAGCCGTGAGAAGTGACTAGCATCACAGTGACCCTTAGCTAAACTCTCAGTAATATATTCTTTGAGAGCTAAACTTAACTGTAAAGTTTGCACTTGGGCAATTTTGCTCCTGAAAATAAACCTTGTGGTGCAGTCAAAGAACCTATGGGGTGGCAACTCCTGACATCCTTTCTCCGAGAATACACCAAATAAAATCAGAGAGAGGGCCAGGAAAGCTTATGGTAACTGCTGAAATACAGGTTCCTAAACCGTGGTTCTTAAAATGCGTGCTTCATTTAGCTTTCTCCTGAGGTTGCCAATCAACAGTGGGATTATGTAAGGGTAACTCCAACACTATTTGTGCAGGAAGGTCCTAAGGACATAACATGATATGCGCTCTGAATTAAGTACCCCTATATGTAGTTCCAGCCGCTGTACCCATTCAGAAAAGCCCCCTGAGTAAAAGGTGAAGAATCAATGCAAATATCTGAACTGTATTAGATATTTTCTTCAAATCCAACCCTGAAGAATGGGCTAATTGCTCATCAATCATATTTGCCCCTGAACTACTATCAAGAAAAACAGAAATTGAAATTTTCTGCTCTCCGAGTCTTAACCCTAGCAGCTATCAAACATTGAGACAAGATAATCTAGAATATTCATAGACCCATGTTGAGATCCCCTTAAACAACCTGGGTCTCTGAGTTTTCCGATTGCTGTCTCTCCCTGGGCACGGAGGGACAGGTACTGATAAAGTGCACATTTTTATCACAAAAACAAACTCCACCCCTCTTGAGTGGAATAGAGCTTTTCCCCCAACATAACTTCCCTCCTATCTGCATGGGCTCCAATGGTAATTCAGGTACATAGATACCTCCCCCAGGAGTCATGGTACCTCTGTGAAATTGCCAGTCAATACGTATTACCAAAAATATAGCGCACTCTAAAAAGAAGTATTTTTTCTCCTACATCACCAAAGCCTCCTTTACCCTCTCAGATAAACCCTGGAAAAACTGGCTTTTCAATGCAGGGTGATTCGACTGTGTATACGTGGAACAGCGCCGGAATTCAGCACAGTTGTCCTGTGGCGCCCGTTCCCCTTGTTGCAGAGAACAGATCTTTGATTTGGACAATTATGTCCTATCAGAATTATCATAGATGAGCCCAAGAGCAGAGAAAAATCCATTCACCCTCAAATAAACCGGTAAATGAGAGGGTAAGGAAAAGGCCCATGCTCGTGGGTCCCCTCTCAAGAGAAAAATAATTATTTCAAACCGCTGTTCCTATTTACACAAATTATGGCCAGCTATCATGTCATGGTGTGACTGTAGTATAGCAAAGGACAATGGACTCCTATTCTGTTCTGCAGTCTAGGGGTCCCTAAGCTTTCCCTGTACCCAGGATTACCCCTGATGGTGGGTATGCCTGGGTCCCCTTCCACACTATGATCCTGAGTAGCACTAATCTGTTAAGTGTATGGGGAAAACACAAACAAGACAGACATGGAAAAACAGAAGCACAGTCACACAGCACTCTCACAAGGAAAGACACTAAGGAACAAAAGTGTAAAGCTGAGATGCAACAAAAGTAACATATACACCAATGGAAAAGGAAAGGCTTCACTAAACTCCGCTCGCAACAAACTTTGGAATATCCACCAGTAAACCAGGATGTGTGCACCTCTCCAGACCAGGATAGACTAACCATAGTTGACATTACGTGCATAGTCAAGCCAGCATAAATTGAAGGAGAGATGTGGCGCCCCAGGGTCCTGGTCATCACAGTAGCATTGCTTTCCTCATGGGGAGAGTGATGTTACAATTGAAGGCAAGAAGGGATAACTGTAACCAGGTACCACAAGCATGCAACACATTCACACTCCAGGCCACCAGGGGGAGCTTTTGATCCTATTTACTAGGTGACTCCCCATATATACAGTGGGGCAAAAAAGTATTTAGTCAGTCAGCAATAGTGCAAGTTCCACCACTTAAAAAGATGAGAGGCGTCTGTAATTTACATCATAGGTAGACCTCAACTATGGGAGACAAACTGAGAAAAAAAAATCCAGAAAATCACATTGTCTGTTTTTTTAACATTTTATTTGCATATTATGGTGGAAAATAAGTATTTGGTCAGAAACAAAATTTCATCTCAATACTTTGTAATATATCCTTTGTTGGCAATGACAGAGGTCAAACGTTTTCTGTAAGTCTTCACAAGGTTGCCACACACTGTTGTTGGTATGTTGGCCCATTCCTCCATGCAGATCTCCTCTAGAGCAGTGATGTTTTTGGCTTTTCGCTTGGCAACACTGACTTTCAACTCCCTCCAAAGGTTTTCTATAGGGTTGAGATCTGGAGACTGGCTAGGCCCCTCCAGGACCTTGAAATGCTTCTTACGAAGCCACTCCTTCGTTGCCCTGGCGGTGTGCTTTGGATCATTGTCATGTTGAAAGACCCAGCCACGTTTCATCTTCAATGCCCTTGCTGATGGAAGGAGGTTTGCACTCAAAATCTCACGATACATGGCCCCATTCATTCTTTCATGTACCCGGATCAGTCGTCCTGGCCCCTTTGCAGAGAAACAGCCCCAAAGCATGATGTTTCCACCACCATGCTTTACAGTAGGTATGGTGTTTGATGGATGCAACTCAGTATTCTTTTTCCTCCAAACACGACAAGTTGTGTTTCTACCAAACAGTTCCAGTTTGGTTTCATCAGACCATAGGACATTCTCCCAAAACTCCTCTGGATCATCCAAATGCTCTCTAGCAAACTTCAGACGGGCCCGGACATGTACTGGCTTAAGCAGTGGGACACGTCTGGCACTGCAGGATCTGAGTCCATGGTGGCGTAGTGTGTTACTTATGGTAGGCCTTGCTACATTGGTCCCAGCTCTCTGCAGTTCATTCACTAGGTCCCCCCGCGTGGTTCTGGGATTTTTGCTCACCGTTCTTGTGATCATTCTGACCCCACGGGGTGGGATTTTGCGTGGAGCCCCAGATCGAGGGAGATTATCAGTGGTCTTGTATGTCTTCCATTTTCTAATTATTGCTCCCACTGTTGATTTCTTCACTCCAAGCTGGTTGGCTATTGCAGATTCAGTCTTCCCAGCCTGGTGCAGGGCTACAATTTTGTTTCTGGTGTCCTTTGACAGCTCTTTGGTCTTCACCATAGTGGAGTTTGGAGTCAGACTGTTTGAGGGTGTGCACAGGTGTCTTTTTATACTGATAACAAGTTTAAACAGGTGCCATTACTACAGGTAATGAGTGGAGGAAAGAGGAGACTCTTAAAGAAGAAGTTACAGGTCTGTGAGAGCCAGAAATCTTGATTGTTTGTTTCTGACCAAATACTTATTTTCCACCATAATATGCAAATAAAATGTTAACAAAACAGACAATGTGATTTTCTGGATTTTTTTTCTCAGTTTGTCTCCCATAGTTGAGGTCTACCTATGATGTAAATTACAGACGCCTCTCATCTTTTTAAGTGGTGGAACTTGCACTATTGCTGACTGACTAAATACTTTTTTGCCCCACTGTATATATATATATCTAGTAGTCTGTAGGGAAAGTCAGTCAGTTTTTGCCAGGAAACAGACTGGATCACTCTGGGCAGCAGAGGGTTTACGGAGCTGTGTAGCTGCAGTGCAGCAGTTCCCGGAAAGAGACATTGAGAAAGCCGAATTGATTGCAGTGAACGTACAGGAGAGCAAAGCACAGGAGAGGATATCAGGGGGAGACCAGCCCCGAGCAGGCTGTCTCCTTCTGAGGTGCAGAGACCAGTAGCCGGAACACCAAGGTTGTAAGGACCTCTATGACTTACATCAGAGACCGGCAGGACAGCTGAACTCCAAGTTACCTGTCCGACCTAATACCCAGGAGGCACGGTGACACCCTTAGAGGCCGGGGCGTGCTAGAGTCCCTGTAAACAGCCTCAAGTCACCAGTCATACGGGTTATGTGCTATCCAAACCGGGGGACAGAGAGAGATAACATCTGTGAGGACCTTATGTGAAGCCATAGGCAGTAAGGGACTACACCACCACGGCGCTAGAGGAAGGCTTTTATTTCCACCTGTATAAGGGGACTCCTAACTTGCCTTCAAGCTGGCCGGACCCTGCCTGCTCTGTGATCTGGTGCCCTGGACTGTGGCTGCCTGAAGTCGACGGTAAACAAGGTAATGAGACTGCAAACCTGTGTCCTCATTTTTTACTGCGCCATTCACCATCTTCCATCTACACACCGGGAGCCCTGGGGATATACTTCACCTGTGGGAAGGTATACCATCTAGCTGCCATAACATCACCCCAGAGGACCCCTTAAAGCAGCGTCGGTCCCCACTGACCGAATACCACAGGTGGCGTCATGAACACAAACTTTATTCCCTTTAAAGATCTTTCCCTTTTACATGGGCGCCCAGGGCCATGGACCGGTTCTTCATTGTGACATCCCCCTGTGAAACAGCAGGACCCGGTACCGAGTACCCCACGGCCCTGGCAGGAGGCAGACTCAGAGAAGACATGACTGGTTCTATCAGAATGTGACTAAAGGAGATTAATAATTTAGCCAAGCAAAGATTTAACTCTTGCTAACCTTCCTAGAAGCTAGACCTGTAGCTAGTTAAAAGGAGGAGTTTAAGAATCTGTGGTTCCACAGACTCTAACACCGCCATGACAGTCGGTGATGCTTGCAAAAACCTCCTTTTCATAGTTCTCTAAGTTCCCTAATAAAAAAAAACCTTGGTGTCCAAACCTGCTGATTATGATTATACAAATGTAATAAATTTACTCCAAAAAGTATTTATATGATCAGCAACATCTGTTAAGAACTTTGGCTTCTACATATGCCAACCTTGTGGAGAAACAGAGGGGTCAAATATCTCCTATGGGTGAATTATAGATTTATAGTTAAGACAATCTACAATGTTCCTTTAGGGATACAGATCTAACTGCCTCAAGAATGCTTGTCCATTGGTTGTCAGTAACGAGCCCAATATCCATTTTCCAATTTCCCATGATAACAAGAGTATAATTTTCACCATATTTGCATAGCGACATTTTAAAAGGTTCAGAAATCTTCTAGACCATCTCCCTGAATTCACTATTGTGCTCAGCATAATGTCTGACTGCATTCAGTGGCATAACACTAATAAATAACAGCTGCTACAGGGCCCGTGAATTGAGGTTCCCGGTGGGAGTCAATTATACTGTAGGAAGGGTAATAAGGGGCCAATTATACTGCTTGAAGGTGTGTTGGGGCAATGATACTGTTTGGATGCCTATGGGGGGCCAATTATACTGTTTGGAGTGCTATTTCGGGGCCATTATATTGTTTGAAGGGAAATGTGGATGGCTATGATATTGTATGTATGGTTGTGTGGGGTCCATCATACTGTGTGAAGGGTTCTGAGAAGTCCATCAAACTGTTTGGAGGTTCTGAGGGGTCCATCAAATTGCATGGAGGGCCATCATACTGTATGGAAGGCTATGTAGGGGCCAACATATTGTAAGGATGGATGAGGGGGACCTCATACTGTGTAAAAGGACTGTGTTGGGGGCATCTTACTGTGAGTGGGGGCTATTATACTGTGTTGGGGTCACTACAGGGTGGTACTCTAGGGTTATCATACTGTGCATGTGGAGGGTACTGTCAAGTAATTCACTGGGGGGCTATCATACTGTGTTTAGCATACATGGTTTCCAAAGCAGATATTTGAAATAAATTCCTTTTAATCATTTTCAACATACAGTATATGTATATCAGACAATAAAAGGGTAAAGTAATTTAAAAAAACAATAAGCATTATTTTAATTCAAGAAATTCAACATAGAAATAGAAGACAAGCTCATTTATACCTAGTATTGATATTTTGAACTTTTACACAAGGGGGAGCAGCTGCTGACATTTGACATGAAAACCAAATGTACTGCTAGCTCGTATTACGACTGCTGTAAATGTGGGCACGTTTCTGATGTCACTTCTCTCCTCCCTTTCTGGTTGTCTGCAGAAGGATAAAGTTTAGGATCACAATACAGGTTGATTTTGTTGATGACTGCAAGGTAATACTGATGTGGACAGTGTTACCGAGGACTGGTAAACATTCAGTTTTCTCTGATAAGTTTCTTATTTTTGTATTCATTTATGAAAAAGTAAATAACCTATAGGTTCGATAATGTGGTTTCTACAAATCAAGAGATGGAAAACGTGGTCAAATAGGCAGAGAGTTAGGGGCAGACAGAAGAACATGGTCAGGGACAAGTCAAGTCTTCACCATCAATCACAATCGTGAAGCAGTTGTGCCCACAATGGAAATCACAAATACCTATTACTGAGCCCATGGACCTTATACAGCAGATGGCGAAGACTTTACCATCCCCACTGATAATCTGCTCTCCCCATCTGCTACTCATCATCTATCTCGAATCTTCTCTCGGCCTTTCACAGCAACTAACACTCCACCTCATGAAGACGGGAATACACCGGTCCTGTACTTCTCCCACCTCTGATCAGATGATTTTACTATCTCTCCCTTCCCACTCTCTGACCTCATTCTTGTATCAACTTTATCAAAGTTTGCCGCCCAACATCGGATCTCCCTACATAAATCTATGTACCATTAATACCAATAACTATACCTGCCCATCGTGCATATGGGGGAAGGAGGGGAACCATACAGGGGTGCTGGGCATAGATATTACATTTGTCCACCTTTTCTTCCCGCATGTCCCCCCCCCCCCACACACACACACACACGCTGCTACACCGCCTTATGGATGGCCATATGCAGAGGTGTATCTTTGTTTTCTGGCACCCGGGGACAGAATTCACTTTGGCGACCCCCCCCCTTCCCAAGGACATATGCGATTTGCACACTTAGTCATGTACCCACGAGCTCCTCTCCCTAATGCTCTCAATGTTCAGTGAAAAACTGAGAGAAGCGGGAAGAGAAGGTCGTTGTCACAGGACCCTAAGTATGAAAATCACATATGAGTGAAGTGTCCATGTGACGACTACTGGAACCTGCAGAGCTGAATACAGACATTGCAGTTTCTGAATTCTCACAACTAATGCACTGCACACTTTTAGGATTCTCCTTTGCCAGTGGACAGTCATGTCAGCACAAGCATGTGATTTGTATACTTTTGACCACATTCCGACTAGACGTGCCCGGACTCACTCAGTTCACTTTCATTGAGTGAGGCCACACGTCTAGTCAGCACGTGACCGCATGTATATAAATCGCCAGCATGAGAGAATCCTGACAGCGTGTAGTCCGCACTGTGAGAATTCAGAAGTCATGCAGCCTGTCATCCAGCAGAAGACCCCCCATTCACTTGAATGGGGGGTCCGACATTAGTGTTTGCCACGCTGTCATATGCATGACAGCGCGGCAAGCACCACTTCTGATTAGTGGGGAAATCCTCACTGCCGGTCAGAGAGCCGTGAATCCCCGCTGTCAGAAGACAGTGGGGAGCGCTCAGCTGTGATCGGAGGTGTAAACTTCACCTCCGATCACTGGTGTCAGCTGATTGGCCTACTGCTCCCATCATCTGACACCTACAGCCACTAATTACAGTGAGAGCAGGAGCGTTGGATGGGAGTTTTCATCTGCCGCTCCTACGCTATAATAAAAAAAAAAAAAAACGTGGGTTCCTGTTATGGTCTGGTGATTTAGGAGCGACATGCGACTAGCTCTGAGCAGGTGGTAACTATACAGACCGCAGTTCCTGATCTTAACACAACACTAGCAGTAGCCGTGGGATGTTCCTGTCACTCCCTGGACACCTCGTCACAGCCGGAGAACTAGCTACCCCTAAAGGTAGAAACAGGAAAGCTATCTTGCCTCAGAGAAAATCCCCAAAGGATAGGACAGCCCCCCACAAATAACGACTGTGAGAGGAGAAGGAAATTACATACGTAGTATGAAACAAGATTTAGCAAAGGAGGCCACTACTAGTTAGATAGACAGTAAAGGACAGAACACTATGCGGTCAGTAATAAAAACTAGAAAAAGTCCACCGCAGAGAAATGCAAAAATCTCCACACCTGACTAAAGGTGTGGAGGGCAAAATCTGCTGCCCAGAGCTTCCAGCCTAGCTGAATAGATCCATACTGATAAGCTGGACAAATGAGCAAAACATAGAAAGTGCTGAACAATAAGTCCACAACAAGTGAACTGCAAAAGGACAAGCAAGGACTTAGCTTTGCTGAACTGGTCAGAGTGTCAGGGAAATCCAAAGAGCCGTGACTCCAAGCTGGGACAATTGACAACTGGCATTGATTGAGGGATAAGGCCAGACTAAAATAGCAGAGCCAGAAAGGCGATCAGTGGAAACAGCTGCTGATGCTAAATCCAAGAAGCAGCCATACCACTCAAAACCCCAGGAGGGAGCCCAAGAGCAGAATTCACAAAAATGCTACTTACAACCACCGGAGGGAGCCCAAGAGCGGAATTCACAACAGGTTCCCCCCTACTTTTGATAACCAGCCAGACAAAACTCACAGCTGGGGGCTGCAACCCCCTGCAGTCAGCTTCAGCAAGGCTAGTTATCAAGAATAGAGGGGTCCTCGCGCTTTTTTTTTAAATTATTTAAATTAAAAATAACGGCATAGGGCCCCCCCATTTTTGACAACCAGCCTTGCTAAAGCTCACAGCTGGGGGCTGGTATTCTCAGGCTGGTAAGGGGCCATTGATATAGGCCCCCCAGCCTAAAAATAGCAGCCAGCAGCTGCCCAGAAAAGGCACATCTATTAGACGCGCCAATTCTGGTGCTTTGCCCGGCTCTTCCTACTTGCCCTGTAGCGGTGGCAAGTGGGGTAATAATGGGTTAATGTCACCTTGCTATTGTAAGGTGACATTAAGCCGACTTAGTAATGGAGAGGCGGCAATAAGACATCTATCCATTACTAATCCTATAGCAGTTAAAGGGTTAATTAAACGCACACATGCAGAAAAAAGTATTTTAATGAAATAAAACACCACACAGTTTTGACCATCTTTTTATTGTTCTGCCATTCCAAAGCGAAGCCCTCGATCTTCTGTAATACAAATAAAATAGAAAAGCAAAAGTACAGTATACTCCCTGATCCGTCGTAGTCCAATATACCGAGTGTCCCACGCAGTATCTGGGGGAGATAAAGCTTACAACCGGGAGTGCAGCTAAGGCTACTTTCACACTAGCGTCGTACGACGCACGACGAATTGCGTCGTTGCGACGTACCAACGCTAGCAGTGAAAGCGCCGCACAACGGGGGCAGCGGATGCTGTTTTTCAACGCATCCGCTGCCCCATTGTGAGGTGAGGCGGGGCGGAGTTCCGGCAGCGCATGAGCGGTCGGAAAAGACGGGCACGACGCACCAAAAAATGTTACATGCAACGTTTTTTGGTGGCGACGGTCCGACGCAACCGTCGCACGACGTGGCAATGCGTCGCTAATGCAAGTCTATGTAGAAAAAACGCATCCTGCAAGCACTTTTGCAGGATGCGTTTTTCCTACAAAACAACGTATAGCGAGGTGCAGTGCACGACGCTAGTGTGAAAGTAGCCTAATGCGGCCGCTATGGGCTGTAACCTACTGGGGAATGAATGAGACGGAGCGGGCGCAGGCTCAGTAACTAGCGGTGATGTCACCGAGCCTGTGCTCCCTCACAGCCTGACCTGAGGTAACCTCTGCACCGTGGGAAAATGAAAGGAAAGAGAATACCGCAAGTAATGTATCGATCTATTCTATCAATCTATCTATTCTATCAATCTATTCTATGTATTCATTCTATCTACAGGATGGAAGTTGTTTTTTGTCCTCTGTGAGCACTCAACTTTATTGGCATGCACAAAGAGAAAAAAAATGCATGAAAAAAATGTACCAAAAATGCACCTAAACCTGCGTTTTTGGCGCAGCTTATTTCCTGCCAAGGTGATCAGGTTTTGCTGCAAAAAAAACGCAACAAAAACGCCCTGTGTGAACTTACCCTAAGATGCTCCATAGAATAATATGCCCCGTATGCTGCTGCTGTTGCGATTAAAAAAATGACATACTCACCTGGTCAGGTGCCGATGTCCTGTGCAGGCGGGGACACCGGTGCGCTATGGGGGCCAGGTGCCAGAGTCGCCGCTGGCTCAAGCCCCCGGCACTTGCGATATTCACGTGTCCCCGTTCCACCGCCGCGTGCCGCTGTGTCTTCCGGGTCTCTGCAGTGACTGTTCAGGCAGAGGGCGCACACTAAACACGTCATCGCACCCTCTGACCTGAATGTCACAGCCAGAGGACGCGGAAGACGGAGCGGCACCCGGCGGTGGAACGGGGACAGGTGAATATCGCATGGCTCACCTCCCCCATTATACTCACCCTCCCGCTGTGGTCTCTGCACTTCCCTGCTTCGTCCCGGGGCCTGCAGCTCCTTCCAGTGTTGAGCGGCCACATGATTCCGCTCATTAAAGTAATGAATATGCGCTCCACGCCTAAGGGAGTGGAGTCGCGTCCATATTCATCACCTTAACGAGCGGTACTATGTGACTGCTCAGCACAGGATGAGCTGTCGGCGCTGAGACCATCGGACTTGCAGGCATCGTTGGAGGAGGGTATGATATCTTCAAGAAGATGGGTGGGCAGCCGACCCTGGTCTAAAGAATAAGAAAAAAAACTTGCTCAGGTGCCGTTCCCGCATCCTGGCGCCCTAGGCACATGCCCTGAACTGCCTAGTGGCAAATACAGCCCAGGCCATGAGTTGAAATAAAGGACTTTTTAACCACCAAGGAAACTGAGAGTGCAGCCTCTCTTTCTATATGGCTTCACAGACGTTACATAGATGTGGTTTTTATTTGTCCATGCTTTTCAAAGTAATCCTACTTCTTCATCAGGACAAACCCTAATGATCGAGGACAACTTGCAAAAATGTGGGAATAAATGGAAAACAGATTAAAAAAAAGAACCACTTCATATGTGCGCGGCTCTGCTCTGTACACCCCATACAAACGCGGCTCCCCTCCGTAAACCTTGTACACACGGCTCCGCTCCGTACACCTCGTACACACATGGCTCTGCTCCGTACACCTCTTACACACGCGGATCCGCTCCGTACACCTCGTACACACGCGGCTCTGCTACATCCACCCTGTAAACCCCTCCTGAGCCCACACAGAAACTTCCCCTCATCCAGCACCATGACAACCAGCACAGCAGAGTCCTGCATACACTGAGGCCCCTGATCATGTGACCCCTGACTCCTCCCCTCCTGTGACCTCATCACAGGTCCTGTGCATACAGAGCAGCCATATATGTGGTGTGCGGCTCTGCAGGTGGAGGTAGGTGCTGGAGATTCCCCATTACTGGGCAGGCGGTAACCCCTTCAGTGCTGAGATTGTTTATATTTTTTGTGTGTTGTCTCTGATAGAAACGACCCAACTGTAAAAGGCAAAGCAAGGAAGCACATTTTGTTGTCATATTGCATTGCCCTTTTAATGGCCCATTATTCAGTATAATATTCCCACAGTACCACCATCCCCCACACACAGTATAATGTTCCCCCAGTACCGCCATCCCCCCACACACAGTATAATGTCCCCACAGTACCATCATCCCCCACACACAGTATAATGTTCCCCCAGTACCGCCATCCCCCCACACACAGTATAATGTCCCCACAGTACCATCATCCCCCACACACAGTATAATGTTCCCCCAGTACCGCCATCCCCCCACACACAGTATAATGTCCCTACAGTACCATCATCCCCCACACACAGTATAATGTTCCCCCAGTACCGCCATCCCCCCACACACAGTATAATGTCCCCACAGTACCATCATCCCCCACACACAGTATAATGTTCCCCCAGTACCGCCATCCCCCCACGCACAGTATAATGTCCCCACAGTACCATCATCCCCCACACACAGTATAATGTTCCCCCAGTACCGCCATCCCCCCACACACAGTATAATGTCCCCACAGTACCATCATCCCCCACACACAGTATAATGTTCCCCCAGTACCGCCATCCCCCCACACACAGTATAATGTCCCCACAGTACCGCCATCACCCCACACACAGTATAATGTTCCCCCAGTGCCGCCATCCCCCACACACAGTATAATGTTCCCACAGTACCGCCATCCCCCCACACACAGTATAATGTTCCCACAGTACAGCCATCCCCCCACACAGTATAATGTTCCCACAGTACCGCCATCCCCCACACACAGTATAATGTCCCCACAGTACCGCCATCCCCCACACACAGTATAATGCTCCCCCAGTACCGCCCTCCCCCCACACACAGTATAATGTTCCCCCAGTACCACCATCCCCCCACACACAGTATAATGTTCCCACAGTACCGACATCCCCCCACACATAGTATAATGTTCCCACAGTACCGCCATCCCCCACACACAGTATAATGTCCCCACAGTACCGCCATCCCCCCACACACAGTATAATGTTCCCACAGTACCGCCATCCCCCACACACAGTATAATGTTCCCCCAGTACCGCCATCCCCCACACACAGTATAATGTTCCCCCAGTACCGCCATCCCCCACACACAGTATAATGTTCCCACAGTACCGCCATCCCCCCACACACAGTATAATGTTCCCACAGTACCGCCATCCCCCACACACAGTATAATGTCCCCACAGTACCGCCATCCCCCACACACAGTATAATGCTCCCCCAGTACCGCCCTCCCCCCACACACAGTATAATGTTCCCCCAGTACCACCATCCCCCCACACACAGTATAATGTTCCCACAGTACCGACATCCCCCCACACATAGTATAATGTTCCCACAGTACTGCCATCCCCCACACACAGTATAATATTCCCACAGTACCACCATCCCCCACACACACAGTATAATGTTCCCACAGTACCGCCATCCCCCACACACAGTATAATGTTCCCACAGTACCGCCATCCCCCACACACAGTATAATGTACCCACAGTACCGCCATCCCCCACACACAGTATAATGTTCCCACAGTACCGCCATTCCCCCCCACACACAGTATAAAATTCCCACAGTACCGCCATCCTCCCACACACAGTATGGGACCACTTACCCCATGGCTAATAAATAAATACTTTCTTAGCCCTATTCTTAGTGCAGATACAAATGAATCCAGGACATATGAGATATTTACCACACAATAGTCCTCATCACTAATTTCATCCTCATCATGAAGTAGTTATTTCTCCTGTCACATGTAATGAATTTCTCCTGCAGTATTGCTAATGCCGATTCCAGTGATGGTAGATAAGACGAGAATTAGCGTTATGGAAGATGAGTCTGTGAGAAACGGATTCAGCTGCCGACTCCGAGGAAGAAACTGCTTGTCTATGGTCTAAAATATATAGGATTTATTAGTACGGTAGATGTAATGAACCAAACGGTAAAATAATAATAATAATATTAATGATCTTCCGTACTCCTGTGCCACCGCTGCTTTGGTCCCTCACCAGATTCTGTATCCCCTGGCCAGTCCTGACAAACAAGTCTTTCATACAGCAAATCAGTAGTTGAGGCAGTGACCAACATAGCCAGTGATTGGCAGTATGGAGATGTTTTATTCAGCAATTCAACGTATGTTCCAGTCCATACAAGACAAAGAGAATATATACATGTTTCCTTTTGTTACCTTATTACATGGGATTCTTGATGATATTACATCTCAACATTCAGGTTCCTAAAATATCGGATCCTCTCAGTGCAGATATTTTATGTAATAGAGTTTTTTTGATTTGCCCATCACAGATGAATATGGACAGGGACAAGATGGCGGAGAGGATATTACACCTCACCCTAGAGATCCTCTTCCAGCTTACTGCAGAGGTGAGAGATTCTGATGACGTCACATTACATCATTCTTATCTATGGGAATAACAGATGGACAGAACTGGAGAGGTAAGGACTCTAGTAATGTCTGTAGTGAGATTTATTAATGTGTCTCTTCATAACTAGGATTATACAGTAGTGAAGAAGACCTCTAGTGAGCACTGTCAGGCCCCTGTGTCTGAGGGATGGGAAAAACCCCCGAGCCCCATCACAGGGCCTCCACCTCACCCCCTGATACAAGAGGACATCAATGACCAGAAGATCTTAGAGCTCACCTACAAGATGATTGAGCTGCTGACTGGAGAGGTGACACTGCTGGGAATGCTGGGACATTATACAGTAACGCTATGGAGGGATCAAGGGGATGACTCTATCATTGTATGTGTCAGGTTCCTATAAGGTGTCAGGATGTCGCCATCTATTTCTCCATGGAGGAGTGGGAGTATTTAGAAGGACACAAAGATCTGTACCAGGACGTCATGATGGAGGTTCCCCAGCGCCTCACATCATCAGGTAATAGACAGGACTAAATACACACGGCCTATAAGTATCTGTATGTAAAGAAACAATTAATCCCTGTATGTTTTTCCTCCAGATCTGTCCAATAAGAGGACAACACCAGAGAGCTGTCCCCGTCGTCTTCTTCCACAGAACTGTAAACAAGAAAATCCCAATGTTCCTCAGGATCATCAGGTAGATGGAGAGAAGGTGTCATGAGATCTCCCCTATGATGTGTAGACGGCTGTGAAGGTCTTGTGCTCAGTCTTGTTTTATCCACCAGTATTATATGTGTTATACTTGTGTAATGAGAACGGTGGAGATGGCAGGATTAGAGCTGATCATAGATGTGACTTCTCCATCTGTCTGTGACTTTTACAGTATTTGTTTCAGGGTGAAGATCTGACCCATATTAATACTACAGAGACACATGTGAGGGGTGATGAGTGGTGTAAAGAGGAGATTCCTACATATGACTACCCAGGTGAGTAGTAACCACTAAATGCAGGTATTGCACAAATTCTTCAAAATCACCGGCTGTGTCTGCTTACTTGGTGGTGTAATCCGACCATATCACTTTCATGTGATCACCATACCGCCACTAGGCCACATCATTCTCCTTCCCCCAAAACTGTTCAAATTACTTGCACATTGAAAGTCCTTCTTCTGTAGAGTTTAAAACCTGGAGGATTCACCTAAGCTGACCCTTACCTGTCCAGATTTGAAAACTACAAAGCCAAATGACAGTGCATATAGAGTGTGCCGACAAGTTAGAAAGTCACTTGAAGACAAACATGATGATGGACCTGTAAGGCCGGTTTCACACGTCAGTGGTTCCGGTACGTGAGGTGACAGTTTCCTCACGTACCGGAGCCACTGACACACGTAGACACATTGAAATCAATGCATCTGTGCAGATGTCATTGATTTTTTGCGGACCGTGTCTCCGTGTGCCAAACACGGAGACATGTCAGTGTTCGTGGGAGCGCACGGATTACACGGACCCATTAAAGTCCGTGTGCCGTGCAGGAGACAGCGCTACAGTAAGCGCTGTCCCCCCCACATGGTGCTGAAGCCGCCATTCATATCTTCTCTGCAGCAGCGTTTGCTGTAGAGAAGATAAGAATAATCCTTTTTTTTGTTTGTTTCTCTTGTTTAACATAAAGATCCATGTCCCCACCCCCCTCCCACCCCCTGTGCGCCCGCCCGCTGTTATTAAAATACTCACCCGCCTCCCTCGCAGTGTCCTGTCCTGGCCGCAGCTTCTCCTGTATGCGGTTACGTGGGGCCGCCCATTACAGAAATGAATATGCGGCTCCACCCCTATGGGAGGTGGAGCCGCATATTCATGACTGTAATCGGCGGCCCCACGTGACCGCTCATACAGTAGAAGGTGCGGCCAGGACAGGAAGCAGCTCCAGCGAGGGAGCCCGGTGAGTATTTTAATAACAGCGGGCGGGCGCACAGGGAGTGGGAGGGGGGTGGGGACATGCATCTTTATGTTAAACACGAGAAACAAACAAAAAAAAAGGATTATTCATATCTTCTCTACAGCAAACGCTGCTGCAGAGAAGATATGAATGGCGGCTTCAGCACCACGTGGGGGGACAGCGCTTATCTCTAGCGCTGTCTCCTGCACGGTGCGTGTGGTACCCAGTCGGCACACGGGCAGCACACGTGTGCCGCACTGATGTGCCACAGAAACGCACGGGCACGGATAATTCCGGTACCGGAATTATCTGGACGTGTGGGACTGCCCTAAGAGAAAGTGGAGGGTAATGATGCTGTTACCTTGTTAGAATCCTGAAATCTTATGGGATGAATCTACTTTTGTTAGTTGTTGAGTTCCCGTCTGCTGCAGAGGGGGAATCTTGAACCTTGTCCTCTGCGGTCTCCCATTCTGCTCAGCAGAGACATCGGTCCCAGCGCCTTGCTCAAGCTGATGCTGTGTGTCTGGTTACTTCTGGCATCCCAGGTCCAGCTATTGTAACCAGCATTAGCCAGCGGCGAGCAGACGCTCCTGAGGCTAAGTCCTGCTTTTTCCTACTGAACATGCCCGTGGGACGACCTCTCATTGGAGGTCTTAGATCACATGCCCAGGGCTCATCCGTGGTCAGTCACTTTGCCGTCCACTTCTGGACTTTAGCATCAGAGATGGAGTCGCCGGATAAAGTCCTCATCCCTGTATTTTTGAGGGGGCTGGCTGACCATGTGAAGGACGCTCTGGCCACTAGCAAGATTCCCGCCACACTGGAGGAGCGAATAGCGGTCTCCACTTGCACTGACCTTCTTTTACCGAGTGAAGGTTGGAGCAAGCCCAGTGTAGGCAGAGGTTTCGGCTGGCTCCCACCTTCGCCAGACCTCTGGAATCTCCAGATCAGGCGTCCGAGCCACAAGAGGCCATGGAGGTTTTCTCGAGCGTGATCTAAGTCCCGGGTCACTCGAGTTCCCATGGTCTGTCCTGTCTGTCAGCAGCTGGGACATTGAAAACGACCGTGTCAGAAAGGGAAGACCGGGAGTGGCTATATAGTCTAGAGAATCGGGTTCATGTATTTATTGAGGCCCCCAAAAAGTCCCAAGGAAACCAGATAGAATCAAATCTATCAATCGTGTCATTATGCAGGGCTGCGTGGTATTGAAAACTTCTAACATCATTAATTCTGGCATATACACTCACTGGCCACTTTATTAGGTACACCTGTCCAACTTCTTGTTAACACTTAATTTCTAATCAGCCAATCACATGGCGGCAACTCAGTGTATTTAGGCATGTAGACATGGTCAAGACAATCTCCTGCAGTTCAAACCGAGCATCAGTATGGGGAAGAAAGGTGATTTGAGTGCCTTTGAACGTGGCATGGTTGTTGGTGCCAGAAGGGCTGGTCTGAGTATTTCAGAAACTGCTGAGCTACTGGGATTTTCACGCACAACCATCTCTAGGGTTTACAGAGAATGGTCCGAAAAAGAAAAAAAATCCAGTGAGCGGCAGTTCTGTGGGCGGAAATGCCTTGTTGATGCCAGAGGTCAGAGGAGAATGGGCAGACTGGTTCGAGCTGATAGAAAGGCAACAGTGACTCAAATCGCCACCCGTTACAACCAAGGTAGGCCTAAGAGCATCTCTGAACGCACAGTGCGTCGAACTTTGAGGCAGATGGGCTACAGCAGCAGAAGACCACACCGGGTACCACTCCTTTCAGCTAAGAACAGGAAACTGAGGCTACAATTTGTACAAGCTCATCGAAATTGGACAGTAGAAGATTGGAAAAACGTTGCTTGGTCTGATGAGTCTCGATTTCTGCTGCGACATTCGGATGGTAGGGTCAGAATTTGGCGTAAACAACATGAAAGCATGGATCCATCCTGCCTTGTATGGAGCATCTTTGGGATGTGCAGCCGACAAATCTGCGGCAACTGTGTGATGCCATCATGTCAATATGGACCAAAATCTCTGAGGAATGCTTCCAGCACCTTGTTGAATCTATGCCACGAAGAATTGAGGCAGTTCTGAAGGCAAAAGGGGGTCCAACCCGTTACTAGCATGGTGTACCTAATAAAGTGGCCGGTGAGTGTAAGTCAAGTGTAGATGGTGAAGAAGTTTTCTTCCAATGGGACACCACCAAACATCTGGCAGACGTCAAGATGTGTAAGAGTAGCCTAGTAGTTTTTTTTGTTAGGGAAGGTGGGAAAATATTAAGAAGAAAAATCTGGGGGTCCAGAGGCAACATCAGATTCAAGATCTGGCCTATCAATCCCTGCACCTGCTTCCAATATGGGTAAATCAGTCCCTTCTGTTTTTTTTTACAGATCCGTTCTATATGATATGTTAGATTGAGGTTGAATTATGCTGCCTCACTTATGTGAGTCTGCAATTCTCTGACAGACTTTAAAAAAAGGTCTCCATTGCCTCTGTCAAATGCCCGATATTTAAATTTAAGACACCTCCTGATTGCAGCATTTTAAAAAGTTTTCTTTAAATGTATAATATTTATTCAAAAAACTCATTTGCATTTTTTGCCGCTGCGTTTTAGCGCAAAAAAAGCATGCGTTTTTTTCCCTATATTTAACATTAAAAACGCATGCGTTTTTTTGTATGCGTTTTGCCGCGTTTTACGACACATGCGTCGTTTCTATGCTTGCGTTTTGTTGCAGAAATGCAACATGTAGTAATTTCTAGAGGCGTTTTTTTGCGGCAAAAAAACGTATTGCTGTCTATGTAAACGCATGCGTTTTTAAGCACATGCGTTTGGTTGTGTTTTTAAACGCATGCGTTTCCATAGAAAAAAACAAGAATACACACTGATAAGCCACCCCCCACCATCAAGGTGATAAAGGGATCCAAACCCTAAACCTACCCCTAACCCTAGGGATTCTAACCCTAACCCTACCCCTAACCCTAGGGATCCTAACTAGGGTTGAGCGAAACAGATCGGCCAATTTCAAAAGTCGCCGACATTTGGCAAAGTCGGGTTTCGTGAAACCCGACCCAATCTCACTGTGGGATCGGGTCGGCGATCTTCGCTCCAAAGTCAGGTTTCGTTATATATATATATATATATATATATATATATATATATATATATATATATATATATATATATATATATATATATATGTCATTGAGACACATATATATATCTATATTTATATTTACTTCAGCGCGATATAGCAGTAAAGCCGGTAATTCAATTGCCTGCTTTTCATTTCTCCTGCCTAAACCCGACATGATATGAGACATGGTTTACATACAGTAAACCATGTCATATCCCCCTTTTTTTTGCATATTCCACTCGACTAATGTTAGTAGTGTGTATGTGCAAAATTTCGGCGCTGTAGCTATTAAATTTAAGGGTTAAATCGCGGAAAAAATTGGCGTGGGCTCCCGCGCAATATTCTCCGCCAGAGTGGTAAAGCCAGTGACTGAGGGCAGATATTAATAGCCTAGAGAGGGTCCATGGTTATTGGCCCCCCCTGGCTACAAACATCTGCCCCCAGCCACCCCAGAAAAGGCACATCTGGAAGATGCGCCTATTCTGGCACTTGGCCACTCTCTTCCCACTCCCGTGTAGCGGTGGAATATGGGGTAATGAAGGGTTAATGTCACCTTGCTATTGTAAGGTGACATTAAGCCAGATTAATAATGGAGAGGCGTCAATTATGACACCTATCCATTATTAATCCAATTGTATGAAATGGTTAAAAAAAAAACACACACAATATTGCAAAGTATTTTAATGAAATAAACACACAGGTTGTTTTAATATTTTATTGCTCTCTCAATCCACCTGAAGACCCTCGCTCTGTAACAAAGGAAAAATAATAACCAACAATATACATACCTTCCGATGATCTGTCACATCCCACGATGTAAATCCATCTGAAGGGGTTAAAATATTTTACAGGCAGGAGCTCTGCTAATGCAGCTGTGCTCGTGCCTGTCAAACCCCGGTGAATGAAGGTAATGTAGGTCAATGACCTGTAGTTACCTTCATTCGCGGTGATGCGCCCCCTGCTGGATGTCCTCATATGACCTCGAGCCTGGTAACTTTTCTGAATATTTTCCCACGTTCGAGGGACATCCAGCAGGGGGCGCATCACCGCGAATGAAGGTAACTACAGGTCATTGACCTACATTACCTTCATTACCCGGGGTTTTACAGGCACGAGCACAGATGATTATAGCAGAGCTCCTGCCTGTAAAATATTTTAACCCCTTTCAGATGGATTTACATCGTATGTATATTGTTGGTTTATTATTTTTAATTTGTTACAGAACGAGGGTCTTCAGGTGGATTGAGAGAGCAATAAAATATTACAACAACCTGTGTGTTTATTTCATTAAAATACTTTGCAATATTGTGTGTTTTTTTTTAACCATTTCATACAATTGGATTAATAATGGATAGGTGTCATAATTGACGCCTCTCCATTATTTACTGGCTTAATGTCACCTTACAATAGCAAGGTGACATTAACCCTTCATTACCCCATATCCCATCACTACACGGGAGTGGGAAGAGAGTGGCCAAGTGCCAGAATAGGCGCATCTTCCAGATGTGCCTTTTCTGGGGTGGCTGGGGGCAGATGTTTGTAGCCAGGGGGGGCCAATAACCATGGACCCTCTCTAGGCTATTAATATCTGCCCTCAGTCACTGGCTTTACCACTCTGGCGGAGAAAATTGCGCGGGAGCCCACGCCAATTTTTTCCGCGATTTAACCCTTAAATTTAATAGCTACAGCGCCGAAATTTTGCACATACACACTACTAACATTAGTAGTGTGGAATATGGAAAAAAAAAGGGGGATATGACATGGTTTACTGTATGTAAACCATGTCTCATATCATGTCGGGTTTAGGCAGGAGAAATGAAAAGCAGGCAATTGAATTACCGGCTTTTCTGCTATATCGCGCTGAAGTAAATATAAAAATATATAGATTTGCCATTGACTTGCATTGGGTTTCGTGTTTCGGACGATCCCCCGACCCCGACTTTTCAAGAAGATCGGCCGATTTCACTCGAGTTGACTTTTGAGAAAGTCGGGTTTCTCGAAACCCGACTCGACCTCAAAAAAGGAAAAGTCGCTCAACCCTAATCCTAACCCTAACCCTCGACCTCAAAAAAGGAAAAGTCGCTCAACCCTAATCCTAACTCTATCCCTAACCCTAGGGATCCTAACCCTAACCCCAACCCTAGCTATTTCTATTTATAGTGGGTTTTCTTGTTGATTTTGATGATTGGCAGCTGTCACACACTTCTCAGCATGCGTTTCAAAAACGTAAACGCAGGAAAAAACGCATGTAAACGCGTCAAAACGCCGCGTTTTTTTACCGCATGCGAAAACGCATGCGTCTAAAAAAACGCAGCGTTTGCACGCGTTTACATGCGTTTTTTTCACCACCTGCATTTGCGTTTTAAACGCTGCATTTTTAAACGCAAATCTGAAACTAGCCTAAGATAGTTTAGTTTACAAGGAGCCACCGAGCCCCATACTCTAATTACTCCAGAGAGGTATCACCACTAGTTACTCATTTTTTACTGATGAAGACTGTAGCGTTTGATCATTTCAGTAGATGTGTTATTGTCTATAGTCACAGTTTTGACTGCAGTAGTTAGTGCCCCATATACTCTGATTTAACTACTTCACGCAGCCAGTTTTTCATTTCTAACTAGACTGCATTTTTCAAATCTGACATGTCACTTTATGTGGTGATAACTTTGGATGCTTCTTCTGATTCCAAAATATTTAGAATTGAGTTCTCAGTGGTTGAAACCTTTTATTGGCTAACTGAAAAGATGGTAACAAATTGCAAGCTTTCCAGACTACTCAGGTCTCTTTGTCAGGCATAGACTAATAGAAATTCTGAAGAATCACATATTTATGTACAACACAGCACAGAAAAATGCCATAGATAAGACAGGTGACGTGAAGCAGAATTACCATTATGTGACTGATAAACAGTAGTGATGAGCGAGTATGCTGGTTGCTCGGGTTTTCTCCGAGTATTTGTGAGTGCTCGGAGATTTAGTTTTCATCGCCGCAGCTAAATGATTTACAGCTACTAGCCTGCTTGAATACATGTGGGGATTCGCTAGCAATCAGGCAACCCCCACATGTACTCAGACTGGCTAGTAGCTGTAAATCATTCAGCTGTGGCGATGAAAACTAAATCTCCGAACACTTACAAATACTCGGAGACTACCCGAGCGTGCTAGGGAAAACCCGAGCAACGAGTATACTCGCTCATCACTAATAAACAGTTATGTCCATAAGTATTGGAACAGTTCATAGATAAAGAGTGTGAAAGTCTTATTGTCCTCTGATTGGGGTCTGGTACTGTGTTATGGTGACCCCAGTCGGTCTGAGGAGCAAATTCCTTAGTTGATGTAAAAGACATAGGTGCCACTGGCCTACTACTGCTACATTGATGATATTTTAATCATCTTGATGGAGTCTGAGCCACATCTAAAGACGTTCCATGAACAGTTTAATCAATTTCATCTTACCACTCACTTAACACTCAACGACTCCTGCACTAAAATTAAGTTTTTGGACACCATCATTAAGCTGCAGAACAATGAAATAGAAACATCCTTGTATCAGAAGCCAATCGACCGTCCAACTAAATAACATAAAAAATTCTATTGTCTACAGCCAAGCCATCAGATACAATCGTATATGTTCCAACCCCATGGATAGAGCTGAACACCTTGGTCGCCTCAGAAAGACCTTTTTGAATCAGGGCTACCATCCAAGAACAATTGAAAACCAAATTTCTAGAGCAACTAGAATATCAAGGAATCGCCTGCTGCATTACAAAGCTAAAGAAGAAAATAATCGGGTGCCTCTAGTAGTCACCTACAATCCAAATCTGGAGGTGCTAAGGGGAGCAGCACAGAATGACAACCTTTACTACATAAAGATGCCCGCTTACAATCCATTTTTCCAGCCTCCCCACTACTGTGTTTTAGGCAGCCCTCAAATCTAAGAAGCATCATTGTCAGAAGCTCGCCGTTGTCTCCAACAGCTGCAGGAAGCTTTCCTTGCAACCAGAAAAAATGTAAAACCTGTCTATTTATAATGACCACGGACAAGATAAAGATCCCCTATTCACATCAGGACTACAAGATACCAGGTACTTTCAGCTGCGTCACTTCTAATGTGATGTATTCAATTATTTGTAAACTAAACTGAGAACAAGGATGAACTCTCATCGCCATACAATAAGAGAAAAAAGAATGGATCTACCTGTGGCAATACATTTTTGTCTCCCCGATCATAGCATTATGGACATGAAATTACTTGTATTAGGTAACTTCAAATGTCAGAGAGACAGAAGAATCTGGGAATATAAGCTAATGATGACCTTTGACACTCTCAGTGTAGGAATGAATGTGTTGAATGGATTTGTCTTTTTACATCAACTAAGGAATTTGCTCCTCAGACCATGTGGGGTCACCATAACACAGCACCAGACCCCAATCAGAGGACAATAAAACATTCACACTCCTTATCTATGAACTGTTCCAATATTTATGGACATAACTGTTTATCACTCACATAATGGTAATTCTGCTTCACGTCACCTGTCTTATCTATGTCATTTTTCTGTGCTGTATTGTGCATAAATATGTGATTCTTCAGAATTTCTATTAGTCTATGCCTGATGAAGAGACCTGAGTAGTCTCGAAAGCTTGCAATTTGTTACCATCTTTTCAGTCAGCCATGAAAAGGTGTATGTACTCTGCCTTCCAGATCCCAGGGATTGCCCTGCCATTCACCCTATAAACCCTTTACATGAGTTTGACCATACACAGAAACTCCCTAATCTGGTGGTTGCGAAATGGCAGGAAGAATATTCAGGTAGCTGGGTCAGACCCAGGAGGGCAGACAAAATGCAAAATCAGAAGGCGCATAAGTACTCAGTATACAAGCAGGGGTCACAACAGGAAACAAATACACAAGCCGATAGCTGAGCACTGAATACTGAACCAGAGGAGAACAAGGCTGTATCTGGCAGCTTCAGGCAATATGGTTCGCGCTTTAGTAGGGTGTGGTGCTTTCCAATTGGTTGAAGCAGGGAGCAGATTACTTCAGCTGGGCAGCACACACACACACACCCATACTGCCAGACTGGACTGTACTTTTGGTCCCAATCACCCTATTGTTAGTGGCTGGACAGATCCTCTGCCACCCAGAGCTTCTGGTTCTGATGTCTCCTCCATCTCTAGCTCGGCAACCAGAATGAGTGATGCCGGTGACTGGTGATAGAAGCAGACACCACAGAAGCGGATCCTAGAGGAGATGTGACACACCATTTTCAGAAGCCCTAATGTAATAGAATGGCAGAAAACCAGAGCAGAAGAAAAGCTCATGAAGTGACTACATTTTGGAAATTATAACTGTTAGTGAATTCATCAAATGAGCAGTGATTATTTTTGCCTCCACAGGAACTTTACGGAAAATAGCACACAGTGGTTTTTGGAGAATGAAAATTGCAAACATGCCATTTGATTGCCCCAATATAAAGTGCCCAGGTTGGGCTCTCGGAAACTCACACAAACTGTGAACTCTTAAGTGGGTTTTTCTCACTATGGCATTGTCAAATACATGGATGCTAAATGTGGCTTGGTCATAGTGCAGGGCTCAGAAGCCAGGGGGAGATTTGAATTTAGGATAGCGGACTTTGCTGGATTGGTTTATGAAAGCAATGTTGCGTATGAGGAACCCTTGAGCCACTAATAATTTGGAAACCTGTTTTTCCATTGACAGATGATGGACCTGAGTGAGGAATTGTTTTTTGCAGGATGAGTAGAGATTATTAGTATCATTTTTATGCCAATATTTTGGAGGTAGAATGAACAAACGGTTGAACACCATGCTACACTGGTTCATGCTATGAGGTTTTCTGGTAGACTGTGAATTTTCATTATTTTATTGAATAATTTTTCCTACAAAACTTGCTATTTCTATAGACATTTTGAGTAGAAATGTCCAAAAATATAAACTTCAGGGATATTTTGTTTCAAAAATAATAATTGGTTTTATTCTTGCAGATGACTGTACCAGAAGATCAGAGGAACAACTGACCTCATCAATTTTTATATCAGATGACCCTCAGATCACACAGGATACAATTGAAGTGAATGCCATTACTCCAGATATACCATCATTTCTTCACAGCAAAGATCCATCATCTGATCCTATGACAGAGGTCCTATCTTCTGAATCATTACAGACGACTAAGAAAAATAAAAGTTACAGAAGAGGCGTTAAAAGACAAACTGTTATTCAAACAAAGAAGCCAATTTCAAATTTAGAATATGGAAATAGTTTTCTGCTCAAAACGTCTTATATTAAACATCAACAAATTCACACGGAGAAGATATTTTCATGTTCCAAGTGTGGGACATATTTTAACTGGAAATCAGATCTTGTTAGGCATGAAAGAATTCATACTGGGATGAAGCCACATTCATGTTCAGAGTGTGGAAAATGTTTTAACCGGAAATCGAATCTTGTTATTCACCAGAGAAGTCACACAGGAGAGAAGCCGTATACGTGTTCAGAATGTGGGAAATGTTTTTTAGATAAATCTTATCTTTTTGCACACCAGAGAATTCACACAGGGGAGAAGCCATATTCATGTTTAGAATGTGGAAAATGTTTTAGGAAAAAATCACAGCTTGTTACACACCAGAGAGCTCACACAGGGGAGAAGCCTTTTTCGTGTTCAGAATGTGGAAAATGTTTTGTAGAGAAATCCCACCTTGTTAGACACCAGAGAACTCATACAGGGGAGAAGCCATATTCATGTTCAGAATGTGGGAAATTTTTTATATATAAATTTCATCTTGTTGCACACCAGAAAACTCACACAGGGGTGAAGCCTTTTTCCTGTTCAGAATGTGGAAAACGTTTTGTAGAGAAATCTGTTCTTATTGGTCACCAGAGAACTCACACAGGATTGAAGCCTTTTTCGTGTTCAGAATGTGGGAAATATTTTAACCAGAAATCATATCTTGTTATACACCAGAGAGCCCACACAGGGGAGAAGCCTTTTTTGTGTTCAGAATGTGGAAAATGTTTTGCACATAAATCATCGCTTATTAGACATCAGAGTACTCACACAGGGTAGAAGTCAGTTAGGGTGATCAAGGAGTGGAACAGGCTGCCACGAGAGGTGGTGAGTTCTTCTTCCACGGACGTTTTCAAACAGAGGCTGGGCAGACATCTGTCTGGGATGATTTAGTGAATCCTGCTGTGAGCAAGGGGGTTGGACCAGATGACCCAGGAGGTCCCTTCCAACTTTACCATTCTATAATTCTAAGTCGTTTTCATGTTTGGAATGTGACAAATATTTTAATCAAAAATGGCACCTTTTTAGACATCAAAAATCCCACACAGGGAGAGGCTATTAACATACCTAGAATGTGCTTAGTAATTTACTGGAAAATCATATTTCATTTACCATCAAAAATAACACTCAGTGAGAAACTATACATTTTATTAACAAAATGTACCAAAAACATAATTCATATAATTAAACTAAGACTGGTAAATTACTTTAGAACTTACCTTACTTTTTGGACTATAAAACAGACTTTTAGCAAAAAAAAAAAATTGCTAACAAGTGAGTGTCTGAAGACAGCTTCCAGTGACAGAGAAGAATACCAAGACTGTGTACTTCCCAATCACTGAGCGAACTGCTCCCTCCTCCTACCCCACATTGATCAATGTGATCGGTGCAGAGCAGAAGAGGGAGATACCGGGACCTGCACAGAGGCTGCTCGTCCTGGGTGATCAGCTAAAGAACCTTTCTCCTGACTAGCTCCAGGACCTTTCACATGACCTGTAGGGGACTGCAAAATGAAAATGGGGTAAAGTATACATAGTATGTGTTAATGTGCATGTGTTGCAGAGCTGTGAGTATGTAAATGTACGTGTGTATGTAAATGTCGTGTGTAGAAGAGCTATGCATGTAAGCGTGCGTGCGTGCGTACGACAGCTGTCTATAAATATGGACATGTTTCAGGGCTGTGTGTTACTGTGCAAGTGTAGTAAAGCTGTGTGTATGTAAATGTGCATGTGTAGTAGAGCTGAGTGATCGTGTACTGTCCAGCAGCATTGTTGTGTGTATATATGTGCACTACAGTGTTCATTAACCCCTTTAGCACCGAGCCACTCTGTACGTTAAGGAGCGAGCCTCATTTTTCAATTTTAACCAATATCACTTCATGTGGTAATAACGCTGCAATAATTCTAAACATATTCTAGTGATTCTGAGTGTTTTTTTTTTTTTAGACATGTTGTACTTTGTTGTAAATTTAGATCGATATGATTTGCTCTTATGAAAATATCTAAAATTTGCAATTTTCACACTTAATATTTACTCTATCAAGCTCATACCACTAAAATAGTAAATAATTTATCACGTCTACTTTACATCATTCTTGAAATTACGTTTTTATATTGTTAGAAGGGTTAAAAGTTTATCAGCAATTTTTCATTCTTTCAATTAAATTTACAAAACCTATATTTTTAGGTGCCAATTCACTTTTGATGTGACATTGAGGGGCTTATACTGTATGTCTGAAAACTGACAAACCCGGTGCTTCACATAAATTAATGCAACCTAGGGTAAAAAAAAATAAAATATTTTTTTTTACTAAAATATAGCTTCAGCCCCATATATTTCATTAAAAGGAGAAAGTGAACAGCCCAGTTTGTTTTGCAATTTCTCCTGAGTATACCTGTGCCCGATGTGTGGTCAAAAACTGTTGCACATAGCAGTGATTGGAAGTGAAGGACAGCTGTATAATATTTAGAGTGTAAATTGGGATGGAAGAGCTAGCGGACGCCATGTTGCATTTGCAGAGCTTCCCCACATGGGGTGCCAAAATAGCAGAACCCCCCTCGCCCACCCACATGTCACCCCAATCTGGAAACTACACCCATCAAAAGATATAAAAAAATAATAATCAAAAGTTCCAAACAAAAGAAAAGTGTGAACAGGTGCAAGCTAAGAGAGCTACTCTATATCACTAACAAATTCAGTTTTCTTATATTTGTAGCACATGCTTTGTAACTGAGCACTCCACCCATCAGCCTATGGCGCTTTTAAATAGATTAGGAAAAAAAGATTTGCTCCAGATTCTTTGAATACAAAAATTTATTTGCAAATGTTTTTTAACCATGGCAATGAACAGGTTCACATGGTAAGATATAGTAACGCGTTTTAAACGTTCAAGGTGTCCTTTATTAAACTATACATGAACAGGTCCTATACAACTTTTATACAGAATGTGTCCAATAAAAATCCGATTTCAAATCACATGACAAACATGCAAATCACATTGATATTCCATGTGCAAAAAAGGAAAAACGAGAAAAGGGCAAAATACATAATCATGCTAATACATACTATACTGTACATATACTCAGATACAAATGAGAAAAGGATTAATAATGAAGCATAAATTCATTGCCACCAATCCCGCAGGATGGCATGTTCCTAAATAGAAAATCCAATATGCCAAATTTCAAAGAGACATTAATGATTATCAGTAGAAACAAGTTTATGAATGGGGCAGGTGCCAGAAACCGCCCAAGACATTATGCCCCTAATATGAAACGTGATAAAAATGTCAATTCTGATTCATCTGGCTTACATGTGTCTTTTAGGTCATCAGACAAGGAAGCCATGAGTGGCAATTCTAGTGAAGTTCACATTGAAGACTCTCCGAGTGAGGTTTCATATTATCGCAAACCGAATAAACGCATGATGGCAAAAGGCGCGGGGCCACAAACATTACAAATCAGTAGCATAGCTTCCGGGGGGGCAGAGGGTGCGAGCGCCCCGGGCCCGGAGCTTAGAGGGGGCCAACCCGGAGCTACGCTACTGTAGCTGTATTGGCACTCGCAGCTCGCCGATACAGTTACATTCTGCAGCAGAGGCGGGAAAATCTGTCTCCCACCTCTGCCGCCCGGCCGCTATGGGGCCCCTGAGCAGACGGGGGTGGGGGCGGTGCCAGCAGTGGGCCCCTCGCTCGTCACCGCAATGTCAGCTGTATCGGCATTTAGCCAATACAGCTGACCGCATTGATGAGGTCCTATCATCCCCCTGTCAGCGCTTGACGTCACTGACACCGACACTGACAGAGGGCGCGGTGACGTCCCCACCTGGCCCCGCTGTCAGGAGATTAGCGGGAGCGAGGAGCAATGCTGGAACAAGGAGCAAGAGAGGTGAGTATTGTTTTTTATGGCGGCTGCCTTATACTACAGGGCCTGCCTATGGGGGTACTGTCCTATACTTACAGGGTGTGCCGATGGGGTACTGTCTTATACTACAGGATCTGCCTATGGGGTTGCTGCCTTATACTACAGGGTCTGCCTATGGGGGTGCTGCCTTATACTACAGGATCTGCCTATGGGGGTGCTGCCTTATACTACAGGGTCTGCCTATGGGGTGCTGCCTTATACTACAGGATCTGCCTATGGGATGCTGCCTTTTATAATACAGGGTCTGCCTATGGGGTGCTGCCTTATAATACAGGGTCTGCCTATGGTGTGCTGTCTTATAATACAGGGTCTGCCTATGGGGTGCTGACTTATACTACAGGGTCTGCCTATGGGGTGCTGCTTTATATTACAGGGTTTGCCTATGGGGTGCTGCCTTATACTACAGAGTCTGCCTATGGGGTGGTGCCTTATACTACAGGGTCTGCCTATGGGGGTGCTGTCTTGTGCTACAGAGTCTGCCTATGGGGTGCTGCCTTGTGCTTTAGAGTCTTGTCTATGGATGCTGCCTTGTGCTATAGAGTTTGCCTATGGGTGCTGCATTGTGCTATAGAGTCTGCCTATGGGGAGTGCATTATACTATATTGATGACTATCTGGTGCATTGTACTATATGGAGGCTATCTAGTGGGCCATCGTAGAGTGTGGGGATTACAATGAAGGGGCCATCATACAGTGCTGGAGCCATCAAACCATCACTGACTGGGCGCGGTGACGTCGCCACCCGGCACCCGCTGTCAGGAGATGAGCGGGAGCGCGGAGCACCGCTGGGACAAGGAGGAAGAGAGGTGAGTTTTGTTTTTTTAATGTGGGCTGCCTTATACTACAGGGTCTGCCTATGGGGGTACTGTCTTATACTACAGGATCTGCCTATTTGGTTGCTGCCTTATACTTCAGGATCTGCCTATGGTGGTGTTGCCTTATACTACAGGGTCTGCCTATGGGGTGCTGCCTTATACTACAGGGTCTGCCTATGGGGGTACTGTCTTATACTACAGGATCTGCCTATTTGGTTGCTGCCTTGTACTACAGGGTCTGCCTATGGGGTGCTGCCTTATTCTACAGGGTTTGCCTATGGGGTGCTGCCTTTTACTACAGGGTCTGCCTATGGGGTGCTGCCTTGTACTACAGAGTCTGCCTATGGGGGTGCTGTCTTGTGCTATAGAGTCTGCCTATGGGTGCTGCCTTGTGCTATAGAGTCTGCCTATGGGTGCTGCATTTTGCTATAGAGTGCCTATGGGGAGTGCATTATACTATTTTGTGGACTATCTGGTGCATTATACTATATGGAGGCTATCTAGTGGGCCATGGTACTGTGGGGATTACAGTGGGGGCCATCGTACAGTGTGGGGATTACAGTGAAGGGGCCATCATACAGTGCTGGAGCCATCAAACAGTTTGGGGGCTACTAAGGGGTCAGTATACTGTGTGGGGGTGCATTACAGTGAGGAGGCATCATGGTATTTATAAGAGCACATCATACTGTGTATAGGGGAGCTGTACAGGGGAGGAGACTCGGGACATTATTAAATGTAAAGTGGGCTCTTACTGTTATAGGGGAACTCGGGTTACTGTGACTATTAAATGGGCACACAGAGGGCAATATTACTTTCTAGGGGGCAAAATGTGGGCACTGTTTTCTAGGGCAGTTGCACCCAACATTACTATATTATAGAGGGGTGCTTTAGAATTTAGAGGGCACAGAGAATCACACAGCAGGTGCAGTGATAGGGACACATACAGCAGCAGCGGCTCAGTATTGGGGTATCAGGTGCAGTACTAGGGTCACATAGGGCAGCAGCGGCTCAGTATTGGGGTATCAGGTGCAGTAATACGGCAGCAGCGGCTCAGTATTGGGGTATCAGGTACAGTAATAGGGACACATACGGCAGCAGCGGCTCAGTATTGGGGTATCAGGTGCAGTAATAGGGACACGGCAGCAGCGGCTCAGTATTGGGGTATCAGGTGCAGTAATAGGGACACATACGGCATTAGCGGCTCAGTATTGTGGTATAAGGGGCAGTAATAAGGACACATACGGCAGCGGCAGCTCTGTATTGGGGTATCAGGTAGAGTAATAGGGACACATACGGCAGCAGCAGCAGCTCAGTATTGGGGTATCAGGTGCAGTAATAGGGACACATACGGCAGCAGCGGCTCAGTATTGGGGTATCAGGTGCAGTAATAGGGACACATACGGCAGCAGCGGCTCAGTATTGGGGTATCAGGTGCAGTAATAGGGTCACATACGCAGCAGCGGCTCAGTATTGGGGTATCAGGTGCAGTAATAGGGACACATACGGCAGCAGCGGCTCAGTATTGGGGTATCAGGGGCAGTAATAAGGACACATGGCAGCAGCTGCTCAGTATTGGGGTATCAGGGGCAGTAATAGGGACACATACGCAGCAGCGGCTCAGTATTGGGGTATCAGGGGCAGTAATAGGGACACATACGGCAGCAGCGGCTCAGTATTGGGGTATCAGGGGCAGTAATAGGGACACATACGCAGCAGCGGCTCAGTATTGGGGTATCAGGTGCAGTAATAGGGACACATACGGCAGCAGCGGCTCAGTATTGGGGTATCAGGGGCAGTAATAGGGACACATACGCAGCAGCGGCTCAGTATTGGGGTATCAGGGGCAGTAATAGGGACACATACGGCAGTAGCGGCTCAGTATTGGGGTATCAGGGGCAGTAATAGGGACACATACGGCAGCTGCTCAGTATTGGGGTATCAGCAGGATGAGGAGTTTGTGCAGGTTGGGAATAGATGGTGATGGGGCTGGAATGTGAGAAGTGAAACGTGTCCTTGTATTTTCTGCAGCCGAGTCGTTTCGTTGCTGGAAGAAGTTGTCATGTCGGTCTGGGCCAGATGGAAAAGACGGGAAAAGTGAACCATCATAAAGGACGTCAGCGGTAAGTCATTATCTGTAACTGTGCTGTGATCTCTTATATGTTCTGTAGGACTGGTATCTACCACTGACCATATGGCGGTAATATCAGTGTTGGTCTTTATATGGAGATTATTTTCAGTAACAGAGCGGTCATCTGCTGAGGTTCTCCTCCACTATTAGGGTGCATCACCGAGTTGTATTCATGGTTACCTGGTTAGGGGCCCACTCAGAAGTTTTGCCCCCCCCTGAACCAAAACCCTAGCTACGCCTCTGGATAGATAGATATGTCTATATATAGATAGGTATATTTATGGATAGATAGATATATCTATGGATAGATAGATGGATAAATCTATAGATCGATAGATATATCTATAGATAGATCGATCTATCTATCGATCTATTTATCGATCTATCTATCGATCTATATATCTAATATCTATCTATACATCTATCTATTATCTATCATCTATCTAGCTGTGTGTAAACATTCTTCAATGGAGTATGTAAATGAAGAGGTTGGACAAGAAATGACATAACAATTCTTTTTTTTTTTTTGTGTAATAATAGATCTTTATTTAGCCTACAAAGACGCATACAAATCCGCATGAAAATCCGCACTAAAAACGCGTGGATTTTTACCTGCGTTTTCTGCCAAGAGATGCAGATTCTGTGCAGAAAATTCTGCAGACAAATCTGCAACGTGTGCACACACCCTTAATCTGCACGGACCAAAAGGACGTAGATAAATTGATAAATAGTTGTAGATGCAATATATAGTCTAAAATGAGATTATAACTCCTCTATTTTACTAAAATAAATGGCTGGAGATTAGTATAAAAGGCCATCGGTCATTTTTGACCAAATAGTACTAGTGTAAAAAAAAAAAAAAAACATGGAGCAAAAAGTAAACAAAAAGGAAATATCCATAGTAAGAACCCCTCAAATTAAGAAAAGTCAACTAACCACAAGTTTCAGAACCACATAATGAATATTTAAAAAAAAAAAATCACATTTCAAATTCGGTCATTTTTGACAGAACAGCAGGATTAATATGATCCAGAAACTAGTTAATTTCCCCAGATGTGTGACATAACTGGGAACTATAACGTTCTCTAAAATACTTCTTAAACCTATTTACAATTTGGTCTGATTTGAGTAAAAAGGTGCCATCCTTTGCTTTAGTATGTAAAGTTGTAGAGAAGGATTGATTTTGCTGAACTATATATGTTAAAAATGTACTGGATTGATTGCTTAAAGGGAATCTGTCACCTCATATTTTGCATATAAGCTGCGGCCACCAGCATCAGTGGCTTATATACATCATTCTGTAATGCTGTAGATAAGCCCCGATGTAACCTGAAAGAGAAGAAAAACAAGTTAGATTATACTCACCCAGGGTCGGTCCCGCTGCGGCCCGGTCTGATGGGCGTCGCAGATCCAGGTCCGTTGCCTCCCATCTTCATACGATGTCATCATCCTTCTTGCTTCCTGTCGCGGCTCCTGTGCAGGCGTACTGATTTGCCCTGAGCAGAGTAAAGTACTGCAGTGCGCTGGGCCTCTCTGACCTTTCCCGGCGCCTGCGCACTGCAGTACTTCGATCTGCCCTCAACAGGGCAGAGAATTATGCCTGCGCAGGAGCTGCAACAGAAGCAAGGAAGAGGACATCATCGCATGAAGATGGGAGGCGCCGGACCCGCAATGCCCATTGGACCCAGACCCCACCAGACCACCCCTGGGTGAGTATAATCTTATCTTTCTGGTTACATCGGGGGCTTATCTACAGCATTACAGAATGCTGTACATAAGCCCCTAATGGCGGTGGCCGCAGCTTATAAGCAAAAAGTCAGGTGACAGCTTCCCTTTAACTCACAATATGTTTGTTTGGAGAAAAACTACCTCCTCTGTGCCTTCTCCTGCAGGTGAGTAAAAAATTGCCTTCCCTTCCAGAGCCAATTTTCAAGGGAATCTTCTAAGGGGTTACCGTATATACTTGAGTATAAGCCGAGAATTTCAGCCCATTTTTTTAGGCTGAAATGGCCCCTTTCGGCTTATACTCGAGTCATTCCCAGGGGTCGGCAGGGGAGGGGGAGCGGCAGCTGTCTAATCATACTCACCTGCTCCTGGTGCGGTCCCTGCCGTCCCTGGTTCTCCGGGCACCAGCAGCTTCTTCCAGCGTTGAGCGGTCACGTGGTACCGCTCATTACAGTAATGAATATGGACCCGACTCCACTCCCATAGGGGTGGAGCTGCATATTCATTACTGTAATGAGCGGTACCATGTGACCACTCAACACAGGAAGAAGCTGCTGGTGCCCGGAGAACCAGGGACGGCAGGGACCGCGCCAGGAGCAGGTGAGTATAACGGGGCAGTGCGCAATATTCACCTATCCCGCATTCTACCGCCAGGCTCCATCTTCCGAGTTCTCTGCAGTGATGCTCAGGTCAGAGAGCGCGATGACGTATTAGTGTGTGCGCCTGAACAGTCAGTGCAGAGGACGCGGAAGACACAGCGCCGCCCAGCGGTGGAACGTGGACAGGTGACTATAGCAAGTGCCGGGGGCCTGAGCGACGAGAGGTGAGTATGTGATTTTTTTTATTTTTTTTTTTAAATCTCAGCAACAGCATATGGGGCATAATAGTCTATGGAGCATCTTATGGGGCCATAATCAGCATTTGTGCAGCATTATACGGGGCAAATATTTCTATGGAGCATCTTATGGGGCCATGTGCAGCATTATATGGGGCAAATATCTCTATGAAGCATCTTATGGGGCCATAATCAACATTTGTGCAGCATTGTATGGGGCAAATGTCTCTATGGAGCATCTTATAGGGTCATAATTAGCATTCGTGCAGCATTATATGGGGCATATTTTAATATGGGGCCCATTATAAACTGTATGGAGCATTATATGGGGCTCCTGATTCAATATGGATATTCAAAAACACTTAACCTACTGATGTCTCAATTAATTTTACTTTTATTGGTATCTATTTTTATTTTTGACATTTACCGGTAGCTGCTGCATTTTCCACCCTAGGCTTATACTCGAGTCATTAAGTTTTCCCAGTTTTTGTAGCAAAAGTAGGGGTCTCGGCTTATACTCGGGTCAGCTTATACTCGAGTATATACGGTAATTAGAAATTCATACGCTAACATCTGTCTTGCGTTCTTAATTAATCCATGTGCAGTGTGATTGTACATCAAGAAGTGAACCAAACCTTAGTGAGTGCAGTCTGGAGTGATTTGTGATTGGGAGATGTATATTGGGTGGTTATATTAATGTTAGACTGACTAGGTAACGGTAGTTGTGACAATCATCATACACAGATGGCTCCTCTCCGTACACCTAAGTACACCTCCTGCGCACACAAAGCCCTGCTCTACAGGCATCATGCACACATGGCCCTGCTCTACAGGCATCATACACACATGGTCCTGCTCTGCAGGCATCATGCACACATGGCCCTGCTCTACAGGCATCATACACACATGGCCCTGCTCTACAGGCATCATATCCACATAGCTCTGTTCTACAGGTATCATATCCACATGGCTCTGCTCTACAGGCATCATACACACATGGCCCTGCTCTACAGGCATCATACACACATGGCCCTGCTCTACAGGCATCATACACACATGGCCCTGCTCTACAGGCATCATACACACATGGCCCTGCTCTACAGGCATCATACACACATGGCCCTGCTCTACAGGCATCATACACACATGGCCCTGCTCTACAGGCATCATACACACATGGCCCTGCTCTACAGGCATCATACACACATGGCCCTGCTCTACAGGCATCATACACACATGGCCCTGCTCTACAGGCATCATACACACATGGCCATGCTCTACAGGCATCATACACACATGGCCATGCTCTACAGGCATCATACACACATGGCCATGCTATACAGCCATGCCATCATACACACATGGTCCTGCTATACAGGCATCATACACACATGGCCCTGCTCTACAGGCATCATACATACATGGCCCTGCTCTACAGGCATCATATACACACATGGTCCCACTTTGTACACACCATATGCTCACACAGTTCCGCTCCATATGAACCATACGCACTCACAGATCTACTCCATACACATCATATACACACACATTTCTCCACTATATACAGTACAGACCAAAAGTTTGGACACCCCTTCTCATTTAAAGATTATTCTGTATTTTCATGACTATGAAAATTGTACATTCACACTGAAGGCATCAAAACTATGAATTAACAGATAGGGAATTACATACTTAACAAAAAAGTCTGAAACAACTGAAATTATGTCTTATATTCTAGGTTCTTCAAAGTAGCTACCTTTTGCTTTGATGACTGCTTTGCACACTCTTGGCATTCTCTTGATGAGCTTCAAGAGTTAGTCACCGGAAATGGTTTTCACTTCACAGGTGTACCCAGTCAGGTTTGATAAGTGGGATTTCTTGCCTTATAAATGGGGTTGGGACCATCAGTTGTGTTGTGCAGAAGTCTGGGTATATACACAGCTGATAGTCCTACTGAATAGACTTATAACTTGTATTATGGCAAGAAAAAAATCAGCTAAGTAAAGAAAAACGAGTGGCCATCATTACTTTAAGAAATGAAGATCAGTCAGTCCGAAAAATTGGGAAAACTTTGAAAGTGTCCCCAAGTGCAGTGGCAAAAACCATCAAGCGCTACAAAGAAACTGACTCACATGAGGACCGCCCCAGAAAAGGAAGACCAAGAGTCACCTCTGCTTCTGAGGTAAAATTTATCCGAGTCACCAGCCTCAGAAATTGCAGGTTAACAGCAGCTCAGATTAGAGACCAGGTCAATGCCACACAGAGTTCTAGCAGCAGACACATCTCTACAACAAATGTTAAGAGGAGACTTTGTGCAGCAGGCCTTCATGGTAAAATAGCTGCTAGGAAACCACTGCTAAGGACAGGCAACAAGCAGAAGAGACTTGTTTGGGCTAAAGAACACAGGGAATGGACATTAGACCACTGGAAATCTGTGCTTTGGTCTGATGAGTCCAAATTTGAGATCTTTGGTTCCTACCACCGTGTCTTTGTGCGACGCAAAAAAGGTGACCGGATGAACTCTACATGCCTGGTTCCCACCGTGAAGCATGGAGGAGGAGGTGTGATGGTGTGGGGGTGCTTTGCTGATGACACTGTTGGGGATTTATTCAAAATTGAACGCATACTGAACCAGGCTACCACAGCATCTTGCAGCGACATGCTATTCCATCCTGTTTGCGTTTAGTTGGACCATCATTTATTTTTAAACAGGACAATGACCCCAAACACACCTCCAGGCTGTGTAAGGGCTATTTGACCAAGAAGAAGAGTGCAGGGGTGCTACGCCAGATAACCTGGCCTCCACAGTCACCAGACCTGAACCCAATCAAGATGGTTTGGGTTGAGCTGGACCGCAGAGTGAAGGCAAAAGGGCCAACAAGTGCTAAGCATCTCTGGGAACTCCTTCAAGATTGTTGGAAGACCATTCCCGGTGACTACCTCTTGAAGCTCATGAAGAGAATGCCAAGAGTGTGCAAAGCAGTCATCAAAGCAAAAGGTGGCTACTTTGAAGAACCTAGAATATAAGACATAATTTCAGTTATTTCACACTTTTTTGTTACGTATCTAATTCCACATGTGTTAATTCATAGTTTTGATGCCTTCAGTGTGAATGTACAATTTTGATAGTTATGAAAATATAGAAAAATCTTTAAATGAGAAGGTGTGTCCAAACTTTGGGTCTGTACTGTATAGCGTACACACTTGGCTTCAGGCTGCCCATATCATAGACACACAGCTTTGCTCTATACTCATGATCATGTAAAATTGAATCTAATTATATGAATTGTGTCCTTTGGCAAGGATTCCTGTATAAACTGTTCACATCGGGATTGGGATTTGCATTTATTTGACGTTACACATCACAACTCAGAGGTGGCGGGATTACGCCAACAACATGGAACATCTTCATTATGAGGAATGACTAAATGAAAAGAAAAAATATAAGAGGGAACGTAATCAACTTGTACAAGTACATAAGTGACTCATACAAAAAGCTGTTGCACAGTTTGGTTGCAGAAGAAACGTGTGAGAGTAGATTATATGGGGTAATTCAACTTTTATCTTCACAGAACATGAGGTACATGCATCAGCTTCTTAATACAGCATAACATGAAGTCTGAAGGACCTTTTACCAGAGAGAAAATGAAACCAGAGTACAACAAGTATATGCATTACATTCAACTAAGCATGTAAGAGTAACAGCATCGCCATCTACTGTCAGAAAAGTGTAAACTCCTCCTGCACACAAATAAGTCTGTATCTGTCGCATATCTGCCAACAAAAGTATGGTCAAAAGTGGTTTCATTTAAACCCCTCTGAAAAAGGGAAGAAGGAAAGGATCAATCTCCAGAGCAGACAAGTATTCTATACCATAAAAACTATTAATCTGAGCATTAGCCCACCTGACAAGCTGGTCACAATGGGAAACATTGATGGTTTCAAAAAAGGCTTAAATGGTTATTTTAGAAAAAAATAACTAAATATTATGTACACGTGGAAAGACATTTTCTGAATATTTAGTCCAAAGGATCAACTGGGATGAGGAGAAAAAGATTTGATCTTCTGATGCAGACCAGATCATGTATTGTAGTCGTACCAATAACCTGTTCCATGCCCCGGGTGAAATAGATGTACATTTGTCTTCTCTCAACCATAACTAATTATGTAACAAGAGTCATAAAGTGTCATAAACCTCACCCCGGCCTGTAGGTGATGTCCCAGGATGGAGGGGATGAGCACCAAAGGGCCAGGTCTTAAAAATTTGTTTAGAGTGGTTAAGTTCCGATGATAAGTTTTTGATGCTACATATTTTCTCTGTGCAAAAAAATGCTTCTAAGGCTATGTGCACACGTCCGGCATTGCCGCAGAAATTTCCGCTTCAATTCTGGAACTCCCTGCCGCAGGAAAAACGCATGCGGAATTGGCATGCGTTTTTGTTAAATATGCTTATTTTGCACATTTATTTAATCATGTCTCTTTACCAGGTGCGATACTCTTAAAGAAAAAATGTCATGATATTTTCATAAAAAATGTAGTGGTTTATTGGATTGTCCTCAGTAAAAACCACATTGCAACAAGACATAAAATAAGTGAAATAGCTACGAACAGATTGTCCATTTGTTCCTATCAGCGTTTGTTCCACATCTTTCCCAAAGTTCTGAATGGTAAAAGCCATCAGTCTGTGTGAAGTCTGAAGTCATCATGGCTACCAGTTGTTAATTTCTTCTGTCTTGTCTCAAGTCCGTGGAGAATGATGGAGAAGCAGGCAGTAGGTGACCCCCATGTGACAAGGCCCCCCTCCTCCTAAGAGCTGTGTTTATAAATGTATCCCACACACCACGTGTTCTCTCTATATGGTGTTGACTTATACTCTGAGCTACATATACAGAAATAGCTTTTTGTAATGTCAGCGAGAGGCAATGTGCTCAGTACAGAATTGAGAATAAGAATAATTAATATTTAACAGTTTTCCAGCTAAACAGTAGCGTTTTACTTTTAATTAGGTTGCAGTATCAATAGTAAAAAGATTAATGTTAAAAATAATTAAAAAATAAAAAATCGTGATATTCTCACCTTCCGGCGTCCCTCGCATGCTTCCCGCTCCTCGCGATGCTCCCGGCAACTCCCGCTCCCAATAATGCCTAGCGGCAATGACGTAGCGGTCTCGCAAGACGGCTACGTCATCACAGGTCATTCTCGCAATGCATTATTGGGAATGGGAGCATCGCGAGGAGTGGGAAGACTGCGGGGGATGCCGGAAGGTGAGAATATCGTGATTTTTTATTTTAATTCTTCTTTTTTTTAACAATTATATGGTTCCCTGGGCCTGGAGGAGAGTCTCCTCTCCTCCACCCTGGGTACCAACCGCACATGATCCGCTTACTTCCCACATGGTGGGCATAGCCACATGCGGAAAGTAAGCGGATCAATGCTTTCCTATGTGTGCGGAATCCCCGCAATTCCGCACAAAGAATGAACATGCTGCGGTTTTTTCCGGAATGTGATTCCACCGTGGAAAAAAATGCAGCATGTGCACAAAAATTGCAGATTGCATTCTAATAAATAGGATGCTTAATGTATGCGTTTTTTTTCGCGGTTTTATAGCGAAAAACCGCGAAAATTCCTCAACGTGTGCACATAGCCTTACAGTTCCAACAAAATGTTTGGGATTTACAGTATATGTTTCTCATACCCATTGTGATGTTTCATACACTGCATAAAGTGACCTGTGGTGTCTTTTTGAAATTTACAACATGTAAATTTTTCTTGTGAGTTTTATGCCTATTTTCCCCATAGAATTGTATTACATACAGAAAATCCACAGGTAAAAACTACATGTAATCCACACATCAGTATCAATACAGTTTTGTTAAAGCCAAATGCCAGGAAGCATCGAAAACAAAGCAGCTTGATTTAAAAAATTACATTCAATAAAGATATCAAAATCGTAGCATAAAATCTCGATAAAGAGGATGTTAGTAACGTAATATAGCCAATAGGTGAAGAAAAACTACATCAAAAACTCACCAAATTCTCATAGTGAGAATGTAGCCTTGCTCTTGGTATGTTGGGCAGTTATTGGGAGTTGGTGGAACAGAAGCCTTGTCCCGGTCTCTGCTTCCCCGGGCACTGAACCCTGTACACAACACATGAGTGTGAGGTTTTTTGGGTTGTTTCCTTTTATATTAAGAAACGTGTTTGTAACTTTTTCTTGCTTCTCATTTGCTATCTTCCTTTTTCCACAGTAATTAACCCTTGTGACTGTTCATCATCAAACTACAAGTAATAAGTTCTGTCTTGTTCTCAATGATCTGTGTGATTGTGTTTGGAGAAGTGAGGGTGTCACTGAGGCTCCTGGAAGAGGGTGAGCTCCTGAGAAAAACCTTAGTGGGGTCCGTCTAGGAGGATCGTTTGTCAGTGGGAGATGTACAATGGGGGGCATAGTCACTTTAGAGAGACTAGGTGGTTACCTCCAGTCACACCAACTCCAGTGATATACAATACACACATGGCTCCGCTCCATACACCTCATACACACGGCTCTGCTCCGTACACCTCGTACACACACGGCTCCGCTCCGTACACCTCGTACACACATGGCTCCGCTCCGTACACCTCATACACACACGGCTCTGCTACATCCACCCTGTAAACCCCTCCTGACCCCACACATAAACTTCCCCTCATCCAGCACCATGACAACCAGCACAGCAGAGTCCTGCATACACTGAGGCCCCTGATCATGTGACCCCTGACTCCTCCTCTCCTGTGACCTCATCACAGGTCCTGTGCGCACAGAGCAGCCATATATGTGGAGTGCGGCTCTGCAGGTGGAGGTAGGTGCTGGAGATTCCCCATTACTGGGCAGTAACCCCTTCAGTGCTGAGACTATTTTGGTGTTTTCTGTTCCTCCTTTATATGACTCCTGACGTTTTGCTCCTTTCCCTCTCATAGATACATATGACCTGTATTGCTCCCATAGTACATTGCCCCTTTCTTGCCCCCACACAGTATAGTGTTCCCACCTTAACAGTTGTACAGAAGTAACAGAGGGACACATCAGGCTCTCAGAGACGTTGTTCTACACCTGAGTGTCGGCTCCCAGTAGGCGTATATGCCTGAACACGATGTACGACTGAACACACGTTCGCTCTGCCTTCTGTCGGCGCATACATTAGAATCCCATTTTGGGGGGATGGGGGAGATAGAATGAAAGCTCCAACAGGACCCATGAGAAGAGCGCAATCTGAAAGCCCCCTTAGCCGTTATCACTGTTATAGTGGAGCGTTGACTAAAACACCGGCGGCTGCAAATCTACTGTGCGCCCCATAAATGGAATGTATGATTCCAGTAGTTTGGATTAAAAAGGTATTTTAGCTAAATCAAGTTCTAACCGATCCACAGGTTAGGTAGGTGATCACTTATTGATCGGTGAGGTCCAACCATTGGAAGCCGCACCGATTGGAAGAATGAGGAACTTTTACCTTTGACATGGTACTTTTAACTCCATTTTAAAATGCAGCAGCAGGTGGGATGTCTGACCGCAGCTCCATTCATCCTCTTTGGGGGCTGCCAGAAAAAATCAAGTGCAGCCCGCAGCAGCCACTTAGACAATGAACGGATCAGTAAAGTCGTACATGCCGCTCCATAGTAATGGGGATAAAAGCTCCACATTCTGCAGACCCATTTAATCTCTGATATAAATAAAGTGTTCTTATTAATAGCAGAGAGAACAAGTGACGTCTATACATAACACAATCCAATATACCAAGACCAATACCACATACAGGGGACAAATACCGATACACTGTGAGCTGACTACATATTACCACAATATAGTGATTGAATAATATCACACACAAGGAACAAATACCTCCACACCATGACCAGACAAAATATTACCACCACATAGTGACCAAATAATACCACATACACGGAACACATACCATCACCCCATGATCAGACAACTTATTACTACAACATAGTGACCAAATAATACTACAATACTAATCATGAATATAAACCACAATACTAATATTACTACAGGTGACATTATACACAGGAGCACTGTTTATAGTGTATATAGGGGTTTGTATATAGTGTCAGTGTACAGGTAATACAGGGATCACCAGTGACATTATACACCAGAGCTCTGTATATACTGTCAGTGTACAGGTAATACAGGGATCACCAGTGACGTCTGTAGTTGAAGTAGTCATCTTCGCTTTTCTTTATCTGGCGCAGACTGCTATCACTTCTTCCAGCCAGGACTTGTCTTTGTAGAAAGTAACAGACAAACCATAGTTAATTGCTTCTAGAGGAGATTCTCCACTTTTCCTCAACTTCCGCCCTCCACAGTAACAGGACATTACTTTTGTTCCCTCCCCATGAAAAACTGGCATGATATAGCTCCCTAAACCATCACTGATTATGGAAACTTCACACTTGACCTTGGAAATCAAGATCCCAGAGTCTGGAGGAAGAGTGGAGAGGCCACAATCCAAGCTATTTGAGGTCTAGTGTGAAGTTTCCACAATCAGTGATGGTTTGGGGAGCCATGTCATCTGCTGGTGTAGGTCCACTGTGTTTTACCAAGAGCAAAGTCAGGGCAGTCGTCTACCAGGAAATTTTAGAGTACTTCATGCTTCCCTTTGCCAACAAGCTTTTTGGAGATGGAAATTTCATTCTCCAGCAGGACTTGGCACCTGTCCACACTGCCAAAAGTACCAATACCTGGTTTAAAAACAACAGTAACATTTAAAAACAACAGTAACACTGTGCTTGATTGGTCAATGTTATGGATTGCACAGGGGGAGGGGTGTGTCGACTTCACTCACCTCTGAGGAGGGAATAGAAGGACCCAGCAGGGATCAGCTGTCTGATGCCACCACTTGCCCCAGGTCAGTCAGGGAACTGAACCGAGGGCAAATAGTCACCGGAAAGGCTTCTGTTATAGGTAAAAGTTATTGAGGAGCCCCCAGTGAGGGGAATATATATCACCAGTCCACGCTGGGGACATATATATAAACCTCCCGGCCGTCACTGTCAGAGTTCCTCACTAACACAGTACGGTATGCTGCCAACAGTTCCTTGTTCCATATATAAGCCCCATCCGACAGACTTATATTGGGTCAGAAACCAATCCTGGGGTAGCATATAATATAACCAGCTGAGCGTGCGGACGTCGGGATTCGTGAATCAAGATAAGAGAGCAGCCCAAGATTAATTTTATATTTGATCGCCAAAAAGGCGCACTAGAAGAATACAGATATACTGTATATATACAGAACAATATACAGGTATACTATACAGTCAAGAGTCAATTACCGTGTTATGTAGCATGTGACCACAGGGAGGCACTGATGGATCACAGGTCCAGATCTTTATGTGAGTCTCTCAGCTAACGGGTCTCCTGCCAGTAGAAAAACAGTCCAAAATGAGGAGCTGCCTATTATCCCCTAGGCTGCTCCCTCCCACATGCTGTGCCCACTCCTGGACTGGGCCGCCTCCCTCCTTTCATATCTAAGAGTATGATTTTCCAGGCAGAACTGTGGATGGCCAATAACTTTCTCCCGAAGGTCCAAATGGAACGGCGGCATTGACAATGGGTTCTGCTAGATTTTAGCTTTACAGGGAGACCAAATATGGCAACTGTATTTAATTCCTGGTAGCTATGCTCAGTAACTCAATAACGCAGAGTGCTAGGGATGGCTGCCTGGTATGGGCTCGTGGGGAAAAGAATACAGATTCCAACTATGCGCTCGGCTAGGCTCAGAGATATTACATTCTGTTATTATAGGTCATTTTTCAGATTCAACATCTCAGATCCTTACTGGGATCTGTGGTGCCGCGAAGTCTGCATGTGGCTTGAGTCAGACAAAGGAGTCCAGTTTGGCTGGTCCTGAACACAAATTCACACTCACTTACTGTGCACAATCCTTCTGACAGGTTCCCTTTAATAATGTCCAACATCTTGCCCCCCCCTTTATTAAAGGTGTTGTCCACTACTAGGACAACCCCTTCTTATACTAAATGTTTGGCCCCAATAAAATGATAAAGCCTACACTCACTTCCCACGGTGTCGGCACTCGCTCTCCCCGGGGCTGTGATGCGGTGCTGTGACGTGAGGTCGGCACCCAATCAGCGCTGGTGCCACTGTCTCCACCTTTAGACAAACTGAACTTGAAGGGGAAGCTAGGGATCAGCTGCAGCCCGTACATAGAGTATACGCTTTATTATTTTCTCGGGGACAAATATTTAGTTTAACCCCTTAGTAACAGAGCCAATTTATTACTTAATGACCAAGCCAATTTTTACAATTCTGGCCACTGTCACTTTATGAGGTTATAGCTCTGGAATGATTCAACATATCCCACTGATTCTGAGACTGTTTTTTGTGACATATTGTACTTCATGTTAGTGGTATAAAATTTCTTCGATATAACTTGTGTTTATTTATGCAAAAAATGAAAATTTTGCAATTTTCAAACTTTTAATTTTTGTACACTTAAATCACAGAGAGATGTTACACAAAATAGTTAATAAATAACTTTCCCACATGTCTACTTTACATCAGCGCAATTTCAGAAACATAATTTTTTTTGTTAGGACGTTATAAAGGTTAAAAGGTGACCAGCGATTTCTAATTTTTCCAACAAAATTTGCAAAACCATTTTTTTAGGGACCATCTCACATTTGAAGTGAGTTTGGGGTGTCAATATAACAGAAAATACCCAAAAGTGACAATATTCTAAAAACTGCACCCCTCAAGGTGTGCAAAACCACATTTAAAAAGATTATTAACCCTTCAGGTGCTTCACGAGAACTAAAGCAACGTGGAAGGAAAAAATGAACATTTTACTTTTTTCACAAAATATTTACTTTGGATGCAATTTATTTTATTTTCACAAGGGTATCCGTAGAAAATGGACTGCAAAATTTGTTGTGAAATTTTTCCTGAGTATGCCAATACCCCATATGTAGGGAAAAGCCACTGTTTGGGTGCATGGCAGGGCTTAGAAGGGAGGGAGCACCATTTGACTTTTTGATCGCAAAATTGGCTGGAATCAATGGTGACGCCATGTCGCGTTTGAAGACCCCCTGATGTACCTAAACAGTGGACCCTGAGTTGTCATGCCAGCCCATCAGCGACCCGCGGTCATGTGACATGGGTGCCGATGGACAGGATTAGTGATGCGCTTCCGGCGGCATCACATTAAATGCCGCTGTCAGAGATTGACAGCTTCATTTAAAGGTTTAACAGCCACGGGTGGATCGCGATTCCTCACGCGGCTGTTAGGGGCACATGTCAGCTGTTCAAAACATCTGACATGCGCTGGAAAAGATGTGGGCTCCGGCGCTGAGTGCACATCAAAGGGATGAACACGACATGTGCTGTACATGAACGGCGTATGTCGTGAATGGGGTAAAGGCCGCTGGCCAATCAAAAGCCTCTCACATCATTGTCATTTAACGTCACTGCTATGCGCCAGACACTGAAGCCAGTGTGCGGCACATAGCAGTGATGTTAAATGGTCACTGGACGGCATGTAACTTCTATGCGCCGTTCACTGACATCAGCGGGTGGCCTCTAATGGATCGGCAGCCATCTTAACAACCATGCCGGATATGAAGCTGCAAGAGGACGCCGGGGAAGTGTAGGAAGGTGAGGAGAATTAGAATTTTTTTTCCCTTGTGAATGGGCAGGGTAGTGGACATGGGGACCTAGGATGGGGCAGCATAGGAGCCCTGCCTTGTAGTAGATACATAGGGGCCCAGGATGGTGGGATGCATAGGGACCCAGAATGGAATGACATAGGGTCCCAGGACAGGACGACATGGGGCCTAGGATGGTAGACATTATTAAATAAAGTGGGTCAGGATAGGTGACGATTACTATATGGGGGTCAGAATGAGAAACAAACATTATTAGTTTATGGCGGCAAGTGGGGGACAAAATTACTGTAGGGGCCTATTAGGAAACATTACTAATGTAATATAACTTACTTTTTAGGATACCGTCTGCCATGGGGGATTAAAAGGGAGGTTGACACTATGTTGCTTTTTGTCTTCATCTGACGTAGTGTAAAAATCAGGTAAAAAGTGGGGAATGTCCTCTAGAAGCGATCAGATATAAATAACTTATTTTATATAGAGAAGAGTCTTGGCTGGAGGAGTGATAGCGCTCTGTGCCTGATGAAGAAGAAAAGCGAAGATGAAGGACTACAACTAGAGACATCACTGGTGAGTCAATGTGTTGTTATGATCCGGTGACCTTGGAGCCGCATGAAACTTTCTCTGGAGTCGGTGGAACCTGTACTGACCGCAAATCCTGAACTAGCACCGCAACTAGAAGTAGCCGTGGGGTGTGCCTAACAAACCCTAGACACCTCGACACAGCCGGAGGACTAAATACCCCTATAGATGGAAATAGGAATGCTACCTTGCCTCAGAGCAGACCCCCAAAGGATAGGCAGCCCCCCACGAATAATGACTGTGAGTAGGAGACGAATAGACACACGCAGGTAGAAAACAGGATTTAGCAAAAGAGGCCACTCTAGCTAAATAGGAAAGGATAGGACAGATTACTAGGCGGTCGGTATTAAAACCCTTCCAAAAATATCCACAGCAGATAATACAAAAAGTTCCACAATCTAACTAAAGACATGGGATGTATATCTGCCACTCCAGAGAATCCAACAAGACTGAGAAAATACTGACACAATCTAAGCTGGACAAGAAAACACAAAGAATAGCACTGAATTGTGAAGCACACAGCATGTGTGCCACAGAAAAAAAAAAACAAGACACTTATCTTTGCTGATTTGGCAGAAAGGCAGGAGGAACCAGGCCCGTCTGACCTGATCATGAAGCTTTCCCCCTGTGCTTCACTCTGTGCACGCTGGGATTGGCTCAGGCACGCTGGGTCCTAGTGACCACATTTTGCATTTCACCTAGACACTTCCTGGTCCTGCCTGCAAACGTTATCACTCAGTAAGTGCTGGGGATGGAACATTATAGGTTTATTAAATTCAGGTATGTCACTGTGATGTGAATGTGAGACCATGGGGGTATTGTGGGGGCTGAAAGTGGGTGAGGGGGGACAGTGTACTGAGGGGGTAAATGTGAGACCATGGGGCTGTTGTGGGGGCTGAAGGTGGATGAGGTGGGACAGGGCACTGAGGGGGTGGATGTGAGTTGATGGGGGTATTGGGGCAAAAGTGGGGGAGGGGGGACATGTCACTGGGGGCTGAATATTATAATGTTTAGTTCTGATATTATATGTACTCCATCATGTAATATTTGCTGTCTGGGGAGGCTGGAGATGGGGGAGTCGGGGGCTTTTGATACGTACCACCTGGATCTTTTATGAGTATTAGTATACGAAGCCCCCATACAGTAACCAAGAGCTGCATCACATTTACAGCACCACTCCAGCGTTTTTTTAATTTCACTGCTGGGGCGGTGCTGAAAATCCCCATCCCCTGCCCCCTGTTTGATACTCACCTTCTGGCGTTTTCATCTGTTTTTGTCTCCGCTCGGCTCCGTCTCCTGCAGTTTGTGACCTGTCCGAGGCTCCAGTGTTTCATGGAGCAGCGCAGAGGTCACTAATCAATGTGAGTCTGTGGGAGCCTCGTTCTGGCCTCTTTCTCACTCTCAGGCTATGTGCACACGGTGCGGATTTGGCTGCTGCGGATTCACAGCAGTTTTCCATGCGGTGTACAGTGCCATGTAAACCTATGGAAAACCAAATCCACAGTGCCCATGGTGCGGAAAATACCACACGGAAACGCTGCGTTGTATTTTCCGCAGCATGTCAATTCTTTGTGCGGATTCCGCAGCGTTTTACACCTGCTCCTCAATAGGAATCCGCAGGTGTAAAAACGCAGGAAATCCACGGTAAATCCAGAGGTAAAACGCAGCACGTTTAACCTGTGGATTTTGCAAAAATGGTGCGGAAAAATCCGCACACGAATCCGCAGCGTGTGCACATAGCCCCATAGTCTTACATTGAGCGCTTGTGACATATCTTCTAACTTCTGGCCAGTCAGAAGCTGCGCTCACAAGTTTGAGCTGTGGGACTGCAGCAGTGCCACAAAATAGTGAAACCGCGGGAGGATGAGTAAATGACCGGGGCAGGGGACTTGAGCTTACAACACCCCTCCAGCGGTGGAAAAAAAACCTCTGCTAGAGTGGTGCTTTAATAATAAGCAATTTATTACTATAAAGTTGATAAAGGCTTGGAATAAATGTCTGCAGTCACTTTATGTGACTGCAGACTGCCAAATCATGACAGGGAGCTGCGGGCCCATCATACTGTGTATAGAGGAGCTGCCGGCCCATCATACTGTGTATAAGGGAGCTGCGGGCCCATCATACTGTGTATAAGGAGCTGTGGCCCCATCATACTGTGTATAAGGGAGCTGCAGGCCCATCATACTGTGTATAAGGGAGCTGCGGGCCCATCATACTGTGTATAAGGGAGCTGCGGGCCCATCATATTGTGATAAGGAAGCTGCGAGCCCATCATACTGTGTATAAGGGAGCTGCGGGCCCATCATATTGTGATAAGGAAGCTGCGGGCTCATCATAATACTGTGTATAAGGAAGCTGTGGCCACATCATACTGTGTACAGGGGAACTGTGAGGGACATCATACTGTTTGACGGAAACTGCAGGCCCATCATACTGTGTATAAGGGAGCTGCGGGCCCATCATACTGTGTATAAGGGAGCTGCGGGCCCATCATACTGTGTATAAGGGAGCTGCGGGCTCATCATACTATGTATAGGGGAGCTGTGGGCCCATCATACTGTGTATAAGGGAGCTGCGGGCTCATCATACTATGTATAAGGAAGCTGTGGCCACATCATACTGTGTACAGGGGAACTGTGAGGGACATCATACTGTTTGACGGAAACTGCAGGCCCATCATACTGTGTATAAGGGAGCTGTGGTCCCACCATACTGTGTATAGGGAACTGTGAAGGCATATTGTGCATATGGGAGCTGTTGGCCCATTACACTGTATATAGGGGAGCTCTGTCAGCATTATACTGTGTAAAGGGGAGCAGTGGGAACATCATACGGTGTATAGGGGAGTTATAGAATCATCATACTGTGTATAGGGGAGCTGTGGGGCCCTTAGACTGTGTATAAGGAAGCTTTAAGGCTACGTTCACATTTGCGTTCGGCACCGCAGCGTCGCTGCATGCGTCATGCACCCCTATATTTAACATGGGGGCGCATGGACATGCGTTGCATTTGCGTTTTGTGACGCATGCGTTGCTGTGGTGCATGCGTCAGGGCGCAGAGAACGCAGCAAGTTGCAGTTTTTTCTGCGCCCAAAACCATGCAAAAGTGGACGCCTGTGTCAAAAAACGCTGCGTTGTGCATGCGTTCACATTTGCGTTGTGCGTTGCGTCGCCTACGCTGCGGCGCACAACGCAAATGTGAACGTAGCCTAAGCTCACCATACTGTGTATAATGGAGCAGTACATGGGGGAACTTAGGGGACATTATTAAATGTTAAGTGGGCACTTAAGCATTACTGTATTGTTATAGGGGCACTCAGAGTATTGCGACCATCAAAGTTGCATATCGTCACAATATGGCGGTAAAATCAATGTTTGTTTTTGTATATAGATTTATTTTCAATAACAGAGCGGTCATATTCTGAGGTTCCACTATATTCACAATTAGAGTGTGCAACCATAACTGTAATCAGGGTTAACTGGTTAGGGGCCCACTCAGATGTTTCGCCCCCCCTAAGTTGAAACCCTAGCTACGCCTCTGCTCCCAACAACAATTGACAACTGGCAAGGACTAATGAATCCTGCACACCTAAATACCCCAGTCAGAACTGCAATCAGCAGACACACCTGACCAGGACTGCAACCCAGGGACAACTGCATTACCACCTACTACCACCGGAGGGAACCCAAAAGCAGAATTCACTACATGTGTTACCTGTGATCATTGTATTACAGTGATCACTGTATTACCTGTTCTCTATACACTATATACAGTGCTCCTGTGTATAATGTCACTGGTGATCACTGTATTATCGGTGTGCTATACACTATATAGAGCGCTATTGTGTATAATGTCATTGGTGATTCCTGTGTTACCTGTACACTAACACTATATGCAGAGTACCTGTGTATAATGTCACCAGTGATCACTGTATTACCTGAACATTATACTCTATATACAGAGCTCCTGTATATAATGTCATTGGTTATTCCTGTATTACCTGTACACTGATACTATATACAGAGCTCCTGTATATAATGTCACCTGTGGTAATATTTGTGTTATTAGTATTGTGGTTTTTATTCATGATCATTATTGTAGTATTATTCAATCACTGTGGTGTGGTGGTATATGTTCCTTGTATGTGGTATTATGCAGTCACTATGTGAGGTCTGGTCATGGTGTAGCGGTATTTCTCTCTTATACGTGGTATTAGGTCTTGGAATAGGGGATTGTGTTCTGTATGGAGGCCACTTGTGTTCTCTCTGATATCAATAGGGAAAGATTCTTTATTGCTAATATAGATTAATTACTTGGACATATAACTCTCCGCTGTCCTGTGTCTATTACACAGTATCAAATTTGCACTTAGAGAGGTTCTAAGTAATCGCCTATCCTAAGGCCACTTTTACGCGTTCAGTATTTGGTCAGTATTTTACATCAGTATTTGTAAGCCAAAATCAGGAGTAAGTAAATAATTCAGAAGTGGTGACGGGTTTCTATTACACTTTTCCTCAGATTGTCCCACTCCTGATTTTGGCTTACAAATAAGTGATATAAAATACTGAACATGCGAACTTAACCTAAGTATGTGATATATCATTGATTGGTGGGGGTCTGAATCCTGGGACCCAGACGATCAGCAGAATGTGGAACTTTTATTCTCTTTAGAATGGATGGGCATGTAGGACTCAGCCACTGATCCATTCACTCCCTAAGTGGCTGCATGCTGCACTTCGCTTTTTCTGGAACCCCAAAGAGGCTAAATGGAGCTGCGGTCAGTCATCTGAACTGCCACTGCATTTTAAAATTGGGATACAAGTGCTCTGTCAGGTATAAAAGTTCCCCGTTCTTCTGATCAGTGCAGTTTCCAATGGTCGGATTCCATCAATCTGTCATGTCGGACGCTGTTCAGACCAGGTCGTTCGACAGACAGCGGTAATTCCGCTTTTGACCACTATGCGCTCATTGGCGTCGGCTAGATTTTATCTAGCTGCTCCGGGGTTAAATTACCTGGTGCTCAGATTGGAAGCTGGGCCATGCCCACTGCTTTTAAATAGTTCTCCTGAACATTGGGCGTCGCCGATTATAGCTTCTGTCTTGTGCGTTGTTATCTCGGTCTGGAGTGGTGAGCTAGTAGTTGGAGTATAGTTGCTGGTGGTGTATTTTCCTTTGTCTTATTAACTCCTTCCTATATTTGTATTTATTTTGCCCTGTGCATTTATAGTGTATTCCTGAGTGACTGCGGCGTGGTGTATATTTTCCGTTATCCTTGTCTGTGCTAACTGTGGGTATTGGGGTATTATCTCTTCACTGGGTGGTGGTTTCAGCCTAGGGTTGAAACAGGAGACAGGGAGAGGGTGGAGGCCTAGACATGCACACCATCAGTGTAAACTCTAGGTAGAGGGTCAGTCAGGATTTCCCTAGTCTGAGGGAAATTGCAGGGGCCCACCTAGGTCTCCCGTGACACAATCAATAAGTTATCACCTACCTAGCCTGTAAATTGGTTGTTTTCACCAAAGAACATTTTTAATGTAAACTACCGTAATTGTACATCCCAGTTATGGTAGTGCACAGTAGATGTGCAAGAGCGTCCTGTGTTTTCCAGTCGAGGCGCCACTACAACAGTGAAAACAGGTATTTGCATATAGCTATAGAGTGGGCCCCTAGAGTCAATTCCTCCTGTGGACCCCAGACACCCCAGTCTGACTCTATACAACATACAAGCCTCTGATTGCTTCGGTGATGCACGGTACTACTGTAGTGCTGGGTGTTATACCTGCCTGTCAGTGCAATACTTTCTAATGGCCTCATACACATGAGATAACAATTGGCTGAACGATCCTTCTGGCGACATCTGTCTCTCTCGAATGTCCCATACACAACCATTGTACTCGGCTGGACTTTCTTGTGGTCTCTATGAGAGAGTCGTTGGGAGACTCTTCTAGTCAAGGCTTCTCTCCAAGGAGAGCAAACAGAAAAGCTTCTGAAATTCAGCATGCCAGATTCTTCTCTCACCTGACATCATCTGTCGGGAGGCCCCCTTATATGTTATATAGTTGACCAGTTCCACCTGAAATTAGCAGTTTCCGATGACTTTAGTATAGTATGTCTGGGGGGCGTTAAGACATAACTTATTTGAAGCTGGGAAATGAGATCCCCTCTCACTCTGTCAATCTTATTAGATGCCATGATTGCTTTTTGACAAGTACGGTAATTTTACTGGCAGGATTAGCAGGTCAGCCATGCCCATAACATCCCTGCAATGTACATGTATGTTGCAGTGCAAAAAAGAAAAATAGAGTGTTTTTTTCTTTAAGAAATGTCTAACATTTGGCACAAAAGGTGCACCATGTGTCTCACACTTTTTGTATGGTGTTTTACTAGTGTTGGTGCCAATTTTATTTTGTAACATTTCAACACTTGTTTTTTTTTTCTGGTGTTTTTCATTTAATAAGGGGAAACCAAAGGGGAAAATGCGAGAAAAAAACATATCCAAAATAGAAAAAAAACAAAAACCTAAATCACTGTATATTTAAATTTTGGCATAAAAAAACTCCTGTCCGCAGTGTTCTTGAAAATAATCTTTTATAAATGCATCAAACTTCTGTGTGTGAATCAGACATGATATCTAACAGGATAACAGATTACAGCCCAGGGAAGACCGGAAACATTCATACAGGCGGCCGGTGGTGATGGAGTCAGTGACGGACTCTGGCCAGATATGTTTTTAGAGCCGTAGTAGAAGATGAAGATGTCGTCCTCATCATGAAGTAGTTATTTCTCATGTCACGTGTAATGAATATCTCCGATTCCAGTGTCGGTAAATGAGTTACGGAAGATGAGTCTATGAGAAACGTATTCAGCTGCCGACTCCGAGGAAGAAACTGCTTGTTGTGTGTGACCTAAAATATATAGGATTTATTATTAGTTGTACAGAAACCAACTAAATGTTGTAAAGTAATAAAAATAGCACTGCTGCTTGGGTCCCCGCCAGTCACTTTATTTCTTGGTCAGTCCCAACGAACTTGTGATTCCTACAGCCAATCAGAAGCCAGAGCAGAGGCCATCATAGCCAGTGATTGGGAGCATTGAGGAGATGTCTTAGTCACCAATTCATCTTACGTTCCAGTTCATACGAGGCAGAGAATACATATATGCTCTCTCTTATTATATAGTTATGTGAGATTTTTTTATGATGTTATATTGGTTCATCTTCTCCCATTCAGGTCCCTACAATATCGGATCTTCTCAGTGGCGATCTTCTATATAAGAAAATTTTCTTGATTTACCCATCAAGGATGGATAGAGACAGAGACAAGATGGCGGAGAGGATATTACACCTCACCCTAGAGATCCTCTTCCGGCTTACTGGAGAGGTGAGAGATTCTGATGGTCACATTACATCATTCTTATCTATGGGAATAACAGATGGACAGAACTAGAGAGATGAGGACTCTGGAAATGTCTGTAGTGAGATTTATTAATATTTCTCTCCATAACCAGGATTACACCGTAGTGAAGAAGACCTCTAGTGAGCGCTATCAGGACCCTGTGTCTGAGGGATGGGGAAGACCCCTGAGCCCAGTCACAGGGCCTCCATCTCACCCCCTGATAAATGAGGACATCAATGACCAGAAGATCCTAGAACTCACCTACAAGATGATTAAGCTGCTGACTGGAGAGGTGACACTGCTGGGTATGCTGGGACATTATACAGTAGTGCTATGAAGTGATCGGAGTGATGACAGTATCATTGTATGTGTCAGGTTCATATAAGGTGTCAGGATGTCGCCGTCTATTTTTCCATGGAGGAGTGGGAGTATTTAGAAGGACACAAAGATCTGTACAAGGACATCATGATGGCGGCTCCCCAGCCCCTGACATCACCAGGTAACAGACAGAACTAAATACACGCGGTCTATAATTATCTGTGTGTAAAAAATTAATTCAGTCCCTGTATGTGTTTCCTCCAGATGTATCCAGTAAGGGGACAACACCAGAGAGCTGTCCCCGTCCTCTTCTCCCACAGGACTGTGAACAAGAAATTCCCAATGTTCCTCAGGATCATCAGGTAGATGGAGAGAAGGTGTCATGAGATCTCCCCAATGATGTGTAGATGGCTGTGAAGGTCTTGTGCTCAGTCTTGTTTTATCCACCAGTATCATATGTGTTATACTTGTGTAATGAGAACGGTGGAGATGGCAGGATTAGAGCTGATCATAGATGTGACTTCTCCATCTGTCTGTGACTTGTACATTAGTTGTTTCAGGGTGAAGATCTGACCCATATCAATACTACAGAGACATATGTGAGGGGTGATGAGCGGTATAAAGAGGAGAGTCCTACGTATGATTACCCAGGTGAGTAGTAACCACTAAATGCAGAGAAGTCACAGATTGTTCTCAGACACTGGCTGTGCCTGATTTATCGGTGGTGTAGTTCGGCCGTATCTCAATTCGCTATTTTGCCTCTAGACCACAACATTTTCCTCTACACATAACTGTTCAAATTGCTTTTGGCACTGAAAACCCTTTGTCTATAAAGCTTACAACCTGGAGGAGCCATCTACCCCCTGTAATTAGAAGATGCTGACACTTACCTGCAAAGATCTGTAAACTACAAAACCAAATGACAGTGTATGTAGAATGTGCTGACAAGTTAGACAATCACTTGAAGAAAAATCTTATGATGGACCTCTAAGAGAAAACGGAGGGTAATGCTGCAGATTCCTTACTAGAATAAGAATATTTTTTTTCTGTCTTCTTTTTCCACAGGTTTATTCTGTTTTATATGTGTGATTGAGTTGGGATTTGCCTGCCTCAGTTACGTGAATCTGCAACTCCTTGGTAGTCTTTAGAAAAAAGTCTCCATTGTCTCTTCCAAATAATAAAAAAAATACTAATAATCTTTATTTATATAGCGCCAACATGTTAAGCATCGCTTTACAATTCAACAGTTCATATACCACAGTAATAAGTAACAAAGGTAAAGATAATGCAATAATGAGCCCCTTTCTGACATTAGACGTAATAATATGTCCATGTTACCTGGGTCTGTGTGACTCGGGATGGATTATTACGTCTACACACAGGTGGTGTGCGGGAGATCACCGACAGGTGTCAGCTGATTCTGACAGCTGACACCCAACACTAATTGCAAGGAGCGGTCACAGACCGATACCGGGACCTGCACAGAGACTTCACATACTGAATAAAAGGCTGAAGGACCTTCCACCCGACTAGCTCCAGGACTTTCAAGTCATATGATCAATCACATGACTTGGAAGGAACTGTAAATTGGGGTAAAGTATACACTGTGTGTGCATGTGAAAATTCATATAAAGCAGAGCTGTATGAAAAGGGGGATATGTAGCAAAGATGCGTGTTTGTAAAGGTGGATACAGTGTGTCACAAAACTGAATGCATCCCTCACATGTTTGTAAATATCTTTTCATGGGACAACCATGAAGATATGACACATTTTGCGCTTTCAAATCCAAATGCCCCCTCCCTTCTAAGCCCCTCAGTGTACCTAAACTACATATAGCATCCACATGTCTGACATTTCTGAAGCGATGGGAGCTCGCCTAACTTACAGGTGCATGTATGATCACTGCACCACTAGTTGAATTCATTGGGAAGCGCAGTTTGTAAAATGAGTTCACATATAGGGGGTTTCGGTTGTTTAGGCACCTCAGGGGCTCTGCTAATGTGACATGGCATTCTCAAACCATTCCAGCAAAATCTGGACTCCAATATGGCGCCTCTTCCCTTCTGAGCTTTGCACTGTGCCTCAAAAGTAGTTTTCCCCCACATATGGGGTATCTTCATACTCAGGAGAAATTGCACAACAAACTGTATGGTGCGATTTCTCCTGTTACCCTTATGAAAATGCAAAATTTAAGGCCAAAATAACATTTTGTAAATTTCTGTGAAGCACCTGGGGGTTCGAGGAATCACCACACATCTAAGTACATTCTTTGAGTGGTCTAGTTTCCAAAATAGAGTCACTTGTGGGGGTTTGCACTGTTTAGGCACATCAGGGCTCTGCAAATGGGATATGAAGTCCGCTAATGATTCCAGTAAAAAGGTCAAATGACGCTCCTTCCCTTCTGAGCCCTGCCGTGCACCCAAACAGTGGTTTTCTCCCTCATATAGGGTATTGGCATGCACGGGAGAAATTGCACAACACGTTTTGTGGTAATTTTTTTTCCTGTTACCCATGTCTAAATAAAAAAATGGATCTGAAGTCAATTTTTTGTGAAAGAAAGTTAAATGTTTATTTATTTATTTTTTAAAAATTCCTGTGAAGCACCTAAAGGGTAAATAAACTTTTTGAATGTGGTTTTGAGCACCTTGAGGGGTGCAGTTTTTAGAATGGTGTCATTTTTGGGTATCTTCTATCATATAGACCCGTCAAAGTGACTTCAAATGTGAGGTGGTCCCTAAACAAAATGGTTTTGTAAATTTTGCTGGAAAAATGAAAAATCGATGGTGAACTTTTAACCCTGATAACTTCCTAAGAAAAAAAAAACTGGTTCCAAAATTGTCCTGATGTAAAGTACACATGTGAGAAATGTTATTTATTAACTATTTTGTGTGACATATCTATGTGATTTTAGGGCATGAACATTCAAAGTTGGAAATTTGCTAAATTTTCGCAAAATTTCCATTTTTTTCTCACAAATAAACGAATGTCATAATGAAGAAATTTTAGCATTATCACAAAGTACAATATGTCACGAAAAAATAGTCTCAGAATCACCGGACTCCTTTGAAGCGTTCCAGAGTTATTACCTCATAAAGTGACAGTGGTCAGAATTGTAAAAATTGGCCCCGTCATTAACGTGCAAACCACCCTCGGGGGTAAAGGGATTAAAGTAAAATAATGACGATCCTGCTTGGAAAATGTTACAATCTTCAATGAAGTGGAGGAGACACAACGTACAAGGGCTTATTTACAATTATAATCCAGCCATCTTGAGGAAATGGGAGATGGATAAAGGCAGCATGAGCTAATCACCAGCCAATATCTGTAGTGCTTTTTGGGTGCTGTGGAGTTTGATAGAGTTATGATCAGAGAAGTAGAGAATGGACTGTATATAAAAATGACTTCAATTAGGGAATATGATAGGCCGCCCTAAACAGATGTGTTTTTAGGGAACGCTTAAAACTGTAAGTTGTGGTTAGTTCTAATTTCTTGGGGTAGAGCTTTCCAGAGGATTAGTGCAACTCAGGAGAAGTCTTGGAGCTGGGAGTGGGAGGTGCGGATTAGTGTGGATGTCAGTCGAAAGTCGTTTGTGGAACATAACGAGTGGGTAAGGTGATAAATGGAAATGAGGGAGGAGATGTAGGGAATTGCCTCACTGTGGAGAGCTTTGTGGGTGAGAACAAAGAACTTAAATTAGATCCTATAATGTATGGGCAGCCAGTGTAATGAGTGGCACAGAGCGGAGGTGTCCGAGTAACGATTAGCCAGGTGGATGACCCTGGCTGCTGCATTAAGGATGGGCTGGAGAGGGGAAAGTCGAGCAAGTGAGGCCAATTAATAGAGCATTACAGTAGTCAAGAGGGAGTGGATAAGGGCAACATTGAGGGTTTTGTTGCTTCCATGGTGAATAAGGGGCAAATTCTAGATATGTTTTTCAGATGCAAGCGACAAAAGAAGGCAAGAGATTGTATATAGGAGGTGAAGGATAGATTGGTATCAAACATAACACCTAGACAGTGAGCTGCCGCCCAGGTGATCTAAATTTAAGGCATGTCGGCTCTGCACCATTTTAAAAGTTTCTCTTTTTCTCTTTTCTTTAAATGTCTAATATTCCTTCAAGAAACTCATCTGACAGAAAATATTGACCCTAAGATAGTTTAGATTGCCAAGAGCCGCCGAGCCAAATACTCTTACTCCAAACGTTTCAACACTAGTTACTCATTTTTTTTTACTGATGAAGACTGTTGAGTTTGATCATGTGTTATTGTCTATAGTCAAAATGTGTTATTGTCTATAGTCACAGAAGATGTGCTATTGTCTAATGTTACAGTTTTTTACTACAGTAGTTAGTGGCCAAAATACTCTGATTTAACCTCTTCCTGCAGCCAATATTGTGTTCCTAATCAAGTCCCATTTTGTAGATCTAACATGTCACTTTCTTTGGTGATAACTTTGGATGCTTCTTTTGATTCTAGTGATTCTGCAATAATTTTCTCTGTGACACATTGTACTTTATGTTTCTGGTAACTTTAAGTTGATATATTTTGTGTTTTATTTTTGGAAATAATTTCCAACTTTTCATGAATTTGACACTGTCCTATTTACGGTTGTACACTACTGTCTGGAAGCATGGCAGGGCTCAGAAGGAAATCCAGTTAGCTATTGGAAACCAGATTTTGCTGTAATAGTTTGCAGGAACAATGTATTGGGACACTGTTCATGGTCACCTGACAGCTCAAAATATGGCTACCACGAACGGCACTATCTACTCCACTTTTCAGTTCCTAGGGATTGCCTTGTCCTTCACCCTTTGACCCCTAAATATGGATCTAGACTTACACAGAGGCCCCCTAGGCTGACGCCATGAAGGTAGTTGCTGTTTGGTTGTTTGAGAAGGCAAGAATAAGCAGGTAGCCAGGTCAGAACCAGTAGGGCAGACAAAATGTAAAAGCAGAAGAAGAGTAATCAGTGAACGGGTAGGGGTGAAATCAGGATACAAATACACAAGCCGGGAGCTGAGCACGCAGTACTGAACCAGAGGAAAACAAGGCTGTGTCTGGCAGATTCTGGCAATATGCTTTCCAATTGGCTGAAGCAGTGAGCTGATTATTCCATCTCTCACACACCCTGCCAGATTGGATGGTAATACCATCTGGTACTGGTACTAGAGCTTCTGGTTTCAACGTATCCTTCATTTCCAGTGCTGTACGCAAAATGATTAAGGCCACTCCTGGAGACTGAAACAGATGTTAGTGGAGCAGATGCCAGAGGAGGTATCACACACTATTTGCAGAAGCCCTGATGTGACAGAGTTGCAGAAAACCCGAACAATAGAAGAATTAAAAATTAGAACCTTCATTAAATTCCGATATACTGTAGAAGTAGTGACTATTTTGATTTAACATGAACTTTCTGGAAATTAGCATGCAGTGGATGTTGCAGAGTGCCCATAGTGCCAAAATTGTGCTCCAGGAAATACGCACACTGTGAACTATTAAGTGGGTTCATCTCACCACAACAATGACAAATACATGAATAAATTTGGTTTGGTCACACTGCAAGGCTCAGAAGTTATTGGCAGATTTGACTTATGGTGAGCCGATTTTGCTGGATTTGTTTATGGAAACCATGTTGCGATTTGAGAGCTTTTGAGCCACTAATAATGTGGAACCTCTGTTTTTCCATTGACAGATGATGTATGTGAGTGAGGGCTTTTTTGAAGGATGAGGAGAAGTTTTTATTGTTATAATTTTCACCTATATAACATTTTTTGGTGGCTTTTTATTACAATATTTGTGAGGCAGAATGACCAAACAGTTGATCACCACTCTTCACTGGTTTATGCCATGAGGTCTTCTAATAGACTGTGAACTGTTATTGTCTTAGTGAATAATTCAGTTTTACTACATAACTTCACATTTCTATGAACATTTTAAGCAGAAATGATCAAAAATATAGATATCAAAGATATTTTATAAAAAAAAATAATTATTGTTTTCATTCTTGGCAGATGACTGTCACAGGAGATCAGAGGGACAGCTGACATCTTCAAATTTTAAATCAGATGACCTTGAGATCACACAGGATACAACTGAAGTGAATGCCATTACTCCAGATATACCATCATCCCTTGACAGTAAAGATCAATCGTCTGATCCTTTGAAACAGTTCCTGCCATCTGATTCCTTACAGACTACTAAGAAAAATAAAAGTTACAAGATAATCATTAAAAAACGAACTGCTGTTAAAGCAAAGAAGCCATTTTCAAGTTCAGAATATGGAAATAGTTTTCCCCTTGAAACATCATTTGTTAAACATCAAAATATTCACACAGAGGAGAATAGATTTTCTTGTTCCAAGTGTGGGAGACATTTTAACCGGAAATCAGTTCTTGTAAGGCATGAGAGAATTCACACTGGGGAGAAGCCATATTCATGTTCAGAATGTGGGAAATGTTTTGCAGAGAAATCAAATCTTATCTCACATCACAGAACTCACACAGGGGAGAAACCACATTCATGTTCAGAGTGTGGGAAATATTTTAACCGGAAATCGCATCTTGTTAGTCACCAGAGAATTCATACTGGGGAAAAGCCACATTTTTGTTCAGAATGTGGAAAATGTTTTGCAGAGAAATCAAATCTTATCACACATCAAAGAACTCACACAGGAGAAAAACTATATTTATGTTCAGAATGTGGGAAATCTTTTAACCGAAAATGGTGCCTTCTTAAACATCAAAAATCCCATACAGGGAATAATTAATTACTGGAAAATCATATTTTGTTAAGTCAAAAATAACTCACATGGGAAGAAACTGTAAAATTTCATTGACATATTTTACAAAAACCTTATAACAGAGTTATATAATTAAATGAGAAACAGAAATTACCTTAAAACTAACTGTATTTTTTAGACTACAAGACAGACAAGAAAACATCTTGCTAATAAGTGAGGGCCTCTTATAGTTCAGAGGTAGCTTTCTGTGATGGAGGATAACGCTGGGACAGCATCCTTCCCGATCACGGAGATAACTGCTGTCTCCTGGTCCACACTGATCTATGTGACCGCTGCAGAGGAGGAAGATACCTGGAACTGCACAGAGACTTCACATCCTGAGTGAGAGGCAGAAGGACCTGCCACCCGACTAGCTCCAGGACCTTTCAGGACATGTGATTAATCACATGACTTGGACGGAACTGCAAATTGGGGTAAGGTATACACTGTTTGTGCATGTATGTAAGATTCATATAAAGCAAACCTGTATGTAAATGTGCATATGTAGCAAAGATGTGTGTATGTACATGAGCGAGTGCAACATAGCTGTGTGCTTTGTAAATATGGATACAGTATATAACAAAAGTGAGTACATCCCTCACATTTTTGTAAATATCTTTTCATGGGACAACAATGAAGATATTTCACTTTGATAGAATGTAAAGTAGTCTGTGTACAGCTTGAATAACAGTGTAAATTTGGTGTGCCCTTATAATAACTCAGTACACAGCAATTAAAGTCTAAACCACTGTCAACGAAAGTGAGTACACCCCTAAGTAAAAATGGCCAAAGTGTCAATATTTTGTGTGGCCACCATTATTTTCAAGCACAGCCTTAACTCTTTTGAGCACGTTCACTAAAGCTTGACAGGTTGCCAGTGGAATCCTCTTCCACTCCTCCATGATGACATCAGAGAACTGGTGGATGTTAGAGACATTGCGTTCCTCCTCCTTCTGTTTGAGGATACCCAACATGGGTTTAGGTCGGGAGACAGTTTCTTTAGCAAGGCAGTGTTCATCTTGGAGATGTGTTTGAGGTCTTTATGTTGGAATACTGCCCTGCAGCCTAGATTTCGAAGCAAGGGGATTATGCTTCATTCTCTTCTTCAGTATGTTACAGTACATGTAGACATTCATGGTCCCCTCAATGAACTAGCTCCCCACAGCCGGCAGCACTCATGCAGCCCCAAATCACGTCACTCCCCCCCACCATGCTTTAAAGTAAGTGAGACACAATTGTTCTTGTACTTCTCACCTGGTTGCCGTCACACACAATTGATTCGTTCTGAACTAAATAAGATTATTTATGGGCTCCTCAGACCACAGGACATAGTTAATCCATGTCCTTAGTCTACTTGTCTTCAGCAAACTGCTGTCTTTCTTGTGCATCATCTTTAGAAGAGGCTTCCTACTGGGACAACAGCCATGTAGACCAATTTAATGCATTGTAAGGCTTATGTTCTGAACACTGACAGACTGACCCCACCCCCACCTCTCTAGTTTCTGCAGCAATTCTGGCAGCACTCGTATGTCTATTTTGAAAAGACAGCCTCTGGGTATGACGCTAAGCACGTGCACTAAACTCCTTTGGTCAACCATGACGAGGCCAGTTCCGAGTGTAAGATGTTGTTAAACCGCTGTATGAACTTGACCATTGTGCTGCAGCTCAGTTTCAGGGTGTTGGCAATCTTCTTATAGCCTAGGCCATCTTTATTAATAATAGAAACAAAGGTGTGCTTAACGTGGTAGTAAGAGAATGATGTCCTGGGTCGCACGCGCCGTTACACGCGCTCCCTAATCTGGCCTGAACTCTTCGTAATTTGGGATGCTCTTACTGCCCGCCCACTGTCACCATACAAAGTGCGATCACCTGATCACTCACGTGACCAGGATGCTTGAAGTGACGCGGTCAGTACATTCTGCCACTTCCTCTTTCCTCTTCATCACCGCAGCATAACCGCGCCCCCTATTTGTTCTTATTGGCACATCCACACACACCCTCTCTTTTTATTGGTCCTTTCTGATTTATATACTCCCATTGATCCTAATGACGCCACCCCCTGACGAAGGCAAAGAGCCGAAACGCACGTTGGGGAGGACACCATTCAGGAGCCAGGGATTTACAGTCTCACTGTGAGTGACTTTCCTTACTGATACCATTCTTACATCTTTCACTGTGATCACCTGCCTCTTCTTTACTTTTACACTTACCCTACGTTGGTATTATTTGCCTTGAGCATTTCACTTTTTTACTTAGGAATTTACCATGTTTGAGTCACTTCAACACAATGGTTGTTTTATATAATTGTGTGTTTATGCTGATTTCGTTTGATGGTTTTGATACCTGCACTCACTGGTCACACCAGGGCAACGTTTGATACTCACCTTGATTTTTTTTGTCAGCATAACCTGTTTATCCATGTATTTATGATCCCTATAGTTTTTTTATCACTTCATACACTGTTGTGTTTCACCCAGCTTGATTTATATCGCATTTTCTCCTGAGTGTGCATCCTTGTTTTCCTCGTACAATTTTTTCTGTACCATTTTTGGATTTTGGCATTGTGGCCTATAATTTTTTGCTGTAATTATTTTCCCGTTTTGTACCTTCTTCTTTTATTGGAATTACATATTAATAAAATAAAACTATTTTATATTGGACTGCTTGGTCGGTTTGTGGTGCTTTTCTTTGTTTATAGGCCATCTTTATGTAGAGCAACAATTATTTTTTTCGATCCTCAAAGCGTTCTCTGCCATGAGGTGCCATTTTGAACTTCCAGTGAACAGTACGCGAGAGTGTGAGAGTGATAACACCAAATTTACCACACCTGCTCCCCATTCACACATGAGACCTTGTAACACTAATGAGTCACATGAGGAAAAATGGCTAATTGGGTACAATTTGGCCATTTTCACTTAGCGGTGTACTCCCTTTTGTTGCCAGAGGTTTAGACATGAATGGCTATGTGCTGAGTTATTTAAAGGGCACACCAAATTTACACTGTTACATAAGCTGTACACTGACTACTTTTACATTGTATCAAAGTGGCATACCTTAATTGTTGTCCCATGAAAAGATATAATAAAATACAAAAATGTGAGGGGTGTACTTACTTTCTGGTATACTGTGTGTAGCTGAGCTGTCTGTGTATGTCAATGTTAATGTGTAGCAAAGCTGTATGTGTATGTAAATATGTGTGTAGCAGAGCTGTGTGTGTGTAAATGTGCATATGTAACAGCAGTGTATGCAAGTGCATATGTAGCAGAGCAGTGTGTATGTAAATGTGCGTTTGTAGAAGAAATGTGTGTGTACTGTATATGCAGCAGTGTTAAGTGTCAATATATGAGCTGTATAGTGCTAATTAATGGTTATGCTGTGAAGCTATATGGAAATAAAATGCACAGTACAGAAAATACAGAATATATTGTAAAAATCTGAAAATTGCGATTTGTATGTAGCCCCGAGTCAATACATTTATAGGACCACCTTTCGTAGCAGTTACTGCTGAAAGTCTTTAGGGGTCTGTTTGTACCGGCTTTGCTCATCTAGCGGCTGTAAAGATTGCCCATTCTTCTTTTTAAACTAGCTCTAGCTCAGTGATATTGGATGGAGACGTCTGTGAACAGCAATTTTTAGATCTTGCGATAGATTTTCATTGGGATTTAGGTCTGGACTGTGTTTTTGCTGTTCATACACATGAATATGTTTTAATATAAGCCATCCATTGTAGGGTCGTTGTCTTGCTGTAAGGCGAATTTACAGCCCAGTCTTGAGACTTTTGCAGCTTCCAACAGGTTTTCCTCCAGGATTGGCCCGTATTTAGCTCCATCTATCTTTCTATCATCTCTAACCAGCTTCCCTGTTCCTGCTGAAGAAATGGTGAAACCAGGTATCCAAATCTACGCTGCTGATAAGGATGAATGGCAGACGATATTCTTCAAAGCTTTATTTCAAAACAGGTTATATAGTCAACGCATTTCGAGGTTATGTAGGACCTCTTCCTCAGGACAAAACTGAAGGTTTTGACTGGAACTGCCACTCTTACACTCTTCAATGGCACCCAGGTTCAGCATCTGCTTCATTTCTTTTGAGACTATCTCTCGGCAGGCTTCAGTGATCTAATACAACTTTAAGTTTACCCAAACATAAGGCTCTGTGAGAACCTCATGTTCTATGACCTGAGTACAACCTGGTAATTCCAAGAACAGGTCTCTGTTCCGCTGTAGCAACTCTCAGCATTTCTGCTTTTGGGCATGTTGGATTTGAAACAAGCAAACAAGGGGCTTCCATTGGTTCCCTCTATTGCCACTGCTTGATCAGGTCGACATGGAACACCTGATAGGGCTCACTTCTCCCCGGTTGATGGATTTTATAGTTGACCTCGCCAACCCTTTCAACTACTTCATAGGGGCTCTGCCACTTGGCCAGAAATTTGCTTCTCACTGTAGATACCAGCATCAGTACCTGATCTCCAGGGTTGAGGTGTCTCACCCTCACCAAGCTATTGTACAAGGGTGCCTGTGTCTCTTGTGCTTTGAGGAAGTGATCTTTCACAATGAACATCAAATATGCAATCTTTTCTTGCATCTGGGCCACATGTTCGTCTACACTTTCTTTAGGGAGTAGACTCCGCATCCCCAGTCTCCATCCAGGAGTTAACGGGGGTGTTTGCCATACAACAGTTCAAATGGGGAGAAACCAGTACAGGCCTGTGGAACCCTGTCTGATGGAAAATAACAACCTTTTTTTAACAAAGCCTGGCCTTGGCTTTATTAAACCTTTCCTCCAGACCGTCCATCTGTGGATAGGACACTTGAGGTCCAGAGCTGTATAATTTGCAGTGTTTTACATATCACTCTCATCACCTTCAAAATGAATGGAGTCCCTTGGTACGTTATGATCTCCATAAGCAACCCTGTTCTGGAAAAGATATGGACCAACTCCTAAAGTATACATTTAGTGGAGGAATTTTGTAATGGTACAGCCTCCGGGTACTGTGAAGCATAGTCCAGGATCACCAGGATGTACTGATGCATTCTGGTGGACTTGACCAGGGCTCCCTGTAGATCTATGGCTATGCAATCAAACAGGACCCACTGTTGGGCAAGGGCACCAACGGACTATGGAAGTGAACCGCCGGGAAAGTTAGCTGGCAGGTGGGACAGGACCGATAATAGTTCATAATTTCTCAGTGACAACTGGGCCAGTAGAACCTCTGGAGGTTCCTTTTGTCTACCCCAAGATGACCACCCAACACATGAGTATGGGAAATGTCTGACACACCGCATCTGTAAAGTCCTGGTACCAATAACTGCTCACTTTTTCACCCCTCTGCTAGGTGACAAGTTGGCCTCATTCATGGCAAAATGAGGATATCTGGTGTCGGCCCTTGGCTCTTGAACAACACCATTAAGTATAGTCACATTATCATACGGTCCTTTTAGATTTAAGTCCCAGTATAAAGAAAAGTCTAGCCCTATTATTATGGGGTGTAACAAGTTCTAGCCCTATTATTATGGGGTGTAACAAGTCCTGGACTATTCAAATGACATGAGCCTTGGTGCCAAAGTTTTTGTTTATGACCACACGAGCAACAGGGTAATTTTTACCATCTCCATAGATCCACCAGACTCCCACTACGTTCCCAAAAAACAGCCAGTGAGGAAGTGTGACCCTCACTAGTGTTACCAAACTCCCTGAGTTCAATAGACTAGTCACTAGCAGTGGGCATGCCTGCGGACCCTAGCCATATTGAGGGTCAGCACTGCAGGCAGACTATGCAAAATATGAGCAGCGCCGACCTATACTGCAGGCCATTGGTGGTTGTGGGGCAATGGGCGGTATGTACCCCAGGGTGTGACACCTCCAACAAACTATGGTATTAGATGTGGCCTTCAGCAAGAACTCAGAAGCTGCCTGGGCCCTCAGATGCACTACAGATGTTGCTGTAGTTCCCTACTTCTGGTAGTCAGTTCCCCTTTCGGAACCTCAGTATGAAGATGTTAAGACTCCTTGCTTCCCTAAAGAACTCTCGACCACCTGGTACCTTTCCACCATTGCCCACCAGGTCATCGGCATTCCGGGGATCTCCCTGGACCACTCGGGACTGCACTAGCCTAAGAAGTGAGTTTATTAACCAGTCCATGATGACCCACTCTACCATCTGTGTTGGGGAGGAGGATTCTGGTTGCAATAACTTTTGAACCAGGTGTAATAGGTCGAAAATTTGGGATAAGGGAAGTTTGTCATCATGGTAGTGATGTACCCGTTGTGCTCTGACAGAGTTACTCTTAAGCACGCTAAGATCTATGTTTTCAAAATACTCTGCAAGGCCAGTTCATAATAGGTCTTCTGCAGTTACCCCATTAGCTTACGGTTTTTCTCACCTGGGTCTCATTGCTTTGGCCTGGAGGCGATGTGGCTTCCCTGACACGGACGGCCTTTGCCAGGAGTGTTATCTGCTGCTGCTGTATTTGTTGTAGCTGGTTCTGCTGCATCAACAGTTTATTCTCCTGGGCTTGCTGCTGCTTGTTAACCTAAACCAGCTACTTGATTAGCTCCTCCATGGCTTCAGACCGTGCTTGCCCTGCTACAGTTGCTTTGAGCCAGAACATAAAGTGTCCAGACAGCAATCACCGTCCTCTTTGGCAATCTTGCATGCAATTCTAACACCAATTATAATGTTTCATCGTATCCGGCAGAGCTTGAGATATACGCGGCAAGCAATGTCCAGGCTGGTTTATTCAAACTTCATAAACTGTGCAGTAAATAAAGCATGTAACGGCCCTTGGACATAAAGAAAACAAAATACCGTATATACTCGAGTATAAGCCGAGATTTTCAGCCCAAATTTTTGGGCTGAAAGTGCCCCCTCGGCTTATACTCGAGTCACGGTCTGTGGCAGGGTCGGCGGGTGAGGGGGAGAGGGCGCTGAGGCATACTTACCTAGTCCCGGCGTTCCTGTCGCTCCCCCTGCCCGTCCCACGGTCTCCGGGTGCCGCAGCTCTTCCCCTGAGCGGTCACGTGGGACCGCTCATTAGAGAAATGAATAGGCTGCTCCACCTCCCATAGGGGCGGAGCCGTATATTCATTTCTCTAATGAAGCGGTGCCGGTGACCGCTGATAGAGAAAGAGGCTGCGGCACCGAAGACCAGCTGTCCGGGGGAAGGAGCGGGACGTGTTATGGTTCTCAATGGCAAGAGAACATAGCCCAGCAAACATAAGTACTAGCTCTTGGAAGGATGGAAACTAAACTGACCATGAACTAAACCTGCCGCACAACTAACAGTAGCCGGGTAGCGTTGCCTACGTTTTTATCCCTAGACGCCCAGCGCCGGCCGGAGGACTAACTAATCCTGGCAGAGGAAAATATAGTCCTGGCTCACCTCTAGAGAAATTTCCCCGATAGGCAGACAGAGGCCCCCACATATATTGGCGGTGATTTTAGATGAAATGACAAACGTAGTATGAAAATAGGTTTAGCAAAATTGAGGTCCGCTTACTAGATAGCAGGAAGACAGAAAGGGCACTTTCATGGTCAGCTGAAAACCCTATCAAAATACCATCCTGAAATTACTTTAAGACTCTAGTATTAACTCATAACATCAGAGTGGCAATTTCAGATCACAAGAGCTTTCCAGACACAGAAACGAAACTACAGCTGTGAACTGGAACAAAATGCAAAAACAAACGAGGACTAAAGTCCAACTTAGCTGGGAGTTGTCTAGCAGCAGGAACATGCACAGAAAGGCTTCTGATTACAATGTTGACCGGCATGGAAGTGACAGAGGAGCAAGGTTAAATAGCGACTCCCACATCCTGATGGAAACAGGTGAACAGAGGGGATGATGCACACCAGTTCAATTCCACCAGTGGCCACCGGGGGAGCCCAAAATCCAATTTCACAACAGTACCCCCCCCTCAAGGAGGGGGCACCGAACCCTCACCAGAACCACCAGGGCGATCAGGATGAGCCCTATGAAAGGCACGGACCAGATCGGAGGCATGAACATCAGAGGCAGTAACCCAAGAATTATCCTCCTGACCGTATCCCTTCCATTTGACCAGATACTGGAGTTTCCGTCTGGAAACACGGGAGTCCAAGATTTTTTCCACAACGTACTCCAACTCGCCCTCAACCAACACCGGAGCAGGAGGCTCAACGGAAGGCACAACCGGTACCTCATACCTGCGCAACAATGACCGATGAAAAACATTATGAATAGAAAAAGATGCAGGGAGGTCCAAATGGAAGGACACAGGGATAAGAATCTCCAATATCTTGTACGGGCCGATGAACCGAGGCTTAAACTTAGGAGAAGAAACCCTCATAGGGACAAAACGAGAAGACAACCACACCAAGTCCCCAACACAAAGCCGAGGACCAACCCGACGCCGGCGGTTGGCAAAAAGCTGAGTCTTCTCCTGGGACAACTTCAAATTGTCCACTACCTGCCCCCAAATCTGATGCAACCTCTCCACCACAGCATCCACTCCAGGACAATCCGAAGATTCCACCTGACCAGAAGAAAATCGAGGATGAAACCCCGAATTACAGAAAAAAGGAGACACCAAGGTGGCAGAGCTGGCCCGATTATTGAGGGCAAACTCCGCTAAAGGCAAAAAAGCAACCCAATCATCCTGATCTGCAGACACAAAACACCTCAAATATGTCTCCAAGGTCTGATTCGTCCGCTCGGTCTGGCCATTTGTCTGAGGATGGAAAGCAGACGAGAAAGACAAATCTATGCCCATCCTAGCACAGAATGCTCGCCAAAATCTAGACACGAATTGGGTTCCTCTGTCAGAAACGATATTCTCCGGTATACCATGCAAACGGACCACATTTTGAAAAAACAGAGGAACCAACTCGGAAGAAGAAGGCAACTTAGGCAGGGGAACCAAATGGACCATCTTAGAGAAACGGTCACACACCACCCAGATGACAGACATCTTCTGAGAAACAGGAAGATCCGAAATAAAATCCATCGAGATGTGCGTCCAGGGCCTCTTCGGGATAGGCAAGGGCAACAACAATCCACTAGCCCGAGAACAACAAGGCTTGGCCCGAGCACAAACGTCACAAGACTGCACAAAGCCTCGCACATCTCGAGACAGGGAAGGCCACCAGAAGGAGCTTGCCACCAAATCCCTGGTACCAAAGATTCCAGGATGACCTGTCAACGCAGAAGAATGAACCTCAGAAATGACTTTACTGGTCCAATCATCAGGAACAAACAGTCTACCAGGTGGGCAACGATCAGGTCTATCCGCCTGAAACTCCTGCAAGGCCCGCCGCAGGTCTGGAGAAACGGCAGACAATATCACTCCATCCTTAAGGATACCTGTAGGTTCAGAGTTACCAGGGGAGTCAGGCTCAAAACTCCTAGAAAGGGCATCCGCCTTAACATTCTTAGAACCCGGCAGGTAGGACACCACAAAATTAAACCGAGAGAAAAACAACGACCAGCGCGCCTGTCTAGGATTCAGGCGTCTGGCGGACTCAAGATAAATTAGATTTTTGTGGTCAGTCAATACCACCACCTGATGTCTAGCCCCCTCAAGCCAATGACGCCACTCCTCAAAAGCCCACTTCATGGCCAAAAGCTCCCGATTCCCAACATCATAATTCCGCTCGGCGGGCGAAAATTTACGCGAGAAAAAGGCACAAGGTCTCATCATGGAACAATCGGAACTTCTCTGCGACAAAACTGCCCCAGCTCCGATTTCAGAAGCGTCGACCTCAACCTGAAAAGGAAGAGCAACATCAGGCTGACGCAAAACAGGGGCGGAAGAAAAGCGGCGCTTAAGCTCCCGAAAGGCCTCCACAGCAGCAGGGGACCAATCAGCAACATCAGCACCCTTCTTAGTCAAATCAGTCAATGGTTTAACAACATCAGAAAAACCAGCAATAAATCGACGATAAAAGTTAGCAAAGCCCAAAAATTTCTGAAGACTCTTAAGAGAAGAGGGTTGCGTCCAATCACAAATAGCCTGAACCTTGACAGGATCCATCTCGATGGAAGAGGGGGAAAAAATATATCCCAAAAAGGAAATCTTTTGAACCCCAAAAACGCACTTAGAACCCTTCACACACAAGGAATTAGACCGCAAAACCTGAAAAACCCTCCTGACCTGCTGGACATGAGAGTCCCAGTCATCCGAAAAAATCAAAATATCATCCAGATACACAATCATAAATTTATCCAAATAATCACGGAAAATGTCATGCATAAAGGACTGAAAGACTGAAGGGGCATTTGAAAGACCAAAAGGCATCACCAAATACTCAAAGTGGCCCTCGGGCGTATTAAATGCGGTCTTCCACTCATCCCCCTGCTTAATTCGCACCAAATTATACGCCCCACGGAGATCTATCTTAGAGAACCACTTGGCCCCCTTTATGCGAGCAAACAAATCAGTCAGCAGTGGCAACGGATATTGATATTTAACCGTGATTTTATTCAAAAGCCGATAATCAATACACGGTCTCAAAGAGCCATCTTTCTTAGCCACAAAGAAAAAACCGGCTCCTAAGGGAGATGACGAAGGACGAATATGTCCCTTTTCCAAGGACTCCTTTATATATTCTCGCATAGCAGCATGTTCAGGCACAGACAGATTAAATAAACGACCCTTAGGGTATTTACTACCCGGAATCAAATCTATGGCACAATCGCACTCCCGGTGCGGAGGTAATGAACCAAGCTTAGGTTCTTCAAAAACGTCACGATATTCAGTCAAGAATTCAGGAATCTCAGAGGGAATAGATGATGAAATGGAAACCACAGGTACGTCCCCATGCGTCCCCTTACATCCCCAGCTTAACACAGACATAGCTTTCCAGTCAAGGACTGGGTTATGAGATTGCAGCCATGGCAATCCAAGCACCAACACATCATGTAGGTTATACAGCACAAGAAAGCGAATAATCTCCTGATGATCCGGATTAATCCGCATAGTTACTTGTGTCCAGTATTGTGGTTTATTACTAGCCAATGGGGTGGAGTCAATCCCCTTCAGGGGTATAGGAGTTTCAAGAGGCTCCAAATCATACCCACAGCGTTTGGCAAAGGACCAATCCATAAGACTCAAAGCGGCGCCAGAGTCGACATAGGCATCCGCGGTAATAGATGATAAAGAACAAATCAGGGTCACAGATAGAATAAACTTAGACTGTAAAGTGCCAATTGAAACAGACTTATCAAGCTTCTTAGTACGCTTAGAGCATGCTGATATAACATGAGTTGAATCACCGCAATAGAAGCACAACCCATTTTTTCGTCTTAAATTCTGCCGTTCACTTCTGGACAGAATTCTATCACATTGCATATTCTCTGGCGTCTTCTCAGTAGACACCGCCAAATGGTGCACAGGTTTGCGCTCCCGCAGACGCCTATCGATCTGGATAGCCATTGTCATGGACTCATTCAGACCCGCAGGCACAGGGAACCCCACCATAACATCCTTAATGGCATCAGAGAGACCCTCTCTGAAATTCGCCGCCAGGGCGCACTCATTCCACTGAGTAAGCACAGCCCATTTACGGAATTTCTGGCAGTATATCTCAGCTTCGTCTTGCCCCTGAGATAGGGACATCAAGGCCTTTTCCGCCTGAAGCTCTAACTGAGGTTCCTCATAAAGCAACCCCAAGGCCAGAAAAAACGCATCCACATTGAGCAACGCAGGATCCCCTGGAGCCAATGCAAAAGCCCAATCCTGAGGGTCGCCCCGGAGCAAGGAAATCACAATCCTGACCTGCTGAGCAGGATCTCCAGCAGAGCGAGATTTCAGGGACAAAAACAACTTGCAATTATTTTTGAAATTTTGAAAGCAAGATCTATTCCCCGAGAAAAATTCAGGCAAAGGAATTCTAGGTTCAGATATAGGAACATGAACAACAAAATCTTGTAAATTTTGAACTTTCGTGGTGAGATTATTCAAACCTGCAGCTAAACTCTGAATATCCATTTTAAACAGGTGAACACAGAGCCATTCCAGGATTAGAAGGAGAGAGAGAGAGAGAAAGGCTGCAATATAGGCAGACTTGCAAGAGATTCAATTACAAGCACACTCAGAACTGAAGGGAAGGGGAAAAAAAAAAAAAAAAAAAATCTTCAGCAGACATCTCTTTTGTTGTGAATTTGGATTCTGGGCTCCCCCGGTGGCCGCTTGTGGAATTGGACTTGTCATCCTCTTTCCTGTTTCACCTGGTTCCATCAGTAGTGGGTGTCGCTATTTAAGCTCATTTCTCTGGTGGTTTCTTGCCGGTCAACAATGTTATCTGATGCCTCTCAGTGCTTGTTCCTGCTTCTAGACAACTACTAGATAAGTTGGACTTTTGTCCATGTTTTGTTTTGCCTATTTGTTCCAGTTCACAGCTGAAGTTTTGTTACTGTGTCTGGAAAGCTCTCGTTGATCAGGGATTGCTACTCTGGCGTTATGAGTTAATGCCAGAGTTTAAGGTAATCTCTGGATGGTGTTTTGTTAGTGTTTTTCTGCTGACCATGAAAGTATACTATCTGTCTTCTGCTATCTAGTAAGCGGACCTCAAATTTGCTAAGACTATTTTCCTGCTGCGTTTGTTGTTTCATCTGAACTCACCGTCATTATATGTGGGGGGCTACTGTCTTCTTTGGAATATTTCTCTAGAGGTGAGCCAGGTCTTATATTTCCCTCTGCTAGCTATTTAGGTCTTAGGCCAGAGCTGGGCATCTAGCGATAAATAGGAAATGCTACCTGGCTATTTCTAGTTGCGCGGCAGGCTTAGTTCATGGTCAGTATAGTTCCATCTTCCGAGAGCTTGTTCCTCTATAGGCTTGCTATGATCTCTGCCTGCAGAGATCATGACAGTTTGACCGGCCAATAAAGTGTTAAAGACCCAGGTTGAGAAAGGAGAGTTATAAGAAGTCTGCTGGAATTTTTTTTTTTTTTCCTCCAGTCTGCCTTGCTGCAGTCTTTTTTCTCTCTCTCCTCCTAATCTCTGTATGCTCTGTGTGCACCTGACAATAATGGATCTCCAGAGTGTAACTGCGGGTTTGAATAATCTCATCACGAAAGTACAAAATTTACAAGATTTTGTGGTACATGCTCCGGTATCTGAGCCGAGAATTCCTTTGCCGGAGTTCTTCACAGGGAATAGAGCTAGCTTCCAGAATTTCCGAAATAATTGTAAGCTTTATTTGTCCCTGAAGTCTCGTTCAGCTGGAGACCCTGCTCAGCAGGTTAGGATTGTGATTTCCTTGCTCAGGGGTGACCCTCAAGATTGGGCCTTCTCATTGCCAGCAGGGGATCCTGCGTTACGCGATGTGGATGCGTTTTTTCTGGCCTTGGGCTTGCTTTATGAGGAACCTCATTTGGAACTTCAGGCAGAAAAAACTTTGATGGCACTATCTCAGGGGCAAGACGAAGCTGAAGTTTTCTGCCAAAAATTCCGTAAATGGTCTGTGCTTACTCAGTGGAATGAGTGCGCCTTGGCGGCAACTTTCAGAGAAGGTCTCTCTGATGCCGTTAAGGATGTTATGGTGGGGTTCCCTTTGCCTGCAGGTCTGAATGAGTCCATGACAATGGCTATTCAGATTGATAGGCGTCTGCGGGAGCGCAAACCGGTGCACCATCTGGCGGTGTCTATGGAAAAGACGCCAGAAAGTATGCAGTGTGATAGAATTCTGTCCAGGAGCGAGCGACAGAATTTTAGACGGAAGAATGGATTGTGTTTCTATTGTGGGGATTCTACTCATGTTATATCAGCATGCTCTAGGCGTACAAAGAAGCTTGATAAGTCTGTTTCCATTGGCACCATTCAGTCTAAGTTTATTTTGTCTGTAACCCTGATTTGTTCTTTGTCATCCATTGCCACGGACGCCTATGTTGACTCTGGCGCCGCTCTGAGTCTTATGGATTGGTCCTTTGCCAATCGTTGTGGTTTTGATTTAGAGCCTTTGGAGACTCTTATTCCTCTGAAGGGGATTGACTCCACCCCATTGGCTAATAATAAACCACAATACTGGACACAAGTAACCATGCGTATCAATCTGGATCACCAGGAGATTATTCGTTTCCTGGTGCTGTATAATTTACATGACGATTTGGTACTGGGATTGCCATGGTTGCAGTCTCACAACCCAGTCTTGGACTGGAGAGCAATGTCTGTGTTGAGCTGGGGATGTAAGGGTATTCATGGGGACGTACCTTTGGTTTCTATTTCGTCGTCCATTCCCTCTGAAGTCCCTGAGTTCCTCTCTGATTATCAAGACGTCTTTGACGAACCCAAGCTTGGGTCGTTACCTCCGCACCGTGAGTGCGATTGTGCCATAGATTTGATACCGGGTTGTAAATATCCAAAGGGTCGTTTGTTTAATTTGTCTGTGCCGGAACATGCTGCTATGCGGGAATATATAAAGGAGTCTTTGGAAAAGGGACATATTCGTCCATCTTCTTCTCCCTTGGGAGCTGGGTTTTTCTTTGTCTCAAAAAAAGACGGCTCTTTGAGACCATGTATTGATTATCGGCTTCTGAATAAGATCACTGTTAAGTATCAATACCCATTGCCATTGCTTACTGATTTGTTTGCTCGTATAGAGGGTGCTAAGTGGTTCTCTAAAATTGATCTTCGTGGGGCGTATAATTTGGTGCGGATCAGGCAGGGGGATGAGTGGAAGACCGCATTTAATACGCCCGAGGGCCACTTTGAGTATTTGGTCATGCCTTTTGGTCTTTCTAATGCCCCTTCAGTTTTCCAGTCTTTTATGCATGATATTTTCCGCGATTTTCTGGATAAATTTATGATAATATATCTGGATGATATTCTGATTTTTTCTGATGACTGGGACTCTCATGTCCAGCAGGTCAGGAGAGTTTTTCAGGTTCTGCGGTCTAATTCTTTGTGTGTGAAGGGGTCTAAGTGCGTTTTTGGGGTCCAGAAAATTTCCTTTTTGGGGTATATTTTTTCTCCCTCTTCCATTGAGATGGATCCCGTCAAGGTGCAAGCTATTTGTGACTGGACTCAGCCCTCCTCTCTTAAGGGTCTTCAGAGATTTTTGGGCTTTGCCAACTTTTACCGCCGATTTATTGCTGGTTTTTCGGATGTCGTTAAACCACTGACTGATTTGACCAGACAAGGCGCTGATGTTGCTAATTGGTCCCCTCATGCTGTAGAGGCCTTTCAGGAGCTTAAGCGCCGTTTTGCCTCTGCCCCTGTGTTGCGTCAGCCTGATGTGAATCTGCCTTTTCAGGTTGAGGTTGACGCTTCGGAGATCGGAGCTGGGGCAGTGTTGTCGCAGAAAGGTTCCGACTGCTCCGTCATTAGGCCTTGTGCCTTCTTCTCTCGCAAATTTTCGCCCGCAGAGCGGAATTATGATGTTGGGAATCGGGAGCTTTTGGCCATGAAGTGGGCGTTTGAGGAGTGGCGCCATTGGCTCGAGGGGGCTAGGCATCAGGTGGTGGTATTGACTGACCACAAAAATTTGATTTATCTTGAGACTGCCAGACGCCTGAATCCTAGACAGGCGCGCTGGTCTTTATTTTTTTCTCGCTTTAATTTTGTGGTGTCATACCTACCGGGTTCTAAGAATGTTAAGGCAGATGCCCTTTCTAGGAGTTTTGACCCGGACTCTCCTGGTAATTCTGAACCCACAGGTATCCTTAGGGAGGGAGTAATTTTGTCAGCCGTTTCTCCTGATCTGCGGCGGTCCTTGCAAGAGTTTCAGGCGGATAGACCGGATCGTTGTCCGCCTGATAGACTGTTTGTTCCGGATGATTGGACCAGCAGAGTCATCTCTGAGGTACATTCTTCTGCATTGGCAGGTCATCCCGGAATTTTTGGTACCAGGGATTTGGTGGCAAGATCCTTCTGGTGGCCTTCCCTGTCACGAGATGTGCGAGTCTTTGTGCAGTCATGTGACGTTTGTGCTCGGGCCAAGTCTTGTAGTTCTCGGGCTAGCGGACTGCTGTTGCCCTTGCCTATTCCTAAGAGGCCTTGGACACACATCTCGATGGATTTTATTTCAGATCTGCCTGTTTCCCAGAAGATGTCTGTCATCTGGGTGGTCTGTGACCGTTTCTCTAAAATGGTCCATTTGGTTCCTCTGCCCAAGTTGCCTTCTTCTTCTGAGTTGGTTCCTCTGTTTTTTCAGAATGTTGTCCGATTGCACGGTATTCCTGAGAATATTGTTTCTGACAGAGGTACCCAATTTGTGTCTAGATTTTGGCGGGCATTCTGTGCTAGGATGGGCATAGATTTGTCTTTTTCATCTGCTTTTCACCCTCAGACTAATGGCCAGACCGAGCGGACTAATCAGACCCTTGAGACATATCTGAGGTGTTTTGTCTCTGCTGACCAGGATGATTGGGTTGCTTTTTTGCCATTGGCAGAGTTCGCCCTCAATAATCGGGCCAGTTCTTCCACCTTGGTGTCCCCGTTTTTCTGTAATTCGGGGTTTCACCCTCGATTTTCCTCCGGTCAGGTGGAATCCTCGGATTGTCCTGGAGTGGATGCGGTGGTGGAGAGATTGCATCACATCTGGGGGCAGGTTATGGACAATTTGAAGTTGTCCCAGGAGAAGACTCAGCGTTTTGCCAACCGTCATCGTCGTGTTGGTTCTCGGCTTTGTGTTGGAGATTTAGTGTGGTTGTCTTCTCGTTTTGTCCCTATGAGGGTCTCTTCTCCTAAGTTTAAACCTCGGTTCATCGGCCCTTATAGAATATTGGAGATTCTTAATCCTGTTTCTTTCCGTTTGGACCTCCCTGCGTCCTTTTCCATTCATAACGTTTTTCATCGGTCATTATTGCGCAGGTATGAGGTACCTGTTGTACCTTCAGTTGAGCCTCCTGCTCCGGTGTTGGTTGAGGGTGAGTTGGAGTACGTTGTGGAGAAAATTTTGGACTCTCGTGTTTCCAGACGGAAACTCCAGTATCTGGTCAACTGGAAGGGTTACGGCCAGGAGGATAATTCTTGGGTCAATGCATCTGATGTTCATGCTTCTGATCTTGTTCGTGCCTTCCATAGGGCTCATCCTGGTCGCCCTGGTGGATCTGGTGAGGGTTCGGTGCCCCCTCCTTGAGGGGGGGGTACTGTTGTGAATTTGGATTCTGGGCTCCCCCGGTGGCCGCTTGTGGAATTGGACTTGTCATCCTCTTTCCTGTTTCACCTGGTTCCATCAGTAGTGGGTGTCGCTATTTAAGCTCATTTCTCTGGTGGTTTCTTGCCGGTCAACAATGTTATCTGATGCCTCTCAGTGCTTGTTCCTGCTTCTAGACAACTACTAGATAAGTTGGACTTTTGTCCATGTTTTGTTTTGCCTATTTGTTCCAGTTCACAGCTGAAGTTTTGTTACTGTGTCTGGAAAGCTCTCGTTGATCAGGGATTGCTACTCTGGCGTTATGAGTTAATGCCAGAGTTTAAGGTAATCTCTGGATGGTGTTTTGTTAGTGTTTTTCTGCTGACCATGAAAGTATACTATCTGTCTTCTGCTATCTAGTAAGCGGACCTCAAATTTGCTAAGACTATTTTCCTGCTGCGTTTGTTGTTTCATCTGAACTCACCGTCATTATATGTGGGGGGCTACTGTCTTCTTTGGAATATTTCTCTAGAGGTGAGCCAGGTCTTATATTTCCCTCTGCTAGCTATTTAGGTCTTAGGCCAGAGCTGGGCATCTAGCGATAAATAGGAAATGCTACCTGGCTATTTCTAGTTGCGCGGCAGGCTTAGTTCATGGTCAGTATAGTTCCATCTTCCGAGAGCTTGTTCCTCTATAGGCTTGCTATGATCTCTGCCTGCAGAGATCATGACACTCTTTTCTCTCCTTTCTCTGTCAATTAATTTAACCCTTTGAGGCCGGTCAAACTGTTATGCTTCTCAATGGCAAGAGAACATAGCCCAGCAAACATAAGTACTAGCTCTTGGAAGGATGGAAACTAAACTGACCATGAACTAAACCTGCCGCACAACTAACAGTAGCCGGGTAGCGTTGCCTACGTTTTTATCCCTAGACGCCCAGCGCCGGCCGGAGGACTAACTAATCCTGGCAGAGGAAAATATAGTCCTGGCTCACCTCTAGAGAAATTTCCCCGATAGGCAGACAGAGGCCCCCACATATATTGGCGGTGATTTTAGATGAAATGACAAACGTAGTATGAAAATAGGTTTAGCAAAATTGAGGTCCGCTTACTAGATAGCAGGAAGACAGAAAGGGCACTTTCATGGTCAGCTGAAAACCCTATCAAAATACCATCCTGAAATTACTTTAAGACTCTAGTATTAACTCATAACATCAGAGTGGCAATTTCAGATCACAAGAGCTTTCCAGACACAGAAACGAAACTACAGCTGTGAACTGGAACAAAATGCAAAAACAAACGAGGACTAAAGTCCAACTTAGCTGGGAGTTGTCTAGCAGCAGGAACATGCACAGAAAGGCTTCTGATTACAATGTTGACCGGCATGGAAGTGACAGAGGAGCAAGGTTAAATAGCGACTCCCACATCCTGATGGAAACAGGTGAACAGAGGGGATGATGCACACCAGTTCAATTCCACCAGTGGCCACCGGGGGAGCCCAAAATCCAATTTCACAACAGGGACGCCGGGAGCAGGTAAGTATGACATATTCACCTGTCCTCGTTCCACACGCCGGGCGCTGTCTCCATCTTCCCGGCGTCTCTCTGCACTGACTGTGCAGGTCAGAGGGCGCGATGACGCATATAGTGTGCGCGGCGCCCTCTGCCTGATCAGTCAGTGCGGAGAGACGCCGGGAAGATGGCGCCGAGGAGCTGCAGGCAAGACAGGTGAGTATGTGTTTTATTATTTTTATTGCAGCAGCAGCAACAGCACAGCTATGGGGCAATAATGTACGGTGCAGAGCACTATATGGCACAGCTATGGGGCAATAATGAACGGTGCAGAGCACTATATGGCACAGCTGTGGGGCAATAATGGACGGTGCAGAGCACTATATGGCACAGCTATGGGGCAATAATGAACGGTGCAGAGCACTATATGGCACAGCTATGGGGCAATAATGGTGCAGAGCACTATATGGCACAGCTATGGGGCAATAATGGTGCAGAGCACTGTATGGCACAGCTATGGGGCAATAATAAACGGTGCAGAGCACTATATGGCACAGCTATGGGGCAATAATGGACGGTGCAGAGCACTATATGGCACAGCTATGGGGCAATAATGGACGGTGCAGAGCACTATATGGCACAGCTATGGGGCAATAATGGACGGTGCAGAGCACTATATGGCACAGCTATGGGGCAATAATGGTGCAGAGCACTATATGGCACAGCTATGGGGCAATAATGGTGCAGAGCACTATATGGCACAGCTATGGGACAATAATGGTGCAGAGCACTATATGGCACAGCTATGGGACAATAATGGTGCAGAGCACTATATGGCACAGCTATGGGGCAATAATGGTGCAGAGCACTATATGGCACAGCTATGGGGCAATAATGAACGGTATGGAGCATCTATTTTTATTTTTGAAATTCACCGGTAGCTGCTGCATTTTCCACCCTAGGCTTATACTCGAGTCAATAAGTTTTCCCAGTTTTTTGTGGCAAAATTAGGGGGGTCGGCTTATACTCGGGTCGGCTTATACTCGAGTATATACGGTAGTCCAATCACAGTGACACATACGTGTTGGTCCAGTTCACCCAGACATCATAACATCCAGTACAAAAGACTTAATTTAACAGGAGACTTAACTCAGGAGGACTTCTTCCCTACACTCTGTCACTGAATGAGACAACTGGTCTCCTTTTTATCTGCCATGCCACGCCCCAGGGTGGGGATACGTGATCAGCCAGTTCCATCCTTCTCTCTGGCTGCTCATAAACCCAACCCTTGACATGCCCTATTAACTCTCTCAGCACAATACGTACTGTAGCCTGCTTTTCCAGGCTTACACCACCAAGATTACCAACCTGAAAGATACATATACTGTAGTATCTCCCCTCGAGGACCTGTCCGGCTGCCATTTTATAACATTACTAGATGGCAGCCCGATTCTAAAGAATCGGGAGTCTAGAATCCATATATACTTTATTTATTCAAATGTAAGAATAATTTGGTGGGCGGGGACCCTCGGCCTCCGATTTGGTTGGCGGGGCCCCACGGCTTCCGATTTGGTGGGCGGGGTCCCTCTGCCTCCGCTTTGGTGGGCGGGGCCGCTCGGCCTTCGATTTGGTGGGCGGGGCTCCTCGGCCTCCGATTTGGTGGGCGGGGCTCCTCGGCCTCCGATTTGGTAGGCGGGGCCCCTCAGCCTCCGATTTGGTGGGCGGGTCCCCTCGGCCTCCGCTTTGGTGGGCGGGGCCCCTCGGCCTCCGATTTGGTGGGCGGGGTCCCTCTGCCTCCGATTTGGTGTGCGGGGACCCTCGGCCTCCGCTTTGGTGGGCGGGGCCCCTCGGCCTCCGCTTTGGTGGGCGGGGCCCCTCGGCCTCCGCTTTGGTGGGCGGGGCCCCTCGGCCTCCGATTTGGTGGGCGGAGTCCCTCTGCCTCCGATTTGGTGGGCGGGGACCCTCAGCCTCCGCTTTGGTGGGCGGGGCCGCTCGGCCTTCGATTTGGTGGGCGGGGCTCCTCGGCCTCCGATTTGGTTGGTGGGGCCCCTCGGCCTCCGATTTGGTGGGCGGGGCCCCTTATCCTCCGATTTGGTGGGCGGGGCCCCTCGGCCTCCGATTTGGTGGGCGGGGCCCCTCGGCCTCCGATTTGGTTGGTGGGGCCCCTCGGCCTCCGCTTTGGTGGGCGGGGCCCCTCGGCCTCCGATTTGGTGGGCGGGGTCCCTCTGCCTCCGATTTGGTGGGCGGGGACCCTCGGCCTCCGCTTTGGTGGGCGGGGCCGCTCGGCCTTCGATTTGGTGGGCGGGGCTCCTCGGCCTCCGATTTGGTTGGTGGGGCCCCTCGGCCTCCGATTTGGTGGGCGGGGCCCCTTATCCTCCGATTTGGTGGGCGGGGACCCTCGGCCTCCGATTTGGTGGGCGGGGCCCCTCGGCCTCCGATTTGGTGGGCGGGGCCCCTCGGCCTCCGATTTGGTTGGGGCCCCTCGGCCTCCGATTTGGTGGGCGGGGCCCCTCGGCCTCCGATTTGGTGGGCGGGGCCCCTCGGCCTCCGATTTGGTTGGTGGGGCCCCTCGGCCTCCGATTTGGTGGGCGGGGACCCTCGGCCTCCAATTTGGTGGGCGGGGACCCTCGGCCTCCAATTTGGTGGGCGGGGACCCTCGGCCTCCGATTTGGTGGGCGGGGACCCTCGGCCTCCGATTTGGTGGGTGGGGACCCTCGGCCTCTGATTTGGTGGGCGGGGCCCCTCGGCCTCCCATGTGGTGGGCGGGGACCCTCGGCCTCCGCTTTGGTGGGCGGGGCCGGGCCCCTCAGCCTCCGCTTTGGTGGGCGGAGCCGCTCGGCCTCCGCTTTGGTGGGCGGGGCCGCTCGGCCTTCGATTTGTTGGGCGGGGCTCCTCGGCCTCCGATTTGGTGGGCGGGGACCCTTATCCTCCGATTTGGTGGGCGGGGACCCTCGGCCTCCGATTTGGTGGGCGGGGACCCTCGGCCTCCGATTTGGTGGGCGGGGCCCCTCGGCCTGCGATTTGGTTGGCGGGGCCCCTCGGCCTCCGATTTGGTGGGCGGGGCCCCTCGGCCTCCGATTTGGTGGGCGGGGACCCTCGGCCTCCGATTTGGTGGGCGGGGCCCCTCGGCCTGCGATTTGGTGGGCGGGGACCCTCGGCCTCCGATTTGGTGGGCGGGGCCCCTCGGCCTCCGATTTGGTTGGTGGGGCCCCTCGGCCTCCAATTTGGTGGGCGGGGACCCTCGGCCTCCGATCTGGTGGGCGGGGCCGCTCGGCCTCCGCTTTGGTGGGCGGGGCCGCTCGGCCTTCGATTTGTTGGGCGGGGCTCCTCGGCCTCCGATTTGGTGGGCGGGGACCCTTATCCTCCGATTTGGTGGGCGGGGCCGGGCCCCTCAGCCTCCGCTTTGGTGGGCGGGGCCGCTCGGCCTCCGCTTTGGTGGGCGGGGCCGCTCGGCCTTCGATTTGTTGGGCGGGGCTCCTCAGCCTCCGATTTGGTGGGCGGGGACCCTTATCCTCCGATTTGGTGGGCGGGGACTCTCGGCCTCCGATTTGGTGGGCGGGGACCCTCGGCCTCCGATTTGGTGGGCGGGGCCCCTCGGCCTGCGATTTGGTTGGCGGGGCCCCTCGGCCTCCGATTTGGTGGGCGGGGACCCTCGGCCTCCGATTTGGTGGGCGGGGACCCTCGGCCTCCGATTTGGTGGGCGGGGCCCCTCGGCCTCCGATGTGGTGGGCGGGGCCCCTCGGCCTCCGCTTTGGTGGGCGGGGCCAGGCCCCTCGGCCTCCGCTTTGGTGGGCGGGGCCGCTCGGCCTTCGATTTGGTGGGCGGGGCTCCTCGGCCTCCAATTTGGTGGGCGGGGACCCTCGGCCTTCGATTTGGTTGGTGGGGCCCCTCGGCCTCCAATTTGGTGGGCGGGGACCCTCGGCCTCCGATTTGGTGGGCGGGGACCCTCGGCCTCCGCTTTGGTGGGTGGGGCCCGTCGGCCTCCGATTTGGTGGGCGGGGCCCCTCGGCCTCCGATTTGGATGGTGTGGACCCTCGGCCTCCGATTTGGTGGGCGGGGACCCTCGGCCTCCGATTTGGTGGGCGGGGACCCTCGGCCTCCGATTTGGTGGGCGGGGCCCCTCAGCCTCCGATGTGGTGGGTGGGGCCCCTCGGCCTCCGATTTGGTGGGTGGGGACCCTCGGCCTCCGATTTGGTGGGCGGGGACCCTCGGTCTCCGATTTGGTAAGCGGGGCCCCTCGGCCTCCGATTTGGTGGGCGGGGACCCTCGGCCTCCAATTTGGTGGGCGGGGACCCTCGGCCTCCGATTTGGTGGGCGGGGACCCTCGGCCTCCGATTTGGTGGGCGGGGACCCTCGGCCTCCGATTTGGTGGGCGGGGCCCCTCGGCCTCCGATGTGGTGGTCGGGGCCCCTCGGCCTCCGCTTTGGTGGGCGGGGCCGGGCCCCTCAGCCTCCGCTTTGGTGGGCGGGGCCGCTCGGCCTTCGATTTGGTGGGCGGGGCTCCTCGGCCTCCGATTTGGTTGGCAGGGCCCCTCGGCCTCCGATTTGGTTGGTGGGGCCCCTCGGGCCCCGATTTGGTGTGTGCTCTGCCTGGGGCCACTGTGCTCTGCCTGGGGCCCCATATGCTGCCTGGGGCCCCTGTGCTTTGCCTGGGGCCCATATGCTGCCTGGGGCCCCTGTGCTCTGCCTGGGGCCCCATATGCTGCCTGGGGCCCCTGTGCTCTGCCTGGGGCCCCTGTGCTCTGCCTGGGGCCCCATGTTCTGCCTGGGGCCCCTGTGCTCTGCCTGGGGCCACTGTGCTCTGCCTGGGGCCACTGTGCTCTGCCTGGGGCCCCATAAGCTGCCTGGGGCCCCTGTGCTCTGCCTGGGACCACTGTGCTCTGCCTGGGGCCCCATATGCTGCCTGGGGCCCCTGTGCTCTGCCTGGGGCCACTGTGCTCTGCCTGGGGCCCCATATGCTGCCTGGGGCCCCATATGCTGCCTGGGGCCCCTGTGCTCTGCCTGGGGCCCCTGTGCTCTGCCTGGGGCCCCATGTTCTGCCTGGGGCCCCTGTGCTCTGCCTGGGGCCACTGTGCTCTGCCTGGGGCCCCATATGCTGCCTGGGGCCCCTGTGCTCTGCCTGGGGCCCCATATGCTGCCTGGGGCCCCTGTGCTCTGCCTGGGGCCCCTGTGCTCTGCCTGGGGCCCCATATGCTGCCTGGGGCCCCATATGCTGCCTGGGGCCCCTGTGCTCTGCCTGGGGCCCCTGTGCTCTGCCTGGGGCCCCATGTTCTGCCTGGGGCCCCTGTGCTCTGCCTGGGGCCACTGTGCTCTGCCTGGGGCCCCATATGCTGCCTGGGGCCCCTGTGCTCTGCCTGGGGCCCCATATGCTGCCTGGGGCCCCTGTGCTCTGCCTGGGGCCACTGTGCTCTGCCTGGGGCCCCATATGCTGCCTGGGGCCCCTGTGCTCTGCCTGGGGCCACTGTGCTCTGCCTGGGGCCCCATATGCTGCCTGGGGCCCCTGTGCTCTGCCTGGGTGTAGGACACTGGTGACGTCACTTATCTCCGGACATTAGCTCCGGACATTAGCTCCGGACATTAGCTCCGGACAAAGCCACGGAAGTTGGCACAAATTGCAGGAAGTAGTATTCTAGGCAATTATATATTAGATATAGTAAAAAAGATTAAAAGGAATGTATCCGCCAAGAGTAATGTAAATTAATTTAAAAAAATGAAAAGTATTACTTTTTTATTATTTGAGTTAAAAAATTCAATGCACGGGAAAAAGACAAGCTAATTCAAATCTAGTTTTGATATTTTGAACTTTCATACTAGAGGAAGCAGCTGCTGACATTTGCCATGAAAACTTAGTGTACTGCCAGCTCGCATTACGACTGCTGTAAATGTGGGCGGGATCTGGTCACATGGGTCTGATGTCACTTCTCTCCTCCATTTCTGGGTGTTTGCAAAAGGAGGGGCGTGGGGATAAAGTAAAAAAAAAATCTGAATGCTGCTTCAATTTGTTGGTGACTGCAATATAAAATTGACATGTGGACAGTGTCACCGAGGACTGGTAGCATGGCCGATTTAAAATGGCATCCCTCACCACGCTGCAATAAAATTATGGTGAATGAATTAATTTGTGAATGAATGCAAGGATGGCAAAAGTGTTTTGGTTACAACATTGTTATGGTAAAATGACATGTCAGTATGATTTCCAGCTTGGTATGATTACTGTGATGTCAAATTTTTGTATTGATCTTCTATCTTTATGTTGAGAAAAAATATAATTTTAAAGATAATCTGTCAGTAGGATCCACCCCCCTAAGCACTTCTATGGGTATGCAGGTCATAGAACGCTGAATAAAATGATACCTTGTTATCTGATGTTTTATTCTAGAGAAACCCATGCTTTTCCCAATATGTAAATAAGCTGTTAGGATCTATGGGTCGGACTGAGATCTCCTCGAGAATCTGCCTCCAGAGCTAATGTATAAGGAAAGGGCCATTGCCAGTGTGAGACATTGGGAAGTGGACAGCTTTGTGATCAGCATCTGACCCCCCTCTAACAATCTTCCCCAATGGGATGATGAACACTCCCAGAGCTAAATCATTAACACAGGATAACATTTGGGCCCCTCAAATCCATTTCAGAAATTAATTTGTCTCCAAAAAAGAAAGATCGATATTGGAAACCTGCTGCTAAACTTAGAATCCGTCTAACGTCCTAAAAAATGAAAGGACAATCAAAACTTTAATGCCGCCATATAACTGTGACTAAGGGTGTGTGATTTGTCCAGACTTTATATTTTCTACTGCATCTGACCAGCCGGACGTTGCACCCACTGATACAATAGTCTTAGCTTCTTACCTGTATGTAGTTGTGGGAGGCTCAATATTATTTATAAGTACTTCTCACTATATTAGAATATCATCAAAAAGTTTATTTCAGTTCTTCAATACAAAAAGTGAAACTCATATATTATATAGTCATTACAAACAGAGTGTTCTATTTCAAGTGTTTATTTCTGTTTATGTTGATGCTTATGGCTTACAGCCAGTAAAAACCCAAAAGTCATTATCTCAGTAAATTAGAATACTTTATGACACCAACTTGAAAAATGATTTTAAAATCCGAAATGTTGGCCTACTGAAATGTATGTTCAGTAAATGCACTCAATAATTGGTCAGGGCTCCTTTTGCATCAATTGCTGCATCAATGCGGCGTGGCATGGAGGCGGATCAGCCTGTGGCGCTGCTGAGGTGTTATGGAAGCCCAGGTTGCTTTGATAGCAGCCTTCAGCTCATCTGCATTGTTGGGCCTGGTGTCTCTCATCTTCCTCTTGGCAATACCCCATAGATAGAGACAAGTTTGCTGGCCAATCAAGCACAGTGATACTGTTGTTTTTAAACTAGGTATTGGTACTTTTGGCAGTGTGCCAAGTTCTGCTGGAGAATGAAATTTCCATCTCCAAAAAGCTTGTCAGCAGAAGGAAGCATGAACTGCTCTAAAACTTCCTGGTAGGCGGCTTCGCTGACTTTGGTCTTGATAAAACACTGGACCTACACCAGCAGATGACATGGATCCCCAAACCATCACTGACTGTGGAAACTTCACACTAGACCTCCAGCAGCTTGGAATGTGTGCCTCTCCACTCTTCCTCCAGACTCTGGGATCTTGATTTCCAAATGAAATGCAAAATTTACTTTCATCTGAAAACAACACCTTGGACCACTAAGCAACAGTCCAGTTCTATTTCTCCTTGGCCCAGGTAATACGCTTCTGATGTTGTCCAAAGTCGGACTGGAGCACCTTGGGCCCACCAGAGAAAATCATTCTTGGGGCCCACTATGTAGCTACATAGAAAGAAATACAAGATGACCTATTGTGCGGTAAAACGCTCTAATATCAGGGTATAATATAAGGTAGTACAAGTCTTAATTATGTAGCAGGGGTTGAGGTAGCCCCCCTCATAGAATATAATGTATCCCCCTCATAGAATATCATGCAGCCCTCATATAGTATAATGCAGCCCCCTCATAGAATATAATGTAGCCCACTTCATAGAATATATTGCAGCCCCCTATAAAATATAATGTAGCCCCATCATAGGGAATAATTCAGCCAGCATCATATAGTATAATGCAGCCTCCCCACAGAATGTAATGTAGCCACCTCATAGGGTATAATTTAGCCCCCCTCATATAGTATAATGTAGCCCCCCTCACAATATAATGTAGCCCACTCATAGGGTATAATGCAGCCCCCCTCATAGAGTATAATGCTGCCCCCTCATAGGGTATAATGCATCCCCTCACAGAGTATAATGCTGCCCCCTCATAGGGTATATTGCACCCCTCTCATAGGGAATAATGCACCCCTCTCATAGGGTATAATGCTTCCACCTCGTAGGGTAAAATGCTGCCCCCTCATAAGGTATAATCGAATTATTACCAGAAGTTGATCAAATACTTTTCTGTGTTTGCTAAACCTTTAACCGACATGACTAAGAAGAGTACAGACTTTACTAACTGGTCTGAGAATGCTGTGCGCTCTTTTGATTGTTTGAAGAGAAGCTTTGCTTCGGCGCCCATCCTTGTTCAGCTGAATGTGTTCCTTCCCTGCACTGTCAAGGTGGATGCTTCTGAAGTAAGGATGGGGGCAGTGTTCTCTCAAGGCCCGTCTCTTGGTGAATTGCGCCCTTGTGCCTTTTTCTCAAAGAAGTTGTCGCCAGCGGAGTGCAGTTTTGATATTGGTAACAGGGAATTGCTAGCCATTAAGTTGGCTTTTGAGGAATGACGACATTTCTTGGAGGGGGCCCCTCATCCTGTTACGGTGATTACTGACCACAAGAATCTCTTGTATCTGGAATCAGCCAAGCATCTTTCACCTAGACAGGCTCGCTGGTCACTGTTCTTTAACAGGTGCAATTTCTTTGTAACTTACCATCCGGGTTTGAAAAAACACAAAGGCTGATGCATTGTCCAGAAGTTTTCCTGGTGGAGAACCACGTGAGGAGCCGGTGGCCATCCTCCAGAAGGGTGTGGTAGTGTCGGCTCTCAGTAGTAAGGTAGAAGCTGAGATAGCTGAGGCTCAGGAGGAGGTACCACCAGGTCTTCCGGTTAACAGGTATTTCTTTTCCTTTGCACCTTTGTCTTAAGGTGTTGGGGATAATCATGATTAGGTCCTGGCGGGTCATCCAGGGTTTAATGGCACGTTGGAGCTTCCGTTGCATCGATTTTGGTGGCCCAAAATTCGGAGGGATGTCTGTTATGACCCCAGTGGACAGGGTCTCAGAGGAACGTGTAAGTCTGCAAGATACAAAAATCCAGCTCATAGGGCTGTGGTAACTGGGTTGACCAAATAGCTACTCCTAACGCCAACACTAGAAGTAGCCGGGGATCATGCCTACGGTGATCGCTAGATGACTCGCGCCAGCCGGAGAATCTAACTACCCCTAGGAGAAGAAAACAAAGACCTCTCTTGCCTCCAGAGAAAGGGACCCCAAAGCAAGATACAAGCCCCCTACAAATAATAATGGTGAGGTAAGAGGAAATGACAAACACAGAAATGAACCAGGTTCAGCAAAGAGAGGCCAGCTTACTAATAGCAGAATATAGTAAGATAACTTATCTGGTCAACAAAAACCCTATAAAAATCCACGCTGGAGATTCAAGAACCCCCGAACCGTCTAACGGTCCGGGGGGAGAACACCAGCCCCCTAGAGCTTCCAGCAAAGGTCAGGATACAGATAGGAACAAGCTGGACAAAAATACCAAACAAAACAAAAGCAAAAAGCAAAGAAGCAGACTTAGCTTGAAAAACAGGAACCAGGATCAGAGGACAAGAGCACAACAGATTAGCTCTGATTTCAACGATGCCAGGCATTGAACTGAAGGTCCAGGGAGCTTATATAGCAACGCCCCTGAACTAACGGCCCAGGTGAGGATATAGGAAAAGACAGACGCTCCAGAGTCAAATCACTAATGACCACTAGAGGGAGCAAAAAGCAAAATCACAACAGTACCCCCCCCTTAGTGAGGGGTCACCGAACCCTCACCACGACCACCAGGGCGATCAGGATGAGCGGCGTGAAAGGCACGAACTAAATCGGCCGCATGAACATCAGAGGCGACCACCCAGGAATTATCTTCCTGACCATAGCCCTTCCACTTGACCAGGTACTGAAGCCTCCGCCTGGAGAGACGAGAATCCAAGATCTTCTCCACCACGTACTCCAACTCGCCCTCAACCAACACCGGAGCAGGAGGCTCAGCAGAAGGAACCACAGGCACAACGTACCGCCGCAACAAGGACCTATGAAACACGTTGTGGATAGCAAACGACACAGGTAGATCCAGGCGAAAGGATACAGGATTAAGAATTTCCAATATCTTGTAAGGACCAATAAAACGAGGTTTAAATTTGGGAGAGGAAACCTTCATAGGAACAAAGCGGGAAGAAAGCCACACCAAATCCCCAACACGTAGTCGGGGACCCACACCGCGGCGGTGGTTGGCAAAGCGCTGAGCCCTCTCCTGTGACAACTTCAAGTTGTCCACCACAAGATTCCAGATCCGCTGCAACCTATCCACCACAGAATCCACCCCAGGGCAGTCAGAAGGTTCCACATGACCCGAAGAAAAACGAGGGTGGAAACCAGAGTTGCAGAAAAACGGCGAAACCAAGGTGGCGGAACTAGCCCGATTATTAAGGGCAAACTCAGCTAACGGCAAGAAGGTCACCCAATCGTCCTGATCAGCAGAGACAAAACACCTCAAATAAGCCTCCAAAGTCTGATTAGTTCGCTCCGTCTGTCCATTAGTCTGAGGATGGAAAGCAGACGAAAACGACAAGTCAATGCCCATCCTACTACAAAAGGATCGCCAGAATCTGGAAACGAACTGGGATCCTCTGTCTGACACAATATTCTCAGGGATGCCGTGCAAACGAACCACGTTCTGGAAAAACACAGGAACCAGATCGGAAGAGGAAGGCAGTTTAGGCAAAGGAACCAAATGGACCATCTTGGAGAAGCGATCACATATCACCCAGATAACAGACATGCCCTGAGACACCGGAAGATCAGAAATGAAATCCATGGAGATATGTGTCCAAGGTCTCTTAGGGACAGGCAAGGGCAAGAGCAACCCGCTGGCACGAGAACAGCAAGGCTTAGCTCGAGCACAAGTCCCACAGGACTGTACAAATGACCGCACATCCCTAGACAAGGAAGGCCACCAAAAGGATCTGGCCACCAGATCTCTGGTGCCAAAAATTCCTGGGTGACCTGCCAACACCGAGGAATGAACCTCGGAAATGACTCTGCTGGTCCACTTATCAGGCACAAACAGTCTGTCAGGTGGACAAGAATCAGGCCTATCAGCCTGAAATCTCTGCAACACACCTCGCAGATCAGGAGAAATAGCTGACAAGATAATACCATCCTTAAGAATACCAACAGGTTCAGCGACTCCAGGAGCATCAGGCACAAAGCTCCTGGAAAGAGCATCGGCCTTCACATTCTTTGAACCTGGTAAATACGAGACAACAAAGTCAAATCGGGAGAAAAACAATGACCAGCGGGCCTGTCTAGGATTCAGGCGTTTAGCAGACTCGAGATACATCAGATTTTTGTGATCAGTCAAGACCACCACACGATGCTTAGCACCCTCGAGCCAATGACGCCACTCCTCAAATGCCCATTTCATGGCCAACAACTCCCGATTGCCCACATCATAATTTCGCTCCGCAGGCGAAAACTTCCTAGAGAAAAAGGCGCAAGGTCTCATAACAGAGCAACCAGGGCCTCTCTGCGACAAAACGGCCCCTGCTCCAATCTCTGAAGCATCCACCTCAACTTGAAAGGGAAGCGAGACATCAGGCTGGCACAAAACAGGCGCCGAAGTAAACCGACGTTTCAACTCCTGGAAAGCCTCCACGGCAGCAGGAGCCCAATTAACCACATCGGAGCCCTTCTTGGTCATATCCGTCAAAGGTTTCACAATGCTAGAAAAGTTAGCGATAAAACGACGGTAGAAGTTAGCGAAACCCAAGAACTTCTGAAGACTCTTAACTGACGAGGGCTGAGTCCAATCAAGAATAGCTCGGACCTTGACTGGGTCCATCTCCACAGCAGAAGGGGAAAAAATGAACCCCAAAAAGGGAACCTTCTGTACACCAAAAAGACACTTTGAGTTCTTGACAAACAAAGAATTTTCACGCAAAATTTTAAAGACCATCCTGACCTGCTCCACATGCGAGTCCCAATTATCAGAAAAAAACAGAATATCATCCAGATAAACGATCAGAAATTTATCCAGATAGTTCCGGAAAATGTCATGCATAAAGGACTGAAAAACTGAAGGGGCATTAGAGAGCCCAAAAGGCATCACCAAGTACTCAAAATGACCTTCGGGCGTATTGAATGCGGTTTTCCATTCATCCCCTTGCTTAATGCGCACAAGGTTGTACGCACCACGAAGGTCTATCTTGGTAAACCACTTGGCACCTTTAATCCGGGCAAACAAGTCAGACAACAGCGGCAAAGGATACTGAAATTTGACAGTGATCTTATTTAAAAGCCGATAGTCAATACAAGGCCTCAAAGATCCGTCCTTTTTAGCCACAAAAAAGAATCCCGCACCAAGAGGGGAAGAAGACGGACGGATGTGTCCTTTCTCCAGAGACTCCTTGATATATGAACGCATAGCGGTATGTTCAGGTATCGACAGATTAAACAGTCTTCCCTTAGGAAATTTACTGCCTGGAATCAAATCTATTGCATCAAATCAGCTGTCCGTTCAGACAACACCATGAGGGAATTTGCGGTTTTTCTATCACATTGCATCACATCAGGTGTCTGTTCAGACAACAACATGAGGGAATTTGCGGTTTTGCGCTCCCGCAACCGCCGGTCAATTTGAATAGCCAGGGACATGGTATCATTCAGACCTGTGGGAATGGGAAAACCCACCATAACATTCTTAATGGCCTCAGAAAGGCCATTTCTAAAATTAGCAGCCAGTGCACACTCGTTCCAATGTGTCAGCACGGACCATTTCCGAAATTTTTGGCAATACACCTCAGCCTCGTCCTGGCCCTGAGACATAGCCAGCAAGGCTTTCTCTGCCTGAATCTCAAGATTGGGTTCCTCATAAAGTAAACCGAGCGCCAGAAAAAACGCATCAATATCAGCCAATGCCGGATCTCCTGGCGCCAACGAAAAAGCCCAATCCTGAGGGTCACCCCGTAAGAATGAAATAACAATTTTTACTTGTTGAGCAGAGTCTCCAGACGAACAAGGTTTCAGGGACAAAAATAATTTACAATTATTCCTGAAATTCCTAAACTTAAATCGGTCTCCTGAAAACAGTTCAGGAATCGGAATCTTGGGTTCAGACCTAGGATTTCTGGTAACATAATCTTGTATACCCTGCACACGAGCGGCAAGCTGGTCCACACTTGTAATCAAGGTCTGGACATTCATGTCTGCAGCAAGCTTAAGCCACTCTGAGGTAAAGGGGAAAAGAAAAAAAAAAAATGAGAGAGAGAAAAAAAAAACTCAAAATTTTCTTTCTTATAATCCCACTTCTGCAATGCATTAAACATTTAATACTGTCCTGGCATACTGTTATGACCCCAGTGGACAGGGTCTCAGAGGAACGTGTAAGTCTGCAAGATACAAAAATCCAGCTCATAGGGCTGTGGTAACTGGGTTGACCAAATAGCTACTCCTAACGCCAACACTAGAAGTAGCCGGGGATCATGCCTACGGTGATCGCTAGATGACTCGCGCCAGCCGGAGAATCTAACTACCCCTAGGAGAAGAAAACAAAGACCTCTCTTGCCTCCAGAGAAAGGGACCCCAAAGCAAGATACAAGCCCCCTACAAATAATAACGGTGAGGTAAGAGGAAATGACAAACACAGAAATGAACCAGGTTCAGCAAAGAGAGGCCAGCTTACTAATAGCAGAATATAGTAAGATAACTTATCTGGTCAACAAAAACCCTATAAAAATCCACGCTGGAGATTCAAGAACCCCCGAACCGTCTAACGGTCCGGGGGGAGAACACCAGCCCCCTAGAGCTTCCAGCAAAGGTCAGGATACAGATAGGAACAAGCTGGACAAAAATACCAAACAAAACAAAAGCAAAAAGCAAAGAAGCAGACTTAGCTTGAAAAACAGGAACCAGGATCAGAGGACAAGAGCACAACAGATTAGCTCTGATTTCAACGATGCCAGGCATTGAACTGAAGGTCCAGGGAGCTTATATAGCAACGCCCCTGAACTAACGGCCCAGATGAGGATATAGGAAAAGACAGACGCTCCAGAGTCAAATCACTAATGACCACTAGAGGGAGCAAAAAGCAAAATCACAACAGATGTCGCCTCCTATGTATCAGCCTGTTCCACTTGTGCGCATTCCAAATCTTCGCACTCTCGTCCTTCTGGTACGTTGTTTCCTCTTAGTGTGCCTAGCAAACCATGGACAGATATTTCCATAGACTTTAGTATGGATCTACCTTCCTCTGCTGGTAACACTGCTATTTTGGTGGTAGTCAACTGTTTTTCTAAAATGACACATTTCGTTGCGCTACCCTCTTTACCCAATGCCAGGACACTGGCTCAGATATTCATATGTGAAGAGGTCAGACTCCATGGGGTTCCATCTGACATTGTGTCTGATAGGGGTACCCAGTTTGTTGCTAATTTCTGGAGAGCTTTCTGTTTGCGCTTGGGGATTAAGTTGTCTCACACGTCGGCTTTCCATCCTCAGTCGAATTGACAGAGCGCATCAAACAAAATCTTGAACAGTATCTGCGCTGCTTTGTCTCTGACAATCAGGAGGAGTGGCCGACTTTACATCCTCTCGCGGAGTTCGCCATTAATAATCATCATCATAAGTCCTCTGGGGAGTCCCCTATTTTCTTTGTTTATGGTCAACATCGTCAGTTCAGTACTCTTCGTCAAGGGTATTCTTCTGGGGTCCCTGAGGAGGATCGGGTGGGTGCGTCATGATCGTCTACATGGAGGAAAGTTAACCAGCGTTTACTTAGTATGGGTTCTAGGTATAAGCATGTGGCTGACTGTAGACGTGTGCCTGGTCCGGACCTGAATTTGGGTGATTTGGTGTGGTTATCCACTAGGAATATTAAACTCAAGTTACCATCACTTAAGTTTGGTCCCTGCTTTATCAGTCCATTCAGAATCTCAGCCGTCATCAACCCGCTGGCCTTCTGATTATTATTTATTATTATTATTATTTATTTATATAGCACCATTAATTCCATGGTGCTGTACATGAGAAAGGGGTTACATACAGGGTTATAGATATCATTTACAGTAAACAGGTTTACAGTGACACACTGGTACAGAGGGGAGAGGACCCTGTCCTTGCGGACTTACATTCTATGGGATAGTGGGGAAGAGACAGAAGGTAGGGGTGAGGCGGCGGCGGCTCTGGCGGTGGTGAGGCGGTGGCTCGGTTATTGTAGGCTGTAGGCTTTCCTGAAGAGATGGGTTTTCAGGTTCCGTCTGAAGGATCCGAGGGTGGTGTATAATCAGACGTGTTGAGGCATGGAATTCCAGAGGATGGGGGATATTCGGGAGAAATCTTGGAGGCGATGGTGTGAGGAACGAATAAGTGTGGAGGAGAGTAGGAGGTCTTGGGATGAACGAAGATTGCGTGAGGGAAGATATTGGGAGATTAGTTCAGAGATATAGGGAGGGGACAGGTTGTGGATGGCTTTGTAGATCAGTGTTAGTAGTTTGAACTGGATTCGTTGCGGGATTGGGAGCCAGTGGAGGGATTTGCAGAGGGGAGAAGCAGGGGAGTAGCGAGGAGAGAGGTGGATTAGGCGGGCAGCAGATTTGAGGATAGACTGGAGTGGTGCAAGAGAGTTAGCAGGGAGGCCACAGAGGAGGTTGTTGCAGTAATCGAGGCGGGAGACGATGAGAGCATGTACAAGAGTTTTGGTAGATTGTGGGCTGAGGAAGGAACGGATTCTGGCAATATTTTTGAGTTGGAGGCGACAGGAGGTGGCAAGAGCTTGGACGTGAGGTTTGAAGGACAGGGCTGAGTCAAGAGTTACCCCGAGGCAGCGGATTTCAGGAGCGGGAGAGAGCGTGATGCCGTTTACCATAATAGATAGATTGGGTAGGGGGGATACGTGAGGTGGGGGAAAGATGATGAATTCGGTTTTGTCTACATTGAGTTTTAGGAAGCGAGAGGTGAAGAAGGAGGATATGGCTGACAGACACTTCGGGATTCTGGACAGCAGGGAGGTGACATCTGGTCCAGAGAGGTAGATCTGAGTGTCGTCTGCATACAGGTGGTACTGGAAGCCATGGGACTTTATGAGTTGTCCTAGGCCAAGGGTATAGATGGAAAAAAGTAGGGGTCCTAGGACAGAGTCTTGAGGGACTCCCAACAGAGAGAGGGCGGGATGAGGAAGTAGTGTGGGAGTGGGAAACGCTAAATGTGCGGTTGGATAGGTATGAGGCAATCCAGGACAGGGCGAGGTCTTTGATGCCAAGGGAAGAAAGAATCTGTAGCAGTAGGCAGTGATCGACTGTGTCGAAAGCAGAGGACAGGTCAAGAAGGAGGAGGATGGAGAACTGTCTGTTAGCTTTGGCTGTGACTAAGTCATTAGTAATTTTTGTCAGGGCAGTTTCGGTAGAGTGGTGGGGGCGGAAGCCAGATTGGAGGTTGTCAAGGAGTTAGATGAGAGGTGGGAGGAAAGTTGACCATGGACATGCTGCTCAAAGAGTTTTGAAGCAAACGGAAGCAATGATATGGGGCGATAGCTGGGCATAGCAGTTGGGTCAAGGTTAGTTTTTTTGAGGATGGGTGTGATGGTGGCATGTTTGAAGGCAGAGGGGAAGGTACCAGAAGAGAGCGATAGGTTGAAGAGATGGGTTAGGGCTGGAATAAGCGTGTTAGTGAGGTTGGGGAGCAGGTGGGAAGGCATGGGGTCAAGTGCACAGGTGGTGAGGTGTGATTTGGAAAAGAGGCGAGTAAGCTCTCCTTCAGTGATGTTGGAGAGGGAGGTTATTAGGGAAGGGCAGAGGTCTGGTATATGGAGTGGTTGGGGTGGTGGACAAGTAAAGGTTTGCCTTGTTTGGTCGATCTTGTTTTTGAAGTAGGTGGCAAAGTCCTCGGAAGAGATGAAGGGAGTTGGAGGTGGCAGTGGTGGGCGGAGGAGAGAGTTAAATGTGCTGAACAGTTGTTTTGGGTTGTAGGATAGTGAAGATACAAGGTTAGTGAAATAGGTCTGTTTAGCAGAGGTGAGGGCTGATTTGAAGTCAAATGTAGCTTGTTTGAAGGCAGTGAAGTCGTCTAGCAGGCTTGTTTTCTTCCAACGCCGCTCCGTAACCCTGGATGCTTGTCGAAGTTTTTTTGTGACATTGTTATGCCAAGGTTGCCTATTGGTTTGTCGCACTGTGCCATGCATGAGAGGGGCGACTGAGTCTATGGCTGATGTGAGGGTCGAGTTATAGAAAGCGGTGGCGCTGTCCAGACTTACCTGCCGTGTACAGGATTCATAATCTTTTCCATAAGTCACTTCTGAAGACGTTACTCCTGCTCCTCCACCGCCAGTCTTAGTGGATGGCTCTTTAGAGATTGAGGTATCCAGGATTGTTGACTCTCATATCGTTCATCGTTCTGTACAATATCTGGTGCATTGGGGACGCTATGGTCCGGAGGAGAGGACATGGGTGCCGGCAACAGACATCCATGCTGATCAACTAGTCGCTGGTTTTCATCGTCGTCACCCTGATAAACCAGGTCCGTGGCATCCTGAGGGCCTTGGGTCCCTCGTAGAAGGCGGAGTACTGTCATGCCGGCTTCAGACTCTGTTCACACTGAGGAGTCTGTTGTGCAGTCTTAGATCTTCTTGTTGCTCAGTCTGAGTTTGGGCGTCGGCAGTGGTTTGTTCACAGATGTTAAGCTTGGCAGGAGTTAACTTTTTGATTAGTGACTGAGACTGCTGGGAATGCCTTCTCCCTTTTAGTATGGTTCAGAACTTTCCTGGATGCCGACTATAGCATTTGCGTGTCTCTTACACCGGTCCTGTGTTGGAGTAGCTGTTCATACTCAAGTCTTTATTTAGGAGTTTGGTGAAGTATACTTTGTTGTTTGTTCATTTCTCTATTGGTATTGTGTTCCCATCACACACATATTATGTCATCCTGTTAGTTTGCTTTATGGTGCAGTTTACTTTATTCCCTGTCATGCTTTATCTGGTTTCCATTACTGTTCACCTCCTGGGGTGGGGGTTGGGGGTTTAGCTCAGGGCTGGACAGGAGATATGGACAGGTCGGTGACTCGGGCCTCCCTACCATCAAGGGTACCCCTGAGTTAAGGAAAGACAAGACTCTCCCTAGTCTGAGGGGCAGTTCAGGGGCCCAGGTTCCTCATCTCCTGTTTTCCCATTGCTTCCTGTGACAGTGTGTCAATGACTGTCTTCTGGACATCTGTCAAGTCAGCAGTCTTCCCCATGATTGTGGAGCCTACTGAAACAGACCAAGGGATCTTTTAAACACTTAGGAAGCCTTTGCAGGTGTTTTTTTTTATTGATTATTCTAATTTACTGAGATAATGACTTTTGGGTTTTCATTGGCTGTAAGCCATGATCATCAACATTAACAGAAATAAACACTTCACATAGATCACTCTATTTCTATTGACTCTATATAATATATGACTTTCACTTTTTGTAGTGAAGAACTTTAATGAATGAACTTTTTGATGACATCCTAATTTAGTGAGATGCAAATTGCCTCTTCAGAGAGAACGAGGACTTAAACTCTATAGCGCCACCTGTTGGAAGTAGCGATCCTACAAGTCACAATCAACCCTTTAACGAGTCGTGCAATATGTATAATTTAGTGAGAAGCACTTTTAGACATTAATGCTGCCATATAATAGACATCCGGTGAGTGGTAATACTGATAATCCCTCGTGTGTTGTTTATATGTCTCCAAGCAAAGAAATCACATGTTACATTCCACACATAAAACTCTGTAGAAAAGGGGTGCTGGGGAATTGTGCCCGTAGTAAGGGACAAATAATGCTGGAAACGGGACCAAGAAGAAGTTTCCATGTAGGGCCTGCACTCCGGATATCAGTGTACAGGAACCGCACAGCTGGCACTACATTCACTGAGGCTCCGCTCCGTACATCTCGTACACATATGGTTCCGCTCCATACACCCAGTACACGTGCGGCTCTGCTCCGTACACCTTGTACACACTCAGCTTCGCTCCATACACCCCGCACACAAATGGCTCTGCTCCGTATATCTCATACACACACGGCTTCGGTCCGTACACCCCATACACGGCTCCGCTCGGTACACCTCGTACACACACGGCTCCGCTCCGTACACCTCGGTCACACGTTGGTCCGCTCTGCACACCCGGGGCTCTGCTCCGTACACGCGGGGCTTGGCTCTGTACACCCTGTACACACGTGGCTCCGCTCCATACACCTCATACACACACGACTCCGCTCCATACACCCTGTACACACAGGGCTCCGCTCCGTACACCCTGTACACGCGTGGCCCCACTCCGTACACCCTGCACACACGTAGCTCTGCTCCATACACATCATACACACATGACTCCGCTCCGTACACCCAGAGCTCCGCTCCGTACACCCTGTACACGCAGGGCTCCGCTCCGTACACCCTGTACACATGCGGCTCCGCTCCGTACACCCTGTACACGCACGGCTCCACTCCATACACCTCGTACACACGCGGCTCCGCTCCTTACACCTCGTACACATGTGGTTCTGCTCCGTACACCTGGGGCCCCGCTCCGTACACCCTGCACACACGTAGCTCTGCTCCATACACATCATACACACATGACTCCGCTCCGTACACCCAGAGCTCCGCTCCGTACACCCTGTAAACGCAGGGCTCCGCTCCGTACACCCTGTACACACACGGCTCCACTCCATACACCTCGTACACATGTGATTCCGCTCCGTACACCTGGGGCTCTGCTCCGTACACCTTGTACACGCGGGGCTCCGCTCCGTACACCTCTTACACACACGGCTCTGCTACATCCACCCTGTAAACCCCTCCTGACCCCACACATAAACTTCCCCTCATCCAGCACCATGACAACCTGCACAGCAGAGCCCTGCATACACTGAGGCCCCTGATCATGTGACCCCTGACTCCTCCCCTCCTGTGGCCTCATCCCAGGTCCTGTGCGCACAGAGCAGCCATATATGTGGTGTGCGGCTCTGCAGGTGGAGGTAGGTGCTGGGGGTTCCCCATTACTGGGCTTGGGGGGGACATTAACCCCTTCACTATCCCAATATCCATGTCAGGGCACCAGGCCTCTGATCTTACTTGGATATTGGGACTAGTGAAACTTTTAAGCCACTAATCTAATTAAGGATTCTCTCTCTGCTCTCAGGTTGCTTATTTTAATGTCTGTTTATTATGCCATGACTCTGCTCTTATTCTGTGTATATTTGTGTTTCTTAAGATACTTTGATATAAGATGCCTGAGGAAGAGACATAAGTATTTTTTGCTTTGTAACATCATTTATTTTATTTTTGTCAGCCATGAAAAGGTATCATAACTATAAGATTATTTTTTGTTTTTCCCACTGAGAACAATTTTTATAAGAATCATAATGTTTTTGTCCCTTTGCCCCTAATAGATAACATAAGACTCAACTACAGTACCCCTTTCTTGGCCTCCCACAGTATAATGTTCCCCCAGTACTGCCATCCCCCCCACACACAGTATAATGTTACCCCAGTACCACCATCCCCCACACACAGTATAATGTTCCCACAGTACCGCCATCCCCCCACACACAGTATAATGTTCCCACAGTACCGCCATCCCCCCACACACAGTATAATGTTCCCACAGTACCACAATCCCCCACACACAGTATAATGTTCCCACAGTACCGCCATCCCCCACACACAGTATAATGTTCCCACAGTACCGCCATCCCCCCACACACAGTATAATGTTCCCACAGTACCGCCATCCCCCCACACACAGTATAATGTTCCCACAGTACCACAATCCCCCACACACAGTATAATGTTCCCACAGTACCGCCATCCCCCACACACAGTATAATGTTCCCACAGTACCGCCATCCCCCCACACACAGTATAATGTTCCCACAGTACCGCCATCCCCCCACACACAGTATAATGTTCCCACAGTACCACAATCCCCCCACACAGATGTAAATCATTCAGCTGCGGCGCTGAAAACTAAATCTCCGAGCACTTACAAGTACTTGGAGGACACCCGACCGTGCTCGGGAAATCTTGAGTAACGAGTATATTCGCTCATCACTAGTTGGAGGATATCGGAAGATTACCTCAGAGACATTTGCTGGAGACAGATTATGGACAGCTTTGTAGGTCAATGTTGGTAGTTTGAACTGGCTTTTTGGGGGGATTGGGAGTCAATGAAGAGATTTCCAGAGGGGATAAGTGGAAGAATAGCGAGGAGAGAGATGGATTAGTCAGGAAGCAGAGTTAAGTACAGTTTGGGAAGGTGTGAGAATGTTAGAAGGGTGTCTACAATGGCTAATATTGCAGTAGTAGAGAGACTACAATGTGGGATGGTTTGTGACGACATCATATTTTGTTGTAAGCAGTTGGTTAAGTTGCAAAGGCTGAATAACAGGAACAGAATAATCTACTGGTTTATATAAACTTTGTAAAAAGCAGTCATTTTTATTTTTTTTTATTAGCTGCTACAGGAAAGAACACTTTACATGTAGCATCAAGTCAGCAGACATAACTCTGCACACGATTAAGTAATAAAAATTGATAGGAGAAAAAATAAAAAATTAGCAGAATTAAGTTTGGCCAGATGGATCGGATCTCCATAACAGTCATGGTCTTTGATGTGGGCCCTTTGGAAAATAAATTGCCCACCCCTATTACACAGGATTCTTTACATCATCATCTTCTCCCTATTAAGGTCCCTACAATACCGGATCCTCTCAGTGGAGATCTTCTGTAGAAGAGAACTTATCTAATTGACCCAACAAGGATGGATATGGACAGGGATATAAAAGCGGAGAGGATATTACACCTCACCCTAGAGATTCTCTTCCGGCTTACTGGAGAGGTGAGAGATTCTGATGATCTCACATTACATCATTCTTATCTATGGGAATATCGGACAGAACTGGTGAGGAGTCCAAAAATGTCTGTAGTTAGGTTATTAATGTGTCTCTCCATATCCAGGATTACACAGTAGTGAAGACCTCTAGTGAGCACTGTCAGGCCTCTGTGTCTGAAGGATGGGGAAGACGCCTGAGCACAATCAGTGGGCCTTCACCTCGACCCCTGATACAGGAGGACATGAATGACCAGAAGATCCTAGAACTTACCTACAAGATGATTGAGCTGCTGACTGGAGAGGTGACACTGCTGGGAATGTTGGGACAGTATATATGATGGGTTTTTTTTTTCGGTAACTGGGGGGATGACGGTATCATTGTATGTGTCAGGTTCCTATAAGGTGTCAGGATGTCACCGTCTATTTCTCTATGGAGGAGTGGGAGTATTTAGAAGGACACAAAGATGTGTACAAGGATGTCATGATGAAGGTTCCCCAGACCCTCACATCACCAGGTAATAGGACTAAATGCACACGGTCTGTAATCTTCTGTATGTGAAAAATTAATTCAGTCCCTGTATGTGTTTCCTCCAGTTCTATCCAGTAAGAGGACAACTTCAGAGAAATGTCCCCGTCCTCTTCTTCCACAGGACTGTAAACAAGAAAATCCCAATGTTCCTCAGGATCATCAGGTATCTCCTTTATGATGTGTAGACGGCTATGAAGGTCTTGTGTTCATTCTTGTTTTATTGCCCAGCATTATATGTTTTATGAGAGCGGTGGAGATGGTAGGATTAGAGCTGATCATAGATGTGACTTCTGTCTAGGACTTACAATATTTATTTCAGGGTGAAAATCTGGCCCATATTAATACTACAGAGTCTTATGTGAGGAATGATGAGCGATGTAAAGAGGAGATTCCTACAGATAATCGCCCAGGTGAGTTGTAAGCACCAGCTGCAAAGAAGTCACTGGCTGTGACTGCTTTTTAAGTGGTGTAGTCCGGCCATATCACAATCATGTGATCACCATTCTGCCGCTAGACCACAACATTTTCCTCAACCCAAAACTGTTCACATTTCTTTGGGGCATTTATTGCCCTTCCTCTATAGAATTGTTCTACCCCCTGGAATTAGAAGAGGCTGTTCCCTGTTTGCCCAGATTTTTAAACTACAAATCCAGATTAGAGCGTACGTAGAATGTGCTGACAAGTTAGAAAATCATTCATAGAAAAATATTATGATAGGTCTCTTGGAGAAAGCGAAGGGTAATGATGTTGTTGCCTTCCTAGAACCATGATATCTTATTGCATGAATCTACCTTCTCTCCCTTCTGTGCTGCTGAAGCTGCTCATATAGTCCCTACAAGACCACGTCCAGTCTTCTTGGCCAAACTTCACTTTTTTTATTGTAAATGTTAAATTAACATGATATAGTTCTAATCAGTGCGTGGTTTATTGCTGTATATACTTTATTCACACCTTCTGGAGATGTATTGGCATGGCTCAAGCTCTGGTTTCCTAGCCTGATGCAAAGTCATAAACTACATTTATATTTTTGATCCTAAAAAAATTCAGAATACTGTACAATTGCTCTTATAATGGGGAACACCAAGATCTTCTCTACTATTCTAGTCAGGACTCATTGCAGCTCCAATGGTCCATCATAAATGAGTAGCTTCTGTTCGGTCGTGCAAGATGGCGAGAACAGTCAGGTAGTCGGATCAGAACTTGGAGAGCAGAGAAATACAAAATTGGAAGATGCAAGAGTAGTCAGTAAACAGGTCGGGTTACAACGGGAAACAAATAAACAAGCCAAGAGCTGAGCACAGAGGACTGAACCAGAGGAGAAAAGGCTGTATCTGGGTATCTGGCCTCTTCTGGTAATATGCTTCGAGCTTTAGTAGTGTGTGGTGGTTTCCAATTATCTGAAGAAGGGGGATGATTGTTCCAGCTGATCTGCACACACACCCATACTGTGAGACTGGATGGTACTACTGGTCCCAGCCACCTTGTTCTTAGTGGCTGAACAGAGCATGTGCCACCCAGTTCTTATGTTTCCTACATCTCCTTCATCACTAGCACCGCCTTCATAATAAATAAGGCAGCGCCTGATGATAGGAGCAGTTCAAACAGGAGATATGATGCACCATTTGCAGAAGCCCTAGAGTGACAGAATGGCATAAAATGAGATCAATAGAAAACTCCATAAAGTGACTCCATTTTGTAAATTATAACCTGAAATTAGCACGCAGTGGGTGTTACTGAAAAATAAAATTGCACAAACGTCATTCTTTTGTCCAACACATAGTGCCCAGATTGTGATCCCGGAGACAAACTAAATTCAGTGGGTTCTTCACTACAGAAATGCCAAATACATGGATGCTAAATGTGGTTTGTGAACACTGCAAGGCTTAGAAGCGAGGGGGAAGTTTGATTTTGGGAGAGCGGATTTTGCTGGATTGGTTTATGGAAGATATGTTGCTTTTCAAAAGCCTTTGAGACACCAATAATGTGGAAATCTCTTGTTTTTTATTGGCCATTGTGGGACTTGTTTTTTACGGGATGCGTAGATGTTTTTATTAGTATAATTTTTGACTACATAACATTTTTTGACTACATAACATTTTTTGGTTGTTTTTTTTTCTTGCACTATTTAGGAGGCCAAATGAACAAACAATTGAAAACCATGTGTTTCTGGTTTATGCCATGAGGTCTTCTAATAGACTGGGATCTATCATTCTCTTAGTGAATAATTCAGTTTTCCTATATACCTTGCCTTTTTCATGCTTCCATATGTGACTATGGAACATTTAAGTAGAAATGTTCAAAAATATAAATTTTAAGGATACTTTATTAAAAATAATAATTGTTTTTTTCTTGGCAGATGACTCTACAATGACATCAGAGGGACAACTGACATCTTTGATTTTTAAATCAGATGACCTTGAGATCACACATGAATTGAATGCCATTACTCCAAATATACCATCATCCTTTCACTGCAGAGATCTATCATCTGATGCTATGACAGAGGTCATATCTACTGATGCATTACAGACTGCTAAGAATAATAAAAGTCACAAAAGAGGCATTAAAAAACTAATTGCTGTTAAAGCAAAGAAGGCATTTTCACATTCAGAACATGGAATTAGTTTTCCCCTCGAAATGTCTTTTGTTGAACATAAAAAAATTCACATAGAAGAGAAGAGATTTTCTTGTTCCAACTGTGGGAAATATTTCACCCGGAAATCAGATCTTATTAGGCATGAGAGAATTCATACTGGGGAGAAGCCATATTCATGTTCTGAATGTGGGAAATGTTTTAACATGAAATCTCATCTTGTTAATCACCAGGGAACTCACACAGGGGAGAAGCCTTATTCATGTTCAGAATGTAGGAAACGTTTTAACAGGAAATCGTATCTTGTTAAACACCAGAGAACTCACTCAGGGGAGAAACCTTTTTCATGTTCAGAATGTGGGAGAAGTTTTACAGAGAAATCAAATCTTATCGCACATCAGAGAACTCACACAGGGGAGAAACTATATTTATGTTCAGAATGTGGAAAATATTTTAGCCGCAAATGGTCTCTTGTTAAGCACCAGAAAATTCACACAGGAGGGAATAAGCTTTTATCCTGTTTAGAATGTGGGAAATATTTTGTCCGGAAATCGCATCTTCTTATACACCAGAGAAGTCACACAGGGGAGAAGCCTTTTTCATGTTCGGAATGTGGGAGGAGTTTTTCACAGAAATCAAATCTTATCTCTCATCAGAGATATCACACAGGGGAGAAACAATATTTATGTTCAGAATGTGGGAAATATTTTATCTGCAAATCTCATCTTGTTAAGCACCAGAGACTTCACACAGGCGAGAAGCCTTTTTCATGTTCAGAATGTGGGAAATGTTTTATCCAGAAATGGCACCTTATTAGGCATCAAAAATCTCACTCTCCGATTATTGGATCTCAAGGACTTCAGGTCTTAGCGCAGTGTCTGGGTTAGTCTACGTTCACATTTGCGGTGTGCGCCGCAGCGTCGCCGCCGCAACGCACAGCGCAAATGTGAACACATGCACAACGCAGCTTTTTGCGCCGCATGCGTCCTTTTTTTCATTGATTTTGGACGCAGCAAAAATGCAACTTGCTGCGTCCTCCGCGACCCGACGCGGGCGCCGCAGGGACGCATGCGGCGCAAAAAGCAAGTGCACCGCATGTCCATGCGCCCCCATGTTAAATATAGGGGCGCATGATGCATGCGGCGCCGCTGCGGCGCCCGCCGCTGCGGCGGGCGCCGCTAATGTGAACGTAGCCTTAGGTTATCTCTTTTGTTAACATGTGTGAAAGATCTACGTTCCTTTAACAGAAGATGGTAGAATGTATCTAGGTGACTGCCCTAATGATGTAGGGGTAAATATTCTAGTGTCCCTTCACCTCAACATGTTTAGAACCAGAGTTTGATCAGTACAGAATCCACTCGTGGGAGTTCTAACCTTGTCCTCCTGGGATCATCTAAAGCACCCTTTTTCTCTTTGAAAATAAAGTGTCTATTGCGAGTTATGTGCTCACAAATTCATTGGTGTCGAAAACAACTAAAAAATCTTTGTATCTGCTGTGGGGCAGAATCCAGCCATTCCTCCTTGTTTCCAGACTTAGGAGGGGTTTATTGTTGTGAAGGCCTAAAGTATTTATGCTCTGCAATGTTTATACATGAGTTAAAGATCTTTCAATCGAGTACCACTAGGGAGATTTTCCTTATCAGCCAATTTATAATTTGCAACACCTCATTTGACGTTTATTTGTTAGAGTGAAGCTGTAAGCTTCAATATGTTGGCCGAAATATTCAATCCACTCAGTATGAACAAGCACAGAGGCAACATTAGGAGTGCAGTGCTGTAACACCGGTGTCCCTCCATACGTCTCCCCGCCTTACCGCCATAGCCCCCCCATCCCACACTTCCTCCTCTTCCTCCGGCTGCTGCCTGCATATGACTTAAGAACAGGAAAAAAGAACCTCAAGCAGTCGTAAGTCCAAATATAAAAAACACTTTATTGATGCAAAACAATTATTAAAACACCAGAACATAAGTGCATAGAAGGGCCAAAAAGATGACAACAAGCGTCACCGACATCATGCTGAGCCCAAGGTACAGAGTGACCTTAATCTGATAGTACATACAGGAGAGCTCTGCGGTGCCAATTTACAGGAATCAATGCCCAAAAAATCGCAATTCAATAAGACACCAATCCAATAGGAGATAAAGAATGCATAGTATAAGTATTTATAACGCATACACATCACCTGATGAAGCTGGTAAATATAGTAGGGACACCCGTCCACCCCGACCCGCGTTTCGGTGTAGTACCTTCCTCAGGGGGCGCATGAGAGCACGAGGGCCATAGAAGAATATATAGGGGTCTGTGAGTGATGGAGTGCAGTACCGCAGTGCCATACTTCCGCCCGGTCTCACCGCGCCGGGCAATCAACGACCGGAAACACGTGGGGCCCCACGTGATCCGGAAGTACATGCACGGACCACGAGAACTCAGGCAGAGAGCAGAGGGAACGGAGCATGCGTACATTAGCCGGAATGTGCCGCCACCATCTTTATTGAGGGCAGGACGCGAATATGCCACGATTGGTAAGACGGATAGCTTGATGGATAGCTGGAGCCTCTATATAAACCGGGTGGTACAAAGAATCCACCATAAGAAGGGGGAGTATGTTGTGAAATTGGATTTTGGGCTCCCCCGGTGGCCACTGGTGGAATTGAACTGGTGTGCATCATCCTCTCTGTTCACCTGTTTCCATCAGGATGTGGGAGTCGCTATTTAGCCTTGCTCCTCTGTCACTTCCATGCCGGTCAACATTGTAATCAGAAGCCTTTCTGTGCATGTTCCTGCTGCTAGACAACTCCCAGCTAAGTTGGACTTAGTCCTTGTTTGTTTTTGCATTTTGTTCCAGTTCACAGCTGTAGTTTCGTTTCTGTGTCTGGAAAGCTCTTGTGATCTGAAATTGCCACTCTGATGTTATGAGTTAATACTAGAGTCTTAAAGTAATTTCAGGATGGTATTTTGATAGGGTTTTCAGCTGACCATGAAAGTGCCCTTTCTGTCTTCCTGCTATCTAGTAAGCGGACCTCAATTTTGCTAAACCTATTTTCATACTACGTTTGTCATTTCATCTAAAATCACCGCCAATATTTGTGGGGGCCTCTGTCTGCCTTTCGGGGAAATTTCTCTAGAGGTGAGCCAGGACTATATTTTCCTCTGCCAGGATTAGTTAGTCCTCCGGCCGGCGCTGGGCGTCTAGGGATATAACGCAGGCTACGCTACCCGGCTACTGTTAGTTGTGCGGCAGGTTTAGTTCATGGTCAGTTTAGTTTCCATCCTTCCAAGAGCTAGTTCGTATGTTTGCTGGGCTATGTTCTCTTGCCATTGAGAACCATAACAGGAGTAGCTCGAATTTAGCTATAAAGACATACCTAAATGTGCAAAGTATATCTACGGTCATACATTGCCCAGCACCCAGTGGCATACAATTATCCATAGCATAGGTATAAAAAACATAGAACACTCGATAAGCCTAGAATATAGTGGCATAGAACATCAATGGATAAGACTAGTAAAATTAATCAACAGTGTGTAAATATTCTGAACTTAATATATAGTCCTATACAGAGGCAGCTGACAAGAGTGTGCAACAATGTCTATTACATTTATCCCCTCCCCACAACAAAGGAAAAAGTAGCTAGCATATACAACATATATCACACATAGATGGTAGCAGTCTTTTTCACTCCAGAGATCTTCCAAAGTTCCAGGGCAGAACCAGCACTCACTAAATTCTATTCACAGAAATGTCCTAGGTAAAAGAAGATGGAGTTAAAATAAATAAAATCACATATGATGTCGGTATATACACTCAACACAGCGATATGGTGACTAGAGAAACGGCGCATAACTAATATTCTCATTTAGTCCCCTTGGATGGACTGTGTCAAGGGACCATATCCACCGTGTCTCCAGCTGTCCCAAGCGTTTGGACAAATTACCCCCCCGAATGCTAATATTGAGCATATCAATACCCCGTACTCGAAAGAGGGAACTAACACTTTGATGGAAGGACTTGAAATGCCTCGGGATAGTTTTTAGTAGGGTTACATCTTTTTGAGTGGCTGCTGCCTCAATGCCTAAAACATGCTCCCTAATCCTCACCTTAAATTGCCTGGTCGTCATCCCAATATAAATTAGCCCACAAGGGCAGGTAGCATAATAGATGATATATCGAGATGTACATGTAATTCGTCTCTTAATGATGTAATTTTTAGTACCATCTGAGTTGGTAAATGTACCACATCTGTCCACGTTTGGGCACGCAACACAGTGTCCACATGGGGTACTGTTGTGAATTCTGCTTTTGGTTTCCCTCCGGTGGTTGTAGGTGGTAATGCAGTTGTCCCTGGGTTGCAATCCTGGTCAGGTGTATCTGCTGATTGCAGTTCTGACTGGGGTATTTAGGTGTGCAGGATTCATTAGTCCTTGCCAGTTGTCCATGGTTTTTGGGAGGTTTTGGATCTCTGTCTGGTTCCTCCTGCCTTGCTGCCAAATCAGCAAAGATAAGTGTCTGGTTTTTGTTTCTGTGGCACATATGCTGTGTGCTTTACAATTCAGTGCTATTCATTTGTTTTTTCTTGTCCAGCTTAGATTGTGTCAGTATTTTCTCAGTCTAGTTGGATTCTCAGGAGTTGCAGATATACGTTCCATGTCTTTAGTTAGATGGTGGAATTTTTTGTATTATCTGCTGTGGATATTTTTGGAAGGGTTTTAATACTGACCGCTTAGTATTCTGTCCTATCCTTTCCTATTTAGCTAGAGTGGCCTCTTTTGCTAAATCCTGTTTTCTGCCTGCGTGTGTCTTTCCTCTACTACTCACAGTCAATATTCGTGGGGGGCTGCCTATCCTTTGGGGTTCTGCTCTGAGGCAAGGTAGTATTCCTATTTCCATCTATAGGGGTATTTAGTCCTCCGGCTGTGTCGAGGTGTCTAGGATTTGTTAGGCACACCCCACGGCTACTTCTAGTTGCGGTGTTAGTTTAGGATTTGCGGTCAGTATAGTTTCCACCTACTCCAGAGAAAGTTTCATGCGGCTCCAAGGTCACCGGATCATAACAGTACAACTGGCCAATAATGAGTTAAATGCATCTCAGAAGAAGGGAAGAAAGGTGTTGAGCCATTTTTTTTTCTGCAGTCTGCTTTGTCTTTTCTTCCCTCTTTTTCTCTGGGTGGCTGAGGAGTCTTGTGCTAGCATGAATGTTCAGGAATTAGCTTCTCATGTAGACCAGCTTGCTGCTAGGGTACAGGGTATTTCTGATTATATTGTTCAGACTCCGGTTTTAGAGCCTAAGATTCCTACTCCTGATTTGTTTTTTGGTGACAGGTCCAAATTTTTGAGTTTTAAAAACAACTGTAAACTGTTTTTTGCTCTGAGACCTCGATCCTCTGGTGATTCCATTCAGCAGGTTAAAATCGTCATCTCCCTGCTGCGTGGCGATCCTCAGGATTGGGCATTTTCCCTGGAATCTGGGAATCCGGCCTTGCTTAATGTAGACGCCTTTTTTCAGGCTTTAGGATTATTATATGATGAACCGAATTCTGTGGATCAAGCGGAGAAGACCTTGTTGGCCCTGTCTCAGGGTCAAGAGGCGGCAGAATTGTATTGTCAGAAATTTAGAAAATGGTCTGTGTTGACTAAATGGAATGATGATGCTTTGGCGGCAATTTTCAGAAAGGGTCTTTCTGAATCCGTTAAAGATGTTATGGTGGGGTTTCCCACGCCTTTCGGTCTGAGTGATTCTATGTCTCTGGCCATTCAGATTGATCGGCGCTTGCGGGAGCGCAGAACTGTGCGCGCTGTGGCGTTGTCTTTAGAGCAGATGCCTGAGCCAATGCAGTGTGATAGGATTCTGTCTAGAACGGAACGACAAGGATTCAGACGTCAGAATAGGTTGTGTTATTATTGTGGTGATGCTTCTCATGTCATTTCAGTCTGCCCTAAGCGTACAAAAAGGATCGCTAGTTCATTTACCATCAGTACTGTACAACCTAAATTTCTGTTATCTGCTCATTGTCATCATTTTCTGTCACGGCGTTTGTGGATTCAGGCGCCGCCTTGAACTTAATGGACTTTGAGTTTGCCAGGCGTTGTGGTTTTCCCTTGCAGTCTTTGCAGAACCCTATTCCTTTAAGAGGCATTGATGCTACACCTTTGGCTAAAAATAAGCCCCAGTTTTGGACACAGGTGACCATGCGCATGGCGCCAGCCCATCAGGAAGATTGTCGATTTCTGGTGTTGCATAATTTGCATGATGCTATCGTGCTGGGTTTTCCGTGGTTGCAGGTACATAATCCTGTGTTGGATTGGAAGTCTATGTCTGTGACTAGTTGGGGTTGTCAGGGGGTTCATAATGACGTTCCTTTGATGTCAATCTCCTCTTCTTCCTCTTCTGAAATTCCAGAGTTTTTGTCTGATTTTCAGGATGTATTCGATGAGCCCAAGTCCAGTTCTCTTCCACCGCACAGGGACTGTGATTGTGCGATTGACTTGATTCCAGGCTGTAAGTTTCCTAAGGGCTGACTTTTCAACCAGTCTGTGCCTGAACATACCGCCATGCGGAGTTATGTTAAGGAGTCTTTGGAGAAAGGGCATATTCGGCCATCTTCTTCACCGTTGGGAGCGGGATTTTTTTTTTGTTGCTAAGAAGGATGGCTCCTTGAGACCCTGTATTGATTATCGCCTCTTGAATAAGATCACGGTCAAGTTTCAATACCCGTTACCTCTGCTTTCCGATTTGTTTGCTAGGATTAAGGGGGCTAGTTGGTTTACTAAGATTGACCTTCGGGGGGCATATAATCTTGTTCGTATTAAGCAGAGTGATGAATGGAAAACTGCGTTTAATACGCCCGAAGGCCATTTCGAATACCTTGTGATGCCATTCGGGCTCACTAATGCTCCATCTGTTTTTCTGTCCTTCATGCATGATATCTTCCGGACTTATCTTGATAAATTCTTGATTGTATATTTGGACGATATTTTAATTTTTTCTGATGATTGGGAGTCTCATGTGGAACAGGTCAGGATGGTATTTCAGATCCTTCGTGATAATGCTTTGTTTGTGAAGGGGTCTAAGTGTCTCTTTGGGGTGCAGAAGGTTTCTTGTTTGGGCTTCATTTTTTCTCCCTCATCTATAGAGATGGATCCGGTTAAGGTTCAGGCCATTCATGATTGGATTCAACCCACATCCGTGAAGAGCCTTCAGAAATTTTTGGGTTTTGCAAATTTTTATCGCCGTTTCATTGCTAACTTCTCCAGGGTGGTTAAACCCTTGACTGATTTGACGAAGAAAGGCGCTGATGTGGCGAATTGGTCCTCTGCGGCTGTCTCTGCCTTTCAGGAGCTTAAACGCCGATTTACTTCTGCCCCGGTGTTGCGCCAACCGGATGTTTCTCTTCCGTTTCAGGTTGAGATTGACGCTTCTGAGATTGGGGCAGGGGCCGTTTTGTCTCAGAGGGATTCTGTTGGTTCCTTGATGAAACCGTGTGCATTCTTTTCCCGTAAGTTTTCGCCTGCTGAACGCAATTATGATGTCGGCAATCGGGAGTTGTTGGCTATGAAGTGGGCGTTTGAGGAGTGGCGACATTGGCTTGAGGGAGCTAAGCACCGTATTGTGGTCTTGACCGATCATAAGAATCTGATTTACCTCGAGTCTGCCAGACGGCTGAATCCTAGACAGGCTCGATGGTCCTTGTTTTTTTCCCGTTTTGATTTCGTGGTCTCGTATCTTCCGGGTTCTAAGAATATTAAGGCTGATGCCCTTTCTAGGAGTTTTTTCCCTGATTCTCCTGAGGTCCTTGAACCGGTCGGCATTCTGAAAGAAGGGGTGGTCCTTTCTGCCATTTCCCCTGATTTACGACGGGTTCTTCAGGAATTTCAGGCTGACAAACCTGACCGCTGTCCAGTGGGGAAACTGTTTGTTCCTGATAGATGGACTAGTAGAGTGATTTCTGAGGTTCATTGTTCTGTGTTGGCTGGCCATCCTGGTATTTTTGGTACCAGAGATTTGGTTGGTAGGTCCTTTTGGTGGCCTTCTTTGTCACGTGATGTGCGTTCTTTTGTGCAGTCCTGTGGGACTTGTGCGCGGGCCAAGCCTTGTTGTTCCCGTGCTAGTGGGTTGCTTTTGCCATTGCCGGTCCCTGAGAGGCCCTGGACACATATTTCTATGGATTTTATTTCTGATCTTCTGGTTTCCCAGAGGATGTCGGTTATCTGGGTTGTTTGTGACCGGTTCTCTAAGATGGTTCATTTAGTGCCTTTGCCTAAATTGCCTTCCTCTTCAGATTTGGTTCCGTTGTTTTTTCAGCATGTGGTTCGTTTGCATGGTATTCCGGAGAATATTGTGTCCGACAGAGGTTCCCAGTTTGTTTCTAGGTTTTGGCGAGCCTTTTGTGCTAGGCTGGGCATTGATTTTGTCTTTTTCTTCAGCATTTCATCCTCAGACAAATGGCCAGACTGAGCGAACTAATCAGACTTTGAAAACTTATTTGAGATGCTTTGTGTCTGCTGATCAGGATGATTGGGTGGCTTTCTTGCCATTGGCCGAGTTTGCCCTTAATAATCGGGCTAGTTCGGCTACTTTGGTTTCGCCTTTCTTTTGTAATTTTGGTTTTCATCCTCGTTTTTCTTCGGGGCAGGTTGAGCCTTCTGACTGTCCTGGTGTGGATTCTGTGGTTGACAGGTTGCAGCAGATTTGGGCTCATGTGGTGGACAATTTGGTGTTGTCTCAGGAGGAGGCTCAACGTTTTGCTAACCGTCGTCGGTGTGTTGGTTCCCGGCTTCAGGTTGGGGATCTGGTCTGGTTGTCTTCCCGTCATGTTCCTATGAAGGTTTCTTCCCCTAAGTTTAAGCCTCGGTTTATTGGTCCTTATAGGATTTCTGGGATTATTAATCCGGTGTCTTTTCGATTGGCCCTTCCGGCCTCTTTTGCTATCCATAATGTCTTCCATAGATCTTTATTGCGGAAATATGTGGTGCCCGTTGTTCCCTCTGTTGATCCTCCGGCCCCTGTGTTGGTTGATGGGGAGTTGGAGTATGTGGTTGAGAAGATTTTGGATTCTCGCTTTTCGAGGCGGAGGCTTCAGTACCTTGTCAAATGGAAGGGTTATGGCCTGGAGGATAATTCTTGGGTTTCTGCATCTGATGTCCATGCTGCTGATTTGGTCCGTGCCTTCCATCTGGCTCGTCTTGATCGGCCTGGGGGCTCTGGTGAGGGTTCGGTGACCCCTCCTCAAGGGGGGGGTACTGTTGTGAATTCTGCTTTTGGGTTCCCTCCGGTGGTTGTAGGTGGTAATGCAGTTGTCCCTGGGTTGCAATCCTGGTCAGGTGTATCTGCTGATTGCAGTTCTGACTGGGGTATTTAGGTGTGCAGGATTCATTAGTCCTTGCCAGTTGTCCATGGTTTTTGGGAGGTTTTGGATTTGTCTGGTTCCTTCTTCCTTGCTGCCAAATCAGCAAAGATAAGTGTCTGGTTTTTGTTTCTGTGGCACACATGCTGTGTGCTTTACAATTCAGTGCTATTCATTTGTTTTTTCTTGTCCAGCTTAGATTGTGTCAGTATTTTCTCAGTCTAGTTGGATTCTCAGGAGTTGCAGATATACGTTCCATGTCTTTAGTTAGATGGTGGAATTTTTTGTATTATCTGCTGTGGATATTTTTGGAACGGTTTTAATACTGACCACTTAGTATTCTGTCCTATCCTTTCCTATTTAGCTAGAGTGGCCTCTTTTGCTAAATCCTGTTTTCTGCCTGCATGTGTCTTTCCTCTACTACTCACAGTCAATATTCGTGGGGGGCTGCCTATCCTTTGGGGTTCTGCTCTGAGGCAAGGTAGTATTCCTATTTCCATCTATAGGGGTATTTAGTCCTCCGGCTGTGTCGAGGTGTCTAGGATTTGTTAGGCACACCCCACGGCTACTTCTAGTTGCGGTGTTAGTTTAGGATTTGCGGTCAGTATAGTTTCCACCTACTCCAGAGAAAGTTTCACGCGGCTCCAAGGTCACCGGATCATAACAGGGTACACCGATTAGTATGTGGGATTTCATCCAGAAATGACCTCGGTCCCTGACCTGCGTAGTGACTCCTTACCAAGAAATCTCTCAGGTTTTTGGCTCGTCTAAAGGTCAGCAATGGTTTCTTAGGAAGGAATTTATTGATAATGGGATCAACCTGTAGGATGGGCCAAGCCTTAGAGAGTGCTGCTCTAACTCTATCTGCCTGCGGGTGAAAGGTAGTAATGAACCTAAGTTGGTTCCCCGCCAACATGGCCCTATTATCCTTTGGTTTATACAGTAGATGGTTACGGGAAGAATATTTGGCCCTATGATAAGCCTTTTTAACAACCCATCTGCTGTAGCCCCGTTCGATGAATCGTGCTGTCAACTCAACAGCCCTCCTTTCGAAGTCGACATCCGTGGAGCCGATCCTCCGCAAACTGAGGAACTGCCCCACAGGTATCGACGAAACCATATGACGAGGGTGGCACGAAGAAGCATGCAACACCATATTGGTTGATGTTGCTTTACGGAAAATGTCCGTATGGACATTCCCCGCTTCATCCTTACCAACCACCACGTCCAGGAAGCTGATCCTTGCACCATCCCACTCACAGGTAAGTCTAATATTAAGGTCATTGCTGTTGAGACATCCAATCAGCTGCTCCAGGTCGGTGGCCTCACCCTGCCAGACAAAAAGGATGTCATCGATGTACCGCATCCAAAAGGGGATGCGGTCCATCGATGACAGCCTGTCCGACAGGAAGAGGTCCCTCTCCCACAGCCCCAGGAACAGATTAGCATAGGCCGGCGCGAAGGCCGCGCCCATGGCTGTTCCCTGGAGCTGCAGGTAGAAGGACCCCTTAAAAACAGAAATTATGCGTGAGGGTGAACTAGTAGTTCCAGCAGGAGTCCCTGAAGACCCGCGGACAATGTAGATGTGTCTAAAAAGAATTTAACCGCGGCAATACCGTCTTTATCTAATACTCGTAAATAGGGACTCCACATCTGCTGAAACCAGAAGAGATTCACCCTCAAAATTAAGGCCATCGACCCTACGGAGCAGCTCACCAGTGTCCTTAAGATATGAGGGAAGAGCGGACACGAGGGGCTGGAGGTGGAAGTCTATCCAGCAATTAACATTTTCCAGAAAGTTTCCCCTCCCTGACACAATGGGTCTGCCGGGTGGCGACTTCAGGTTCTTGTGTATCTTGGGGAGGAGGTAGAACATGGATATCGTGGGATCATCAACCAGGAGAGCCGAAGCGAGCTCCTTTGTAATGATATCACTAGTCAATGCTCTTTTAATGATAGTCACTAACTGGCCGGCATAGGCACTGAAAGGATTGTATGTCAGCTTCTTGTAACAAACGGAATTATTAAGCTGACGGAAAGCCTCCTTTTCATACATTTTGGTAGGCCAGAGGACAACATTCCCTCCCTTGTCAGCAGGTTTTAACAATACATCAGGGAGATTTTTGAGATAGTCCAAACGTCTACGCTCCACCCCAGATAAATTGTCAGATTTAGAAAATCTTGGAATTTGGCACAAGTCCTGGGTCACCACCCGGACGAACAGATCAATACTCGAGCATGTATACAGGGGGGGAAACCTGGTAGACCGAGAACGAATAGAGGGAGGGATCTTAACCCCCTCATGGATGTGTTCCACCGCCAGCTCCTCCAGTATCCTCAGTGTAGCCTGTTCTTCCTCTAGGGAAAAGTGTATTAATTTCATTATTATAGAAGTAACGTCTCAACAACAATGATCGCGCAAAGATATTAAAATCTTTAACCGCAGTGAATTTATCATAATCTGGAGTGGGTGAGAAAGAAAAGCCCCTACCAAGAAGAGACAAATCAGTGGGGGAGAGTATATAGTGGCTTAGATTGATTACCCGATTATTTTTACTCCCAGACTCCGCCTGATAATGACTGTCTCCTATAGGGGTGGTAGGCATGATCCCTAAGGCGTGTGGTTCCGGAGGAGGCAGACACATCGGACTGACCACTCATAGAGGATATTGATGTGTTTGATGAAACCCGTGGTATATTAGCCTTTCTCCACAGATAGACCCTACTTGATTGGTAGTCCTTCAGATCACGAGTCTGCTTAGAAAGCTGGTTTTCTTGAATTTTTTTAGCTAAAGCATCAAGTGATTTTTCCAGCTCTAAATCAAATTGTTGTAATCTCTCTTTTGGGCATTCAGTCCTAAGGACAGTTTGTGCCTCATCAATATTTTTGTCTAGCTCGTTGATTTTAGTAGTGTTAAAATCAATCAGGAGCTGCATCAATGTGAATGAGCACAAATTACTGGCTTCTTCCCATTTCTTAATAAACGTGTCATCATTGACAGGAAAGGTTGGAGTAACACGGACACGTAGTCCCCTTGGGATCATTCTATTAGTCATGTATTTTTCCAGAAAAATACGGTTCCACCATAGCCTGGAACGCCTAATTAGAGAGTCTTTCACCATAGCCATTTTATCATCGAATCTCAAGTCACCACACTGCTGTGTATTGGCCCCAGGGAACAGTCATGGGCGCGGCCTTCGCGCCGGCCTATGCTAATCTGTTCCTGGGGCTGTCGGACAGGCTGTCATCGATGGACCGCATCCCCTTTTGGATGCGGTACATCGATGACATCCTTTTTGTCTGGCAGGGTGAGGCCACCGACCTGGAGCAGCTGATTGGATGTCTCAACAGCAATGACCTTAATATTAGACTTACCTGTGAGTGGGATGGTGCAAGGATCAGCTTCCTGGACGTGGTGGTTGGTAAGGATGAAGCTGGGAATGTACATACGGACATTTTCCGTAAAGCAACATCAACCAATATGGTGTTGCATGCTTCTTCGTGCCACCCTCGTCATATGGTTTCGTCGATACCTGTGGGGCAGTTCCTCCGTTTGCGGAGGATCTGCTCTGTTGTGAATTGACTTTTTGGCTCCCTCTTGTGGTCACTAGTGGTATGACTCTGGGATTGTCTTTCTTCAGTTTGGAACTCACCTGGGTCGTTAGTCCAGGGGTGTCGCTATATTAACTTCCTGGATCCTTAGTCCAGTGCCTGGCATCGTTGTAATCAGATCCTTCTGTTGCTCCTGTCTGCTGGTCCTGGCTCTTGCAAAATTAAGCTAAGTCTTGCTTCTTTGTTTTTTGAGTTATTTGCTTTGCTCCTATTTTTGTCCAGCTTGTACTAAATGTGATTTCTGACCTTGCTGGAAGCTCTAGGGGGCTGGTGTTCTCCCCCCGGCCGTTAGTCGGTTCGGGGGTTCTTGAATATCCAGCGTGGATATTTTAATAGGGTTTTTGCTGACCATATAAGTCATCTTACTATATTCTGCTTTTAGCTAGTGGGCCTCTCTTTGCTAAATACCTAGCTCATGCTTATGTTTGTCTTTTCCTCTTACCTCACCGTTATTATTTGTTGGGGGCTTGTATCCAACTTTTGGGGTCTTTTCTCTGGAGGCAAGAAAGGTCTTTCTTTTCCCTTCTAGGGTTAGTTAGTTCTCCGGCTGGCGCGAGACGTCTAGAACCAACGTAGGCACGTTCCCCGGCTGCTTCTATTTGTGGTGCTAGGATTAGATATATGGTCAGCCCAGTTACCACTGCCCTATGAGCTGGTTTTTTGTGTTTGCAGACTTGGTATTATTTCCTGAGACCCTCTGCCATTGTGGGTCATAACACTGCTCCACGGATGTCGACTTCGAAAGGAGGACTGTTGAGTTGACAGCACGATTCATCGAACGGGGCTACAGCAGACGGGTTGTTAAAAAGGCTCATCATAGGGCCAAATATTCTTCCCGTAACCATCTGCTGTATAAACCCAAGGATAATAGGGCCATGTTGGCGGGGAACCAACTTAGGTTCATTACTACCTTTCACCCGCAGGCACATAGAGTTAGAGCAGCACTCTCTAAGGCTTGGCCCATCCTACAGGTTGATCCCATTATCAGTAAATTCCTTCCTAAGAAACCATTGCTGACCTTTAGACGAGCCAAAAACCTGAGAGATTTCTTGGTAAGGAGTCACTACGCAGGTCAGGGACCGAGGTCATTTCTGGACGACATCCCACATACTAATGGGTGTACCCCATGTGGACGCTGTGTTGCGTGCCCAAACGTGGACAGATGTGGTACATTTACCAACTCAGATGGTACTAAAAATTACATCATTAACCCCTTCCCGACATTTGACGTACTATCCCGTCGAGGTGGGGTGGGCCCGTATGACCGCCGACGGGATAGTACGTCATAGTCGATCGGCCGCGCTCACGGGGGGAGCGCGGCCGATCGCGGCCGGGTGTCGGCTGCATATCGCAGCTGACATCCGGCACTATGTGCCAGGAGCGGTCACGGACCGCCCCCGGCACATTAACCCCCGGCACACCGCGATCAAACATGATCGCGATGTGCCGGCGATGCAGGGAAGCATCGCGCAGGGAGAGGGCTCCCTGCGGGCTTCCCTGAGCCCCCCGCAGCAACGCGATGTGATCGCGTTGCTGCGAGGGTCTTACCTCCCTCCCTGCCTGCTCCAGACCCGGATCCAAGATGGCCGCGGATCCGGGTCCTGCAGGGAGGGAGGTGGCTTCACAGACGCCTGCTCAGAGCAGGCACTGTGAAGCAGCCTGCACTTCAATCAGATCGGTGATCTGTCAGAGTGCTATGCAAACTGACAGATCACCGATCTGTATTGTCCCCCCCTGGGGCAAAGTAAAAAAGTAAAAAAAAAAATTTCCAAATGTGTAAAAAAAAAAAAAAAAAAATATTCCAAAATAATGAAAAAAAAAAAAAAATATTATTCCCATAAATACATTTCTTTATCTAAATTAAAAAAAAAAAACAATAAAAGTACACATATTTAGTATCGCCACGTCCGTAACGACCCAACCTATAAAACTGCCACACTAGTTAACCCCTTCAGTAAACACCGTAAGAAAAAAAAAAAAAAAACGAGGCAAAAAACAACGCTTTATTACCATACCGCCGAACAAAAAGTGGAATAACACGCGATCAAAAAGACTGATATAAATATCCATGGTACCGCTGAAAACGTCATCTTGTCCCGCAAAAAACAAGCCGCCATACAGCATCATCAGCAAAAAAATAAAAAAGTTATAGTCCTGAGAATAAAGCGATACCAAAATAATTATTTTTTCTATAAAATAGTTTTTATCGTATAAAAGCGCCAAAACATAAAAAAAATGATATAAATGAGATATCGCTGTAATCGTACTGACCCGACGAATAAAACTGCTTTATCAATTTTACCAAACCCGGAACGGTATAAACGCCTCTCCCAAAAGAAATTCATGAATAGCAGGTTTTTGGTCATTCTGCCTCACAAAAATCGGAATAAAAAGCGATCAAAAACGGTCACGTGTCCGAAAATGTTACCAATAAAAACGTCAACTCGTCCCGCAAAAAACAAGACCTCACATGACTCTGTGGAGCAAATGTGGAAAAATTATAGGTCTCAAAATGTGGAGACGCAAAAACTTTTTTGCTATAAAAAGCGTCGCTGGTTTCACACTTCCGTTTTTGTCTGCAGCGTTTTTTGCACAAAAAAACGCATGCGTTTTTTCCCTATATTTAACATTGAAAACGCATGCGGTTTTTTTGTACGCGTTTGGTCGCGTTTTCAAACGCATGCGGTTTTTTTCTGCATGCGTTCATTTTCAGAAATACAACCTGCAGTATTTTCTTGCGTTTTTAAGCACATGCGTTTGTTTGCGTTAAAAACGCATGCATTTTTATCGAAAAAAACAGAAAACACACTGAAAAGCCACCCACCACCATCAAGGTGATAAAGGGATCCAAACCCTAACCCTAACTCTACCCCTAACCTCACCCCTAACCGTTTAATGAACATTTTCTGACAGTCATAGTGCCACGTATTTCAGTGCCACGTATTTCAGTGCCACGTATTTCAGTGCCACGTATCACGTATTTCAGTGGCACGTGTTTCAGTGCCACGTATTTCAGTGCCACGTATCACGTATTTCAGTGCCACATATTTTAGTACCACGTATTTCAGTTGCACGTATTTCAGTGCCACGTATTTCAGTGCCACGTATTTCAGTGCCACGTATTTCAGTGCCACGTATCACGTATTTCAGTGCCACGTGTTTCAGTGCCACGTATTTAAGTGCCACGTATCACATATTTCAGTGCCACGTATTTCAGTGCCACGTATTTCAGTGCCACGTATTTCAGTGCCACGTATTTAAGTGCCACATATCACATATTTCAGTGCCACTTATTTAAGTGCCACGTATTTCAGTGCCACGTATTTCAGTGCCACGTATTTCAGTGCCACGTATTTCAGTGCCACGTGTTTCAGTGCCACGTATTTAAGTGCCACGTATCACGTATTTCAGTGCCACGTATTTCAGTGCCACGTATTTCAGTGCCACGTATTTCAGTGCCACGTATTTCAGTGCCACGTATTTCAGTGCCACGTATTTCAGTGCCACGTATTTCAGTGCCACGTATTTCAGTCACGTTTAGGGTTAGGGTTAGGGGTAGGGTTAGGGTTAGGGCTAGGGTTGGAGGTAAAGTTAGGGTTGGGGCTAAAGTTAGGGTTGGGGCTAAAGTTAGGGTTAGGGTTTGGATTAGGGTTGGGATTAGAATTATGGGTGTGTCAGGGCTAGGGGTGTGGTTAGGGTTACCGTTGGGATTAGGGTTAGGGGTGTGTTTGGGTTAGGGTTTCAGGTAGAATTGGGGGGTTTCCACTGTCCAGGCACATCAGGGGCTCTCCAAGCGCGACATGGCGTCCAATCTCAATTCCAGCCAATTCTGCGTTGAAAAAGTAAAACAGTGCTCCTTCCCTTCCGAGCTCTCCCGTGTGCCCAAAAAGGGGTTTACCCCAACATATGTGTTATCAGCGTACTCGGGACAAATTGAACAACAACTTCTGGGGTCCAAGTTCTCTTGTTATCCTTAGGAAAATAAAAATTTGGGGGGCTAAAAATCATTTTTGTGGGAAAAAAAAGATGTTTTATTTTCACGGCTCTGCATTATAAACTGTAGTGAAACACTTGGGGGTTCAAAGTTCTCACAACACATCTAGATAAGTTCCTTGGGAGGTCTAGTTTCCAATATGGGGTCACTTGTGGGGGGTTTGTACTGTTTGGGTACATCAGGGGCTCTGCAAATGCAACGTGACGCCTGCAGACCAATCCATTTAAGGCTGCATTCCAAATGGCGCTCCTTCCCTTCCGAGCTCTGTCATGCGCCCAAACAGTGGTTCCCCCCGACATATGGGGTATCAGCGTACTCAGGACAAATTGGACAACAACTTTTGGGGTCTAATTTATCCTGTTACCCTTGTGAAAATACAAAACTGGGGGCTAAAAAATCATTTTTGTGAAAAAAAAAAAAGAATTTTTATTTTCACGGCTTTGCGCTATAAACTTTAGTGAAACACTTGGGGGTTCAAAGTTCTCAAAACACATCTAGATAAGTTCCTTGGGAGGTCTAGTTTCCAATATGGGGTCACTTGTGGGGGGTTTGTACTGTTTGGGTACATCAGGGGCTCTGCAAATGCAACGTGACGGCTGCTGACCAATCCATTTAAGTCTGCATTCCAAATGGCGCTCCTTCCCTTCCGAGCTCTGTCATGCGCCCAAACAGTGGTTCCCCCCCACATATGGGGTATCAGCGTACTCAGGACAAATTGGAAAACAAATTTTGGGGTCCAATTTATTCTGTTACCCTTGTAAAAATACAAAGCTGGGGGCTAAAAAATCATTTTTGAGAAAAAAAAAAAAAATTATTTTCACGGCTCTGCGTTATAATCTGTAGTGAAACACTTGGGGGTTCAAAGCTCTCAAAACACATCTAGATAAGTTCCTTAGGGGGTCTACTTTCCAAAATGGTGTCACTTGTAGGGAGTTTCAATGTTTAGGCACATCAGGGGCTCTCCAAACGCAACATGGCGTCCCATCTCAATTCCAGTCAATTTTGCATTGAAAAGTCAAATGGCGCTCCTTCCCTTCCAAGCTCTGCCATGCGCCCAAACAATGGTTTACACCCACATATGGGGTATCAGCGTACTCAGGACAAATTGCACAACATTTTTTGGGGTCCAATTTCTTCTCTTACCCTTGGGAAAATAAAAAATTGGGGGCAAAAAGATCATTTTTGTGAAAAAAATATGATTTTTTATTTTTACGGCTCTGCATTATAAACTTCTGTGAAGCACTTGGTGGGTCAAAGTGCTCACCACACATCTAGATAAGTTCCTTAGGGGGTCTACTTTCCAAAATGGTGTCACTTGTAGGGAGTTTCAATGTTTAGGCACATCAGGGGCTCTCCAAACGCAACATGGCGTCCCATCTCAATTCCAGTCAATTTTGCATTGAAAAGTCAAATGGCGCTCCTTCCCTTCCAAGCTCTGCCATGCGCCCAAACAATGGTTTACACCCACATATGGGGTATCAGCGTACTCAGGACAAATTGCACAACATTTTTTGGGGTCCAATTTCTTCTCTTACCCTTGGGAAAATAAAAAATTGGGGGCGAAAAGATCATTTTTGTGAAAAAATATGATTTTTTATTTTTACGGCTCTGCATTATAAACTTCTGTGAAGCACTTGGTGGGTCAAAGTGCTCACCACACATCTAGATAAGTTCCTTAGGGGGTCTACTTTCCAAAATGGTGTCACTTGTAGGGAGTTTCAATGTTTAGGCACATCAGGGGCTCTCCAAACGCAACATGGCGTCCCATCTCAATTCCAGTCAATTTTGCATTGAAAAGTCAAATGGCGCTCCTTCCCTTCCAAGCTCTGCCATGCGCCTAAACAATGGTTTACACCCACATATGGGGTATCATCGTACTCAGGACAAATTGTACAACAACTTTGGGGGTCCATTTTCTCCTGTTACCCTTGGTAAAATAAAACAAATTGGAGCTGAAATAAATTTTGTGTGAAAAAAAGTTAAATGTTCATTTTTATTTAAACATTCCAAAAATTCCTGTGAAACACCTGAAGGGTTAATAAACTTCTTGAATGTGGTTTTGAGCACCTTGAGGGGTGCAGTTTTTAGAATGGTGTGACACTTGAGTATTTTCTATCATATAGACCCCTCAAAATGACTTCAAATGAGATGTGGTCCCTAAAAAAAAATGGTGTTGTAAAAATGAGAAATTGCTGGTCAACTTTTAACCCTTATAACTCCGTCACAAAAAAAAATTTTGGTTCCAAAATTGTACTGATGTAAAGTAGACATGTGGGAAATGTTACTTATTAAGTATTTTGCGTGACATATGTCTGTGATTTAAGGGCACAAAAATTCAAAGTTGGAAAATTGCAAAATTTTCAAAATTTTCGCCAAATTTCCATTTTTTTCACAAATAAACGCAAGTTATATCGAATAAATTTTACCTTTAACATGAAGTACAATATGTCACGAGAAAACAGTGTCAGAATCGCCAAGATCCGTCAAAGCGTTCCAGAGTTATAGCCTCATAAAGGGACAGTGGTCAGAATTGTAAAAATTGGCCCGGTCATTAACGTGCAAACCACCCTTGGGGGTGAAGGGGTTAAGAGACGAATTACATGTACATCTCGATATATCATCTATTATGCTACCTGCCCTTGTGGGCTAATTTATATTGGGATGACGACCAGGCAATTTAAGGTGAGGATTAGGGAGCATGTTTTAGGCATTGAGGCAGCAGCCACTCAAAAAGATGTAACCCTACTAAAAACTATCCCGAGGCATTTCAAGTCCTTCCATCAAAGTGATAGTTCCCTCTTTCAAGTACGGGGTATTGATATGCTCAATATTAGCATTCGGGGGGTTAATTTGTCCACACGCTTGGGACAGCTGGAGACACGGTGGATATGGTCCCTTGACACAGTCCATCCAAGGGGACTAAATGAGAATATTAGTTATGCGCCGTTTCTCTAGTCACCATATCGCTGTGTTGAGTGTATATACCGACATCATATGTGATTTTATTTGTTTTAACTCTATCTTCTTTTACCTAGGACATTTCTGTGAATAGAATTTAGTGAGTGCTGGTTCTGCCCTGGAACTTTGGAAGATCTCTGCAGTGAAAAAGACTGCTACCATCTATGTGTGATATATGTTGTATATGCTAGCTACTTTTTTCCTTTGTTGTGGGGAGGGGAAAAATGTAATAGACATTGTTGCACACTCTTGTCAGCTGCCTCTGTATAGGACTATATATTAAGTTCAGAATATTTACACACTGTTGATTAATTTTACTAGTCTTATCCATTGATGTTCTATGCCACTATATTCTAGGCTTATCGAGTGTTCTATGTTCTATGTTTTTTATACCTATGCTATGGATAATTGTATGCCACTGGGTGCGGGGCAATGTATGACCGTAGATATACTTTGCACATTTAGGTATGTCTTTATAGCTAAATTCGAGCTAGTCCCCCTTCTTATGGTGGAATCTTTGTACCACCTGGTTTATATAGAGGCTCCAGCTATCCATCAAGCTATCCGTCTTACCAATCGTGGCATATTCGCGTCCTGCCCTCAATAAAGATGGTGGCGGCACATTCCGGGTAATGTACGTGTGCTCCGTTCCCTCTGCTCTCTGCCTGAGTTCTCGCGGTCCGTGCATGTACTTCCGGATCACGTGGGGCCCCACGTGTTTCCGGTCGTTGATTGCCCGGCGCGGTGAGACCGGGCGGAAGTATGGCACTGCGGTACTGCACTCCATCACTCACAGACCCCTATATATTCTTCTATGGCCCTCGTGCTCTCATGCGCCCCCTGAGGAAGGTACACCGAAACGCGGGTCGGGGTGGACGGGTGTCCCTACGATATTTACCAGCTTCATCAGGTGATGTGTATGCGTTATAAATACTTATACTATGCATTCTTTATCTCCTATTGGATTGGTGTCTTATTGAATTGCGATTTTTTTTGGCATTGATTCCTGTAATTTGGCACCGCAGAGCTCTCCTGTATGTACTATCAGATTAGGGTCACTCCGTACCTTGGGCTCAGCATGATGTCGGTGACGCTTGTCATCTTTTTGGCCCTTCTATGCACTTATGTTCTGGTGTTTTAATAATTGTTTTGCATCAATAAAGTGTTTTTTATATTTGGACTTACGACTGCTTGAGGTTCTTTTTTCCTGTTCTTATGCTGTTTTGCAGTTGTGCATGTACTAATGCATAAGTGGTGATGTATATGTGTATATATATATATATATATATATATATATATATATATATATATATATATATATATATATATATATATGCATTTAATACATGTTTAGTGAACTCACCACTGATAATGCACATCAGAATTCTGATATCTGCATATGACTTGCAGATCCATGGGCACTGTTCTTACGGTGCGCGCTCCCTCCTTCTTAAAGGGGCCACGTGTGCGCTATCCTAAAGTGTCCCCAGCCAATGGCTGGGAGGTACTTTAATATTTATAGCACCTCCACTTGAATGGAGATGCCTGAGCAATGTGTAGTTAGTTCCTTGTTTTCTTGCTAGGTGTCAGGTCCCCAGTACCCATCAGTCAGACCATCTCTCCAGTAGCTGTCTGGCCGTATTTGCCTTGACTATCGGTATACCAGCCAGACCAGTCCGCACCTGCCAGTGCCTGTCTGTATACCAGCCATACACATCAGCATCTGTGGACCTGCCGTGCGTGTCTACATCAGCTGTACTCCCCTAGCGTGCAGTTCCAGCTACTTATCCATTGGGGGTCAGTTGTCGTGTTTCTGAGGTCTGTCCTGGAGTAGCAGCTGGTGTCCATCGGGAGCCAAACCTAACCCCACCATCAAGGGCTCTAGTGAAGAATCAGGTGCTCACCTAGTCATACCCCTCCAGGCTCTCCTCGAACCAAGGCACAGTGGTTCCACCATTCCCATTTCTAGTAAACCATAGACTACCTTGACATTTTCTTATTGACCATCAAAAAAATCCAATCTGTTTTATGCCTAATAATATTTAGTCATATAACTGACAAGTTTTCTGAACAATTGCAATAATAGGGATCAATAATCAATAGGGAATCCTTTTGGATTTTCATATTGGCAACATTAATTCTGGCCTCCATCGTGCAGTAGTGTCCCTCAACCTGTAATAATGCTTATTCTGTAATATGGTTCCCAATCCTGTAATAATGTCACTAAGCCTGTAATAATGGCCCCAAGCCTTTAGTAATGTCCCCAATCCTATAATATTTTCCCCTGTTCTGTAATATTGTCTCCAATCCTGTAATAATGTCGCCAATCCTAAAATTGGTGACATTATAGGATTGGCCCCCAATAACCCTTATCCTGCAATAAAATCCCCAAGCTTGTAATAATGTCCCAACCTGGAATAATGGTAATGCATTAAAGATATGACGTATCCATATGTCCAAGGTCTGTAAGTACCAACCGGACGTATGGTTACATGAAATGTTGAGAAGCAGTTAAACTAATTGTTCAGCCCCGATAAAATACCTATACTCCCCTCACGTGCAGGCTCTGTACCAATGGTGTCTGCACTTGCAGTCCCGGGGCTGTGATGCGGTAAAATGACACATGATGTCCGGCGCCCAATCATCAGTGTCATCTCTGTCTCTGCTTTTGTACAAACTGAAAAAAATATTTCCTAAAGAATATCCCAGTATTTCGCGCCATCCATCTTCCCCTCGTCTCGGATCAATTTCCCTCTCTAATGCCAAAAAAAATACCCATAGCATGATTCTGTCACTACATTTCACTGTGAGGATGGTAGTCTTGTGATGAGCTGTGTTGGTTTGGCACCAGACATTGCATTTCCTTTGGTAGCCAAAAAGTAAAATTTTGTTCTCATCTGACCAAAGCACCTTCCTCCATACATTTGGGGAGTCTTCCACATATCTTTAGGCAAAATCAAAACAAGCTGTACAGTTTTTGTGTGTAAGTAAAGGCATTAGTCTGCCCACTCTTCCACCTCTCAGGACTGTACAAATGGAAGAGCCCTTCCATTTGGTTTGGCTATCACCCCAAGGATATTCACCAAAATAGTGGCAATGGTAATGGCACACTTAAGGGAGCAAAATATCTTGATAGTCCCGTATCTAGATGACTTTTTAGTAATGGGCAATTCTCCACATCACTGCAGAGAGCAGTTAGACAGAGTTATGAGATCTTTAACCAGCCTAGATTGGCTTCTAAATTTGCCAAAATCCAGGATCATGCTGAGTCAAGTACAAGAGTACCTAGGCATCATACTAGACTCGAACAAACAAGAATGTCGTCTCCCAGATCAACAGGTTCAAAACACGGTAGAGCTGGTGTCAGGGCCGGACTGGGACTAAAATTCAGCCCTGGCATTTGAAGTTACACAGGCCCACTTGTCGCCTGGTGACTGTATAATATCTTTGTACACTTACAGCACAGTCCCCATAGAATGTAATACAGCACAGCCCCCATAGAATGTAATACAGCACAGCCCCCATAGAATGTAATACAGCACAGGCCCCATAGAATGTAATACAGCACAGCCCCATAGAATGTAATACAGCCAGCGCCCATAGACTGAAATGGAGCACAGCCCCCATAGAATGTAATGCAGCACAGCCCCCATAGAATGTAATACAGCACAGGCCCCATAGAATGTAATACAGCACAGCCCCCATAGAATGTAATACAGCACAGCCCCCATAGAATGTAATACAGCCAGCACCCATAGACTGAAAGGGAGCACAGCCCCCATAGAATGTAATACAGCACAGCCCCCATAGAATGTAATGCAGCACAGCCCCTATAGAATGTAATACAGCACAGCCCCCATAGAATGTAATACAGCACAGCCCCCATAGAATGTAATGCAGCACAGCCCCCATAGAATCTAATACAGCACAGCCCCCATAGAATGTAATGCAGCACAGCCCCCATAGAATGTAATGCAGCACAGCCCCCATAGAATGTAATACAGCACATCCCCCATAGAATGTAATGCAGTACAGCCCCCATAGAATGTAATACAGCACAGCCGCCATAAAATGTAATGCAGCACAGCCCCCATAGAATGTAATACAGCACAGCCCCCATAGAATGTAATGCAGCACAGCCCCCATAGAATGTAATGCAGCACAGCCCCCATAGAATGTAATGCAGCACAGCCCCCATAGAATGTAATACAGCACATCCCCCATAGAATGTAATGCAGTACAGCCCCCATAGAATGTAATACAGCACAGCCCCCATAGAATGTAATGCAGCACAGCCCCCATAGAATGTAATACAGCACATCCCCCATAGAATGTAATGCAGCCCAGCCCCCATAGAATGTAATACAGCCCAGCCCCCATAGAATGTAATACAGCCCAGCCCCCATAGAATGTAATACAGCACAGGCCTCATAGAATGTAATACAGCACAGCCCCCATAGAATGTAATACAGCACAGGCCCCATAGAATGTAATACAGCACAGCTCCCATAGAATGTAATACAGCCAGCGCCCATAGACTGAAATGGAGCACAGCCCCCATAGAATGTAATGCAGCACAGCCCCCCATAGAATAATACAGCACATCCCCCATAGAATGTAATGCAGCACAGCCCCCATAGAATGTAATACAGCACAACCCCCATAGAATGTAATGCAGCACAGCCCCCATAGAATGTAATGCAGCCAGCCCCCATAGAATGTAATACAGCACAACCCCCATAGAATGTAATACAGCACAGCCCCCATAGAATGTAATACAGCACAACCCCCATAGAATGTAATGCAGCGCAGCCCCCATAGAATGTAATGCAGCGCAACCACCATAGAATGTAATGCAGCGCAGCCCCCATAGAATGTAATGAAGCGCAGCCCACATAGAATGTAATGCAGCACAGCCCCCATAGAATGTAATGCAGCCTCCCCCCCCCAAAAGCCCCACAATCCAGTTATCACTCATTGATATATATATACCGTATAATAAAAAAAAAACCACTCTACTCACCTCTTCTCTACTCCTCGTGCCCCGCGCTGCTCCTGGCTCCGGTCTCAGCAGCTGCAGCCTGCCCGCCCGACACACAGCAGGTGCGCGATGATATGACGTTATCGCGCACACGCAGTGTCAGCGCCAGGCAGAGCGGGGAATGATGGGAGAGGGAGCGTCAGCAGACGCTCTCTCCTCCATCATTGCATTCAACTGTACCGGCGTCTATGACGCCGCGCCGGTATAGTTGAATGCGGGGCGGGGACTGTGCCGACAGCGGGGGGAGTGTGCTGACAGCGGCACACTCGAGCGGCCCACTACTGCCACCGGCCCTTCTGGCATTTGCCAGAACTGCCAGATGGCCAGTCCGGCCCTGGCTGGTGTCACGAGTAAGGGACATTCCCTCCACTACCCGGCGGAAGGCAATGTCACACCTAGGGACGATGACGCCGTGTGTCCTGGCTGTTTGGCTGTTTGTCCTGGCCGTGTGTCCATGCCCCCTGAGGAAGGACATCTCCGAAACGCGCGTTGGGGTGGGCCTGGTGTGCGCGGTCCCCCTGTGTCATCAGCTGATCAGGTACCTTACTGGGTTACTACTTTACCTATGTGTCATTTGGTTCTTTATTTTAGCGGGCTCTGCTTACCATCTTGTTATTATTAAGCACTATTACTATGGGGTCCGCAGGGGCTATTGGTGCCCTTTGTCTCAAATGCACAGTGCCTGGCTGCTGACGTGGTGGAGATCCTGCATTTCCATGCGTTCTGTGTATTCTGTAGCAGATTTTAACCCACTACTACTGTCTGATTCTTGTTTTGTATATTTATATTTAATAAAGATTTTAGCACAATTTTTTGGACTCTTGCACCAATTTTTTGTGGTTTTTGCTTTTGCAGTATTTGGTGTGTCCTGCATTATTCCATGTACAGGCATTAGTTTCCTCCTTCATATGCACTATACCTTCATTATAATGAATAGAGGATATCTATGGTTTTGCCTGTTTTGTTTTCCCTGCCTTTACCATACCAGAGAACTACAGTGGGAAATATTAACAACGGAAATTTCTCTAAAAGGAAATTTAGAGGGGCGGTTAACCATCTCATCAGAACACCGTTCTTTCACTGCAATGGTGGACGAACACAGACAATTTAGTCCGGGGCGTTCCATGGGTTTTACCAATCTCCCAGGTCTTGACCACGGATGCAACCCCCAGGGAGTTTGGACACGGGAGTTAAGATCGGTATCCTCGAACATGAAAGAACTATTAGCTGTGCAGTTGGCCCTTTTACATTTTCTGAACACTCTCCGGTCCCACCATGTAAGAGTATTTTCGGATAACAGAGTAGTGGTAGCATATCTAAATCATCAGGGGGGAACCAGATCCGCTCTCTAATGGACATGACAGGGTCAATTTTTCAGCTTGCAGAGGACAACGTAAGCTTTTTGTCGCTCCACATAAAGAGGACAGAGAATCAGCAGATTTTCTAAGCCCAACCCAGCTGAGACAGGGCGAGTGGGAGTTGAAGCAGATGGTGTTCGATCAAATCGCAAAAAAATGGGGATGCCCAGCTATAGCCCTGTTCGTAAACAATCGGAAACGGAAAGTAGATACCTTCTGCTCAATCGATCCCCTGGGGATCCTAGTTGCTCTAGACGCCCTCATGATCCCTTGGAATTACCATCTAGCATACGCCTTCCCGTCAATTGCCCTGATTCCAGCAGTTCTGAGGTGAGTTTGGGAGGACAGGGCAAGGGTAATTTTGATAGCCCCCTTCTGGCCGAGGAGAGCATGGTTTTCTTGGCTGAGGATTTTGTCCATCTTTGACCCTTGGGTTCTTCCTGATCCCCCAGACCTTCTTTCCCAGGGGCCGGTGGTGAATCCGCCGGTAAAAAACTTACACTTGACAGTATGGAACTTGAAAGGTCACTTTTGAGCAATAGGGGGTTCTCACCAAATTTAGTCGCCACTCTTTTACAAAGTAGAAAACCTGTAACTACCAGATCATATGGGAGAATCTGGAAAAATGTTTTTAGTTTCAGGTGCCAGTTTGGATGGGGAGGTTCCACTTACGGCCATATTAGAGTTTCTACAGAAAGGTCTGGAACAAGGGCTGGCCACAAGCACTTAGAAAGTTCAGGTTGCGGCGCTAGGAGCCTTGTACAATTTTGACCTGGCAGGGAATCGCTGGATAGCCAGATTTATCAAGACCGCAAGCAGATCTAGGCTCATCCTCTATCGTGGTACTCCCCCCTGGGACCTGAATTTGGTCCTCTCAGCTCTAACTAAGGCCCCCTTTGAACCTGTATCAGAAGCCTTTCTCAAAGTTTTATCCCTTAAGACTTCTCTTCTCGTGGCTC